>NW_024372370.1:2509675-3786822 GCF_014805655.1 Passer montanus | reverse complement strand
GCCCCGCTCACAGCCGCCCCGCTCCGCCCGCGGGGGCGCGGCTAGCAGCCCGCTCCTCGCACATACTCGCCGGGCGCCGTTCGCAAGCGGCCGCCGGGCGCCGCGGGCCTCCTGGTTCGCGTCGCCGGACAAACTTCGCCAAGTTTCGGCGGGATACGGGGCGCTCCGCCTGCCGCGCGGCTCCCCCTTCTCCGGCAGCCGCCAGGTCTCTCTGGGTTTTCTTGGCCGCCGACTCGGAGGGGCGGCGGGGCGGGCGGGAGCGGCGAGGGGCGGAGGGAGGAGGAGGAGGCGGCGGAGGCGGGGGACACACCTAATTAAAATCCTCGGCGGGGGGCCGCTGCTCGCCACGCCCCCTCAGCGGGCCCGGCCGCCCGGGGAGGGCCGGGCGCCGCGCGTGCGCAGTGCTTTGGGTTGATTGGGGTTTTCCCTGCCCGGGGCCGGTGGCGCTGAGGGGAGAGGCTGCGGCCCCGGAAAGCGTCCCGGGCGCGGGCAGCGGGCACCGCAGAAATATCCACGCGTCTTTTCCTGGCCGCTCAGAACGCCGCTTCACGGTGTCCCCAGCCCGAGTTGTCCCACTGTGTTCTTTACCTCCTGTCAGTCAGGGTGAACTTGCTCGCCTTGTTTGTGCTCCGGCGGGTCGGTTTTGACTTACCCCTGTGGTATGTGGAAGCGCCGACTCCAATAAACCATTAACTCTTTCCCGTGCTGCCGTCAGGCTAGGCTTTGCCCGGGACGGCTCCGCCGCTCTTTTAAGGAAAAGCCGGAGCGGGGCTTCCCGAGTGCGGTGCACGCGTGGGGTCACAGCCCCGCCGGGAGCGCCGCCCAATCCCGCCGGACGCGCCTCAGGCTCCGGCGGACGGCTGGGACATCGCGCGGGGCAGCGATGCCCGCTGGCCTCGGGGATTCCTTTGTCGCGCCGCCCGCTGCCGTCTCGTCCCGGTTCCTCTCCGCGGAGCCCGCTCCATCTTCCCACCGCTCTCGGTGCCCCGCTCCAGCCCCGCTTGGCGCCTTCCCTGCCGGCGCTCCGCACCTCTGCCCGCCACCGCCACCCGCAGCGCTTCGCTGGCGGGATGTTTGGAGACAATCCGGGCGCCGGCCTTCCACCGGAGGGTGGTCCCCGGCGCTTTCCCCGACGGTGAGACCGCCCGGGTCCCGCGACAGCCTGTCACGGGCAGAGTGCCCTGTAAAATACCGAGCAGCTCCTCTGTAAATAGCGGCTTCTCCCGTTTCGTGTTTTATGACCTATGTACTAGTACTTAAACGTAATTCTCTCAATCTCCGAAGCCACCTTGGCGACTCTTGACCTCCTACAATCCAGTTACCCGTGAAAAAAAAAAGTGCCCGTCGGTTGTCAGAACGGAGAGATTAAGATATCTACGGGCTCTGGCTGGTGTACAGGGTTGAAGGGGAGTTTTCACTCTCGAAAGTGAGTCCCTACCAAGAGGGGCTGATCTCGGCGCAGGTAACTCTGCCGTGGAGATCAGGTTATCACCCGCCGTTTGTGCAGGGAAACTCTTTCCTATATCTCTCGATCACATGTAGCGGTATTGCGTTTGACATTTAAGGACTCTTCCCCTGTCTCTCTCCGCACAGATCGGATGCCGGCTTGATGGACTTCCCCTCGCGCCGTGCCGGCGGGATTGCGCCCGGATTAAGTCAGCTCTGGGGAAGGCAAGAGCATGGTTCACACACTCCCGGCCGCAGTCATGAGCAGGGTGAGAATCAGTAACATCTACTGGAGTGTGATCGGGGCGGAGAGGGAGAGCGGGGAGGGACGAGCAGCAGCGACTCACTGATGCCACCACCAGTGGCACCCCCGGCTCCCGAAGGCTCCCGGTCCCTGGAGAGCAGAGTGGGCTCGGTTCCAGCAAGGCTCTTTCCCCGCTCTTCCCTCCCGTGCTGCTTCCCTCACGACCCCTCTCCCTGTGACCCCGAGCCCGTCGGTGCGAGAGCGGGGCGCGGTGTAGAGGATGGCCATGGCCCCGTGTCGCGACAGAACCGCGTGGAGCACTCGAGGCGGGCCCATGGGTGAGCCCTGTCTGACCGCCCCTACACGGATGGGTGCCCCCAGCACGACCCCTGCCCGTGGGTCATCCGTGGGTGCTGCTGCTGCTCTGGGTCTGCGCGAATGGCAAAGCGGCGTGCAGGCAGAGCGGGAAGCTGTGCCATGGAAACCACGAGGGGAAGGGCCGCGGGTGTGGGCATGGGGCTCGGGGAGGTTCCTAGGGTCAGTGGTCACTGTCTGTCTGAGAGCAGCACAACCACCAGCTCGCAGGTCACCACGGAGTTGCGTACAGGTAAAGTGGTCTTAAAAAGAAGCACTAGGTTAAATTCCAGCAGAGAAGATCCCTCAACTCATGGACTGTCTTTCAAAAATGTCACTATTTGCAAACTCATTACAAACTCATTCATCTGTGCATGTTTCTGATTACGTTCAGTCCACCAAATACTGAAAAAGGTGATAGAATTTGTTGGTCATAAATTATTGTACATGACTCTTTCACAGGCTGAAATCTATGAATGGCTCAGTATTGGCTCAAGTCTATTTTTCTAGTTGCAGATGAAATACTTTATTCGAAGGTCTCTTTTTCAAAGAGCTTTCCCCCTCCCCTCTCCTAAGGTTTGCGGCAACCACTGACTACTAAAACAACCACCCGTGGTTATTTCAGCGATGCCGGTAGTTACAGGGGGTCTGCCTTTCCCTGGTAATCTGCTTTCAAGACAGTTCCAAGTGATGGGAACTCTTATCAGTTGCGCTTGGAGCAAGGTTGGGCTCGTGTTAGGAAGGACCGGAGGGTCCCAGGTCTCCCCCGGTTTGAGGAGCCGCGGCGCGGGGAGGAGGCTGCTCTCCCCGCGGGGATTTCCGCGGCCGCGGAGCGGCTGCCTGCACAGCCCTCACACACACACACAGACACACAGACACACTCAGACACGCACACACAAACGCTCAGGCACAGACACTCTCTCGGAGAGCCTTCAAATCCCCAAGCACAGAAAGGGAAGGCTTTATCGGAGTTTAGTTACTTATCTGGATTTTTGTTAAACCGCTGCTGTGATCTCCGCGTAGTTGTGCGAGTGTGTTAATTGTTCTGATAATGTGTTGTTATCGATACAATAACAATACAGTCGTGTATAATGTGATTTACTTGCCTTTGACCTGTCAATTCCTGACGCATGCAAATTCAAGGGCGCGATCTTTCCTTCTGCTACCGGAGGGAGGTGGAGGGGAGGGGTGATAATGGAGAAGGGGGGAGAACAAAAACCCGAGCAGACGCATTATCACACGGAGGCTAAGCAAGGCTTTCCAGAATGCAGTGCTCTACTCCATCAAGCAAGATGAGAGCGCTTTAAAAAATATTAAAGGGGGGGTTAGGCTGTCTTCTCGATAGCCAGGAGTTAATTCTGCCAGCTTGCTTACAGTAGATGTAACTACACCTCACTCAAATATTGTCCGATTTGTCATATTCTTACCAAACATCTAATCTCTCGTGTTTTTTGAAGCCGATTTTAAAGTGAGTTTCAAGGAAGCAAGTTCATTTCCTCCTAATTTTTATTGGAGCCCAACAATCAGGTAGCGAATCAAAGAGATAAAAAGAAGTTGGAGAACAGTGGTTATCCCGATAGCGATCTCCGCCCCGCCGTGCCTCCCGACTGAAAAGCTGATTCACGGGCTCGGCAGCCCCAGCGCTCCCTGCACTGGCGGAGCCACGTCGCGTTTTCACGGCTCCCTTTGTGCACTGAAGCGTTTCCATCCGCCAACTTTGAAAGCTGACATTTTTCTTCGTGTAGGGCATCAGTCACCGACTGCACGTCACTTTCAGCTGTCCGAAGTTGCTGGGCAGGCTGGAATCTTAAGCACACCAACAGGTTGGCAGGCTGATCGTTCTGCTTCTATGGAGCTTGGCAGGTTTTGTGAGCGCTCCTAAGTCTTTTTCCTCTTGTGTAGTCCAGTACACCTGTAGAGAGAAAGGGAGTTTTACCCCGTGAGCTCTTTATTGTGAATAATGCGCTAACTCATTCATTTGCTTTTACAGAGTGCTTCCAAATGCTCGGTATTATTATTTTTCAATAACATTCACTTATTATTAGAGCAGCTGGTAGCCCAAGCTCTAGTGAAGTGCCTGGCAAAGGATTCTATCATAAAACACTGGTTTCTAACTTTATAGTTTCTAATTTGGCTGTGAAAGTGTGATTCTGGATTGAACTTGGCACTCAAACGCTCAGCTGGAGAGTAAACTTTTTATAATAAAAACGTTGGTTCATTTGGCTTGCTATTTTAAGTTAGAAGAGAATTAACAAAGTTTTCACTCATTTGGGAAGCAGAGAGAAGCCCTGTACTTTTTTTGAAAATTAAATGTTATGATTTCGGTAAGGGTTGAATATGTTCTGTGTCTTAATGTGCATTATTTTGAAAGCAAAACCCAGTTGACATCTCTGTGCTTCAGGACACTGGGGCTGCTCTTGCAGGAACATCAGACCTAGATCTCACACAACCATTGATAGCAGTTCTGATCAGAATGTGGTGATGCAGTCCTTACTACTTTTAGAAGTAAAGAAAATGTTAAAAATTCAGCCTGTTGGAACTTGCTATGAGACTCCATAATGTTTATCTAATCTGCATGCACTCCATTTGTATGGCAAGATATTTTCATGTACTTTAAGGAGTAAATTTTTTGCTTCTTAATCCTGTTAGCTGCCTGGGAAGAATGATCAGAACCACAGCCAAGGAAGTCTTAGAACCAAAAAAAAGAGATGATGTTGTGTTACATGCTAGTCCCTGTCTGGGGAAGTGAAGGTGAGAATTAGTCTCCTGGCAGAGTTCCTGGACAGGCTTAGATGTTCCAGAAAGGCCAGCTAAATACCTTTCCAGCACAAGGAACTACTGAAAGCTCATCAAGTAATACAGATGTGTAAGCTTCCCCTGCTTCACATGATGAAATCAGAGCTCATATGGATGGAGACTGCTGCCTTTAGAGTCCAGGTTTCCCTGTTCAGACAGTTGCCTATAACTTTTCTTCAAAGGCTGAGCAGTGCTCATGCTTCCTTTTTCCAAAGAAATTCACCATTGTGAATTATACACTGCCTTGTATAATTTTATAGTTCCCTGTTAGGAGAGGATAGCCTTGATTTTTGGTGTCTTCTACTACAAGCTTCTTTAAATAATCTCTGAAGATTTTTACATTTAAATTCAATCAAAATTTTACAGTGACAACAATAATCTCGTTTCATGTCTCAGGGCTGTCCAGTAGTCATAGAGGATTTTTTTCCCTGGAATTAATACATTTCAATGACCAGTCTTGTTTTGTTTGAGGTTCATTCATAACTGTAAAACACAAAAGGTTGTTTTGCCAGTCATGGGTGCCAGACAGTTCCCAAAAACATCTATGCAATTTTGAAGAAAAGGTATTAGATGTCACTGGATAAGATTGTGGTTTGGAAACCTTTGACAGGGATTTCAGGATTTGTAAGGAGGCTAGAAAGAAGATCAGAATTTGGTCCATTCCTCTCTGAAGAAGAGTTAAGCATAAATCTTTGCTGTTTGCCTTCTGATTATAATGACTTTTTAATTGACTACAAACAACTAGGGAAGGGAGGCCTATAATGGAAAGAATGTATATCTCTTTGGATTTCAACTCACGGCTTTTATTTCTTTATGGTCAGTGTCTGTTTGTAAGAATGGGCAGTTTCCGCGTTCCATTTGTTAGGAGGTATCAAAATGTCACTCAGGAAAGTTCAAAGTTAATGGTCACAAGCCAGTTCTAGTGATTAGATGAGTTAAACACAGAGGGTGCCTACCCCTACACATCACACCTACATTAGTACCTGCACCTGCATTTTTAGCTCAGATCAATGGTGCCATGGCTTTCCAAGCAAATCGCTTCACTGTGCTCACTCACCATGCTTTGGTTTCCATTGAGGAGCAGTTTCAGATGAGCTGTAATCACCAGATTCTCTTCATCTTCTCTCAGGAGAGTGGTTTTCAAAGACTCCAACTCAACCTGAATCAGCTAGACACCAATAGCACAAAATAGACTCTATTTAGTCTTATTGATTCAGGTGACCAATGACCATTCCGCTTTTTGCATCCACTTATTTTAGGAGCTTCAGAATTATTTTTTCTAGCAGAAGATAGAAAAGGAGCTTCTGCCTCTGCATGAGTGTCACAGTGATAAGGAATAGCTGCATTTTGTGGGTGTTCTGTGACCATAGACAGAGATACTCAAAACCCAAGGACCAGTGAGTTTGTGCTTGCTTGGCCTGCATTCTTAACACAGCTTTTGGGATTTTACTGGGCCTTACATCCTTACAAGGAACTTCTTGTTGTCCATAGTAAGATAAATAATTGCTTCCCTTGACATGGACATTGAACAAAAACTACTCTAATTTTCCAAAGTCTGTTGAATGGTTAAATCTTATTGTGGTAAACTTTGCCTCATTGGTTTTTTTTCTTTTATTTTCCTCACTTAAGTGTGCAGTTTCAATAACAATAATTGTTAGACTATTTTTTTCATCTCCAAATTTAAATTTTTCTCTCATTTTGAAAAGTAATCTATTATTTTTTAATAACTTGTTTCTATAAACACTTGTCAGGTGTGTATAATCATCTCCTATTAAGTAAACACACTACTACTACTACTGATAGTTCTGAAAGACAGATCTTTTATTTTGTCAGCATCATGAAGGCTTCTGAGAATGCTTCTGAGTATATCGTATAGGAGTATATTGTACAGTGCTAGACTTTAAGAAAAATGTGGACAGAATGCAGCAAGTCTGATCAGAGGTCTAAAAATGTGCTACATACACTGATACACAAGTGAAGATTGAAAACAGTGTTGTTACTTAAGCTGGAGAGGAGAAGGAACTGGTCTTTAAGGGTATAAAAGTTAAATGCAAAGATGAGAGAATTAAATTGTGTTTGTGGGAATAAAGAAGAGGTAATGATCTTAAGATGTGAATAAGTTAAATACTGGAAAAAAAACCATGCTTCAAAATAGTGAGTATAGATATGCAGAACCTGCCTCTGCCTGGAGAAGGATGAAATATGTTTAAAACAAGTGAGACTAACTTGTCAAGAGTGACAAAGCCCTAGGATGGGAGTTTTCTTCTGCCTCTCTTTGTATGGATATTTGACATGGGAAGAATCAGTCTTAACTTAGTTCTTCATGTAGTCCTTTCCACTCTTCAGAGCCCACACATCCTGCTGGTTCACACCCCGCAAACTCGCTGTTCCTCTCCTACCCACACGTGTGATCAGCACCACTGCTCCTCCCCTAAATGAGCATTGCCAAAATGATCATATGTGAGCATGTCTCCCACTGACATGCTGAAGAAATGTTCTGTTTTACTATCTGGTTTAGTTGGTTCAGGCCTCTTCTTTCTTCTTAGCACAATTTTATCACTGTCTCCGGGAAGTCCTGATTCTGACATGGCTTTGCTCTTTCCTCCCACACTTTATCACCTTTCTATTGTGTTTCAAATCTCTGCTGAAATCTCTTCTGCACCATGTCTGTTTCCCTTCCAACTGCATTCTCTAGATCCATAATTTTAATATTTTATAATAGTTTTATAATGTATTGTATTATAATTTATATGAAATGTCAATGCAAGTTATTTGGATTGCATGAAAAAAGGATAGGTCATCACTGATCGATAGCATTGGCAAAAAGTCATCAATGGTGTACCAAATCAGTGACAAATTTGACTCTCGGTATATAAAAATTGTTTAGAGTGTCTTTGCTGTAATATGCAGGGAAGTTTCTCTACAGACATTTTAATTCCTTCTATTATATCCTCCAATGTGAGGATTCTTATCATCAGTGATATAAAAGAGAAAGGTGTTTTTTGTTAGTGTTGTTGAAAAATCTGATTTTTATTACTGATCCTGTAGAAAGAATAAGAGAGTAGAACATACAAGAAGCAATAGGACTAAAAAGAGCAAAAGTTTTGCAGCATTCCTGGAGATGCCTTTTCATTTCAGTGGGTAAAAAAATCAAAATTTCCAGAAGAAGTTCTTTTGGTTTTCAATTCTCTTGTCAACTTTCCCTTACATATTATCAGATGTTGTTTATAGAGTATGAAGAAGGTCATGCCAAAAAGTATTCATTTGTCCAGAAAGTAAATAATACAGACTTGGAACTTCTAAAAGACACAAGAAGAATTAAGTGCAGATCTTTTAAAGTATGAGAGTGCCTAAGTTCCATTGATTTTAATTCCCTCAAGGAAATTCAATGGGATTTTATGCCCTAAATTCCTTGAAAATATCTGTACACTCTGAATGGAATCAGCCCAAAGCACATTTATTCCTTATGATAGAAACAGATTGTTGTATTGTTTCTTGTTCACCCCCTCCAGTTTTTTAATGCTTCAACTGTTTTCCAAGTAGGATGGTTAAACAATGGTTAGAACAAAGACTATATAAAGTTCAATTTTCTTGGATTCATCTGGGTCTTTACTCCATTTTCCAAATGAAGCCAGTCCTGCTGCACTAGGAGTTACCTGAACAAGTTCCCATGAAGCAAGCTGGTATGTGAACATGCTGTAGCCCCTCAATGGCCAGCGCCTATGTTCATGGCAACCTTGGGATAAAAGAAGGAAAATATCCTTCAGAGGAAAAAAAAGTGTACAAACCACGTCACAAGCACTGTAAGAATATGGGATGACTGGCAGTTCCAGTGGTGTAGATGATGTGCTATGATGTATTTTATCTCGCAAGGACTTGCTCCTGTGCATGTAGCCTTTGTGTAACAAAACCAGCTGGAGATGCTGAGACCTAAAATGAGATCTTCTGGATGGCCTAATCATGGTCTTTTGCTGAATTGGGTCAGGAGTGCCATATCTTTCTTTTGTCATATCACAAAGACACCAGAAGCACCTTTGGGGCCCTGATCTAGTGGATGGCATTCTTGCTCATGGCAGTGGAATTGGAACTAGATTAGCTTTAAGGCCCCTTCCAACCAAACCATTCTATAGTTCAATATCTTAACCACAAGCTATTCTACCTCTTATTTTTACCCAAAGAACTTTTCTTAAACATGTGTTAAACCCTTCTTTTGCAAAGTAATTTAACAAAGTTGTTAAATGCCATAAAAAGAAAAAAAACTAATGAATAATCTTCCCTTGCTGTGATCCTCTAAAAATGTTGCAGGTGAACCTATGAGATTTGATAATATTGCTGTACAACAGAACAATAGCAGTACCCGTATTTGACCAACAAAACACCATGTGTTTTCTCTTGCTTCATTTGAAATAGTGACCCTGTTAAAAACATCCAAAGATCTGCTATATTTCAGAAGAGCCATACTTTAAAACACAGTTCATGAAATGACAAACACAAGGTGACTCCAGCCAGCTGAAAAGAAGTATTTCTGTTGTCTCATGAAAAAAGTGAAACTGCTGTCCTTTTTTTCCTCCTGGTCATCATATGGACAAGTAAAACATAAAACATGTTCATACAATCCATCAGCATTAATATTTGGATTTTCTAGAATAAGATTACTGCATTTTTTCCCCCCCAAGTGCTATGTGTGTGATACATAGACAGAAAACAAGAAATAGTTTACTTGTTTGCTGTAAAAAACCCCAGTGATCTTGGACATAGTAAATACAAAAAGTATACTTTCTTTAAAGACTTCACTGAAAGCCTGCTGAAGTACAGGGGCTCTCCTGATCGGCCTGCCAGGCTCACTGGAGGCAGGCAGTAAATTGCTCAAACAGAGTCTTTAATGACTTCACTTTAAGTTCAAGCCATCCCAGGTAAAAAGCCAGTTCATTAAATCACTTTGTTGCCAGCCCCTTTTCCTCTCTCCCTATGTAATGGCATGACTGGTTATCTTAATGATAAGGAGACTGTGGAACTTTCAGTTCCTACCATTGCTGGAAAGACTGAAAGTGTAACGTCCTTTGCCTTTAGAAAAGTGTAAAAGTTGTCTCTCCCTGCTGTATGTATGATTCCCTCAAACACAGATATGCTTTTGGATGTTTGGATTTTCTTATAGGCAGAGGTGAGTTTAATAGGAGAGTTTCACCTCAAAGTGTAGGTGCAATGAGTTTATTTTGGCTCACAGCACAGAGAGTTTAAAACAAAACAATAAATTAAAACTGGGAGGAATCCTTCAGGCACTTTGACATTCTTCTTTTTCTTTTGCTCTTTCTTTTTCTTTTTGTGTTTAACAGGAGGTGGCAGTTGTAGCATTTGCAAAATAATAAGTACAATAATTTGACATTGTGATATGATTACTTATGTAAGTGCTTAGACATACAAATACCTAAGCACTAGTGTCATCATTGAGAGTCATGGCAGTTATTTCAGCCAAGTTAATAAAAGATCATTACTATAACTATCTACACAGGACTGAACATGATGGGGAATCTGGGATATGAGGAGTCTAACAATAAAAAACACATTCAAAGTTTATTCTTAATGTATTTGTGCACATTGTGATTATTCCAATAACAAATCAGAAATAATTCAGTGGGTACTTCATCTGTAGGGTTATTTAGAGATAAGATTATACCAGAAAATTTCACTTTTCTTATCCATGTATCTTACTCCCTGTTTTCTCTGGTGAGGAATCTAAGCACAGTTAATTTAAACAGGATTTCTCTCTAGTTTACATGCTCCTGGAGCCTAACATAGAGATGTAAATAGCTGGGTGTGAACTTGCTAGGTATTATATTCAGCTGACACAAACAACCCAACCAGATAGTTCTGTGTAGATAACAAACTCATTTCTACATTGGTTGGGAATCAGAGCTCAGGTGATTGTTGTTCTTTTAATGATTATTTATTTAAATTGATCTAATTCAAATACAGAGTTGGTCCCAGCCTATGGCTAGCTGTATAAAATTCACAGGCTAGACAAAACTTTGAGGCATGAGTTAGTTCCATTTCCCTGTCTCATCCTGAACCTCACGGCCAGGACTTTTCTGTGGTGCTCTGCTATTGCTGCTTCTTTTCATCCAGAAAAAAACCTGCAAAAACAAGCCTTGCTGAGTTATGCAGGGGCCAACAAATCTCAATCCTGGCAGATAGGAGAGGAGGTAAATAACATTTCAAAGTGATATCAGCAGGAATGCCTCACTGAATGGGCCTGCCTCCAACCCACCCATAGAAATTTTAGACAGTATCTCTCCAGACTCTTGGGTTCAAAGAGCGCAGCTGTCCCTGAGTTAACCAGGAACAGTTGCACCCAACACATCTGCTAGAATTAGTATTCCCTGCTGACTCCAATACTGATCTGAACATAGGCTCTCCACACAAGCTCCTCATTGAGCTCGACAGTAAAATTCTGCACCTGTGAGGTTTCTGATGGAATGCAGGGATAGTGCATACAAGACGCTGCAATGCCATGGGTCACTGCAAGGGTTTCCAAGCTCCTTCCAAAAGGAAGGTCAATGTCTAGATAGAGCAGCCCAGGACCAAAACAGGAAGCCCTTTTTAAAAACAAAGACCATTGCTAGAAAAGGATCTAATACGTTCCAGAAGGATATCCATACTATAGTTTGAAGACACATACTCCTGGAGCCTTCCTTCCAGAATCCCTCTTCTCCTCCTCTGTGCCAGCACTTAAAGCTGTGGTCAGATTGGTTGACTGATCCAGCTGAAAAACGGCCATCCCAAAAAGAACAAACCCAATAGTTTTCAATCAAACACACATTTGATTGCTGACACTGATAAATGAGTGGCAATGGAAGGGTGAGGGCAGAGAGAAACATGGGGCCTTCCATAGCAGCAGAGTCTGAGATCAGCATAACCTACTTGTGAAACCTCCTCCTATGTGCCAGTTGCTGAAATTCACACAAGGAAGGTATCATATTTACTCTTTTAGAGAGCGTAATTCTGGGTTGAAATAAAAATGACCATGAAGTTGAGTTCTTCTTTGACACAGAAACACCATTGCCACCAGCTCTCAAAGCCGCTTGCCACCCTCAGCAGCCCTGCTGATCACAGTTTCAGAGCTGCCACGGTGGGAGGAAGGGAGCCTTTCTTCTTTTGGTCTGCAGCCAACAAATAGTATTTCAAAATCAGAAGGACTTGGCATGGATCTGTCTTTACTGGCAGTTTGTTTGTACACTATGTTTACTTATGACAATGAAGTACCAAGAAAGATGTTTGAAGCTGATTTATCAGTAATTATCTATCAGTAATTATCAATGTCTAAAGCCATTATAGGGCAGCCTGTAACAGCTTTGTCAGTCAGTGGGATCTGGCCTGGAGCATCAACAAGGTTTGAATGGAGCCTAAAGCTTTCCTTTTACCTTTGGAAACAAAAAAGGAAAATCCATGTATGACTTCTTCACTCATCCCAGTCCTAACCAGAGTTTCAGCCAGCAGACTGGCAGGAGAGGTTCCCCTGCAGTGGGATCACTAGCCAGCAGAGGCAGTGGTAGCACAGGTAAAAGGGCCAGGGAGACTCCTGTCCCTCACTGCTTGCACTTGCCAACTCACAGGTCTCTGGCTAGTTGATTTTGAGACTAGATATGCAGGTCATTCTTCACCTTCCTCACAAACATGTCTCCAAAGCACCAAGCCACATTGCAGTCACACCCAAACTCGTGACATGCAGCTTACCGCACCCCATGAGCTCCTCAAGGCTCTTCAAAGTCATCCAATCCATGAGCACTTCCGAGCTTCTGGCTTCTCTTGACTCTCCTAAACACTTTCCAGGATTAAAGCAGTACAGCAGAGAGGAACACACTTATCCACAGAACTGAAACCCGTTGCAGTTAAAGTTGCTATACCTTCATGTATCTTACTGATTGAGTTTCATTAATAGCCTATGTGTCCGACGAATTCGACCAGATCCCCACTGAGCTGGCAAATTTCTGTGGAGAAATCCCTGGCACCTCATTTGTTTATCTTTGTCGACAATTTGTCTCATTGTCTCTGTCATTGATGAAACCACAAATAGTGTGCCAAGATCATTTGCCTCAATAAAAATGACAACAAATTTAAGAAGCACAGATGTGTAAGCTGCACTACAGTCTTTATCAGTGACACCCAAAACTGAACTGGAACCATTAGATTTCAAGGACAGACTATTAAAATAGGTTCTCCACCTCAACAAGATAAACCTGTCCATAATGCATGTTTGTGTCCATAAAGAAATCACTTTAATCTTGAATATAACCTTTAAAAGAATTAGGAAAATAGGAAAAAACCCCAGCCTATTTATTCATATAGGACATTAAGATTGTCTAAACAAAGGTACAAAGTTGAGGTTTTCTAAACTTGCACACAGGTGTTCAAGTGTAATGACTTGTTTTTGCTGATATTTAATCCTTTGCATTCAGTGTGAAACTCCACAGGAGTTACTTCTGGAAAATGACAGAGGGCATTCACATGAGGGGTTAATGCAAAGTAGTTTATGTGCATTCATCTTATAGCCTGAAATAATTCAAGATGCTTTTCTCACCTGTGCCCAGTTAGACAAAGCTCAGCTATTTACTGCTGATTGAAGTTACAGCTGTCTGTAACTTGGCTGGCTCTCACAGGTGTGGCTCAAGACAATAATTGTCTCAGTGCCTGTTTCTTGCCCCAGCCATGAGTGCAGAGAGACAGAGCACAGTCAGTAACATTTCCATCAATGACCTCTCCAGAGCTGTTTGCAGATGATGGCCTTTACTTACGTTGAATAATGTTTAGCTCTCCAAACTATCATGTACCATGCCAGTTATCTAAAAATACTGTTCTACACCTCTGATGGCATTTGTCTCTTGCATCTTAGGCTGTACCCTGTTCTGAGTTACATTCCTTGTGTTGTGGGTTGGGTGAAATGTCATTGAAGCTATGGGTGTAACTGCTGCCTTCCTTTAATGCAGCTGTAAGGAACATTTAATCTGCTTTATGGAATAAGAGCGACCTCCTCCCCAAACAAAAGCACATGCCACTGTTCAAACCCATGGTATACACATGGGCTGCTCAGGTTGAAGGGTGTAGCAGAGGGGTTTAGCTGACTGGTTTTTTTTAATTGAACAGGATGTGTATCTATGTCTAGGTAGTGCCTATAAGAAACAATAAGACTATGGCCATTAGAAAAAAGAAGAAAAGAAGTCTTTGAGCTGAATACTTGCATCTTCCTCATCTCGAGGAACTGATACTTCATAAAGACTTTGTAAATAAGTAGGATTTATCAGAGAGATCTGATTAAATATGAAATTTCTAAATTTTTTCTAAAGGAAAAAAAATCACAAGGCCCTGAACTTAAGTGTTCAGGTCAAAATATATGAGACAAATCCCTACTGAAATCAGGAGAATTGCACAAGATATAAGCAAGACTGGAATTTGCCTCCTATGTTCAATATTCATTTTTCTCTGCCTCTAACATGAACACATAAACATATAGAGAAAAAAAAATAGAAGGGATAAGAAGGGAGAAGAAAGGGAGAGTAAAAAGAGAGCATGTGAATCTTATCATTCCTCATATGTGCTCAATATAAAATTATAATTTAATAATGCTTATTTCTTGACACAGTCATTAGATATTTTTTCCTTTGTTAAAATGAAATAGCAGTGATAAGCAATAATTCAAGGTTTTTATTTGATGACACAGGCTATACAATTTTGGCTATATGTATTTTTGTGCTATTCATAAGCCTGTTTAGCTTTGCACTTGTGTTGCAGAAGGATTGAATTATAGCTTTGCAGTAGATTAGATTTCTTTGTATTATTCTATTTATATCTATCTGGTTGCTCTATTACACATTTTCTTCATACTATCTTATAAACTGATTGGGACATGTCTCCTTTTCTATTGTGTGCATAAGTGCCCACCACAGTATGGATTTAAAAGCAAAATTAAATACCCAGTATCCCAAGCTTAGAAAATCATTGCTGCTTTGTTGCTGCATTATGATTCTGCCTACAGTTCTACCTACCTACTTTCAGCTTATACAGAAAATTCAATTAGAGACATGGATTGTTGAGAAATGGGAATTATTTTCCATGATTCACAATGACGAAAGTTTGGCCATTTCTGGCCCCGTTTGCCATATTTGAGCTTAGCTGAGGAGAGCTTTTGATGACACTCTTACATTCTTAACACAACATTCTGTGTAATATATAAATATGTTCTCAGCTCAGTTGGCATCTTTGTTTGCTTTGGAGCACTGTGTCTTTGTGTCCTAAAATATAAGATGTATAATCCTTGCATTTACTCTGTGACTTGATATAACTAACATGCTGTTATTTCCTGTGAGAGACCTAATAGTTAGGGAAAATGCTGAGTATTTTACTCAGCAATAAAATGTTCTTCAAGTGATAATACATCTTAGCATAAAGCAGATTCTAATATGGGTGTTTTCTTACACTCTATTTGTTGAATTTGGTATTCATGAAAGTAGAACTCAAGAAATGGACTAAATCCAAGTACAGTGTGGGCAGGTGCTGTACAAGCTTTCCCTCTCAGCTTCTCCAAGTCCCCCTTCATCTCAGATTTTTTTCTGTTTTTACACTGTACCTCCTTACAACAGAAATGCAATTTTTTATTTTGTGGACAAATATTTGCTGAATTCTGAGATGAAACTCCTCAATTTGTTTCCCTGTGCCAGGTCTGAACTGGGGTTTTTACAGGTGGGAAGCTGGTGCTCTGATATACCTGATCAGAGGATGAAGAAGCAAAGCATCACACCTCGTTGCTGCTTTTTACTCTCCTCTGCACCCAGAAAATTTATATCTCAGTACATTTCTAAAGACAAAAGACATTTGATAATAGCAATAATGTTTAAACAAAGGATCAGCAGAGATATATAGCCTGTTTTGGGGGCCTCAGTTAAAGTGGGATAGCCTTTTGCAGTCATCTAACTGTAAATTAAATACCAATCCTCTGATCTCTGAATTTTTGTGCCCCAACTATATTTGTCCAAATAGCCTTTTAAACTAATTTTGCACATTTTCTATATATTTATGATAAAAATAGAAATGAAAGAATCAAAACCTGGTAGCTTTACTTTATAATACTTCTGTTGAAGCATACAGGCAGAGTGAACATTGGAGAAAAAAAAAAGTATTAGTGGCTCTGGGAAGCATAGAGTGTTTAATATCCAGATTAAATATTGGTGGAGCTTGAGCTCCTTTTCTGTCAGTCTATCACCTGCTGTTGTAAAAGACTTCTGTCACATGTCTCCTGACCAATTATGTCTGCAGTAGCTTGGGAAGAATCCCCTATCCGGCTGCTCACGGTGCTGTGGGCTATGAACAGGAGACTGCCCTGAATTATTCTCAGGATAAACCCTTTATGGGTTTTAGAAACAATTAACTTATCTATTTTCTACTAGTCCAAAAGCTTTATGGGTAGCACAAATGTAAATTTATTTTAACCTCAAATCCAATGTATAATTTTTGTGAAACTGGAAGTAGGGAACCAGTGTGATTGGAAGATACATTTCAATTAATTCTTCCTCCGACGCTTTATCTCCTCGGCATCAGAACCTTTTATAGTGTTAAAATTAACAATTATGCAGCTGATGGCTGGCTGAAACCACAGGGGATCTGGAAAGGGCTTCAGATAACACAACATGTATAAATCATTCAGGAGAACAATTCATGAAAGAAAAGTTATCTGTGTTTTGGATGACATTGGAAGAACTAAATAGGAGTCAATTTGAGGAAGAGACATTTTGCTCCATTGTCCGGCCTGGCTTTTCTTTCTTTTTTTTTTTATTGTGTTGTAATATACATTTTCAAAATTAATTAACCATTAACAGCAAGATAAATGTTTCTTCTTGTGTTAAGGAAATGCTGGCCTCGGTGGTGAAAGATTATTTCACATGAGCAGCACTCTTCAAGAAAGCTGTTGCCAGATAAGGTGGAGACTGTACTTTGAAGAGGAACAATGAGAAGTGACAGACAAGACCGTGTTTACCAAACTGAATAGAGGACTCGCAGGTTTCCACTCCCTGCTCGGTTACCTAAGCCCAGGGAATCAGGGCTGGAGTGCAGTTTCACCAACCCGGATCAGTAACAAAGTGGTAACTACTTCAGAATGTAATAACGCGCCGTGAAATCTTACTCCAGGGGGTAACGAACAACATTTCCTTAATTTAATTTTTATGAAATGTTAAAAAAATTACTTTGTTGGAACAGCTCTTGTGTTTATGAGTTTGGCAGCTGTGGAGGATTTTTGTTCTGTGCTTTTTTTTACAACGTTCAGACTTTTGATTACAGGTTGGGGTGTGAACGCAGCACGACTCAAATGTGAAATCCTTCTGTTTCAACCAGGTCAGAAATGTAGAAATAGGAAGAAGATCTTCTTGTTCTGCAACTTAGGAAAGATCTAAATTTGGCATCCACACTGTACACAGAATGACATAGGACTCACATGTGTGTAGTGCTCCAAGACACAGTCCTGAAAATAACTAACTCCAGGAGCATCATACCAACTCACCTCATCCAGAAAAGGCCACTGGAAATAAGAATCTTCTCCCCCTTTTTTTTTCTATTCCTGCAGATCTGGCAGAGTTGTTATTTTAGTACTGGAAAATTGCTTTTGGCCTTTGATAAAGTGCTCAATTTTTATTGCTTTTGTGCTGTGTTCGTGATTCTACAAAGCTACAGTCCTGAACCCAAATATTTATAGAGCTGAAGTCTAGAAAAATCTCACAGTCTGTTTACAGCATCTGCAGTTTCTTTGTCAATGTGAACAGTGCAGATCAGCACTGCCAGATGAGCGTCCAAACAAGTTCAGCAGGAAAGAGGAATAGAAATAGAACATGCATTATATATATATTTATATGTGTGTGTGTATGTACAATGGGATTGTTTCTTCATTCTGTTACAAATATATCAAGGGGATTTGTGTTAGAGGACAACATTAAATAAAATTTGTGACACACAACCGACAAACAGACTGTATTTACATAAGTAAATGTATATATGGAATGCTATATAAAAAGGCTAGTAGATACAATGTTTACTTTAACATAGATGTCTGAAATTGGAAGTGTAAGTTTTTGGTATGTGCATAATCAGCTGTAATATATTTATTGATAGGTTTTATAACGCATATGATTTTTATTTTTCTCGTCCAGTTATTTTTACATTTGACCTCTTGGCAACTTCAGGTTCTGGCTACAATATTATTGGACAAGGGTACAGAACATATTTCTAGTTTTTATTACAAGAACTTTGTATCCATTAATATATTTTACAAGAACATATAAGCATCTTTTTTTTCCTATTCAATTTAAAATCCATCAAATACAAATGTTACTGAACACAGGTGCAGAAAATATTTGGTTCAAATCACAATTTTTTGTGAACTGTTAAGAAAGTATTTTCTAATATGTGAGGGGAAAAACCTTTCTGCTAATTTTGACATGCATGTGTTGGCTATGGAGTACATTTTCTCTTGATGACAATCAGCAGGTTAGATTAATCTGGTAGCATCACAGAAATAATACAGATCTTTGTTATGTATGTTATCCAGAAGATCTTTAGAAAGGTCTTGGAAAATGGACTTTATAAGTTATAGTAAGTAATGATTTAATTATATTAAGTAATGATAAGTAATAGTGCCAAAATGTTTGGCTAAGTCTCTTTTTCTCCTAGTGGCTTACAAAAGTGGAAGGTTGAGATTCTTCATTATAACTACCTGTACCAGAAACATAGGGCAGATCAGGGCCAACTCACAAAGTTTTACTTGAACAAAAATTTTTTCTGTGATTGGGAAGGTTTTTTGGTACCTGATTTATTTTTCTCTGTTCAGGGTTTCTGGGTCTATTTTTTTTTTAAATTTTTCAAACTTCAGGAAACTGAGTTTTGAAAGGGCATTTCTTAGCTTTGATTTACATAATTACATTTTGTAAGTGGTGATATGAGGTTCTTTTTTCTTTTTTTTTTTTTTTTTTGTCTCAGCAGTCCTGGAAATGGGGTTTGACAAACGAGTGCACTGGCAAGAGATTTCTTGTTGAGTCATTTAAACCAGTAACATCCCTTCTAACCTTGTGCTTTTCCTTCACTAGGAGTTAGTGCATGTGGAGCAGGGATGGCTGAAGGAAACATGTCAGCTTCTCACCTCTGGCAGTTTAAAGACTGATGTCTTAACATAAAGTCTAACTGGTGGATATTCATCACTAGGACATTCAACTTCAGCTAGGTTAAGCTGAAGTTGATATTGCTTTCAGTGTCCCCTTGGTAGATGGAAACCACAAAGAGAAGTCTGGGCTAACTGCTGGCACTGTTGCTGAACACAAGACAAAGTGTCCATCAAGCTCTAAGCTTTTCTGAAACGCAATCTTTGCCCTAAAACTGTCCTCGCTTCAGCAGCAAACACTGCTTAGATCTCTCTGCCTAGTTTCCTTACTATAAGCTGTGATGATGAAGGGTATTCGTCTGGTTTTGTAAGGAATGATTAATAAAGAGGCAAAAATCCATCCCTCACTAAGGCTCATAACCACAAAACCACAGGGGGATACTGTCTTTGGGGTTTCTTTGCATTAATCTTGTTGTGTTCTTGGCGCTGGTTGTTTTCTACACAGGAGAGGGAAGGTGTGAAACTAGCCCACAGTTTTTGCAAACTATCAGAATAAAACATATCAGTAGAGAGTATCTTTAGAAAGCAGAATACATATCCAGAGCACTCAGAGCAAGAACTGTTAGTCTACTTGCTAGTATTGCCACCCACTCCCGTGACACTTGTATTCCTGCTGGAGAGTGGCCCAGCTTCAGAAGGAAGGACTGCACTTAAATAATGTGGGACACGTCACTCTAAATAGCATTGGAGACAAACACACAGGATGTGTTACTGAGCAACTTGAATTTCTACATGTGTTTTCTTTTGGATTACCATTCACAAAGAGATGGTGAGGTTTAATTTTAATCAATTAAAATTATTTCTTCCAGCACTTTCAAACACCTGCCCCAGGTCAGCATGCTCTCAAAGATGCCTCCTTAAAATAGGTTCAATTTTCATGAGCTGGCATTTTCCAACAAAGGCAAGAAAAATCTTGACCATTTCTGGTGATAAAATTTCCTTTTTTAACACACATGTGAGGCTCTGTCCTCAAGACACTGCAATGGCATAATGGTGGGCACAAACTGCCTCTGCCATGTCACACAAAATGTGCTATTCTGCAATTGATTCACTAACCTGGTGGAGGAGACAGGTGTGTTCACTGGTGCCTATTCTATATTATTTGCATGGTGTTTAAGCTGTGAAATCCTTTAAGAAGGAAAGGCATTTGCTCAATGTCTTCTTAGAGATAGTGCTGTTATAAATCATCACATAAAGAGAAGAAAAACCTTCTAATTGCATGCTTTATCTTCAAAAGTTATGAATTTCAGAACAATCTGCATATCAGGTACCTTGTTAGTATTTTAGTGCTAAAAGGCTTCTGTTGATATATTTCCAGCTTCTGTTACCTGTCTTTGACACACCACATAGTTATTTTCTTTTTAATCTCTGAAAAGCAGAAATATTGTGAGCTCTTTGCTGGTGCCAGTATGGATAGAAGCCATCCCTAAAGAGACATATATTGCAATTGGCAAGATATAAATCACATACTGTATAAATATAGAGGTGTTTATGTGTCAGGATGTTGGCAAGTGGTTTGTGGGAAAAACTACTCTGTTGGATGCTAAAAGCATCTTTCAGGTCTGCCATTTACGACTCCTCTTTTCTTGCTGCTTTTGTACCAGTTTTTGGATTGTCATTAGGGGTATATGTGATTGCTTGTCCAGATGTTGTACAGAAGTGCCTTGAAAGAGTAATTCTTGCCACATTCCTAGTGAGAATGATGCTGTTGGGAATTTGTTTCAGGGTTTGTTTGCTTTGTTTTTGGGTTGGTTTTTTTTTTTTTTTTTTTTTTTTTTTTGGTTGGTTGGTTTTTGTTTTTTTTTACAATCACTCTCTTCATTCACTAATGTCAGCACTTGTTTATTTGTACAGGAGCTTTGTTCTCTACCAAAACTGGGGCTTGCAACTGCCTTGTTTTGAAACATAGTAATTAACCCCTTCCAAACCTCACCTGCAAATCTGAAAATTGCTGTTTCTTGACCTTCTTCTTGTCATTTCCTTTCACCTTGTTTCTTCTTCTTTTTTTTTTTTTCCTTGCTTTGATGAACTTACTTTAACTTGACTGTAAGTTCACAGATCTTGTAGTGTGTCTTGGTGCAGCTACTTTGCTTTAAATCCTGTGGCATGGGTATTGTTCCTGCAGTGCAATCCACACTGGTTCTATGGAAATCTCTAGACAGCTTTACCTTCTTCAAGAATCCTTTGTTCCCCCTACTTGACAGGGCAGCTGACAGAAGCAGCCAACAGGCACAGCACTTTGGGCACTCCCTTATGCAGAAGGGTGCAGGAAACAGGACCAGAAATGATGCCTGGCAGTAGTGGTACCCCAGGGCATGATCCCCAGCACCATCTTGATTTATTGGGGACCTTAAGGCAGACTGAGCTCCTGAAGGAGGACTCAGCTGTCTGGGTCTGGGGCTGACAGGATGTCTGGGAGTCCTCACGGAGTCCGGGTGGTCACGAGGAGGATTATCAGCCCGCAATGTACCCTTGAGACAAAGAAGACTACCAGCATCTTAAGCATTATCCCAGCAGGAATTCATCACCAGCAGGTTGAAGGAAGTGATCCTTTCTATACTCAGCATAGGTGAGACAGGTCTGCAGTTCTGGGTCTAGCTCTGGGCTCCTCAGTTCAAGAGAGGCATCGGTGTACTGAAGAGAGTCCAGCAAAGGGCTACAAGGATGATTAAGAGCCTGATTAAGGATATGAAGGAGCATCCATCCTATGAGAGAAGTTTGAGAGAGCTGGGACTGTTCAGCCTGGAGATGAAAGGCTCAGGGGAAATTTTATGAATACACATAAATACGTGAAGGGAGGGTGCAAGGTGGGTGGAGCCAGGCTCGTCTCAGGGGTGCCAACTCAGAGGACAAGAGTCAATGGGCACATTCTAAACCACAGGAAATGGCATTTCAAACATAATAAGAAAACTTCTGCGTTGTAAAGGTGGTCAGACACTAGAACAGGTTTCTCAGAGAGGTTTGCTCTCCTGCTTTGGAGATACTTAAGACCCATCTAAATAGTGTCCTGAACAACCTGCTGTAAGTGACCCTGTATAATCAGGAGAGTTGGATTAGACAATTTCCAAAGGTGTCCTCCCACCTCAGTTGTGCTGTGATTCTCTCATACATTTTCTTGCTCTTCTTTGTCCTTCGCATTGGAAAAGAGGCTGACCAGATAGAAAGGTAGAGAGATAAAATGGTGCTTTGATCAAGACCGTGCTCTTTCAGAAAAGAAGTGTGTATACATATAGAGTAGATTTTATGTACAGTACCTGCCAGAATCAACATGAAATTTGAAATAAATTGAGGGGATACTCAAGGGAAGCCATGTGTTTCACATGTCTCAAGCAGGAGATGCCAGTAGCTGTGATAGAGTAGGTAAATATCCAGACAACATAATCTGCACCGGTAAATCAATAGCAGTTCTCTGTTGGTGACACAATTTTTTTTTTTTTAATTTTTTTTTAAGGCAGTATTTTATGACTAGATCTTCATTACATGCAAGGTCAATGGATCTGTTTCCCAGAACAGGTAGCTGGGAGTCCTGTCCCCAGCTGGAGAGGTGAAGACTTCCAGCCTAAATCTGCGAGCTTCGGGAAGGCAATGACTACAGACACAGCAGGCTGAAGTCCAGCTGCCAGCCATTGCTGGGATCTGATACCTTGCAGATCCATAGGCAGCTACACAAGGACTAGGCTGTCTTGAGAAACAGCTCAAGGATTAGGGAGGATCAGAGAGCTGGTGTGTGTGAGAATCTGGATGCAAGAGACTGTCTGGGCATATATATTCAAAATAATCATGCTGAAGAGTGAGAGACTTTCTGATCACATGTTGTCTCCAATAAAATTTTGAGAGAATTGATTTATTCTGAAGCTACAGCATATACAATAATTCACAATGATAAAGTATTGAATAAACACTGTCACCTTTTTTATTATTTAAATGTCTTGAACAGTACCAAAGTCAGTCATGATTCCTGAAAATGAATTCCTGCTGTTAGTTATCTGACCTGGATAAGAATCAGTAACCTAGACCTGCAAAGCCATGCATATAATTATACCACTTTCCCACTGAACTTGCATTATTAGTATAACTGTAACCAGCCTTTGTAGAAAAACTGCTTTTACACTGCATCTATATTCTGTTCTAATAATGACATGTACCAGTTCTGGAAAAGAATTACTAATTAAACATATTCCTTTTAATATTTCATCCACAAAAATACAACAATTTCAACCCTTTTATGTATTTTTTCTACACTATTTGGAGTTTAGGATCTATTCCTTAAGAATAAAAGTACAATACTATCTTACAGAACTGAGTTGTCATGACAAAAATTTTTATCAATCTAAATTATCTATGCAACAACATGATAGAAACCCAGAAATAGGAAACAGTAGCAAAGCAGTTCAACTTCCATTAAAAATAAAAGCTTTGTTAATAAGCTTCTGGCATGATGTCATTTGATATAACCATTTCAGGGTTAATGGTGGTTGGCTATCATGAAGGATTTTGCAAGTGTTGAAGTTATCAGTGTCCCCATATATGCCTTAGCTCAGCAAAGCAGTTAAGCATGTGCTTAAGTCTCATTCTGTAATCTCTTTCTCTAACCATAAATCCTGCTTCATTGACTTCTGCACTTTTTATAGCTTGCTGAGGGAAATTCATGCTACCTGTTTGGCAACATAACTGTAGCATGACAGACTAGTGCATGCTTGTACCATGTTTAGGATTTTATTAGAGAACGCATCTGGAAATGGGAGGGAGATGTAATAACAGAGAACATCACTTTGTTATTTTGATTTTACTTTATGTAAAATGTTTTAATATGAAAATGGCATGTTGCTAATTGCAGTGTCTGTTGAGATATTGATACTAATCCTTCAATTATATTCATTATTATTTAGCTTTTATTTATTGACCCTGTAGGATACAGAAAGCTACATATGTGCCCTAAATTCTTGCAGACAGGTCCAGAAAATCATGGATGTCCTATGGAATTCAAAGTTAGGGAATAGAAATAGTGAGCAAGAAAAATCCCATATTGATTTGGTGATTGCAGTTGTTTCAGGTTTCTTTCCTCTTCTCTCTGGCCACTACCCAGCCCAGTGGCTGGACATTTTTCTGTTTCCACTTGTTGTACATTGATGTCATTTGCTTTTGTATGTCAACCATATGCGAGTAGGTGAAGCAAGCACTTTTGTCTTACAGTAAGGCTACTTATGTACTTTACACCTCAAAATGATCCACAGCACTATGCAGGTACTGGTGCTATAAATACGATCTGCAGGTCCTTATTCCAAGCCCTTTACAAGTTTTCACGTCCTACAGGCCTGGGTCATATAATGATATTCAAAACCACTGGGCAATGCCCTGAGCAACTCAGTATCTCATGCTTTGAGCAAGCCTAGGTGGACCAGATGACTTTGTGACTTTGTAATGATGCTTTAATATAGAACAAAAGGAATAGAGGGTGAATCAGATTCTCCAATAAGACATCATTGGTTGTTTCATTATATTCAGCATAAAAATGGTAATTATTAAGTCAATGCTCGTACACCAACATGTTAAAGAAATGTAATGAAGAGAGAAAAATAAAAGTCTTCATGGAGGTATTAATGCTATCTTTTAGGGAGGTTAATGAGAAAATCCTGTTAGACAAGACCAGCTGAGATATGGAATGTAATTTTTGTAAGAAGTGCTGACATCTGAGAATTTGTTATTGTTTCAATTCAGGGTGAAATCAAATGTTTCTGATATGCCATGCAAATACTGCTTTAGAAAAAAGACTTAATTTCTTCAATATTTAATTTCATAATTCTACCCTTGTGTTTCAGGCTCCATTCTCTGTTTTCAACCAGAATATATGTGGGTGCTATATATTTATGCAGTGCTGGGCTAATTCTTGTGAGAGGATGTGCGGTGTCCCTTTTCCTTTGCCAGGCAGACAAGGGGTAGGAACACTTGCCTATAATACAGGAGATCTGTACTGCACATCCACTGTACCCAGAGTTGTTTTGGAGTGAGCACTTTCAATATCAGAACAAAATGTCCAGGGCAGCAGCTGGCAGCAGCATCATTATTAATTACCCTCAAGGACATGGTGTGCAGACTAGACTTGGACTAACTTTTGGGGCTTCACTTAGGATGCAGGTTGACTGTCACTGAATGAGAGATTTTGAAGAAATTAACCTTAGCCAAGATGCAAAAGGAGAAGAAAGGCAATGGTGAAGTCCAAATTGGTATTATTCTAAAGACAAAAAGAACCTTTAAAAAATTTGAAGATTTTTTAAAAATAATTTTACCCACTCCTACTACAATAAAGCAGCCAGAGATGCAACTGTACCAAAGCTCTAGCTTTGGTAATTAGCAGTACCTGAGCATTCAAAAGTAAACTAGAAGTAGAATGAGAGGAGAGAGAATATAACCAGAATAAGTTCCATATAAATGGAAGTAAATCTAAAGAAAATAAAAGGAAGATCCCTAAGAAGTCTATGAGAAGTTTTTTGTTGAGAGAAAACTGCAACAGTAAGATTTGAAAGAGCCATCTCTCTATATAAAGTAAATGTAACAGAGAAAAGAAGGTGCTGTGTCTGCTGAAAAACCATTTGTGTGCTCTGCAGCAAGTTCTTCAAAGGGATAAAGAACCTATCTTGGACAGATGATCCAGACAATGTTAAAGAGAGAGAAAACAATAATCTTAGGTTTGCTGTAGGAGAAGTATATGCTTTTTCTGAGCAATGGCTGAGCCAAAGAACCAGGCTGAGACCTGCTCCACTCAATGTCTGGGTTTAGCTTGGTTAACATTATACAGTGTGAGACACTGAAGAACATAACACAGCTTCAACTAGCTGCTACTCTACCTTCCTGGAGGTAAAGTTTGCTCATCTTCATTTCACAGCCATCAAAAATTAGCAATAAACATCAGAATCTAAAATACTTATGACAAATCTATTAAATAGGTCACAACATGAGTCTTTTGACATTCTTGTGAGGAGTATTCCCTGTGTTGCAGAATGCTAGAAAGGTTATCTGTCCCAAACATTCTATGTTTAAGAATCAGAAATCTCAAAATGGTGCAACTGTTTTCAGTTTTAGACTTGTCTGAGGAAAATGGGCAATTCACCATCCCAGAATGTCTCTGCTTTCTGCCAACACTGAAATACCTGATTTGACCTCAAGGCTCAACATATTGTCTTGGGCATAAATAGTTCCACTGTCATTCTAATAAAGAATCCCAGGAGCATGAACTTGACTGACTGTGTTTCATTTTTCCCCTTCTATATGAGCAGTGAGATGTGTATTCTAACATTGCTATTTAAACATGCTCATGCTTTATTTTAAGTTTTCTACTGATTTAAGGTGTTTCCAGAAGATAGCAATATCTTTTATTGGAGCTGTCCTGGTGCCTTACAGTACAAAATGAAGATCTGAGTATGATCAGGGCATGATTTTAATTCTTTAATGAGATGTGCTGTTGCTAGGTGTTTGTCATGTTTGAGACAGGTGGTGCTAGCAGTCGCATGTCTAAACATGAATTTCTCTGAAAATGACTTGTGCACATGATCAATAAGTTTTGACAGTTCTTAGAGATCATTCTTAAATTGATAATAAGGGCTGTGTCTGGTCTTAAGTAATGTAATTAATTAACATTAATTAATTATTTTCTAATTAAAACAAAAACATAGGCTACCCTTTCACACCTTTTTGTCAGATGACAAAGATTATGGCTAAACAATCAAATATCTCCTCATTCATATTTAATTTGCAAATGATACACTTGTACCCGGAAAAATAATCCCAGCTCTAATGCATGGAAATGGGAAAATTAACAGTTCCTTTTCAGCAGTGGCAGAAAGTAGTTTATGGTAATTTAGGCTAACCTTGACCTCCTATATATAAAAACATGAAAGTCATTAACACCCATACTTTAAGTCTAATTCTCCTCCTACCTTTCATGAGTAAATTCACACCTGTTAGCAAGTGGGATGCGTAAAACCCAATCTTGGCTATGATGATGTAGGAGATCTGTGTCTGGACCTTCCTAGAAGCATCTGGACACCACTTAGTTTAAGCTCACCCTCAGAATTCTTTACTCCAGAACATGGATTCATTTAACTAGTTCAGTTTCTCTTTACCACAGCTTGGATTCTATGTCATTTGCCCATCTTTGCACACTCTTGCTCCTAGGGTGCAAGTCACGCATCCACACCCAACACCAACAGTCCTGTGAAGGACTCTTCCCTTTGGAGTCCAGTCCTTGTGTCCCTCTCTCTTCTGCCAAAGGCAATGTGACAGCCTGTGCCATAGTCTGACCAGCTGCAGTACAAAATTTTTCTTCCACAATGTCAATGTTTTGCTGAAGTTTAGTGTGTAAAAGCTGGCCTTCTCCAAAGCTTCTCAGAGTACCAAAGCTGTATTTTTTTTTTTTTAACATGAGGACCTTCAATGGGTAAGTCTCAAGGGTTTACCTATTTTGAAAAAGGTTTTATTTTATAGTAAAAATGCACCATGTGCTTCACACAGTCTTGAAAACAGCAGAGAAAACAGCATTTCCCAAGGGGATATTGAACATGCTCAGACGAGTGCTCTGTTTTCCTCAGGACACCTGCCAGAACCTTGCTGACATATCAAGTGTTGAAAAATGCTTGGCATCAGACATCTCTCACAGAGTTTCTGTCTTTGTTGACAGTAGGAAACAGCCATGTTATGCATATTTCTTTAATTCTCTTGGCTGCCTACATTGCAAAGTGTCTCTTATATTTTCTTCTATAGCCATTGATTCTCAAAGAGAAAAGAATATCCAGCTCTTCTTTTGGTCTGGGCTTTCAGGCAATGGAAATTGCCCAGGAACAGTTCAGACCAGGAACTGAAGAAAGTTATGAGAAGGATCTTTCTCGCCTTGGCTTCTGATGGAAACTTCTGTGTCTGCTGGAAAATACCTTCCATAAAATATTTGTTGTCTTGGTCCCTTGTCCCTCTAATCATGTTGTGTTGGTGCCTTCATGATCAGACTGAGGACATCTTGTTTTTTTTTTTATTTTAGGATTTGGTATACTTCCTTGAGTGTTTTTCTGATTTCTCTCTCCCTTTCTGTCCTGTATGTAGTTTATTTCACATTTTACCTTAATGAGAAGTTGTTCATGCACATAAATTTCCATTTGCCTTCTGATGACCACAGGGCAAAAGTTCCTTAAGGCACAACAGTTTTGAATGAAAATATCCATCTCTGTCAGAGTCTGTCTTCAGTGACTCCATTCAGTCTCTCATTTTTCTCTTCGCATTGCATAGGAGACAAACCCACCAGTAAGGGAAAACCTCTTTTTTATTTGATAGGGAATCAAAATTCGGAGCTCCACATTTCCACATTGTGCAAATTTTTCACTCATGTAAAATTTTTGCATTTTGACTATTTGTGCCTCAACAAGATCCTCTGGCCAATTGCTTCCTGTAGTAGTCAGACTACCTTCTGCCAAATGAAACATTATGCACAGCTATCAGGCATTATTATCAACACCTATCCTGCAGCAGAACTTTTGTTTGTGATGAGTAATTTAACACTCAACACTCTGAAACCTGAAGCTAATATTGTGAAGTACTCCAAGGAGACAAATTGCATGTATCTTAAACTTTTGATAATCATCTGGTAGTTTGGGGACACTGTGGGTTTTCAGAAAAAAAAACAAGCAAAAAGTTCTGTTCCTCAAGCAGCCAGGGAACCTGCTTTACCTCTGCTGGAGCTGAGTGTCAGCAGCTTGTGGTGCCCTCGTGGCACAAGGAACAGAAGCTAGGGTATAGGTGCTCCCTCTCCAGCAGGCTTTAGCCTGCTTTGGAGATCATTGATCCAACATGAAACTTCCTGCATTTATTCAACTTGATGAGCCAGTCCATTCTCTAATCTGTTTAACATCTAATTCCTGGCATTCGACACGTATTGCAAGATTTTGTGAACTTATAAATCTTACCACTTTCTTGAATGAGTTTCTCTTATCACAGGGACCTACTGTCATTGACAGTGATTTTTGGCTTTCACCATCTTTCACTCTCAATGCTGTATCTTAATTGCTTGCCCACACTGAGCAGTGCAAGAGTAAAATATTGACCTTCTTCTCTGGCTGAAAGCTATGTAAGCAATACAGTACCCATTCTTCTAAGGCGTCCCAGTGAGTTGAGGAAAAGAAACTTAATTGTCAAGTTGTCATTTCCTTGGTGAACCTCTCCTATTTGCTTCAAGTTCTCCTTAACACATAGTTTAGAAATATATGAGGGGTGAGTACAGCACTGACTGGTAACAGCCACCAGTTAAAATAACTTCCCAATGAAAAATGCCTTGAGATGGCTGCTACTTTTTGTTTTGTGGATCATAGGCCTGATGTTAGAGCAATTTTACTATCTGAACAATAGGTGGGCTCAGAGGTAGATGTAGAATTTTCTGAATTGTGGGAGGTATAAACTCCTTCTCCCTAAGGATTCACTGCTGTAAGCTGAGAACAGTGGGAACAGTCCGTACAGCCAGACTGCTGTCTCTGTTCCCAGCCTCTACTGCTGGCAGTCTTCGTGTGTTCGATTGTCTATGTTCCCCCTCCTCAGAACAAATGTAATTCTTCCTTTTAGCATCTCCCATGTCTCCCCTTGGCTGACAGTGACCTCTGTTCCTCAAGTAATTCTTCTCTCTGGTTTGTCAATAGGTTGCTACCCCAGTACAGATTTCAGCTGCCAACTTCTACTTCAGGCATTTTCTTTTTTGCCCACTTGTAAGCCTCAGATAATTCAATGCCATATTCACTCTTCCATCTTACTCTTGCATCCTCTCTCTCCTCACTGTCACTTCCAAGCCTGGGTATTGTGGTTTTTTTTGCTTTTTTAAAAAAGGTTTATTATGCAGTGGACATCTCCTCTTGAAACTTACTGCTTTCTAGCTTACATGTATTGGGACAACCTGGACAGACAGCAGCTATCTTTGTCTTCTGATGTGCACAGTTTGCTCTCTGGGATCATGGTCTGGCACAGACTCAGCTTAGCTGCATGCAGGAGTGTTCCAGTCAGGACAGCTGTGCTCTTGGTGTAGAAACCAGAGGGATGGCAGTAGCAGGGTGTTGGTGTGAGTCCAGGCTCACATGATACAGAGTTAGGGTGCCTCCAGGAGAAACAACCAGTCCTGGGAAGTAGGGAATTCTCCCAGGTACAAGAGAGCTCCGTGGTACCTGGAAATGGCATTAATGAGGGAAATGCAAACAGCTGTGTTGAGTGGCAGTGCAGGACACTGTGGCTCTAAGAAGTCCCATGACACCCTGTAGGCTGCTGGAAGACTGCGGGAGCAGAACACTCGGAACAAGAAAGCAAAGAACTCAGGAAAAGGAGCTGCTGCTTTTGCTTTTCCAAACAGTAAAAACCCCAGTTGATAGCATACTACAAAGTGTGGTCTTTGCAGACTAGGAACTCAACAGGCCCTCCCAAAGCAGTGCTATGCCATGAGGGACACAACCTGTCTGTACAAACATTCAAGTAATGAATGGGAGTAGAAGGGTGGCAGTACTTGAAGATGTTGTTCTGCCAAGACAACAGCTAGAATAGGGGCTCAGTTTTGGTATTTTTTCAAAAACCATTGAAAATGTGGAGAAAGTGCTGAAAAATACAGTAAGTATTTTTTTATTCCAATTTAAGAATTGGAAACCCTTTTTTTTTCCCTTAAAAATCTTATCAGAAAGAAAGTTGAGAAGGGATTTGATTAGAGTGTACAAATCCTTTCCTGAGAGAAAACATGAGCACTGAAGTGATCTTGTATTTAGTAGAGAATGAAATTGTGGCTGGAATTGGAAGCTAAGTCAATCCAGGACAGAAGTTAGATACCTTTTTTTTAGCAGTGAGTGGGATTAACCATTCAAACTAACTACCATGCAGTAGATTTTCTGTCTCCTGCTATTGTGAGATCAAGACTAGATAGTCTCTAGAAGCTATGCATTAGTCAAACACAAATTATCCTTTCATCAAACAGAAGTTATTGGGCTGTGTACAGATTTAATTGGGTGATGAAGTAATAGATCTAACATGCTGCAGATCAAATTTTATGATCTAATAGTACGTTTGGGCAGTAGAATATAAATGTGGATGTGTGGATGTGTATCTGAGAGAGTATAATTCTTAGGATTACAGAGAGTGTTGGTTTTGATTAGAGGGTTCTCCATCATCTCTAAATTCCCATCTCATATACCAGGTCATATCTGTGCAGATTCTCTCCATGCATCCTCCCAAATGGCTGCACAAACCCTCTTCAAATTCTTTGTACACTCTGTGCTGTAAATGTCATAATTTGTATAAATTCTGTGTGTTGTAGCACCTCATCAATTTTTAATCAATCACCAGAACACACCTGGTCCCTTTAAGGAAGTTCTTGATTCCATTGAATAAAATGGGGAAGACACTGAAATATGCAGAGGTTCTGATCTTGAACAAATTCCTCATTCAGGACTATTTGCTCACAAAACAATGTGAGGAAATAGTGATGAAGGAGATTTCGCTTCTGTTTGTCCATGCAAATTCATGTCTACATATTAATTTAATATTTTAACTGCTTATCTTATCTGTCTCATCTTGCACTCTGCGCAATTCATCTGAAAGCAGTGATGACACAAATGATCTTTTAAAAATTCTTACTATTTATATAAATAAATACATTTATATATCTGGAGACTTCTCGTATAGTAATTCCTAGTTAGATTTTGATGGCTAAAGATTTATGACTAAGGAGGTTTTGCTAGGGAACATCTACATACATATTTAAAATACCAGGTAGTGTATTGCAGAACTGTGCACATATCTGACTTCAGTAAAGAGCAAGATGAATACTCAAGCTGCATCCAAGTTGACCAAGCACATGGTTCAAGACTTCTTTTTCCATCCAGACCTGCATGTGAGAAAGTCCTGGAAACTATCCCACCCCTTCTGACCACAACTGGAGCCTGTTTACAGATCACTTGTTATGACTACATCTGCAGAAGGAAAAGATGAAACCTGGGCTACTCTGTACACACAGCACATGTACCAGGACTACAGTGATGGGAAATGGAGAAGATGTATATATAGAGAGATGGAGAAATGTATTAATAAAACTGCCATATGTCCCTACTGCAATACATTCACTGCAGATTGGGGAGGTTCACTTGAAAATGATGAAAACATGAAATATTTTCAGGCCATAGAGTAGCAGAGGTATTCTTCAGGATAAGTTCATGACAGAGCTGTAAAGTTAATCTACAAGCTGATTGGCAAGTAAATGAACTTTTCCCCAGAGAATACTGACAGAGATTATCTACTTTGTAATTAGACGTGGGATTGAAACACACACAGGTATATCTGAGTCATATTATTGACTTGAGTAACTTCAGATGAGGCCCAAGACTCAGTGCCTGCTGTAAGGTGATGAGTGGCTGATGCCTTTTCCTGCAGTACCTCAAATTTCTCATACTTTGGGCTTGGAGACCTCTCCAAAGTCAAAGTAAGAAAGAAACCAAGCAACTTAGAAAACTCCTTGATATTTTACTAGGGAATGTGAGGCAGAGGGTTGGAAACAGTTTCTGAAGTCCCATGGATGGGTGGCCCCTAATCTGAGAATACTGATCAGGCCAGTATGGGGCTTGAGAGCAGCTCCTCAATTTCATCATAGTTACATTTGCTTTTGGCCTCCCTGATACCAGCAAGCACAAGAAATTATAAATACCTATAATGGCAAGGAATCAAGTCTAGAGGCATACAAATTTTTTTGACAGGGTCCTACAGTGGTTGAACTAATTCCTCAGGAGAAATGTTTAAAAATGGGTGGCGTGAAAGGTATCCTGATGTTATAGTCCTTCCTAGCTGTCAACTCCTACATAGGGAAATATTTAAATCAAAAGGATTAAATGCAAGTCAGCTGGAGGGGAAAACACTATCAAAGATTCAATAAAATCCTTTCAAACTGGGTACCAAATACCTTTGTTTTGAGAACAAATTCCCTGGGAAAGGAAAAGTAAAATTCAATAGACAGCTAACATGATAAAATAATACAACCAGAAAATTAATACTTTCTATCAAATCAATAAATGTATCACTGAAGTGCAGAGTCCTCTCTCTGAAATAATTTAATTCAGCTAAATTATCTGTGGAATGTTTTCCTGTTCCAGGCCATTTACCATGGGCTGTCACAAATCCCAGTTCCAAAGGACAGTGGGTGATATTCTGATGATCAGAAAGCCTGAAGCATCTGAAAAGCAGCCACTAGAATGAAGGACTGCTTAATACCTTTAAATAAGAAGATTGACTTTTTAAAATGACAGATACCTTATTGAAATTCTTTACAGAACAAGAAAATGGATTCTTAGTGGAATTTTTGTTTGGATGTAAGCTAAAGAACAGCTTTATATTGGCAAATTGTGCTATTCTACACAAATACCTTCAATGTGCAATTAATGAAAGTGGTAGAATTTTCCTATTATAGAATGATAGGCTCTAGATGAGGCCATACTACAGGCATCCCTGTGCATACATGGAATAGGGAAAAGCCCTCCAAAAGGAAGGTTTGCAGCTACTCTAGATGAGATGTCACCACAAATTTCCAGGGTGCAGGGCTAGACCATGTAGCCTGTGATCAACCTATGAAAGTTTCTTGAGGGGAAGGAATCCACAAAAAGACGACAGGCATAAGATTGCTGCCTGCAAAGATCTCATGAAAAGTTTTATGCATGGACTTAAACCTGATCCATGAGGTCTTTGCAGTGGAAACATCTTTGGCATTCTCAGAATTGTCAGTACTTGTGACAGCTCCGCAAACACTGGTGCAGGTTGAAGCTGGGAAGAAGCAAGGCCTATTTTATCATTTTGTAGACAGGAAACTGGAGCACATAAAAACCAAGGGTGCAATCCACAGGCCTAAATGTAAGAAGCATCTACCGCCATTGTAAAGATCTGAAGGTATCCAAAATCTCGGCATGGGGCTGGCAGATTTAGGCAGAACCTATAGGAGGTCCACAGTCTGCTGGGGCAGAGCTGGAGGCTGGGCAGTATACCCAGGGCACCAAACATGGCTTTGTGTTTTAGAAAGCTGAATTCCTCTTTGAATGATTTTTCAGGGACTATCTAGTGCAGTACAGGAGTTTGGAAGTAGGTATTTGGGAGGTGGTTCTTTTGCTTTAACATCTACATTTCCAAAATATGCATAATTAATGTACCCTTTACATTATAATGTCATGGATACCTCTTTTCCTTTCTGTCCAACACAGAGCAACATTTCTGGGAAAATTAGAATCTGAATGCTTCCTCTGACTTGCACCATAATATAATGATGGAAATCCATTTATACGCAGCAATTACAAAAGCTCAATATATTTGTAAATGTGTGCAATGTATTAATGGCAAAAACAACCAATACTATGTAATTTAAGCTCAAGATTTCAAATCTAGAATAAAACCTTTCAAATTTTCTCCTTCTAAAGCCAACTCATTTCCTTCCCATAATGTTCTTTATGTGAGAATTTCTTGAGAAATCTCATCAGCAACAGTTCAGCTTAAATATTTTCTCTCCAACCCATTCAAACTGCTGTCTATTAAATGACTTTGTGGCTTTCTGACACTGTAGGCAGCTCAGTTGAAAATTTGATTAAGCAAAATAATTGCCTGTTGTACAGCAAGAATGTAAGTTTTTATGGGAGAACTGTTTTCTTTGTCATTCATCTCTGTCAGGCCTCTGTATTTTGATGCACATTTGAATTGATGCCACTGCTGACAAATATGTCCCTGCCCATCCTTTGCTATTATCATGTTTTCCATTGACATTTCTGAGAAAATAAAGAAGATCTTAAAGTTTCTTAAGGACAAGATCCACAGTCCCAGTATCAGCTCTGGGTGATCTCTAACTACATATCACTAGTAAGGATTTAGCCAATTGAGTTGCTATAGCTTAACTAAAATAGCTTCAGCAAAGTTAGAGGGTATATCAGCTTTCAAAAAAGATAGCAGATATCTCAGAGATGTCGAGTGCAGCTCTCCTCCTTGAGTCCTACCCTATCACACAGCATAGCATAACCAGAAGTTTTGGCTCAGGAGAAACCCTTGAATTCAGATCTCAACACAAAAGGAGGATAGTGGCTTCTAACTGCTCCGTTAGTGCTGTGTGGGACACAACTCTTCAGTGCCATGTAGTTTCAGCACAGGGCTGCATTCTCAACAGGCAGCTTTGGGCAGCTTTTGTTGTCTCCCAAACCAGACTGCTGTTGAATTCATGGGCATGAACTCACATATTACTGAAGGTAAGAAGAAGTAGCCAGTCAGGGAGTGACCAGGAAGGAGGAAGCAGTAGGTACGAAGTACTCTGTTACACCAACACATAGATCAAAAGGAGACCAGTGTATCGTGGCACAGTGTTAAAGTACAAAACACAATTTGGTTTGTATAGTGTTTCAGGCATTTGTGTTTCTAATGAGCATTATCCTGTCTGGAGTAAAATGTTAGTGTGATTTTCTTGCATGTAAAATGTCATGCCACTCAGTACATGTAAGTATTTAAAAGGAAAATATATTGTTATATTTCAAGTCTGTTACTTTTAGAGATCCACTGGCTGAAAAAGTTATTTCTATTGACCAAATGGAAGGTTTCAAAACTTAGTGGTATAAATAACCTAGTTGGTCTTAAAAGTGTTACAAATAGGTCTTTAATCTTGACCAATATTTGAAATCCAAGTTCAACAACATGCTAGATTTACAAATTCAGATGGCACTTTATTAGGAGAATTGGGAAGAATAAGACAGATTGTGCAGGACAGTGCTCCAGCCAAAGCCAGTAATTCCCTACCAGTATCTGCACTAGTGTCAAGCATCAATGGATAGCAAGACACAATACTTCTGAGTGATCTGTAGTCTTAGAGGACTAGGAACTTTCAAACCTCTCTGCTGGATAAACATTGTATTTGAAATACTGAGGTGCAGTGATACAGGTAAATAAAACATTCAGAATACCTTGGAAGATCAACTTGGCAATAGAGGCTGGAAGTGGCTTTGGGAGGTCATCTACTTCCTCCACCAGCTCCAGGCAACATAAACTATACCAATGGCATTCCTGACAGACACTTGTCTAACCTATTCTTGAAAAAAACATCAGTGATAGAGATCCTTCGTCCTCCCAAGGCAATCTATTCCAAGTTTGAACGAGGATGTTTTTCATAATGACTATCCTAAATCCCCTTTGCAGAAATTTAAGCTCATCTATTCTTGCCCTATTTACCAGGGACATGAAGAACAGATTATTCCCTGCCTGTATGAACACATTTAAAAATTATGAAAATTTCTGACTTTCTCTGATATAGGCCTTGCAATTTCAGGAGGTAAAAAGATACTGGTAAGAAAAGAAGTGAGGAATCAGTAGACACCAAGTGTATATGTGTAGGATTTCATGTCTATAAACTTTTATATGCAGGAATTAAAGTGATGTACAATGGATGTACATTTTATGAAATAGGTGCCAGAAATCATTCCCCAAGAATACAGTCTAAGACTACAAACAGTCAGGGCAAAACACCTGATTTTTGACAGGGATCATATCAGGACTACCAAGTTAAACTTATTCGTGCTCTTGGTCATCTGCCTCAAAGGCTGCTCCTGATTTCAGTTTCACTTTGCAAAGAGGCAATTGGCTTCTGACTTTTAAGGTCTTGGGAGGAGGGTAAATATGAAACAGAGAGAAATTAGTTTTGTCACGTTGGATAATATATAGGATACATCTCCATTGGTACTTTGAAGCAGTAGGAGCAGACTGACAGGGTGAAACAGGTGATGCTGAGGACCTCATATCCACACCCTGTGCATTTCAGAGAGGCTGGAGCTGGATTAGCTGCAGCACAAGCCCAGGGACTGAGTGCCTTTAAGCAGTGGGAGCACTGGATGTGCACTTCTGGAGAATGACTTCTTGCTTCTTCTGTAGCAATTTTCTTCTTCCCCCCAAAGTGAGTAGGTTGTCTAAAGAGGGAATAGGGTGAGGAAGACCACCCTAAGGATTGGGTTTGCTGGATGGGCAGGACAGGATGAGCAGTGTGGCTGATGAGTTAAAAACTACAGGGATCCAGGCAAGATGGTGAAGCCTTGATAAGGATTTTAGTGTTGACTCAAGAAAAATGGATGACAGAAAAGAAAGGCATATAATGGAGGTTGTCTGGAAGCAGTCTCTAGCCCTAATGTTGCTCTTCTGGTGTTTCTTCAATTTTTCAAACATGGTTGTTTGTATGGTCATTTGAGCCAGAACAGGCAACAATTTTTTTTCCCTACTCAGTTTTCAGCAAGGTCAGTGTGCTGGCCTGCTTCACTGTGTGACCACACACATGATCTGTGCAGGATGGGGTTTAGGAGAAGGAGCAGAGGACTGCCTGAGTCATCATGGGCACCCGAAAACCCCCGTGTAAACTTTGCCTAGCCAAAGATGAGTTAAACCCAAGCCAGGCTGACTGAGATAAATGACAATCAGGTTATTCACCCCTACAGTCTGGAAAGCACTTAGCATGATTTAAAATCAAAGAAATGTCCAAATATAGAGACTTGTCTTGGTCTCACTGGACACAAATCTCCTTTAAAGGCAGGATGAAATTCATTTTACCTGTCTTCAGTTATCTCGAAGTTAAACTCTAAGCCAGTCACCCTAGGCTCCCTCTGTATTCCATCAGGAGTAATAGGTATTTCCTGAGGGCAATTGATCCCTCCTTAAGTTGGATGTCTGACACAGGACACATAATTTTCTTTCCAAAGGTGCCAGTTTCTCCCTATTGACTGAAAAAAGAAGCAGGGAGGGTAACTCAAACTTAGATGATGAACTTTTGGGTGTGTAAAGGTAGGAGGGTTGAATCCTGTCCTAGGGAGCCTCATCATTTGGGGACCACTCCCCAAGTGGAGCCATATGGTCACAGTTAAATCTCACATACATGGCCAAAGCACTAAGTGGCCTACACATAAATAAGGCCTCATAGGTCAATGAGTTTTGTCATTACAAAACCCTATTCCTCTAGGAGAGTAGGAGTCAGTCAATAATGAGAAACTACACTTCCTGGCTGAGATGGTCTAATAATTCTTCACACCACGAACTCCTGATTTGCGCTCTATTTTTTTACCAAGATCTTTATCTTAAATCAGTGGAAGGATTGGACTTGCTGTGACTCATGTTAGTGTCCCACTAAACATAGTAATAATTTGAAATTTAAAAAAAATTATAATAAAATAATTATAATAAGATGTATACTTTAAAAAGCCTTTTCTTACATGTATGTGAATTTCCTTGTTTATTCAATTGTGGCATTTCAGCCTATAAACAGCCTTTCTATTCAACTGTAAGCATTTTATTAGATGCCATTTATTTCTGTAATGCTTAAATGCTTTTGTCATGCTCCAGTCAGGTTCTGTCAGGATGAGAACCAGGAGCTCTGTTCATTTTTTCCCCCTAAACTGAGTATGATTTTCTCAGTTTTACCAACCAGCTTCACGTTTCCCAAATCCAGGCACTACTTAAAAATTTTCCTTTTTTCACTAGTGGCCTCAATAATGTTTAAACATCACAGTTTGCTATACCAAAAAATCTCATTTTGAATCTTTCTGCTCCTAAGAGGCTCGCTCTGCATCCTGCTAATGTGCTGATGAAATATCATCTTCTATGTTGCTCCATTTGGTCTGTGGCAATGAAGGGTCAGTGTCCTAAGAAGAAAAAAGACATGAACACACATGAATGATACACAATACACTTTTTACTCTACCTATTTAGCTAAACTTCTAAAAAAGGGCAAAGCAATTTCTGTCTTATCTTTGGGCAGCAGATATTTTACATGGAGTTCCCTCACATGTGAATGCACCCACGCTGTATCACATCCAGTCTAAGAGACTTTTAGCTATCAGACTCCCAAGTGAAAGAAGTGCCAGGTAACTATTGTCTTACTCAGGGGAATAGAAAAAAATTACCAAGTTACTCAGACAACTGGCACATTGTGCCAAGCTCACCAGGACCTATAGTAGGTATTACTCTCTGTAAGGAAAAAATAAAAAGGAACAAACTGGGGTAAAAGTTTCAGTGATCAGCTCCAGGGTATTTTATTCTCCTGTGGACTTGTTGTTTTGGACATTTTTTAAAGCTACAAAACCCAATCTTCACTCAGGAAATAGTGTTTTTTGGTTTCGTGTAATGAGTTTGTCTTTTGACAGTTTTTCTCCTTAATCAGAGTTTGACTCTATCACAACAAATGGCATTTGTGTTCTTCTGAGAAAAGAGCTAGACAAGATACAATTAGAAATACTTTAGCTGACCTTTCATAAACCATGATCCCCAACAAAACTGTTTGGAATCACATTAAAAAATGGTCTTACATCTTTTGTGGTTACAGACAAGATTACAGGATACTTTTATTTTGGAATAATTACACAGTGACCTTCAGTGTTATTTGCAAAGGTCATATTCTCTTCACATACCCTTGATTTCCTTTCAGTTTTCCCTTTTGTCCCACCAGACATAAATTTAGCAAAGGAAGAAGAAAGAGAGAGTATTTTTTCTGTGGTTGAAAACTGAAGAAGATAGTTCAAAGTCCCCATAGGCACTCAGAGGGCTCTGGGCTATGATAGGCTATTTTCTACCATTTAGCTCCTGTATTATCACTACTCCTTTTCCTTCATTATTCTCCACTTATCACATGCAGCATCACTACAGAGCCCAAATAGAGAGTTGTAATTACCCAGCTGCCACCTGATAGTACCCCTTCTATCATCTTTATCTCACAAGGCCTTGCTGTTTCATCATTGGATAAAACTTGCCCATGGCAATGCCTGTGATAGCACATCTCAGAGATACATTTAAAGTTTACTCATTTATCGCAGAAAAATGCTGAACCCATGCAATTATTAGATACACTTGCCAATTTATTTGTTCAGTAAGACTACTTTAACTCCTTTTCCTATCAGCTATTTGTTCTGTTCTTCTTGAAAACACTGAGGTCACCTTTGGGCACTGGGGTGAAATAGAAAATTTCCAAGCCATCCAGGCAGAAGGCAGCCCAGACACTCATTGATAAAAACAGACCTATGCTTTTCCTGGCTATGTGGTTTGAAATGCCTGTATTTTGTGCACATTCCCCCTTATATCACCCCATGAGGTTAACTGGTGGGTCACATGGCTTGAGCATCCCATGCTCCCAAAGTAGATTTCCTACACCGTGCCACCACTGTCAGGTCCAATCCAGAAATACCACATTTGGGAAATAAGTAATCTGCTGACAAGCGTAAAAACTGAGTGTAAAAATGTGAGGACATAATATTAAATATATCCAGATGCAATTGCTCTATGAGTAGTCAGCATCTGCTCTGGCCTGCATGTCTGACTCTGATATTTTAAATGCACATTTCCTGTCCTTCAAGGAGAAAAAAATAAAAAAAAAGGAAGTGGGAGAACAGAGAATGAGAGTTAAAAAATATTTTTTTCCCTACAATTTTCAAAACATATTGACTGTATAGCAGCAGTAACAACAAACTTCCAGTTGAATCCCATGCCAATGCTCACTATGGGGAGCTATACAGAGCTCTCAGTGTGTGACATTCTCACCCACTTTACATGGGCTGGCGGGTAGACGGTCTGAATTCGGGCTGAGCCACTGAATTGCTCTGCAGCCTTGGTCAAGTCATGCAGGAACTGCAAATGTAGGTGCTGAAGTGAGGCATGGGGAACAAAATCAGCACAGGCACAGCAGAAAGCACAGGGGTCCCAGCACCCATGCAGTAAGCCCTCAGGAACTCTCTTGGGCCAGACAGCCTCACAGAAGCTCAGGTCCGTGATCCTGAGCCCATGCAGGAGGGTCTGTATATCCCTCTAGCTGCATCCCTCTTGTCCTCAAGGCAGGAAAGGCAAAGCAAGCTGAGCCCGTCTGGCTCCCTGCATATCCAGGTGCCTTAGGCTGGTCTCATCCTGGTGCAGAGCTCCTTTCCTGAATCACAGGTGCCCCAAGCAGCAGCTGAGCAATGCTATGTAAGAGTTAATAAGCTTGGCTAGATGTGAGCTGGCTCTGCATCCCAACATCCATGGTTTGTCAACCACCTGGACAAGCCACCCACAGGTAGTTGGGAGTTGACTGTGTAACACATAGGGAGAACAAGGAACCTATGAACAGGAGTCAGAGAAGCCAGAAAATTGAGAAGAGTGCTGCCAGAAGTAGTCGGTGGCAAATTTTGGGAAGGAAGGTATGGCAAATCTGCTGCTCTGGGAGGCCATTTCTTCCCAACCAGAAAGGGACCTTTGCCTCCCCTTTGGCTTCTGCTGTGGAAGCTGGAGACTTCAGGACAATCTTCTCTGGAAGCAAGCCTGCTGGGAACTTTCCTCATCTGTCTCCTGTTCCTGCTAACACTAGCCCTGTGCCCAGGATGATCTCTGGGAAGTGAAAGACCTGCCATACACTGTCACCACAGACAATTTGGAGAGGCTTGAAAGCAATCAACCTAACCAGTGAATTTTTATTTAATAATTCTACATTTTTAAAAAACAGTGACCTGTCTGCATCTCAGTAGCTGATATGTAGATGGCAAAATCACAAAATTTCCTTGTTCTGGGGTAAAGTGCTTTGAGAGCAGCTCTCAGCACCAGGATCACTTAGGCTAACCACACTGTTCTGGCACTGCCAAGGGAAAGGAGACCTTGGAGACGTTCGGGAGGAGATGATTGCCTGAGATGCCCTCTTGTGAGATAAACATGAGGATCCCACTGGGTCTTCTATTCACCTTCCAAATACTACACATGTACCACACCCTTCGGAGAAATTCAGGTAGCTTCAAACGTAGGGTGTTCACCAACATGAGAGAAGCCTGAAAAGGTTTCACAAAGCTCCCACCCACTTGAAAAAAAGAGAATGCCAGCTAATTACTGGAAATTGGCATTGAGTATTGGCTCCACAAAGTATGTTAGAGTTATTTTCTCCCAGCCCCCAAATACCTCTGAACAGTGCTTGTGTGCATCTTGACACAAAATGACATACCATGTCATAAATTTTTAACTAATATTTTATTGAGTTTGCATGCATTTCATAAATTTTTATTACTTCTTAGCAGTCAGTATTTTAGTATGGAGGTTGCTATGGCAGTAACTAACAAAAAATGAAACCAAAACCTACTGCTCTCTTAAAAGTTGTACTTTTAATTAAGCAGTGAATGTGTAGCTAAAACCATGTGCCATGCAGTGAATAGCTGCCTTGCATGACTGTGTAAATGAGAGAGACTGAGCAGCTCACAAGCCCTAAAAGCCCTTTTTTGCAGGTACAGAAGTCATTTCACCATATACCATAGTTAATATTCAGGAAATAAAATTATTAATATTATTTAAATATTTGGCTCCATTTAAGAAATTTTAACTTTGAAACAGAGCTGAACCAGATGCTGGCTTTCTTCAGTGAGCCAAAACCAGCACATGGCCTTCCAGATCTGGCTGCTCCCCTGACTAGCACCACATATTTTTCTTTTTGAGGAAGGCAAGCCCAAGTGGTAGCATGTTCACCCTCCCAAGGCAAAGTTCCTCAAGTTTTCAGCAGTAGGCCATTTGTACTTTTCTGCTTGCTGAGTACTACAAAAGTCCATGAGAAGTTTGTCATTCAGGCTGCCAAACTACATCAGTTTATCAGGGCTCACTGATGGTGAGGAGAAAATTGATATTTCCCCTCACCTTCTCCTATACATGAAGAGCAGGATGGTGATTTTCCAGATAGAAAGATGTCTGACTCATTCCCTCCTTGCCAAGCATGGGTTTAGTTATGTGGGATCAGAAAAGTGCTGTGTGGAAACAGAGAAACTGGTTTATGTTCAGTCTCCAGACCTGTGGAGGAGAAAGAAAGGGATCATCACTTTCTGACTCCCCCAGGCATGCTTTACAGCTGGGGCTTGTATTTTTATGGCCTAATCCTTGCAAAATTAACCCTAGAAGAACCCTACTTCCAGCTGTACTTCTGACCCCATCAGCACCCTAAAGACCCACCAAATCCTTGCTGGGCCTTGGAGGTCAATCCCTTTCTTGCTGTCAAATGGGGGAGTCACTAACAGTGGAATTACCAATCCCAGAGGTGTTTAAAAGATGTGTAGTTGTGGCACTTAGGGGCATGGTGAACTAGTGGTGAACTTGGTATGTTGGGTCAATGGTTGGACTCAATGATCTTAAAGGATTTTTTTCCAACCTAAAAGGTTGTACAATCCCAAGATTAAGTAATAGATAAATCATAGCAAAATGCTGGTGCCTGTTTGTGCTGCAGCAGCACCAGATTCTCTGCTCTGGTACACAGCCAAGACTTGTGATACAGTACCCCAAATTGTTAAGAGGACAATGTAAGTATGACCCAAAGAGAGGGAGCTGAGATATAAAACAAATAACAAATGCCAACATCCTTCTCCCTTCCCCCATCTCCTCAAAAACCCCCAAAAAACAAAACAGAAAAAAAAATCAAAAACTCCAACAAACAAAAAGCCCAAACCCAAACCTAAGAAGGCTTTGGAGAAAAGACTGTAGAAATCAGAAGGATTTACAGCTGTACCCTTATGGGATACTCATACTGGATTGAGACCAAGTCACAAACATGCTGGTTCCACACTTAGCCAGCTCCACATATGTGAGATTTGATCTTATGAGGGCCCAAGACCAGGGAGCAGCACCTAGGGCAGTGATGCTGCTGTGTGCTTTCTGCCATGGGCACATGTTACACAGGCTCTCATAAGCTTTGTTTTTTATTCTGGTGGAATAAATCTTGTTCTTACCTAGAGAATGATGGCTTTTTTGAGGTCCTTGGGAGAAAGGGCCAGCAATGAATGCCTCTGTTGTTTTTATTGCTTTCATCTAAAGGTTCCACTAAATAGATGGGATCAAGTCCTTGAATCAGAAATAAGCATGTTCTTGGGCAAAGCCTTATTCAGCAAAGCACTTTATATCTATCTATATCTATCTATATCTATAGCTATATCTATATCTATATCTATATCTATATCTATATCTATATCTATCTATATCTATCTATATCATATATCTATATCTATATCTATATCTATATAATCTATATCTATATCTATATAATCTATATCTATATCATCGATGTCATCTATATTGTCTATATCTATCTATATCTATCCATATCTGCTGAAAGTTAAGTATAAACCTTGTATTCTCTTCACTTCTGGGCCTTATACAGGGGACATTCATTTGCATACACCAGGCTGTAAGATCTTAGAATAATTGTATTGTGTAAGATATGCTCAACCTGGGTCAAGTCCAGAGAGGAGACAGATCAACAGCTGAAGTTTAATATAGATCTTCTTGAACTTCTTTTTTGGCTTGTTTCTTAACAGCAGAGGAGAGGAAATCCAGACTGCCTTAAAGTTGCTCCAGAAAGGATAAATCAGTGTCTCCATCTGTGTAATACTCCTTGCATCTGAACCCATGGCAGAAAATACTCTTTTACATATTCATATAGCATGTGTGTATGTATTATGTGTGTGTGTATATACATATATAGAAGTAAATATATATATAGACATATAAGAACCCTGATACAACTTTCTTTGTATTGTAGCCAAACTCAAGCAATTTTCAACCCATTTATTTGAAGCAAATTAATTTAATAATTTATATTGTGAAATTTTGGAATGAGAAATACAGATGTAGCATCATATACAGAACTAGGTTTTTATAAACATGTCTGTGATAAAAATCTGCATTTAAATTTTGCCGATGCATCACATTTTCCAGGCAGAAACTTGGACAATCAATGCCCAGGAGGAGAATTCTATAGCATTAAATTACCTTATGCCACAGAGGCAGCTCAGCCCTGATGATGGGTAGTTAAATTTTTTGGTCCAAAATACATAAAAATAGGACAACAATCGCATCTCCTTTCATAGCAACAAAAAGTTATTGCAATTATTACAAGGATGTCCTGAGAGTATATTCCTAAGAACTGAGGGTGTGCTCTGGAAGAATAGAGTTCTGATGTTGCAGTTCATAAAAAGGGAGATGAATTATTTTTAGAATATCTAGTACATGTCTCTCTCCTCAAAATCACATGCCAAATAACCTACCACAGTTGTCTTTAATATTTGCTGTTACTGGGAGTATCCAGAGTGATTTACCCCAGCACCAATCTTGGTACAACCACAGAGAGAGATGGAATCAGCACCCCCATGACGCACGTATCCTAGAGAGAGAAAATCAGAGCAACACAAGCAGAGGACACAGAAAGATGTACAGACAGACAGTGTAATGGTGAGGCTAAACCAGCAGTGAAGATCTGTCACCCAAGCAGAGCTCCCACATCTTCTAAGCCTCAGACCAGCACCACAAAGAGAAGCCTTGGTTTCTTTCCTTGGACCTCTCAGACCTTCTGCTCATGCTTTGCAGATGCTTGTAGGCTGGTTCAGCGGCTGCTGCACTGATCCAGTTGAAAGCACTCTATGTACCAGAGCAGAGCTTCACCAGCTGCACAGGGAAATGCTGGAGTTGATGTTCTCCTGCCCATCTCTTTCCCAGGAAAGAGAATCTCTCAGACAAACAGAAGAAAATGTCAGCACAGTGTGGAAGGCTGAAATAATGGCAGCACTGACACTATACTGGCCTTTGTCATATCTTCATGATGTCTGTTTCATATCAGGCTGAAATGAAGCCTGTGGTGTATCAAAAAGGTGATTTTTCCAGCAGGACCATTGCTCTTTTCTACAGCAGGACATTGGGCTGCTCCTTCCTGGCATCGGGAGGAGAAAGGCTCATGTTACATTAGGGAGGGCCCACTTGGCCAAAGGAAATTCCTTAAAATTATGTCTTAAAAGGGGCCATATTCTGCACTGTGGATTAGGGCCTCAGGCAAGTTCAGCAATCTGGCCAAGAGCCAGCTCCTCAGAAACAAACACAGACACCACCTACACCTGTGAAAGAATAAGCTAGGAAACTTCCCCTCAAATGAGATAATGAAAACCCAGCAGGTTAGTCTCACATCTCCCATATGAGATAAGAATTATTTAAGGAGATACTTCACAGCTCTTGGATTTATCAAGGCTAGGTACAGGAATGGCCTTTCACATAATATTTTACCTGGAATCAGAAACTACAAGGACTTTATGGATGGCAGACATTCAGGTAGGTATTTTTTTTGGAACTTTGCAGATCTTGGCTTCAGGCAGTGGTAGTCTTTCAAGCTAATTAGACATTCCTGGGTATTTACTGGTCTCTATTGATAACCCTAAATCAGTGGGTCATATTTTATTCTGGTATAATGGCCTTTTTCCCTCAACAGCTTCTGATCTGATTTTTTCTTGCAACATCATGGGAATCACTTTGGTTTATGTATTATTTCAGTTAATTATCATGTTAGAAATGCTAACTGTTCCATAAATCCCAGGATCATCTGGAGTGACTAAGGTATTTATAGTGCAAGCTCTCCAGTACCGTATTTGATTTTAATGCTAAATTACAAATTTTTGTAAGCAGCTTTCCCTTCAGCTCTCACCCACTTTAAGGAGTGTTAGATGAATACCATTCAGTTCTGCTTTCAGACAATAAAGCCTGGTCTTACAGGCTCTGCCTTCACTACAATTTTAGCTATGTCAGTCAGAAACAAATAGTAGGGAAAGATGTAGGGGGAAAATGGTAGCCAGGACCAATCCCATTAACTGCAATATTTCTTGCTTGTTGTAAGCTGAGCAGTAAACTGACTATAGCTTCTAAGTACGATATAAGTGAATCTCATCCTTGCCTGTTTATAAAATGTTGATTTTTTTCCCATCTATTCACTAACCAGGAACTGTCATTTTCCAGAGAAAACTGTTTTCATGGTTACCCCTCTAAAGTCAATAGTGGTGGATGAATTTTTTCATTTTTCTCTATGTTGGACAGACAGATCACATTGTAAACCCATGAAACTGTACAGTCTCAAGTTCCTTCCTCAATCATGCACCCCTCTAGCAATCCAAAAGACAGCATTTCAAGGGTTTCACTTGCTTCTTCCCCTGGACAGCATTTCAAGGGTTTCACTTGCCTCTCCCCTCAGCCTCAGCAGAAGTTTGCAAAATCATTTTGAAAGCATTTGTCTTTACAACAGTTCTAAGGATGCCCGATACTTCAGTAATCTGGTAAATAGCAAATAAAACTCTCGGGCATACTCCCTTGATACTTCCACTACTTTGAAAGACAAAGGCAAATTGACTGCCAGATGAGAGTTCTCCAGTACATAAATCCTTGTCTGCAAAGCCACAGAAACTTTGCACAATGCCTTTATCTTTCCTCTCTTTGACTGTGGTGATATAATGGGGACACTGTGTTCAAACAGCTATTTGCTGGAAAAACTGCAAACACTCCAAAAATTAAACCTAGCACAATTGCATTCAGCCTAATGAAAGCTGGGAATGTTACAGAGGTGACGCTCTCCATCTTCGCCGTGAGGGTGCATTATGGGACCTGTCATTCCCCGGCACTCCTGGCTGCCAATCTACTGTAGGGAACAGTGCTAACAATACCCAGCCCTTCCCGGCCCTGGGGTTCGTGTCACTGAAGGGCAGCGGGCTGACGGACGGGGAGGGCCAGCCGGGGGGAGAGCTACTGGGAGTGCACGATGCCACTTGAGCAGAGCTGATGTCTTGAGCTTCTCTGTCTTGGGGCACTGGTAACTACTTCAAGGCATATCCTCAGGCAGGGCAGTTGACACCCAGGGAGGCCCTGTTAAAAGATAAAATGGAACTGGTGCTTTTCTCTGTATTCTGGACCGAAGTCTCAAAAAAACCTGTTATACAAACGCCTAAATTACCTGCTTCTCCCACCTCTAAGAGAGATGGGCTAGAGGTACCAGCTGGCAGAGTTCAAAACAGTTTTTCTATGTATAACCATAAACACGACCTATTCTCCAGCCAGCATTTATGTGAAAACCGGTAAAAGCAAAGCTACCCGTGACAAATACGCCAATGAAGTGTTATTATTCACAGAAGATACTTCGAGGGAAATCACTATCTAGCTGCAATTTGCTTACTTGCTGAGCCCTTGACTCCTACTGAAGGTGTCCAGTGTCAGGTGTCAGAGTTCAAGAGGGTATCAACTACAAGGCATTGTTCAGCACATCATTAATCTCCCGAGGAGCTCCATCTGCGGCACACAGCCCTGCACACCGGCTGCAAACAATAGGGCACAGGAGCTGATAGTCAGCGCTCCCACATGAGACCACTGCAACCCTGGAACAAACAAAATTAAGCAGCTCCTGGACCAGGCTGGCCTGAAACAGGATTCAGCTCGAGGCTAGGTCATGTGGCACAAGCTAATTAGAGCCAGCTTTGGGAGTAGGAAGCAAGACTTCAGAACCAGAGGAGGGACTGCTCCTGTCTCAGCCACCAGTGGTGGTGGGAAGACTCGCTGACCTTTGAATTTGGCCCTGTGTGAGTTATCCAGTTTTACGTTTTCAAAGCACCTCAAAACTGTTTTTGGAAATGATGCAGATACACAGCAACTGAAGTCATGCAGGAAGTCAGCATGAGACCCAGGGAATGACCCCAGAGAATGGGAGTTATCAACCACCGTGACAGACCTGGTATCTTGGAGGGCTCAAGGCTGAGGTAGTGCATGTTTTCAGTGTGGTATGTTAATAACAACCAGCACTTGAGCTCCCCTGTTTTCGATACACTCACCCAAACAAGCTTCCTCTTCCTGCTTTACAAAAAGCCAGGGTCATACGGGGGTGATGCATCTGCCTGACAGCTCAAGCATATGGATTTAACAACATGTGCCAGAGACTCCTGGGATGAGCAGCCCGGAGAGGAGAGCTGTGCATGGCTGCTGGCATGCATCAGATGGCCTTCCTGGCTGCACACCCAAGGTTGCCTTGCCACAGATACAGCGTGGTCAGCCTACAGAATAGCAGTCATCCACAGCCACAGAGGATTAGGAACAAACTCACTCCTTCAGCCCACAAACTTGTTGACTCCCCACAAAATTTGTTGCTATTTCTCTGTGATTGTGGGTAACACTCTCAAGATGGGCAGCCCTTTCTGATAAACCTTGTAGGGGAGTGTTTAGCATAGTGCCTGGGCCTCTTACATCATCCTAATTCAAAAGCTAAAGAATAGTGAGACCTCTGCCAAGTAGGCAAAATAAAAACAGCAGCAAGAACTCCAGTTACCATTCATTCCCATACATACCACAGCGATGTGCCGAGCATCCCACGGCTGCTGCTGCCTGCGGCGCCGTGCCCTGCACAGGCGGCTGTCAGGTAGCGCGGGGCGGATGCTCTGCTCTGGTGGACCTCCACACAGTTTGATGCTAAAGGCAGGACAATGCACCACTGTGCTCTCTGGGTTTGCCAGGTCAGATGAACATAAAATCCAGTGGTCGGCAGTCCCCTACATTCCAGCACTGCAACAAGATCCTCATGAAGTCTGTACAAGTCATTGATTTTTTGATTCCCAGATCCCCACTAATTCATCCGTCATAGAGTCCTCCTTACTCACACACTTGATGACTGCTTAAATGTTTTTCCAGCTGAGGAGCTGTGGTTACTAGACTACACCCAGAGAGCCTCCTAACTCAAATGAAGACCACCAGGGTCCACGTCTTGCCCCTGTTGTCTTATACTTATTTAAATTATTTTGAAGAAGGAATCTATGGGAGAGAGTAAGAAACCTACTCAGTATTTCATGAATGGAAGTATCAAGGTATCTTTGTGAAAGATGTTTTCTCAAATCTTTAGGCAGGAAAGAAAATTGTATTTGGTCCTCTAGATCTGAAAGAGTTAAAAATTATCAACTACAGACTGAAGCCATCATGGGTCATTTGGCTTACAATTCCTATCTTTCTTGCAAAGAAAGTGGGAAAAACATCTCCCACTCTTCTCAAATAGTTTCCTTTCTTTTTGGAAGAGTTATTTTTTAGTTACTTTTCTTGTAATAAAATATTGTAACTTGTTTTGGAAAACAAGTTATGTATCACTGTGTTACTTCTCACATTTACATGTGGAATGAGGAAATGTATTTGGCTTTCTGGTTTCTCTAATAGGAAAATAGTTTGCTTGTGGACAATTTTTCAAGGAGCAAAATCTGATGGAACAAAATTTAATGTAAATTAAGTCTTCCATTAGTGCTTCCAGAAAGAAAAAAAACTGGGTGTTTCCATAATCTATATTACAAGCACATAGTAATACCATAATTTAAAATAATTAAGCTAAATATGTATAATCCATCATTGATCACACTGGCAAATACATTTATTTGTAAGTTTGTAGCACAAAAGTTGCTCAGTACTGATGGAAGGTATCTGAATCTACCACAGTAGAAATGTTCCAGAGTGGTTATGAGAATGGCCTTGTGCACAAAGGAAGAAACATCTTCTACCAGAAGAAGGTTAGGAATCATAACAGCAAGAAGCTTAAGGATATTTTGTATCCTTCTTCCTTCCTTACTGGAAAAAATATATAAGTTAAAAGGAAAAGGTGCTCAGTAACAGCGAGGACCTCTGTTGCTCTAAGCATCTTGTTCTCTTTCTAGTAATCTTTACAGCAGAGACTACATTTGTGTGTGAGGTTAGACTTTGTTTCAAGTATTCTAGTGGTGGACTAACTAACTTCATCCTAAAAGACGTGTGGTGGACTGATCCCTCTTCTAAGTTGCAGTAGAGGTTAACACAGGAAAAAAAGAAAAAGCCTGTGTAGAAGCACCAGCATATTACAAAGCCACATGTTCTGAGGTACCTCAAACTGTTAATCCACAAGTGTCCTTGCCATTTTGAAGAGGTAAATACTATAAGTCTCTCTCCATTCTCAGACATTCAACTTACTGAGTTTTGCAGTCCCTCAGCACCCAGTGAACTTGGGGGCAGAAGATCTTTAAGAAGAAAAGGATGTTGTCCATGAACTGGATGGTATTACATCCATTAGCCAACATATGGCAACATCAATCAGCTCTTCTTGTGGATTTGGGCAAGCCGTAAACCACAACTGAAGGGGGGGAAAAAAAAGGAAGAAAGAAAAGAGAAGGAAAACATATTTGGCAGGCAATCTTTACTGAAGATGGAAACAGTCAAACATCAGATTCTCAAAGAAAGCAACTCAGCAAAGTTGCTTTGAGGTGGTATAAACCCATGTAAGTTCAGTAATAGAGCTCCTCACTGGATGTAATTTCTTATAAAAGTGGCTCAAAAAGAGTGTGTTGCTTTTCTAAAGTTCTCTACCTTACTACGATTCGCTCTTGTTTTATTTAATCCCCACAGACATTCCAAGTCCTATTTTTGCATCCTTTGTTATGTTTTTGAGGGAAGGGAAGCAAATATACTGTTTATCTACACAGCTATCAAGACAGACTGCCAGGCAATTATCTGCTGGAACCAGTCAGTCTCATTACGAATGTGCAAACTTCTACAATGGTTGACACATTCTCCAAAAGAAACACTCATTGTCAGATCACCTTCTAGGTCATCATCGCTGGGCTCATGGATGGCAGCATGTACACACCAACAAAAGCCAGTCAACACTTTGGCCAAATGTGCAGCCAGCACTTTTGTCTGACTGAGTCTTTCCAGTTCCTTCCTGCAGCCCTGGAAGAAAAAGCAGGCATTGTGCAGGCAGGGAGAAAAATCCCTAGTGCCCAGCACCTGTGCAAGAGCTCAGAGTGCATTATACTTATCCAAGTTTGCAAATAAGGGCTGCTACTGTGATTCCTGAACAAAAGGAGCTATTAAGATAAGCGAAACTCTTGCTCCCTTTCCTGCCAGCTGAGTAGCATCCTGATCCCCTGGGTACTTCAGGACCCTCCCTGCTCCCAGCTGGCGCTGCCCACTGCCGAGGCAGGGGCAAGCTGCTTGGCAGCTCGGGGTTGGAGTTCAACATTTCCTCCCTTCCTGATCTCATTAGCATGAGACTCAGACAGAGCTGCTCCATTCAGAGCCCTGGCCTCCGCTTGGTTTGGGGGGTCTCTAATTCCTGTTTCTGGCCACTGTGCAACCAAAGAGAAAGCAGGGGGTGAAATTATCTGACACTGCTCCTTTCTGAGGGGAACAATGACTGCTGGTAATCAAGCAAAATGCCATCAGCTAAGGAAGCTCTTATGAAAAATACACTTTGATACTTTGGTAAAGCTACATCCTGAGAAGTTAGTATTTCTCCTTCCAGAACAACTTACGGGGCACAGGCAGTAAATGGCAGCCATTCCAGAGTTTCTGTTTCTTCCTCACAAGTTGCAAATAGGTGGAAATGGAGAGAAGGATCACATGGAGATTACAATCCTTTAAAATCTAGTCCCTTATAATGCAAAACTGCCTTTTCCACACTGGAATGAAAAATCATATAAGGCTTCATATATATTTTTAAAAATACATGCATTTATATAATATACATATATTTTTAAAGGGGTTTAAAAACAATCTAGTAACCTAGACTAGTGCATGATAGCTTTTCCCTTTGGAGAAAGAAATGAGGAAATAGAAACATTTATGAAGGTGTGACTCCCCTTGCTCCCTAGCTGTAAATGAAGTCAGCATCTGGCTTGGATAATCCTACATTCTTGTTCTATTTCCAAGATAACAAAATAGGTGATAAAACAGTTATGTGACTGATATGCAAATCTCCTACCCATCAATGTCTAGTTCTTGGGAGGTAACTGAGCTAAATGCTGGAAGGCCCAGATTCTGTGCCCAGCACGTCAAGGTGTTTTGCCTGAGTTTGTCTCTCTTGCCTATTTGGACTGCAGATCTGCTTGGGAAGGGACTGAGTACGTGCACACTGCCTGGCAGGAGGGGTGTAATGAGTCCATGGACCATCATTCTCCATTACATTGCACTATATGCTATTAACACACAATGTTAATTCATTCTGTGCACTCTGTGTACTCTGCTAAAAGACTAATGTACTATACTGTGTTATACAAGACCTAATTTCTGGTTTTACTTACATAAATGCCACTTAATAAGATCAATGTCTTGACATGCTCACCGGGACAGATCTCAGCATGACAAGTGATTAACATTGCTCAACCATTTGACCTTTTTCTTCCTAGAACCACCAGAGATTGATTTGTTTTGCTTTGTTGCCCAAACTTTGTTCCTTAAATCAAATACAATCACCTTGCTTTACCTACATAGGCACATCAGTCTTTGCACCTCCTATAGGTTCCCCTCACTTCTTTAGTCCTGGTCATCTTTGGAATGCTGGGATTTGCTTTGAAAAAAGTTGGCAGCTTCAAATGGAAGCAAATCACTGGCCATCTGACCTTGTCCCCTAGATGGAGCTTCCAAAAATAAAATGCATTTGTTCCTTAAAATCATGCTATCCTTGTTGCTGCTGGTAAACCAAACCCCAGTTACGGCTTTTGACTGCCCTTCTTTGTAGGATGGTTGCTTAAAGGTTTCTTGAGACCACAAAATAGTTAAAAGTGACCCAACATCTGCCACAGCCCTTATTTCCACTGTACTGCTCCTTGTCATATTAAGGTGTAGATTTTTGCTATTTTAGTACGCTCCATGAGGAACAAGGTAGCTTTAAAGTCTTAAACAGAAAAGCAATCTTCAAAGCAGCCCAGAACCTGCTTCAGGTAGGAATGTGAAGAGATGGAATAAAGAGCGTGGGAGGAATGGTATTATTTTGGAAACAGGGAAATCCCAATTTTATTAACATCTCTGAAGAATCCAAATCTTTCTGCACCTGGGATTTTCCCAGGTGGGATGGGGAAGTGCATTTTTCCATTGGATAAAAACCTGGATATAGGGCCAAATTGAAAAATCCAGGCAAACCAGAATATTTCCAGTCCAAAAACTAACTGCTTATGAAATAGCTGTTCTTTCTTTGGGAATTGGTTGTGTTTCATCACTGTACAGTTTCAGATTTGCTTTGTCTTTCCTGCAAGTGTCACACGTTTTTCTGTTACAGGGCTTGCTAACAAAAAATATTGCAAAAGCAGTTTATCACTTGATATTGTCTTACACAAAACCTGTGAAGTCTGGTGCCTGATGAGGACTAAAGTTATACCTAACAGCCTCCCACAGTCATGGTGGAGAGCTCTGAGTCTGACCTAGAAGCTTCTGGTCCTTGTTGCTCCCTTTGCACAAATAAATGGGGCAGAGACACTGGCACCACTGGCATGGAACTTGCACACAGCCTCAGGTGTGGTCACTGAAAATGGTGTTTCTCTGTTTTGCTGCTGCTTCCCAGTGGGAAAAGAGGGCCCAGGCAAAAATTATTGCCTGCATGTTCACAATATCTAGTAGTGTAGCACCTTAAAGCCCATCTTTCCTCTCAGGAAAGGGAATGTTGGCTGAATTGCTTCACTTGCCTCAGAGCCTGGGGTTGCCCCACCTGGTCCTTTGTGTAGGAGTAAATGAATAAAAAAATAGAGGTTGAAGAGTGCAGACATCCAGGAGCACAGTTGCAGGAGATACATGATCTGTTACCTTGCGCTTATACCCCATGCCTATGGGACAGACACCATGCGCTCACATGGCTGGGCAAAAGAAATAAAACAATGATAACAAATACATGTATTTCAATTACTAAAATGTTCCCATACACCAGGCCACAAGCTTAAAAACTCCATCTGTTTATTTAATTGCAGTTTACCAGGATCATTGTAATTAGAGATAAAATAGATCTGTTAGATTATCCAGTTTATTTTACTGCAAGAGCGGTAACTTAATAAGACATATTAACATATTAAATTCATCCTGCCCTAGATCTCAGCCAAAATGCTGAAGAGATAAGACACATTAATGCAGTTTGCCTTCGTAATAAAATGGTTGATATCTGCTTTATTTTGGCTTGCAGTGCCACTGTGAGTCATGCTAAGAAAAGGCTTTTTTGTCCTTGTTTTACCTGTAATCTGAACCTGGCTCCATTGTTCAGGGCACCTCCTGACCATATTGCTCTGGTTGTAATTAACCACAGCACAGGGCTTTGGATTACTGCTGCAAATAATGTCCCAGAAAGTTACTCTGGATCGAAGTGATGTTTCCCAGAGCACTTGCAATAGTATTTCATTCTGAGCTACAGGTTGCAGCTGGTCTGTCTCTCACTGTGTGCTGCTAAGTGCTTAGACTGGCACTTTATTATCAGAATAGAACAAATCTAGGCTAATGTGTGTAGTATAAAGAGTCCCAGGGAGCCAGGGCTCCTCATTCTCCAACCATTCTTTCCAGTTTTTCTGCTGTTGCACTCCGGATAATTGCAGTTTAATTGGGTGACATGAAATGAAAACTGTGTCCACATTATCCAGGATTATCTCTTTTTCCTGAAGCCTGCCACCAATTGAAAGGAGCCCATTTATCAGTCCAAAGAGCTGTGCTCTGTTGCTTTTACGAGCTGGGAAGAGTGTGAGAACAGGCTGGAAATGGGAGAAAAGGACTTGACAGCTAAGAAAAATTATTTCAGTTGTTTATCACGAGGAAAGTTTATCTGATTCTTTACAAAATGATATGGAGGCTCAGAGTGTCAAGCCATGAATAATGAACATTGACCAAGTTTGCTTCCTCAACTTGATGTGCTCAAACACTGCCTCCCTTTTGTGTGGGCACAGATCAACTTTAAAAGCTTCTTTCAGGCAGCATGAATGCACTTCATTTTACCAAAAAGAACTTTGTATTGATAGCTAGGAAAAAGGGAGGTTGTTTAAAAAGGAAGGGTAGACAATCAGGACAAAATGAAGAGCTTTCAGTTTCCATTATGAGCATGTCGCTCTATTCTTCTCAGCTGTTTATACATTCCCAGCACAATAATGCCTCTTTGCAGTAATATGTTTCCCCTTTTACACTATTCATATTGAAAAAAGCCCTCACATCATGACCACAGTAATAAATACTATAGAAATGTGGGTATAGTGTCAATTTGCATTCTGTGAGAAGATCAAGGTAAACCTAAAGGCCAAAAGAATATTCCACTAATGCTCATTCATCATTCTACAGTCCAGGTAACAGAAGGACCTTGTCACTACACTGCACACCCTTTCAATTGCTAGTGCATCTGTGTGAATATTTTAGCCTAATGCACTGATTGTTAAATAGAAAGAGCAGTCTTTGAAATTGTCTACTGCACTCAAATCCCTTGCTGCACAAGGTCTGAGCAGGAGTGGTTTCTATTCAGAAGGAAATATAAAGCATTAGTTCAGTAAGCACACTGTGTGTGAAAGTGACTGAAGATATTAGGAGTTATTAAATTAAAGTTTGCAAAGAAAAAGCTCATGAACTACGAGTGGCTACTGTAAATATATCCTGAATACCTCACACAGAGGAAAGAAAACACAAGCTGTCCAGGCACTTCTGATTATAAATCCAACAGAGAGGAGGGATCTGAATATGTACCTACTAATAAATTTCCCTTTTCCATCACTTATGGTCCCTTAAATCATTGGTCAGCTGCACTAATTAATATTTACAACACACCTCAGAGGCATTTCACAAACACACACAGAAGCAGAGCATTGCTGGCATGAAATCCCCCTTGCTTTTACAGTGGCCTGGGTCTGCTCTATATGTCCAAAACATTAAAGTCAAACCTGGTCCTGAGCCCATGGACAGCAAATGGAAAGACTTTTGCTTGTACGAGTGGCCCTGGGATCAGCCCACTCCATGTGTCTGAGTGCTGGGTGTTCTCCAAGAAACAAAAATAATATTCAGAGCTTGCACTTCCACTTTTTGTTTAGTACTTAATTGACTTAAATGTCATGCTTTGGGTCTTAAGCCAATCTCTAACTATTAAAGGAGGCAACAAGACAATGCAAAAGCCTTTATTCTGTATTTGCCCACTGGGAACTTTTTGACGCTTCTTTGGGCTTTTGAATGCCTGCTGTTAGAGACGTTCTGCTGGACAGGGTGAAGCTTGGAGCAGGTCCAGTGTGACAGTTTTGGTTTGCCTGTTACCATGCTGAGAGATGGTGTTTTAAATATTTGAAAAGGGAGGAATAGGAATAGGAAAATGAATACTTTAGCATGCCACAGTCAAGGGTTTGTAAAACTAACAAAAAACTGGTGAGATGTCATCTAACCTTAATGTAGTTAATTGTACCATGAAATCTGTGCCTGAATGGTGGCTATTCATTTCATGGAAGTCAAATTGCTTCATATTCATCCATCATCCAGCTAAATTACTCTATCCCTCTTCTACTTTCCTCTATCTTAAACCATTTTTATAAATGAAAACTATAGGAAGCATAATCTATTCTACTTTTCAAGAAGTGAGCTATGGAGACAAACAACAAAGGAACTGGAATTTCATACAGTATATGGACAGGCTGAGATATTTACTAGCAAAATCTCACAGGACAAACATTTTGACAATTAGGAACATGAAATGAGTACTCCTGGAAGAATGTATTTTTATGTTCATGTATTGCAGTTTGACAATTTCTGTCATATAGAATCTATTTTTTCTACTCTCTTGTGCAAATTTAGCAGAAAACAGATACACAGTAAGCATTAAAAAAAAAAAATACACTAAGAAGCCAAGCACTTGTCATCATAGGATATAGCCAAATCCAGGGAGGTGAAACTTGTCTTAACCCATGAAAATTAACAGCTCCCCATCTGGGAAGAGTGGTGAAAATTTATAAAGGCTGGCTAATGTACATATCCTAGGAAGCATTCTCCTTTTGTGAACAACAGATTACAAAAGTTACTCTCTCCTCCTTGTCTGTGACTGACAGCTTTTTTTGGTTTGCTGTATTGCCAATCCATATACTTATAAGTGAAGAAATGTCTGTCTCCTGATATAGGGAAAAAAAACCCCACCTTAGCATATTTGAGCTGGTCTTTAATTCTGAAAGACCAATGTCTGTAAGAGGTGTTTTATTAGAAAAGGTAGTTGCAGTACCCTGTGTTTTTATCAGCTATCTATATTTTTAGATGGCCTATCTTTCCCTTTTAGTGCAAGAGGTTGCACTGAGAAAATATATTACTTGCCTCTTTGCATAATGAATTTCTATAACTTTTGCTTTGAATGTTCCTCAAATCAATGGCCTGTGTCTCTATATATATGCTCAGGATTTTCATTAGAGTTTTAAGGGTCACTAACCGAGGAGGTGTGAAATGACAGGACTGCACTTAAGAAAAGAGACACTATTCTAATTTCTATTTAAATGAATGGCTGCTTCCATTTTTAAACTAATGAATAAGACGAGTCAAGTGTGGAGTAAGTAAGGCCAGAATATTTATCTAAAACGTATATAGGTCTTTAATAAGACACCAGCTTGTAAGGTATCCTAACTTTCACATGTTGTAAAGCAGATGACTCTTCAGTTTCAGAAACATTTGCTGATGATACAGCAGGTGTGACATGTTCCATAACTTGTCTCCCTTGCCTTCATATGTTGGCTCTTCACTGTACTGAATGCAAACTCCCTTCAGCTAAATTTTGAATGTTTCATGGGACCTGACAATGGAGGCACATCCTGGAGGATGATAATCAAAACAAGGCAAAAAAAGAGAGAGATTGTACAGGACCCATTATGTTGGAGAAACATGTACAAGAAAGACTTGCAGATGATTTTAGCTTCAGGTTTTCTAGATCTTTAGCTCCAAATCCTGAAACCAACTTGCTTGCTAGGGTGGAATAAGCCAAGATATTTCCAGAAGTGAGGAAAAAAAGTACCTGTACCACTGTACAGGATTCTAGTAACACCTTATTTTGAATGTACAGTTTTAGGCATAACAATCACGAAAATTCAATCCCATACATTCACAGAATCATTAACAAGAAAAATGAGTCTGTTCTCACATAAGGACCTAGAAGCTACTGGCTACATTAGCTGCTTATAATCAGATGTAATCACATCTGATCACTACTGATGTTTACTCCTCTGACTTATTTACAGACAGGAGTTGTTCATCTAATGAGTATGTTGGCAAAATAACGAATAGATGTGAACTGGCCATGGGTGAACTTTGCCTGGGAAAGGGGGTACTCTGCTGTCAGAAGGTTTGGATCAACCTTTTGTTTGGAAAAGAAAGAGCAAAATGCTAGCAGCATGTGAGAGAGAGCTCTGTGAGCTTACTAAATATGTCATGTGGCCAGTGTGCTTGCAATAACAGATGACTGAACTGAATGATAGGTCCCTGCTGGTCCTGTATTCCTGGGGTTTTTCTCCCATCTTCCTTGTTCCTGGTTTCCTTGATTTATTTTCTTTTTGCCTTTTATTCGCTCTTTCTTTTAAGAAGATAAGGACTTTAGAGGAGAAAAAAAGAAATGCTCATAAATGATATATGGTTTGTTCAATCCGAGGGATCTGACTAAGCAGACTTCTGACTAAGCAGTATTCTGCAGGAAGCCATGGCATTGCAAATAGCTAGACACTGTATTTGATCAAAGGAAGGTACTTTAGATGCCCCCTTTTTTTGTCACTTGTAAGGGCACAGAGTGTGGAAGACATGTCCGCATCTAGATTTAGTCGGCTGTATTCATTATAGGCAGTGAAGGCTCACCTGAACCAGTTCACCAGCAGAGATAAAACAATCAAGTTGCCACTTAGCATTTATGCTCTAGACACCTATCAAATAGGAATTGCACTGATATCAACAATCCTCAAACAGCCCCACAAACTGCAAATCCTACAGTATCTCATTTATGTGTACATGCCAGAGTTGTCATACTTGCTTCAAACCGTGAAATTCATAAATCAGGATTTGAAAAGGCATACATTATAGTTGGTTTCAGATAACAATATTATGAGTTAGAGATGAAAGGGAACAGGTTGGCCAAACATCAATCCAATTCCAAACTGGTCTCTGTTTTTCTAAAAAAATAAATAAAAAAAATTGAACACACTTATCCTTTTTCATCCAATTTCACATTTTTAAAGAAGATTTGAAAGCAATCATCTTTACAATTCTACATGTGGAAGGTAGCTCTGCTCAAGCCCTTCATGTCAATTAATTACAACTCTGTACAATGAAAATCAACTCCAGATTCATGGGCATTGAAATTTAAAAGTCTTCAGTGTAGATGCCTAATGTGAGTGTTTCAGGTCTCAATTGAGGTTAAGAAGATAATGACTGAGATGTTGCTGCAAATGCATAAATATTTTAAATGTCTTTTGAACCTATCCTAAGGTGTCTAAGATATCTTCATGGTGCTAGCAGATCTGATGAGGATTAATGGGTACTGGAAGAGGAGCTGGATGGAGGCTACTCTGGTTACCTAATTTTGTGCATCTGAATCCACCACTGCTCGGTACGGTCAATGGTATCTACAAGATTCCTTGTCAAATGCCAGAGACATCATGCTGAGAAATGCCTTCCACTTCCATGGATTCAGACACCACTGACAACACAGGAACCTTGCCTTTTTTCAATCCATTGTGCTTCCCCACCACACTGAAACACTAACCCTGCACTGCACAGCAGTTCACAGCTAACATGACCAGTCCCCAGTTGTAATCTTTTTTCCTGGTACAGCACTTGCTCCCTTTTTATTGAAAATGCCTCACTTCTGTTTCTTTATTCAGACACAGAGCCATGGAGACATCCTCAATTTTCCCTCTCTGCTTCCTGCTATACCTGCACTGTCTCCTTGTTTGATTGTTTTTCATTTTAATAACGTACTTAGGATTGTTCCCAGTAGCCAAGGAATATATACAGTTTTTAAATCCCTCATGTCTGCATTGTTCTGTGACACCTACATTATATCAGTTCTATCTGAGCTCTGCTGCCATTAAAAAGAGGTTCCTTTCCTTGGACAGATAATTTCATGCCTTTCACCAAATCTTTTTGTTTGACCCCAGCTTCTTACAAAACCGAGTAGAAAATTTTCACGCTGACCTTACTGAATCTTAGGCTTTTTATCCCCTACCATGTTCCTCTTCATGCCCTTCACCGCAGCAGTACCAGCCTTGCTAGTCCCTTTATTGTTTTATTCCACACACATCAGTGTCTTTCTTTTCAGCTAGAGTTTGTAGTGCCTTTCTATCCCTCTCCTCTGTCAAGTGTGTCCTGAAAATCCATTCTTATGAAACACCCACAAAGATTATGCCACACTGGAAATGTTAACTGTCCTTGTGCTGCATCCTGGATGTTGATGGATGAGATGAGCTACTTGCCATGCACAAGACTAAGGTGGCCATTGGGAATGAGAGCTCTGATAGGAGGCAGGCTTAATTTGAGAAAGTAGAGTAATAGCAAGGACAGCACTAATGATTTTTGGTGAAGTGTTCACATTCTGAAATCTGATGCAAGTTAGTCTTCTACTGGCACTTGTAGAAAGCCACCTTGGTGCTCAGAGGTCATCCCTTCCTTGGGGTGGGTATGATACTCCATGTCTTTTCCATCTTGAAGCCTTTTCAGTGCTCTGATGGGGAAAAGATATGATGATGGTTATTAAAACCATATTGAGAGCACATTAAGAGCCATTAAAAACTGGACTTGGGATGGAGTCTATGGATTTGCAGTGACAATAATCCCTGAGGGCAATAGGTTAGAGATCAAACAGCATGCATGAACACTACTGAGAAATTTGCTGGTTACATTCATAATAATTAACATGTTTTAACAGCAGTTTCTTAAACTGTAACCTCACCCAAACTGGGATTGCTTTAGTCTCTATAAACTTGCCTGGATGAGGCTGGAAGAGGTTTTTTTTTTTAAGTGTCAGAGTAAAATGATTTATCTAGCACTTAAAACCTCAAATGGGCTGGGCAAGTAATAATTTAGCATTGTAGCTACTACAAATGAATCTTCTGCTTCACCTTTTCTCATTTTTATTATTTATGACAGTGCAACCTTTCACTCTGGGCTCATTAACACTGTGTCATGCAGGGAAATGTCTCCAGATTGCTGACTATCACTTGGAAACATTGGGAGAACAGGTAGTTCCCAGTCCATGCTTCCCCAGTTATGTGCCACACATGCTGGGACAGGACTCTGGCAGTGCAGGAGAATAGTGAGGTAGTGGAAGCATCCATAAGGCTGCAGTTTGGGTCTGTCTCACACACAAGGGCTTTCCAGCACTCTGAAGCATAACTGCTCTTAGTTTCTCCTCTTGAACTTGCAGTGTGGAAATCCACATTATTGCACACTTAAGCCTCCACATGGCAGTTACTGCCCAGAAACCACCTTGATGAACAACACATGAAGAAAGCCAGCCAGGCTAAAAAGCCTTCCTCATTCTCTTTTCCAGATGTTACCTCTAGCTGGAGGATACTGAGCCTCATCTGTCTCCTGCCAGGCACCCACTGTTGCCCTGCTTGGGCAAAGCTCCTCAGGGGCTCCCCAGGGTGTGTTTGGGCTCACACATGACAAAGAGGGGAAGAAAGGGGCTGCCAAACTCCCAGCTCTGAGTGTCAGGGTCCCTTAGATACACAGCATGGGGATACCTTGGAAATGAGTGGCGCAGGAATTTCCTCTTCCATAAACATCGCTTCACATATCACAGGACTATTCTGTGCCTTCTTAAGAAGGGACTCATTTCCCCCACATCTGATTGTTATTCCAGAACTTCATAACTCAAAATACTTTGGCTTTCAGCTGAAAGATATCAAGGATAAGCTTATCACTATTAATTATTGTCCTTCAAGTTGCTCTTCTGCCCTGCACATTCTCATGCCCTTCTGCATGTCACCTCAGCTTTGTTTTGCTGAACCAAGCATCACAAACACTTGTAATATCTTCTTTTCAAAGAGGATATACTCTATCCCAGCCATCTGAGGAGCCCTCCTCTCTACTCATTACAGAATGTGGTGCCCACTTCCCCCTAGACCCTCTGACCACTGGCAGTCCCACTCACTGCACGGCAGTGATGGCAGCAGCTGCAACCTCATAGACTTAGTTGTGCCAACTTGGCACTTCTTTCCTTACTCTTTAACTGGTCTGGCAGTAGTATTTCCCTGCATTTTTTTGTTTGTTTGTGGTTTTTAAAAGATTTTTATTTTATTTTTTCCATGCATATTTCTTGGTTGCTTCACAACTGGCAACTCAGACAGAAGCTCTGACCAACAGACGTACCCAAGTCTTTCTACTCTGCACTTTCTTCCAAGTGGGAATCTCCAAGCTGTCAGCAGAAATTCCTGTGACCAATCCCTCCAGCTCTCTCCATTGCATTTTGTATCACATTCTTCATCAGAATTCTGAGCCAGGATGCCTATTTTGTTTTGCAGGATATCCCATTCATCTCTGAGTATTAATGATGTTGTCTAATGAGGCCGACAATTAGCTCCTGATGGTGTTGAGCTGATGTCTTCTCTTCAATAATTTATTTCCTTCAAGATTAATATTTTCTGCATTTTGCATTGCTGGCTGCATGTAGCAGTCTGGATCTGCTGTAGGAAGAAGGGAGAAAAGTGAAAAAGAGGTATGTCAGCCTTCCTTGGAGGTCTATCTTCTCCCCAGTGCATGTGTTTCCTCTTCCTCTAGGTCCCAGGGTTCACAGGGCTGGAAAGCTCAGTCCTGGACTTCAAGAAAAGCAAAACCAAGCAACTTGCCAGAACCACTGCTGCATTCCCTCCTTTTCCAAAGGAAGGTGGGAGAGGATTTACCACATAAAGCTGTGAGCAGATGCAGAGGGCCAGGTTCTCTGTGTTAGCAGTGTATTATAAGGTAGCATTTCATTATCTCGATGCTCCTGTTGGATTTTGCAGGGAGACATAATGTTTGCAGATCCCCCTGCAAGAAATCCATAGCAGGCTGTAACTCCAAGTTCTTTATTAGCAACTGATAACCATCACTCAGCCAGCCCTTGGACTCAAGCTGGCTTGCAGTAATGAAGTGGGCTGATACAAAACTTCTCATTTATGTGAGTGGAGTGACAGGGAGGGATTGCAGCATCTGAGTTCTCAGCAGCTGTGGCATTGCCATCACGCTGGACTAAAGCACTTTAATTTTTGTCATGGGATCAGGTGACTACTTATCACCCATGACCATTTGTAGCCATTATTATCCAAAATGTTGGCTGTGAGAGGGAAGTACAAGAGTTAAAATAGCCAGTGACCTTCTCAGTCAAATAACGTTGACTGTAATGCATGTAAGGCACAGAGCATATTTCCACTATATGTGGTGTTGAATTTAATAATATTTTGAAATCTCTGGCCATCACATTCAAATCTTGGCTTAAACAAGAATCAAAAATTAAATTGGCAGTGCCCATCTCCTACTTTCACATCACAAGAACTGCTCTGTGTGTTGTACATGCCAAAGTGTACGGCAAGTTTGGGAAGGAATGAGCACTACCTTGGGAAAGCACAACCAGTTTGGAAAAGCAGTTTTTTTTGTGGGCAAGTCTACACATGTAAGCCAATACTATTTTGTCCTTACCTGGACTTCCTAACCATACACAAGCAGTAGGTACAGACACCAAAATCTAACAGAGGATGTGAAATCCTCTTTGGTGGAAGCAAAAGTGCTGTGTGAGGTGTCGGTGTTATTGGATCTCTGAGTGCCCATGGTATGGAGGTCCCCTGAGTCACCCACCCATCCACCCATGGGTGCCTGAACACACTGCCAGGGCACAGGAGGAGTAGAACTGCCCCACAAAGTGGGGACAAGGTGCAGAGGTGCTGCAGGGACCCCATGCCACCCCAGAGGACGGGGGCTTGGGGCTCCCATCAGGGCCAGTAAAGCTTAGTGGTGTTCATGGCAACCTAACTAATACACACTAATAATTTCTGAAAGTCAAATTTGATTTCATCTGCCAAAAAAAGTTTCAAGGTGCCTGATGTGAATAGCTCCACATAGGACCAATTTTTGGAAGATAGAAGTCTAGCATATCACCAGGGCAATGCTAGATCTCTTAATCTTCCAGCCACATGCAAAAACCCTCATCTGGACATTTGTCTTCATTTATCTGAAGTATTTAAATACCTCATAGTCCACAGTATGTTCCACTGTAAACACAGGAGAACCTCCTACTAACTTGGAAAAACAGAGGCAATGAAGAGATAACCCCCACAGTCATTAACAATAGCTAGTATACAAATAACCATCCTGTTAAACATACAGCTTGGTGCATTCCACTTGCTCCTGAAGAAACAACAGATTGCGGTCTTCTGTGAAATCATTGCAGGGGCTGTTACACCCTCCTCCCTTTCCACCCTTGCTGGCTGCTGGAGTAAGCAAGAGGGTAATGGAAGAGGCAGTCTCCTGGGAAAAGCAGTTTCCGCCCCTGGCATAACCCCCAGAGGCTTTCCTGAGCCCTCTCAGATGTGTAGGCACAAATCACAGAGAAACCTTTCTTCAGCAGTAACCAGGCCCTGGGGATTGTTGCTAGCACTGAAAAGTCTCTTGAAGGCCTAAATAAATAATGACAAAACACACAGAAAATGCAGAGTGCAAGAGTGGGATGTTGGAAGATGGTACAACATGGGAAAAAACACAATGGGAAAGTGCAGCATGGCAATCTGGACTCCTGTGCTACTTAAGTGCAAGATATTTTCCATGTCAAATTTAGGGAAAACTAGCATTCCCAAAGTTAGCCTGCCTCCCCTTTTTCTCACTTAAAGAAATTATTTTGCCAGAATTAGGGACAATTTCAGAATTTTTTTTTCAGACCTATTCTCACCAAAACAGAAGTCCCATTTTCCATGAATGAAGGCTGCCAGGTCCAGGTGCTTGTGCTTTTGCTTCCCATCCCCACACAGACACACAAATACTTATTGACATCAAACAATTTCCAGCACGATAATTTTTGAATCCAGTCCAAACTTCCCATTGACATTGATTCAAAACAGTGTGTGCATCACAATAAGAAAAAGAAAATAGTGATATTGTTTTATTGACTGAAATAAAAGTTCAGAGAAAGAATTACAATATAGAAACAGCAAAAGCATAAAATGTATCTCCCATGCTTAGGAAGTCATTCAACCTATGAATGACTTCTGCAGAAGTCCCTTGAGATACATGTTTTGAATCTATACGAGCTACAAGAACATGTATGTTACACAGCTCTACATTGTGCTAGTCACTTGCACGCCAAGCCATCCTCTGCTTCCTCTGATACTGGACCTATTGTGCTGCTCCACATAAGAACCCTGTCACCTCAGCCCTGCTTTCCATATGGATAAGCTTTTCATTCCTTGCCCATTCAGTAGGACTCAAGCAATCAGGATGTCATTGGATCTCTAGTTTTGTTCCTCTAAGACTGCAAGAGCAGCTAGTCCTTATTTCTTTTCAACATTGCCCAGAACCAGGAGGAAGGGAGCTTAATTTGTGAAACACTAAATAAAGTAATTTTAAGTTGGAGCCACCAAAATATTTCTCCTCAGTTCTACCATGAGGAATTCTCTGCTTTTACCATGAGGAGCTATCTTTATGAACCAAGTGGTTTTTCACAGCACTCCAAAAATGCCCACAGTGCACACTCCCATCATTGTGTGTCTGTGGCACTGTCCAAAAGAAAGTGCATTGCTGCTGTAAAACCCAATGAAAAGTTATAAGTTGCTGTGTTGTGGCATTTGTTCTTAGGACACTCAACTCTTGTATTCTGCTATAGGTGATCTTCAGAAAAGAAGGCAAGGAAAAGCCTCTTTTTGTAGGGTAATGGGCTGATCTATTCCCTTTGTGATGGGAAGGATCTGCCTTTTTTTTCCAGTGGGATTGGTGTAAAATTGACTTTGACAATGAGATCCAACAAGACCAAATTTTCTCTATTTCCAATCAGATAGTAAAATGAAAGGCTGATAAATAAACCCATAAGTCAGCCCGCTGACTTGCAGATGTTAATTTTTTCAACACTTGTTGTACAGGAAGCTTAAAAACACTGAAGTTAAATGGGTATTTTTGGCATGAATTAATTCTAATCTTTCAGGTATCAGAAAAAAACAGCCAGAAGAGATTTATGTCAGACAAACATGGGTGCAGCCCTTCTGAGCTGTGCTGGGATGAATGCAGTGCTGCCTCAGTGCAGCCCCGGCACAGGAGACGAGTGGGGGCAAATTGCTGGCTGTCACCAGGCGAGCGTATCTATTTGACAGCAAAAGATTGCATGACGTATTTGGGGATTTCTCCATGGTACTTGCATGGTTGCACCCAATACATAATGCAAACCACTTCAGGAATCCCCTCCTGAAGGTTGTTGACCGGCACAAGAGCCACATTTTCCCAGTTCACAGCTCAGGAGGCTGGGTGTGAACACGGTGCTCAGTGAAACCTTCAGGACTGTGGTCTCTAAAGGGTTACAACTAAAATGTCTGTAGAAAATCAGCTTTAAAATGTTATACAACAAAACATGTTATTGCTGGTATTTGAGTCAGGCTTGATAATGCATTTCAGGCTAAAATATTTCTTTGATTGTCACAGAAATATACGGAGAGCCAAGTGTTTGCTTTCAATGTGCAGAATATATTTGGTTGCATTTCATTACCAGAGGCTAATTGTCTGAGAAACAGTTTTCACATCCAGCATTCCTGATACGGTAAAAAAAAAAACCAAACCAGAGAAAGGCTACTGAGAACCAAGAAGCCTTATGTTGCTGATTATTTAAGAGTGAAAGGATTAGTAGTGGCAGTGAGTATTTAGGCACTTTTTGAAAGAAATGTGAGTTAGTTCTTGGATTGATGTGGGTGCCCAGCGATCCTGCCCATCGCTGAAGTTAGAGTACCACGTGTGTACTGGCTGTTTATAAATACCTCAATAGCCGTTTTCAGTAAAATATGGAAATTCCTTCGTTCTGTAGCTGTTCTCTGTTAGATCATTAAGCATGTCAATACTGCTGAACAATCAAACAGGGGGAAAATGGTTTAATCTGCTTATGCTGGAGTGCTTATTTATTACAATCATTCATCAAGAAGACCTGAAAAAAAGGAGGTTGATTATATCCATTGGTTAAATACCGCATGGTACACAAATGTGGCAAACACAAGAAAAAGATGGGCATCCTGCCTGATAAAGAATTACACTGAAAGTGAAAGGCTGACCTACAGTCAGCACATGTTAATCATTTTTACACCAAAGTGAGTGTAACGTTTCTATAGGGAAATTACTTCAATCTGGTCAGTGCAAGGAGCAGTTTGTATAATCGGATTGCAAATAAGGTTTGATCACATTCCAGCTTAATCTACTCTCTGAGCACCATTTACAGCACTAAATCAAACACTGGGAAGCTGCAGGTGCTGCTTTACAGTCATTACACCCAAGGGGCAGGGACTTGGTAATAAACAGCAAATAAATTGAAGCACTGACTTGCCTGCTACGGGGCATTTCTAATTATCCTCTAGTTTAGCTGGAAATTGTCATGCTCTCATCACAGACTATTTTAACTGCTGCTGAATAAGTGTGACACTTTTAGACTGAATTAACTGAGAATATGAAAAAATGCCTTCCTTTTTTTTTTTTTTTTTTAAATGCTGGATCAGAATGTAACTTGCTAAGATTCAAGGAGGACAATCTGTTTTCATGTCCCCGTGCTGGAAGTAGAAACATAACAACTGTAAGCCTCATATATTTTAATTATGGACTGAAGACCTACCATAAAGAACAGCACTTGTCATGATAGCTCGCACGTATAGCAAACAGGCTGATAACCAGGGCTGCAGCCTCCCATGCTGTAGTTGAGCCAGGATTGCTGGTGGTGGTGTTTCCCAGAAAAGTTGATCAGGCGAGTCTGTGGTGGTCAACAAACAGCACACTGTTGTTGTGATATATTTAGTGAGTTTAAGGGAAAGGGAGGAAGATAAGACCCCCAGCATCTTTTAAAAAAAAGTTGTTTGGAAATGCACGGATAATTGCAATGGTTAAAAGCCACAACTATCTTAGCCATTTGTGATACCTCCAGATCCTCCCACCCAGGTTTCAACCTAGTAACTTGTCAACACAAGTAATATTCAGAGGAATGCTGATATAAAAAGACACCTCTGCTGGGAAGTACAATATCGTAGCAGCAAAGGTATGTAATACACCTTGATGAGAGGTGATGAGGTGATCATTCTCAGTACTTTTAATAGGATGAGTGATATGCAGGTAGCCTGACAGCTGCAGTTACGAAGCTCAAATCCAAAACTAAATGGCATTTCCTGACAGAAAGATATTAGTTATAAGTAGCTAAGACATATTTCTATTCACATTTCTTTCTATTTTACAAAGACATAATTGTGTAGATTTCCAAACCGGATTAAAATCTCAATTTGTGATCATATTTTTTACCCAGATGAGATGCTTTTTATTAATATACTGTGAAATAAGATTCATAACCTTAATGTAAATTATTGCCACTAATATCCCTAAAGTACTATTTAACAGGTAGCAGTAATGAATGCAATTGGATCATAGCTGTGCAGATATTCTTTTCCACTTGCTAATGAACAAGAGACAATAGATTAATCCTTGGGTTTGCATTTTTTAGGACTTCAAACAATTAATAGCTTAAAGGATTTATTACAGGAGAGCTGCATGACTGCCAGTTCTGCAGCTCTCAGTGGCCCACCCTCTGAGGGGGACTGTGCAGGGATGGCACTGCAGCATGCAGGGCAGCTCCTGTCATCAGAGCTGCAAATCAGCTCAGCTTGCTGACCTCCACTGCCAGCCTCCAAGGAGCCAATGAGGGCTGCACGTTCACACTATTTATTCCAGCAGGGAGTAAATGGATCTTTTCTGCTGGGCGAACTCAGTTGCAGACGGGAATAACGGTGGAGCAGAGACTGCCCTAGTGCCCACTGAAATAGTGTTGGAGTTTCTAAACCAAACAGGGGAGTGGGGCTTCATTTCTCTGGAAATGTCTGCTTAGAGCTGTTGTGGGAAGAATAGAAGAGAATAGAATTGAGCCCAGAAGATTTAAAAAAAAAAAAGGAAGTTAAAGACCAGAAAGACTGAGATGTCTGTTACATCCAGTTCTTTTCCACCCGCCAATTAGGTTGCAAAAGTGCATATTTATTTGTAGATGTTATCACAGGGGCACAAGGTATTATCCTGCCCTTAACACTTGGAGGGCTTCCCCCCCACCCCCCCCAGAAAATAGCTACCCTTGGCTCCAGTGGCCATGACTAGGACCACTCAACACTAGCTGGCAACTTTTTTTTCTTATGGAAATGTAATGAATGTTCCTTTGTTACATGTTGATTTGGTCTGGTATCTGCATTTAAAGTGCCTCCATGTTGTAGATGAGCTATGCTTTTCACATTATGTTCTTTCTTTTGGTTTTCAGGCAAATTAATTAACATGATACAGAAAAGGGAGAATACAAATGCTGAAGCCCTCACTTTAAGCCCTCATACTCTTTTGTTCTCCATTATTGCACCAAATTATTTAATTGGGTCTCTCTGATTGTGCACAGACACAGAAAAGAACACAGTCTATTGTGAGAAGCCCTACAACCATAATGCAGTATCAAATTCAATTCCCATCAAAAGTGCTTGCTGCTAAAAGCCTGTACTGTGGCTGCAGATTAATGAAGATCTGCATTGAGCAAAGTGGTGGTCGTAGAGACATTATTTTTCTCCAATAGAAGGCCTATTCTTGAAGAACAATAAAAGCATAGAAAAGCGTTAGTCTGCTTATGGATGGAAATAAATCAAAATGAATAAGAGGGTTGATGGAAATAGTCTGAAAGCAGTAGAGTGGAATTCTGAAAATACTGTTTTTGTTTTGTAAGGATTTTTTTTCCCATAGTCTCTCAAAAATGCTGCTTGATGGAGGCTCAAAAGCCTTGGAGTGAAGGACAAATCTGAAAAATCAGAAACTAATTGCAGAAAATCAGCATTCTACAAATGCTTTTTTTTCTGTGCAGAGATGCTGCACAGAATTCAGAGTCAAGAAAATGTAAAGAAAAAGGAAAATGAGTCATTAACTAAACACAAGTTTGATCCAAAGAACAACCAACAGCCCTAAAATAGCATTGTCACCTTCAGATGAACTTTTCCTCTGTTTGCCTTTCTCTTGCCATGACTTTGTACATAGTTATCCTCTCTTCTCCTTCTCCTTTCAGTGTCAAGATCAACTCTGTGCCTATTTGTGTCAATGATTAGGGCCAAATCCCAAAGTACTTACCAGCAATGAGAACACTGCCTCTGACTGCAGCTCGACAAGCCTGTGATGGTAATACAAAGAAATTTCTTTCTAGAGCCATGAGTTTTCTCTGTTTATACTTGCAGGTGGCATCACCCTGGCACTGCTCAGAGCTGGATGTGTTTGAACACTGAGCTGAGGACTAGGATAGAGCCAACAGGCCACGCCGTGGTCAGTGACAGAGTGTCAGTCACTGTCAGGCTGTGCAGAGAGGAGGGAATCCACACCCACATCACCTAAGGGCATCCCCCAGATGGAGACAGCCAGGCCAGAATGCCAAAAAGGTTGACCCTCCTTTCGGGAAGTGTCTCCTCCTGCCCTTTGATTATGTTAAAATGCCACCATGTTTGGAATCCTGAAGTGGGTGAACTGTTGGGTGCCCAAAAATGAGGCCAGGTGGTTCTGAAAGAGATATATCCATTTTAAATATTTAATCTCAGTCCTTCATTGCACTCCCGGGATCTCAGCTGGGTATACAATCACAAGTGATGCAAAGACTGAGTGCCCAATTTACATGATTACACTCAGAAGTGATTCCAACTCTACACTGAGGATGCACATTTGGAAATAAGAAACACAGTAAGTCCAAAACAAAAGATTCTTTATTATCAGTGTGCAAGGTTACTTTTTAAGTCTTTCAGGTCTAAGTCTTCCAGACCAGAGACATGAAACTCTTTATTGAGAAGAACATGTGATTCAACATAGAATCATTGAAGAATCTTTGAGTCACTGCTGTGAGAGCCAGGGCAGTAACAAAACTTCTTTCCAGAACTGGGGTAGCTTGTGGATGATTCTGTGCATTTTCATGATTCAGAGGTCTACAATGGCTTATCAATATTGAATGACACTGGCCTGCTATTCAACCCAATAATTTATGCAGGATAAAATGGAGTTCATCATAGCCAGTGAGCAAGAAGGGATGCAGGTTCTTAATTGTTATTCATAAGTATGTTCTGAGCCCACCTTATAGACTTAGAGTTTCAACATTCACCCAGGATTTACACTGATGCTTGCCATGAGTGTGTTGACAGTGGACACAAAGTGGAGGTGCCTTCCTGATTTATTTTACCCTGGATGAAGTCACACAGAGCAGCTTTGAATCATACTTTACAATAAATTTACATTAGACTGAGCTCTGCTTTTTCTCATTTTTAGCTCTCAGTCCGAGATCTATGCTGATTTGAAGATGTCTCAGAATACCTCCAAGGATCTGTGTTCTTCTGGTGACACATATAATGCAGGTAAACTTTAAAAATGGCTCCTTTTTTGAAAGATCTCAGCCTCAGCAGCCAAAACTCTCTTACAAAAGCTGCCCCTGAGCATGCAGATCGGGCTGCTCTGATTTCTGGGGTTCTGTGAAGAGGAATGTGGCCTGGAGGCACTGTAGATACCGAGTGTGTCCAAAGACAGGAATACAGAAGAGGATGTCAGGAGCTGGGAATACATCTGGGATCAGTCTAGATAGAGCAGCTGTAGCACAAGCACAGACCTGTGCAGGATGCAAACTGTAACTCATGGCTTAAAATGCCACATCTCATTTACAGGGGCCTCATTCTGTTGTGTGCAGTCTTTGCACAGTTAGAAGAACTCCCAAGTATTTATGTTGAATAAACAGACCTGAAAATATAGGAGGGTTTGAAATAGTACACACATTTTCTTCAAAGAAGGATTAAATGCTGTGAAATACACTGGATATCCCACAGTTCTGCACAGGCTGGAGGAGATTGCACAGGCCTAGAGACCAACACATTTTGGGAGACACAGCTGAAAGTCACTTCATGGTGCCCAAGGTGACTCCATTGCTGCTACACACCTGAGTGCCAGCTCCTAGTCAGTGCTGTATCATGGGCCTGTCCTGTGTAAGCCAAAGGGAGACTTCCTGGGAGGTTAGACCAGTTAAAATTGCACCTTTTTCAGCACAAACTATGTAAGTATTTGTTTTTTTGTTTCTGTCCTAGTTAGGTCCCTCTTACTACATTTTTGGTTTTGTGGTTGATGATAGCCATCTAGATGAAATCTAAGTTTTGAGAAGCATTGCTGCTCACCATCCTCTCCATTACCACCCTCTCCTCACCATCCTCTCCACAGACAGTTGTGGTGAGTTTTACCCTGAGTTCCATGAGGCCAGCCCTGCTGTTGGGATGGAGATGTGCTGCACAGGTAGCACTGCTCCTGGGATTCACCAGCATGTGCCACGTGGACTCAGCAGTGCAAACCTGCTGGGGCCAAGATGGTCTCAGGTGCTCAGAGACTGATTTGTTCTACCAACCCCAGAGGAAGGAAAAGTGTTTTCCTGCACCCAAGAGCTGCCTGGAAATGATCTTGAACAAACTGAAATTGGAAGAGAGGAGCCGCTTACTGTGTTCATTTCTAAAGATCACTGGATGCAGATTGCAAAAATCTTAGTTTCAGTTTATACCTCTTTTCATTTTTTAGATCAGCTGCAAGATAGAAAGCAACACTGCCAGGTCAAAAACTTGAACAACTGTAGGTCCCAACCTATTAAATTGTCTGGCTGTTTTTTGTTTTTTAATTTTACAGATGGCAAAACACTACAAAAGAGACTATAAGCTGCCACCCAGCCTGTGCCAGCAGAAAGAGAAGGAGATGTAGGAGAAGGCTGGGTGGTGCAAGGACAAGACTATGGCACGGCTGTGGGCTGGGTCCCTGGTCAGAGCCCTGCTTCCTCTGGTAATTACTAAGCACCTGCATGTTGTCCTGTCTTTAGGGATGTGAGCAGCCACAAGGGTTGTCACTCCTCATGGCTGTGCTTCTGTTCACATTAAGTCACATGGAGTTTATAATTCCCACAAGCCATGTCAAACAAATTAATTATTTTGGACAGCACTGTACATTTGGTAACTGATTCTCTGTATGGTATTTAAATATTTTTGCTGAACCTTAACCCAAGACTGATATTAGAGGAAATGCAAGTTCTTCACTCAGCTTGTTTGACCAGACAAGAGAGCAAACTAAACAAAATCAGAGAGTATATTGAGGTCATACGTTGCTCCCTTATCATCTTATTAAAATAATATTTGCTAGGAACAGTGGTGTAAAACAACACTCATGGATTTATACGCTGCTTTTGTTCTAGCAAAACAAGGTATGAATTAAATCCACCCCTTACTGGGAGAACACCTCCAGCTCTTGCTGCAGCCTACATAATATTTCCACACTGACCACCTGAACATTGCATTTCTGCTCTCAGATTGTTTTGGCCTGAATATTTCAGTAGGTCTTCTAAGCTGTGGGATTTGAGGGCTGGCAACTAAACTTTCTCACTGGGCAATTCCTTTCCCAAACAGAACTTCTTGCAGTAAATACTGCAAGCATCTTGTGCCTGCACTGTCTTTGAAACATCTGTCTGTTTGGCAACAAAGGCACTTAAGACATAGTGAGCTTTGCACTGTGTTATAACTTTCATATTACCCTTTGCACAGCCATTTTACTTCAGCTGCATGCTGTGTATCATTCATTGCAAGTTTACTTCATTCTCTGAATTCATAGCTGATGCTCTCTGGACCATAAAATTTCAGCTGCAAAACCAGAACATCTCATTATTTCTGAAATATCGAGCTTGTATCTTCTTGATAAATAATTCCTACTAGTATAATGTATCAGACTAAAACATATTTTCTGAGGCCAGTGAGGTTAAAGCGGCAATCTCACCTTTTTTAATTTTTTTGCCCTGAAGACAGTGATTTCCATATATAGAGTGACCCCGGTTTGTGTTGAACATGGGGAATGAGGATGAAGCATGAAACGACACATATTGCTGTCAGAGATTTGAAATGAGGCCTGCTAACCTGTAGGCAGCCTTACAGGACTAATCAGTCCCTCACATTACCAATGTATTCAGATTTGCTGCATGCGGCAGCCAGCAACGGCCAGGGAAGTTTTCTTTTTTTATCACTGCCATTGACAAACATTACATTTTAATGCAATTCTCCCCTTCCATCTACTGTCTAAAAAAAAAAAAAAACAACAAACCACACACCAAATCCTTTGACACCATATCTCTGAGACACTGGTCTCATCTGGTTTCCTTGATGCTTGAAGAGTGGGTGCAACTGTGTTGATTTGCTTTTGAATATACATTAGTCAGCAGTGCTTCAGCAGCTGATAACATTTTTTTACTCTTGTAGCTGACAACACAAACTCTTTTGAATTCATCTTGCTTCTTAAACTTTGCCTGTGAAGTTTACAGTAGCCCAAGACACCTGAGCTGAGTTTGTTTGTAGATGTTGGAAAATGTGTTAGCAGAAATGAAAGCCAAAGCCTGTCTTTTGCTCACAAGATTTTTATTTTATTATAGTATTCTAAGCATTGGTCAAACATCACCAAAAGAGCCACTTGAATCCATAAACTGAATTTACCATTCAGAGCACATGCCCAGCGAAGACTGCTTTCTCCCTTTTGTAAGCTAGAAATTTCAGTGCTGGTAAAATGTAATATATACTCCTTCAGATCACTGTTGTACTAAGTGCTACTTCATCTACAAGCAGTAGTATTTCTTGTGTTCTTGATATGCCATGACTCTCCATTTCAAGGTTTCATACAGGGAAATAAAACAGAAAAGGATAAAAAACCCCCACTAAAAGTCCTAGCGAGTAGCAGCAACCCAGTATGAATATGTCTTTAAGTGAGAATTACATTACCAGGTTTTCAGGTGGAATAAGGCTCAGCAGGAAGAGCTGGGTCAAGGGCACAGGCCATACACCCCTCTAGTGCCGCCAGTCCAAGCAGAAATCACCTGGCAGGCAAATCCCTCTCCTTGCATGCTTCTGCACCTTCTTCAGGATTTGTGGTGTGCCTGGAATCCTTGAGTACTGCTCACTATCACAGTTTTGGAGCTAATGGCAACACAGTGAGACATGCAGCAAGGAGGAAGAGCAGGCACCAGAGCTGAGGCCCAGCACATCAGCTGCATGCTGGCATCTCCAGCATTAGTCCTCCTCCCTTCCATTGCATCCTGAGGACATGGGTTTTGCTCCTCTTCAGCCACCAGTTCCCCTCCCAAAGGAATAAAGCCATGGTGCTCTCCTCCCCCATGTCCCAGCAGGTTTTCTAGACACTTTTCCCCTATTTGGATTCTTTGTAGGAAAGGAAGAGTGGAGACTGCATCACAGCTCTCTTTGTTTGGTTAGAGGATCAGTGTTGTAAAATATAATTAACAGCAAAAAGAAAAATTCATGTCTTTAGTCTTGAGTACTGATAATGCTAAAGACTTTCTGGAGGATGTTCTGCACCTCTGTGCCTCAGAGGGTGCTCCTGCAGGGTGACTTAGGCCACCCTCTGTCGCCACTCTGGGCTGCACATTTCTTTACTCTCTTTTCTTCCTGTACCAATACTCATGCAAACCTCTAACAAGCCAGCTCCAGGCATGAAACTAGCAAAAAGTTAACATGGGATTAAAAAAAATAATGACTGAAAGCTTAAAATTTTTGCAGACTCTGATCCTAAATGTGCTGAGCAGTTCTTCAAGATAATGGGCATCCTACAAATTTAGACCCAACCTTATCTCATTCTGGAGGAAAGGGAGATGAGAAAGAGATATGCTAGCTTGGAATAGTGATTCCCCTGCTCAGTGAGTCCTTAGTGGATCCTTCAGCATGATGCAGGGGTGCTCAAGCCAGGTCCAGGATTGCAGGAAATGGATTCCTGCAACGTCTTTCCCAGGATTGTCTGGAAATGACAGTGCTATGGTGACATCAGCACAGTGCCTCAGCCAGGTGAGCCCTGTGGGGGAGGTCACATCTGTAACTCCAAACTGCACCAGCTGCCAGCCAGGCTATGCCAGGGCACGGGTCCCCTGAAGTGCCATGTGGCTGCCAGCCCTGCGGGGACCTGCTGGGCTTGCTGGACACTTTGGACAGCACCGCTCGTCTCTGTGTGGGCAGCTGTGCTGAGCAATCCACCTCCACCGGGATTAGCGGCCACCCAGACCCCATCACCGCAAGGATGCTCCATCAGATCTGCCTCCAGCTCCCTGCATGGACGTGGAGAACAAACCCCAGCTTGTCCGTGTGTGCCATTTCTCAGCACTTCACTCCCACTTAGAAGGATTTACCTGGAGGCTCGATTTACCACGAAACTCGAAAGCAGCTCTGGGGAAATGTCTGCTCTTCACAGAACAGAAGAAGGGAAATTTCCCACCGAGGTTTTACATAAGTGTTATTTTTTTCCCCTTGTGTAATGTATGCAGTTGAACTCGGGGTCTTTTTCCGCTTGAAATAAAAGAGCTTCAAAGGCAGTTAAAATAAATAAGTAAGTTTGATGAAGTGATAGAATATTTCTGGAGGAGAGCTCATTGGCAAATTCATTTTAGAATTTTTTTTACATACCACGGCATCTTGTTTTTAAAAAGATGATTGAAGTCTTTGAATTTGCCCCTTGGACCCATTTAAATCTGGTTTCTAATCCCTTAGTCTCTGTAATCATATGAAACCTCTATTTTAGTATTATCATTTGAGTCCTAAGTATCTGCCAAGTGCGTACTGTATCATCAAATATTTGTCATACAGTTGTGATTAAGATGTAGAGCCCTCAAAAGAGGTTGATAACAGTTTAAGCAACTTTGGAGTAAATGAAGGGATTTAGAGGATTAGAAAAGAGATAACAGATGTTAAATGTGTACAGATTTTTCTGAAAGTTTTATTAATTTTTAAATACATGCCAAAAAAGAAATGAAATACAGAAGGTTTTCCTGCATGTTATAGGCACAATTTCCACTCTCCTACATGTTAAAACAATTAAAAATCAGGTATCCCTGCCACCATTCATCAGGGTATTTTACCTCCAACTGCCATCATTCAAAAACTTGATGAGCATGACTGCTGTTCAGTAAGGCAGAAAAGAAGGCCACATGCTCCCAGACCTCACAAGCCAGGCTAGTGAGCCAAAAATGGCATTTGTGCTCCTTCTCCTTTAAATAAAGGCTCCAGGTATTGACCCACCCCTGCTGCGCTGGCTCTTTGCTGCCTGGGTGGCACAGAGGCCCTTCCCTGGAGCCAGAGACAAGGAAAGAAGGAGGGTAAATATGGAGAAATGACCAGATCTCACCTGGGGTGGCACAAGACCAAGGCCTGGACATGTTGCTGTACCTGGGGACTGGAGAATTCTCCTGGAGACTGAGGAAGCCATTAAAAACTAGATGGGGTTCATTCTGTGCCCTTGGTATGGGTTATTCCTTTGTCAAATTAGTGGTGGGATGATCTCTAAAAGAGAATTCAAGGCTGGGCCCTTGATTTGCCTCAGAAGTCTAAAAAGTTTGTGCAAAAGCTTCTTTCCACAGATTTCATTTTATCCATGTGAAGAAATGGATTTTCAAACACCAAGAGAGCTTCTCTCAGCCAAGCAGGTAAGTCAGCTCTCCTAATTCAGGCACTCACAGGTTAACAGTTATTATTATATTTTATGACAGCAGACATAATGTGACAGATCTTACTACAGAAAGGCCAAGTGAATAGTTCTCATCCTAAAATGCCTTGAGTCTGTAGGGGGAAACAGAAATAACTGTGTGCAAAGGGTACCTCGTTGTAAATAGTGACTGAGCATGTTTGCACAGACAAGATGATTTTTCTTGGATCACCAGGATGAGGATCTCAGTGGAGCTATTGCACTGTTGAGCATGATCCAAGACAGGAACTGAGCCATTTTTAACTTGGAAATAAAGTTCCTTCCTGGCAGCAGATGGAAAAGTGTAAGACCACACCAAAAATGGTGTGTTTATACCAGGTGCTGCTTTACAGGATGGGCATTGGAGTAGTAGAAAAAGCAGGTGTTTCAGCAGGGAAGGGATTTTAAGAAAACAGACTCTTCATTTGTTGCAAAAGAGGAGGCTGAGAAAAAGGAACATGAAATGCCTGAGACGCTGAGGAGTGGTGAAAAGCTGGATGCCAAGGATGTAAGAATGGAACAAAAAGCTGGAGGAAGAGAAGACAAGGTTTTCACAATGTTTCTGCACACTATCTCCCTGTAGAGGGTAATTAGTATGAGGAGCACAATAACCCACAATCGTCAAGCAGCCCTGGATGTGTTTACAACACAATGGTTTGCTGCATTGGCAGGAGAAGCTGCAAAGTCTCTTGGAAACCCCCTTGTTAAAATTCTCCCACCAAACAGAGGGTTATATGACAGAGATAAAATCAAAAAAGCTAAGACATAAAATGCATTTCAATTAGCAAGGGACGTAAGAGACAACCAAAAGAAGTTCTTCAACAAAACAGAAATAAAAAGAGAATAAAGGGAAGTATTGCACTCATTAGTAAAAGGCAAAAGAGAACAAATAAGCAATGAGGGAGATTAGACTCAAGTGTCCAAAATCTCATTTACTATGGCTTTCCCTCCTTTCCCTCTTCAAATAAAAAGAGGTAAATTGCAGCCAATTATTTATAAAATTCAGTTTTAAGGAAGAAACAGGAACTCCACCCAGGATAACAAGACCAGTTTGCATTGCAAAATAATTCTTTTGGGTAAACAGTCAAGCTAAAGGGGACACAGTTCATGCTACAACACAGAAGGAATTATTTGCAGTCTCCCACAAGGCAATACTGAGCTACGAAAAGGCCAAGCCCTGGTAGTTGCTGTTGGATGCTGTGGTGAAACTGAGCTAAGATTTTGGACTCCTAACTCCTAATCTGAGCTGTGGTCTCAGCACAGGACGTGCAGTTAGGCATGGAACTGCTGAAGCACTGTATCACCATAGCTCACTACCTCTGTTTTTAGTGTAAAATTAATTTTATATGTTTATAGGATGGTCATACAAACAAGTTGCTAGGGGAGGAGAAGTTGTGAACTTGGTATAAGTCAGCTGCCCTGCAGAAACAACCATTGTACCAGTTCTGATCATGGGGTGCATGAGGGAGAGTTTCCTCCTCAGTAAGTAAATAAAGAGTAACAGGCAGCCCGGAGAGAGAGAATTTATTGTGGGGAGAGGAACAAATTAAACACAGCAGTAATTAGTTCCCATGTCCGTATCCTGAGCATGAGGACACAAGAATATTTCTGAAGGACATATACTTCCCATTTGTGTTTGAAAGGCTGGACATGATCTGTCAAAACAACCATGTGGTTTAATTGGTCTCCCAAGGCTGCTTGCCTTCATCCCATGATCATCGTTACAAGTGTGCATTCAGCTGGTAACTCATGGGTTACTTGACTGGGGTCATCACAACACACGTGCTTCTGGCAGAAGGGGGTAGAAAGTGTGAGACTACACATGAAATATTTTGGAGAGCCTTGGGTAAAATACCAGAACCAATACGGAAAAGAGAAAAATAAGCACTGAGAGCAATTTCCAAGTCAAGTGCCTTGGTAGTCAAGTCAAGACCAATGGACTTTGGACTGCATCCCAAGGAAGATGTGTACACTAGTGTGTTGGAGGACTTTTGCTCTGTATGCTTTAGGCATATTAACCTTATTAAATTCATATTTAAACAGATCTTTCACACTCTGCAATATTTTTTTCCTCAGATCACTGTGATATTCTTTCTGAAAATTAAGTAGAAGTCTTCTACTTTTGTTGTGATGCATCTTTGTCAACCTGCTGCCAAAATCAGCCTCAAAGAGCTTTCCCCAGTGTTAAATAGTGGAGACATTAAGGTCTTTTGGAGCACATCTGCAGGAGCAGGGCTTTTTCCCTGCATCGCTTCCAGTCAGAAGCAGGTGGCTAGAGATGGCAGCATCTTCTGCAAGAGGAGGCAAACAGTGCACAGTAGAGGCTGGAAAGCAGAAGGGTGGTGCTACCACCCAGGATGTCAGGGTTCAGGCAAAAGAGCATGCAGGGCCCAGGGTGAGCTGAGTGCTGAGGCTTCTCCTACTGGAGATCTGGTCAAAGGGACTGGGGGACCTCAGGGAGGGGCAAATGCATCTGCCAGTGTAAGCATCTAGCTTGTGGGCAGATAGCCCAATGTAAACACCTTTCTGAGGAGATAAATCCCATTCCTCCAGCTGTGGTGACCTGTGCCTTGTCACAGGTCATTCTCATGCCAGCACAGCCCCTTCCTGCCTCTCTCACAGTGCATATTTCCCTCTTCTCACCTTTCTAGGGTCAGTGAGAGCCTTTCTATTTATTTCAGTAAATGAGGACACAGGATGATTTGATGTTGAAAGAGCAAATCTACCATCAAAGCCCCCACTCTATTTTGCGTGGAACAATTTGGAAGGGTGCCATTTTCTACAGCAATACCCCCCAGGTGAGCTGTGCTCCACGGGGTCTCTACAGCTCCAACCAAATATTGTCATGCTTCCCTAATATTACACCCTGTACTGATTAGATTGGTTGATTACTGCTCTTTTATTTAGTTATCCCTTTGTAAAGCAATGATGCCCCTATATTTAGCTGGAGGTGGCAACAACAATCTTTTGCATAATGTAGAGGAAAAAAAAAACAACTTGCACCAGCCCTTGGTGATCTGCCTGGGTAGCTTGTTTTATTGGATTTTGTGATATTGAGATGGTTTGGCAACTGTTGGTCTGTCAGATTGAGAGGTCACTCACCAGCCTCCATCAGAGATTTAAAGGCCCTGCAAGGAAACTCCTTGTGTCAATTTGACTCAATTTGCAAACTAATGAGTTAAGCCCTCCCAATGTGTTTAGGGTCAGCTCAGATCTATTTGGGAAATGTTTGACTATTAGCATTTAAAGCTTCAGATGTGCCATTTCCCCCTTCTGCTCCCCAGCCCTCCCCAGGTTGCTCCCTCCTTTAATTTCCCTGCAGGTTTTAGAAAGGATGCATTAAATTAAAATCACTAGCTGTTTTGTGAGCAGTCTTTTGTGACCAGTAATGAATGTAATGAGTGAAAAAGGAGAGGGAAAACAGGATGATTAAATGATGCTGGGCTGTTTTTCACCCAGCAGTTTGCAATGTGACACAAATGGACAATTGGGGCTTTTCTTTTCCCATTAATTTGTATCTCTGTTTGCACTTGTCACATAAAAACCAGACTATTTACTAAAACATGAGGTAGGTAACAGATGCCACCTCCTTTGGAGCTGAACCTGATTGACCCTATGCCTGATAGTACAGTTGTGCAATGTTATTTTGGATTTTCTCTGTTGGACACAGCCCCAAGTACTTTGAAGGCCAGGTTTTACTATCATGTGCCTTTAGAAGGATTGGTACTTTGCCTTGTGTGGTTATTGTGTTTTATAGAAACACAGCAGTTATTTTGAAACATTTTTCCAATCAGAATTGAGAAGCAGTCAGGAGTCAAATTTTTTCCTTCAAACTACAGGCAGAAAGAAAAGCATTCCTTCCTAAAACAAATGTTGGGGGTTTTCCATGATCTGTATTAATCAAAAGCTTTAGTAATTAATCAGTTTTCTGAGCCAGCATGTGCTCTGTGTGTGTGCATGTGCATGTTGATTAAACCAAGCATCTGGATCTGAAATCTTTAGATATGTATGTTCATTAGACTGTTTCGGGACTATCCTGAAAAACATTTTCTGCCTAGTACAAATAGACCAGATTCCTTCTTACTGTTTGCTCATTCCTAGGAATCCCATAAAACGGCCCCCAGCATGGGAACAGCCCAGATTTAGTATCCTAACTAAAGTGGAGCCCGTGCAGCTCTATGCACTCAATTTAAAAGTGAAGCTGTTTAATCTTGGTAGGATTCACACAAGGTTTTAGCCAGGAGGGGATCTAGAGTTTTTGTAAACCTCCCTGTGAGACAGTTCATACCAAGCTCTGGGAAATGAACATCTGGCTAAATGAAGTTGTATAAAACTGAGTATGGGAGCAAGCACATTCTCCATCTGATGTTTCACTGGATGTGTGTTTAAAATGGGTGCACTTGTCACTCCTACAGGCCTCAGAGGGGGCTGAATCAAGGTCTGGCTGAAGCAATCCATGGTTAAGGTCAAAATCCATACAGAGCACCTTTGCAATAATTCTCCCAGGGACAGGGAAAAGTAGCATTTAATTCAGAATTAGCAGAAATGAGCTGAAGCTGGCCAGGGTGTAATATATTTTAAAAATGAACTTGGATTCACATAGAAATCAGGTATTTTTGACATGATTTTCTTCACAGTTGATGAGCTGTGTGAAATGATAGGTCCTGTAGCTCTGACAGGGCTCCAAGGAAAAGCATCATTGCCAGAGACAAGTGACACATGCAGTCAGCCATAATGCTTCAGCAACAGGCAGCCTTATCCTACTATTAAGTAAACACTTCATCCAATTTCCATTTCAATTTTATCATTGCTGCCGACACAAGTCATTAAAATGCACAAGCTAGCTTTGCAATTATTCATTCAAATAACACTTTAAATTGTAAGGGGTATTCTTGCTCCTGAACTTGCAGAGCTGCCATCCACACCTCACTGAAACATTCCTGGAAAAACGCACTGATGGGAAAGTGGCCTTTCCATCCTGATTCGCCTCCGCTTAAAGATCTGCTTCTGTTCACAGGAGGAAAATGAACTCTCATGCAAATAAGGCAACAACGGTAAATACTTTTTGTTTTGTTTTTATTGAATGGGAAAACAAACTTTAATTTGAATACTAAACCATCCAGAATATCTAGCTGAAAACATGTTTTTATTATTTACATTCCTAGGTTTGGCTTGTTATGCTTCTGGCATATCTATTCATATCTCTTGCAATATTTTTTCATTTCATATATTAATATTTAATATTCTTTATACATTGTTCAACCTTAATGGTTGTCTAATTTCTGTTTTTCATCCACAGAGAAGCTATTAATTTATGAGCATATAGGGCAGTAAGTAATAATTTGCATGAATGCCTTGAGCAGATATGCTTCCATAGGCCTCCCATAGCATAGACTTTGGAAAGGGTGATACCATCTATTGGCCAAGCTTCAATGAACACTCTTTACAAGAAGAAGGAGAAAAAAAAAGTTTTTTAATCCATAAAGAAGTCTACTAAGTGAAAAATCAAGAGAGATGACAGGAGCTGGATTGTTCCTAGGGTTTATTTGGCTTTTTTTTCCCTTTTATTAATGTGTTAAATATATTCCTGTGGTTTAGAAAGCATCACAGAAACTAAAGTTTTCTGTACATCTTCAGGATTTACAATGAGCATTACAAAAAAATTCTCAAAGACTGGCTGGCCTGCAGGGACATCCCCACTCCTGGTCTTCCCAGCCACAGTCTGGGACTTTCTTTCCAGAAGGTCAGTGATAATTTACACCCTGTGGTAAGACTAACTTCTGAGTCCTTCCACAGACAGATGTCAATGTAAAGCACTTATAATGTTTACAATATATTACTGTCCTCAAAAGACACAAATGAAGCAAATAATGGAATTTATTTTGCATTCTGCTGAGTATGGGGTGGAGAAAAACATTGTTTGTTGGTTAAGTGCATGTCTACTGTCTTCACATACAGCTCATTAGAGCATGTGAAACTGCTTGTTCTGAGTAAATTCATGAATACAAAACATTTCTGATGGAAGACCTTTCTACTGGACGACAGACTTGAGGAATTGCAAATTTTTTGCAGGCATACAACTTTGACAGAGTTTTCCATGTGAAAGGGTTGAAACTTCTTGTTTAAACCACCAAGCCCTCATTTAATTTTTTCTGTGAATTCCAGTATTAAAATTTATAGACTACAACATTAAAGATATGAGAATAAATAGTTAAAGTGTCGTAATATTTTTAAAGGTTGTTGAGGGCTTTTTTGTTGATTCGTTAATTGGTTTTTTTTATTTGACACATGTATAATATTAGCTCCCTGACTTGATATTGCAGTGTGATCAAAGCACATTTCAAAAGAATAGACTTCTTAAAAAAGAAAGCCTGTATTCTGACAAGGATTTTATGGAAATCTTGAGCTCTCCATTTAGTATAGGTACACCTGAGTAGAGGCCTGCAGCCACCAAAGACCACCCAAAACCTTGAAGGGATAAGAAGTGAAGAAAATACCTGGTGGCTGACAAATACCTTTCTGTGCTTTCTCCCCTAGCATCTACTTAAGCAGAGGACTTGGTCTGTGAATTTCTCCTTCCATTTTAAGAGTAGAACAAGAGTCCTATCCCCCAGGCAAGAAGTTACTGCGGCATGTCCTGCAAAACATCTCCTTTGCCAACAGACATTTCCAAAGTTGCCATTTAAAGAAATTTTCTCCGTATTTCATGTGCAGTTCACAAAAATAGAGCAGCAGAGCCTGTGCATGTTGTCTTGGCTCTCTTTGCTGCAAGAGTGCATTCAGGCAAAACATGTATGACTTTTTCTTCAGTCATCTACTTTTTCTGTGTAGTGATAACTCCAGTTAAATTAGAGCCAGTGGCCTGAATAATCTGATCATGCACAGGGGATAGCAGAGTCAGAGCCTGGCTTTGGGAGCACTTACACACAGCACAGTGTCCAAACAGCTCTCCTGTCCAAGCAAGAGTCTGTGTGTGAGGTGCAGATCTGCAGGGAACAGTCACAGGGTGATAAAGGTGCTGCTTTTAAAGTACTGTTTGCCTGCCCATCCCAGACAGCTTCTAGGTGTTCCTTGTCTCCTCTTGAGACAAAAGTGTGAAGAGAACAAGACTCATGCTTTATCTCATTCTCTCTTTCCCTCTCTAAAGAGATGATGTTCGCTAACTTACTTTGATGAAACTTAACCTCATTTTTCTGGCATTTTTGCCTTGGGAAAGTGTAGAAGTCCATAACTAAAGGTCTGATTTAGTTGCTTAAGCACTTCTGCCTGGTCTCTCAGCTGAGTTGCGAGAGGATTCACTGCTTTCAAAAGTATGGTACTGCTGATTTGGATATTTTGTGTAACTGGACATCTATTATCTAAATGATACTTAGCTTAAAAAAAAATAGTCCTCCATGTTAAAGACATATTTGTTTTTTGTTTTTTTTTTCTTATTGTGTGGATTGTAAAAAAGGAGTACATCGTGGAAAGTGTAGCTGAAAAAAAAATCAAATGAAAATTTATCTTCATAGTCATTTTCTACTCAATTTCCATGGCTGAAGAACTAAAACTCTAATATTAAAGTTCTAAATTAAGCTGTGTATGTGAGTGTACTAATAGTACTTGGTAACATGTAAAATAATCTGTCATATTGCTTTTCCAACTAATCATTAATGAATTAATGAAAGGGTTTCACTGGTTTTGTACTGTGCAGCATAATAAGATATACAGTATTTAAGGCTTTCAAAGATTTAGGACTCCATTAACGATAAATAATTATTATCTTACAACACTAATTAAGTATAATTTGCATGGAACGAACATTTTCTAATCCCTAAACATTAGCAATGACAACAGCTCCTCTTGAAGCTGTTAACTGCTCTGCAACACTTTTTAAAGGAAGATGAATGGAAAAATGTGCTGGCAAAGAGGGATGCTGGTAACAGTATCCAGGCAGGGAGCCTCCAGGCAGATTGGGAGAGGCATATCAGCACCTGCAGGTGCCTATCTACAGCTTTATGCCCCCTGGTTTTGGATTTAGCAGGCGTGTAAGAAGAGGACACCAGGACTGATTTGCAAGGTGAGAAGTGAAACTCCTTTTTGTATGGATCCTGAGGACTTGGCAGAGACTTTTCTTTTGCCATAAAGGGCTGTCCAAGGGCAGGTGCTGGAATGGGATTTACCCATCGGGTTTAACAATCTGCTTGTTAAGCAGTTTTTTTTTGTAAAAGTTTTCCCAGGAACACACCATCTTGTCTCTGCTGCAGGCTGAGGGCGTGTCCCAGGTCATTTATGCTGAGAAATATTCACTTGAGAAACAGCAACTGGTTAAAGAGTGGTAAATTTTTGGTGGTGTTCATGGACTAGTGGACATCAGTTTGCAAGGAACTGAAACTGCACATCCAAGACCCAACTACTCCCTATCACTGCTCTTCAGCACAGGCATGCCAAATGAACATCACTTCTGCCTGGTGTGCGCTGGACTCTGTGACACCCACAAAGATCACCCACAGGTAGTATTCCCAGGGCTTCTCTGTGGTTTAGATAGTAGATGGCAGATACTACCAGCTGGAGTTTTTCCACTCTGTCTTCATGTATGGGTGATAAAGAAGAGCAATCTTACTTCTGCCACTTACTTTCCAGTTAAAATACTAATGGTCTCTTTTGTGGATAGGACAGTCTGTAAACAGTAAGCTATACAGATCTTAAAAATCATAGAATGGTATGGGATGAAAGGGACTTTTAAAGATTGTCTAGTCCAGTCCCCTGGCAATGAACAGGTTGCTCAGAGCCCCATTCAATCTGACCTTGAATGCTGCCAGGGTTGTTGCATCTACTATCTCTTTGGGCAACCTGCTCCAGTGTTTCACCACCATTACTGTAAAAATCTTCTATCTAATCTACATCTACTCTCTTCTAGTTTAAAACCATTATCCCTTATCCTATCACAACAGACATGGCTAGAAAGTTTATACCCATCTTTCCTACAGGTCCTCTTCAGATGCTGGAAGGCTGCTGTAAGATCTCCCTGGAACTTTATCTTCTCCAGGCTGAACAACCCCATCTCTCTCAGGCTGTCTTTATAGCAGAGCTGGTTCAGCCCTCTAATCACCTCCCAGATCTTCCTTTTGTCTCTCTCCCACAGATTTCCTGTGCTAAGGAGTATATGACCTATTCCTTTGTTTGACTTGCCTAAAATTTACAAATGCTACTACAAACAAGATTGAAGTTATAATTCAGGAATGAAATAAAATGTGGCGACAAGTGGCAAGAAGATAGAAGGTGTCTCTAGAGCTGGGGACCCTCTGGGTTGTGTAAACTGCATCCTGCTCCAGCTGCACTCCATGCTTGCCATACAATCTTCTGCAAAATTCTACTCTCTTAGCCTGTGGAGACCAATAGACTTTTAATTGCCTTACCAGCAGCTGAACGTTTGACTTTGCACTATAAGGCTATTTTAGCATTTTGGAGATTTGACTGCAATTTTGAAGGCTTTGCTGATTTATAACCATGTGACGTACTGCAAAGAATATTTGCAGAGGTCAAATTAATAACTGACAGGAAGGCAAATGGAACAGAGACTGAACAGAATTTGTGATTTCATAATCTTGTGATATGTTAATCTTATGTCTCTTATTTATGTGCATTTTATTAACAGACAACACTATGTTTGCCATGCTACTTCCTCAGTGAGAAGTGCATTTTGAAGAAAGAGAAGTCTATAGGAAGTTTGGAGGATCATTTAATTTCTTATAATGAAGGTCTATTAGAAAATAGCATATGAAGAGATTTTCCCTGAATGTTCAAAGTTTGCAGACTCATAATTAAATAATCTAATAAGGAAAAAAAATAAGAATAAACAAATAAACTAGTTTTAAGGACTTAAACAATATTAGTACTAAATTATGCTGGACTTAAACATTCTACTGGGGGTTCATGGAGACCATGTGTCAGAGAGGGACAGAAGCTTCTTCAGTCATCGGGTTACCAAGTTGATAGAGAGGGAAAAATAATGGCTGGGGCTGGGGAACCCGATCCATCCCACTTCTACCAGTGAGTGATGACAGGGCCAGCAGTAGATGTCCAGAGTCCAGAGAGTGATCGCAGGTCAGCAGGAGAGCACCTGGAGAGCAGCACAAAAGAATTCCAGCCACTCCAACAAGTAAGTCAGCTATATCAGGACCAATATTAAATGTGTGTTTGCACATAGCACAGGGAAAACCCAAGTGGAGTTAGAGATGTGCAGATACCTGCAGGGCTAGGACCTTTCTGGCATCACAGGGACATGGTGGGAAGGCTGTGACACTGAAGTATTGGAATGGAAGGATGCAGGCTCTTTAGGAAGGACAGGCAGGCAAGCTGAGGAGGTGCTGTTGCCCTCTATATCAGTGACCAGCTGGAGTGCATGGAGCTGCAGCTGGGGATGGGTGAGGAGCCAAGCCAGAGTTTATGGGTCAGACTACGGGGAGGACAGGGAGAGGTGACACTATAGCGGGTGTCTGCTGCAGGCCACCTGGCCAGGAAGTGTCAACAACATTGCATTCACAATCTCTGGTCCTCAAGGGGGACTTCAACCACCCTGGCGTCTGTTGGAGGGACAACACAGCAGGACATAAGCAATCCTGGAGGTTTCTGGAATGCATCAACATTAATTTCCTTCTCCAAATGACAAAGGAGCCAATGAGGAAACATGCTATGCTGGACTTTGTTCTCACTGACAGGATGAGACTGGTGGGGACTGGGCAGCTGAAGGGAAGCTTGGGCTATAGTGACCATGAAGTGGTCACTGCTTAGGGCAGGGAGGAAATCACACAGCAAGCTCACTATCCTGGACTTTAAGGAGAGCAGCCTTTGTTCTTTTCAAGGTTATACATAGAGAATTATGAGATAAAGCTCTGGAGGGAAGAGCAGCCCAAGAAAAGTGGTTAATATTCAAGGATCGTCTCCTCCAAGGTCAAGAGTAATGCATTCCAACAAAAAGGAAGTTGGGCAAAAATGGCAGAAGACCAGCAAGGATAAAAGAGGAGCTCCTGAACCATCTCAAACACAAAAAGAAGCCTACAGAGGATGGAAGCAAGGACTGGTAACCTGTGAGGAATACAGAGAAATTTCTCACTATAAAAAGGATGTAGATCTGTTGGAGTGAGTCCAGAGTAGGGACAAGAAGATTATCAGAAGACTGGATGGGACTTTGAGCAACCTGGTCTCATGGAAGATATCCCTGCCCATGGCAGGGAGGCTGGACTAGATAACTTTTAAAGGGCCCTTCCAACACAAACCACTCCACGATTCTGTGACACAGCTGTCTTCCTCATACTCCTGGGATTATTAGGTGATCCAGCTTCCCTTTATTGCAGCTTGTATTGCATCTTGGCCTCATTCCTCACATCCATCACACAAGCTGCACACAGGAAAGGGTATCAGCATGCTGTCCTCCACTCCCTTCCTGCATGGTGCTGACAACCTGGGACCCTTCCTGCACCTTTTGTCATTACTCCAAGATTGCTGTTCTTTCGTTTCTGCTCATCTACCCCCTGCCCTCCTTATTGGTCACTAAGTCAATTTGTGTGAATAAACTGATAAAGCAAAAAGGTTCAGTTTATTTTTATGAAAATTTCTTTTCATACATTTTATTAAATCTCTACTCCTCTTAAAAATTTATCTGCTATTCTGGATAAGGGGAATTAAAAGAGAAAAAAAAATCTGTAGTAACTAAATCTTTTACATATCTATATATGTTATTGGTCAGATCATAAAGACCTTTTAAAAAACCTTCTGAAATTTCAAAGCATCAAGAATAAAAATGTGATATCCCTGAAGTGCTGTGTGCTTCATCTTCAGACTCCAAATGGGCTTTAGCAAAACTCTCCAGAAATAAGCCTATAACAATTCTTTTGTGAGTAGATGCAACATAAAGCAAGTAAAGGCCTTTATTTCAGAGTGTCCAAGTGGGAGAGTCTAGATGCAATCAGTGAGTACTTGACTGTAGCTTTTACTATACTTTAGCTGTGGGAGCTGTTAAACTTTCAGTCCTCATCTCATAGACAGGAACTATTTTCATATTATAGACACTCTTCTGAGAAATTTTGTGTCATAAAAATGAATAGCAAAACACAAATTTGCTGATATGCATTTTATAACATAAACTTAAATTTTAAACTTGCTCATCAGTGTTAACTGACATAGTTGTTTTCATCTTCTGCTTTCTGCTTGCAATTAAGAGGGGGCACTGAAGAAAACAAGGGGAAATCACCTCTGCATCTCATCCATCACCCAACCTCTACTTCCACTCATTCACATGAGCGTGAATCCAGAGGAACTGTGAGACCAGCAGCAGGGCTGGTACACTGCTGGAAAAGCCAGCACATTCTGCCCATTCAGGGCCAGAGTTTGGCTCCCTAAGATGGAGAGGTTGGATGCAGATGGGAGCACACACATCTGTAATGATGAGCAGGATCGATGAGAGCATTAATTCCGCCACTTGTTTAATGCAGTGGTTGTGTTTCTCTAGAGAGTTGAGTTCAAATTCAATTTAGATGGGAAGTCAAAATGATGCTGGCCATTATTTTCCTCCCAAGGAGATATCTATCTACCTCAGCTACCATGACATAATTGGCAATATCTTCTCAGGACAAGTCAAATCTAAGATTGATAAGAGCTGCTGGGCACCAAACCTTGAACCAGGGCTGCCTGCACCATTCCTTACTCTGACTGGTATTCCTAGTTGATAGGAGCATGAAATTTCTATACAATACTCAAAATAATTAAGTCATTAAAAACAGACAGAGTATCTGCTGGAGGGGTTTAAACCTGCATCCTCATTGACAGCAGAAATAACTTCTGTTGGTTTTAAAAGGGATCCCTAGACCCAATAATTGCTATATTTGAGGAACACATTTTCAAATGCAACTTTTAGTGTCTCTGCATTTCACCTGCTGAAACATGTAGGAACATGCTCCTGACTGGGGCACACCAGTCATCTGCATTGGGGATTTGAAGACACATTTGAACTTAGGCTTGCACATAATTTAAGCCTACAGCTTGTATTTTGTTGGGCCTTGAGCCAAAGGAAAGGGAAGAAGTGAGGGGATGTGTGGCTCCTTCTGTGGACAGGACTTCTCCAGATATACATCCAGATCCAAACTCAGGACCACCTTCCTTCTTTGAGACCAACTTGCTGTTTCAATCTGGGAATGACTGTGGCACTGACACTCTTAAAAATTTCAACCATGATGTTCAAGACCTTTGTATCGAGACACTGAACATTTCTGAAGCCAAGAAACCTGTTAAAGATGAGTATTTCCCCTCCTTATACTCAGGCCTTTTTCCAGCTGCAGCTGTGGCTTTGTTTATCATTACTGTACCAACATTCAATGTCAACCTCTGCACAGACAGAGCTGAGCAGGGAGGGAAGATAACTCACCTCCTTGAGTTTCACACTTGCAGCAATACCTCTTTCAAAACATGTTTTATTCACTCTTCACATGTGGTGAAACTTTCAGAGGAGTCTTAGCATACACTGGCAACAAAACAGTCTTCAGCATTCAGCTTCCTCTCCAAATAAAGGACTATGTCATCTCTGGGATCAGGAATATTAAAAAATGTGAATTTTTAGCTCTAGCTAAAAAGGACATTTCCCACAGCTTCAGTGTACAAGGGTTGTGCTTAGTGATTCAGTAAGACCACCTTGACATTTAAACATATGTCACTCACTTCAAAAATGTTTCTAGCCCTCCACCCTCCTCAACCCCCTGGCCTCTATGAAAAGGAAACCGAGCCTTTTAAGGGCATCTGTCAAATGTCAGGCAAGCATGCATAATCTGCAGTGTGCTCCCAGGGTAACTGCTGAATAGTTGCTGCTAAACCCTTCTGAAATTAAGGAAAGACCCAGACCTGTTGAAATGAAGTACAAAACAGGAGGAACTTTTAAAAGTAATTTGTTGGTACAAGTGCAGAGACTTCCACTTTGAAACACATGAGTCTGTCACTAGTGGCTTCAGACTACCATGGCACACATTTGTGACACTGGCTGTCATAATTAATTTCTTGGCAATTGTTGCTAGGAAAAGAAAGTTACAGAGCATGAAGATAGCACAAGGTATCCAACACCAGAAGAGGGGAAAAATTGTTTAGTGAAGCCTTTGGGAGGACACAAATTAAGCTTGACTTTTTATGTCCTGTAGCTTATTAATCTTAAACTGTGAAATTCTTGAGAAAATGAGGATAGAGCATGAACACAACAATTGCAAATGTTTCCTCTGTATTGAAATGAAGTGATAATGTGCATCACTGTAGCACATAAATGGCAGAGATGTTGAGAAACTCAGCATTTCCAAGTTAATAAAATAAATGGGCAGAGGAAGTTTTCCTTAGCTCATTATGATTTATAAGGCAAACTAGAAGCCTTCTAATCTATTACTCTTGGTAACAGTTACCTTCACACCCAGAGATGTATTTATATATGCAATATATCCAGTAATATCCAGCCAGAGGCTGAATGATTTATCTTGTGGTCTGCAAATTACATTAACAACATAATTAATAACTTAGATATAAAAACTGTGTATGTCAGAGCAGTATGTCATGTAATCAATGGCAACAAATCATTTTCTCTGGTGTTTAATGACTCTTTCAAGAGGGTGAATCTATAAAAACAGAAGAGGCAATCAATGAGGAGGTTGCATACATTGTCTGTCCTATTTGCAGATTTGAAAACTGAAGTTGCCTTTATTGTTTAAATTTTAACTATTGGAAATCAATCTGGGAACATAAACAGAAAGGAAAACCAAGTATTAATGGTAAAAAAAGTTGGTATCTGTAAAATCTAGTCAGAATTGCCAACTTCCCAGGTATAGCTAAACCCCAATCATATAAAACATTTATTAAACATTATTGCTTGCACAAAAGCACAAACATGGGCAGTACATTGAAAAATTATCTTTTGAAAAGGAAGTGCTCTGTCTCCAAACTGTATCCTATAATTTGGATGGGTCCTGCAAAATCAATGATCTTTCCTGACAGCCCTAGTTCATTCCCAATGCCTGCTGCTGAAAGCGTTAGTCAAAGCCCACCTCATTCATTTTCAGGAGCAGAATAAGGTAATGCATTTCTGCAGGACATGGACTCTCCTTCATTTACTGACTCTGGGTAAGCATTTGCACAACTTGTTTCCATAGGAAGGTGATCTGAATACAGGGAAAAGCTCTTATCTAGCAACTGCTCTCGACTGCCAGGTTCCTCCCTGTTTTTTGGCAACAGACTTTGCACTTGTACTGACTCATTTCAGGTGAACACACTCATTCAGCAGTCAGGGTTGTAATTCAGGAAATGCTTTCATGTTGTTATGACAGATTTTTGTATTCATTTTTCACTCTAAGATGGAAAGAATGACTGTCTTCTGTGTAGCTTGGAGGCACTCAGAAGCTTAAAAAATAAAAAAAGATAATTAATAAGGATATCATACTTTTTCCATACTATCTGTCTGAATAAAACAGCTTTTAGTCTAAAGACAGCAGAACCTGGACTGAAGTACATTTGGGTAGGACTTACATTTCCAGACTTTTGGTGTCTATAGTGGCCATTTCTATGGTCATTAGCAGCAGTAAAAAAAGGCTGTATACTTCAACAGAAAAACGTCATAGGGCAACAGCAGGATGAAGTGAGTAGTCTCTTCCAATTGACTCAAAAGATTGGTCACTTTAGGTGGACAAGTCTACCTACAGGCTGTTTTGTGGGTATTCACCCCAGAGTCCCTTGTTTGCCAGGAGCTTCATCGTCCTGAATGCCATTGTGGATGTGGCCCACAACAGCAGGAGAAGTGTGGGTATGGTTATGCTGATCAGAAAGACAATCTGACTGCTCTCCTGTGATGCTCAGAGAACAAAGCTCAGCCTCCACCTACTCCCAGCCCCACCCAGTCCCCTGCCTCCCTGCTTGCTTCTGGCCATGGAGGGTATTATAGCTTGAGCAGCTACAGAGCAATAATTACTATTTGTATGCATTCTTTTCATTGCCATATTTTTTAGAAGCCACTCTTGATCTTGTTCAAAGCGTGACGCATGGAGGATAACAACTCCTGGGACAAACAAATGGCACTATTTAGGAGTGTAAGCCTCACTTTCCAGCTGCATTTGTGTTTGCATTTGTACATTTCCTAAGGCAAAGCTGGAAACGAATTTCAGCTGTACAGTGACAAGGTTGGAGGGAGGGACTGAGGGAGGGAGGGACGGAGAACAATAAGATTTTAGATACCTAGAACAGGGAGCATATGGTTAGATAAGAATAACCCATATACTGCAAAAGCCAGAGACAGCCGAGGATCAGTTACACACTGAGCCTCTAATGATCTGCTTACATCAAAAGCCCTTTCAAGGCACAGCAACATACCTGCCCTGCAAAGGCTCCTGAGCTATGGGATAATGTAATGATCCCTACAATATCCCTTCTCTTTTGTGAGTAGTCTAAGCAAAGAAAAGCGGCCGCTTTGACTCCAGTATTAAGCCTCATCTTAACTAGGAACACTAATGCCACCCTATATGCTAAAATGTGCCATGTTTGTGTGCAGAATGACTCTTCCTGGGATATTTGGGCATTCCCTGCTCAGTTTCTTTTTTTTTTTTTTTAATTTTTGATTTATGGTGCTCATTGTGTAGTTGTGTGGGAGCTGGGAAGTAATTCTCAAATCGGTTGAATTCATCTTACTTGTTTCACGAGCAGGTATTTAGATGAGCTTTGTCTCCCTAAACCTCTTAATATAAAGAGTAAACTAGATTGCCTGTGAGTGTATTGACTGTGTTAAGAATGCTGGATTGTATTGCAAAGGAGTTGAGACCTGTAATGTTATCACTCAGCAGGAATGGATCCCATCAGAAGGCACATGGCGTGCCATGACGTAGCCAGCCTTAGACCACAAAAGCAGACTTTTCTCTGTGAATTAGACAAACCACACAAAAGGCAACAATAGCTAGCATAAACACTATTTAATACTATTCACAGGCTATTGAAGAGATGGGCGTTGACTAAGAATTGCAGCAAAGCCAGTACATTGTTGTCAGATGAAAGGATGCCTAATGAACAGGAAGCATCATTTGAGCAGGCTGACAGTAACCATATAACTGCAGGATTGTGGGACTGGCATTTACCCCATGGGTCTTTACAGTCAAAAAAATAAAGAGAAATTAAAGCATAAGGAATCCTTTTTTGTAGGCACTTAAAGCCCATAAAGCCACACAAGAAAGTGTACAATTGTCTTTTCATGATTTGCCTGTGCTTCAGCTAATCATAAAAAAGAACTTTTGGGGCGCAGTAACTATAGGTTCTGTGTCGCAAAATAAACCCTTCAGACAACAGAAGATTTGGGTATTTGCAAATTGCCCCAATTGAAATAAGAGCTACAATTTTTTTTTCTTCAGCTATTTCAAGCTATATTCTAGCAATGGCTGCCTTGGTAATATCAAAATGATAAACACTTCTGTACTTGCCCTGACAACCAGACTAAATAAATGCTTTTGCAGTGGTCCTACTTTATTTGCTTATGTGTTAGGGTGGAAGGAACATAATTAAAAAGGTTCCCTTCTGATACAATTATTCCAACTATGTTCTCCCATCCCTATGATCATACACAGAAGAAAGCTTCCAATTGTTCCTGCTTTGTGTAGCCAACCTTTTAAATTATGCACTAAAGATGCAAGCAAGATGCTAAAACTCCTTTCTGTTGAGACTTCAACCGAGACAGAAGGGACTCAGGTTCTCAGAGAACAAAGATCCAAGACTAGAATTTAGTTAGTGAGAGTTTTTCTGAATAAGACTGAAAATATTTTAGGACTGGTATGTTTCAAAATATTCTTTGGGAGACTGAATCTGGAACAGTGTCCACAGAAAGACCTCCAGGCCACTTAGGCCTGTTATTTGGCAAAAGGCTGTGATGAATAGCATTGTGGCCAGGAAGAAGATATTATTATGTTCTGAAACCAAAGAACAGGCTCTGTGCTGCCTGCCACTGCCTGGGCAGGGACAGTGGATCCACATATATCTATGCATGTCTGTGTATATATGTGCACTGGAAGATCAGCTCCCGAGTTCCCGATTTCTCTGCACCCTGCCCCAGTAATACAGCAAGCAGTACACACAAGGGATTGCAGAGAAGAGGGATACAGTTCTCTTTGCTCCCACTTTTGGACACTTCAACCACTGAAAGACCCAACCAACATTTCTTGGCACTGATGCTATGAGTAGGAGGCAAGGCAAGTTTCCATTAACAAAGTATATCCCATATAATGATTTAACCCCTTTCTCCAATGAATCCCAACAGCTCATTCACTAGGTGCACTGTAAAGCACTTCCAGAAAAGAAGCAGCAAGCAGGTGTCGAGGGACTGAAAACCTAAGATCCTTTTCCACACAAAACAGCTGTGAAAAGGCAATCCGTGTTGAACTGTGTTTCAGAGGATTCCAGCTAAATTGCCCCTTAAGGATTTAATTTTCTTTTCAGAAATCCAACTACTTGAAAATTAGTTCTACATAAAAAATGCTCTGAATGAACAAATGAGGGATCCAGCCAGCTCCTGACTCACTATCAGCCCAATTTACCTCACCCACGCAAACCTTTTGATATGTTCTGAATTAGAGCATTGGTTATGCAGTTGACTTTACATGCTGTTTATTAACTGGCAGAGGGAGACCAAAAGAAACTCAGATTATAGCATGCTGTGCCATTACACTGTTTTTAAACATCTCCTTTATGTTTATATAAATATATTTAAATATACATTAAAATAGAGAAGATGGTTTTCACCAATAGAGTTTGAGTGACTGCTGTATCTTGTTCTAGAAGTACATAAAATACAATTATAAAAATTCATTGAACTTGACCTGGTGAGTTGGCTAGTTAACGTTTAAGGGGGCACAGTGAAGATTTTCTGGGCCAAACAAACAGAGTAGGATGTGAATGAGGGGTGATCGAATGAATAGCTGATTTAGCTTTAACCACTGAGTGACTTACTGTAGTTTATCATATATGTAAGGCTGGAAAAGGAAAACAAAAAGAAAGAAAGAAGAGAAATAGAAGTTTAATTAAATGCCATGGATGCAGTATAATGCAAATCTCACAAATAGAGCATAATTGGTTTAGCAGAGGGATCCAATGCCATAAATAACCATTCATAATCATATACAATTAACATATCAATAGTTCTTTTTTGGAGTTATAGTCCATAAGCTAAGTTAGTTCTTCACTAGAAAAGTCTGGCAAAACCAAGCTGTTAATTAAACACTTTTCAGAATTCAGTGTCAGCTTTTTACTCCTCCACAAAAAAAAAAAAGAAAAAGTCTGAACCTATTGAAGTGTCCTTCTTTTCACAAGCAGAAGGACACATTTCTTTCCTATTTAATACCATATAAATCTTCAAAGAGGAGAAAACCAGCAATCTGAACCCTTTCTATTACAGCTGGCTGTGCCCTAGTACACTATTGGGACAAGGCAGTAGAGCAGAGACACTGGCTTTTTTCACTGAGTGGAGTTTGTGCCCAATTGAAAAAGACTTCATGATGATCTGAAACAGCCCTAAAAGAAACCAGTCCCAGATGAGAGTTTATGTACTTTAGGTGATAATTATAAGAATAGGCTAAAAATCATCTTTTCCTTGGAATTAATTAATATCTCTCTTCCATATATGTTACAATAATTCAAACCTGGTGTCTTAGCAAAAAAAAAAAAAAAATCTTGTTAAGGAATGAGCCTTGAAGTTACCTGCAGAAGTGCTGAGAGCTTCCAGAGTACTCCCAAATTAAAGGGGAATTAGAAAAGCTTTAATTCTTTGCACAAAGGCCTGAGATTTTCACCTCAAAATTGCTTCAAAGAAAGGTGACTCTCCAAGCACTTGGAGTCCCTACTCCGCTTTGAACATAAGAAGAGATGCAGACAGGCTTGCTTTCCAACTTTCCTGGGATTCATCTTTTTTATTAACTTCACAGAACATAACTCCACACTACAATCACCAGCCCCTTCTTGACTGGTTGTTCCCTGGGCCTTCCTCTGCCCCAGATCCTTCTTCTTTCTCCTTCCAGAGGCCTCTCCTTATTGCCTGTTTAGTTCCCATGTAGGCAGAAGATCTCTGAGTCCATCTGGAGGCTTCAGCTGACGGAGAAAAAGATGACAAAATGGTCCAGCTTCCTGCCATGCCTCTCACTTCCTCCTTGTTCAGCCCTCTATTACGACAGTGTGCAATGATGCTGGGTTTGTTTTTAATTTCCTGGTATGTTATCTTTTAATGAGGAGTCCCCTGAAAGACCTGACAGCAACTCTGTGGTCCTGCACATGACAATGTTTTATCTTTATAGCCGCACATTTTCACCCTCACCTACAAATCAGTCAGGCAAGGAACAACATTCTCATTTGTCTCCACTGAAACTACCACTTCTGAGCTGTCAGTCATCTCACCATGAAGACCACAAAGATACAAAGACCTGACAGGACTTCCTCTCAAAGAAACTATGGCAAGTTCCAGCATCGGGTATGTTTTAAAGGATATGATGACTTTTTCCCTCCATTTAATGTTGCTATATTATATAATCAGCTTAAACATAAATAGTAGTTAGGACAGATACTTTGGGAATTATAAAACATTTTCTGAGCAAATGTCCCTTCTGGACTCTCTGTCGAAATGAAATTGGATTCAAAGACAAAAAAAAAATAATTAAAAATTGAATAATGAATCACCTTTCACCCCTTAATTTTAATGCCATAGTCAGGGCTGTTGGTTTTCTTACCAACATTTCATTAACAATGCTGTGGGAGGAACAGGGAGTTTGATGGATGGGACCAATGTTACTCTAAGCTAGTTGATTATTTCATATTGGATGTCATACAAAGATATCTAATGGCACTTAAATCATTAGCTAATGTAAAACAGAGAACATTTAAATCATGAGATAATGGGTACAGATGCTGTACTAGTGCTTCCTAATCTCTGAATCAGCTGAACTTTCAAAGCCAAACTCTAAATCCAGGGTTTCCAAATTCTGCAATACCAGTTCAAAACTGGAAGGCATGGAAAAACAACACCCTACTACTCAACACAAGCCTTATAGCCACAGATCTCTGAGCTTAATCACTTGCTAGGACTTGATGACATTCCTCATTAATTTAATGTGGTTTTTATCTTCAGATGTAGAATGGCACACTTAGTGGAATTTATTCCACACACCTGTATTGTGCACTCCATGTATGAATGAGGCCTCATGGGCAGACATTAGTGGCACTGAAAACAGCAAGTGCCAGTGTAAATAGTATCTCTGCCTCATTTTGGGCACAGGTCTAAGTTCTCCACCCACTGGAGAATATGAGCACAAGCCTTTCTTCAGGTGAGAGCCTGAGCAAGCATCTGGAAAGCACTACAAGTGAATTTTGGATCCAAAAGGGAAATGGATGTGCCAAGCACAGATCTAGCAGGAAAGAGAATGGTGTATATCATCACTTGAGGGGCTGATGTGACACGTGGAGGCAGCTGGGTCTGTCATGCTCAATTTGATCCTCTGGGAAACCTAGCTGCTTGTTTGCCTCCCATTGACACAGTTTACAATCAGCCTCTGCTCAAGGAGACCTTTCTCAACAAGTCCTGGTGCTTGCCTGATGAAGTGAACTACTCAGGCAGTTCAGGCTGAGGACCATGGTGAACACCACAAAGAGCTGCAGGTGAGTGATATATCAAAGGATGAGTGTGGGAGGGTTTAACAAGAGCAGTGGCAGGTTTGGAGCAGTGGGTGAGAAATATGGCTTTGCCCATGGTGGCCCACCTGCCCAGGCTTGCCAGAGGAAAATCTGCTCTGTGTGAGGAAGGGAGGGAGGGTGAAGTGTCAGGAGTACACTTCACAGCTGGGGCAGGCTGAAGGACAGGGGAGAAGGCAGCTAATACCAGAGAAGTCTCAACAGGAACATCTGAATTTAAAATTACTGAAGCTGAAAGAATTTCTGCATCCCAAAATAAGGGAAGGGAAAAGGCTTTCTTAAACAGCGTTTCACTGCTAACCATGTTTTACTGCTAGCTGCAGCTACCAATGCTCTGATTTTATATTTGGGTAAGAGTTTCCCCCACTCCTGGGCCAGGGTCACACTCAGAACCTTTATTTCATTGCAGCTGGTATGTGGGTGACACAAGAGAGCACTGCTTCTACTGCCCCTAACAAGCAGGGCTATTCAAAGAGAGCCCTTCCTAACCTCGCTCTGGGATGGGCCATTTTCAACACTTCTGTTCAGACCTTCCTTTTGTCCTAATTTCCTTTCCTTCCTAGGACACTTTTTTCTCCCCACCCCCCCGCAAAAGACTCTGCACAGTCCAGAAATTCTCTGCTCCTTGTGTTGCATGTCTGGAATCCTAACAAGTCAAACCACAGGAGTTAAGCCAAAAATCTGAATGGAGACAATTAAATTCTTCAACACTTGCAAAAATTAAGGAGTCATAATTTATACTGACTTTAAAATCCACCCCATCTGTTAGTACATTTCTAACAATGTGATTTGTCACAGTAAAAAGTAATTAAATGAAATGTATAAAAACGAGTTTCATACTGGTTTATGCATAAAATATATTTTATTATAATTAGTCACCTGAACAAAAGATGATGAAGCAATTATCACTGGCAACACTTTCAGACTTTAAACACACAGCAAATGTATCGCAGGCAAAATATTTTCTCCATAAAGAATTGATTCACACAGAATATTTAACAGTGAAACCCAAGTTTTATTTAGGTAATCCAATTGTATTCAAGAAACAAAGTTTTGTGAAAGGACAGCAGTTATGTGCAGTGTTGGGACCTGATTCAGAGTCAATTAAAAAGCTCCTGCTGATTTCAGTGGCTTTCAACCAGCTTCCTCAGTGTGCCACTGTGCTGAAGAGCTCCCTCGCTGAGCCAATAGAAGGAATCAATGGTCTTTTACATGAAGAGAAGAATAACCCACCCGGATTAAATTGATCTCACTGCCTTGACTATGTAAAAAGTTCACATTAAAGCTGCTCATTTTCATGTGAATAATCAAACCCTTCTAATGCTGCTACTGTTTTTGCTATTTCCATGTTGTCTTGAATTTTGTTTTTTAGTTTTTTCACTTGACACTTGCAGACACACCTGTAGTATTTTATTTCTGAGCTACAAAACAGAAAGCTCTTTGATTCAGTGTAATATGTTGTGAGGTCTTACTGCTTGTGTGCACAGACTAAACAAGAATCTTTGAGAGAAAAAAAAAGGAACTTAAAAAATATAGTACTAAACCCATATGCAATGAAAATCTTGCAGGGGAGAGAGATGGGATTCATGCCATAAGTGGAGAAACAAAAAGAACACCCACAGAGGGAATGGTGAGGAGATCCATTTCTAACCTGTCTGTCAGTAATTTAGGAAGAGCCACTGGTAGTTGTTAAACAGCCTTCTCCAAGAGAGCAGCTCTCTGCACCATCACAAAAGAAACCATCAGACAAAGCCATTTAGGGTCAGAACAGATAAAAATGTCTGTCCTTCTGATCTTAGAATGAATTTCTAATATGTCTCAGAAACTTAAATCGCCTTCTTCCCTTTCCTGCAGCTATAGTCTTTTAAGTTTCTTCTGCTTTTGGGCAATGAGGATTCTGTTTATAATGTGGAAAATACAAAATCCAAAGAAGTTTTGTTTGAATTCCTGGAGGGAATTTCTTTCCTTATTTATGTCTCTTAAACTAAGAATTTAAGTTATGCAAATCTAAGTTGCCAACTTTATATTATACTTGTGCATGTTCTTTGTTTCTTTAATCAACTTTACTCCTGTCATGTTGAAAAAGGACAAACTACAACAAACAAGAATCAAGTTTTCCAGAAAGTAGCACACAATCCAGCGTTAGTGTTCCTTGCCATCTCTTTTTTCTACCTATTTATGCCCCAAATCAATCTAACTAATACTGCCCACAGCTAAGAGCACTGTAGCCCAGAACACTGCTGTAATATTGACTCTGAAGCAGTAAAAGAATAAGTGACATTGTTCATAACTCAAACATCCCTACCATATTTCATTTCCAACATTTAAAAATAAAAACCAGAACCCCAAAGCCTTCATTATTTAAGTTAAACAATGAAACTGTTACTGTGTTGCTTGAAGCCCTGCTTTGCTCCCAGTGTCCTAGGACAACGTTTTTCCTGAAGAGTGATGAAGAAAACATTTTATAAGACACAGATACATGCAAAACACAGTCTCTTTAGATCAGTTTCAGGATTACAGGTCGCTATGAAATGAAGGATAAAAGACAGAAATTATTATGCCAGGAAAACATGAGAAAAAGCAGTTTCATCTCTGTCGAAGTAAGTTGCAAGGAAGCAGTTTTAAAAGGTGATAATTTTCTTTACCTTCCTTGTTACCTGGGAAATGCTTAGAGTAAAGAAGAATAAAATGTGAAAATGCCTCAGCCTGCACAAGCAAGCCAGAACAGTGTTGACAGGATTACAGAAGTTGCCTAATTAGTTCCTTCTTTGCTAATATCCACCCCAAGAACTTCACTTTAGCTGGTAAACAATCAACAATTCAGGGAGAGAAGCTCAGGAGCTAAATATCAAATCTGAATGCTCTTCTTTCCTATTAAGGGTCACTTGCCACCAGAGCTGCTCCCATGGGCAGCAGGGACAGGTCTGCGAGTGGGGCAGCTCCCCCTGCCACAGAGGTGGCAGTCCAGGAGCAATGTCAATCAGTCCCACAGCCTCCCCAGGGTGATTCTCCGCCTCCCTCTCTTCCACCAGCATTTGGAAAGGGGAGAGGCATAACTTAGCCTTGATTTTTTGATTTTTCTTAAAGAGAACAGGAATTGCTCATCAGGTGTGTATGTCCACTTGTGGGATGTTTGCTTTCCACGCAGCACCACGAGGAGAGAGGTGGATGCTGCTGCTGTGCTGTTCCTGTGAGACCCACACTAAAACCAGATGTGACAGTGGTCAGCAACTGGATCTCTTACATGTTTTGAATGTATATATATACAGGACTTGTGAATTATGGCTCATTCTTAGCATATTAAAATTGATAAAATCCTAGTCTGGAGTTTACACATCCAAAGAAACAGAAATTGCTATGATTTAATTTTTTCCTCTTCCTCTATTTAAACAAACAAACAAAGAAAAATCCCCAACAAAACACCCAACCAAATAAAAACAAAAAAAACCCTCCCCCAAAATTTAAAGAATTTTCATAAACTCACTTTTCTAAAACAGAAATTAATTCCAGACCCCTAGAATGTCCCAGTGACTTGATAGCAACCATTGTGCACGGTTTTATCTTCCTTAGAAAAATTTTTAAAAAAAGTCATACAACTCACAAAGCTGCCCCAATTCATTGCTTACTCATTTGCATCTATATTTCATTTCCATTCTTCTACCTTTTATTTGTGTTCCCTCGATGGTTAACTCTACAGGGAAGGGATTATATCTTTTCTTTCTTATATGGTTCTACGCATAATGGTCCCCTACTGGTTCTTTTGGACACCACCATAATATAAACACAAATATTTACTACCATTGCTAACACTTATAAGAATTATCCCTTATATCTTTACAGCCATAGTCAGTAAAATTTTACAGATCCTGATACAGTAAAGGCATGTGAATTGCTGTCACATATTGATCCATCTGTGAGTAGTACCTGTAAGACCTGCAGCCATCCAGGTTAGTTGTTCTAACTCTTCATTTGCCATCCTCAGGGCTCTATATCACTGCTAATCTCTCTATGCAGTAGGTTACGTGCCCCACACTGAGTGAATAATTTTTGTTTTCACAGGACTCACCATTAACAGAGAGAGAAATGATAACCTGTGTCCAGCAAGCTTGCTGCCTGGCAATCTTCCTCCCTTTTATTTGCAGAGTGGCACACTAAAAGCTGGCAAAACAGACTTTATGCAGAGCCCTTCTGTAATAAAGGTAAGACACAAGGGACCACTTGTAAATGACTGATTTTCTCCTTTCTGCTCAGTTCCCAGCTATATATTATATGTTATGGTCTGGTGTTACAGGGAGATTATATATTTGTCACATGGTAAAAGTTTTAATGACTGCTGACTCCACTTTCCACACTTAAATCTATGGTTTTTCTAACACACCCAGGCACATATATCCTTTTAAAGTCAAGCTCAAATGAAATACAGTATCAAATGAAAATAATATTGTGGCAGGAGTCTGAGTTCCAGATTGTTTTTCTTAGATTGATAGCAAGATTTTACTCCAGGATATAAAAACTCTGTTTTACAAGTAAATACTGTAAATATTATACACTCTTTAGGTGTATATAAGGTTTAGGTAGTACAGCTGTATGAACAACAAGGGAATTTGCTTTCTCCTTTCATCTCTAAAATAGGTCTATTTCTGAAGAAGAGCTACTCTCCACTTCTGGAAATTGGGTGGTGATTCTTAGAGACAGACACTTTCTTCCCTACCCAAAAACAGACAGGTTGTTTTTGGTGTGTCTTGAGATGATGTGGCTGATTTGGTGTTCTCTGGAGGCTGCCCTGCACAGCCCCAGGTTATCACACCACTAACCACAAAAGAATGACTGGACATCCTTTTGTCTCTTCTGTCTCAGTGGTTTTCCTAGCACGTGGCAGGCTCTGCTCCTCAAAACAAACACAGGGTCTGGACCTGCTGCTATGACAAAAGTGTCAGGTGCAGTGCTCCTGTTTGGATGTCCTCAGGAAGCAGGGAGCTCGGTGTAGCACATGGCTTTTGCACAGTGCATAAACCTGAACGTGTGGAGAAGAGAGAAAAGATCATGGGCAATTTCCTTCTGCTTGGCAGCAAATATCTGCACCAGCTTTCTCTTTCCTGACCTGTAGATGGCTGCACATGAGATGATTGCTCTGAAATCTCGTCTCAGTCAAGGAGGGGAAATTTACACTTTTTAGAGAAATGCTCATTTAGATGTATGTTTTGTGATCAGATAAATCTTTTAAACAGATTCTTCTTGTTTCTCATCGGTGTCTGGGTAAATGCCACCTCTACCAGGCACATAAGTTTCAGAAAGAAAAGTGATTCTGTCCTTATGAACATGCACTGGTTTTGTCATCCAGTTCTACATTGAGACTCATACACCAGCCTGGAAAAGTGCTGTGATATGAGCTGATTTACTCAAGCAGCACAAGTTTCTTGCTTTTTGCCACTTGCTCTGTCCTTGTCCTTAAACTGCCATCAAATCCTGCTACCAGCTCTTGTATTTCCTGTTGCTTCCAAGACCAATTTCCTTTCTCTTCTTCACAGTTTTCTTGCATTAGTCCATGAAGTTATCTAAAGTGTACTTCAGATGTTGATACCACCACAGGAGATATCCTTAAATATATATTGATCCAAAACAAGACTGAGCACATGATTTTTGTACCAGTTAGATCTGCAGCTTGAGTGAACAAATGAACACTGTTGACTTTTAAGTAGTGAACCAACCTCTTTGCTGTGCCTAATGAGAAGCCCATGCATTTGATTGCTTGATCCATATCTTTGGTTCAGCATACAGGGTAACAGCTTTTGGCTTTTCCTTCTGCTAATAAGGAAAAATTCAGATAATTGGTGTCTGTCCAAAATCACTAAATATCACTTCATTTTACCATAGGCTGAATTCAGCTGCCTACTTAATTTCTCAAAGCTAGTGGGACTTGGCTGTATTATTTTACTAGTCTTTCATTAGCATGTCTAGAAGACTGTTTTTCAACATTTTCAACCTAGCATTTGAGGGGACTTAATTTGAAAAGTAAAGTTGTCTTCTATTTCAGTGACAGAGGCCGTGTTCTCACTAACCTTTGGCTGTGTGTTGCAAAGCTCCCAGAGGTGGTCACAGACACCCAAATTCAGTGGTGCTGAGCGTGGGCTGGGGCTCCTGGTGGGGCTGGGCACCGTGGGCAGCAAACACGGGCATCACGCCCCGGGCTGGAGCCAGGATGCAGCAGGGTGGGTACACGCACGCCGTGCACGGGCGCTTGGCAGCACGCCCAGGTCCTCTAGTCTAGACACAGCCAGTGGCTTAATTAGCAGCTAAATAAAAGTTAGGCTGGAACTTTAATGTTCCTCGAGTACTTTTGTTGTTTGCTGGCAGCTTTCCTGGCCTGTAGGGCTACCCATGACAGACACCTTCAGGCTCACACAGCCACCTAGCGCAGCTCATGGACAGTCGCTCTCCTGGCCTGTGTGGAGGGCTACCCATGACAGACACCTTCAGGCTCACACGGCCGCCTAGCGCAGCTCATGGACAGTCACTCAGGTACGGTTCCTGAGCTGAGAGGTGCACAGGGTCATGTTACCTGCTTTGGGGTGTCTTACCTGGCCTCCGTGGCCTCTCCTGCAGGTCCTGTCCTCGTGGCTAGGTCCTGTAGGTCCCGTGTCATACCTCCTAGCCCACCTGGATGTCATTGACCTTCTAAGACACCTGAAATGACTATAGACTCACCTGAGTAGAGTCACTTGGTGACTTCATCCATCTCCCTGCACACAGAGACTGTAAAAGACAGCTCCTGCCCTTCAGAGTCTCAGCAGTGAAGACTGGTACAAGCATGAACATGGCAACAGGATGAGTGATATGATATTCAATCAATATTCAGCCTTTCATGCTCTAGGTTTTACTGAATTGGTACTATGGGACCAACCAGGCACCTCAGCCTTGGGTTAGGACTTTGTTATGACCAGTACTCTGCACACTAGCACAGAAACTAGCAATGTCTTTGCTCCAAGGAAAAAGCAGGACTTAGAGATATAAAAGGAATCAGTGTTGTTTGCTAATCTTGACATCGTCACACACAACACTTTGAGGCACTGCAAAAAAATCTGGGAGTACCTGTGTATAAATTTAGCATGGAAAAGACAAATATTTTGCCCAGTCAAAACCAGTGGGGAGCTACTTAAAATAAAGATGAAAGGTTGGACAATAACAGATTGTGAAAGCCCTTACTAGTGAAAGCAAACATTTTTTTGTGCAGTAAAAAGGAGAAAGAGTCAAAGAGAAACAAAAATTCCTGTAGATCTGGCTAGATGAGAACAGGTCAAAAAAGCATTTCTCAAGTTCACAGAAAGCATTTTGCAGGATCTACCTGGAAAAGCTGTGCCTCCTGGGATACAATATTTGTACCAAACATTGCTTTCCTCTTGAAAATAAGTAAGTATATTCACTTTGTTCTCTCATCCTCCTTCTCTCTGTGTCCCTCACAGGAAACTTCTTTTGCAGACAAATGTTGGATTAAACAAATTCCCTGGTCCAAGTGGTGGGGCACAGAATTTGCTCCGATTCTCTGAGATGGGGCAGCAGCCTCTTACCAGCTGTTATGCCTATGAACATTTGTGCTTTCAAATAAAAATATTGTTAAAATGAAATCTATATTTGTTCTTCCTATTTTTCTGGTCTTAAAAGTAGGCAGGTATCACAAGGCCTATAAAACAAGCTTGGAGAGTGGTCTCAGTTTCCATTTCTGGTCCCACAACACTGACACAGAGTTTTCTCCCACAGTATTCCAACAACAAAAAAATGTTAATCACTGACATCCTTAAAAATCTTAAACTTTTCTGTTCTCAATATATTTCATGATAATCTCCTAAAAATAAAAATCTCTGCTACTGTAGCTCCCTTCCACCTTTACCAACACATAGACAACTGGGCAAGGAGAGACATGTTGCCAGTCAGCCACTCCCAACAACTTCTCTCACATGGACAATGTGACTTTCCTGAATACATTAATGTTTGGATTGGAGCAGATTTTTCAAACAAACAAACAAACAAACAAACAAATAAAGAAGCAAACAGTGAATCTCACACACTTGACTTTTAACTTAGGATTGAGGAAACCATTGTATGTGGAGGATATTGTTGTCTGCATGAGAAGAAATGGCTCCTCTGCTTTTGTCTGAAAAAATCAGACATTTTTGTCAGAAACGAGACAGAAAAATAGGTCTATTTTTAAAGAAAATACATCAATGAGGTGTACTTCAGTCAGAAAAAAAAAAAGAGCAGCCGTTTGATTTCCATGAATACTGCTCATTCAAAGCCTGTAGTGAAGACTTCCTAGTTTGCCAGACAGTTGGTGGAGTCAGCCATGCCAAACTTGGCACATATTTAAGAGATATACAAACACAATGGATTAGTGGTATTTATATTTCACCCTTCACCTCTCACGGGGGTCACGTTCTCAGAAGAAGGTGACATCATTGTGAAACTTTACCCTGCTTAAGCCCCAAGCAACATGTCTCCTTATTTAAAGATCAGATTATCCCTCCTTCATTGTTTTGCATTTGATTTTGTTTCTTTTCTCCGTTTTGGGGAAGGGCAGCTCACTATTTTGAAGAGGTGATGGAGCATGTCAGGATTTAAGGAGTGAAAGGGAAGAGATTGGTTTGGATTTTCTGCCTCTCTTTTGTGTGTTCTGAAGCTCAATATACTTAGAGTGGTGACTGCAGGTACATGGGCAGAAGAAAGCTTTTGTGCTCTTATAAACCCCAGCGTTTGCTGGGACTATACCTCTATAGTCAGACAACAGGAAAGAAGTTCAAACAGTTTTTTAACCACTTTCCATTTCAATGGGTGTTTATTAGCAATATCACTGAGTCCCAGAGACAGCATTTTAAAGTGCTGATAAGGAGTTTGATGCACACACAGATAACACAGTGCAAAGAGCAGTAATGACTATGGATGTCCCTGTTTAAAAGAAAGCTGGAGGACTAAGTCTTGTTCACATCTGAGTTTATTATTTTCTATAAATGGTAGCTGGGTGTTAATATATTGTGAAACAACAGCAACACTATTGCTTCTACCTCTTCTAGAAAGACAGTTTCTTACTTTACTATGCTCAAGCAAACTCCTCAGCTTCAGCAGGTTTGTAAACTCTGAATAACTGTGGAAAACACCTATATTTCTGTCATCTTTATCTGAAGTAGTTTGTGGAATAAGGAGAGCAAACCTGGACCACACGTCATGCATCAAAGGAGTTTCTCACATCAGGATTTTTTAGCAATTTTTAAAAATATTGCTAATACAAATTCATTGTATTTTATATTAATGGATGTGACAAACACAGCAGATATAGTAATTTCAGGAGAAAACAGTTTCAAAGAAATATGGTAAAGCAAGTGACTCAGTGAGATATTGGCAATTCTGAGGGGAACTCATGTCATTGACCATATGGAAGTGACAAAGTATCACCTCAATGCACTGTTCAAAGATTAATATGAGAATAATGTCATCTTGAATGTGTGCTGAAGGCATGGGTTGTAATTATGTGAATATTTTGGATACTATCTTCTTACTAAATGTGGGTGAATACTGTCATGAATGTTTGATCGGACATGCCTCACTCACACCTTTTTTGCATTCACTTTCCAAGCACGGCAGTGTATTTCAATTTTACTGGTATTTGAAAAAAAAAAAAACCAAACAAATTAAACAAAACCAAAAAAAGCAGCAAGTTTTAAGGTAATATATTTAAGTATTCCTTTTAAAAGTCACCGTAATTTAGCATTCATGACAATTTGTGATAGAAATACTGGTATAATTACTTCATTTGAACCAACAGCAAGATTTGAAATTGGAAAAAAAACCCCAACAAACACAAACCAACAAAAATTAGGAGTGTCCTTATGGTTCTGTCCAATATTCTCATTAGGTCACCCACAAACAGAGAATTAAGACTGGGGAAACCTCTATGTGCATTTTAATCCTGGTCTCACTCTCACAGAAGTCAGTGATAAAACTTCCACAGAGTTCAATGGTGCTGCATCAGAACCTTCATCCTCATGGACATTAAGGAGAAGAAATAGCACCATGCAACATACATGGCCAGTTACAATTTACTGAGAGAAAAATATTAACAGGGACTAACAGATACCTTCAGATATCTCAGTTTACATGTATTTTACTACATTATATTTCTTTCATCAACCTAAACATTCTTATCATATGCAGAAATTTCATGGAAATATTTCAGATCTGCACCTTTGGACATTGCGCAGGGTGTAATTCAGCACCCGTACAGGGGACACACACATGTACCAAAGTATTTTCCTGACTTACCTTTCTTTTTCATTTCCCTTTGAAGTCCTTTTTACTATTGGTTTTATCTGGAGTAGGAACAAGTTTCCCATGGAGTAAAGTACTTATTTAAGGAAGTCAACGGAGGAAATTTCATGACTTAGTCAGGTTTCAGTTTTTGAGAGTGGGCTGGTAGTTCTGTGGCAATTTCCATTTTCTATATTAATTCTCAGAGTAGCAGCTCTTTTACTAATTTTTCTCCCTATGAATAAAGCAGGGCTTTCTCCGAGCCTTCAGGGATTAGATGTTACAGAGTTCCCAAGGTTTGCTTTCTCTAGTTAAAGGAGCTCTTTTGCATTCTTTCCAAACTGAGCATCCAAACTGTGTTCAAAGAGAGGGGAGGGTAAAATTAGGAATGACTCAGCATGTTATGACATCTCTTTGAATTAGTTGTAAGGGAGAGGGCAAATACAGCCCTGTCTGGTGAAGAGCACCTGACCAAGCAGCACCTCTATTTTAGCTCATGCACCATGTCCCTGCTCCAGCCTGTAGAAATCACTATAGAGGGACAAAGTTTGAGGATGCTTGTGGACTACAGCTTTCATCCATGGAAAGCAGTCTGCATGCATGTTTACATCAATACACACAAGGAAGGATGTACCTGACTTTTGGGCATTCCTGAAGTACCTGCTGTGAGGTGTACCCTCCTTACCCTCTGTCAAAGCAGAGCTCAAGGAATGTGACCTCCTAGAAGACGCAGACACTCACAGACAGTGAGTGCTGCACTTATGGCTCAGAGCTACACTCAGGAGTCCTTCAGCTCTTCATACTGCACCTCAATCTCAGGAAGAGCGAAATCTTGCAGATGGTAATCACTGCGACAGTAGCTGTGAGAATCTAGCACTTGTGAAAACAAAATCTTACCTTCTATGTTGCATTGTAGTAAAAGATAAAAAAGCCCACTCACCCACCCAAAGAAACAAACCCTAAAAAATAATGCAAATAAAATACCTGAAATACATAAAAATACCTGAAAATGGCTAAATTTCTAATGACTGATTGAAGTAATAACCTCTCTTAGGCCAAAGCAATCTTTGATACAAAGGTTTGGGAAGATGAACAAGGAGAGTTTCCCAGTGGTGATGTAAGAAAAGTGAGAAGTTCAATTCAGGCTGTAATGAAACGTGGAACTTGTATTCTAGAGAGATGCTAATTCTCCAGAGAACATGATAGCTGTCGCCGGTGAATACACTGCCAAGGCCTGACATAGTCTGGTTCAAGTAACCCACCCATCCATCACACATACACACACACTTCAAGGCTTCCTAAATTCTGTTTCCAGGGCCTGATCCCTGAAAGACTGAGGAACACAAACAACCTTGCTACATGCCAGTAATCCCATTATCAGGCAGGATCAGGCCCTGATACTGAACATACTATCTCTCTGGTTCTAATCAAAATGCAAATGGCTTACACTGCGTTTGGGTTAAGCAACAAACACCAGGAATATTTTGAGATTTCATACTCAGAGAATTGAGAAATCTTCGAGGTTGTTTGTCAAAAAGGGGTTGCATCATTATATTTTTTTGCATTCCAGTTGTGTTAGCTATGTTAATGTATTAAAATTTTTAAATCATGTTTTGTTCCCAAGTCCTTCTATGTTTTTTACAAAAACATCTCTATCATTACATTTGCATTTTAAAAGACTGCGGATGTTATACTTACAATGGGCATTATTTACATTTCAGATTTCCATATATCTGCACCAACTGGCTTTGCTGGATCTCTGGTACAATCATGCTTTCCATTATCCATCTTCTTCTGCTACAAAGATAATTCACTTTACCTCCAAACTTTGCTAGTCATGCTTTGTATAATAACTCATGTCTTACTATCCCTCACAAGTTTGGCGGCTCCTTAATATAGCGTTTACAGAGAGGGTGCACTACATATTGATCTAATTAAACCTTTCTGAATCAGGACAACAATAGTAATGGGATTAATTATTGTAATTTGTGCAGCAGAAGTATATACATAAAGAGGCAATTTCCCCCCTCCCTGTATAGCCAGCAGAAAATGAATTTCAGACATTAGGACCTGAGAGACCAGAGAGCTACAGCTGCTGAGCTAGTGTCCCTCCCATAGTCCTGGCCAGCAGCTCTGACATCCTTGCACAAAGTAATCACAGATCACAGCATTTAATCACTGAAAACAAGCACTCCAGAGGACAGCAGTGTCAATATCCCACTCTCTCATTATCTGTTTGGATTGCACATCCACACTGTCAGATAAACAGAGTGGAAAATTAAGATTAAAAATATGGTAATTTCATTTCAGGCAGCAGGCACCACTCACTGCCCCTATTATGCTATTGATTACCTCTGAATTCAATTTTTCTTTCAATGCAAACTTTAATCTGTTTGCTACCCAGCAATTCAACTCCCCAAGGGCTATTTGAGAGTAAGTAACCATTTAATCTGATGCTAACTGAAAAATCACCGTCCTTAATGAATTGTGTAAATCATTCAGCTCTAAAGCACCTTTGACTTCTATTTCATTTTTTATTTTCTACTCAATATAGGAAGGGATCGGCGTGTGAATAATTACAAAGTAGCAAGTATTTTTAAATAGAGCAAATATGATAAAAACCCTATTATAGTGGGGCATGTGTAATGAACAGTACTTTTTAATTTCAAAATAGCTATTCATTAAAAAAGAATGGGAGATTAAAAAGAGAGGCTCAAAGCTCAAGGTAAAAGTTGATAGACATTGTAATTACATGGTTAATTTCAAAGATTTATATGCTGTTATGATTTAAAAGGAATTTTTATGACCTGACATTTTCATTTGAGAAGATTTTTTATTTAAAATTAATCTTCTAGCTCCTATTCTTAATTATTTCTTGGCAAGCGATAAATGGGAATACAAAAAATGCCCTATATCAAATTTTCAGCAGAATAAATGCATGTGAATTTGTGAACAGCAATAAAGTGGTCCTACTTTCCCTAGTTGAATCACTTTACATTGAAATCCAAGGCTAAAATAAATTCTTTGTATATGGAAATTATTGACACTTTTAGGAAGGCTCTTAAGCTGCAGATTCACACTCTGCTTTTTATTTTCCTGACTAAGAAATTCAAGACTCTTTGGCTAAGTTGAAATTGCCTTTCTACTTTGCAATTCAGTTTTCGGCACACCTTTCCTCCTCCTCAACTTTGACGGGTTTTCTTCCCAGCTCCCAACAAAGAGACTGGCAGTCATGGGAGGGAATTTACTGCCCAAATTTCCCGCAGCCTTGGCGGCAGTGAGGGAAGCCAGGGGCTGACTCAGGCCAGACACACACTTGGGTGCTTGTTTACAGCCCGGCCCGTGAAGAAGGCACATCCCAGTCCTGGGCTCATTGGGCCAGGCAGGATGCACTTCATGGAGGCTGCCACCTCCACCCACACAGGGCTTTTCCTCAGAGCTGGCACAAAACTGCGAGCTCAGCTGCAGGCAGTGCCACCACAGAGTCCTTCCCTTGACACTGGTGGCCATGCCTTTTGTTGTGACCTTGCTGATCGTGCAGAGCAGCCTGATAATAAAGCACCTTGGGAGCCCTCTAATTTTCCCAGCACCAAGAGAATGCACCCAGTGCTTACAGACAGTGGTCCAGTCCTCTCTCCACTGGATCCCACATGGGATGTGGGAGGCAGGGTGCAGGTCTGAGATGCAAGACATAGGACACAGGATGAGGAATGCTTGTTGCAGAATATGGGGTGTGGGGTACAGGACATGGGATGCAGGATGCTCTCTCCCTCAGAGTGCAGCCAGGGGAGGGGAAAAGCAGCACACTCCAAAATGCATTTCCCATTAAGACAGCTGTGTGCACAGCCATAACAAGCTTGTAGGCAGCCCCCACTTTCAGTCCTGCTCTTGGCACTTGCTCTGCAAAATAGATTGGGCAAAAGCATGTGGGGGCTAAGGGCTTTTTGCATGTCACCTGCCAGAAGGTGTCAGTTTACCCCACCATGCCCCAAATCCACACGGCCCCACTGCTTTCAGATGGAGCTGCAGAGATGCCAAGGGAACCCTGCCAGGTCAGAGGGATTGGCAACATCTCTTTTCTCTACAGCAGCAGCAGCAGCAGCACGTTGAGTAAGGGGAAGGGCAGGCTCTTCCTGCCCAATGCAGCACAGAGGGAGCTGGATGCAGTGAAGCAGGTTCTGGGGGTGGCTTGCTCCCACAGTGCCTGCACCCCAGTAAGTGGGAAAAGCCAGCACCCACTGTGCTGCTCTGCTCAGGAGGGCAAAGCCAGGACAGGCGCATAGGACAATGCACTGCTCCTGTCACTGGGCTGGTGTAAAACCTCCCGGGGCATCTGGCTGCCTCCAGCCCCAAAGAGAGGGTGGCGGGGGTGGTGACGGTGGTGGTGCTGGGGGTACCACAGCAGGTACCCCGTGTGGTGGCCCCGCTGTGTGCTCAGGGGTTCACGTGTACCCACACGCCCAGCACCCTCCCGCCTTCGCACACACTCCTCACAACACATGCGGGGGGATCGGTATGTGATAAATCACAAAGGTGATTAAATTACCTTTTCATGCCTTCCAGACACAGTCACCTGCATTTTCTGTCCCCTCTCAGACCCTTCTCTTGGCTTTGCTGTCCTTATTCCCAAGCACAAAACAGCTGACACCAGCTCCCATTTATTTATTTTTCCTTTTCAATTCAAACCTCTGGCTAAAAATCCCCTCCTTTCCCACAAATTCCCTAATGCTGCAGGTGGTTATAGGGCTCCAGTACTTTAGGGCCTCAGCCAGTCCAAGAGGAAACCACTACCAGCACCATCACCATGTCTCCTGCCACCAGACAACCTCCTGATTGCAGCAGGCAATAGATTTTGAATCCCATACAAAAACTACTCAAACTTCACTGAAACTTGCCCATCCTTGTGTTAGTCCTACTGACTTCTGTAGGACTGCAATAGCCAAGGCTCAGTGTAGGGCTTGCTTGGGACCAGCTTGAAGATTTTCTGTGAGGTAAATTGAGAATGGAGAGAATTCCACCAAGTGAGGAGAGAATTTTTCCTTTCCTGTGGGATGCTTGCTCATCATCCTGGAAATTCCTGAGTTTCCCTATAACATAAAATTATGACAACAGTGATGTATGGTGAAAAGTTTTAAAGGGGGAAAAAAACCTTATTCATGTGGTTGAGGTGCACTCTCGGTTTTGCTACAGGTACTGTACAGAGTTGAAATCATTAAGGCTACTGACATGAAGAAAGTGTTGCCTGTGTTTACAGAGCCCCAAGTCATCTGGCTTTAGAGGCAGAAGGCTGGAGTGCCAATAATGTTAATAAAAACCCTCTGCGATTGTTCCAAAATATTTCTTTAATAAAAGGTAGCATTCACAGAATAGTCCATGTTGGGGCAGAGTATAAAGGTTTTGCTGGCACTTGTTTGGGAAAGGATGCATTAACCCATGCCTTACGACCCAAAGCAGGATTGAAAAAAATGATACCACACAGAAAGTGTTTCCTGGAAACACAGCCATACTGGAAGCCTGTGCACACTGCAGGTCTGCCTGACAGCACACAGGCCTTGGAGAGCCTTATTGTTCCATCACAAACACTTCCACAAAAACTTAGGCACATGACATTTAAGATTTAAGCTGAATTCTGAGCAGTTTTCTACTACAGTTGCCAAGAGTGTCTTTTTAAAAATTTTTTCTAACAGTGAGACTGGGGTCCCATTAGAGCTGTTATCTGTGTGTCTCAAAAATTCAAATCACATTCAGACAGAGACCATATATAAGCATTTTGCAATACTTACATACTTATATATATAAAGTCAAGTTCAGTTCAGAAAAACCAATACAAAGTTAATTTATGTGATGGAGACTTTCTTTCTAAATTACTTCTGAATATGAGACTTAGGCTCCTCAGGCTCTAGGCAATTTACATTTTTCTAATTGAATCCCCAAAATGATAAAATTATGAAAACAGTCATCTGACCTGTACTTACTGTATCATTTACCCATGTTGCAGCATTTTAAATATTGGTCTTCTTTCTACAGAAAAATATAAATATGTAAGTATGTAAGCATGCATGGACATGGCAAATGTACAGATAATACACTGTATGTATCCATGACAGAGAAACATTGAACTTTGCAACATGTACTACAAATATGTTGTATGTGACTATTTTCTCTCACAGGTGTCACAGTAACTTCTGATTATACATTAAACAGCTCCTACATATATTGAACATATTTTGTACACATACCCTGGGTATTTCTTGAAAGCTGAAATAATTGCTGTGAAGGGAAAATGATGTTCTCCCTCCCCCTCATTTCACGTTATACAGAAAAGATCCCCACACATACAAGGAGGGGGCTGTCTGCAGCTTTTGCCAGCTGAGGAAAGGACCTGATTTTTGGCAGAAAGAAGAATGTTGCTAAACTGTCCCCTCAAGCTACTATATCTCTTCATGATTCTTTGTCCTTGTGCACAGCAGAAGACAGATCCTTCTTGAAGCAGGGCATGGTGTTTTGTCACTTGGATTTTGTGCCTCTTCAGGACCCCTTTCCTCACCTCTCCCACTTCCACATTTCATAATCTGAAAAACAAACCCAAACCCAAGGTATTAGATCTGTGCTTTTCAGGTGTATCTGCTCCTCATCTGACTCGCCAAAGCTTACCTAGTCAGAAGCAGCTGAGATCCTTTGGGCAAAGCCCCTTTTACACTGGGAGCTCTTACCTGCAGCAGCATCCTGCAGTTTTACATATGCTTTTTTGGTCTCCAGCCCCCTCACCCACCAACACACATGCAGTCACCCTCTCAATCCCCCACACACACACTGGCCATAAAAACAGACACAGGGAAGGGTACTACCTGCCACCCCTCATGTGTGCATTCCAGACACAATCCTGTAATTTTCACAGCATCGGCAGCCATGACTTTCAGCAGCTTGGCTAAAAGTGCAGCCCCAGACACCAGATTGGGTTTGGATTTTTTTGTTTTTAAGTGGTTCTTTTACACTCTGCACACATGTGCAGGATAATTTCAGGGAGCTAAGCACTATGGAGTAATTGGGATGGCCCATGCAAGGGCTGACTGTGCTGGCACATTTGTGCTGTGGTTCTTTTACACTCTGCACACATGTGCAGGATAATTTCAGGGAGCTAAGCACTATAGAGTAATTGGGATTGGGATGTCCCATGCAAGGGGTCACATTTGCGCCGTGGCCAAAGGCCTCTGTCCTCATCTGGCAGGTTTTCCCTTTATAGAAACAGAGTGAGAAAGCTTCAACCCTTTCCTCAGATGCCTCTGAGTTTCCATGTATCACTGGTGTGATGTGTAAAGATCATCTGCTAGCCAGAGACCCCTGATGGAAGTTTCCACTACCTGCAGTACCTAGACACAGATAAGGTGAATAAGGGCAGGCTCACAAAACCCCTCTGCACCTCTGCCTCCCCTGGCCTGAAATTGCACTGATGGAGATTGCCTAGAACACCAGTTTGGATTAAAGCTCCCACACTTTAACCTCTTAGCCTGAAAGAGGTACCAGGTTACTTTATTCCTGTCTTATTTCAGCTCAAGCCTATCAGCGCAATAGGAAAATTTGTTTGTGTGTGCACACAGTTCCCTTTATTTGTCCTTCATGATTTCTCCTCTGGGAACACAGGAGAGTCCATAATGGACCCCCTTCATTATAGCGGTCAGTACTGATGGTCTGTCACAGATGCAGAAAAATGCATGTATGCAGAGTAATTTTAAATTAATATCTTTTGCCACATTGGTGCTGAAAAACTGCCTCAAAAGCTGTTATGATCCATCATGGCAATGAGCACTTATGGACTTTTAAATCCACAAATTAGATGTTGTGCACAGGAACTAGAGGCAATTACATTCAGCTCAGTACATAGATCCTCAGCCACACAAATCCAGTTTCAGTCCACGCCTCCCACTATGCTAAACCCCAGCATTTGCTTGTTTATGTATCTATTTATTTACAGCTAGGGGTGACGCTATTAAAATCATACATATAAATAAAATTGATAAAGAGAGATAAATAAAAAAACTCTGTGTAAACTTTGGTCTATAAAAAGGTCACACTTTCTTAATATTATAGTTTTTGAAATAGCGGAGACCACAGATGCACGTGTAAGCACACACAAACACACACACAGACACACAGACACACACACAGAGAATCACAGTCTCAAACTTATCAACATGAAGAAAAAACAGAAAAAAAAATCCTGCACTGGAAGTTGAGAAAAATTTCACTTTAAAAAATTCCATCTGGATCAGAACCTCACAGCTTCAATATCTGCACACTTAGCACATTTTTATTGTTCTTTTAACTCTCTGCAAAATTGATTTATTTGGAAACACCTTCAAAAATTTAAAGGCAAAAGAATGAAAAGCATACCACAGAAGAAAACATCGTCAGACTGTAATTTTTTGCAAGGGTTTATATAGGTAGCTGAATTCCTGTGTGTGCCACATTGTTAGCCAAGCCCATGCAGTGTGGAGGAGAATATTACCAAGAGTGCATCACAGAAACACTTCTGAGCCTAAAAAATTCATCAGTACCTCTCATTGCTTACCACTTCATTGATAATAAAACTTTCTGTCTCTGAACAGGAGTGCAGGGTGGGAAATGGGGCAAATTCCTTGCACCTTCCCTAGGAAAAAAGTGACAAGCATGTGTTTATCATTGTCTTTGAAAAGTTTTTTCTAATAAGGAAATGAAATAGAAGTTTTGAAACTCTCCATCATTACATAAACTTCAGATCTTGGAAAGTAAGATGAAACCACTGCTCAATAAACCCTTTCAAATCTTTGAGGAGGGTGTGCTTTCTTCATCCCTTTTCCATAGAAATCTCTGATTTTCCTGTCAGTTTCTCCAAAAATGGGCAAGACTGGGGTTTCAAAGGAATTGTCAGTTTTGAAGTAATTGGAGCAGAAGACAGAAGTGCAAGACTTTCTGCACAGTGTTGGGTATAGGATACTCCTGAGGGATGGGGAAAGGAAGGTCCATGGCAGACCTGAGAGGGACAGAGAGCAGGAACACCAGGAGCCCAGGAAACTCTGAAACAACTCAAAGTTAACTTGTTTCAAAACTATTTAGGAAATAATGTTGAAACTATGAGGTATAGCACCCACCTAAAAGAATGTTGTGCTAAGGGATGTTCTCTGACTTCAAAATGGATAAAGGAGAGCACTTGACAGGGAGAGAAATGCTTGACAGGAAAATTGGGATGCCGGTTTTGAGAGTAAATTAATAATAGCAAACACAGGCAAGGTAGATGAAATGCTACCTAGTAGGTATTTTCTGCTTTATAAATTAAGGAGCTGCTAAGGAAATGCTTTATTACAAAACATGTAATTAAAGTGTGGGACCTTAAGCCACAGATACTACTGAGGTTAGAAAAAGAGGGTTTTAAAATGGACCTGTGTTTATATAGATATTGAGAACTGTGATACATCAGCTGGAATAAAACCCAGGTTATGTTCCATCACAAGGAGACTAGTTGCACAAAGAAACATTCTAAAAATTTACTTTACATTATATCCATGTCCTGTGGTTGCAGAAGCCTGTGAGGAGGACTCAGGGCTGCTGCCTCAAACAGCAACACCCCAGCAAGGCAGGCTGGTGTAGAGGATCTCCACAGAGGCATGGGCCAGACAATTCCACATTGATTCATGCCTCTGATGATGGCTGCTGGGCAGCTGCCTGCTCTGCTCTAAGGCATCAGCTTTGCCAGAACCTGTCCTCTCACCTCTGTCACATTCATATTTTCTGAAAAATTCCTTTGCCCAGGATTTTCTCCTGGGAAGCTGAGAAGCTTTAGAGAAAAAGGAAAACAATATTATCTCATTTGTTTCTCCTGTGTTTTGCTCCTTTGGAATGTGGTGGGAGATTGTTTACCAACAGGTGGTTTCTTCATTGGTTTCTGATGTGAATTGTTTTGATTTATTGGCCAATCAGTGCCAAGCTGTGTCGGGATTCTGGAGAGTCACAAGTCTTCATTATTATCTTTTTAGCCTTCTGTAACTATCCTTTCTGTATTATTTAGTATACTTTAGTATTCTTTAACATAGTATTGTATAATAAAATAATAAATTAGCCTTCTGAGAACATAGAGTCAGATTCATCATTCCTTCCTTCATCGGGACACCCCACAAACGAAATGCACCTCCTCTATAGGCACCCAAAAGTCTCCAGGTGAGCACTTCATTGTCAAGGTCATTGCAGGGGGCTGAGGGAGCATGGGATGTTGAACTGAGGTCTTAGTGTAGAAGGGAGAAACCAAGAAGGTCATGGCCCCACTGTCAGTTACATACAGCCCATACCATTTTTCTAACTCAACAACGGCAAATTTCCCTTAGCAATAAACAAACTGCAATTCTCCACAATGCAATTTCTTACCTACTTCACCATATGCAGTGCTGCTAAGGACTTCAGACAGTGGGTAAGACTATCTGTAGTTGCTCTTTCTGGGTTTTCTTTCACTACAAAAATGTTAGAAATGTCAGTTTTATGACATTTCTTTGCTGCTTTTCCTCCTCCTCTTCTTGTATGCAGTCTGTTAATGCTATCTAGCTGGATTTTGTTTTCTTGAGCCACTGGAAGCCTCAAATATGTTTATTACTATACAGGCAATAAATAAGTATTAAATGCCCTACAAATAACAATAAATATTAAATCTACAAGACCACACTTTTAGAAACCTCAGCAAAATGGCTCTCAGGTGGAACACCTCTGCCATGAAGGTGGCTTGCTCTTGAAATTAAGTTCATGGATGAACAGGAAAGGAATTCATATGGCCAAGAAATACACTCCAGAGGACTGTCACTGAAAGAGACATTCAAAAACAAACGAAAACATTAGTTTGGATGATAAGAAATTATATCAACATGCACCCTGGTAGAAAGATAAATTCCCTGGGGGCACTTTCAGGAATGCCTAGGCTTTGAACTGAAGTACAGGGGGAAGATCTTTATGTAAGCAGAAAATAAAGTAGTAGTTGAGCTCAGAGTGGCATAACTCTGTAAGCAAGGCTGGGCTGAGAGGAGCAGCTGAGCCACTGAAACACAGCTTTGCACTGATTTCACTGTGCTGCTCCTGGTTTCAGCCCTGAACGTCCTGCACACCGGCAGCTGCAACACCTGGTGCAGCCAAGCCAAGCCCTGGACCAGCAGAGGAAAACCATCACAACTGAGGACCCACACATAACAAAAGCAGCACTCCAACACCTGACAAAGCCAATGGCTTGCACACTGCACATACTCCCTTTAGTGTTTGTCCACCACTTCTGTGGTCTCACAAAACTGGGCAGCTTCTCTGCACAGTAACTCACCTTACCCAAGAAGGTAGGAAGGTGTTCCAGTTCAGAGTGCACCCAGCACCTTGCAATTAAGTACTTTCTAGGCAGCAGAAATAGCTGCCTAGGAATTCACCCAGGTCCCTTATGGCTCTGCTGGGTGTCTGAACTCTCAGACTGTGGGCTGCAGCTGGAGTGCCAGCACAGCACAATGCCAAGATGCCCCAGTAACATCTTCAGAGAGGGCTTTTAACAGCAGGCTAATTGTCCAGCTGGGGCAACATCTCAACACCCTTGTGTTATTACAGTATGCCTTTCCCTGGCTGCTTGCTCTCAGTTGCCCTCTCCCAACACCCAAAAATCTGCTGGCTGAGAACCCCAGCAGGTGGATGTGCCTGCCCACATACCAGAGGTGGTACCTACACTCCACCTCATTGTTTTCTATTGCTATGGACTTGCTTACACAGCTCTCAGTGCATAACACAACTTCCTGTGGATTATATATCCTCCCCCAGCACTGGGACAGGGAGCCTGGGACTTTGGAAAAAGTGGAGCAAGAGCATGTCTCCACCCCCAGACCTAATCCTACCACAAAACTATATACAGGTCACTGTCACAGAGATATTAAAGCCCCAAAGATGGAGTTGCTGAAGAGTTTTAAATAGCTCTTTGAGACTAATGGATAGCTTCACAGGCTGAAATGTGCCAGCCTAGAGTAGATCCTCAGCATATGAAGAATCAATGACTGTAAACGAGGAGTTGAAATTGGAAGAGGCAAAGCACAGTGCAGAACTAAAAAGAAATCACTGCACAACTAATGTGATAGGAGAGGAATTGAAATGGAGAAAAGCATCCTATTTCTGTGCCCAAAACAGGTAGAAATGTGAGGAGGAGTTTTTCTTTTTTTAAAAAATAATATTTTAAAGTAGTAAAAGACTTTCCATTAAAGGAAAAATTGAGGAAAACTTTCGTACAGCTATGGGGGAAAAGAAAAAGTGACCTACAATCGTGCTGCAAAGGAACTTACCTCCAAATCCGAAACACGTCACAATGATAAATGGAAAGAAGTTAAACCTCCAAAATGCTATGACTATCCTCAGTTCTGTTCTGGACAGATGTTTGATGTATTGTATCTCTCTGTGACAGAGACCTGAGGGTTCAGAGGGGTTTTTTTTTATTATTTAATATTTTAGTGAAACTTGTATAGCTTGTCATGCCAGCAAGGTATTTTTTAATTAAAATGAAATGTATGTGTGTGGGGTGAGCCAGAGTTTATGAGGAGCTTCTTCAGGGGGAAAATGAATCAGTCCAGGATTTTCAAGAAGGATTCAAGGCTAAGCTCGAGCTTACTAACTCGGGAGGAATGTAAATTAGAGTGTACTTACCAGGCAGGGAAACCTGGGCTGGGAGTCAGGTTCCCCAGCTGCGGAGGGCGTCCACCCTTGTTGCTGCACATGGCAAGAAAAGTGGGCATTTTCCAGCAACAGGGTCAGTAGGAAGGACCTTTCCTTGATGCAATCCTATGCAGTGGGTTCTAAGAATACCCTGCTTGAGCAGGGAGGTTGGGCCAGATAACTCCACTCTGGTCCTTTCCAACCTGACCCTGTGATTCTGTCATAAAAGTACATCGGGGCTGTAAAAAGAACCTCAAGTTCAGCTTTCCAGCAGCAATACTCCTACACCTTACTGGGACCAAAGTGGAAGTCTTCCCATTGCCCTAATTCCTGGAGTTTGTCAAAGAACAATCTCTGGGGAGGGATTCTAATGACTGAGAAATCTGACTGAGAAACGGCATTACATCTGAACACAGGACTAGGATTAGAGTCTAAAAAATCAGGGAGATGACCCTTTTTAAAGGCAATTTTGTATACTCTTGCACTGGGAGACAAAAGAAACATAAGAGCAGAATGGTAAGAGCAGAAGATGAGAGGCATAAGATTATTTCTTCTTACAACACTTAGTGAATGCTGTGTCTGTAGTTTATTTTCATATTATTCATATTCATTTTCTGAGCATATAGTAGCATCTGTTTTGTCTTATCCTAGTAGATGAATGGTGTTCTTCAGGGTTTTTATTACTTTCTGAGGGCTTTTTATTTTTTCTTCTTCTATTCATTTCATAATGTGATATACTTGTAATAAGTACTTGCCCTCTCTGAAATAATTCTTGATAAACAATACATATGAATCATCATTTTTCAACCTTGTTCTGAACCATTTCAAAATTAATAGACTAATTAGTAACCTGGTAAACTATTATCATAACCATTTTGAAAAAACCAACCACTTTGGTGTGGCCAGAAATCACTATTGAGATAATATCCATGACAGTCTTTTGCAACACCCTGCCACATCCCGAGACTTGAAAGTTTCTCTGCTATGTGCTGAAGCATGCTCTTGTGGTGGGACCTAGAGTGCCAAGTATGAAAGGGTGACTCACGTTCCTCGGGATCCAGCAATCCTCTCCTTGAATATTTTACATAGCTGAATCCCTAGTCAACCTGCCTAACTTGAGGTGCCTGGCCCTCTCCCCACCAAAGGCACCTGGGGTGGAAAAGCTCCTTCAAGAAGCGTCCTAGTATAGGAATGCACCTGTCCTGAACTGGGCCACACACTCAGGTGCTGGGCAGAGGCAGGGCAGTGCTACTCCTACTTCAATCTTGTTAAATTTCACTGGCTTTTTCTGCTCTTGCAGTGCTTGATATCTTCCTCCTGGTACTATACAGATCCCCAGCCCCTGTCCTAGCTTTTCCAATCCACCTGGAGTTTTAAATCTTCAGCAACACTGGTGTCTGCATTAGTGAAATGTCGTGGAAGGATTCTTTAATACTGCCAAAGCAGGATGACAGCCACTGTGTTATGATCCTACATGCAGCTTCATCTTCAGTCTCTCCCCACTACCCAGGGTGTTAACCAGATTATATTTCTATCCATCTTGCGCAAGATGAATATTTCTAAACTGGCTATCCCAGTCTTACAGTCTGCAGCACTATCTGTGTCCACAGCATGAATATTTTTATTTAGTCTCCCATTCTTCAGGAATGACTTTTCTTTATCCTCCCCTAAGCAGCACCCTCTCTGAAGATATTCTTTCCTACTACACCTTCTCAAATACTGGCCTTTAAATTTATGTGCAGGTGGACGAGGGGGACCTCCCCTCAGCTGGTGCCTGCTTACAAATCTTTTGTGCACCTCTTGGTGCCACAATTATTTTATGCACACACCTTCTGCCTTAGCATGGAGAAAAAACCCTCCCACCAGCCCCATTGCCTCTTCAAGGAACCTCAGGGGCTTGATGAAACATGAGTTCTGCCTCTATCCTGTCGTGGTCAAGCCATCACAAAACCAGCAGCTTTCTGATAATGTCCTGCCTGTTCTCATGGTGCAGGAGAGAAACCAGTTTCACCCTCCTGTTGCAGAAAGCCTAGCGTGCCTCAGTAGCAACATCCCATGTGCCACAGGAAGTTTTCTGCAGTTTTATAGTTTTTGCCACTATTTTGCCAGCCATCTTCTTAGTAGCAAATTGAGCAGAAAATTGCATTTTTCCCCCCTCTAATATATTTAACTCATTTAATCAGGCTGCAACAGTTTTATGGTATTTTTTTCTGGGCTTTAAAATAAAATTCTAGCTATTGTGTCTACAAAATAAAGAAATCATCCTTTCTCAATATACCAGCTGTATCTTTCTCTTGATCTAACCAACCAATTTCTAGTATTTATATTGAAAATTTATGTACCTAAACTTTTCCTTCCTTCCTTCCTTCCTTCCTTCCTTCCTTCCTTCCTTCCTTCCTTCCTTCCTTCCTTCCCTCCTCACCTTTACAAGTGAGCTGGTCTTCAAGCTCCAAAACAAAGAGCATCCACTTCTTCTCCTTTGGCTACCTGGAAATAAGGCTGTCTTATAATTATTTCTATCCTGAGTACTTCATTTCATAGCATTTGAGGAAGAAGCTCATGTCTGAGTTTTCCACAGCCTAAGTTTAGCAGCATAACTCTCCTTCTGGTTTCCACATGTTTACAAAAGATGATGTATATCCCTCTGGAAATGGATTACCAGGTCTGTACAAGCACACTTGCATGTTTGTGTGCCTCCATCAGCATCACCCAAGGAGTCAAAGACAGCTGGAGTGACTCCATGACTGAAGTGTCTGCTCTCAGCTTCACTTATCTTGTGGAGCAGGCTGTCATGGCATGACCTGGAAATCTTCACATTGGAGTTCAGGAGACAGAGTAAAAGAGAGAAAGAAAAGTTTATCTGGCACATAGCATCCTCCACATTCCCTAAAAAGCATGTGTTGCTAACAGCAGGACTGCCATAGAGAGGAAGACATTTGCAAAATTCCTCTGTGGACTTGTGGTAGAGTCTGGAAGGATGCAAAAAGGAAGACAGGTGAGATTTATAATTTTTTTCTTTCTGAATTAGACAGTGGATGTTTCAGTTTAAAGGGATTTACATGTAAGTTTAACTCCTTCTCACAACAGAATGTAAACTGTGGTGTGAGTATAGGGTTTTTGCATGATATCTGCATCTCCCTCTTCTCTCTCTTTAGGTAGATAAATCTTCCTCTCCCCACACCCCTGATGCTGAACACCAAGATATATCTGCATGTGGCCACTGGCATTTGGACATTCACATCAGCATAAGGAGAGATTATGGTGGCATTATGGCCTTCTGGTATTGAATACAGGGAAAATAAGGATCAACAGGAGAGCACAATGCGTACTTGCTGCAGGCTGGCCAAAAGAAGCTCAGTATCAAAAGGGCTGTGGAGGTGTTGAGGTGCCACCTGGGCTACCAGCTCAATTACTCAGCTCAGCTGGGAGAAAAGGCATAGCAAAGAAGATGGCATCTGTGTTTTTGAGTCCTCAAAGGCTATCTGTGGAGAAGGTAAACTCCTATGGTGCCTACTTTAAACCCTGCATATTGTATACCCATTGTTGATCAGAGGAAAAATAAATGGTGTGGGTACACTGTGGAACAGTTCAAAGTGAGCTTAACTGTATATAAATACATCCAGGGTACACCTGGCAAAACATTTTACTTTTTTAGACATTGTAGGTTTATGTTGTGTTTTCAAATCCATCTATTTAATGTCAAAGTGTTATTGTGACACAAATATCACCAAGCCCCATGACTATTGCACAAACAGAGATATAAATATGGATTTTCTCCCCAACAACTGTGACCTTAAGGGTTATAGCTCAGCATCTGAAAGGAGTAGGTCATTTGACACATGTAACACCAAAGAAATGTCCCTTATGGTGTTACAACATTGGTTTTAAAGCTCTTAATTACAGACCCGTCAGACCCAGGAACAAGGGTTTCCTATCTTTCAATCAGCTGAAGGAGTCTTCCTGACTGCTGCAGTGTCTTCAAGAAAGATATCTGAGCTGAGTGTGGTCGCTGGGAGAGCAGCACTGTATTATTCATAGGAATATGGCAGGTATGCAAACTCCTGTTAAGTTTCCAAATTGCATTCAGCTTTTCCACGAAGTAGTCCTGGCATTTTTCTCATTCATAGAGGAAAGGTACTCCCACAAAGCAGATCAAAGGGAAATAGGAGCTTAGCACTCAGAGAAAAGAACCTTTCCTTCTTCATGCCCCGTCAGCATAGGAAAAAGTGACAAACAAGTTCCCTCCTTTCCCACAGCAAGGTAGGCAAAGCGCAGCGCCTGACAGACACCATATCAAAGGGACAAGCCACGAGGTTAGCATGCGGCACCGCTCTGTGTCACAAGCTGCTCTGCCACCTCTGCCCCAGCGGCACTTGCTCACCAGGCATTATCTTCCAACTATTTACCTCCACGGGTTTCAATGGGAAGCACTAAGAAACTCTCTTTCAGGAAGAAGAAAAAGGGATCAAGTAAATAAAGAGGCCAAATTACCTGAACGCACCAAGAAGAAATATGAAAGGATGAATTTAAAAGAATCTACGTGGCGTGCTGTGTTCTGTCATCAGACAACACTGCTGCTGGCAGTGGGAGGCCAAAGCAGCACCTTTAAGCACAGAGAAGCTGCTGAAAACAAGCCTGGGACAATGTGACCCTCTATGGAGCCAAGAATATCAAGATCAAAATCACCATGTTTTGGTGTTGATATTTTTTGTCTCCTAATTTTGAAGAAAAATGCCACAATTAAAAACTCTATTTTCTGCAATTGACTAGAATAAAAAATGGAAAAGAAAAAGTGAAGCAAAAGAAAGAACTTTTGACACCAGAAGCAGATAGGGTAAGATATTTTCCTCCCCATTTTTTCCTGCAAGCATAGGCAGCTCCAGCCGGGACAGGTCACCAAGAAACATTGCAAGATGTAGCTGGTGAAAGAGGCCCAGATTCATCAGAAAGTCCTTATGGGACTGCATCTTTATACCCCATGCTGGGTCAATTATGGTGGCCATGGCCAAGCCTGCAGCTTTCTGGGAGAACACATCTCACTGTGAAGCTAATCTTTGTAAAGTGCTCCCATATAAACAGCTGCCTCACCAGTAGGTAGATGGTAGGCACCAGGGAGCCAGGAAAGCAGGGAAAGAGATGAGCAGGAGCATATCAAAGACAATTACATGCAAGTAGGTTTTTTCCCTGGGTTTTCTCTTCCTCACCCTGCAATAGAAAAAACCTGAGATCATGGATTGAGCATAAAATAATGGATAAAGGAGAGGACTTAATTTGTAGGTGGGCTTGAATTTTTAATACTGTGCCCCAAGGAAACCACTGCCTAGACAGCCAAATACTATTTGGAGTGACTAATAAAGGCAGGAATTATGGCACAGACCCCCATAGTCGTCCCATCTATCTAAGCTTGTGAACAAGCAGATGCTTTAGCTTTCTCCGCCCAGGAGGCTGAAATTCCCCTCATGAAGAGCCTTCTAACATTAATTGCAGAGACACAACCTGCCTTTCTATAAGACAAATTAATAATTTCCTTAATCCATCATCGGGAAATGGAAAGCTTTGATGCTTTAATTCCTTTCCTGTGACCATGGCAACAACAAAAAGGAGGGGGGGGGATGTTAATTTTCTCATCCATGAGAATTTCAGCAAATAGTATGTTAGCATTCTTTGCCTGTAAGTGAGTCTTGGCTATAGAGGAGTCCAGAGAATCACAAAAAAAGGCAGGGAACAAAATCAGGCACCTCAGATATAATGGTACAATGATGGGAGGGAAGCTGGAGCTAGACTTCAGCAACATCACTCGGGGCAGAAAATGCAGAGGGGCAGTAGCACTATGATTATTTAACCCAGTTCCATCACCCTTCAGGGACAAAAAACAGTTCACCACATGTTGTGCTGGGGGCATTGAAGCCCACTGATGCTCAGAAAGGGAGACCTGTTAAAATTAGCATGGTTTGACCTTCTCCAAAAAAGAAACAGAACACAAGGGCGTGATTCTTAGTCTGCAGTACAGGTAGTTACAGCATTAAACTTGGTTATTGCATCAAAGTGCAGTGTGTGTGTGTGCATGTATATAAATACACATATCTACATATATACATGCACAAATGTCTCACATGTTCATACTTCACAGTCTAATGTATGTTTGCATGCACACTGCCAGCAATGGGAGAAGTCTCTAGCACCCAGATGGCAAATCCTTTTTATGTCATTCACAACGTGCAGATGCATGAGTAAACACACTTTCCCATCCAAAACGCTTGGCCTCATCCATGTGGTCCATGAATATCAGTCTGATGTGTGCTACAACCTGCAGTACCTAGGAGGATGTTACCCTCATGGGCCAAAGCCATGCTGGGGAACACACACCAAAAAGTGTGGCTGGTTGCAGCACAGAGCTCATGCCCTCTAACCTACAGGTTATAGACAAGACCTCCCCTTCTTTACCTTAGGAGCACAAGCTCACCCTCCATGCACACAGCCTTACTTTTACAAACCCAGTCAGCTGGAACAATCCAGGAACACCCACGACGACCAGGGTTAAAAAAAAAGGTTTGCCTACAAAAATGCCCACAGAGCTGCTACCAAATGCAGCTCCACTGCTGGAGCTCGCACTGATTAGTCTGCAGCAAGGAGAGGCCGGATTCCTAGCGTGTGAGTCAGGCTGCATGGTTTGAGGGAGGCTGATTCACCCAAGTTTGACTACGCTGGAACTGATAGAGCCAAGGCTTTGCGTAAGTGGAGGTATCAAAGCAAGGATCTAACATACATAACCCTCAAACTAAGTGCGTGTCCGATGAGAGGAGTCTGCCTTCAGCTGCTCTGAGAAACTTGTGTCTCAAGGACCTCTGACATGGTCCATGGGCTTCCTGGTCTGCTTGGAGGAGATTCTGCCTCTGCACCTGCATTCTTTTGTAGCTTGGATGTACAGGCTGTGTTTTCTAACACACACTTCTGGCACACACTTGGTCTTTCCAGCTGCTCAGGCACTGAAAGCATGCTAAAAGCTGAATAACATCTACCTCATGGGTATAAAATAAAAAAAAGTTTTGACTTTATGGCTGCTGAGGGGTACAATGTGATTTCAGGTAGGCACAGAAATATAGTGCAAAGCTTTAAATGGGGAAGAAGTGTCAAAAAGGCATATCTGTATTCAACACTGAGCACTCTGACCAGCTCCATGTTCGTCAGACTCAGCTGGTGACTAAAATTGGGACATTTCCCTTCTCTGGAAAGCAAACCTCATTTACTCAGTCTTTGTTCATGGTGAGACTTGGCCAGTAGGCATAGCGAAGCTAAATTTTACTAGCTTCATGAAGCAGCCCTCTTGAATTAAGAGCCTGTGCAATCAAAGGAGCAGAGTGCCTTTCAAAGGCACTGAGCTTGTTCAGCTGCTCCTCAGAGTTTCCTCACCAGCGGGATGCCTCCCCAAGGATCATGTCCTGCACAAATGTATGGTTTCCCCAGACAACTGCTGTCTGTTGCATTTTTCTGCATCATTAAAACCCAAGGCAGCACTTTGCCTATAGCACTGAGAAATAGAAGCAGCAAAGAGTTGCTGCAATGCTGTGTTTCATAAGGTGGGTGAGAAATTTCCAAAGAAAAAGAAGCTGAACTTCCCACAACAGAATTATAATTAATTACATTTACCTTTCACTCTGTGCTTAATCTGCATTTCTTGAAGTTCATGCGGACCCATTTAACCTTCAGGGAACATTTATTCACTGAAGGTGGCTAGTCACTAACTGATCCCACTTCACCTAGCCTTTTGTGCTACCTTCCAACTACAAAACCCAGATGCAAAAGAGTATATTAGTACTCTTCTACCAGCACAAATCCAAAATGAAAAAGAGTTTGGGCATCTCTGCCACCTATCATTTAGCTAAGATGCCTATTTCAGAATTCAGGGTGCTACAGAAGATGGACAAGCAGGCCTTGGACACCCACAATGGATTGGGAGAGTAATCTAGAGTTGTACATTGGAAATGCCCTTTGAATGCCTGTAATGCAGTGTGGGTCTGTTTAAGGTAGGGTTGTTTACAGTGAGGTTTCACTGCATTGCCATGGTTTTGTGAAGTGCAAACAGGGAATAAGGGTACCTACAGGAGCCAGTGGCAGTCTGTTTGGCTGTGTGGGTAGAGCTGATGCACCTTGTAGTTTAGGGAAAACAGATGTTCTCAGGAGGACAGAGAGAGGTACAGATGTATATTTTGTTTACTGTTAGGGATATTACTTTTAGCACATGCGTGTGTGTGTGTGTGTGTGTGTGTGTGTGTGTGTGTGTGGGCTTAGAGGATTAAGCATGATTGTGCATTGACGGTCAATACTATTTGCATTTTATCATGTGTAAATGATATTAACACAGAAGTTATGATGCAATGTGTAGCAAGTTTCATTATCCCTCATTAAAGCAGCTCTCTCTTGCAAGTGCAAATGTACTGGAAGGCTGACCTAAATGTAGAAGAAGCTGAATGCTGATCCTTATCTTAATGAACAAATACAATTAGCCAAGTGTAAGAGTGTCAGGTATTGAAATGATCCTCTATAGTGCCTTCTGTCTTTTATTTCTCTGCCATGGGCATCTCCTGATGGTATCAGAGCAGCATCTCATCACAGCACCTGGCAAAAACTACCTGAGGGTCCACAAAGCATCATATCTGGCCAGTCAGTCCAGGCCCAGGGTAACCAGCCATTTCTCCTGTGGTTGGACTTCCTTAAATGTACACTTAGACTTTCAGGACATGCTGGGGAAGGTCTCTATTCCATGCCTTCCAGCTTTCCTGACTGTCTCAAAGAGGGGACAAAGCCTCAATCCCCTCTACCAGAGGTGGTGTCCCTTACAATGGGTGCTCCACTGGCAATTTATGATAATGAAGATGTGAATGAAGGGTCTGCGGAGAGCCCTTGCCATCCTTTAGGGAATTCTCTTGATAAAAGTGTGGCTAGGCTAGTGACATTCTTTCTTCATTTTGGTTGCTGGTCTCCTTTGATTTGTAATATCTACCACAAACAACCAAAGATTTTCATCTTTCATGGAGACCCACTTATGAGCTGGCCTTCGTCCCCCTGGAGTGAGATTTCTGCCAAGAAAAAGGGGGAAATAATAAGAGTTCCATAGATGGAATGCTTCAAAAACAGGTTACACACAATCATAGAACAGTTTGAGTTGTAAGTGACCATTAAAGCCCATCTAGGTCAACATCCCAGCAAGAAGTAGGGACATCTTCAACCAGATCAGGTTACTCAGAACTCCATCCAACCTGGCCTTGAATGTTTCCAAGAATGGGGTATCCACCACTTCCCTCTCTGGGCAACTTTTTCCAGTGCTTCGCCACTCTCGTTGTAAAAAAAAAAATCTTCCTTCTGTCTAGTGTAAATCTACTCTGTTTTAGCTTAAAACCATTAAATTTTGTCCTGTTGCAACAGACCCTACCAAAATGTTTGTCCCCATCTTTCTTACATACCTCACTGAAGAACCAAAAATCACAGTAAGTTCTCCCTAGGGTCTTCTCTTCTCCAAGTGGAATAACCCCAACATCTTCATAGAAGAAATGCTCCAGACCACTGATCATGTTTGTGGCCTTCCTCTGGACTGACTTCAGTAGGTCCATGACCTTCTTATATTGGAGACTCCAGAGCTGGACACAGTACTCCAGGTGGGGTCTCACCAAAGAGAAGTAGAAGGAGAGAATCTCCTCCCTTACCCTGCTGTCCCAGCTCCTTTGGATACAGCCCAGGATATGGCTGGCCTTCATGGCTGTGAGCACACATTGCCAGGACATGTCCAGCCTCTCATCCACCAGCACCCCCAAGTCCTCCTTGGCAGGGCTGCTCTCTATCTCTTTGTCTTCCAGACTGTATTTGTCTGGGGGTTGCTGTCTCAAATCATCTTCCTGTTCTCAATGTGCCTTAGCACAGCTAGAAGGATCTGCTACATGACTTTCCCAGGCACAGAGGCTGAGAGGTTGGTACTTCCCAGGCTGTTCCTTTCTACTCTTTTAAAAAATGATTGCAGTATTTTCCTACTTCCAGTCCCCAGGAACTTCACCCAGATACCATAATTTTTCAAATGTCATGGAAAGATGTATGGATATATGAAGAGATACATGGATTTGTATAATCATGCTACTGAGTACAAGTTATAAGAGGATGTTGCTCCAGACTTTACTCCATTGATTAATAGGCACCATGTGCAACACATTTATATTTTGGGACACAGGGACTTCTTCCCCCTCAGTCAGGGCAAGGGACATCTTGCTTCATCAGAGCAATGGAAACTTGAATCTTTGTGTGATCCTGCATCAAAGAGACATCTGGGACTGTCTGGGCTTTTCCAGCCAAAGAACTACATCAGAATTGATTGCCCAGACTATTTCAAATGAGTATTCACAGAGTGCAATGATTAAGACTACTTGTGGACTACTATTTATTTCTAGTCTGAAGTCCTCTAACATTTTCAAAGTAGCAAAAATATTTTTACCTGTTTATGAGATTATATAAGGATGTCCTTCTTGATCTGGCCTCTATCTCCAGTATTTTTTAAAGAGGCCAGTAGTTTCTTCTGGATTGCACAAGCTAATTTAAGTAGAGAATTTAAGGTTAAATTCAGGAGGGGTTTGGGCACTGGCTTTTAGATGATCTGGCCTCCAGCATTTCATGAGCCACACTCAGAATCCCTGTGTGCTTGATGGCGGAATTTGGGTGCTTCAAGACTTGAACACAACAGAGCTGGCAGGATACAGTGGGATCTTCTTGAAGGGAGCATGCAGCTGCTGACATTGAAGCAACAGGAAAGTGGAGGACAAGGGTGTATCTACAATTCTCTCTTGCACTAAAAGCCCCTTGAGGCTGGAGTGAGGCAATCCTGTCTGCCTGGGATCCATTGTCTGGAATCTTCTCCTGGAGATTGGTACCTACGCCCTTTATTTCAAAAGACTCCACACAGATCAGTCTTTTAAAAACAAAGCAGGAAGAAGAAAAGGTGGTGATAGCTTTTATTATATAATGCCTCGGTATTCAAAGTATATGCTGAGGAAGTGGGAGGCCCGGGTTCCTTTCCCGCCCCAGCCCGAGGGGCCCAAACCCACATCTCCCACATCCCATGAGAGTGCCCCAACAACCAGGCTGGAGGCTACCTTGGGCGGAGGAGCCTCCTCCACCCCTGCTTTGAAACTGCCACACTCTGCAGCCAGGAATTTCTGACTCGGGAGGGCGGAGGGGGCTGCGAGGGAGAGCAAGGAGGGAGCGTGTGCCTGACTCCGAAACCTCACTGTGGGGCTGTCACCAGGGAGCCCCGGGCTGCCTCCTCACTGCCCTGGCAGCTCTTATCCCGGGAGCTTTACACGCTGGCTGCGGGCTCTGGCACCCAAATTCCTCCTCTCTCCTTGGCATCGTGACTCTAGGAAAGGCTTTTAGCAAGGGGGCACTGCATCCTTGCCCCTGAGCACACTTCCCTGGGAGGCAGCAGGCGGGGGCCTCCCTTGCCCCTCTCCCACTTGCTCCAAGGGCTCTCACACATTTTGTGGAGCAGTCGTTTGGAGCTGGAGCTGCCACGGTGCCGCGTGGGAACATGCCAAGCACAGCTGCCAGGGCCCACCGAGCCCCTAAACAAGTAAAATCCTTGTTTTCTCCATGCTAGGGAGGCTCTGGCAGGCATGAGGCACTAAGCTGCAAGTTTTGGCCGCTCTGGAGACCCCAAGGAGGTGGTTCTGGGCACCTGGGGGAGGTTGAAGGTAAAGAGTGAGGTGTTTCAGGGGTTTCCAGGCAGCTACAGGGTTAAGCAGCAGTAGAGTTTTGTTTTCCAGACAAGCTGCCTGAACACATGGATTTCAACCCAGTTTATACCCTTTGGTTTTGATCTTACCTACAGCAGAGGAGGTTTCTTTCTTTCCAAGCAGGCACACTGGGTGGCAGACGGAATTAATGTCCCCTCCCTGATGCTAGACAATAAATCAGCTCCTCACTAAAATTTGGGATTAAGAGTTGTCCAGAGAAATCAAAGTGGGAAATCAAGCACTTTCCTCAACTTCAAGGCAATGGATGAGAGAAGAGGGACACACTCATCTTGAATCACTCAGATATGATTTCATGTTAAAACTCTAGCATTACTGATACTTATTCCAGTCTAAGATCAACTTTCCCAGTTAAAACATAGGGAAAAAAAAAAAGAAAAAAGAAAAGAAAAAATGTATTATGCAAACAGTTTAACAGCAGAGACCAGTCTTTCTTCAGGATGGGCAAATGGAAGTCCTGAACAGCTATGACAACAGTAGCCATGTTTTCAGTAACAGGGCCAAAATATCCGGTGAGCTTGGAAGCCATCATGAGCCAAGAAGTCATGAAAAGGCACATTACAGTTAGCAATATCTGAAAGAAGTTTGCCTCTGTATCAGTTCCAGGGAAAGGTTGAACTGATAATCACTTCTTTACCAAGAAAAAAAAAAAGCCAGCTGGAAGGAAAAGCAGATTTTCTGGTAAATCTGTGACAACAGCATCAGCAGCTCCAACTGGTTTGTTGCCCGTTCCTTTTGGCAGCCCAGTCATCTCCCAAAGATCTACACGTCTCTATTAAGTAATCCATTTGGCTGGAGCAAAGGCATCCGCATTAGCCACTTAGCCAGCCCATTAAGAGGTCCTCCTAAGCACTGTGGGCTGTTACTGTGGGACCTTCCTTGCAGGGTCCAGCACACCTCCTGAAAATCAGAAAAGAACAGGTTTTTTCCTGTGAGATGGAGACCTCTGAGGGAAACCTCACTGTTGCTTCCTTCATGCTCTAGGAAGTTCTTCCTAAAAATTTCTCCTTTCTGGAGGGCTTATTCTCCTCCAAAACATGCCAAATTTCTCCCAAGGGGCAGAGGCACAGTCAGCCAGTGCACTTGTAAGGACACCTGCGAGGAACAGGCTTCAGCCATGCCTGGCACAGGCTAAACACCTGCTCTTGCTTACCAGCAGCACTTGGCCTTTCACTTTATGCTTTCAGCAACTTGAACTGGTTCTGCACAGAGTCTGCTGCAACTTCTCATACACACAGAAACACACAAAGAACCATGGCAGGTAAAACCTGTGCAGGGAGACTCCTTCCAGCCCCGCTCCATCCCAGCAGACTGCAGGCATCTTGCTGTTTTCTACATTCTTTTGGCATGTGCGGAGGCATCTTCCTGTTCCCCCAAGCCCATGATGGCCTCTATCACTTGCTACTAGAAAAAGCAGCAGAGACTTTTCCATAAAACTATTTGAAAAATGCAGATTCCTTTCCCTTCTGTGTTGATGTGTATGCATAATGTGACGCACCATTCAAGTAAATCTGGTTTTATTGACAGGAGTACACACAGAAAAGAACAGGCACATGCTCCCCTGAAACCAGACGAAAATGAAATTTTTATTTTCAGGTATGGACATTTATACTAACCAATACAGAGAAAACATTCTGTATTTTCTCTGATGTATTATGAATATGACTCAAAAAAAATCAACAAACATTAACCACATACATAAACGCGTGATCTACACAGAATGCTTAAAAGTAATTGCAAAAGGATTTGTTGAGTAATTCCGGAAAAAAAATAAGGATTGTCAGAAGACAACCTGGTTGTGGGAAGAGGCACTTAATTCACTGCATGAATGACTCACGGTGAATTACTTGCATAACTCCACTCAAGGAAATCACTACTCTGCAAAAGTGCATACATGTTAAATCAACCAAAACACAGAGCGGTCCATATTCTTGGTACAATGCTGCCTTCCTGCTGGTACAGAATGAGTAAAAATCTTCTCAGCTGGGCTGGGAGGGGGAGAAATCCTCTCTTTTGCTATCCTGGCAATGTTTTCAAGAGACAGTTCAACAGTGCTCACTTGTCCTATTCATGCTTGGCACTTACATTGAAAAGAAAATCCAGGACTGCAATATTCAAGAACAAGCTCTTGTTGACAGTGAAACTTTGACTAATAAATCTGAGGCTGTACTTCCCACCCAACTCAATTTAATGCCATAAGATAATTACGGTTCTTTCCTGGAAAATAGAGAGCTCCATGAAGACGGTCAGCTGGCATGAACACTAGCAAGATTTACTTTCTTCAGAATACACAGGATAAATAACTCCTTCCTTTATTTGCCATCTGTACTTGAACTGTGAGGTACAAAGCTTACTGGAATTAAACAAAGGGAACTATTTTTCACTGTTTCTCCTCATTTTAATTCCCCATAGCATATCCAGAACTGAAAAATAGAAAGGCAGAAAGAGGGGAAAAAAACACCATAGTTTTTTGCAAGTCTCATGTGCCTGACCAGCATGACCACAATCCACCAGCCATGCTTCAGCCACCACATTCAGGTGTTACTGTGAGAAGATGATACACATCCCCTTGGATGCAACACAGCGATTTACACTGCACAAACTGGGAGCTTTTTCTCTGGGTAGGGAAAACGCAGAAACTTCAGCTAGTATTCCAGAGCCCTTCTGTTAGGAGCTTTATTTCTTCTAAGAACAGCTTGGTCCATAGGGAGACTTCACTGCCTGTATCTTGGAGGAGCAGCAGCTGCAGTAGGAACAGCTGGGTACAGACAGCATCCCATCTTGGAGCAGAGCTCCACATGGTAGCGATGGCACTCAGGACAACAGCATCCTTGGGGAGGCAGGAGAGGCAAGTTTGCCTTGGAAGAGCTGCCCAACAGCTGCAGCACTGACTGCAAAGGGCAGACCTGTCAGACCTGTGTGGTGGCAGCTGCAGCCTGGGCCACCACCGCCCCACTGGGGCCAGAGAGCAGGAGTGAACACCAGCAAATGGATCCTGCTGCCCAACAACATCCCAGCTATGCTGATAGAATGGAGCAGAAGCCCCAGCTCCTCCTGGTAATTTCTGCTGACAGTCAAACAAAATGCATAAATACTCCCAGAACTTGGACTCAAATCATTGTCCTGGTGTAAACAATGCCCCATGTCATTCACTCACGGTGAACATTCCCATCAACGAGATCCTCAATATTATGTTTTGGTCATGCACTAGATGGGAAAATCCAAGCAGCTCAGCCTAAGGAAAACCTACAACACCCAAAAGTATACTCTAAAAAACCAGGGTATCCCATGCATGAAAGGGACAAGAGCTCTGGTGCAGCTTTTAACTCATGTTTGAAGAAAGCAAGTATGATCCCTGTATCCATGTTGAGCCCAGCAACTTAAAAGCAGTATGTGCCCTGGCTCCTGAATGGCAGTGGGACTACCTCCAGTTTCTTCTCAAGGTTATTGTACATTTCAGCATGTGCTGGATCCGTGGCTAAGATCCATAGGGAATTTTGTATCTCTAAACAGATGAAGCTGTTGATTCCAGGTCAGTTTGGGAGTAAGTGGTGCCAAGGTGCAGACAGTGGAAACCCGATTTCATACACCAGAGTACGGCCCTGATTTTCTGTACATTAATATTGCTCCAAATCTATGAACCAGTTTTAAACACTGAGTTTATGAAATTCATGCTTGTTTTGTGAGCTGATTCCTAAAAATCATATTTGGCTTTGTTACTTATCAGCAGCTCTCTTTCAGGCATGGGAACAAATCTCCCTCTTCCACTTCTAAAAGAGAACTGCCGTATTAACACAGGAGCACACATAATTGGCAAGTGCTCACTCTGGAAGGATATAGCTCCAGATGGATACTGCACATCCCACAGGCAACTTGTGCTGTGACAACCCAAGCCAAATTCACTTAGAGGCAACTAAGACAGCTGCATGGTGGTTGTGAGGTAGACTTTTGGTAGAAATATGAGAAATTCTTAACGCATATTCCCTGGTAGAAAAGGAGAGGTGACAATTCATATTGTACCAGGTCCTGCAACTTGCTGCACTGAGGGATTACTGACAGATGCACATTTCATCCAGTACTAAAAATCCTGCATCAAAATAGCAGAGTAAAGTACTTGAGACAGTTGGAAGACATAGGAAGGAATTTTACATGGTTTTCAGAAAAAAAGCAGTTTCTGAGTGTCTTGCTATATTAAGCAACAAATTCATCAGACAGAAGCACAGGACTGAGAGGTAGCATCAGATTTTGGAGTTATGCTGTTAACCCACCTCACTTCTGCCCACTGACCTTCCACATTTCCACTGTCCAGCCCAGTGAGCTTGCCAGTTGCTTCAGAAAGAGACCATACCCCATCTGCACTGGTGCAACTTCAGTGATTGTTCCATCACAATTTTTAAAAATATATTTGCAATACTTTTCCACAATTAAAGCTAAAATCTTGGTAAATGTGATCTGAGAGATCTCAGACTGGGAAAGCTGGTAAAACCAAGCTGGCATGTATTACTATGTTTTGTACCTCCAAGTGCATTTTCAGCTCTTGGGGCTACTGATGCCACTGAGAGGTGTTTTGAGATGTCAGACATGTCCTGACTTACCTCAGTCCATAACTTCTGCCTTCAGCCACATATTTGCAATGACAACAGACTTAAGACAGGCTTCTGAGAAATGCCTTTTATTGTATGACAGCAGTTGTCACGTGAATGTCCACAAAAGAAATCATTCCATAGTAATGCCAAAATCAAATTATTACAACAAATGCAAGAACCAAACCAAAACAAAACCAGAGTTAAAATGATGAAAAAGCAGCACTGTTACACAGTGTAAAACATACACAGAAAGCCACATCTTCTGCAGAACTGTCATGCTCATCACCATCGTAAGAAAGAAGTGATTTCAATTCTTTCCTCCCCCCTCCAAAAAAATTGTCAAATTTTGAAGTGAGATATTTCAAAGGGTCAGTTTAACCAAAAACAAAAGAAAAAAAAAAGTAGCATTTTTGCTGATTCTTTTTTGCAATCTTATTTCACACATGTATTGGGAAAGCTGAAAGAAACCATCAATATTACTTAAGCAACCAGCATTACTGAGGCTGGTCAGAAAGTCCTCCCTCTTCCAAAGACACCAGTACAAATGGCATCACAGAAGATTATGTCCATCTGGCAAATGGTGCAGTTCACTAAAGAGAATTTTTGTCCTTAAAACAAGCAAATAAGTAAAACATGAAATAATCTATCCTGGCAAACTGTGGCTTTGGAAATGCCAACATGTTCTGTCACCTCACACTGGTCTTTGGAGAAGGGGTGGAGCAAAGACATACCAAAAAAATGTGTGAAAAACAATTCTCAAGATCAGAAGTAGAGGCTGTTCTTAGATTTTTACACCTAAGAAACAACAGTTCTGTAACTGATCATTTTCAGTATTACAGTATAAAATTATATTTATTAGAAATAAGATTCTGGAATACTTTAAGGCACCTCATGGCGAAGAAATGTTTTAAAGGCTTGAATAACTCAGGAGACTGAGTTCTTCTTCCAAGATCCCCAGTAAGGTATGCAACTCAAGAGTAACCTGCTTTGCTATTTCTAAATAAAGCACAACATTTTTCAAAATGGAAGTTTAAAGCTATTTAAATTTTTCTTTGTAAGGAAACATAAGACATCTTGATGGAAAGATAATGCATTCATTTAACAGACCAAGACCTTCACCAACTGAAGGCCTTTTTCTTCCCCTGATCTCAGTTCTGCCATTCAGGTACACTGCTCCTTTTTTACCCAACTAGAATGAAATGGGTCAGTCGGTCTTAATCAACATCTGAACAAAACAGCTATCAATACCAGCAAAACCAGTTTCCTGAATAAAATATTTTTGTTGCTTTAAACCAAAAAGATGAAATAATGCCAATGACAGACATGAATGACTTGCTATCAGTTGTTCTACTCAGCAATTTATGGGTTTCAAGTGTGATTTTGTACAAAATTTGTTTTGTCTTATATTGATATTTGATACCTACAGCAAGTAGTGTCCTGCCAAAACACATGGAGAAGCAGAATCAGCATTTTCAGAGATACCTAACATTTTTGTGCACATTCAAAAAGCTACAGGATCAAATTAATTCTAGCTTATAGACTGATAGCTAGATCAGTCAGGGTCTCATATGAGTGAGTCTGCAGCAGCCAGCGTTTTGGAGTTCTGCTCTGAAATATAACTTACCATAGATTCATTTCAGAGCTGAAATGAACTAAAACTGTAATTATACCCTTGGTTTATGTGTGCAGATCTCCTTGGGTCTGATAAAAAAAATATAAACTCGAGGTATGTATGGCCAGAACTTACTATTCTCTTCTAGTATCTAAAAGTCTCTGTATTATACATCACATTTCTTCTCCTATAAGAACTAAGTGTTTAAAAATAATAAGAATTCCATATTGTAGAACACAGACTCTGAATGTATTCACACTGCTTAAAAAAGAAGATAAACAAAGGAGCTCAAACTCCCAACTCAATGCAGTGCACTGCCTTACTGGTCAGCTCACCATAGCTGCGTTTTGCACCACTCCAATGAGGTTTTTTCCATGGCAAAGCTTGAGCAGAGTTTTGACAGGATCCATGGATCTTTGCCAAAAAGGCAGTTGTGGACAAGGCCATGAGGTTGAACTTTCTTTACACAGTCCCCTAGAATTATCTAGCATAACTTTACACATTTAAACTTTACATCTTCACTTACCTGTGCAATGCAACCACTACTCACACTCAGCTGCAGAACATCCCTATCCTTATTTCAGTCAATGTTAATGAAAAATAAAACAACCACAGAACACACAGGATGATAAGTGTGTGCTAGGACACCGTCTAAGTGGACTGCAGCAGCTCAGAGAAGGGCCAAGCAACACAGCAAGTGGATGTGGCTGGTGAGTTCTCAGAAGGGTCTGCCACAAGCACTGCACACACGAGCACATCTGTGCCACGTGGCTTGGTGGCTGGTAGCTGGTATTTTATCATCAGATGTAGCACAAGCCTCCTGCTTCACAGCACCGTGCGAAGTTCGGTTCCAGTGATCTCAGTGGAACTTGTTACAGTGTAAGGTGCTACACACTGCAAGACTTGACAAAAAATGCTAGGGGCAAAAGCATCTAATTTTCTAACTCCCCTCTCATGATTTTTAAGCATGTTAAGAGGATGTTACCAGCAAGCACAGATGCCTGATGTTGGTTCCACAAGCTCCAAAAGCCCCTGTCCCACTAAAGCTGGCTGGTGGCACTGCAGACACAATCCCCTCTCTCCTGGGATCTCAGAGCAGAACAGCAAGCCCCAGTGCAGGGAGGATGCTGTAAGAGGGGAACAAGGATTCTGCCTCTCACCATCGGGCTGGCTCCGAGCAGGAAGAGCAGCTCCAGCAAGATGAGTGGTTGTGCTGAGGCACAGACTTTGGCCTCAATTCACTTCTCAGTAAGAAGTAACCTTGTATCTGACTAAACTGCATTCTGGTAGGACTGCTTGAAATGAGAAACATTAGTGTTTGCCTTACTTTTAGACCACTGGATGAACACTGGGTAAATAACACTTGTTTGGCACTACAAAGGCAATAGCAAGCATCTTCAGTATTTTTAAAAAAGCACAATATTTTCCATGTCCCGAAGAAATCTTTTGCCTTTTAGTCTCTCCTGTGCCCTTCAAACAGCAAGATGAATAGATGTATTTTCTACTGGACCTCAAAGAATAGCTCACGAAATTTGAAAAAATCTGAAGCAGCACAGCACTTGCTTGGTTTATTTTTTAAACATGGGAACAGTGCCTTTGTGTTGAAGTGCTTTGCTGAATCAGGACATAACTTATGAATATTGAACCCCTCTCTCACTGCATTCCTCTCTATCAGCAACAGCCATTCGAAACTACAGGTTGTATTTTCCTACTTATTCTGGCAGGATGGTAACTTCATACAGCTGAAGTTCGACAGAACCCCTGATGCAAAACTAAAGTTACATATTTTTAACATATATCTAATGAATTTGTTGTGTACCCTGCAGTTACAGCTTTGGCTCGAAGGCACAAATATTAAGGCACAATAAATGCAAATAATGTATACATTTCAATGTGTTGTGTTGAAGATAACTTTGTACTACACAGTATTTAGGTATAATGACATGTCATTCAAACATTTCCTCAAGTTATTTTAATACCTTTTTTCCTTGATAACCTGGGTAAAAAGAGGAATGTATGTTAAATTATTTAAATATTTCTTCAGTGCAAATATGGTAATTTTCTTCTGAAGTACAGAAGATTGAGATTGATTTTTCAGCATTTGGATTTTAGCAAAATAAAACTAACATTTACACTCATCTTGAACAGCATTATTTGAACTGTTTATTTAAAAAAAAAGTATATAGTACTTTTCTATCAAAATGAAAAAGTGTTTTTGGCTTCTTCAAGTTTTTTTTCTACCAGCCTGCATAGATACTTGTGACAGGTAGAAAGACAGTTCCTCTAGACAAGTGAGTTGCACACTACCAAATCTGCTGTTCAGACAGAGCTGTCATTCTAAAGAGACACTGAAAAAATTTTGGTTTTGCTTGCTATCAAAATATTTCTAAAAGAAAAAAGGACACATTCCAATTATTTTAGTAAGCTCCAAATAAGCACACTAGACCTGTTAGGTGTCCTGCACCTGTTTAAATAAAAGAGATCTCTACCACATAACTTTCAAATAAAAACTGAATCTGCCTAATTTCCTTAGCAATACAAACATAATTAGTTGGAAAGAAAAACATATTGCACTGAAATGAAAGAAACAGGGACAATATAAATTTTCTTCTCAGTATTAAATAGGAAGGATGTCCAGTGCAAAGAATTGCCCCCCCCTTTCCTCTCCCGTTGACACTTGCAAATGTTGCCACTGAGTTTAGATGATCTCAGGTTTACATTCTACAGAGAACAGTTAAGGCAATGAGGAATCACAGTGCAGTTTCAGTTATGCATAATCCTGAGGAAGGATCCAAGGAGGAGTCTGTGGCAAGCTGACCATTCTGAACAACTTCTGGGTAATTCTTACTGAAGTAGACCTAGGAAAAATATTAGATTCTATGAGTAATTATGTACCAAAATCCATTTAGCTTCAAACAATATTTCTGCAGATAAATATAGTAGAGATAAATACATATCCTTATGGAATACAACAGGAACTTCAGGTTAGTGTCATTCAGTAAATGTATGTCACTGAAAAATTAGTAAAATTACTATATGAACTTACAATAAAACAAAATGTGCAAAAAATCCCACACAACCTGTCGATCCCTCAAATTTTGTTAATTCAGATGAATAGATAAGTTTTATCACTTTACATTAAACTGATAAGTAAAATCATTTCACTAGCTCAAAACATGGAGATAAATTAAAAACAGGATGACAAAGAGGCTGTGAAATCTTGCGTCTGCACAAGGGTTTCTCATTTTCACACATAAAATGAGCACAATGGATTTGGATGTTAAAATCAGGTTGTAATCCCTATATTTTACAAACTGTGATTGACAACCATTGAAACTTCGAAGTATATGTATGAAATATCCCAGTCTTTAATTTGTGCTGCAGAGCAGTTATAGGGCCTATAGAAATGTGATCTCTGGATAGTGAACCACAATAATGAAAGAAGAAGCAAAAGCTTTAACAATGACTCAACCAAGCAACTTCTCTAAAATGTAAGATGATACCAAATAATAGGACAGTTCTTTGCCAAGCCTTTGAGTTCCTGAATTCTACCAATTTCTAGCTCAACTAGAAGAGATACAGGTTTCCTGATAAATGTATAATCAGAACATAAAGGAAATGAAATGCTGTCAAGTTTCACTGTTCCACAATCATCAGTTTTTAGCAGCTGTATCATATCTCTGTTCCTTGACAGATGCGCATAACAAAATGAAATAATGTCAAGACTTGTGTGCTCTTATCTAAAAATGTGTTGGGTGAAAAAGGACTTCAAATGCAATTTTTTTCCAAAGAAGAATGTGAAAAGTTTTGTTTGAGTCTTTAAAAACAGAAAATACACTATCTCTCTGAAGCTGACACGTGTCACGAGTTAGGTCTTATAGTCAGACTGCTTTGAGTACAGCTTATGAAACATTTCTGCAATTTATATTTAAGAGTCTTGTCAACAAAGTTCAGTTTGTTTGATAATAATGTCCTTTTCATATACATGAATATAAGACACATGGGATAAAAAAGAAATAGTCATTCTACAAAAATGTTCCTGTAAGTACCACTGTCATCTTTTGTGCACTCACTAATGCAGGGTATATGCATTTTTACAAGTTTCAAAGAATATTAAAATGTGATTTGAATCAACAGAAGAATTGGGAGTCCTGTTAAGAGACATTCCTCAGTAACCAGCCACAATCGGATGCAACAGAGGGAAGTTAATGAGGCTGCTGACTGCACACAGGCTGCAGACGGCAGCCTCAGCATTCCCATCCCGTTCCTGGTTTAAAACACAAAACTTTGGCATACTTTTAATGCAGCTTTTGAATTTTTTTTAATGGAAAGCTAATAGAAAACCTTGGCACATTACTAGAGATGTAATGAAATGGCAGCTGCTTTTCAACTGTCTCATTGCAATTCTTCCCCTGAGCCCAATCCCTCAAGATATTAAATGCCCAAGTCTTTACACAAGTTTCTTCCAGTGCCAACAGAGCTGAAACCTTTTTAAAAGTAATCACTGAGGTGAGATAACACCTAGTATTTTAATATTTACACATCTGTCATAGCTTTAAAGTAAAATAAAATAACCCTTATTTTTCCCTCAACGTACTCAAACCTGACTGACAGAAACCCATCCCCATCCTGATGCCACCAAAGACTGCAGAAAAGCCTCTCTCAACACTGCCAAGAGCAGGGAGAACACACCAACTTCTGTTTATCTGAATAACTGAGCACTTTTATTTTTTTTTTTCTTTTTTCACTACTTGATGATTATTTCTCTGTTTCCCACAGGATTTTCTCCTCGCAGCTTCTTGTAAACCAAGAAAAGATAATAACAGTGTCACGATGTCAAGGATAACTCAGTTGCCATCAGGCTCATGGGCTGTTTGATGCATACTCAGCAGTATTCAATTTCCGTTTTGCCTGTGTTGTTCTCTTTGACATTTGCACAAAAAATGGGGATACTCAGTGACCAAGTGAGCCATACAATAGCAACTGGATCAATTTGGAAGCCTGAGCTAAGGGTCCAGCAATACCTCAGTCTTGCAATGCTTTGCTAAGAGCCCATGAGATTTTTTAAAAATTGTGTTTCTTAAATATGTCCAAGTTAGTCTTCCCAATTTAAGATGTGTAGCACCTCCTAATTTGCACTTAAAGGAGATATGCAAAATCAGTACTTCTCCAGAAAATGCATTTGAAGTTTCAGCTTACTGAAAGAAGATCTTGGTACAAGTTTGTGTTGTACAGGTCGCAACTGAAATAAATCAAGATTCAAGTCCAAAATGCAACAAATCAAATAATCATTGCCAAAGCATAGCCACATTCCAAACCATTTTCCTTAGCAACTCACTGCAATGCTTTTTGAAAACTATGTATATATGTCATATTACCATTTCTTTTTATGTGCAGCATGCTGTTTTCCAAAAACAGAAAGAAAGCTGTTCTTCATAAAAACAGTTCTTAGTAACCACAGTAGGAATGTGGGAAACCAACAGCAATACATGCAGCAGACCCAGTAGTGTAAAAAGAAAAGCCATTAGAATCAGCTCTTCTGACTAAGCGACTTCTCTGAAAGTATGCATGAAGCACAAGGGACAGCAATAACAAAACCCCTGAATTGTCCAAGTCTTTCAAACAGAAGGAACTGTAACTCTGCTTCTGGGTAGCTGCTGACTGGAGATACAGTCTCTTGATTCCCATATTTTTGGTCCGAGTGTGGATAAGCACCATGCTTTGCATTCTTGGCAGATGCTAAAGCTTGTATCTGCCTTCTAGCCTGGGAGTTAGCAAACTTTTTCATCAAACCACATTTCAGCAGAGACTGGTTCCTGGATCTCTTCCCTTCCTGTACAAAATCACATAACATTGATGTGGTAACTGCAGATGACTATATGGGCAAGTAACATCAGGCAATTATTTTTATACATTTTGAATCATCTTTGAATGCAATTGTGCAATTGGGGAGGGCTCCAGGGAAGGAAGGAATGACAGCATGACATAGCTAAATTTCTACAGATGACAGCTGGACAGCCTCACCTCTTGTCTTTCCAAGGAGCAAGCCTTAGGAAGCTGGCCTTCACTTTACAGACAAACAATGGTCACATGAATTTGAAGCTACCCTTTTAAATATCATTTATATAACCTCCAGATTGTCATGCACATACCACAGAAAACATGGCTAACCCATTCCCTTCTAATAAGAAAATAAATGAAACTACACTGCAGCAATGGAAGAGGACAGCAGAACTTGTAATGCAGCTTAGCTCAAGACAAAACTGTTTCCTCAGTTCTTCAATTTGTGTCACACAAGAATTTATAGTGTATGCTCTTAGCTACAGTACTTTACTTGAAAAACTCATTAAAAAATAAAATCTGAGAATATGAACGACACAATCTCTTCCCTAATCTTCAAAAAGTCCAGTAAAATAGCATCCAGACGTTAGCACACAGCCTCCTTGACAGCAGTACTCTTCTTTTTTTTTCCCAACTTGCTGGAAATGCATCTATTTTTTTACTGGAAAATAGTCAAACCTGCCATTTTGTTTCCTGTCTTTGTGTGTTGTTCCCTGTCTATCGGTCTTTTGATTCCCTGGGTAACAGTTTAGATTTTGTGTTCCTCTAGCTCTGCTCCACACATCCAGCAACTTGAGGAAAGGAAAGCATAAAGGCTTAAGGAGCTTTGCCTCTCTCCTGTAAAAGGCTCTCTTAGGCTCTCCTGCTTGATACCTTTCTTGCATGCTGAAAGCACAGTTACACGGGTTCCAAGCAAGCTGCTGCCAAACTGAACACTGCCAGTCTCAGCTGGAGCTATGCTGAAACTTTGTTGGCACTGAGGGAATTAAAATCTTGCTCTGGACGACCTGTGTGGTAGATTATCAAGAAAAAAGCAAGCAAGCAAGCCAAAGCTAGTCAAAGAGATCCTCAATCACAGGTCATTCTTTTTTATCTTCTTATCTCTGCTTCAGCTTTCCACCAGAGAAGTGGAGACGATACAGCCTCACCTCACAGGCATATTATGAAAATGAATCCATTGATGTCTCTTAAACACTTTGATTGCCAGAGGAATGCCCACAATTACATTAACAATTCCATACTCTGAGTAGGATTTGAATCGTTCAAAATCAGGCACAGAGCCTTGCAGGGAACAAGTAGGTGACAAAACATTAAACAGCTGTTTCCTAGCTGAGCCCTGCTCATCTTTGGTGCAGAACGGAGAGCAAGGGTACAAGAATAAAGTAAGGAAATGCACAACAGAAGGAATGTGATCAAACCCTCAGGCACCACAGCATGGTCACAGGCACTGAGCCTCAAATAAAATCTGAGGGACCCTTTAAAAAACAGACGTAACATATAAATGTTTGATTCTGCAGCCCTAACGTGTTTTTTCACAGCAAGTTGAGGTCAATGCCCAGCACAAGTGAGTATGTCCTGTATTATTTACACTTACTGTTTTGTGTACACACAAAAGGATGCAAGAAATCCAGTCTTTCAACTTGGGCCATATAAGTACATGTATCATTTGGAAGTCTGTGTATATCCCACTGAAAATTATGGCTTTGCCTTGCAAAACTGACAGATCCTTTAGTGGAAGGCTTACTGCAACACTGAATATGCTAACTTCAGATAAACAAACTGCAGAGACAAACTTAATTATCTCTTCTGAAATTACCCGTTTTGCTGTTTCAATCAGAGAAGCCGCTTCAGTCTTGCCCACTTGTTGCACCATTTTGTAAAATAAGCTGTCTTGTTCTTGCAGCAAAATGTAAGGCTCACCGTATTCTTTCAGTCTTCCCGCATCTAAAACCTGTTAAATCAGCAGAAACCAATGTATTAACATAAGAAAATTAAAAACTAAACGTTAAAGACTAGAAACCAAATGTAGGCGACTACAGGCAAGGGGGAAATGTATGCATTTTTAGCACTAAGATGAATTTTGTACCCTGAAAATTAATTCTGTCCTCTTCAAACTAGTATAGCACCTTCTCAGTTTACAGACCTGTTGTACAATTTTAGAGTGCCCTACAGCCATTCCACCTATAGGAATCCAACATGAAGTTATGCAGAATATGGAAATACAATGTTTGTGCAGCCAACAAAGCAGATTATAAGATTCATTGTGTAAGAAGGAAACAAAGAGGTCCAAAATGGGCTCTGAAGTAAACAGCTGTGGGTAAAAACCACGCAATAACCACCAAGACGGTTAAGGGAGAATAAGTAGGTCTTTTGAATTAGTGGTGAAGGTGTAATTAAAGAAAATGAGGGTGTTGCTGAAAAGATAAACAATTTCTTGCATCAGTTTTTGCCAACTATGTATTAGAAAGATATTTAAACCTGACCCTATTCTTTCCACATAAAGAAAAGATCAGATGCCACCATGGACACAGGTACCCAGAAAGAGAGGAAGGGAGAAAGAAAGAACAACAGAAAAATTAAATAAGCATTAAGTCAATAATCCACAGAGAATATACACAGTCGAAAATATAGGAAAATATTAAAAATGAGCTGATTGAACCTCTAAGAAACTGTTCTCAGACTAGTGACGTCATTTAAGGACTGCATGGCAGCAAACACTGACCTTACATTTTCAAAAGCCTTTACAGGATTAATTCAAGGACATTTTAGACTAGCATATATATTTTGATGTAAGACACCAAATTAATTGAAACAGTCATTAAAACGAAAGGAGACACACAGATCACAGGTAGAATTCGTTCTCTGCAGCTTTAGCAATCACAAATCTGACATAATTTTTAATGCACCAGAAGAAAAATAAGGAAAAATAGTTTATATGGACTTCCAGAAAGATATCTGGTATAACTAAATAACCATGCTACAAAGAACAAAGCTTTTCAAAAATCTGGACAGAAAACAGGAGATTTGAATTAAATAGTGCAGCTTTCTTTGTAAAAAGCTGAACAGGTAGGAACTGGTGTTAACCATATTGTTCTGGCATAGGTGGTAGCTACTTAGAAAGGTAGCACCAAAAAAGAGGTGTCAGAGAAGTGACAAACCTGCAAATGACACAAAAATGTGCAGATAAGACTAGACCAGAGGTTCAGATACACCTAACTAACCTAAGAGAATGAGAAACACAATAGCAGGGAAAAGCCAATATTGACAAATGCAATGCACTCAAATACTTAACTGGCTTATAAATTAATGGTATTGACTCAAAAAAGAGATTTGGGTTTTAGTCTACAAGTTCAGTACTTTATGCTATGAGTAGAAGTAATGGAGTTTAAAAAAAAGGGAAAGAATTTATGCGAGAAAACAATTCAGAAAATATTTTTGCTCTTATATAAATAAAAAAACTGAATGCACAGGAGTGCTATTGACAAAGATATTGCCACAACAAAAGGACTTCAAGGACTCGTAACTCAAGCCATAATTGTGGTGTACATACTTGTGAGAAAAAAAGAAAGATCTAAAAAAATGGAGCTGTTGATTTCAGGAAAGAAATGAATAAAAGGTATTGTGAGGACAACTTCCAAAGTAACAAAAATAGTGTGCAAACTTTCTGTTTGAAAGAAGAACCTCCAACAAGCCTGGAGATAAATTCAGTCCTGTGAGGAAACTTTTAAACGTGTCTTTGCCTGTGCAGCTCCATAAAACCAAACATCCTGACGGCCAAGGGCCTGGACCACGCAGCCTGGACCCCAGTAAGTGACAAAGCCCACAGGGAAGGGGCACAGCTGAGCCCAGTGTGAAAATACTGCAGTGCCAAGATCACTGCCGACTTGTTTGACACCAGAGACCCAGCACCAGGGAAAAGGGACCCACTCCTACCCTTCCGGTTCAATTAAGTGCATGGCATTTGAATGGAAAATAACTCAGACAACAAACAGCAGCATAATTACATCTAATTTTATGAACTGTATGCACAGAAACCTACAAGAAGATATTTGCTATTTTCAAAAGCTTTTAACTTAAGAGTACCCAGCCTATATTATGAATTTCCTTTGCAAGTGATTTCTAGTATGGTTTAGAATTGCAGCTGAAGAAAGTGCTCATAGAAAAATCTTAAATATTAGTAATATTGCACAGCACAACCTACAGTCATTTAATACATGCAGTATTTCACCTACTGTACTTACTCACAAGCTGACTTTTCAATGTGCTTAATCCTATCCTATTTACTCTGAATATTTAGTGATTGATTATAAATATAATTTTTATCACAATCTCTTTAAAGCCATTGTATGCCATAGGTAAGGACAGCTTCCTTAAAAATGCAATAAATTATTGTCTACAATTCAACATTTAAATCAGGGTGCCACAGCATAGAGCATCTCTGTCACCTGTAAGTAGAGTTTTCTCTGCATAGCACTAGATTATGCAAACATTCCTTAAGAAAGGAAACAAAAAGCATCTTCATTAAATGTGTCTCTTAATAGTAAAGAACTCCAATAGACAAGTAAAGGGTTTAAAAAAAAGATATTACTGCAGTATTGCAATTTCAATATTAATTTTGCCAATATCTGAAACAACCACAAACACAGACAATCTTTCCCCTCCAGAGAACGTGGGGAAAGGGAAAAAAATATTCTTCCTTGGAAAGTTTTAATCAGTCAAGTCCAGAAGATGAACGGATTGAGGGAGCAATTTCTGTCCAGAGAAACTCCATCCACATTTTAAACAAATCATTAACCTACTTATAGCCTTTCTTTGGGAATAAAACAAACTTGTGTTTTAAAGATAGACAGAACAGCCACAGAAAAATAAGCTCTGTTACTTTTAAGAAAAAAATCTGAAATGAAAAACGAAGAATGAAACTGAATAGACAATATAATTCTTACAAGTCAGAACACTATAAACCCTGTTCACTAAGGAAAACCACTTTCTACTAAGTGTTGTCATCCATGAGACAATGAAGAAAATTTAAGCTGGTTTACTTGATAGTTATACATATATATATTTATATATTTATTAAAAAGCACTTAGACAAAGAGATAGGTACTCTTCTTTGAAGAAATGTGTGCTGATAAGATTTACATAAATAAATAGGTACTTTGGCTAAGGCTTTGCATACTCTTACTCACTGACTCCAAGCCAAATTAAAATCATTAGGACTTCAAAAAGCCAGCTAATCATTCAGGAAAGGTGGAATCTGGTGTTTACCAGCCACATATTTGCCGATCAACTTGCAACGCTTATCACTGCACAATACAAGAGAATCGAACCCAGATGCGTCCCAAGGCAGTTGTACCAGTGGAACTTGATACAGAAGAGCCAGAGAAGCTTGTAGCTGGCAAAATCAGATCGGCAGGGAGATTGTGGAGGACACACACAGGAGCACTTGACTCTGAATCAGACCTGAATTTCATCGCAGACTGCAGTGCAGATATCGAGAGAGGGGTTTTGTGCAAATCACTCAACTTTTCAGCTCCTCGCTCTGACTCTTTGTAAAATACATGAAATAAAGACTTCTGTGGGAGCTAACTGCCTGTGAAATACTTAGACAGCCAAGAGTGAAACAAAAACAAACACAAGAGTTATATAAACCCAAAGTGGTCATATGTAAACCAGGGCCAGATTCTCCACCCTCTTGCACTGGCAGCTTCTTTTACCTTGCCTGCACTGTTCTTGCCTTTGTAGTACCACCTTTATGACTTCAACAGGATTTTCTCATATGAAAGAGTAATTCCAACAGTACAAAATTTACAAAATTGGCTGCTGGCAATCATACAAAAGAAAACATGCAGGAAAATTGCAGTTCAATGGAATTTGCTCACCTCCCTGAGAATGGTGAAAACATCTTCACTTATAGCTATCCAAATTAGCATTACTCAAGTAGCAATAGAGAGACATATTAAGTTCAAACAGGGCTCAAATAATGTATGATTCGTGAGTAATATCCTCCCATGCCATCTAATTCTATTTCACTTCATGTTTCATCCTGGTTGAATAGTCTGGGGCAGTGACTGCCCATCTGAATTGTGATCTTTCCAGAAGGTTAGGAACCATATTGGTAGAAGACAACATAGTTTTGAACGTCACTTTGTTTGAATTTTGGGGCACAGAATAACACAGAAAGGGGATGATTAAAATATGACAGGGAAGGACAGAGAAACAGAAAAGAAGTGTTTGATCTTGACCTGCAATATCAAACATGAGAAGATTATTAGCCATTTAAATGTGTTTATGTTAACTCTAACTAGCACAGGAGTATTTGCCTAAGCCACAAAAATGTTGCTGAACTAAATTTGGGTAAGATTTGAGCACTACATTTTGCCTCAGCTATAACCTACCAGGGGCTCTATCCCCACTTTGCCTAGGTCCCTCCCTAAACCCCCAAGCTTTGCAGTATTTTCATCCCATAGCTTCATAATTTAATGGATTAACCAAGACAAAAAAGCTGGGGAAGGAAGACAAAAAGTAAAACATAAAATGGTGAAAAAGGAGTCAGGAAATCCATTTCACCACAAAAAGAGAAAAACAGAACAATGAATGAGGATACTATGCCAAGATAGTTGAGTTTCCAGCAGAAACCTAGGCAGCAGAGCCAGGAGAACACCTTTTCTCCTTGATGATTCTTCAAATAATCTATATGGTTCTGTTGCACACGACTTTGAAGAAGCCAACTCTCATTTTGTAAGTGAATTTTACAATCTTTTTTGCAGATTAATATATGTAACAGAAGTGTCATTGGCCACAGAGAGAGAAAGAACAAGGGCCTTCTAAAACACTGTAACAAACACCATGTACTTACAGCTATCCTTAGACACAAAACCCAAAGTTCTAAATCCTGTGTTTTCTAACTTTCAGCAACAAAAGCAGACAAACCAAGAGAACAATAGTTATAAAACATTCTGAGAAAAAAAAACAATCCAAGGTTGGAAGTGTTCAGCAACAGAGGAGGGGGGCATGGGAATTTATTTCAATTATTATTGAGGAATGACTAGTATTCTTATTCACGTTCATATTCACCATTAAGCTAGAGGGGAAATGGGACATTTAAGAGTTGATCATAAATGTTTTTATTTCCTATTCAAAAGGAAAATAATTCAGGGAAATTATCTCCTTGGGAATACATCTGATTTAATTTAGACTTGGAGAAGACATCACCAAACAAAAAAATAATTATTAAAGTTCAAAACTCTGCTAGGAGTACAACTTTGAACAATGTTTTCCTCAGAGAGCATACATCAAGATGATCTTCAATAAAGTCCTGGGAAGAGAAGAATATTCAGGAGATGCTTCTGGTTACATCATATTATAAGAAATATATTCACCCAAGACAATACATAGCTTTGTGGGAAAGAGTCAACAGCCTGTACTCCAGTTGGCATTAAGTTCAGATGCAAGCATGTTCTGTCTCTTCTGCCTCATCATGGTTTGTCAAAACAGATCAGAAACATGCACATACTTCTCTGAGGAATCATTTATAAATATCAACCTATCTAAACTTGTTTGTGAACATTGAAGCACATTCAGAAGGCTGTAAATATCACTCAGAAGCCATTTAAAAGGTTTTTTCTTTTATTTTGGAAGTTTCCTCTCTCTCTTTTTTTTTTTTAATTTTTGGTGGTGGAGCTTTGGTTGGTAATTTCTTGGATTTTTTGTTTTGATTTTTCTTAAGCCTTCAGGTTAATTCAAAACATTCCCCATGCTCCTTCAGAGCTCCTACACAAATTATTATACCAGTAACTCCAGACAAATTTGGTGTCAAATAATGTATATTTCATGTATCATGTACATGAACAGAGCAGAGCAAAGCTGGGAATTCACCTTCTTATAATGTGAATTACTATTTTCACATTTTCCAAATAGCTCACCTCAGCAGAGTTTAACTTTGCTGTAACAATGCCAGACTTGCCACTGGTCACTGGGATTTGACAAGTACCCCCTTATCCCCTGCTTCACAGAAAAGGCAAGTTTAGACATCTTGTTCTGTAATCAGAAAAAGTGGGTTTCTTTAAACTGAAAATTTTCTTTGGCTGCAACTTAGGGGGAATTGAGCAAGCAGCACTGCCTGGTAAATTGGCTCACACAGGTTTTCTTTAGGCTCTTTGCAGAGATTAAAAAAAACCTACCTTCTTTTCCTCCAGCTGATGGAGTTGCGCTGCAAGCTGGATGGAATGTCATGGGGAAAAATACCAACGACATAGGCAGTAATGAGACTTATTCTAGTGATGATCCCCTGATAGGAATTCCTTCTGTCTCTCGTTGAAGAACTCTGTTAACCACACACTGCAGATGTCTCTGGTATGGCAGAGCTTCCTCACCTCCAAACATCTGATACAACAGTGTAAGTCCAACCCTTGTTTCAGAGAGTATGAAGGGGCCTCCTGCCAGTTCTTACCAGCAGCTGACAAAAACCTGTATGTGCTGACAAAACTCCCCTTGGTCAATCAGTAATGACTGCTTCCATCACTGCAAAGCCACATTTCTCAACTGGGATTGCAGAATGGCTCAAATGTGGCCCTGAAGTGATATGAGATATATTTCAGTTCAAAAAATCACACTCTTTAATAAGGCTTTTGAGGGTCTTAGAAAGGTAGATAAGCTACCAGGATATTATACTCTTCAAGAGGTTAAGGAATATTGTTGCAGATGACTGAGCATGTCTCCTGGTTTTATCAGTTTCTGATGACAATGAACTTGTGGCTCAGCTGCCATGAAGAGAGTTTCACCTTATCAGAAACTCTCTGCTCAGGGCACCAGCCACCAGCATGACCTATGCTAATCTGCTTTTAAACAATAATACAGTATTTCTAAGCAAGAAAAATCATTCTCTAAAGATGTGTTAGTATTTTTAGTACAGTCTAGATTCCATACCATTGTCTTTAAAGAAATATGATACAACCATCCTGTTCTTATACTGATGGAAACACCTTCACACACAAGTGCCTGACAGAATGAGAGATCAAAGTTCATCAAACATTGGCTTCACTTCCTGCAGAAATTCAAATTCAAATTCTTTGTTTGAATGCTTCCAGCTGAAGTATTGCCTCAATAATTACTTGTTTTATTTAGGCAAAAGAAAAATCTTGTTGGGCAGCCCTCTTGAAATGGGAGCAGCTTTTAAGATAGGCCAGGTGTGACATTCACAACTACCATTGACACTCCATTTCAGCTGACAAGACCCACTCTGGTACAGGACCATGGCACATAGGTTCAGTATCTTATGCAAAACCTGGCCTAAACACCAGAATCTTCTCTTAATGGTAAAGATGTATATATTACTCAGCTTTGAAAGTAATTGTCTTCACTGCTAGTATTTGTGGAATTCAATAAATTCCAAGAAAGAAAATGGAAGAATTTTATTTTCTCTTCTGGTTTGGTAAACAACAACCCAGTTTCAGAAGATCTAGGAAGACTGGAAACTGCCTTTATTCACAATCAAAACTGACCATTTCTGAAAAATTATTTGCTGAATTCTTAGCTCTTACAGAAACTCTGGAAGTCTTGAGTTAACAAAAGAAAGGTTTCCAGGCCCTCTGCTCTCCATGCAGGTCCCCTTCTATGAGTACCCTTCATATTCTTGTCTTCACATTTCCTTATTCAAGAGACTTTGGTCCCAGAACTCAGTGGGAATCTTTATTAGGCTGAATAAAAACAAGAATGAATTTAGTTCTAATATTCTTTAGTCCATATTTTCAAGACAGAGGCTGAGTCAAAAAAGGAGCTTTATTAGTGTTTGTTCCTTCTGAATAATGACAGCAGGTGCGCCAGTATGAATTTAACAATTTTACTGCAGATTACTGGATTCAGACCTACAATGTACTTTAAGGTTTTTATGAAGAATTAGATGCTTAGTTGCAAAATTTGGCATCCATTCTAGCTACTATAATCCATTAAGGTCCTTTTACATTCTTTAACAGAATAGACTTCAATAGCACAAGCATAATATCCAATAATATTAAACCACACTCCAGATACTGGGCTCATAGAAGGTCAAATCTGCTTCCACTTTTCTGTTACAGAATGAGAAAAAAATACGCATTTTATACACATCCAGTTGTCCTGCTTTAGAATTTTGAAGGAAGTAATAAAATTCTTATTTTCAAAAATTTTCATAATTTATCACCCCAGGCTCCAGGAATATTTATGGTCTCATCAACTGACCTCTCTTAGACATCCCAAGCACTTGATGGCCAGTGTCTGACAGTGGGCAGCTTTCCAGCAAGGAAACACTCTGACACGGACACACTGAAGACCAGAGTCACACCAATGATGGGACACAGCTTTCAAAAAGAACTGTTCTACAACCAGGATTGTACATTCTGTGTCTGGTGACTTAACATAATACACCCTAAACAGAATGTTGAGATTTGCTGTAAAACACATTCATTTTCCAGCAGTGATATTTAAATAAGTGCAAAATAAAGCCACCTAAAGAAGAGTCAGCAGACCATAGCTTTTCTGACTAACTCGGTATTACTAATTAAAGTGTACCACCACTACTTCCCTGAGTTCTCCACATCTCCATCTGAAGCGGGGCCGCTGCAGTGAAAGCTCACATGAAGGTATCAGTAGCACAGATGGGGCTTCCCCACTGCTGTAAGAGCTCTATCTCTCACTGGGTTGCAGATTTAGACTCCCTTTTGCTGTCCTTTGATGACTCTTGCACTTCTGGCAATGCAATTCTTCATAAGGAAGGGCTTAACCCGGTTACCCTGGGTACACAGAGGACATGACATTTTTCTGGGAATGGGGAGCATTGCATCCAGACCTCTTCAGACAGAGCACAGATTTTTGCACTTCCTGGAAGAATGCTGTCATCCGCATGGTAAGGAAGGGCAGTATGGCCATCACCACTATATTCACTTAAATATCTATCACCACTGTCTCATCTCCCCCTGGACGGATCAAGGATATTAATGTGCAATACTGGGTCAGAAATTGGAACTCCAGAGAGAGACAAGCGCTCAGACCTTGCCTGCTGCACAGCATTTTCTATACAGCTGTAGGTGACAGCCTTTCACCACCACACACCACGCCGCCCGGATCTCTCTCTCTCTCTTTGATTTCCTGCTGCACAGCATTTTCTATACAGCTGTAAGTGACGGCCTTTTCACCACACACCATGCTGCCTGGATCTCTCTCTCTCTTTGATTCCAAGATGTTTATACTTACTCTTGGTGGACTGATTGCTCTGCTGAAGTTAGAAATCTACAGCACAGGAAACATGGTTCCTGATTTGTGAGGACCAGATGTTCCTCCATGGCAAACACAACATCAGAAAAATGAGAATAATGAATGAGGGAGGCGTACCGGAAAGACGTGGGAAGTCATTTTCTATTGACCAAAAAAAAAACAACGCAGGTCTGGCTGTGAAGTGCATTGTATTGTTATCCTGAATATTAGTCATTTCAGAATGTAACCACAACAGGTTTTCCCATAAATAAATCAAATCTCTTCCCATGATTCTCTCATCAAAAACTTCCTATTTGAATGACAGTTTTTAATTACTAGATCAAGTTCTGCTTGCATAAAGAGTTTCCATTTCAAAGAAGTATTGCACTGATATGAAAACTCTCTGGAGAAACATCCTTGTCATTGAAAAGTGCACAAGTTTTGACTCTGTGGCTTTCCTCTGGAGAGGCCACAGCATTGTATATACAGCAAACAACTCCATCAGGTTCTTGCCAGATGCATATACTTTATTTGCTACTGAACCACTACGCCCCTGGGTGAGCCTCAATTCCTGCATGCTTTTTTTTTTCCCCTCTGTAAAAACAGAGTTACTAAAAAGCATTTCTCAACCTGGAGAAGGAAGCAGAGAGGAGCAGAGAAAGGGGTGACAGGGATTTTATAAGATACCCCTGGGATACTCTTGGGAGTTGTGCCCACTGGCTGCCACAAGTTTCAGATGTAGTTTACATAAAAGGCCTTTGCCCTCTATGGTGAGGACAGAACAGGGAATCAGCTGTTGAGGTGGTGGGGAAGCTACAAGGAATGAGGGACCAATGAAGCAAGCCTGAGCTGAGCTTCTGCCAGCATTTGCCATTACAGAAGGGGTAACTGCAGCTTTCATCCTACCCTCCCCCTTCTCCCACCCAGGCAGCAGTGCCTACCTGTGCCAAAGAGAGAGAAAAGGGGTACTGCTAGCACCTGATGGGAAGAGTTGCAACTTAGCTTCTGTAATGAAGGAAAAGGAATGAGAAAGTGTCCTATTAGATGCTGGAGGAACACAGAGAGAAAAAAAAAAAGGAGCTTGAAAACCGCTGGATTATAATTTTATGGTAGTATTATTTGATGGGCTGACTTAACAAGTCTTTCCAACTTTGGTTCCAAAGATTGTATGGATACTTCCCTATCTCACCCAGGTGTTTGAAGTTTAATTAATTAATGTTTATAAAGAGCGTTACAATTTCCAGATGAAAGGTCCTATGCAAGTGCAATGTAGTATTACTCATTGAGGCGATTGGGTTAGAGAGTATCACGTTACACAATACAGCTCTTCCCTCAATGATTTCAAGCGTTTGAAGTTCTGATAAAATGTGTTTATCACCAAGACAGATATAATGGAAATACTCTTAAGGCGTGACCTGGATTATGAAAGCAGAGGTATGGTTTTGGGAATGGAACAAACGAGAATTAAAACAACTCCTGGGGCCAGATTTGTCTACAGTTGTATAAAATATATTCTGTTCTTCCTTTTTTCCCTCCCTGAGTAGGCTTTTCTTCTCTTCTAAAATAGAACCGGTTATTACGACGGGTGTGAGCAGACATGCAACAGTTCACGTTCAGTTCCTATTTCCATACTCATCCAACTTGACATTTTCTCATGACTTTCTTAAAATTATTTTCTGTTCTAATTTTTTTTTAAATGTCTAGATTAACCCTAAAGGCGAACAGTTTCTTTTTGGAAAGTTCTGCTTTAACCAGTAATCAAATGGAATTACATCAAAAACTCATGGACAATGCCAAGCTGGAGACTGCAGCCAAGACTCTCAAGACATGACGACCAGTTTTGACCCCCCAGTACACAAAAAAGCAAGGTAAATTTGAGAAAGCTTGGAATAGGGTTACCAGGGTGGTCAGTGAACTGGAACACCTATGAGGAGAGGCTGATGGAGCAAGGCGAGTTCATGCTGGAGAACTGATGGCTCCAGGGGACTTAACAGCAACCCACCCATAAAACAGAGAAGTTACTGAGAAGACAGAAGGCTCTTTAGTGAGATACACAGTGGGAAAACAAGAAACAATTGCCATAAAAGGAAGAAAGGTTTTCACTGGAATATAAGGAGAAAAAAGATTTAACGACTAAGGTAATTAAGCATTGGAGCAGGTAGCCCAGAGACTGTGGAATCTCCATTTCTCAAACTTTTCAAGACTCAAATGGAAAACATCCTGAGAAACCTGATGTGAAAGTAGTGGTGACCCTCCTTAGAGCAGGAGGTTCCTTTCAATCTGACTCAATGGGAAAGGAGGAAAGCCCAGGTGATGTCCACTTGTTCAGGAGTGGGCTTGAACACTCGTGATTGATTTAAGAGAGCTGAACAAATTTGTCCAAAATTTGTTGGAAAAATAAATTATTCATTATTTGTCAAAAGACAATTGTTACTATTTTGACTGCCAGGTTCTATCTTTGTTCTTCCTTCACTTTCTAAAAAAATGTATCACAGACAAACAACACAGACTTGGGATGGCTTATAAATAAGACATTATTGCACCTAGAGGTCTCAATTAAAAGAGAAACAAAACCAGGATTTTTAATAATACCAGGTACTTTCTTTGTGCATTTCTGCCTCTTGAAAAAGAATCTGCATCAAGTTAAATTTGTGAATTACTAAAACATACCACTGACCAAGCAAATTACAGAACACACTAAAAGCTTTCCTTAGCTAAGTCTTCTAATTTTTTGTGATATTGAAGTAAATAATTAATTTTGCATGAATGCTGATTTTATTAATAGCCCTTATTAATGAATAGTTAGTCTTCTAGAGGAATATTCTTATTCTTGGCATTTTTAACATGTTTTTCTTCCAAAATTCTGTTTTATTCCTACTAGGAGTTAAATGCCCGAGTACACCAAGTAATTAAGTGTAACAGAAGCACACCTGCCATAACTCTGACAATTCTAAATATGAGATCGTGATTCCGATTTGCCCCTAAACAGAATCAATAACTGAGTAAGGATGTCAAGAAAACAGGATTGTTACGAAGTTACATGTCAGTTTTCTCCTTTTTTTTAAATCAGGCTTCTCACCCTCCTCCCTCCCCTAGTTTACAGAAATCTGTAAGATCAAAATGGAGCAATGCAAAAAGACGAAAAATATTTTGAAGTTACTACTGACTGCAGACTCACAGACACATCTTGCAAATCTCTATCTTAATACTGTAAAGAGGCAAAAAGCATTAACGACTATTAGACAATTAGGAAACTAGAAATCTTAACAGTGATGAAACTAAAACAACATAAGGGCAAGAATAATGCATGGACACTTAAAATGCAATAGAGTAGCTATGTAGTTGGCAATTATCCTGAGTAGTTTGGACAAAAGGGTGATTTTTATGCTTTGCTCCAAAAATTTTTGGCATAAAAAGGGAATATAACACTTCATTTTCACTGCAACTTCATGACATTAAAGGTAAACTAGGAAAACATCTTTGTGGAGAGAGCATTCTGTGCCTAACATGTTAATGGTAGTTAATGAACCAAAACCCACAGAAATCCCTTTGGACAGCTAACAAACACACACAGCTATTAATTAGGTCACAGTTGTTTCCTCACAAATCTTTTGTTCATTTCAGTTGTAGAAAACACCAACATATCCATTAGACCTGTGGGGAGGTATTCACCAGAGAAGAAAATATTTATTTATTATACGTTAAATGCTTGCAATTACATGACTACTTATGGCAGTTCTGCTGGTTTCTCTCTTTGTAAGTAAACTATAATCACTGAGCTCACAATCTATTCTATTCCTCAGAACACCACTCACCTCAGCAGATGGAATTGTTTTATTTTGTGTACTTCAGGCAACCACTCTACTCAATCAGAGATTTGTTAAAAAAAAAAAAAAAAGGAAACAATTATGTTTCACTTTCATAAGACAGAAGCTGAGAGGTATTGGTGAATACCTCAGAGGTGAAGGTTAATTTCTGCTTGAAGTCCAGTTAAATTTGAGTTCCACCCATCTAAGTTCCCCAAACACAGTTTGCCCTCTATGCCAGTTACTTTATTAACCAGCTGTGAAGATGATGTTTGTAAAGAGCTCGTGTTCTTATTGCAGGAAATTGTAAAATTGCAGGCTGCACGTTATGTCAAGGACACAAACCAGGTGGATTTCCTGAGAGCCCAGGGAACACCACTGCCTTTATGAAAATAATCAGCAAGAGTTTCCTAATTTCTATGCATGTGCAATGCACTGTGGGGCAGACAAGGTGGCAGATACAGTGTAACATTCCTCTCTTGGGAACAAAGATGGCAGAGGGTGATGCTTTGGTCCTGGTCTGTCTTCTCTGTTTGAACCTTGCTTTGGAAAGCTGGCCATATTCATTACCTCACCAGTCTAGTCCTACTTCTCCCATCACTACCTCTGCCCCAGGGCAGCTGCTGTTTCCTTGCCTCCATGAATCCTGCCCCAGAACCTCCACCACCACCTCCTCCTCACACAGCCCACACCAACTACTGCCCTGCCTCCCTCAGCCCACTGAGGCTGCATTAATACACCTGCCTGAACCCAGCTGACTGTCCAGAACTCACAGGTGTGACTTCACAGGCTCCCAGTACTGGCTGAGCTAATTTGCTCAGGTCCCCTGCTGCACCTCACCTGCAGTGGGTCCATGTCTTGCAGGATGGAAAGCACAAGGTCAGAGAAAGCAAGAATTCTTTCCAAGTCATTACATCTACAGTTTTATGAGTTGTGAGTTACAGTAGCTAGGATAATGAAGTTAACTTGGATAAGCCTAATATGTGACTTACACTCCTACCCACTTACAGATCAAAATTAAGAAGAGTCAATAACATTATTCTTCAGGAAAGAAAAAAAAAGTGAAGCAGTTAACTGTCTTACCATAATCCTATCACTGTCAATAATGGTGTTCAAGCGGTGTGCAATGGTCAGCACTGTGCAGTGAGCAAAGGTCTCACGGATCGTCTTTTGAATGAACTCATCTGTTCTGAAACACAGCAAGAGCAATGCAGACAAAAATAAGATGTTTGCATGGATAACTGAATGGCAGGCAGGTTTTATGACTTCATCAAACATGACTGGATAGAAGGAAATATGTTTCTAAAGTTATTACAGCGCTTCTTCCTCTTGTTATACCAGATGACTTGGAGGCATATCATGAAACACACTCCAAAATTTACCCTTTCATACCTCATGAGGAAAGGGTTTCTTCTTTTAAGTAGAGCAAAAGGCTTCATTTCAGGAGACTAATTTCTCAGCCTTCAATAACAGAAAAGGGAAAATTCTGTAGATTCAGATAGTTCTACTGATTTCTACACCAAAAAAAATTGTTGTTCTCTTTCAAGATTTAGTTCATGCAAACAGTGAAGAAAAGTTGGTCAAAGTACAATATCTCTTATTGCAAATCATCTGAAGAACAAACACAAGGCAGCCTAGAACTAAGGTTCTTGATTTCAAATGCAAAAGAAGATTAATTAGAGGAGATGGTTGGAATAGCTCACTGGAATAGCTCAATAACTTGAACACTGAAAAAAACCAAAATGGCATACCCTGTAAATCAAAAGCATTAACTGGAATGCACAACCCAAGAAAAGAGATAGAAGATTCCAAGTTAAGAGTGAGCCTACTGTATGAATTAACCACCACCTAAGAAAAGGACAGCAGGAAACATAAGACTTGTAAAGAATGAAAACCAAGCTAGAGCACAGACACTGAAGTACATACAGGGCTGAAGTGAAAACTGTCACAAATAAAGTTGGGAACTGTGAAAAGGAAATAAAATTACACTGATGGGTAGTTAAGACACTAGAATGTTCTTTAGCCATGTAAATGAGCCGTAAGGCAAAAGATGGACAATACTGATGGAACTGGAGCTTACTGAAGTAACTAACTGTACAAGAGAAGCACTGACACCACCTAACTTAGAGGACACCAGTCAGACTTATATGTGGAGATCTCTTCAGTCCCCTCTTAAGTCATTGAAAGGGAAGAGGCATGGCTGGAAGGCAAATCTGAGAACCTGGACTAGGCAGCCATCCGGTGATGAATGCCCTCTAGAGGCACCTGACAGCCCGCACTGCACAGGTAGCCTTGGGTCCCACCACCAGGCCTTGGGAATACTCACATGTTGCCCCCTAGCATTCAAAAAAAACCCAAAAGACAATTGAGAAAAAGGAACAGAACCCAAAATTTTCCTCCAAGATAGAAGGATAACGAAGAACTCAAAATATACTGGCGTTAGTTGAACCAAGGAAGCTCCAGGCAAGAAGTCAGGCACTTGAAGGCATGGGCCTCATTTCCAGGATTTCTATTAAAACATGAATTTGTTATTTTGCATATATGATGACTGGAGAATAATAAAATGTGCAGATGGGGTTAAAAAAAGACAAGGGAGATATCTGAATAAACTAGAATATTTAGGCAGACATGTTGGCTACAATCAGTTGCTTGCAAAGTCTGAATTCTTCAAATCTTTAGAAGTAATGGGAAAATAAAATAAAACACATGAAAGATTCATAAAATATATCTTCCTCTGATTAAGTAGTATTTTTTTAGACAGAAGTAGTACTCCACACTGAATCTGTTTGCACAGAATGAGTATCTGATATCACTTCATGAATTATGCAAAGAGAATTGTTCCGAGGCCATCATGCCAGGAGGCACCAGCAATAAGAAGTGGACAGACAACTTTGGAAGAACAGGATGACTTAGAGGAATGAGGTAACTATTACATTTCCACAGTAGAAAGTATGAGTTCATGCTCAGGATGAACACAGCTTCTGTTACAAGCTAAGCTGAAGCAATCAGCATGACAAAGGAGAAGACAGATCCTTGCTGATGACAGGAAGAATCATCAGAGAGAAGGAAGACATAAACAGTTAAGTAAGAATTGCATGCATTCTAACTGTTACCTTCATCTGGTAACAGAAACATTTAAAGTCTCTCATAGCATAAGAGAATTGAGTTTTGGACCACATTCTGAGACGCTTGGTCCTTCTGCTCCTACTTCCCAAAAGAAGCTCAAAAACAAAGTGGGAAGCAGGTGTTCCTCAACTCCTTTTGAACAAAGGCCAGTAAGCAATCAGGAAAAGAAACAGGAGGAGAAGTCAGGACAGGGTCAGGCTCTTTAGTTGTGTGTTATCGCCTTAAGAAAAGGAAGTTGTTCATCATATTCCACATCACAGCTATACCAGTCCTTTCACCCCAGTGTTAATGCATGTGTATTTGTTTGCTCTCTTCTCAGCAATGCCTCAATAACCTGACTACTCTTACCTCCAAAAGGGGAAAAAAAAAAGCAGGGACATGCATGAAAACACTCACTATGGAAGAGTCTTATAGAGACAACAGGATGTGTTCTGTACAATGGTTGAAATAGCAAAACAGAAACAAAATATTCAATATTCAACACTCCCTAGAATTTTGTAAAGGAAGTCTTTTTCTTTCCTTATCGTCAAGCTCAAGGTGAAGTTTTCTCCAAAGCTACTACAGAACATGAGAATCATAGCTGGCTCAGGAACTTTGAGAACAACTTTACAAAGGGCTTAAAATTATTTGTAACTCATGTTATTCCTACTGTTTTCAGATAGCTTTGACTATCCCTGTCCTCTGCATTAATTTATATTATCTCCTTTTATTACATGTCTTCTTTATAGCACTACCTCTTCCTACATTTACAAGAAAAAAGCCTCTCATTCTTAGAGAGATAATATCAAACTATCATCTTAAACAGGTATTTCTTGAACACAAGCTTATCACTAACAAGAAACTGCTGTCCATATTGTGGGCGTGACAAATGTTCTAAAATGAGACTTCAGAGTAATCAGGAACAGACTTAATAGCTCCATCTTCAAATATCACAGAACAAGATCTGATGCAGACGTGTCTGCTGACTGACACTTGGCTAGATCCTCTCCAAGGTTCATGGTAGATCTTGGAGCATAGTTTTTGGGACAGCAAGCAGAAGCACCATCAGTAACCTCCAGGAGAATCTCAGGAAGAAGCTAGGGAAAGCAAGAAAATCTGAAAACATCAAGAAAAGCATTTGTATGCACAATTATGTGCTGACAGAGGGTAGAGACTGTACCACATACCAGTTAGAGCCAGAAAAGTACCAAAGGAAACATAATTTCTGTCCCTTTTTCAGGGCATAAATGGACTCTTAGTGATGTCTACCCACAAGTGAGCAAGTGTCTAGGCAAGTGCCAAGTGATTTCATCACCCACCTCAGTAGATCAAACCCCAGCATCTTTCAGGCACATCAAAAACCAAAGGTGCAACCTGAATACCAAAACCAGGGCTGCTGGATGACAAAAACCCAATCCTAATCTGATTATATAAAAATGGGAACCACGATACTCCCTACTGCAAGGAACAATACAATAAGAAGGCACAAAATGGTGGTATAGCTGTCCCACAGGCACCACAAGTTGAGGAACTAACACCAAGTTTCCCAGCAACCCAAGATCTGGTGTAACCTGAATTAGTTGACTGTGTACAAAGAAAACTATCTGAAGAGGAAGAATAAATATGATCTGAATGTGAAGGAACCAAGCTGCTGAAAGGAAAACTGGATAAGTCATTATCTTCTAATGTCCTCCTGGGATTGTCCTGAAAGCGTATTTCACACTACACAATTCCTGAGAGGCTTAGATAATTTCTCAGAAAGAGAAAGAGTTACAGATAGCAGTTAGACGTAATAAAAGGTTAAACCTGACAAGTTTAAGATGGCTAATGAACTGAACTATGTGCAATGGCTGGTTTTACTAGACTCAGTGAACAACCAATGTAAAAAGATGGCAGTGGTTTGCTCACCCGAAGTTTTGTTCTCTATAGGCAAAAATACCAGTTAACACAACTAAAATAAATTCAGTATTTTTAAAAAGTCTCAGTTACTAATGGTTTTGTTTCTGTGTATCATCAAAGCAACTACATGAAGATTTTCAGCTCTTTTGCTCCAGATTTCACACAATTTTCCAGAACAGTTCAACTGCTTTAAAACCAGACTCTATTCTTCAGGGTGAGAATGGACCAAGAAGATAAAATCAAATTAAATGTCTGTCAGTCATCATATAAATCATGCAGGTAGTCTGACTTAGGGCAACCTTCTTTATGGCAAGCTCCTCCTTCCCCCCAAATAGCACTCACACCTCTGCCACATGCAGAGCAGGTGGCATCTATGAGGAGCTAGGGAGAAAATGAGGGTACACAGGCAAGCCAGAACACATGAGAAGGGAGAAGATGAACTTCAAATTCCTTCCCTTCACTCCCAGTAGCAGACAAGAATGGCCTAGCTGAGCTGAAACGTGGTGGGGAGTCCCCTCAGTCCCCTAGGAAAGCTACAGTGCCCACCAGACAGCATCCACTGCCTCACGTCACCTCACCCTTCCTTCTCTTCCTGCCACCCCTAACCCCTGCCTTCTCACACCTGCTTCCAGGTTTGTGGGAAATGGAAAAGGGTGTTGTCCAACACAGGCTGAACTGCAGAAAGGACATGGTGGCAGCAGCAGTTGAGGCTGCCAAGGAAGATAGATCAAAAGCCAGAAAAACAAACCAAAAAAAGAGGAAAGTATCTCCAGAGCTGGTGGCAGCTTGCCATGGTCTCCCATCTCAGGTGCTCGGTATGATGTGTGCTTGCCACCAGGTGAGAGACAAGGGTGCCAGGTATGGGGGTTGTGCATCAGAAGAGTAGGAGGTTTTCCTTACACACCAAAAATGCCTCCCTAACTGCTCAGTTAAGCAACCCACATCAGCATTTCCTGATGATCATCCTATCAGATTGCAGAGCTAAAAAATACTTGGCTCTAGTTATACCAACACATTAAGGAAAAGGTAATAATGACTGTAATGCAAACTGAATTCAAAGAAGAAGTTCCAAGTTATTATTTGTATTGTTATGCCTAGAGTTGATACAAACAAACATTTACCTTATTATAATATATATTGCAGCACACATTAATCAAGATCAATTAAATGGATAGTGTAAGTTGAGAACGCACATGCGAGATGCCAAAATAGGGAGGATGAGTAAGATGGTATTAAATTTCCCCACCTATGATTAATCACAGTTAATCTATCAGAGCTCAGCCAAAAATAAACTAAGAGTAAAAAAAGAAAAAAAAAAAGAAAAAAAGAAAAAAAGAGAACCTCCGGGAAGGCACTTCTCTACAGGTTTTAGAAATACACTGTCAGCTGAACTGTAAAGCTTCACCAGTGGCACCACTTCTCCTCTAAGAAGATGTTAGAAAAATGAGTCACGCCCAGATGACATACAAAATCCTTAATGCATCTGTTTGAGGGACTTGCTGTGTTATTGTCCTCTTTGGACTTTGAGTTCTCCCTCAAGCCATAGTTTGTTGGAACTATATATTCAGCTCAGACTAATTGATGCAGTACGTTTGCAGTATTGTTTCCAAAATATTTCCACCAGCGCCTCAAATGCTTCAAAAATTAACAGTGGGGGTACTTAGCTATTGGAACAATTTAACAGGGGTTGTCATTGAATTTTTTTTGCTATTGAGGTTGGATGTTCTTCCAGAAGTACACTCTAGTTCAGACAGAAATGAATTCAGGAAAGTTCTGCTGTCCTGAGTTATACAAGATAGAATAATGAATAAGTGAGTCCATCCTGGAGACCTAAACATCTCCAAATCTGCTTTGCAGTTCCTGTGGTGTTTAGGACAGCTTACCTTCTGCCCCTGCCCCTACTTGACCTCTAACTTACCACACCAGCATCTGAAAGGACAGCATCTCACAACCAGAAGTATCTGGTTTTGCTTACAGCCATTCTTCACCTTTCTAGTTTTAGGGGGTTTTGGGAGCAAGATGAATTAAATACTTTGTATTTATTTATTTATTTATTTCCAACAAACATTTCTTCCAGAAGTCAACAGAACTCAACTTGTTTCCTAGCTATTCTGATGTTACAGAGATGCATTTTCAAGAACGTTCTTGTCTTCTAATCTATGGCTGCAGGACAAATAAGCTTTGAATATTAATTTCCCTACTCTATGGAATGCACTGAAATTAGGGATCTTTTGAGTGCTTAGTTTATATCATCTGCTCCACAGCCAAAGCGCAATCGCCCCGTTTTGAATAGACAAAAATGATGGTATCATCAAAAACATAAAACAGCAATACAAAGTACGTGAAATATAAAGCATTTAAGTTAATCTCTACAGCAGAGATGAACATATTAGGAGAGAAACCAGCTTATTTTAATATGACAGATTTTGTTTTTACCTTGGGTCCACATTTGCTGTTGCTTCATCAATGATAAGAATACGATTTTTTTTTAGAACTGCTCTGGCAAGACACACCAGCTGTCTCTGACCAACACTAAAATTAGATCCAGATTCTGCCAGCTGTGTCTCCATTTTGTTGGGTAGATCTTCCACAACCTCCTTCAGTTGCACCTGTTGACATGTCAACATATTGTAGGATGAGTAACTCTCTTTTAAATCAGCTATTGTGCGTCTGATGACACAACAATAAGTATGCAAGGTTTGCCTTTTATATTCTGACACAAAATGAGTAAGTGCCAAGTTGGATTACAGTGTGTGTCAGTTATTAGAATTCTAAAAACATGTTGTTAAGAATCTATTAATGTTCATTAAAACCAAGATATGAATCAAACTATAACCAAGGCATCATCCCAAAGGATAATTTTTTCATAAAAGACTTATATAACAATATACACACCTGCACACACACGCACACACACATACACAAATGCACATATGATAGTCTTCCTTTTTCTGTCAACAGCTATACCTTTATCAAACCTGATGAAAACATCCAAAACCTAACACACACAAGCACCGTAATGTTATTGTTATGTGGATTTTAAATACCAGATGTACATTATTAGATTTTCTAAGTCACCTCTTCCAAGGCGTTCCACAGCTCTTCATCAGTGTATTCATTGAAAGGATCTAAGTTTTTCCTCATGGTTCCAGTGAATAAAACAGGCTCCTGAAACCCAGCAAAATCAGCATTCCACTATAAATACAGGTTTTATAACGCAACAGATAATTTAATGATAATCACAGCTAATCTATATCAACAATAGCACAGAAATATCCAACAACAAGCTATCAACTCTGAAATGCAAAGGTGTACATTACAACTGCATGCTTAAGAGGGATGGGGAGAGGCAAGTGTTCAGCTACTCTGTATGAAGATAATTTACCAAACAGGACAGGTCTGTTTGCAAATTGCTGTACACAGTTATGTCGGTACTTAAACGGGCATTTACATGCCACTGCTCTGATGCCACAAGCTATATATATATACTTATATGAAATCACTCCCATCCTCATGGTATTGTTAATGAAAACCAACAACTAGCACTGTCAATGAGCTCACACTCCTAAATCACTTTTGGGCAGTTTTGAAAACCTGGTTTTGAAGTACATAAACCAGAGGGAATCAAAGAGCTTTTTGGTTTTCCTTCTGTGTTTGGCTGTGGGTTTGGTTTTTTTTTTTTTCATTTCACACCATAAAAGCCCTTCACCATTTTACCATCAGGGCTAAGCAGGAACAGCTTTCACCATTTAAAACCTAAACACATCTATACTGCCACAACACCAAAGCAAACTTACTTAGAACTGGAGCACTGCTGGGCAAAGCTCTCACTCAAATTATACCAGGGAGTCAAATCAGTACCTTCTCCCATTCAGGTACCAATGTGGTTGAAGCAAGTTTTGTTCTACTTCAGTTCCCAGGCAGAGTAATAAAAGATAATTAATCAAACTGGCACAAATCAAATTACACTGAAACATGTAGTATTTAAGAATTGGAAGAGGACTTTTGGTTCAGAACTCCTTAAGCAACAGATCAGTACTCAGTAATGTGAGTTGCCAGACCTGAGAGTCATGCACTGACATGACTTTAGGGCTAAACTCATCTTAATACCACACATAAAGACAAAAACAAGTCAAAAGCTGTAACAGTGCTAATCCTAAATGGAGACCATTCATCATGTTGTCAGTCCTCTTTAAATTGGGGAAATTTTAGGCAAAAATGTGTTCTTTTTTTTTTCTTTCTTCTCTAGGAAATAAAATCTAACTTACACTGGGCAACTTCAGCTTACTCTGAGATTAACCTGTCATGACTTTCTCCCCATCTAACCCTAATGATGCCCAGTTCCAAAGTGCTGCAGCAAACCAGAAGAGAATTCAGACCTTAACTCTTTTATTGTCTTTGAATTTTGAAACCATCTGAGTGCTATAAAAGAATTTAAAGACAAAACATACCATAAGTAATATGAAGGAAGATATACTTTCAAATAATTGGCATATTGTATCAAGAAATGTATCTGCTGCAATAGCAATGTCATTAAAAATTTGCTGAATGAGCAAAAGGGTTTAACACAAAACATTTCCAGGCCAAAAAACAATTTTGTTGAAAAACACCTAGAAACTAATTTGTTTAACAACACACATTTTAGTACACCATTTAGTGTATTTTGAAGGTATTGTTAAATTTATTTTCCTTTTCAATCCGTTTTTATAGGTTGGCAAAGAAGAGGCTGAACCTATAAAGTGTTCACAACTATTATAGAAGTCCTAACAACAGACATGCACTGCAACAGAAGATAAGGATATTTTTTAATTACCATTTCTGACACAGATTATTATTTAAAACAGTCTGGTTTATGAGAGGAAAGCAATAAGACTAACCTGTAAATAATTGTTGTAAAAATGCTTGCAGTCAGAGAGGCAGACAACATTTGCATAGAAAAGATTTACAAACACAACCTTTACACAGCTCCATCCAAGCAAGCAATTAGAAGTCTAAGCACATTTTTATTTCTCCAGGTAGGTATTTAAACTCACACACAAGAAAACTTCAGTCTTGCCTCATCACTCTCTAGGAATGGCTCTGTTTAGCATGTTTTATGTTGCAATTCTAATAAGCATCTCTCTCTCTCTGGTTTTTCAGCTGCCCACATAATTATGAAGATATTTGCTGCAAAATAACTACCTGATGTTACATTGCTATTATTGACACTGCTATTAGCACAGTGCAAGACAATGCCTATCATACAGTTACCAGAGCAGAAACCTGATTCCAAACCCTCCTTCCTCCTCTTCTTTGTACCACCACTTGATAGTTTTGCATATTTTTAGTTGAAACAGCCGTCCCTTACACAAAAAACAAAACCAAAAAGAAACAAACAAAAACAAACAAACAAAAAAAAAAAAAAAAAAAACCAAAAAAAAAAAAAAAAAAAAAAACCCACAAAAAAAAACCAAAAAAAAAAAAAACCAAACCCACAACGACCAAAAAAAACCAGCCAAAAAACCCCAACCTGCTAGCCTATGGGCATAAACAAAAAAACCCAAAAAAACAAACAAACAAAAAAAAACCCCCACAACGACCAAAAAAAATCAACCAAAAAACCCCAACCTGCTAGCCTTTGGGCACTCAAAACTTTTGTGACTATGAGCAAACCTTATACAAATTTGACAAAAATCATAGAGGTCCAATGGATTAAAACAGTTTTAAAACTCTGTCAATAGACTTATGTATGAAAAAAACCTCACATGTACAATTGAATGCAGTGAATTTTGAGCATCTGTGTCATTCAACATGTAGAAACTCTATTTGACCTGCAGTTTTCCTGTATCAGTGTCCTATTTTGTTCAACTGGGCTGAACTCTTCAAAATGAAAAAAATCACCCAGAATAGCTATAGGCAAGGCTTTCAAAAAGCTGTAGACCTTGAATGAACTGATGATCATCTGCTTTCACGAGAAAGGAACGCTACACACAAACAAAAAAATAGAATTTAAATCCATATAAAGTTCTCTTTACATACAAAAGATGACTAGTTCCAGTGAGTACTGCAATAACAAAGCCTGCAGCATGCAGAAACAAAAGACATCCTGCATTAGGCAACAATCCAATTGCTGGGGAAGTACCTATTTTTAATTTTTTTTTTTAATAGCCTACCTGTTTCTTTTTGACTCCTATTCTTCGAGGAAAAAAAAAAGCTTCATTACCATTTGTATTAGATTCTCAACTTAAAGAAATTAATGCACTCTGACTGCCACCCTGCCAACAGACTAGCACACATTCAGACATAACCCTAAATACAGATTCTGTTACAACATAGAGAGATCTGAGAAATAATGCTAAATATGGCAAAAATATTCCTCTGGTTTACAGTCTTTTCTTCACTCTACCTGCCAGATGAACTACTTTCCAAAATACGACTTCACATTTGCAGCATACGAGCTTTTCACTCTTCCTCCCTCTTCATTGGAGAGCAAATGCCCAGAGAAGAGATCAGAGCTCTCATGAAACTGTAACATGCACAGACTTTGCCTTCTAAGTTTTAAGGTTACACATAACCCTTCTCTGATACAATGTCTCATGAAAGTAAGACTCCAAGGGAAGTCCTGTGACCTACTGGATTTCTTTGAACAGCCTTTGTTTTACTCCAGCATGAGAGATGAGGCTATTTCCATCACTGCCTTATTGGGTTTCTTTCCTGTACTGCAGCCTTTCTTGCATTCAGCTTCTAAAATTCATCAAGTTTTATTTATTATGGGTTATAATGACCTACTCTTTACCCTGTTCCCCTGGTCTTCTCCTGACCCACCTTCTCCAAATAAAGCAAAAGCTGATAGCTCACTTCTAGGTAGCACATTTGCTCCTTCTAAATCTAGCACCACTCAGTTTGTACAGGGGTTACTAGAGAGGTGAAAGTTGTCTTGCCAAGTCCCTTACTAAGGAAGCATCAGGCAGGAATTGCTGCCAAAGGATCAAGTGACTTCAGAGGACTGCTGAAGACTGGTATACACTTATCAGATTTTCTCTGCTTTTCCACAGACTATGGGAGGACAGCATACAGCTAACACACAGATATTCCAAAGGAACAGACAGGGTATAAAAATGGAAAAAAAATGCTCCAGCCCACAAAACTGATTCTGTTTATCTTAAAATAATCAAGACCTTAAACAAGTAAGAATAGTTACAAGCTACAGTTCCTGTACCTACTGCATTCAGAGGTGCAAGGGGAACACACTCCAGCAGAGCACTTTAAACACTATGGCATTATATTCAAAACATCCATGGCAAACCAAGTCACTCTCTTACTTGAGGTATAATTGAAATTTTTTTCCGCAAGTCATGGAGTCCCAGCTCTGATGTCAAGTACTTATCAATCCAAATCCTTCCTTCAGGTTCTGCCAAGCGAAAGAGGGCTGCTATCAGAGAGCTCTTCCCAGCTCCGGTTCTTCCCACTATTCCAACCTAAGGAGCAAGCACACCTGTACAATTAAACTGTGAGCTTTTCAGGAGAAATTAGTATGTCAAGCAACATTTTTACAGCTTCACAGGATTTGCAGTAGAACATGCACCAAATAAAACTTCTTTGTAATTAACATTCTTCCAAGAGGAAAAATCCTCTCCCCTTAAATCGGTTTGGATTCAGGTGACATTTGTATACATGACAATTTCTTGGATCATATTGAAAGGTGAATGATTTCCCCTTAATGTGTGGTGTCTTATTGTGTAAATAAGATAAAGTGGCTCAATGCATACAGTAACGTGATTCAAGGTTGTTAATTTTTATACTGAACCTGGTTTGCTGGGTGATGTTAGGCAAATCATTTCAGGCATGCATCTACTACTCAACCCCAGAAAGGACTCCCATAAAGCACTCTGGGAACAATGTACTCCCAATTTAAATAACTGAGACTGATTTTGGTTAGTTATGGTTAAGGTGAAGTACTTTAAAGTAGCATGATTATAAACTGTATCCATACTTCAGATATCTTCAGCAAGCATTGAAACTACAAGGCCATGACATCAAGGTGAAATTCCTTTTCAAACAAAAGAAACAGCAAATAATAAAATCACTGAGATTCAGGGTTCTCTTTGTTCCCCAAGAAAAACTGGAATACATACACAATGTGAAAAAAAGAGAAAGCTTTCAGAAAAAAAGAGACCATGAAAAATATGGGATTGATAGCTTTAATGTCAAGGGGCTAAGATCAACAAATACTTCTTCTCTTTTAATTTTTTTAATGTTCTATTTGGGTAAAGGATTCTTAGAGAAAAAGAGTGTACAGTAATCAACTGTATCAGAGAAGATAATGGGTGTAACCCTCTACACAGATCTGATCTGGCAGAATTTGTTATTTCCTGCATTCTGTTCTAATCCCTACATTAAAAAAAAAATCAGAACACTGGAAAAAGTTCAGAACAGTGCAACACAAAATTAATATGGGTTGGAGATCCTGATTTGATGGGGAAGGATTTATGAGGATTAAACACATATAATATGGCTTGGTGAAATGATTGGGGTGCAGAAAGGAGGAAGAAAGATGAAAACACTCATGAGTGTACATACAGACACCAGAGGGCAATTACCTACTGCCTGAGACTCACATGTATGCAGCAACGCCTGCTGAAATGAAATTCAGCACAGGAAACTGCACCAAAGTGCAAGGAGAAACTTTCAGTCAGAGACACTACGTTCAGACAGAACAGCAGTGCCCACATTTGATAAAAAGTACACAACACACTAAAAAAGTACATTTCAAGGAGCAACTTATGCTGCATAATCTAAAGATATTTTCTCCTTCTACATTCTGATTTAACAATTTCAGCCAACAATTCATTATTGTACAACTGTATATACACTAATTAACATTTCTACAATGCTTTTTATTGAACAGACTAATTTAAGCAAATGTGTTACAATAAATAATAAAATGTCTAGTACTCTAAATTGTATCAGCGAAACAACGGAAAAGTAGTTCTGAATAGATAAACTACAGCACAGAAAGTGCTGAATAGAGAACAGAGACAATCAGAGTTGTGAAAATGAAAGTTCAATTGTTCCTCTGCAAATGTCAATATAAAGTATTGTATCAAAGATATAAAGAAAAAGAAACATAAAAATACATTGATACTTAAAATAAAAATGCAGCTGCTCTGCATATTGTCAAAATCCCACTTTCAGTTTGGCATCAAATGAAAGGACTATGCTCTTCAACATTTAGAAGAATCTATTTGCATCTTCGGTCCAATTGACTACAGGCTGCTGAAAACTGACAGGAATTTGAAAGAGCTCTCAGTATACACATTATCCATTTTTTGAATACATTTTATTCTTCACAGGCCCACACTCCCAGCCAGTGCATATACAGCACCAGTCTGCAAATGGAAGTGCCACCTATCAGGAATCACACGGGCAGGACTGTGCTGCCTGCTACAAGCCCAGTGCACACACAGGAGTACACCTGCTACGCTGGGCTCATCATTACTCAAGTGTCACTTGTACTTCACAGCAGAGCTGCACAAAAAATGTGAGATTTACAGCATGTCAGCCACTCCACTGAAACTGCCCATGTCTTTGTTATCCCTCAGGCAACCTCCCTTTCGTCATGGGAGCACAGCTGCCATGCCATAAATCTACATGTGCACCTTCTCAACCTTTTCATGCAGCCCGCAGATCCAGGAGCTGTCAGGAAAAGGTGCATTTAACAGTATGTTAGCCAATAAGCACTCATGAGCTCCCTGAAACAAAGAGGGTGTGTAAAAGCCAATACTACACATGCTAACCTTCCCCTGCTGCAGCTATAGTAGCAGAGGAGGTTAATCCCTGCCAGCTACTGGCACGGCAGTTTGTGTCTCCCTGGTCTGTTTCTGTCAGACCACACTACTTCAGCAAAGATGTTTAAAACACAGGGTCCTTCCCAGCCTCCTCTGACTCTAGGGAAATACTGAATGCCAAGACAAACAGATCAAAAGAGACCTTAACCCATGAGTGATTTGCTAGCAATCACCTCCCTCATTCTTACCATACCCACAGCTTCCCAAACTGGGCCCTGGGGTGGCTACAAGAACAAATACAAGCACAGCAGAAGCCTAAACTCATTCCTGCTGCCAGTGGCACTGCAGCCACCAGAAGCCTCTACAACCCAGGGGCCTGAACAGGCATAAGAGCCTCTCAATGACAGCAGTATGGGCAGAATCCCCAACAGATCTGGAAACCTTGTTCTGAAGAAGATGCTTCTCCATAATTAAAACCAATATGAGGAGGAGAGATGCTTGGGAGATTTATTTTACACAGTGGCAGCCTACTGTAGTATTGTGCAAAACATCATAGAAAGCAAACACAAAGTTCTTGGCAATAGTTTCAAGCTGGACAAATTCAGGATGATGAAACCACAGCATAACTGCTCAGCAAAAATAAATACCCTCAGTCATCCCTCCATCTCCTATCTCCACCAAGGACTGAGTCATGCATTGCTAGTATCTCTTCCTTCCATTTTTAGTTTTATTTCTGTCTCTCACTGAGAAATATAGGACTTCTTATCCATATTGGAGAGACTTGTAACAGCTAAGAAGACAACCCACATGGCTCTTCTTCTCAAAAAGAGAAGATTTTTAACCATTTTTGACTCATTCACAGCTAATTCCAGGAAATCACCTCAATGTAGCAAAGTCCAGTTGAGTTTTTGTAACATGCATGTTATTAAAAGGTCCACGTGAGGAAATGAATGTGTTTGGAATTGAATGGAAAAATACATTGAAAAGGAGGCAGGGGCAAGGATTGTAGAGTTGAACCATCCTCCTAGGGAAGACCTAATCAAAAAAGTACACCTGCATTTGAAATGTAGCAAAGCACAAATTAACACTTCAGGGCTGCAATTTAATTTTGTCTGTGGGGGAGACCTTCCCTGCAGCACTCTTTCAACAAGGATAGTGTCAAAATTGGGGAGGAGGAGTCAAATTTGCAGAGGAGGAAGAGTTTTATTTCTATGTTTCTTTTGGCTACCAATCTAATTAATGACAAGAGTTAATTGGATTGGTAGCCAAAAGGAACAGAAACAAAATCCCAAATTCTGAAGTTATGCAACTGATTTGTATTTCTTTCTTCTATCTTGCATTTTGGGCACAGTACAAGAGCATGTACATTCCTTATTTTCTATTGGTTTTGCTCACCTTGTCTGTTGATATATTCGATTCCAATTATGTTCCCTCTGTTGAATACCCAATTTCCTAATGCAGCTCCATTTGGTTAGGATTTGAACAAACATTCTTGGCTTGTCTAGTATTTTCAATGTCTGCCACTTTCTGAAGAATCTCAGAATTTTTTAAGGAAATTATCGGGTATGTTTAATCCTTTGTTTTGACAGACTGAAAGATCATGTTCCCAGACAAATTTATGCAACACTTACAGGAAATAAATAGGCTATAACTTCTGCTTTTAAATATAACTAAAGCATATTTTTCAAAAGAACACTTACTATTTTCCTAACATCCATGTATTTTATAATGCATTTTTAGCATGCAGCTTGTTGTCAACTCATCATCTTTGCTTAATTTCTGTGAATATCCAAAGACAGCCATATACATACCTTTTCTTTTGGCTTAATTAAAACAGACAAATGTCTTAAAACCAATGGTCCATCTAGACTGTAAGTGAAATTAACATTCTCAAATGCTATCATTCCTTGGTTAGGCCATTCTGGTGGTGGATGTTTGTTGGTCTCCCAAGGAGCTTCTTTTTCAAGTTCTGTGTACTCCATCACTCTTTCTACTGATATCATCTAAGGGGAGGAAAGAAGACATGCACACATGAGCTTCATCCTATGGCATACACTGCAAATACTGCCTGCATATAAATATGTGTGTGTGTTTTTACCAAAGAGATTCAATGCAAATTACTCCACAGTTTGTTTTTTTTTTTAAACACAGGTAAGTGTTTGGCGCCATTCTAGGCTTTATACAACTGGAAAAGTCGAAGGAATGCATCTCATGTCCTACTACAGATCCAGATCTATTACGATACATAAAGCCATTCATAAGCATTTCTCATCAGTAGGATTAATTACAAACCTAAATACGTGCATAAGTTTAAAGAAAATTAAGCTAAGCGAGTTGTCTCTCAGTCTTGACTAAGATGACACCAATCCACTGTGTGTTAGAAAGATAAAGCTAGAAATGAAACTGCCAAATGAACTCCAGGCAGACACATGAATGAGTTTGACTCCTTGCCCTGCATAGGACAACCCCAAAAAAATCACACCATGTGCCTGAGAGCATTGTCCAAATGCTTCTTGAACTCTGGCAGACTTGATGCCATGCCCACTTCCCTGGGGAGCCTGCTTCAATGCTCAGGTGTAGTTAACTTTTAATAACAAGGGATTTTTGGTGGATCTCCAGCAATTAAAGAAGTTGATGCTAATCATACTTCCATAAAATAATCACCATTTCACACCAAAGCCAGGTTAGTGAATGGCCTTTCTCTTCCAAGGTATTTCTCAGTCACAGCTTCCAAGAAAGCCACTCAGCACATGTGACACTCCCACAGACACTTCCAAAACATCCCAAAAGGTATGAAAAAACCTGAAAAATTTCTTCCCATTTCTCAGAAAATGTCACCATCAGTATACTGGTGTGTGAAAATGCACTGAAAAAGCAATGTGGTAGCAAAAAAATCTAACTTTGTTATTATTATTCATTAATTAAGTATGGCTTTGTAACTTCTACAAAAGGACTACACACCTTTCCTAGACTATGTACAGCAATCTATAATTACAAGTAACTTCAGTTGTCAACACAACAAAAAAAATCCCAGGTTTATGTTTAGCATGTTTTCTTTACAATGTATTTTTCTTATGTATTATCTTAAGAAAGTAGACAGGCAAATTCTAGTAAATACTGTGAATTGGTCAAAGGTGTTTTATATTCTATATTTTGGAAAACACACAACCTTGTGTGTGTTCAACCTAGCTGAATATAAAAAAATACTTTCACATTTGTGTTAACTTAGAATGAATTAAAAAGTTATAAGCCTTTGCAATGGAATAACCGGACTCTAAAAATGCCGTGAGGGATATAAATAAAATTTTAAAATGCAATAATAAATAACAATAAATTATAAATACCAAATATAAACACATAATTTAAAATCTTCCTTATAGAAAGGGATTAATTTATTGCAACTTTAGCAAGTTGCAATGCAATTGTCTACACTGTAACTAGACTGTCTCCTTTCTTCTGTAAAGGGAGATTGTAAAACCTCCCTTACTATGAATGCAGGACAATCCCCAGACACAGTTCATCTCAATAAACATTCAAAATCAGTCAGACTAATCATAACCTAAAAGAAGTAATTTTTCTTTATGACTGCAGAGTGGTGCCTCAATTACTTGCTAAGGTATTAATACCCTAAATTAATTAAGAAGAATCTCATCCTTAAGGCTTCATGTCACAAGCACGAAAGGAAACAAGAGGGGGAAAGGAAGAAATAAACATTACCAGGTTTTCAACTTCAGCACTTTGTCTAACACCCCACTGGAATGTTCCCATGAGGGTGATTGCATAGGAGAGCGCCAAACCAACCTGCCCCGCATTCAGACCTGCAGAAGAAAGGAAAACGAGACTCAAATAGGTACATTGTAATTACACAAAATCTCAGTTAAGTTCTCTTTCATGAGGTTACCTACATGATGGAAGCATCACAGCCAGAATTTTATTTGGTTATGCGCTGCTTGCTATCTGTGCAATGAGTAACTCCAGGCAGAACAGCTGCTTGCTGCATTTTTGGGGTACGTTTTGGACACATTCTGACAAGATAATTCAAACTCTCCTTGGCCTAGTGTTCATCTAAAAACTGAGGTTCATTCTCAAGACCAAACCTACAGAGATTTTTAGGGTCATCCCTCTCTGGCTGAGCATTAGTTAACATTTCGATTTTTTTCTACGCAAATCAGATAAGGCCCTAAACCTAAGCAGAAAGTTTGTGTAAAATTATTTCACAATTAGTTATGAAATTTACATCAACTTTGTACCCTGACAACCAATCAGATAAAGTAACAGGACAGAATATTTCTTCCCCTGTTTATAAAAGCATTTACTGTGTTCAGTGGGTCTACACTCACAAAATAAATGTATTCTGTCTACCCCAATATTAAGCATGATTGTCCTCTGACTTATGTGAACTTTATCCTAACATAGTCCTACTGACTTCGAGAGAAACACTCCATCCAGAGGCAAGGCAAGATTCAGGACCATTGTTTTGACTTGTCTTTTTGCATCCTAGTAACATCAAACCTAGCTCAAAATTTGGAGTTGTGCAGCACAGAGTGTTCAAATTTTAAAATAACACGTGCACATACAAAACTTACCCAAAGAAAAAAGAAAAGAAACAAAACCAGCAAATTAGCACTAATTTTCATGTCCAAGATAATTACTTCTTCCTTCATGTTTTAGATGACTATCTCATTCTAGCACATCTAACCCAATTACATCCTGGATGATGCATACACTAATGACAGTTCCTGAGTGACAGTGAACATAAAATGTATTATTATGAGGCAATTTTCTTTCTGGAACTGGCCTATCCCACTGATCCAAGATACGAGAAGAGTATCCCTAGGAACTTTACCTTGCCTTTTGACCTACTGTGCCACGTGCAGAAAGGAAAAACCTTGTTAAGAGGCAACTCTGTGGGTGTTTCAGTACAAAAGGCAAAGCCCTGTAGGCCCAAAAGAGAAAGACAAAGGCAGGGAAAAAGAAGATTTATTTCTTGTTATTGCTCTGAAAGCCAGAATCTCAAAAGTGAAGACTAGAGAAGAACACGTTTGTTTGCACACTTGGGGATGATGACAGATGTATGCCTTAGCCTGGAAGATGTCTGAACTGCCTCCAGGATTTGCAGGGAAGCAGATACAGCCCCAATGCCCTAGACTAAGGAAGAGATCATGATCTAAAAAGAAACATTTAACTTAATTACAGCCTTTAAATAATTAGAAACAGCAACATATGAAAAAGAATTAGGCATTACTATACATGGTAATTACTGGGTGAACTTTTTCTAACATCTGTACTTACTGTTGGCGAGAAGCAGGGAACCAAAAGCAACCACTATAACAAAAATGGCACAGATGGCATCCAGACGCACAGCAAACCACCTTGAGGTTGTCAAGAAGAGAAACCAGGCCTCTAAAGTGTATTTTAAAAAGACATAAAACCAGTGGATTATTAGAAATGAAGCTGTATAATTATTACTAAATTTATTCATGTTAATAACACAAATTGTCAAAAAACCCCAACCATGCCATCTTCAAGTGTGTGTCTGCATGGGCTGATGATGATCAGGCTACTGACCAGTTTTCCTGAAATTGTCTAATTTAGTTTTCGCACCAGTAGCAACCACAATAGGAAGAGAAAGAAAAACAGTCAAGGCTCGAAGCATGGTCCACTTATTCACAATGGAAACCTCTTCTCAACTTGAGTGAACTCAAGAGTCTTATACAAAAAGCAGAAGTACAACTGCATTTGCTGCAGCTGGACTAGAGTCTACAGGCCTTTAGCTAGAACATATCACAACACAACTGTCAGAGCCAAGTTTTTTAGGAGGCAGCTGCAGCTGGTTAAGCTCCTGTAGGAGCTACTCAGTGTAGCTACACAGAGGTATTCAGATGATTAGATGCACAATTTTACTTTTGGGGAAGCTCACAGGTGGACATCTCCACTCAACAATTTGGTGCTAAGTTCCATCCCACGTAGATGTGCTACAGTACAAAGTAAGGGAGCACAAAAAGACACTGCAATACAGAAGGCAAAGTGTTTGAATCCAGGGCCAAAATCAGAAGCAAAGTGGCCATAATATAGTGTAGCACTATTTGTTGCTTAGGTTGCACTCAGAGGAATTGTTCCAGCTGCTACCAGTCACAGCAGAAAGTTACCATTCCAACCCCTTCTGCCTTGCTTGCCATTACTCCCTGCTAAAGATCACTGCAGTTTCAACTGTTCAGTGCTCCTTAGCCCAGTGCTGGGAAAAATTCAGACTAAAAAATTCTCCCTTCTGTAACATGGAGAGGAGGTAAAGTGTGGTTTTAAGCCTGATCATCAATAGTCAGATTATGGAGCTTTTGCTGCATTGATCCTAATTGTCCAGGGAGGTGTGTTACATTGCCACCTTGAGATGGGTCATTTTGCAACCTCTCTATGCAATAGGGGGTCACATAAAGAAAGGAATCTGACAGTCACAGGAACTAATAAAGAATCATCGTGGTCTGACAAGTCATGGGCTTGCTTATACAGATGGGCACTGGCAGGAAGGAAACTTGGGTTTGGTCAAATGTCAGCATGCCTTTTAGATGTTTTTTTATCTAAAATTTATTTAATACTCTATTCATAGGCATCCTTCAAAGGGGTTCAAAGCAGGTGTCCTGAGTCCTAGGCTTAGGTCTAAATAAGAGAGGAAGATACTACTCCAGTTAAAAGTGCTAAATAAAACCGTCACTGGTTGGGAGAGCCTTTGGCAATGCAGGAAAGAATTTAAAACTCTTCAGGAGACTTAAAAACCCAGGACTCCAACTTGGTGAGATGTTATGAAAGGTATTCTCTCACATCAGCTACTGCTTGCTCACATTTACTATCAAAGAACTATCCAGGGTGAAAACAACTTCAAGAAATCTCTAGCTCAGCCTCCTGCTCAAGCACAGTCAGGTCAGAGGTCAGACCATGCTGCTTTATGCAGTTTGAGTCTTGAAAATCTATACAGATGAAGCCTGCACCTCTGGGCAATCCTTGCCTCTGCTTGACTGTGCTCACAGTGAAAGAGTTCTTCCTTGAATTCAGGTTAAAAATCTCTTGTTACAACTTACATCCAAGTCGGTGCTCCTACCACTATGTACCACATGGTGAGGAACCTGTATTTATGGCAACATCCTTGCAGGTACTGGAAGGCAGCCATTAAATCCTCTGTATTCTGTGACCTGAACAAGCCCAGTACCTCCCCAAAAAGGAAATCTCTCCTGTTAATACCCTTACTATCTTCATGGCCCCTCCAGAGAGCTCACTCCAGTTTGTTATAATGTTTCGCAGAGCTGGAGGTCCACAACTGGATGCAGCACGCCCAGTGGGGGCTAACAAGTGTGGAGGGGGACCATCACTTCCCTCCTTTCCATGCTGCTATTAATTCAAAGGTGTTGGCCTCCTTTGCTGTCCAGGCACATATTCCCTGTGAGGACCAAAAACCACACACACTTCAAGCCAGCTGGTGTACCCCAAAGGCTTGCGTGGGAAAGACAGCAAGATGAAGTCTGCAGGTATACAGAAGAGTGTGACTATAAGAACTGAAGTCTGACCTCAAAAACAGGTTCATGATCTGTCCATGAGGGGTATTATTGACAGTTTTGTTAAGGAGATGCACGAAACTGACTGAAAAATGGTTTATGTTCCCTGGATATCTGACCTTAAAATACAGAAAAATATTTCTCTTATATGTCATGGTCCTCTTTGTACAGTTAATTGCCTAAAGATGTCTTTTAATATAAAACTAAACCATAACTTTGTCTTCCCTCACTATCAGGTATTGTAGTGCTGATTTGGTCAGATAACTAGCAACTATAAAATATTAAGAAATGGGAAATTCAAAGCTAGAGGTGCCTCTTGGAAGATGCCCTACACCAGCCACAAGTCACCGGGCTCAACATGGTCAGTGTGTATGATGCTACAACCTGTGATAAACTGTACTTCAGAAAGGATCAGCTGGTCTTGTCTGAAACCTTGTAAACCTATAAACTACAAAACAGCAATCGAATATACTTGTATGTGTTACAACAGAGGAAAGTCAAAATTTTACCTAACAAACACAAAACTTGCATTCTGCTATATCTTGAAGAACATTGTAATAGAGAGCATTTAAATAGCAGAAGTCAAAGAATCACAGTGCAAACCTGAATTATATTACTTATCCTTGCAGAACACCGATATTTCACACCTTCCAATTACATTAATTTCATATTTTAGATGTAAGCCCTGAAAGCTGCTCAAAGTAAAAAATAGTTAGATTTATGAAAGTTCCGAGATTATTTATACTAATGATATCTGCCCATTCCTAGTGTCAAATGTTTCATTATATTGCTTGTTCCCATCACATTGCTCTCTGCTCTGCCCCCACCTTTCCTTTTCTTAAAGATGGAATCCAAGAAAACATTAAAAATTATTCTTTAAGTATTCTTATCAGGCATACTTTCAAATGTTTATCTTACACATTATTAAAACATATGCATGGGTATTCTAAATTATATTACAGCCTAAAGTAAACTCTCTAAATCTAGACAGATAATGTTTTTGTTCTAATACAGGACTTTTACCCTAAAGAGACAAATGCACAGCTCCTACTGATTTTAATGCACATTATATACATGTCGCTGAGGGCATAAGATATTTCCCTCCTACCGTGCAAAGTATTTGATTTTTCACATCAATTCATCACAAACCTGAGTGGAGGTCTTGGTGTGCATCAAATAGTTTTTGAAATCTTTCCTCTGCTTTCAAAGCCCGAATAGTCCAAAGCCCCTGGAGGGATGACGACAAGTGGGAGAACACCGGACTTCGAGCTACAAAGGGAAATGAGAGCTGAGTTAACTTAACAATAGATGAAGGACAACATTTAATTCTTTTTGTACCACACTAATCTTTAATCCTACCACTTTATATTTAACCATACAAACTAGTCTACTGCATCTTTTAAAATAAATATGCAATATCTTTAACTAATGTTCTCTTACTCAATTAGAATGAGTCAGACGCCAGGCAGATTAATTTATACAAATATGTCTTACAATTTTAACAATAGCTGTCACCGTAGAAATTCTTAGGGCTTTATTAATGACATTAGGCACCCATGTTTGTTATTCATAATGCTTAATATTCCATATCATAGTCAAGCTAAAGTAAGGCATAGGAGTCAGATAAGGTCAGAAATACCATAAGTATATGCATGCAAGGTCCCAAAGACCAGCAGCTTAGCATATTCTTAACTAGCTTTATTTACAGATAGTTAACTGATATACCCTAGGTTTATCATTATGCAAAACAGGAGTTAAGCATATAATTCACTAGTTGAGAACCAAGGCAATAAGGAAGTTATTTGCATAGCAAAAGAAAAAAATCTTTGATGGACTGTCTATAAAATACTAGCATTTCACATAATAATAAGTAGGGTCAAACTAACATTAAGTCCCACCAAACTACATACTTGTGGCTTCTAGACGTTTAATATCTCTTGAAGTGTCTAAAAAATATCGTCGAAGAAAAATGAAAAGAATAAATAGTGGAATTAAGGGGATGAGCATCCAAGGAATCACTGCCACAGCCACAGCCACCACACCACAAATCTGTAGGAGAGTCTGGAGCACAATAGAAACAAAATAAAAAACTCTTTGCCAGAAGAATTTAATTTAGAACAAGTATAAAACTATTTAACACTATTGAAACACTTAAATATTTAAACATAACTACTACATTTAAGGGTGGATGCATTGTATAACATATGAGCAACATCTATTTTTAAGCAACGTGGAAAATTTACAGTAATATCTAAATTGACTATTTTTCCAGTTTATGGTTTTCTTCCACATTATTTGTTCCTTAAAATAAGTCTTTACAAAACTGGTTGACTGAAAATTGTCTTTCTTGGTAGACTATTTTGTGACTCCTGTAATAAAGTAATAAATGATCAATGTAATGAACAACTAATCTTTAATGAATCCTAGTTATTTGGTGAATCAAGGACATTTTTTTTCACTCCTGCTAAGAAGAAACTGGTGAAAAACTGGCTTTCAACTTGAGTTGAAAGACTTGACACTTGGAAGAGAGACTTTCAAAATAGGCTTGCAATGTTTTCCTAAACACAACATTGTCCCATTTGGAAAGAAAACCCAGGACAGGAGAAAGTGGGCTTCCTCTTCTCAAAGGATTACATTGTGAAATATTACAAATAACAAGAAAATGTTACACACTGCAAGAAATGTGATAAAAGGCTTGTTTCACCAGGTTTACTACAGTGTAATGTAACAGGTGAGGTAAACCTGACTTTACTCTTAGAAAACCAGATATAATGAGGAAAACTCTGCTGCTTAGGATCCTGGCCCAACTTTCTAAATTAAATCCTCCATTTCCTTCAAACCCCTTCATGTCTTTCATCAAACTTTCAGTTTGAACAGACAGTCAAAACCATCATCTGTACACAAACTTCTTTCAGAACCCAGCTGTGCATGAATGAATGTATGGTAGGAGTCCTGATATACTATAATTAGGATGTGCCCACTTGTTCCTTAAAAAAGGGGAAAAAAATCCAACCCATACAGTACCAAAACCAGACAACCGAAATCCTAGCTCAAGATTAAACTCCTGTATTATTCTCATTAACATATTCCTTAGAAATAAAAATATTTTCGGAAGATTTTTCATTTTATGGACTGTACAGCAGCCACCTTCTTCATCACCTCATGCAACACAGAAGTGGATTCCAGCTAAATATTGTGGCTGCCTGATTTTTAGATTCCAAAAATGCATTAGCGACCACTGGGTGCCAGAAATGCATGTCTTGCAGCAAAAATGCTTCCAGTCCCTTCAAGTTTTCCAATTTGGTGCTCATATAACCAACACATCAGCTAAGGTAGGTACCAGAGAGCTACCTTTCAAACACTTTCAGTGGAAGTGTCTATGACACATTGCATTTCCTGCTGCACTTCTGGTAGCGCACTGAGGCCAAAAACAAGTACAACCTTTACCCCTAAATTTGCTTTTTTCCCTTCAGGCTTCTCCGACTTTATCCTAATTTGACTTGACCAAAGAGCAAACCCACACACCTTACATATTACGACTGCATGAGTCACCTCTAGGCTTAGAGGTCTTAGCTCATGAAAGAAAATTTATCAGTGATAAATCAGATGAAAAGAAGATTTTTACAGCCCCCCCATCTCATAGATCCTGAAAGCACATTTTAGGGTCTCATAACCCTATTAAGAAAAATTGCTAAAGGTAGACATAGGAAAGGAGCTCTGGAGGAAGTTGCATTACCACTACACTGCTCATCTGTGGGTTAAGGTGTTGATAGCATCATGTTGTTTGACCTTATAGATACAGATCCCAAATGTCTACCTCGATTTCATCAGGAGGAGGCAAGGTGGCAATGAGAGTGCACAGTGTTTCACCTGGATCAATTATGCACATGGCTGTGTCAGCACAAAGCAAAACAAAGCACCCTGGGCTCCTCACCAGCACTGCCACCAGCCCTTCTCTACCTTCTACTTCTCTGGCATTCTTTAGAGCTCTGTAAACGTATTTCCTTTTTATCATGGGGTGAGGAGAAAGGACAAAAAGATTCCTGACCTCCTACAAATTTTCTCCTGTTCTAGATCTCCACTCTCCTCAGTAATGCTCATTATCTCTGCCAAGCCTGCCAGCCATCCATACGCTGGCAAGTTTCTAAAGGCTCCTTCACCTCCATCCTTATCAGCAGAGACTGAAGTCCAGTCCTTCCTTTCTGTTCCAAACTCACTCCTGAATCTGCTCGATACATCTGCTGCCTTCTCCCTCCGCCACTTCCTCGTCTCAGAAAAGCTGTTTCTGAATTACAGTGTAGTCTCCTCATAACATCAGCCACAAACCTGAAGTCAAATGTTGTGGAGAGCTACTTCAAGGAAAAGAATTCTGAGGAAAACAAATGCTTCTTAACAAAAAACAAAGAAGCCAAACTGAAGTTTAGTGATGATAATCTACAATATATTGCAAAGTGCCAGTGGGGCTGGGAGTGGGAGTAAAACTATTAAGATCCAGCTCATGTAAACAAAGCCTTGCTATGGCAGAAATACAGGGAAGGAAAAGATGGTTAGGATGACTAAAGTAAAAATCTGACACCGCCTTTGGAAGGAATTTTAGATGAGCCTGCACCACCTTATCATTATAAAAATTTATGATAGGGTGGATCAGTCATGTGTGTTCTTTTTTTTGAAAACCAAACTTGCATATAAATTAACTCCTAATGAAGTAGTCTGAAAGGCAGACACAACCATTTGCAGACTGTAATCATGTAGTCACTGCGTGAGGTAAGGCAAAGGTTCTAGCTCCTGAATTTCACAAGAGACAACCAACCTTTGCAGCTGGAGACTGCCCCAACTTCTACCAGCTTCACTGCATGCAAGCTGCAGGACCCAAGATAATCAGCAGGCTGACAGTAATGGTAACATGAGTGTCTGGCTTGTCTCTCCTCTCTGGAGACAAGCAGCAAGAAATGCTCAGGACTGGGTATCTGGACTTCTCATGGAAGAATCAGCTTACAACGGAAAATTGCATCAAAAGTCCAAGGTTTTCCTACATAAAAGAAATATGGTCTACAAACCCAGCACCTTTTAATGTATTTCTTAATTTTAGCATCCAAAATGTAATGACTGTGTAGAAAGTAACAGTCAAACTGAAAATAAAAAGAAAAAAGCAACTAAAACAGAAACACAGGAGCTGATTAATTACATTTACAGCTATCTGCACAGTATTTGAAACAAGGCCATCTTGAACAAAATACAACAGATGCACTGGTTACCAAGACCCAAAAGACCTGGAGAGTTTCAGGAAAAGACTATTGTTTCCAAATGGAGACATAGTGACCAATGTCCACCATCAAACTTGCTTCCATTTTCCTGGAGAAAGATGAATCTCCCACACAGCCAGCACACAGTCTATCCCTAGAGTACAGAAAAGCACATGTTGCTTCTGTTGGGAGTTATCCTCTTGCTTATAAGAGTCCTGAGAAATTTCCCTCATGATTTGGGCAGTCACTCCATTTACTGTGGCTTTTATTTTTCCTTAAAAATCTCCTCTTTTACTGCAACAGGCATACCCAACTATAACCCTCTGGGGAAACAAACGCCCTGATCAGCACGTTCACTTGTGAAACTTGCTTTCCCTTCACCATCTGATGACCTACTTCTCCATTATTCTTACAGGTGCTGAGAGTGGTATTTTGCAGTTTTTATCTCAAACAGCTCTTGATCTAGGAGTAACAGGTACTTCTGTGCCACAACCACAGAGCAAAAAAACATGGTATAGGAACCACACTATTCTGGACTTGCAATTGTTGACCTGGTAGGATTCCTCATCAATGAGAGGAGCCCAGGGGATGGGATCTGAGACTTGGAAACCTCATTGAGGGAATCCAGATGTGGCCTACATAGTAAAACTCCTGTCCTAGTTTAACAGTTTAGAAGTGATGAATAGAATAGTAAAGTTGTTTAGATTGGAAAAGACACTAAGATCATAGAGTCCAGTCCTTAATACAGCACTGCCAAGTCCACCACTACTCCATGTCCTGAAGCACGGTCTGTGTGCATCTTTTAAACATGTCCAAGGATGGTAGTAACTTCATCTAACTTTTAAGAGCATATCTAATGAACCTAAGTGGTTTAGTATTTTGCTACAATCCACCAACTGTATTTACTTGATGCCCGGTGACTACAGCAAAGTAAACACCTAAAGCCCATCAAGGCTAAATTTTGATGACTGAATCTACAGTCAAATCCCACGCAAGAACTGCAGCATTCCAGGATTGGTTTTACCAATACTTAAGCAGATGCCAAGTACACCTACTCAGCCCCAATTCCCAAATGCTGCTCCCTGGGCCCCAATATACACTCCTGAGGATTATATTAGCCCACGGAACTGCCACAAAGCCATACTAATTTAATAATAGCAAAGGCACATGTCCTTGACTTTAGTTTGAACCTTCACTGCATTAACTTTAGGCACTCTCAGTCAGGTGTGCTGTCTGAAGTAAAGCCATGTCAAGAAACTACAAAACCCCACTCTGTTCATACTTGCTTGGCATCACCCTTCCTCCTTCTTCTCCCCTACCCCTGACAGAAATTATTTCCTTGTTGACTCTGCCAAATAACTGCATGTACAATCAATCCTTAATCCAGTTCTGACATTTTCTTTATCCTTGAATGCCTTTTTTTCCCCCTTCAAACAGACTTTTTCAAACCAGACTGTCTGGACTGACTGACCTGCACCTCTGTTAAAGAAAAACTGCACAGGTGGCTGGTTACACTGGGACACCAGAAGAGAAGTCTCTCTGGGAAGATGACATTGCAATGAGAAGATCAGAGTGACAAACACTCTACTCAAGCCAGCTCCACCCAGAACCACAGTGTAGATTTTCTGCATTTTTCCCCTTTATTACGAAAAGCCACAGGAAACATCCAAAGAGAAACTAGCACCTAAACAATTCTACTTCATTTTGCTCACTTAAAGGAGCTGAGTTGAGGTGAGCAGTCTTGTCTTCAAACTACTTTTTAAATAAAATTTATGGGTTTTCTTTTGGAACAGGTTAAAAATAAGCATATATGGTTGTTTATGCTATTGCTTGCATCAAACTGCCAGGAACACATTCGTCTTCAGCAAAAATGCAATGAAGATTTATGAGTACAGGAGAACACATGGGATATACAATATTTAAGTGGCATCTCTGACAATGTCCTTTTCTGAAGCAACCAAGGACAGCAATATTTGACAGGAATGATAGCTCTCAATCAGTCTTAATTCAGCTATGGAAAATGTGCATCCACAAGAAAATATGGAATTTAAAGGCAATGACAACCAATGCACTGAAAGGGGAAAAAAAAGACACAGCAGGAGAAGAAACAAAAAATATAATTTCAGATAAATTGAATGAAGAAAGTAAGAAATAAATACTGCCAGCTCTAAAAGCTTCAAAAAGACCAAGTTCATCTTATCTCCTGCGAAATGCTCTCATCTCCTCTCAATCCTGCTATTTGCAATTAGTTGACAAGAGGTTATCTAACTAAATCAATATGTCACTGCAAATGGGCTGAATACATCTGCCAGAAATGTATTTAAAATTTCCAATCACATCCTTAATGCTAGCACCTCCTATTTGTTTTTGTCTCTACAAGACAGTCCTTCTGGATCACTGTTTTTCCAAGTGAACAAGCATATACTGAGCTCCTCAGGGCAAATGTTTTCTGTGCCACCAACATGCTCATTCATTTGACTTGGCATGCATTTTGTCATTAAGTGAGAAGCCTTAATATTTGTTTGAGGTCACAGCAAACTGTGTGCAATTGTTCTTTAACAAGTGACCTTACAATAAAAAGGGTGTTTTCTTTAATACATTGGCACCACCACCACTCTCATATTCAAACAGTAATCCTATCATCAGTAATCTCTTACCCTACAAGAAGGGACAGACATAGGTTCTCTGGGCACCCTGGGCCAGGAGGCTTAACTGTCTCCTGCAGAACTTGACTGTAACAGCAGCTTTCAAAAATCACAGTCTGTACGTTGTCTGAGACTTCCAGATATGATGCTTGAGAAACAGACACATAACCAAGCTCTGGACTTGGTGATTCTGACAGACACTTGGAATACTCATTGCTTAGAACTCTGCACTACAGTCCTACAACATACAGAGGTTATCTTCTTTCTAAGAATAAACTATCTTCACTCATGTAAGAAGTTTTTTTGCCAGGGCTCTTTGCCCATGGTAGTAAGTTACTTCCAGCCAATACAGGTTTTCCAAGGAAAAAAAAAAGCTTTTATCAGAGCCAAAGCTACAGCCTCTATTTAGGCATGCAGCTCCTGCTCATAACCAGTGGACATGGAAACTAATATACAAAATGACAGTGCCAACAGCCATTCTTATAAATGGCTGTGGACAATATATTTTTGTATTTATAAGCAGCAGAATATTGAACAGGATCTCTGACTTTCTGAAGCGCTCCTCGTTTATTGCACCTTGTGCCCCCTAAGCACATCTGCACAGAAGTGTTCTCAATGATTTGGGCAGCAAGTCACAACTTTGCAATGAGGATCTATAGAAAAGTGAGAGGTCTTCCTGAAGTCACAGGAGTTAGTTATGACTTTACTGTGATTTCCCCATATGAAAAATATAAAGAGCTATTATGGTTTTGCTGTTCAACAATGCTGTTTGTCACTTCTCCTGTGAATAGGCCTTGGCTACATTATATTGCTCTTTTCCCAAGGGACAAAAAGTGCACACACAAGAACTATTCACATAAACTACAGTGGTCTTTGTACCATGAAAAATACATTTTATCTTCCTGTGAAACACCTCAGATGCCGAGCACAACTTTACATGGTAGCTTGAGGAAACAGCATTAATCAGTGAGTGTAGAACATGCACACATACATGCTTTGCTTTCTTGACAGCTCTTGCCAGAACCTGCCTGAAACACTACAGAAAAATGTCTGGCATCACCCAACATTCCCCGAGTTACTCCTCAGGTAGCAGAAAGCATCTCTTCTCCATCATACTTATTTAGGGGTGTTGTGTCTCCAACATTCACCACCATTGTCAAGTGTGGTTGCTTTGCTGGCTGTTGCACTTGCTTCAATATTCTCAGAAAAATGCATTTTTGTATCTCCTCTGTCAGTCCTTGCTGATGAGTAACAGATATTTTTATAGGAAAATGAAAATGGCTTGACAATTTTTGCTCCCCTCCTACCTCTCAGAAGTACTTTCCACGATGTTTCCTCAGCTATATAAGCCCAAGACAGCCCCACTGAGTACAGAGCCTTATGAAATCAAAACATTTGATTCAACAATGGATATTTTACTCCTTAGTACTGCTACTAAGTGGTGTATTTCCCATTTTGTCCTTCACTCATATGTTTAGCACTTTACCAGCAGAGGCTGATTCATTGATCTTTGTCTCAGTTTTATCCCATTTAAAAAACCATTTTGAAAGCAGACGTTATTTCAGTGATAATTAGGGAGAACATATACACAGAATGAGAACAAAAAAAGAACCCCAAAAAAATCTCACTGTTTTAAGGCTATTAGGATGCAGGAGGCAGATCTTACAGGCAAATACAAAATGACGCAAAAAATGCATTGTAAAAGGAATGGGAAAAGTTAGGCCTTTTAACTCCATGAGTACAAAACTGTGAGTGCTGGGATACTAAACAGGGAAAGGATCACAGAAAGCAGCTCATGCCCTCTACAAACAGCATCTCCTATTGTCACTGCCGGGGAAAAAACACTGACCTAGACAGACCACTGATGGCATTAGTTCACGTTCTTACGGTCTGGTCCATTAATTTACTTGCTGAAATACTGTCCTCTCTTCCTGTGAGGAATTCCTCTGAGCTAATGATGCTGTTATCACATTTTCACCCATACTATGCACCTTCAAAATCGTACTTCCCACAGACACTGCCGCCCCACGTGTCACAATTTTGCAAACTTTGTCTTTGAGCCCTGTACTTTCCTGCCTTGTGTCCCTTGTCCCTCATGGCCACAATGCCAGAGCAGCTGTGCACCCTCCTCAAGAATACCTCATTTTCAACTGCATGACCTTTTCTGCTCAGCCAAGTCCAACTTTCACCAGAAGTTAATTCTGGGTCTTTCAACAACTTTAAAAGCTTTCTGCTACATTTGAACTGTGGGCTTTTCTGTTAAAGAGAGTATCAATTCCTCAGTAACACAGCTCTTCTGCCTTACAGCAACTACAAGCTTTTAAGCATTTTATTGTTGTTCTTGCTGTTTAGAAATACACTATTCATGTATTTATTTTTAGGTGGAATGAAGAACTACTCATATTTCTGTAATCTATTTCTGTAATACCACAACAGCCTCTCTGCCCCAGTTAAATGAAAACTATGAAAAATATTAAGGACTACAGCATCAGCTATCCAAAGAAATAAAACTACATTCTTTTTCCTTCAGGTCACACTCTTTCACAGGAGATATGCAAAAAATGCTTTCTAACCTGTCCCTGACATTTTCCCCCTTAACTTCCTCAGAACTTTGCCACTTTGATAGGGCTATAAAATACTACTTTCCTATTCAAAATAAATCCCTGACTCATAATTTCTCAGTACTACATGATATCTATGATCACTCACCTCCAAAAAGCTGAATAGTGGTCTGATGCTTTCAGCATATTTAAAATAATCAGCACCAGCCTCATTCCACCACCAGCAAGTTTCACCCAGTTCAGCTGCTCTGTGCATGTCCAGAACCCAGTGAGTAAAGAGAAAATTCCTCAGCAGAGAATAAAAATCATTTAGTCTTGTAAGTGCGTGCTCATTCTTTATGTGTTACAAATATGCAGCAAACCACCAAGAAGATTTTTCAGAAGCTTTATTTATCACAAACCATCAACAAGGGCACACTTACAAAACTAACTAATAGTTAAGTTTGATCTGATCCCAAAATCCAGACTATTAGTGAGAAAATTGAAAAATTGTTTTTTGAAGTGTTACGTTGAATTTGATAGAAGGATGGACAACTGAATCAACGATCAAACCAGCATTTTTATAAGAATATCTAAGCCCTTTATTTTAGCATGCGACTGACATATATAGCAAGAGAGCTCTGTTTATTTAATCATTAGACTGATTTTAAACACTATTAAGAAAATTATTTAGGGATGTGATTGTGAAAGAAAATGAAATAGCTCAGCATTCTATTCTTCCACTGTGCAGGAATAGATATTATTAAGCCCTTGAAAGAGCCTAAATACACAGACTTTTGTATTTCAGGAGTACAATCTAAACGACTCAATCTCTTTTAAACAGTACAAAAATGTCCTTTAATGTAGATGTAATAAAAAGACATAATAAAAAGACATATGACATTCAATTACCACCTGAGCTCTCATCTTCTGTCATACAGAACTGCCCCCACTGCATCTCCTCTACCTTTTGACAAACAAACTTGTCTGGAATTTTCAAAGCTGCACAGTTCACCAAGTAGCCACAGTATTCAGCAAGAAAAAAGTTCTTATATTGTGCAGGTGCACACATAACCCTGGCAGAACATTTCTGTGAGATGAAGTCTTTATTTTTGCTAAAGATAATTCCTTGTGTCACATTTGTTTTGGGCATAAATACGCATAATGATTTACACAGACACATGTCAGCTACATGGCTTAGTAATTCAAATTACCTCCAAGTTTCTCCTTCCTTCGTGAATCAAAAGAGAAATCTCCAATCCTTTTGCCAAACAGTGAAATCCTAATTTGTTTGTAAGCAGTCATTGTCCTATCTATAGTATATCAGTAGTTAAAGGCAATCTAGAAGATTTATACTTATCACCATTTGGAACAGTATTGTTACACTCTGTGACTGACAGCAGAATTAAAGTATTTCTAGCTACTGTAAAGTGTTAGAAATGTTAATGATTTTCAGAAGTCGTAAGACTAATCACCAGTCTGAGACACAGATATGAAAGGTTGTGATAATGCTTACAAAGTCAGGGAAATACCAATAAACCTATAAAAACCTATAAGCTATAAAATACCGATGAAATACCTATAAAATAATGATAAAAATCTCCACTCTAGCACTAAAAACAGCAGTAGTATATACACAAAGAAAGAGCAAAAAAAAGGAGAAAACTACAAAAAATAAGTTCACTTGCATACATAAATACACTTTGATAATATTTCTTTGCCTTCTTTCACACAAAGAAAAGCAAACGAGAAAATACCTTCCAAAAGGTATGAACCAAATGAATAGAATCTTTCTGGAATTTTTACAAATTCCACCTTAACTAAAGTGGGGAAATTTCCAAACCACAAAGAACAGGGTGAACATCACTGGACTTCCATAAAACTATCCTGCTTTCTATTATCTGAAAATATATTGAAAGTAATCTGATAAAGAAAACAGAGAAGCCCATTTGGAGAAGAGATTATTTACACCTGACTGTAATTTTGTATTTACATGTTCCAACTATCAAAATATTGCAAGAACAACTACCATTAAACCTCAATCTGCGCAAATGTTAGGGAAAGTAGTATAAAGACTACACCTCACAATGCTCTAGAAAAAGACAGAATTCCACTAATTGAAAACTAGCTTTATTTTTCAGAGCACTATATTCAAACCACCTGTATTCCACAAATAAGAAAATGAAAGGAGCCCAGTACAAAACTATGACCTACTTTTACCACATAAATGCAGAAGTGCAAAAACTAAAAGGAAATGGGTTAAGAAAAACAAGAAAGGTAGTAGAGGAGGCAAGAGGACAAGAAGGTAATGACACCCTATTTTCAGTATTATTTTACCTTTTTTCCCATGTCAGATAAAGTGTTGAATCTTCAAATTTTATTAATATCAAGTAAATAAATACCCTAAAATATTAAAGCATTTACATTATCTTCTTACACAAATTAGTTTTGTTACAGTAGTGATCTCTGCTGCCTTGACACTAACATGTGGACAATTGCATGCATACCTATTCTTAAAAAAATTCTACAAATGAACATAAATTTAAAAAAAAAGGGGGGTGAGGCAAAGGCTTAGGCTGGGGATACACAGACACTATAGTGAGAACAGAACACAGCCTTCCCTGGAAAACTGAGGTCCATATATAAACAGGAATTCACCCATTAGCAGTGACTCCAGACTTCACACATTTTATCCTGTGCACACACTACCAATCTGAGTAAATATTGGTCCATATATAAACAGGAATTCACCCATTAGCAGTGACTCCAGACTTTACACATTTATCCTGTGCACACACTTCCAATCTGAGTAAATATGCAGTCTGTAGGACGCTCACCCTTCCATTCAAAGGAATGTGATGACAGGTACAAAATAAAGAACAGCAATAGCTTAGGCATAGATTATCTCCCACTGCTGGTCACCATCAACAAGACTAATTGGCTACTGAGATTTAACAACCAAGACATTCAAGGACAGAGAAGAAAAGGTCAATAAAAAACTGCATTATTTAGACAAGTGTCTGTGCTAAACTCACAGCTTCTGCATGTTAGTCTTGGAGACACAAATGCAACCCAAGCCTCCTCTTCCTCCACCACTTCCCACCCCTTTTATTTGTTTGCTTGTTTGTTTTTAACAAGACAGTGGGGTTAATTAAAAAATACCGAAACTAAAAGCACATGCAAATACTGCATGATCACAGCAAAAATTAGGATCTTATTGCAATGATAATTTTAACCTTTTCTGAAACTAGAGCTCAAATTTACCAATGAAAAAATATATACGCCTATTAAAGTTTTAACTTGTCTTTCATTGTGCAATAGTCATATGCCCTTAACATGGCTCTTGGGAAGTTACAGCAAGAAAAAGTCCCATAAAGTTTCAGTTGTCAAGTGTTACCAGGCAACTGTTTTGTGGTTCTTTAATTTATTTATTTTGCATTTAAACCTCAGCACAGCAAAACTACCATGATCCAGCAGAAGGGAAGCTAAAAGGTATCCCAGGTATCCAAGGCACAGGTCTGCACTAGGCACCAGGCTCAACAGAGTATACTGACATTTAACAGAGATCCCACTACTGGTTATTTTCTTACAACACACCGCTGATCATATTTTGAATACACACATGCAAACACACAGAAAGAATTATTCTTTAATGAATAAAAATGCCTCTCAAAACTCACACATGCATACAGACTAAACTCAGCTAAACTGGAAAAAACAACGCAACGAACTCCTCAGGAATACCACCTCTCACAGAAAGCACAAAATAACAATGTCATTGTTAAACTAAAAGATCCTCAAATTCCTTCTACACACTTTCCCTGACATCCTCACACAATAAAATGCAGGGGTCAGTGGTACTGAAACAAGGAACGGCAGTTCCACTCTTGTGCACATACGAAAGCAAGTGACCCAAGCTATTATTCCAGTCTGAGGCACTTTTTGTTCCTAATATCCAGATGCAGCAGCTTTTTTTCCCCCCTTTCTCTTTTTTTTCTTTAAGAAATGACTGTGGACACCTCCTTCACATTTTCCTTTTCTTCACTATTTTCACTCCATAAAGCTGCAGTCAATGTGTTTTGTGTGTAGTGAGAAGGGAATGGCACATTCAGTGGTGGTCTCAGCCACAGCCTACATTGGTGGTTCAAGTAGTCTCAGGATTAGGTCTTTGTGTGTGATGAAAGGATATGAAAAGTCAGTTATTTAAACTCAGTCAAGCTGTTGATTTTGGGGAGGAAAAAGGTTTTGCAATTCAGTTTTCCTCAATAAATCACTGCCCTTTTTCAAGGGCAGCTGCAGATAGTTCACATGTTCACAGTGTTCTCCAGAAACAAAACAGATCATGATTTTTTACCCCTCCCCTCAATCTAACATAGGGTAAGAAATCAAAATGAAGGGGCCATCGCATTAATTACTCAAATTCACTTGAAACTAAAGCAGAAAATCAACTCTGTTAACAAATAATAAGATCACTGAAAAATTACAAGGGCAAGAAACTACAGAGAAAATCTTCCCTTTAAAATTTACCAGAATAATTTACAAAACCAACACAAAGTCTGAAATGTTTCACTGTCCTATGTATTCAATCAGTTTACAGATATAATTTCCAAGTAGTTTGTCAGTTTGGGTACTCATCTGGCAAAGTCTGAGATCCGAGTTTAAAGATGTTAAGTCTCTGCAGATTTATCTTGAGACAGAATATGATTCAGCCTTTTATGAGGTCTCAAAACTACAGCATCCAAAATACTGGCCACTTAGGAATATCTGGGCTAATGTGCATAAACAACTATTAAATATATTGGATTCTTAATTCCTAATAACCCCTCATTAATTTCAATTCCTAATACCCCCTCAAAATTTTATTCTATTTCTTGGCTGACCTTTTCCCCAATTGTGTTTTATTAGTGCTGCATTGAGCTAAACATTGCCAAGAGAAGCTGTGGATGCCCCATCCTTGTAAGTGTTCAAGGCCAGGTTGGATGAGCCTTTGATCAACGAGGTCTAGTGAAAGATGTCCCTGTCCCTGGCAGGGGTTTGGAACTAGGCGATCTTTAAGGTCCTTTCCAACCCAAAGCATGCTGTGAGCCTACGGTTTTACACTACAGACCCCACACCTACCAGTGAATCCACATCAACAGAACCTTATACTCACACAGAGCTTAAGGCCGGACATTTATATCTAAATAAAATAGGTGTTTAAATCCTCTTAGAAAGTTTTAAAGCATTGTAATGGCCATCACACAAGTTGTCCTTTAGCTGGTGAGATTGTAACTTAGCTGGAGAACAGTTGCCAAAACCAAGTAACTCCAGTTAAGAAAAAGAGAACGAGATGCAGACAGAGGCCAAGGAGGTCAACAATAATTAAAACAATGCAAACTCACAAGAAAAAAGCCAAAACCCCACCATCTTTGCCAAACAAATTAATTCAGCTTTTTGACTTAGTCAACCTACAAACATTGATTACTACCCGATTCTATGAACAAATGTAATGCCAATTTAGTAGAAATAACAAGTGTCATACTGAACATAACATTGCTTTCTAGTTTACTTTCTTAGGAGAACTCGTACAGAACCTTACGATCAGCCAGAATTCATTACAGAAGATAAGACTCAGGCGTAGACTGCAGATTTTGAAGGGTTTTTTTAACTTAAATGAGCTTCAAACAGAACTTTAAACATACCATTAAAGATATCTTAGCTGAAACACCTAAATTAACCTTTGGTTCTCAAATCAATTTTTCTACTTCACATCTACCCACAGCATTCTGTTCCAGCCATGTAGTCAAACATAGCCATAAACATGTTCTCATAAAAGAGACTTATTTTTAATTCATAAACCTTGTGGATACAGCAGTAATTTCCACAAAACACAGTCAGCTGCAGTGAGATGCCTCATATGCTGTTAAAATTCATAAGGAGAAAAAAATTACTGCCTTCCAGTGAGGACTGCTTCTCTTGCCTTCAAGCTCTCAAGACAGGTGTGTTATATTTTGGTGCACTTCAAACCAAAGAATGAAAAGATGGCAGAAAACTTTAAATGCAATGCAAGTAGCTACTTTGGGAGATATTGCAAAGCCATGGTTTTGTAAAATCTAACCAGATTTTCAAAAGAAAACACAAGGTTCATGATGTATTTTTGTGCTTGCCACATACCTTTCATCTCTGCGTTAACCAGAAAGTGCACAGAGACTATCCACTGTCTTGAAGAGAGTCTTTATTTTCCTTAACTCAGTGGAAGATCTAAAAAATTAAACTCTTTCTATTCAAAGAATTAATTTTCATCCAGTTTACCTGTCTAGACTAATAATGCTCATTATGGCTGTAGTGCAGTATATAAATATTAATACTTACTCCAGAAGAATATGATCATTTTTTAGCATTGCTTAAAAATCTGTATTTTGTATAGTTACAAAATACAGGAAACTAGAAGGTGGCATTTAAATATTTATTTATCAGTATTTAAATTGGCTCATACTGTAGCTTTTGGGTGTCCAATCACATTGTATTTATTTGTGCTGAAATTACACACTCACTTGCCAATACAGTAAAAGGGTGGAATGCTCCACAATGATGCTAGCAATAACTCTGAAAAACGACCACTTCTTCAATGCAAATCCGCTCAAGAAAAGCTTCTACACACAAAGTAAGATGAACCAGTTACTGCATTGTTTATTAAGTTTCACTTGATTCCTCCTGACAACCATTTAAACAATGAATGTTGGGAAATGTCTCTCAAAGAATCAACAATAATGGCTGGGATCAGGGCTTTTATATCCAGCTAATACTGTTTTTAGAAAGGAGAAAATATTTCTTCCTGAAGGGATTATAAGAAGTGTTATAAAAGACACCTGCAAACAAAACAAGTGACAAAAGATCTCTATCATAATTGATAACAGTTATCCTTTGTAAAGATCTCTGTTTCATCAGAAATAAATATATATTTGCTCTTGAATTGCAAAAGCATTCACTAAGCAAGAAGCCTGCTGATCAATAAGAGTAAATTTTAGAAAACCTGCCAAGAAGAAAGTGATTTTTTCTCGTGGAAAGCAGTGCATTAATAATCAACAGTAAAATCCTACATTTTCTTTTCTGATGCCAAATAGAGCAGGCAAGCTTTGAAACACACTGTCTTTTTAATATTGTACTGGACTTGTAAAATATACTTTGTTTTTTGGAAAGCAATAACTTTTCACTTAAAAAACAAACTCAAGAATTTGACAAATAATTCAATAGCCAATTAAAAAAAACCCCACAAATTAATCAAGATGAAGGAAAATGTTTACCAAATGTGGTTTACAGCAGGAGCTTGAAAGAAGAAAACAATCACATCTATAGAAGCAGCTTTCACTCTTCCATTCCAGACCAGTTCAGTTCCAGAAAGCACACACTGCCTAAAGGTTCTATACCCTGGCCACTGACTAGGTTTTCCAATGTGCTGGTAGATGATGCTCTCTGTACACTCTGTGCCATGTGCCATGCACACAGGGTAGACACTCTCTCAGCCTCCTTTTGAAGCAGATCAGTTTGTTCTGTCAAAAGTAAGATAGTGCAATTCTCAAGGCAGTTTGCTTCAGGGTCTGCTCCCAAAAGGAAGTATGGACAAGATCACACCAACTGTGGCTCCCTCTGCTTTTGCAGACTTCTGTATCATTTTCTCAGCAAATTCTGCATCCTCAGACAACCCCACATGCCTTTAAACCACATGCCAGGGCGTGCAAAACACCCACTCAGTTTCTTGCTATAAACCACTATGCTGTCTTGCAACACAACCCTCACGTTATTATTGTAAATATACAGAACTAAAAGAAATGGCTAATCATTTTATCTCAGGATCACAGGACCCAGAGGATGCTCTGGCCATGAGCAGTACCTAGTGTGAACACACACAGTGCAGTCTGCTGTAAAGGGCAGACTGAGGCACATATAAACCCTCTGGCCCAATGGACAAGCAGCACACTGTGCAGGACAGATGGGTTTGACTTTGTGGATGCAAACTGTATGCTAAGAGAACAGGACAAGGACTGCAGGACAAACTGAACTTCCAGTCAAAAAGAAAGGCACATATGTATAGTCTCAAGACAGCTGAAATAAAGATATTCTGACCAATAAGACAGTTAACGAGACTGAAGAGGACTTGGAATCTGCACAAACAGTAAAAAATTAATTGTTTTTATAGAAAAATCATATTGCACTTTCAAGAAGAACTTAATTAAAATGAAATTAAGTGACCATGTATTAAAAATCCTAATATTCTCTGTAAGCAAGTCCCTAACTCATTACAAAACCCAACTGCTGTAATTGATAGGTACAATACACTATGTTTCCTTTTTCCCCAAAATGACACTTTAAAATGGCACTGTAAAAATCTTTTTGATTTTGAAAATTGAAAAACAAAACATACACCTCAATTTCAGCTACTTCACTGAACTACAAAAAACACTTTATCTTAGGCATTTTTACTCCTTGCAATAATTTTTTCCTTATTTTCAAGAGTTCAGGAAGAACAACATGATTAAACTGCTCAACCTGAAATGTCTTTGGTTTATTTTTAAGTAAGTCAAAACATGGTTTAGATCCTGACTAGGTTATCTTTAAGAGACGAAGCAAAGCTAGTAATAGCACCTTTAAAACATTTCTGACCTCAGCGTGACAGGTGTGATCCACTAAGTGGATCCAGATAACCCACTAAGTCTTTTTTTATCTAGCATCCACAATTCTGTATATTCTGTGATTCATGTTATTTTCATACAGTACGATCATTTTTTTTTCAGATTTATCCTCCTGCAATTTTTTACAAGAAAGATTAATAGCAACTGCAACAGAAAAACCACCTTGATGTCACGTATAATCCTTTATCATTTCATCACTATCAAAATCTCAACGCTTTGTCCATCTTTCTTTTCTGCAGCAACTTATTTCACTTGTTCCTATTAAGGCTATTATATTCAGCCTATTACTACTAATCTTTTCTTTGTAAATAGCCACACCTATTTTAATCTGAAATGGTGTGGTAAGCATTTGATTCTTTGTGGAAGTAGACATGTAATTAGGTTAATCTGTGCTATCTTTTCATGTGAGCTGATTGTTTCTTTACTATGGACATATTTCTTATAACAGCAATAAGCTTGCCAGATTGCTTGGAGGCAAATCAGGAGCAATTTACCAAGCATGTAGCTGCTATGAGCTGAAATCTTGACATAATAGCAAGCTGTGTATAGCCACTCCTACCTACCAGTTATTACTCATGTTAGCTTTTCACTGACACGTTAAATTTCAACCGCACCTTTCTTTCACAAACAAGTACTTTCCTTCGACTCAGCTACATCTGTGACAAATAGTTGATCTTCAGCAAAGCATACAGGAATCTAAATGCAGAATGCAGTGCAGAAGTCTCTGACAGCAGCAACTGAATTACCTGCACGAAGTCCAAGAAGGTCAGTGGAAGCAAGTCATCCAAGTGGCCAATATCTTTGGAGAAACGATTTAAGATTCTTCCTATAGAAACAGGGTTGAGAAGAAAAACAAAAGGGAAGTAAATATAATTCCTGAAAAGATCCATGTTTTACTACTCAAAAACAATTAAAAGGAAACAGCTGGACTTAAAGAATAAAAAAACAATTTTGGAAACCCTCATGAGGGGAGTGAGTCTCCTACTACCACTGCAATATATTTTGAAGAATAATAATTTTTTTACAAATGCTTTCTACCCAAATATAAACTCTTTACATAGACAGCTAGAAAAAAAATTTAAATGGGCTTTGAAGATAATATTTCAACAGAATTTAACAGGTGAAACACACATGCTTTGTATGCTTAACATGGGCAGGTAAAGGTTTACAGGTCAGACAACTTAATGCAAGTTTCATCAAGGAACATCAGCTGGAATCTGCTCCTATCCTTGACTGAAACTCACTAGTGCATGCATGTCTCAGATAGATCATAGCTGATCTAACTGATCTTTTTTAGCATTTCTGTTCTCACCCCTCAACATTATACATGGATCCAAATTGCAGGCGTTTCAAAAATAAAATCTGAGATAGATTGGCATTCATGCAGCTCTCCATTTATACTTATTGAAAACCTTGACAATACTGATCTTTATTAAAGCTAATAAAACGATTTTTAATCTGCTGTCAGTGAAGCATTTACGTTTCTCTATTTTCCCAAGTTCTACTTGAGTGAAAAAAGGCAGTTATATCAAGACTTCTTTCATAATTAAAGTCACAGCGCTGCCACCCATAAGTGGATTAGTATCTTTCTCTATTAATCAGTATCTCTACTCACCAGGAAAGAAACTAAACCAGGGGTGGGAATCTGGCCATTTCTAAGGTGTGTGATGCCCATACATGCATTCACATTGCTTTGTTATCTGCATATATCTTGATTCAATTATACTTTTAACTGGTACAAACATATTCACTGCGCTGGCAACAAAAGACTTTTTTTTTTCCTTTCAAAGGAACTCATTAAACTGAAAGCAAGTTTAAAGTTTCCACAGAGTGCACTGGCAACGTAATTTAGAGATAAGAGATACTGAAGTAACTTCTGTAGCAGCCATCATGCTAGTTCTCTGCTCACAGCTCTTTTTAATTCATTTCTTTTTTCAGGGAATTTCTGTTGCACACCAAACAATACAGAAAACATCCTCTCCTCAGGTCTGGGACATGACTCCGAGGAGACTGGTGGCAAAGAGCTTGTTCTGCAGTACTTCACTACCCAAGGCAGTTACTTCAGGCAGCCAACAGCTGAATTCATCCTGGTTTTACGCTTTGCACACAGAGAGGAAGGGTGTACAGCAGCACAACACTCAGAAAAATCTCTTTCACCTTTTTCTACTAGGAATAGCATGTGGGGATGTTCCCTTTTATCAGGGTAGATACATCAGAAGAAAGTCCAAGACAATTTTTAAAAAAAACTTTCTTTTTGCCATGATTTTCTTTCATGGAGAGTAGTCCCAGAAGAGTGATCAAGCACATGCTGTATACATGCTGTCACTAATATCCTTAAATATCACATTCTAGGTTGTTTTCAAATGAACCAAGATTTCACTGGCAAAAAGAAAATCATTTGAAGAGGTTAAATGCTTCCTGTTGATAGAGGTTTCCTTACCAGGAAAATGTCCAGGTAGGGCAGATAAGGAAAACTAGGTGGAATAACAGACTGGGCTCAGGGTATTAGAAATCTGTTCACAGCTTTGTCACTTGTCTTCTGAGTGACTTCACTTTATTTTACAGAGCAAGGAGCAGAGCAAGGAGAGGTGACGGTGCTAAGGCCCTCCATGAAAAGCTGTGAGACCCACCAATGAGGAGCTGCACACAAGGGCAAAGGATTGTTCCCACAGCAAGCAAACCCCACCTTAATCCAGCCTAAGAATCACCTTTTTGCCTTTTAACCCCAAGTAAGTTTTATTTGTAGTGGTTTCAGACTTATATAAGAAGCCATTGCGCAAAGGCCACCCCACGTGACACTGCCAGGAGGCAGCAAGGTCACTCAGGCTGGCTCCTCTTCCATGGCCACAGCAAGGTCAGCCCCACGCTGGCACCTCCAGCCATGGAGCAATGCCTGCACATTGAGAGTGACTGTGGCTCTCCTCCTCTTCCCGTGAAGTTCTCTGAGCAACGTGGTCACAACAGAAAACTTGGCTCAGCCAAGCTGTCCCCAGCAATCCCTGGTTTCACTGTCTCTGCCATGTTACCACCAACCACTCCAGCTCCCAGAGGTAATCACGCTGCTAATTGCCAAAACTGCATTTTTTTTGCAACTGCCTTATGGAATTGTAAAGTATAACAATGTTTCTATAGCCTCTGTTTTGACAGTTCTGTGAGCTGCCACTAGGAAAGTAGAAATTAATCTGATGTTATCAATAAAACATGAAAACATCTTTTAATCTGCCTAATCCTCTTTAAAATGTAAATACAGTAATTCTGTAAAATGACGCTGACAAAATTTGAGTGAGCAAAAGAAATGGTATATGAAAAAGACAAACATCGAAAACTGGAACCTTTCACAGTCCACCTAATACAATTAAACAGTGGCAAGATGAATCAGTTGCTTCCCAAATAAACATTAAAGCGATTTTCTGATAGCAGAGCTGCACTGTTTTTGAATTTTCAAATTACTGAAAATTAGGTCTATTTAGTGTTTGCACATAGAAATCCTGGAAAATGACACCTGAAGTCATTAAGACCAGGAAAATATTTTGCTTACTGCTAAGAGGTCTGTATCTCCTTCCTGTACTGTTTATCTGGTGACCATTAATGCTTTTCTACAGCTAAAGGCAAGAAACAAACTCTTAGCTTTATTTTTGTCATTGCTGTTTTTCAATTCTATTACCCCAGAGAAAGTAGAAGAGAAAATAGAAGACTAGAGGTGCATTTCAGATCCTGTTCACACGGATGTAACTGAACTGGCATTTTACACAGCATGTCCTATGCAGAAGGAAGGTACAGTAACTCAATGAAGCAAGTTCCTTCACCACATGGCAGGGACAGCAATGCAACTTTCAAGCAGAAGTGTTATGCTTTGGAAATATCCACAAGATGCCCCACAGCCATTACAGTATTGCATTCAAAGCAATTGCTTCATTTATAAGGATGTCTACAAGTACAAGAGGTCTATTTCACAAGGTATGAAGAAACAACTATTTCCACTTACTGGAAGCACAGTAAATCAGTGACTTGCTTATGCATAATTAAGTATGCAAGAAAAAACATTCCAGATTTAAAAATTAAAGTACCTATTTGGAGTCAGGACTCAAAATGCTTAAAGTTATGACTACAGATTCTTCCAGAATGGGCAAACCTAACTTTTGAGAATGCTTCTTCAGACTATGGAAACTGTTGCACCTGCTATTCAAGAAGGGCAGGAGCTGCACAACTTACCTGCCCCCTCATCCTGAAAATTATGTTTTTTCTCCAAAACCTCTAAATCCTTCTCTCCTAAACTTACAGACTATCAACATAACCTGCCACCATAGTTGATATTTTCATAACTCCTTAAGCAAGCATCTCTGACATACACATACATGCCAAGAAGCAATAATTCTTAGATCAGTCCAGTATATCCAATTCACAAAAAAATTTAAGCTCTCTTAATACCTACATCCTTTACTTATCCCAGTGAGGGGCTACAAAAGCAAAAAGAAAAAATACTGCATCTAAAACTTGTAAGTCAAATTTCACCAAACTATAAACAAAAGAAGTCTTTTAAAAAGTCAAGGATTAAGTATGCCAATGTTACAACAGCATCCAAACTGGTGAATAGTATCTGCTATTTCAATCACTCAGGCTTCCATGCAGTGTGTAGTTTTAGTAGCAAGCTGCAAAAGGGAACGTGCTCCCTTCAGCAGTCTTATGTTTGTTTTTACATCAAATAACTTAATCAGAACACACACTGTTGTTAGATTTCTTCTGAAGTAATTAAATAACTATTCAATGCCAATTAATCACTGTTAAATAAGGGTCTGTCACCAAAGTGCTATACACACATTTCAGACTATTTAATGGTCAAATACTTGGCAGTATCAAAGTTAAACAATGATTCATTAAAACTCCTCCCCTACACAATAGCTAGGCTAAACTTGAAGTGAAAGAATCAAAACTCTTTTGTCCTCTGTGAAAAAGACAACAAACCTCAGTATGTGATATTCTTTTCTTCCTTGCTCTGTAAACTGCTTTAATTGCACGAATGAGAATGTGTTCAGGTGCTACAAACCCACTTTTGCTTCTGCAGGTGCCTACTGATACTTTGGAATAGATGTTCAAACCTATCATACAAATAATGAAAACACTTGACTGTGCCACACCTTTTTAAAATGTTTATACATACTTCATCATGAAAGAAATACAATCCAAACTGAATCAACACTCAAGATGTAAACACCAGAAATGGATTTTTTTTTTAAACAAGAAACGAGGATCCTCCACTAGAATAGCCAAATGCCATCCACAGTATTCAATGTTGTGCAACCTAAATTCCAACGACCCTAAGAGCAAGAGTACATTATTTCTAAATGTATTTGGCACTTCTAGTATACTTTGTTGGCCAGGGCATTCACTGAAATACTTCTGTGTAATACAATAGAGTAGGCACAATGATTTTCTATACCTTGCAATGAGTTTACAAAACCTTTATACCCACTTGCTTCATCACACATTGCAGAAATTCTTTGTCACTACTTCTCTACTTCAGTGACTCGCCTCTTTGAAAAAGGAGAAGGGTTTAAGAAAAGGGCCCTCTACAGACAGAAAGATTTTGCCACTCGTGTGTGCATAGGTGCACAGTCTTGGAATGTTTTTCCCCTCAGAGATCAGGCTAATCCTCAGTGCAGGCAATTTTAATTGCATCAGACTTTTTATTTCAATATGCAAATGTTATTAATAAATACTGCTTTGCATAGTAACCTAAACTCCTCCATTGCAATTGGCCTAAATATCCCTATCCATGTACTGCATTCACTAGGGGGAAAAAAAATATTCAAAATCTCTTCAGCTACTCTGAAGCCAGAACACCTTCACTGCTCAGCCTCCATGGAGAAAAAATTACACTCTCCTCTGCCTCTTGCCGAAACCTGTCTAAAGGCAACCTGTAGTGCTAAGAATAGATTCAAGACGGTACTTAGTCATTTACGTGTAACTAAACCTAAACAGCCCCAGCTAGGATTGCATCTTGCTTGAAGGTATGTCAAGCCAAGGAGATGCTTGCAAAGAGACGATCTTTGGATGGATCCATGTCAGACAACCCCAAAGCACACACTGTGCAACCATTGACTTTGCTGAATGAGCAGAAGCCCCTCGTGTCCCCCAGCCCCCTGACAGCGTGGCACCAGGGTGGCTGGGTGCCCCCACTGCAACATCCACGGTGCAGCGTGGGCTTCTGACCCCAAAGAGAGTGATCCTGCACTCCAGCAGTCCCAGTTACAGCTTGGAACACCAAAGCCCTTTCAAATGGACACCTGGTAGCAAAATAATGCTCAAGCGTACGTGCGGCAATAAAGGCACACTCAAAAAGTACAAATATAAGAAACAGCTGTACAGAACCGGGTACATATAAACAACGTTCACTGAACTGCATTGAACATGCTTCCCATTCTGTCCATGGTACAAACTGGCAGCTCCCCACAGATCTTGCTGTTAAAGCTGTGGCATTCAGAAACTGATAAGCCTTTACCCATGCTCAGTTCACACACACACCCCGAAAAAAAAAAAAGTACTGCAACTACAAGCAGCCTGCCATTTCATCAAAGCAATGACAAAGTGGATTGTCCGTATCAAATGTTGGCAGGAAGCAGACATTACATCAACCTTGTAAAATACAACTATGAAATCAACAAAATAATTAAAGATGGATTACCGACGTTGAAAGGAATTGTAAGTTTGTGAAATATTTCTTCAGAAAGAAATCTGGAAATGCATCTCCTGCATAACTGTCAATTACTGATCTACTCTGGCTTTTCTTCCATATTTCTACAAAGAAACGTCAAAAGGTCTGTTATCTTTTTTTAATATATGTTTAGCACCACATGTCCACACAAACTGCCATATACAGCATTGCTGTCTTCCCCACAGGCATCCTATAAATATAAATAAGAAATTCTACCCCATTTTTTTTCTTTAGCAGTCTGAAACTGATAGGAATATTATCACTTTCTTAGACATTTGCAAATAGGCACAGTGGTGCTGGGCCGAAATATGCTGAGACCATAATATCCATTTATCTAAACTGCCAGCATGTAATGAATTCAGGTGGCAAGCCTTCTATCAAATTAATTTACTACTTGAAACGGACTTTTTACACAAATGCTGTCAAACAAGAAAACAGTTAGGAAATGAGAAGAAAACGCGAACACTGTGTTTGATCTTGGTTTTAAGTGTATGATTTAAAGGAAGAAGAATAACTATGATAAAGATAAGAATGGAAAACAGGCTTCTTTGGAAATTAGTTTTTATTTTTACTGCTGATGGAGACATCTACATTACCTAGTATGAATACACTGAACCTAACTGTACCGTTGTTTCTGGAGCTTTCTAGTCCATCATACCATTGATTGGAATTACCGTGCTGTGGCAAACCAAAATAGGTCAATGCTCTGTACAATTTTTAAAATATTTTTGGTAATTTATGTGGTACAGTTGATTTGTCCTTTTTGCTGGGTGTACTCACAAGAGCACATGTACTAACATCTGTTATCACCAGCCAAAGCCTCCTCACATAAGATACAATGCAGAAATTACATCTACAGTCTCCACTAAAAACAGAAGCACACAAAGGAAAAACCTCTTGATTGTGTGGAGGAAGAGAGGGAAGTGCAACTTTCCTTCTGTCTGAAATTGCTTTCTTGGCAAATCTCAACATACCTTCTGCATCCTAACTGCCTTTCTGATTGCATCTCCTTACCCACTAACTAAGTTGGTTACAATTCCAGATGTAACAGCATTTATAGAAGAGAATTTAACTTTGGTGCTGTATTATACTTGCTAACAAAGTGATCTTGTTTAAAAAAGTATGCTAGAGCTGGGATAATATATTCATCAGCAATTTTCTAATTATTGATCCCTGCAATCATACCCTGTAATTGATTATGAAAGGAAGATTCAAAATAATTTAAAAGTACAAACTTCTGGCAATATATAAAAGTCTTATGCTAGAACCTGAGTACAAAACTACATCTCTGCTTCATTAGAATGACAATGGAAGCAGACACCTGCAACCCCTGAATCCCTGGAGTAATATCAAACTTCTAATATGTAATCCTCTGATGTGATGTGATGCAGCTTGCCAGAACAAAGTTCTAACCATTCTAGAAGTTAAGCTCTGGATATCCTCTCTGTTTCATTTTAAACTCGTCCACTGAAGCTGTTTTAAGTTATCCTCAGTTTAATGAAAAAATTCTACATTTAAACATACTGAAACAAAAAAACTCACAACCTAAAATGACACCACCAAATCTAATGAACTGCCAAAATACATCAGAACTTAATTTCTGCTGTATGCTTCAACATAAGCAGCGTGACTTTTAAGTCCCATTTTTAAGGGACACAGTCCAACTGAACAAAAAACAAACAGACAGAAAAAAAAAGCCCCAAACAAACACACAACAAAAACCTGTAGCCATTTGCAACTTATTATCAACTGGCTTTTAAAAAGTAGTCAAGTTATACACTACTGATGAAGTTCTCCATTGCTTTACACCATCTTCTTTTCCATATATTGTTACCTACACTTCAACTTCTCAGCACAATGCAAAGCATCTGTACAACAGAAACCCAAAACATTACCTACAAAATGTAGTCTTATAATGACTTTCTACTGGCACAATTATGAATTTAATTCTTGGCTAAAATATTTAACCACAAATGTGCCCACTTATAAAAGAGCACTTGTGCAGCCTAGTTCTTTCTGCTACAAAGCAAATTTGGGCTGAAAATATGTCCCCAGTGCTGTTTTGCTGGAAAAGGGACTTAGAACATATAAACAGAATACTACAAACAGGATGAAGTATCTAAAGAGTATTTTGTTACTGGAATAGTTACATGAGAGAGGTTACATTCTTTCCTTTCCTCAGTGCATTCAAACACCCAAAGGACCTTATGCTATTAGAACCATTTTTTTTTTATTTGGGAGCTATATATATATAAATATATATCAATGCAAGAATTAAAATAAAAATGGAAATATATGTCACCTTCCTGATAAGGCTTTTCCAACAACAAAAAGGAGTTTCCTATGTTATTTATACTATTAAGACATGATTCAGAATAAGCTTTAAATACCGCATATAAATTAATTTTCTTTATTTCAGAAAATATTGATGTGGACTTCACACAGCTCTTGCAAATCTGCTCGTATTTGTTGCTTTTCCCATTCTATCTTCTAAACATAATTTTTATAATAAGAATCTTAATTTCCAATGTTCCAATGTTTTTCTCTTCCCCCTCTCTTTTTTTAATTGGTGTTGGAGCTAGAGGGGCTCAATCATCAATCCAGTCTAAAATAACAATGGAGAAATAGGACATTACTGAATATAAAAGATTTGACTCCTGAAATCTTAGTTGAAACTGCTATCTGGTTATCACTGCTATATGGTTATCATTCCAAAACCAAGTAATATGCCACATTTTATCAATCTTAAATATTCAGATCCCCATTCATCTTCTTCCTTTTTTCAGAACCATGAAAGAAAATTCTATAGGAACTGTTTCTTCTGTTTAGAAGTCTATAGAGAGGGAATTTTTTAGAGGCTGTCTTGGGACAGCCAAGACTTCTGGCCTCTACCTAGCCCACCCATTCTGAGGATAAAGCCTCTGGACAGGCCAAACAGCAGAGGCATTTCACATCTTCATCTGACTGTAAACTGTTCTCTTTTGCTTGGCATGCTCCTTCAGCTTGATCATTCATTTTTCTTTAGCTTCAGTTCCTTTTTCTTTCTCTCTTCTTCTGGAATATGTGATTGTTTGGAAAGGAGGGATTCTCTCTAAAGGTCATTCATTATATAACCATGTAATGATTCCTGAAACACATTTTCCTTTTTAACTATTCCTACAATAAAAAAAAAAGCCACTGGGGATTAAAAAAAAATTATTAAAAAACCACATGGGTTTGGCTATCCAGAATGCTCAATGGATGACACTGGATAATTTTCAATGGATTTTTTCCTGCCTCACATGGAAGGTCATTACTACAAAACTCAAGAGACATTCTGGTACAGCTGTCAGAAAGCTCACTTAGTCTGCTGTGCAAATAATCAAAGCATTCCCTTGGAAAATTTACTCTGTGTTAAAGAAGACACACCCCACACCCTCATGCCCCATGAAAATAAATATTTTGCTTCAATTTGGGACTTCACCTACTCGTTTTTGTGACTGGCACCAAATTCCACTTGCAAATCTTGCCTCAGAAACAACCAAAAATCTTTTGTCTCAGAAAAGCTGAAGGCAATCACAACCCAAGAGTTTTATTCCAGAAGTGATGTCCAAGAGAATATACATATAGTCTAACAATGCATTTCCTTGGGCAATTGGCTTCTGGGGAAAAAAAAAATTCACTATAAAGTAAATTTTTTTCAGACTAAACTATAATTAACTTAAATGAAATCAAATCAGAAAAAAATCCAAATATGACCTCTGCTCTTATTCATTATATCTTATTCAGTATATCTTATTAATTTCATTAAAAGAAAGACATTTCAATAATTACATTATTAAATAATAAGCATTTTGAAAAGCTATACTGCACTGCCTTTGACTCTACTGTACTCCTCTACTGGGCAACTATTAGAAAGCTTCATCTAAGAAACAAAAAAGAAAAATATACAAGAAATAAGCAGCTACAAATGAGAAATAGCTGCTGACCACACTAAAACATTAGTCGTGCATATATCAAAACCAAAGAACCTTTAATGTTTATGTATAAATATAACTTAAATATTACATATTTATTACACCTTACATATGTGTTGCTTAAAATTAAAGAAAAAATCCTATAATTTCTGCTTTTTCATGGCTTTTAAATAAGACACTTAAAATTTCTTAATTCTAAGAAACTTAGGATGATAAATATGTTAACAGCAACATTTTTTCACTTCTCTATGAACACAGAAAAAAGTTCACACACATCAAGGAGGAAAAAAAATACTTGACTGAGCCATCATTCAAGCAGAAGTGAATACAATTTACAAACCCTTTTGGTTTTGTTCAGATCAGAGACAGACTTCACTGTGAAGCTCTGATTTACAGCTGTCCAGCAGTACGAATTCCTAAATAAATAAACAGGCTAAAGCAGAAGAGCGCTGCTCGAAACAAGGGACTCCTGAGAATGCTGCCATTTGTTGTTTGCATGTCCGAAACAGCCAGAAGAGGATTAATGCATCTGGGGCAGGAGGCAGAGCCTCACTGGGATGCAGGCTGGACCATCACGTAGCCAGCAGCGTGCCCTGCCCTGAAGAGTTTGTTGTACCAGTCAAGAGAAACAAGCAAAATTGACTACAGGAGGAATAAGGAGCTAGGGGAAGATGGAGCAGTAAGCTGGAACAGAAAGTTGCAGGACGAGATGTGTTTTGAAGTACAGGAACACAAAGGGGTCATGGAATTAATGAGTTTTCCCCACCCATATGTTTAACTGCTGTCAGTGTACTGCGGTTACAATGCTCCTGGTGCATCTTCAGAGATGATTTTAAGATGAAAAAGTGCCAGCTTGTGGATGAACTTTAGTGCACAGTGAGCAGGAAGTTACAAAGATGTAAGCATAAAAGAGAAACAAGCAAAATTATGAGGGAGGTAATTAAAAACACTGGAATGTGCCAACTTCTCCATTTACCAGGTGCAGAAATAGTAAAAGCTTTGCATGGGGGGAAGGCTAACGTGCAAACCAAGTCATAGTCCTCTCTAAAATTCCTGTTAGACTCCCTCACAGTATAAGATGGCTGTAAGATCAAGGAAAGGTCTTCCCTCCATCCAGCCCTGGGGAGCAGCTGCAAGACAGAATTGTGAAGAGACAAACTGGCAGTCACAATCACAGACCTCACCAAGCCTGGGCTGTTTGGATATTGAGAGAGTTTTGTGTACATACTGACTTGAATTTCTGCCCTGCTTGCATGTGTCCTCTGCTTCACCCTCAGCTTCATACACTGAATACCCACTCCCCATTCCCTCTTCTCTCTCTTCCTTCAACATTGGTTCTTCCATTCTCCTTCACTACGACATGGCACAAGCTCTAAGTACCAATGCCATCCCACACACACAACCAAGGCACAAAGCCCAACACAGCGAGACACAGGCTAGGAAATGCAGAAGAATTGGGAACACAGCAACTGAGAACAGAATCCATTCCCTCTTCTCTCTCTTCCTTCAACATTGGTTCTTCCATTCTCCTTCACTACGACATGGCACAAGCTCTAAGTACCAATGCCATCCCACACACACAACCAAGGCACAAAGCCCAACACAGGCTAGGAAATGCAGAAGAGTTGGGAACACAGCAACTGAGAACAGAAGGTGAACACAAGGTGACTGCAACACCTAAAACCAGAAAAGTGCCTAAACTGATGTTTTGGAAATGCAGAGTGACAAAAAGAGCCAGATAGGGAAATAACACATAAGCCATAAAGGCATGAGAAAGGGTGCTTTATGCAGAAAAACAGGGGAAATGCAGCAATGGAGAGATCATGTTCTGAAATGGTTCCCAAACTAGAACTGTGGAGGTCAAAAAGCCAGTGTCACCTGAAGGAAGAGGGCAAAGTGCATCCAGGACATACTGCATAACCATAGGCTGCACACATACAGACTATTCACAAGGTTATACTCTGACAGAAGAGGGAAGACTTATATCTATTGAAAGAGATGTCTTTAGAAAACAATTCAGAGGATTTTAGTTACTTCTTGCTTTAAACTGCTCTTACAGGAGCATATTTCACTCTGCTAACTACAGAACTGCAGGGGAAACAGATGGTTGTGTCTCATTAGTCTTTAGAGTACACTCTGATTAGTTTGCTTAATTTCATTCACAAAGGGTCTTAAGACTTCACAAGGCCAATTAAGATTTCAGGTAAAGGAATTATCAGCAAGAGTTTTCTTTCTTCCATCAAAACATGTCTGTCATTGGATTTTAACAGTTCACTTACACATTGATTTTGTTTTCCCAACATCCAATTTCACCACAATTTGGTTTTGTAACTTTTTTGAACTGGCAGCTTTTCTGCTGAAAATACATCAGACACATTAAGATGAAACAAGTTCCAGAACTGTAACAAACAGGACAACTAGAGGAGCCATGTAAAGACTATGACAATCCATATCCAATACATAAACCACTATTAAATCCTCTCATGGACCTGAAGCACAAGTTGCATTTTGTAGTATGCATAAAAAATTTTGCAAATAATCACTGATCATAATATGACCCCAGACATTTTGAGAAATGTTCTTTTAAAACAACAGCTTTGCCATTATTCTGCATTGAAAAAGACACCAAATTTCTGATAAGGCATAAATACAATGGAAAAACACACATATAACAATGAAAGGAAAATGACAGAAAAATATCTTGTGTTTTTGTTTCCCTCTTGCAGAACAGCATGAGCACAGAACTTGATTGGGGATCAATTTGTGAATACATCGTTAAAACATATGAAACAAAACTATACCTCCAAGCGAAAAAACCACAAAAGACAAAACTGTGTTAATAAACCAACCACTATTAAAATTACAGAGTATTATTAGCAACAACTTAGCACTGTAGTTTATTTTAATTAGAATATTTGGAGAACTAATGTTGGCTGTGATAGTTTTCAAAATGTAGCTCAACTTTAGAATGCGTATGAAAAGCATTCAATGAACCTTTCATCACAGCTGAACAGTATTTACAACACTTCTTAATTTTCTGAACGTTTACTTTGTCCTTGCCTGACTCTAGAGAAGAACTCCTCAAACAGCAGCTCACATATGAATATAATATGAAACTAATATGAACGTTAAATTCCTAAACTTTTTAGTGGTCAACTATACAATGGTCATGCCTTCAGGAAGGGGTCACAAACAAGTTTAAGTCTTTGGATGACTCTAAAACCTTTAGGACCTTCTGGACAATTGAAGGTTTGTTTCTTTGCTTCTTTTGGTTTTCTGAGATTGGAAATTAAAAATGCCTCTTGACATCAAGTTTTTGTAACCTTTCATAATCCAGTGTTTTTCTGGAAAACTGTCATATTACAGATTTAAAAAATGCTGGGCTTATGAAACAGAAGTCTCTAGCACAGCACATGGTCTATTCTACCTTCCAGAAAGTTCCTTACTTCAACAGGTACCATGCTCATAACTGCAGAAGTTTGTCCACAACAGACCACTTGGCATGATTAGGATCTAAATTAAGTCAAGACATCACCAGCTACCTGAACTAGAAATCCAAATAAATTTGAAAAAAATTGAAGTATGTTGTAAAACATATCTCTCAAGTGTTACCACTCGCATGGGTTACATTCTTTGCTCCTCAGCGCATTCAAACATCCAAAGGACCATTATGTTCAAAACAGAGATCCTAGAAGAACTGAAAAGTTCTGACATCAGACAATTTGAACTAGCTGTGAATCCCCTTGAGGAGGTATGAATCATCTCTGAGGTTTAAATTAGATTATCAACCAAGTGAAGCAGCACAGTAAATCTACAATAAAAGATGAATGCCTACAGGAAAATAATTTTTGCCCCTAGTGGCAGATGCTTGAACTTTAAAGGATCTGAGACTAAGCTCTTTGTCTAAGCCTCCCTGACAGAAAACAACTGAAATAATGTTTTTGGTTGGTCCAACTTTGCTCCACATGCCACATGAAAACAGTATCTAAACCCTGTAAATGAAAGTATATTGTCACTTCTAAACCAATTGAGGATCAAACAATTTAGAGAAACCAAGACTTATTTTGCTGACAATTAAGCCCTATCACCAAGACTCGAGATTCAATGAAATTTGACAATTGTGAAGAAAAAGGCTTTTGTCTGACTAAGTCTGAAGCATTTGGAAGAATCAACAGAAAATCAGAAGACCAAATTAGATCAAAAAGCCTCTGAGGATAAAATTCACTAATTAATACAACTGCTTTCCTTGCTCTGTTTCCTCTCTGAATTGCTTTGGTATCACAGCAGAAAGGCATAGAGGAAAAGGAAAAATTGGTCTAAGGAGTAAATGTTACACCCATCACACTTCCTCTTGCACCAACAGCACTCTCTGTCCATCCTGTTGCTCAAGCTCCACTACAAAGAACCACAGTCCCTTTTAAGATTAGATGAAAGTACAAATCTCTGCTTTGCACCAAATTTGAGAGGTATAAAAGCCGCCTTCTTCCATGCTGAAACTTTTTTCCCATCACCTTTACTTTGTGGTAATTCAGATACAACCCAAAGCTACCAAAGTGCTGCAGGTCACTAGCTGGAAGAGTATTTTTGCACCTCCTTCTCAGGGAGTCTAAGAATGAATGCAACCTTCTGTTTTTCTAAGACCCATAAAATGCAAGAAACAAAGAATGGGGCCTGGGTTGGAAGGAACCTTAAAGGCCACCTAGTTCCAGCCCCCCTTCAGTGGGCAGTGACACCTTCCACATGACCAGGCTGCTCAGAATCCCACCCAACATGGCTTGAAGACTTCCAAGGACAAGGCATGGACAGGCTTGTCTGGACAACCTGTGCTAGTGCCTCACTACCCTCACAGCAAAGAATTTTCTCTTAATATCTAATATAAATGGACTGTCTTTCAGTTCTACTAACTTACTCCCTTTCTGCCCATTTAATTGAACAATACGTAAGATTTCTATTCAAAACACTTCCATGCCCATTTAAAAATTAATAACAAGTACTCAACAAGCATTTTAACATCTTGCATCTCATGAGAAGCACAAACAACACAGGAAGAGCAGGAAGGTATTAACAAATTAAGCAGTGCTCACAGCACTACATTTTAAGCTAAAAACACCTCATATAATTTCAGAAACCTGGGATTTTGTATTCCACTAAACATTTGTGTCTCTATTAAAAAGTACATAATAATATTGCTTTAGTACGTGGCTAAGAAGGGACAACAATTAATTAAATCCTATTTTTCCACAGGAATGTTTCTATTTTTTCAAGCAAACAAATACTTCTGCAAAGCGTCAGATTGGACATTTCCACTCTTGAACACTCAGCAGGTGAACAAAATCATCTGTATAAGCCCTCATAATCTTAGAGAAACACTTATTTTTGAACAATCACTTCTAAACATTGTCCTTAAGCCTTCAGTAGTAGCTGAGCAACATTGGTTATTAAATTGAAGTGCAGCAGAGTTTATTTTTTCTTATCTGAATTTAAAAAAATATGTTGGGATTGTTTTTTCCATTTTTTCTCTTGGGGATTTTTGGGGGTTTAAATATAAGCAGCATTCAGTGAATGGCTTTGAATTCAATATTAGATCATACTTGTAGCTTAATTATAAAAGAAGATCATTGTCACTATGTATTTGGAATATTAGAACTTGTCAGTTTCATAAAAACCTCAAGGCACTTTTTTCTCTCAAATTTGGCTTTATTTTGAAAGCGCTCCTTAGATAAGATTTCTTAATATTAGAATAAGTCTAGAATAACTAGTTTTCTGTCAAAAATACTGATGAAAAAAATTCTCTCTATATTGTTAGTTTAATAGGAAAAAAAAAAAGATGACACTTCTAAAGCTAAAACCATCTATATTTCACAGTTCTGAGGCTTTAAATTTGCAGAGGTTTCTGCAGGCATCTTTTAGTCTCAAAGGAACACCAAAAATCCAAACAATTGGATTTTTTTCCCCAATGGTAAGGGAATATCAGGTGACTAAAGGTTAAGAACTACTAACTCTTCCTTAAAGCATTTCAACATTTTTTAGTCAGGGAATACCAGAAATATTGTGGAAAGCTAACTGTAATTGTTTACTGGCTGGTTGTTCAGACAGGAGAGGAAAGGAGAACTGTTCTCCTAAAAGGAAACTGGGGAATTAACGAGGGGAGAAAGGGAAGAAGTATTGTACCAATGTCAAGGAAAGCAAATGGGGCTTTACATAAACATTTTTTTTTAAATAAATATTAAAAATATGGTTAATTTCTAAGTGGCACTTTCCAAATCCTAGATACCCATCCTTAAGCACAGGGACTTAACTTTCTAAGTTAAGACAGACACAATCTCTTCTCTACAGATAAGCATGACGGATTGAAAACAAAAAAATAAGTGCTCTAGAAGAAGAGAGGAACAGGATAGTGTAATGTTTACAGCTTTAAATATTCACATTGAAAAGGAGAGAGTGCGGAAAAAACCCAACACTGAGCAAATGCCCCTGGCATCCAATCACTTAACTGTCCTCCTAGCATGTCCTAGAAAGGAAAGGGCAGGGACAGTATTCCTGCATGAGAAGTTAATAATGACATCTTAAGAACAGATGTAGGAATTTTGCCTAAAATGTAGACTAAACTCTTTATTTTGGGTTGTGGACATTCAAACTCATGAACATGAAATTATGCTGAGAAATGAATACACACAGGGACAAAGAAGCATGTATTCCCACTGAAGGGAAGTTTACCACAAAGAAGAGTGTTTTTTCTTGTCTATACATGAATTAGCAATATTCTGCATTGCATCATTTACATATTAAACAGACAGTAACTTCATTGAGAAAAAAGAAGTTTACCACACACACAGAAATCTCATCACATCTGATAAAAAGAAAACTGAGGAAGAGTTCTTCCATCTCTCTTCCATCTATTATTCCTTGTAATTGCTAGCAAGTCCAAGTTCCAAATGTTCACCTTCTCAGATTTCCAAACATCTTCAGATTATTCTGCACTCTCTGACCCAACATTAAATCAAGTTAGTGAAGACTTATGCTTGAAAGCGGGCAGGAAAAGTAGCATTCCTGGACAAAACAGAGGGTGAATTCAGAACACAGTGGATGAAAACTGATGAGAACCATGTTAGTAGACAGAGAAACCATGACCTTATGAAAAGTTGAACTCTAAACTTCCTTTGAATTTCCAAATGCCATAAATGTTGCACAAGTAGCAAATGATAAAAGCTCAAGTTTGAGAAATATTAGTGACCTTTATGCTCTTTTTAAACTGGTAAATGAAGGGATCCTACAACTAGAAGACAAACAGGTCAAAAGTAATTTGTAAGTCTTTTACAACAGTCTTTTACGAACACAAGACCAAAACCACCTCCTGAGCACAAAAGGCACTCTACTCTGAATCAAACAGCTGAGAATGAAGATTCTGCCACCTTTCTGCCATTCAGAAGCTTGCTTTGCCTGCTGGCTCTGTGAATACAACTTCCTACCCATCATTAGGTGAGTAATAGTTAAGGCAGCTCCAGCCTGTACAGACTTCTCAGAAAACTCCTCAATCTACAACCTCCCTTTGGGACCACCACAACTAAATATTCTGCTCAAGTCAAAATCAAAAGCTATGGCAACTAAGTATGCAAATAAGAATCACCTAAGAAAATGTTCAACAGGAGCCCAAATTTAAATGAACATTAAAACAAATTTAAATGAACATTAAAACAAACCCCAAACAAAACTGAACGTGCAGTTTCCAGTTTCAAGCTACCTGCCTCAAGGTCGATATAACCACAAGCAATAATTAATGTCCATTACATACTACCACTCTAATTACAGGACTATTGTCCACTAACTAATAAAACAAACAAACCAAAAAATGTTCTTCATACGCCTTATGCTATTTTAGAACACTTTTGAAAAGCTCTCTAAAGGCTGGTATCTATCAACATATACAGCTTGTAATAATGTTGCCCACTCCAAATGTAACATTATCTTCCATAAAACGACATAAAAAATCAAAACCTGAAGGAGGTTCTGCAAATGTGTTCATCTGAATACATAACAAAAAGCCCCAGACAAAGTACCTAATGGTTTTGATGAAGGAAAAAAAAATTATCTGGGGAAGACAGGGTGGAAGACAGCAAGCAATGCTGTATTGTACTATTTGTAAATACCTTTAAGTTTGTATTTTTTAAACCAAACACACTGAAGTAAAGTTCGATTCAATACTTCTGCTTCTGCTGTTATTTCTATTCTTCAGGCTTTACTCTGGATTGCCAAAACAGGCAGATTCACACACAACAGCCATTCTTTTCTACACTAAAATTTTAATTTTGGATCGAGAAGTGCCTTTTGTTTCCAAACACTCTACAAGATCACCACAGGCACAAACTAATCTTCACTTGTTGCATAATCTGCAAGATGCTGGCAATCTGAAAAAAAGGAAAAAAAAGAAAGAAACCTCAACTAATTAATTCACCCAGATGCTGCAGTGCAGATTACCTAGGACCGTCTGGGAGAAAGAATTCTGTGCAGCATAAAGCAGAAGAGTGCTAATGAAATGAGTTTGCACTGTGATAGTGTTTGTTTCATTTTAATTTCCAGCTACTCAAGATTAAACAAAAAAAACCCCAAAACATCCCATCAAAGCAGGCTAGTTTTTCTGGAAACACCACAGTGGTCCAACTGTGTCTGTGGTCCATAGGGGACAGCAGTGGAAGGTTATGGCACAGCCAAGAGTCAGATGTGCATGGCTGTCACCCAGAGTGGGGGATCCACATGTTCAAAGCTCACACTGAACCCGAGGGGGAGAAGAGCTGGACTGCCTTTCCTACATTCCATATACATGGTCTCACCACCTGGCTATTCATTATCCCTGCCCAGCTCTTCTCCAAAGTAATTTATTTTTGGAAATGCTTATGCCTTGTTCCAAGGTTGAATGAAGTGAGTTTTGGTAAGTTTTTCCTCATTTCCCAGAGAGGATCATTTCCCATCCAAAAGAGACATCCATGAACAGCAAGAGAGGATATTCTATCCATGTGGCACCTCCAGTTCCCACTATCCACAGCAGTCGTAGCAGCATTCCACAATTTATAAACAAATTAAAAATAGCAAAGAAAGGTACATATTTAAAATAGTTATTATCAAAACAAACAAAAATTTTCTCCATTTTGGATTATCTCTAAAAGCTTATTTGTAGCTGTATCACCTCAGTTGGGCCCTCTTTTTAAGCCCCTTGCAGTTTTTCATCAATATTACAGCAGTCTCTCCCTCTGTTTTCAAGTGACACTTAGTTCCCCATTGCCACAAATCTCCCCAAAACAGCATGCCAACTGTGCAAGACTAAAACAAAATTTTGTTTTTATTTTCCAGCTACACTTGCAGGAAAGAGATGTCTCTGAACAGCTTCTGTGCAGTCTTCTAAAGCCAGTATTTTTAATTAGGCTTCCCTGTCTTGCTCGACATTCCATGCCTCCTTTTTGCTCGGCTGAGGTGGGGCGAGAGCAGCTCTCTCTGTAGCTGCTTCAGTAAATGAAAACACTAGACTTTGCAGTATCTGGGCAGGTCAGCATACGGTCAGAAATGAGTTTCACAGCAGGCTGTTTTCCCCACCAGGGAATCTTAATGTGAAGAAGATCGAAAATCCCTATGAAGGGACGCGGAATCTTGTGCCAGGGAAGCAAGAGGCTGCGCTTGGAAGTGGCTGTCAGTGCAAGCTTCATGCTATTTCCCTATCAAATAATGTCTCATCCCCTCCTACAAACAGCTTTTCTGTAAAGCTTTTAATTTTATCTCCCATATTAGGCATAAATGGGGTGAGCTCTGACTCGGTGAACTGAAAATGTAATGGGCTTGTCTCATCGGTTTATGGCCAAGTTTCATTCAATTATTATTGCAGGAAAGAACAGGACAGAGTTGAATCGAGTTACGCTAATAGATAATGAATGTAAACATAACTCCAGAGTGCCATTTACTGACTTTACAGACTACTTCTATAGCAATCAGCTTCGTACGGCTCTTGACAGAATCATAATGGTGATAAAACACATGGAAGCACAAGACTATTTAAACTCTTAACAAAGCCATGATAATACTAACAGTAAATGAGTAACTCCCATAAAATATCATTTAATAATCACGCCCTGATAAGATTTAAAGTACATATCGCCATTGTTATATGAAAAAAACATTAAAGGGTTTTTTCTTTAACACATGTAGCAACCTAACAGGTTTTAATTACCACACCTACTTCAGTGACGAGCTGTTCCACTCAAACACCCAAACATAATATTTACAACGTTGTGTGGTTGTTAAGGATCTTGATGATTGATGGAACCCATTGTGCTGCCATCTTAATAACAACAAATGCAAGTGATTACCAACACGGAAGAGAGAATCTGTGTTTTTATTTTACAACAAAAGGCTGTCCTATAGGGACTTCTTTTTCAACGTAAACTAACAAACCTGTGCACATGTGAATGCCCTTTAGAGCTTGGCACAGAGAGTCAAAAACAAAGCCTTTGCTGCTTTAAGGACAATGTATTTTTTTGTATTAGCTTAAGAGAACATGAAAGCTGTCAAAAGAGCTGGTACAGTTTTTCACAACCCTGCAGAATTCATCTTGACCACAAGGATATATCTGAAAACTGCATCAGAAAGATAGGACAGATCTCGTTTCCAAAAAAAAAAAAAGAAAAAAAGAAAGCAATTGAGTCATTGAGTCAAAGAGGAATACAATACATTTCCTGGCATTACTACTGAATATTTATATCACTGACGAATGAGACTACAAACGAAGTATCTTAACATGAAGCTCTGCCTTGTTAACTGCATGATATGCCAAAACACCACCTACTGTAAATCACACCGTTTAAGACCAGTATTTCTTGTTTAAACATGCTACTTGTTCAGCAGATTCACTTGTGTGAACAAGCATACATTAATGTACACTAACTAGAGCAGTTTCACTATCCATCTGATAAAGTATAATTTAACAACCTCATTATCAGCATTGTAATTTTCAGACTGCTGAAATATCATATTCGTTGCAAATATTATATGGTTGAAACGCTGTAACAACATTGCCCATTTGACACTTCTGTCAGATAAAATGCAGATAGTCGTTTGTGCATTGATGAACATGCTTTTAATCCTATAAAGAAACTTTCTCTGTCAAATTATAAGCGTTTCAGCAGTTGACTTATGAACACCATAATTAAAATCCTTATGCCTTAAAGAAACACAAACTTCATTATAACAACTGCTTTCTTTCACATTTTAATCTTTTTATATTTGGAGTTTGCTTTCATGTGCTGCTATTAGCTATCAGTTCAGCGTGTCATTTCTGGCTGCCAAAACCAAAAAAGAGTATTTCTCTCTATAACCTGTCAAATCTCAAAGTCTAGATAAGTACCCAAAAGGATCAATATTTATTCAATGTTTCCACAAAGCATTTGTGGGTGAAGAAAAAATCTGTTAATTTAACAGGTCAAGGACAAACATCATACAATTCAGTGCCTCTCATTTCTAAGAAGGCCAGAAATGCTGCAAAGTCTGCCAAAATATTTCTTTTCCTCCTGTAACTCAGAACCAAGAGTTTGGGGAGATACAATTTGGGGGAAAAAAAAAAGCTGTACTTCTGTAGTGATTCTGGTTCAATTTAAATTTCAGGCAGATTCTCTAGAAGGGGAAGAGATTTCTATTTTAGCTGAACAAATTAATGTATATCATCCATTCCTTCTTACCCATCAGCAGAGCAGCAGCAGATTTCAGCTTCCTAAATTCAATGCAATTCAAAATTACACAGAATTTACACTAGAACCACCATAAGTGAAAATTATGCAGTTACACATTAGAAACACTTCTCTAATCTCTGTCCATAAATCCCAGAAAGGAACAATTCATTTACAAGCTAAGCAAGTAATCTTGAATCAAATCCTGAAGCCTGTCACAAGTAGGATCATCTGAACTATTCACTAAGAAACTAATTTCAAAAGAGGCCAGTCCCAAATCAAGTCTTTGCTGCTGAAGTCCAGGTTCCTTTCACATAGCTTTATAACCAATCTGTTTTGAAATGTTACAAACATCTTGAAAAAGATACTAAAAGGAATAATGGCTGAAGAAGGTCTCCCTGATGGGAGCCTTCTGACTCTAGAGGGTTATCTGAATTTTTGGCCACTATTTCCAAAATGAAAAAAGTTCCTGAACTCAGCACTACATGAAGCTGAAAAGCTTATTGTGTAAAAGATCAGGAGAAAATACTATTCTTGCAGATAATTAAGACAACTGAATGGAACCACAGTACTATTGCTCAGCAGAGAAGCTGAAAATTCACTCCTCAAATATCATCTCTAAAAACACAACAGATGAAATTTGTTATCCTTCTAAGAAGCCTCTGTAATGCTCGACTGGGATAAAACAGATCATGCTGCCCTCTTGTGCTAGACATGCAGAGAAATCAACCCCTTTTTATTCCTGCAAGTGACATGTGAAGAGCAATATATAAAGCTTTCACTATGAAATAGCAAACCTCCACATCTTCCTACTTTACAGATACTCTGACATTCATGTCATTCTCTTACTGAGATATGGGTAGAAGAGCAAAGGAAGTTTCCAGAGAGCCAAATTCTACACTCAAAAAAAGACCACATTTATGAACAAATGCAGACAAGTCAGATGTAATGAAACCCAAAATACTAAACACTTCAACTAACCATCAAGCTTTCACAACAGCTGTGTAAGTGATGCAGCAGATACCTGCTGCTAGATTTGAATTTCAGTCATAAATAAATGGCAATTTTTTCTGCATGCTGGGTAAGACAATGCTCTTTGGCCACTTAGAACTACCAGCTCAGTAGGGTTAGACTAAACACTTAAGAAGCAAAGAGAGGGACAGTCATTTATTAATAAGGTTCTTCCAGCGCAAAATATGCAGTAATGTTTAATTCTTTTTAGACCTATACTGAATTGAAAGGTGAAATCTGTGTACAAATATTTTTTTGGCTGGAAAGGGAGACGGGAGAGGGGTCCTTTTATTCCTTTTCTCTCTCTCTGCTATGCAATCCAGGTTCCAAAAATACACTGACATTCTTCTATCATCTGGATAAAATGCTAGTTACTATTCCCCTTACAACCTACTCCTCCCTATATATTGCTAATGCAATCTGTAAAGAGAGGTCTTGGGCTTATGCCTAAACTGATTCACAAAGCACAGTTTTTTTAGAAATAAGTCATCTCATTTATTCACCAAGACTGATTGGATCTACACTGTTGGGAGCTGACAGACATGTCATGATTCACCACGCATTTCCATTTCCTAATGTCGACTCCCTGATGCTCCTCGTTACTCTGCTTCCCCAATAAGAACTACCAAGAGCTTGGGATGTCTGTTTATTTAAGTTACCTTACTCAACTCTGGAACACAGATCACCATGTGTTAAAAATACTAGCCGTGGCATTTTTTAATTACTGATTATTTTTTGATAAATGAAACAGCAAAATTCAGTTCAGCAACTGCTTCTGCAGTTCTTAGCGACCTCACACTAATACTGAGAACATGCTGGATGCTTAAGTGACAGATCTGACATTACAATACCAGCTTTGCTAATATGGGATATGATAACTAATAGTTTGGCTTAGCTATCACAATCACAGGCTAGAAAAAAGCACATTTAATAACTTAAATTTCTTTTTAGTATGTCTTTCATAGGCATATTTAAAAAAAGGCAGGGAAAAAAATCCCACCTCAGTGCAAGAAACAGCATGTGAAGTTCAAAAAGATAAATAAACAGTAAAAAAACCCATGTAAATCAGACAATGAAATACAGATATTACAAACATATTTCAGAACTACTAAATGCTGCAATTCTGAATGAGAACATTGTCTCATGTGTCATCTTTTTTCTTCCCTTTTTTACTTTTTCAAAGAATGCATAGATCAGAACAGCAGAACTTTTGCATGCCACCCTGACCAAAAGAAAGATGAAGGGAAAGAAATATATACATCCTGAAGTTAATCCTCTATTACAAAATATCTGTTGATTAACAGAAACACACATCTAAGTCACAACAGTGTGTGAATACCAGCGACAGGCAGATTTAAAGAATGTCAGTTTTACAGTGCACTGCTAATTAGAGCTTCACAGTGTTACAAATCAAACTGGTGTTACTCTGCATTGTTGCTGATGTTTTCTCTCTAGTTCTCAGTTTGTTATTATGAACCACATTTATGGGCATTCTTACAAGATCACTATGTATTCCCTCAAAAATGAAGTTACTGCGTTTGCTGTGCACACACACACAACAGAGAAGAGGAAAACCCCTGACAGATCAGCACTAGGACTTCTTCTCATGCACGTGCTCTCACTAGCTCCCATTTCCTGAGCTTGCCTTCTAAACCTTTGCAGTGGCTTTGAATTTGCATTTCCACACACTCACAGTATAAGCAGGCCATGTAACACAGCCCTAACTTTCTGCTGTTGTAGGGGCGTTCTTTAAGATTAAATTGTACACATTTCATTCATCATATTACGGCCGTGAACCTTTTCTCCACATAAGTATCTATTTCCTGAAAATATGACTACTTTCTCTGAAACAATAAAGCCATCCCTATAGATACTTAAAATTAAATGTCTCCTGGTGCTATGAAAACAAGTCAATTTTTTTCCAAGGGAGTGAAGACCATCAGGTTTCTGGTTCTCATGTAAAAGAGAAACCTTTGGCTAGTCAATCAGTGCCACCCACTTTCCCACTCTCTTCACTCTGCTCCAGCTTCTCTCTCCTTTCTCCTGAAGAACAGAAGGATCTGGATCACAGTTTTACAAAACCAATTCATGCACATTCAGCACACAGGAGACTCCCTGTGAAACTGCATTGGAACAACAGTGCAAAGGTCCAGGTACAACACCAAAGGTACAGCTAATTCATTGTTCTATAAGCTGCATTTAAAAATTTTTACAAAACCAATTCATGCACATTCAGCACACAGGAGACTCCCTGTGAAACTGCACTGGAACAACAGTGCAAATGCAGGTCCAGGTACAACACCAAAGCTACAGCTAATTCATTGTTCTGTAAGCTGCATTTAAAAACAGTAAGATGAACCATCAATAAGCAGTCTGAGTTTGAAACTGAAAAGAATTACACTGTAAAATTTGAAGTGTTTAAGTAAAATTTTAGATTTAGAAAGTCTAAGTAATAGAAGCAAAAGAACCCAACAGAAGTGCAAAAATATAATCAAATTGTAATTGTTCAAAAATGATACCATTTGTGCAATCAAGGAGATACATTAAATATTGAGGGGCTTGGGTGGTTTTTACAATAAACTTACCTATAGGATTTCTGTCGAAAAACAACACAGGGGCTTTCAAAATGGATTGAAACATTTTGTTGTGCAAATTCTGACCAGAATTGACAAGAACTTGGAACACCAGAAGACTTCTTAATATGCCAAATAGTGTTGTAGCCACTGTTAAACCTGAAAACAAACAAACAAACAAAATCCCAAAACGTGAATAGAGCCTCCAAAAAGACATGGATTTTTCAGAAGAAAAATAAATTAAAAATAAAATTGCACTAAAACCAAATTTTCTGGATTCTGCACATAGCAAGAATCCAAACTTAAGCCTAGGGGCACTAACACTGAGTGCAAAACACAGATACATTTGTCACTAGCTTCAGTTACTATCACAGAATCAATTTAATCCATTTCTCTTTTTCTGTTTGAAAGAACTGGTACTTCATAGAAATGTAGGAAATGTCTGTTAACCCATGAGATAAATGTGTATTGAAACTTTCTGCATAACAGCGTTACTAAAAAATTCATTTCGCAGTGCCATGTATAATTGTGGCTTGCGCAGGTCACTGTGAAGATTCAACACTTGCCAGCAGGTATTAAACAAGTAATATATACATGGCTATTTAGACACAACCTTGACTTACTCCCAATCAGCCCAAACCACTCATCCCATTCTACCCCTTGTAAAACACACCAAATCATTTAAATTATGTGTCTTTCAGACTATGTAAGATGCATTTCTTATGCTACGTGAAGAAACAGTCCTTCTAGGGAACTGGTGTGCAGACTCTTTGTTTCTCTTCTGGACACAACTCTGCTTACAACACAAGGGTGCTACAGGGCAAAAAACTGAAATAAATAATGAGATTGCTGTTGCTCTGTTTGCTGTGCATAATCTCCAATGTGGCTGCTCAAATTCCCTGTCAATAAGAGTGAACAGTGAAGGTCTAAACCTTACATTTAGCAGAGCTTTCAGGCTCCACGAGTTCTGCTTCAGGAAGCACAGCTACCTCAGGTCTTGAGGACATGCTGAAGTTAGACTCCAACTATCAGCAGAAAACCTTGCCTATTCTCAGGGCAGGTTAAATTCATACACAATTCAGGAACAGCAATAGTAACAGTGGGAAAGAGGGAGGTTTTAAATTATGCGACATGGTTAAGCTATCTCACCCTGCTTCCTCCTGTATCCTCCCAGGGAGTAAATAAAGGTATCATCACTATTTCATTTGGCTTCTTGCAGTTTATTGCTCACATTTTGTGCTGTTTTTAAGAAAAAAGATGGTGGCTGGGATGAGAGGTTTTTTGCCTTGTCCCAGCTGCTGTATTCCAGGCCAGGTAGGAGAAGACAAGTTTCCCAAGAATACCTGCACATACCCAAACAGGAAAGCTGGGTCATGCAAAAACGGAGCAGGAGAGGCACAGCCCATTCCTAACAGCAGTCTATGGGAGCGACAGAGGAGAGGGACAACACGTTGGAAACCCTCTATTTCTGTACAACTGTAGTCAGGCCTGGAAGCAGCTGGAACGACCTCCCAGAACAAAACACCTGAACAGACCTGATGGCTCAGGAGAAGGAGAAACAAGACATGCTTCCAAGTCCTTCTCTTGCTCTGTCTCTTTGCTTTCCCTGTTCATGAGCTCAGAACCTCAGTATGAGAGAGACAAGGGCTCTTTGCATGCTTGCCTTATAGAAGAGGTGTGGAATTGGTACCTCAGGTCTGGCCAGCAGTGTTCCCTATTAACAGCAATTTTACTCTTAAAAATCTTTGTTTCACAGAAGCAACAAGGACTAAGAAGGAACTACTACAGTGGGTTTGTTTTTTCAAACATTGAGAATCAGAAATAAAAATGACAAATTGTTTTCTGCTGTTTAAGAGATTATACAAAAAGGTAAGTTGATTATGTATTTCACGTAAAATGTACTACCTTTTTATAACTTTGTCAACTTCAGTTTTGTGTAGGTAAGTCAACACTGTCTGTTCAACCATTGCAAATATCTCACTAAGTCATCTAACGTTTCAATATAAAGGTTGTTCTGCTATCTAGAGCAAAATATTCCTTAATGGATAAAATTTTCACTAATGCTTTAGGCTATCTGGTCAGAGAAAGTGAAATTTGCCATATTTAATCATACTGTGCACTCCACTGGAACTCTTCATGAAATAAGACATTACACAGAGAAAATAAGAGCCAAGTTCATCTGGCTTCTAAATTGTTGCTTTCCAGGCCAAACACAATGTTTTCTGTCAGCCACTTAGATCAGGATTCCAGAAAACAAACTAAACAAAAAATCCTGCACCTATTCTCTCAGCCATGGAGATGTTTCTGAATACATTCAATGCATATTCTTCTGGCATTCCACCTGTTTTCTCACACCAATCATTTACATCTCCATGAAGAAATTACCATGCCATACAAAACCGTACATCACTAGGAGTGTTAAATAGCTGAATCTGAGAGCATGCACATGATTCTTCTGTGGCAATTTTTACTACATCTCAGAGCAGTTTTTCAAGATGTTTGGATGCCTGAATGCAAGGATCAACGCCCTTTTCTGAATATTCAGAAGCATAATGCTACCTATTGAAATATATTGAAATGTTTTTTAACAACCTGCTTTGCATACCGATCTAGGATGCCTTTTAAAAGCTTGTTCTTTTGCTATGGCACTTCCCAAGAAATGTAGCCATGCCAAGTTTTAGAACAGCACAGAACAAAGATCCATTCCTAATCCCTCTTGCCATCCATATAATGACTGAAGATTTAGCTCAATTACTTATTAATATATAGACAATAACCACAACGTTAATGTGACTGACTTTTCAGATACTCAATTCCTGATTTATTCCCAAAATCCAGTCAAAGCAATTAAAGACTCTGCATTCAACCTATTTCTCCTGTTTAGATTTATTTTATTTATTGCAATCTATTTAATCAGAAAGCAAGACTCAGGCTTCTAATCTGTTAAGACATTGCTCAGTTACTGCTTGAAATCACATTTCCCCACGTATTGCTTTGCACCTCTCAAAAATCTCTCTCAGATAATAAATAGTTCTTAGCCAGACACACATACACATGTGCATGTGCAATTACCTGCATAAATTCCCAAATAGAAGTTAAGGTCTAGATGATCAGCCTTATTTGTTCCATTATTTCCATTTGTTGTGAGATTCAACTTTTCTTGATGATTTGCCCTGTGGAAATGCACACAGAAGATAACCATCATCAAATAAGTGCATTTAGCTGTTTCCAGACTCAACTCCTTAGCTGAAATCTTTCGTTCAAATGATCTCATGTATCGATGCTGTCATGCATCACGACATGAATAGATGCAATTACAGTCTACACTTAGCAAAGGTTTAAAATTTTTTCCCCCCCAAAAAGAAGTGGAAATCAGAGGAAGATCTGAACTATCTAGAACAGATTCCATTTATTTTCAACTAAACAAACAGCACTTGACTGAAAAGGCAGAAACAACCAGCCACTTATTATCACCAACTTACCAGTAAGAAAGCCACCAGTCCTGGAGCACATAGGCCACCTTAAGCAAAAGAAGCAAATATAAGAATCATCTCACAAAATTAAAAATAAAATTAGAAAATTAAATTTCCTTGCTATTCTTTCAAGCTCTCTGGGAAAACATCACATATTCAGAAAAGTATGCCATCCAGTCTTTCAAGACCAGCAGCAATTTGCCAAGCACATTAGAAGGTGCTCTACAAAGAAAGAAGTTACCTTAAATTACCTTACATGTTAGCAAACTAAAGGAAAGCAATACACTTTAGCAAACAAAATATAGTAGCTCTTCCTAATGTATGTTAATTGAACATTAAAGAACCCATTTTCTCAGTTCCTAAATTTGCTACAAGAGATATTCCAAAATGCTTTTTGATTAACAAACTTTCTGATGTTACTGGTCCAGAAATTTGTGTTTACAGGAGATAATTACCAGAAACAGGGTTGAAGGAGGATGAGAGAGGAGAGGGAGGGAAAAACTACTTCTGCCACCTTCCTTCCATGACAAAAGGTGACTACAAACATGTAACTGGGTTATTATCTCAAAATACACTTCTGTTCATGTCAATTTGAAGTTGTGGGCAGTCTACTAGAGGGATCTGATCTTGCTTAGCTATCTTTCCAACAGACTCAATTCAAGGACAAGCAAGATGTAAGATGTTAAAATATATAGACTATATTTTTAGAGCCAAGAAAAATAATTTCCATGAAATTAATTTGAGCTTTCTCAGCAAGAAACAGAGAAAACAGCAATAAGAAATCCTCACTCCACTTCCTCAGTTCACCACTGCTTCCAGTAAGTTTGTAAATAACTTTCCTTTTATAAAAAATCTTTTACATACCTGCTACAGTCTGCATCACACAAAATATTTGCCTATGCTCTTCCTCACTTTCTCATTCTGCTAAACAGTGACCCTCCTTCTAAACTTTTCACATAACCTGCACTAACCAACAGGTGAGCTGTTCTCTGAACACTTCTGTCAGGCTCTGTCCTCCCACACCCAGTACATCTCTTTACCCTCCTCAACTGGAAACATTCTGACTGTTTTGGTTTGTTAAATACCCTTTTTTAAACCTTGTGATTTTTTTCTTTTTTCTAAATAAAAGTATACTGGCTTATAATTTTTGTGTCATGTTATCAAAATAATTATTTTAGTGAGGTATTAAAATTGTTGAAATAAGGATCAGTGCAAGACCTCTTAATGCTGTATCAAAAATTCCATGCTGATACTTGGGTACACTACAAAATTATTAAAAAACACCCAAACATTTTAGATTAAACATTACAGCAACAAATATGCACTGTATTAAAAGAAAAAAAAAAAAAAAAAAAGGAGGTGGGGGGGAACCTCACAACCCCAAAATACATTCAATATTATTTGTGGCTTCCAACAACTTACCTGTGCCAAAATATTCAATAATATGAGTATAAAAATCACAAAGTAGTTTGCTCCTGCAGAGAAATACTTTCTGTAAACTTTAAAGTTTATTTTTCCCTCATGGCGACTCTCCTCCGGCACTGTAGCCAGTGCATTTTCTCCCTGAAAGAAAAAGTCCATAGAATAAACCCCATCAACCTTGTAGTTACAGATTTAGACTAAGCCACTTGAAAGTCATGGTTCAGAATTAGCAAACAATTAAACAAGAAGATAAAGTGATTAAGGATATAAAATCTTTAAATATTGAACTATAGCTATGACAAAAATAATTAGTCTCAGTGCACTAATACTGAAAAATCTACTCTGCAAAGCAACACTTCAAGGATTTTATTTGGCATTGCATCACCAAATATAACACAACTTCATATATAGCCAGAAATATTTACTCTGACCACTATCTGGGTTCTTCTTTTCCTATATACTACATTCACTCATTACAGCTCCAGAAATTAAGGCCTTTACTTGGGGAAGATTCTGTTTTCAGAATGCAAATGTGAGCAACCTTTCCTTCCCAGAAAAGCATTTAAATTAAACACTCTTCTACCAGTATGTACCATAATCAACCAACATATACCCAAGACTTACAAATTATCCATTTTTTTACAGTATATGCAATATAAAAACTAGTGTCAGTTCAGAGGACATGTAACAGTTGATTTTGTTGCCACAGGACATGGCTGTACAAGAGCAGTGGAATCAAGAGACCTGACAGACGTGAAAAGACAAATCCAACCTACTCATCCACAATAGGATTGATGCACTGTTTGATGTGAATGCAAACACACCACAGAAGGCAACCTCTGCTACAGAAAGTTTAGGGTTGCTTTTGCATTGGGCAGGCCAAGAGATAAGGAGGCACCTGGAAGTCACACTGGCACCACAGAAAGCCTTCTGTTTTCACCAACAAAAGGGCTGCAGAGAGCCAGGCAGCAGTGTCCCAGGATTACCCCCGCAGGGCCAGCTCAAGATCATGTGGGTATATTTATGGGTATGTTGATGCCAACCATGCAAACACAGACTTTGCATAAAGCCACAGCTTCTACATGCACTTCCCAGAGCTCAAGGACTTCAGGGAAAGTGTTCATTTTGGTTCAACACTGCACAAACACAGTGAAGCCACCCAACACAGTGGGATTGGCCCTTTACAACAGTGCTGTCAGGACAGGCTGAAAGAAGCACTGTGGTGGCTCTGGACTCATACAAGGAATGCTCCCAGCACTCAGCAGAGCTGATGCTGAGCTGCACAGACTGACTCTGCTGGGTCTGAGCAGCACCACGCTGAGTGTGAGCTGCCAGCCAAGCCAGCAGGTCCTCCACAGGCGAGCTCTCACCCAATAATGCAATTCAGTATTCCCTGAAATCCCAATGCAGCAGGGAAAGCCCATAAAGCCCATATCAAAATTAAAGTTAAAAACCAGCCAGACAAGAATGAAGACACTTCTCTCCTCTGAGCACTCACAGGTGGTTGTTCCACAGCTCCATCTTTCTGTGAGTGGACGGATGAATCCTGGGACAAGACAGAGGACTCCGAGAAGGTTCGGTTCCGGGCAGACTTCAGGTTGGGGGTTCCTGGAACTGACAGCTGCTCTACCACCTCCTCATCTTTTTTCAAAAGGGAAGCAAAGTCGATGCCAGATCTCAGGAACTCTGCATAGGTACCTTTCCCCACCATTTTACCCTACAATCAATATAAACTTTTAGTACCTTCATTATATACTTTCCATAAAGGACAATTTTTCTTACCTGTCCTTGCTACCTCTGGGGTTCTGCAGTTGCTGGGCACACTTCCCACTGCAGTAACTGAGCTGAAGCCTCTATGAGCTCCTCACTCAGAGGAGCAGAAACAAGCTCTTTAAGCTCTGACCAGTCACCTTGTAGAAGCTAACAGGGCCAACAAACAAACAGGATGAGAACAGCCCCAGCTACAGCCAGGGGAGAATCACTTCCCTGGAGAAGCTGTGGGACATCCCAAGCCATGCAGCTTTAGGACAACCTGCTAAACCACATACTCAACCATCAGTCTTTTTATATTGCTCCATCCCAGGGGTAAACACCATCTCCATTTTCTGATCCTCACAGAACCTTACAAGGAGCAACACTGACCATGTCCATGTTTCTTTCAGCTCAACCACAAATTCATTTCTCAAGAACTACTGAAACTTTTAAAGCAATCTGAATGGAAAGAAAAAGAGGGACCATGCCCTTTTTTGCACCATTGTGATGTATCAAAAGTAATTTCAAATTTTTCACTACCCAGCCTAAAAAAAAAAAAAAAAAAACCAGAAAAAAAAGCCCCCAGGAAATGATGACACAAGCAAAAAAAAAAAAAAAAAAAAAAAAAATAACAGAAAAAAAAACCCAACTGCAGTTCTTGCATTTCCCCTCTGCCTCTCAGCATCTGGTACAATGAAGATGGGAAGGAACCAGCTGTACTGAAGGCATGCTCATTCTCAAAGGCATCTGAGACTATTTCTCAGCCTTAATTTAAAAATTGATTTGTTGCAAAATTAACACAGTTCTTAATTCACACAGAAGTGTAAGAAACAAGAACAATAGCAAAACATTAACACAGTCTCGGACTGTATTAAATTTGAAGAAAGGGAAGGCTATAACTTTTATTTCAAAACCAGACAGTGTTTGAAGAAATAAGTATTATTAATGCAAGATTATTTTCATGCATGATAAAATTCAGAAACAGATTTTTCAGGGAAGATATTCCAAGAAAAATCAACTTATTAATAACTGTAAAACTGAAAAACCATATGTAGTCATAAGTAGATGGAAAATATATTTACAAACTAAAAATTAAAACCTGATTTTTTTCCCATTCTTATATTAAAAAGGATAATAAAAAAGTGTAAGTATAGACACTAAATCACTTACATCCTTTAAAATTAGAATCTGATTTGCAGCACGTAGATATTGCAACTGGTGAGTGACCAAAACGGAAATCTTCTGATTTAAGGCCTGACAAATACATCTGCAAAGAGATTGAAAGATTAATTAAAATTAAATGTCCTAAAAGATTTTATTTATTTCTGGAAAACTTCTTCTATTCAATTACTCATTTTTTAAAATAAGAAGATGACCATGCTTACTATATTTACAAAAACTATACAAAACCTTAACAAACATATTCCTTATTTAACTTCTTAAGTTTTTAAGGTATGGAAAAGAAATATAATTATTTCTGGTCTGAAAAAAAAAAAGAGGAGGCAATAAGACATTTCATTAAAGCTGTCTTAAACATTCTTGTCACAAATGTACATATCATAAACTAGATGGCAAAAACAGTATTTAAAAAAAGTTATACTAAAGGAAAGAGAAAGAAGGGCAAGATACTGTGGAAAATTAAGGAGAAATACAGCCAGTAAAAGTAATTTCCATGAGAGAAGCTTTCAGACCAGCCGTAACACTGAGCCACAGAAATTTCTGGAGAATTAAACAGTATTACTGATTTAAGAAAAAAAAACCCCAAAACATTCCAAAATAGTCCATGTTTATTTTTCCAACTGGTTCACTAAGGCTTAGTTTCATCATCCATGTACTTTTAGAAGTACTGCTCTGTATAACTGAAGAACAACAGCCAGGTGAAAAGCCCAATTCTAAGTGAATCACGATCTGACAGCGTGTCCCTTTCTCACTGATGGTACAGAGAACCCAGGGAAAGCCCTCTCAGCAGGGCAGGTAACTGGTCCAAGAGTTCAGACATCTGCTGGGGCCAGCCCAGCACTGCCACAACCTTTTTACCTGCCTTTTACAACCCAGATAGCTCACCTTCCCTGGGACTGTCTGCTACTCTTAAGAGGCAGATTTTGTTAGACTGTGAATCACACTTCAGGCATGACAACAGGACAAACTGCTGCACAAACTGCAGTCATCACTGTCACATTTATTACATGCACAAGCACACGCACAAGTGTGCACACAGTCACACAAGATCCAGACAGAGGACACCCAAAGGTTCTTCAGCCTTTCTTGAGTACAGAAAAAAGTGAGATGAAGGGACTGTGAAAGTTGCATCCTCTTCCCCAACTAGGAATCAATTTAAACGTAAAAATGTTCCTGGCAGAAGTTAAATGGGTTCTTCTCCATGTTTAAGCTAAACAGAAATTTCAACACCCTTGAAAATGTATTCCAGGGACAAGCTACCCTTGCCATTATAATTTTTTTTCTCTGAAGTTCAAGTCCTTTGGTGCAATTTCAATCCATTACATCCCCAAGGGCCCCTAGACCAGTTCATTCCTGTGTACAAGGTCCCTCCATACTTGAAGTCCTTCTCCTCCAGACATGAAAGAAAAACAAATAAAAGTAATAAAGAAGTCTCCCAAATAGACTTTTCTTTTAAGTTGCAGATAGCTTTCTTTTTTGCCTCCCTGCCCTGAACACCTGAATGTTCCTGACCACCTACACTGGAGTATGAAGCTGGTCTATACATTTTTTGAAGGGCACAAAATTGAACATTATTTCAGCTGAGACTTATATGTGCAAAACTTAACAGGAGTATTATTTTACTTATACTGCCACACAGTACTAGTCATAAATCTCAGAGTGCCATTTCCTTACGAAGACCCTGACATTACTGATTCATAACTGGGTTTGTCATCTACAACACTCTACACCTCCTTTTCCATTAACCACCACACTACTGATCCCTGCTCATTGTACCTTCAATGACTCAACACTTTGCACTTTTCCCTGCTGCATGCACCTACTAATTCACGTCCCATAGATAAAACTTCACAAACATCTGTTTCCAGAAATGCCTTTAGTATTGCCTGGTTTTCCATCACCTAAAAATGTACCATCAATGACCTTCATACATCATCAGAAATACCAGAATCAGAACAGACCACTCTAGAAAACTACACCCTTCTGACTGAACAGAAATAAGCAAAGAGTATTTCAAGTTAACAAACTTAAGTAACAGGATACTATAATCCATTTGAAAAACCCACTACACTTTGACAGCAAACTACTACACAATTAAAAAATAATTAGCTTGAGCTTTGATAGTGCAGACCATGAAGCAGGAGACACTGAGAAAGGGGCCTGCAACAACACAGTGCTCTCCTACGCAAAGGCAGAGTCTCAGCACTTCATGCATACAAATCCTCATTTGCTCTTCCTTCCCTATCAGGTCTGCTTTTCTTTGAGACAAGTTTTTCTTCAATCTTTTTTAAGTTTTTATCTCCAAGAACCAGCTTTCTTTCACCTCTGCAAAATGTCTCTTCTTTAATGATTCTACTTTCCTCCTTACCATTCTTTCTCCCTCTCCTTTTTGGAAGTTCACATGCAAGTTTAACTTTACTCCAGTTAATACTTATATTCATTTCAATGAAAATAACCACTGAAATGAAATTAAAGCACATGCAGAAGTGCTCACAGGCATAAACCCTTTGTTACATTAATTTACTTCCTATATTTGTTTTCCTCTCTCTTCCATTTAAATTTAAGCAGTTTAGGGAGAACAATCCCCCATTAGTTTTGCACATTTCAAAATTTACAAAATTTTTTAAAAAGTGTACTATAAGTATGCTATGCTTGCCAGAGACAAAAAACCCACACACCTTACATATTCTGCTCTGCTGTCTCTTTTTCTACTCTGCTGCTTCTGCTTCTATGCCTACCCTGATAATCATTTATCTCCATCTCATGACAAGTCCTGGTCACAAATAAATACGACTCGTCCACAGAAACCACCGACCTATTCCAGGCACCAGGTAGCACTGGATGGCTGGAGAAAGTACACAGGGAGATGCTTCTTCTGGCATACATTTCCAGCTTCCGGAGTCCATACATTAGGAACTTTCTGAGCCAGAGATCCTGGTGTTTGTGACCTTTTTCTGTGCTAATTCTGTCCGATATTAGGAATGATGTGTATACCACTCCCAACAACCATCACAACTTTAGGTCTTATTTCAAAAGATTCCTAAACTGTCCTGCAACTATGTCTACTCTCACAAGCACAGAGGAGAAAGAAATCAGGCTGATCATCAACTGAGACTGGCACACAGCTCCTGTCACTGGAAAAGACACACAGAAAGTAACAATACCTAGAGAAAGGCATGCCACAACAGACTGATGGAATATAAATCTCAGTCTTAAATACATGACTTTTGAGTCAATACCACTGGTGGGACACAATTTTATCTCTATCTAAAGGTGATCTGAAACCATATAATCTATAGCAATATATAGATAAAAAGGGAGAGTAGAAAATTCCTTGAGATCCAAGTGCAATTAATGATTTTCTTAGAAATCCTCATCTACTCCAAACTTCACCATACAAAGAAATGTGCTACTGGATCTCTGATGGCTGTGCCTCGTTTTGAAACTAGAGGTCTCAAAATATTGGATTTCTTAAAAGTGAATTAAAAGCTATTTTAATTTAAATAAATATAAAACAAAAGCAGCTTTTCTATCCAAATACAAATATGTAAAAAAACATATAACTTTACTGGCAACCCCCCCACCGGAAAACAGCTGAAGCATGCCTACTATTAACTATCAAGGACTCACAGGAAAAAAGGCAACAAATAACACAAAAATAGGAAATCTTCAGTTTATACCTTCCAAGGAATCTGACCAGGAAAGAGGAATTAATTGAAAAATTGCCTTTATCTACTCCATCATCCACAGAACAACTTGTCTGTATCAGGAAGAAATCCATAAGAGCTAAAGTCCTTCATTAATAATACCATGGTCTGTTTTCCCACTGGAGCTGTGCTACTTGCATTCTTTCTCATTTGAAAAGTATTTATATGTTTTAAACTACTTACTACAGTAGCCAAATAGAACATAGAAAAGCAGCAAACATAATGAACAGCCATCCACATGCCATAGCTTTGGGGAATTACTAGGACCATACCTATCTTTGTAAACACATAGACTAGACACTTGTAGAAAAAATAAACTTTAACATAAAATTGCAAGAAAAAAAAAAGAGCGAGTGAACTGAACAATATCCACTTCAGATTCTCATTAAAAAATCCCCTGTTTCTTCCATCTCATCCATTGTTTTAAGCCTCGTGGTTTGGACTCCTGGGGGAGCTGCCTGCATGAAGTGGTGTTTTGGACATTCCTCAGCACCATCTTCTAAGAAATCATTCTTGCCCAAGAGCTCTCTGTCTTCTCCACATTTCTTGCACTACTCAGGAAGCACTAAAGTACATGCCTTGACTTGTTTCTCAAAGCAACTTACTGAACATAATGCTCTCCCCACTACCCTCAATACCTTTACAGATTCCATGAAGCACTCAGAAAACAACTTCTGTTTGTAAAAAAACCTCCCCTAAAGTCTTGTGTAGGGAGGCATTGCTCGGTTTTCCTTCTTAGTACTACTCCACCCAGACCATTTTCTAAAAAATGTTTTTATTCTACTTCTCTGGGTTTTGCTTAATCTGATCTGGAGTTGCAGAGAGAAAATGAAAGTACAGGAACAACCCCAGCTACTTGTCTGAGTTTCAAATTCTCTGAGATAACCTCCTTATTCCTCCTCATCCTCACACGCTTATCAGCAAAACACAGTGCAATGGCTTCTATCTCCTTTATGGTTTTGTACATGCAAATATCCACACTTCCAGGTTTGCAGTAGAATGCAGATGCTGCCAGTGTCACAGCTCACATGAAAAGTAGAGTCAGCTGAAGAGGCAGCCTGACCCCCTTCACAAGGCACCAGGGTACTTTCTTGTCTCCCTCTTCATGGAGAGACCTTAAGACATCAGGGAGAGACAGGTTAACAGCTCAGGTGGGTGCACTTTCAGAACTCAGGCACTGATACAGTCAGATGCTAGAATTGCAGAAAGATCTTGTGCAGAAACAGAAAAGCAGCAGCTGAAGCCTAGAAAACTTCAACAGGCATTAAAGGAATTTGATAGTGCAAAAGAACCACACAGGTGACGAACTCCATCTATCAGTCATGGCAGCTGAAAAATCAACATATAGCCCATGCATCATAAAACTCTTACTCCATACTAGCCTACAGAAACAAACAATACCCTTTTGAAAACATCAGTAAAATAAAGCAAAATGTTAAAGGGGTTTCAGAGGGTCAAGATTTGAAACTGCAAACATCAACAGGATGTACAACTTTCAAATTTAGATACTAAAAGCTTCCTTGCATGGGGAAAAAAGAACATTCATTCCACTGCTACTCAGTGCAACTTCTATGACCATTTCTGCAATATTTCTGCAAGTTTTTATGATTATCTAGGGGAGGACAGGAGAGAACAATAGTAAAACCAAATTAATTCATGTATTTGGAGCATGGAATTCAAAGGATGCAAGTATGTTAAACAAAACACATTTACTGAAGGCCTTAACCAAAGACCACTGAATTTCCTCAACAGAAGCTTTTCCTTCTAGTAAATTCCAGATTATGCCTTTTAACATAGAGAGTTGCAAGCAGTGAAGAAGTAAGGACAAAACACTGGCTAGGACTAACCAAATTATTCTGATACTCACATATGTACCTTAAATTAGACAGTTTCAGAGGGTGCAGAAGAAGAAACTCACTGAAAAGGGAACCTGACTTTTAATAAACACTCTCCTGTTTCTTTGGAAATGGGGGAAGGTCCAGTATCCCTCTCTTACACAGTAAATGTGTACATTCTCTTTCCTTCTATTTCTGCTCTCTGCTGTCTACTCTGCAGGCTATATGCCCTGTTTCACCTACCCAAGAGAAATTTCAAGAATCAAAATTAAAAATTATTCAACAGTCTAACACAGTTCTGTCCTCTCCTTTAGCCAGTTGAATTAAGTGCTTATTACTAGCAAATAAAGTTGTAGCAAACTAAGAAGAGATTTAAAATCCCACCCCATTTTATTCTTCATTCAGTACTAATATTCATAAACCCCATTATTCACAAACCCCAATACTCATGTATGAAACTCGATATTTTCCCAAAGAAAATGGCACATATTTCCTTAAGAATATTTATCATATCTTCAAAACAGGGCTTTCAAAAATAAAGAACAAAGTCAACCAAAAATAGAGGGGAAGAAAATACCCTGTATCCTCCAATTACATAAAATAGGGGAAAAACAAATCAGAAAGTGAATGTACAAAGTTTTGTGAAGAAATCCATCTCCTCAGAAATGCCTTCTCAGGTTTTTTGATAAGGAATTACAATATAACAGTTGCATTTTATATTAAAATAAAGCACTAACATACTTTTCAAACAAATGTCTTCCAACTTCAGCATCTACTGCACTCAGTGGATCATCCAAAAGATAGATGTCTGCATCTTGATAGACGGCTCTAAAAGGTTTAAAGAAATGTCAGTATCACAAAAAGTCTTACATTAGTTTACTTTAGTCACTGGAATCTGATAATTTATAAATTTTAGAAACAGCAAAACCACTAGCCTGGCCAGATTTACACGGGCCTTCTGTCCCCCACTCAGAGTAGCTCCACGATCTCCTATTACTGTTAGGTCACCATTGGCCAGTAATTCCAAGTCCTGCAAACGTAAAAGAACAGATAAAAATATTTTTTAAATAATTTTAACTTCAAAGACTGACAAAGCTGTTTCAACGTAACATTTCTTATTTGAAAAGTATTAACATAACACATTAAAATACAAGGTTTCATACTAAATGTAATATCTGCAGTTACTTTATGACTCTATACTTTCAGCAAAAGGTAATTGAGAAAGCAGAAAAAATAGATGAGATCCTAAAGTTCACATTTTCTGCAGCTGTGCCAGAGGAAAGTGCACTACTATCCTTAGTCTTGCAATGAATATTTATTGGTGATTCAAAAAATCAAATAAAATACTAAAAAGTGTAACAGTAAATTTACTAGTTTTTATTTGAAAAAAATTAGCTGTCACAAAAATTAAAAATTGCACTAGTTATTATCAGTAAATTATCTTGTCAACATCCCTAAAAACCGCATTGTTTTTATTCTTACTGCAATGTATTCAGGAAAAATATCTACAACATTCATCACACAGATTTGGTTAATTTGGGACTTCAGGACTGTGGATAAGACAGAAAAATTACAGCGTTCCATGTCATATTATCATATTTCCTATTCAGGAAATACAGAAGGTTTACATTAAGGTACAAAACATATTCTTCACAGCTTTTTTAAGACACATACATTTGCAAGAAAACTATGAAAGCAAATCTACCATCAATATGAAGTGGGGATTTTTTAAATGCTGTTTGCTGTCTTTTAAAGTCATTAAAGCCTTAAGTTTAGACAACAGCATGACTGAATATCAGCATGAGACACTAAAACTCTATCTGCCAAGTGTAAAAATCTCGCAAAAAACATTCACTACAGTAACCATCTGCTTTTCACCTGTGTCGCTGCTGACAGAAATATCATAACATGCTGCACAAAACCTTTTTAGCTGCCAAGCAAAATGTCTGTTTCTTGACAAATCTGGCTTAATCCTCTTCTATATCTCATGTCACAAACTCCTTTGCACACAAACCTTTCAAATATATTTTTTCATAAAACTACTTGGGTTCAGCAAGTTCTCCAGTACATAGCCCTAAGGTTCTTTTGATAGCTGTTTGCAATGCATAATATACAGCAAACACAACATTTATTTCAAAGGAAAGCATAAAGGATATTTATGAAACCAAAGTCACAAAGAGTGCTAGCTTGATCATTTGTTTTCTGCCTCTTACTGCATTTGCACACACCCCTACCATAATATGCATGAAAAGGGCTAAAATGCAATTATGAAAAAAAATAATAGGGAACAGCTTTTCCCAAATTTGTCAGTGTTTCACACATGCTATACCTCCCCCTAGTGTAAGTTTTGGGAATTAGAAGAGGATGCCTTACACAAGGATAGCAAAAATAATTACACATTTCTGATGAGCGACGGGAGTTATTTCACATGCTCCTTATAACAATCGATTCCATATATTGTACATTGCAGCCTGTACCACAGGCCTGAAAGAACACTAAAACAAAAATAACAATGGAAAGAAAATACGCAAAGAGAAAGCCTTACCTTTTTAAGAGCACAGACTTTTAAAACATTTTCGTATTTTTCTTTCTCATATTCCTTGTCAAACAGTATATTACTTCTTACAGTGCCAGAAAACACCCAAGGCTGCTGTGAAACATAGGCAATTCTTCCAGTAACATTTATTGAACCCTTGTCTTTAGGCAGCTCACCAAGCACAGCACTTAAGAGCGAAGACTGGAAAAGATTAAAAAAAAATAAAGTAAAAATTAAAAGTTTGGTTGCATTAAAGACATCACAGAGACTGGGCAGTGTTTACTACCACGATGGCCTATTTCACCTTGTGTCTCAAACTACTGCTAACAGTAGAAAAGCACTAGTACCCTTTTCATGCAGTCATGAAGCAACACAGAAAACACTGTTAAGCTCCACATCACCTCCTCCCCACCCAGAAGGACACTGGCCTATCTTGAATGCCAGTATCCTTATGTGGAATGTGTGTATTTTCTGTATATTTTCAGGTTTCTAGTTTTCACATTGGATAGACTCAAAAGCCTCATGAAATGGTGTAAATATTAAGACTTACTTTTCCAGCTCCTACAGGACCAATCACAGCCAGTAACTCCCCTCGTCTGACAGTACATGAAATCTGTTGAAGTGTTGGGGTTTCTAAACTCTGGGGATTTGAGAAAAAGTCAGGATTTCTCAGTAATGAAATATCAAACATCAAAATTAGTATTTAGAAACAGAAAACAATGTGCATACATCATTATAAACTACCGGTCCATATACCCACCATATTTTCATGCATATGATTTTTGACTCTTCAGTAATTCACAAACACTTTTGAAAGACTCTCATCCTTCACCATGAACATGCAACACAGCTAAAACAGCATTCGAGGAATAAAGAGGCCAAAGGCAGCAGAAGCAGGGCTTCCACACAGCCCACATACGTGGGTGGCAGCCTCAGGAACACGAGCTCTGTGCTGGCCACCACACCGGCACTCCCAGCCCCAGCACAACACACGCAGCAACTGAGCACACAGACAAATGGAGAGCTGAGGCTCTCAGAGCCTCAGGAAAGCCAGGGCTGTGTTTGCTCTAGTCCAGGCTCTATCCGAAGTAAAACCATAAAAATGCCATTTGATTTTACACAACCATCTTGCATACTGGATATTGATTTGTACTACCCTAGGAGTGTCTGTTTAATATACATACTTTCTAGTATGCCTATCCTTTACGATATGGATGAGCTCATTTCCCAATATATGTTGCACCTCTCCTATCAAGGTTTTAAAAGTGCCTACTTGTGGAAAGAAAGGATGCTCAGGTCTTTAACAGCTATGCTAAACAGCAATTTCTAAAGACCTGGTGCAGCTCCCTCTCATTAAAGCAAAACACCTTTGTAACATAATCTGCCTTCACTGGCATCTTTGCCCACACTAAGCATGACTGACACTAAAATGCAAACAGTAAAATATATGCATTAAAAAAAAACCCAAAAGTACTTTGATTAAAGGACTAAACAAAAACCCAGCCTTAAGCTCCAAAACCAGAAGAGCAAGGTTAAGAATACTTTAAAATTTCCAGTCACCTTTTGAAGTTCAAGGGGCTGAAAAGGCCACCATCATAACTCCACACAAAAGATGACACAAGAAAAAAAGTTCAGGGATTGCAAAGGAGGAAGCTTGCAATTCATTTGCAATTATTTAGGAAAAAACAGAAATCCAGTATCCGTCCACATCTATGATGGCTGGGATAGCACACATGTGCCAGGAGAAAGCCCTGGCAGGCAGCCCTGCTGCCAGATCTCTGGGACACACTGCAGGGCTCGCAGGAGATGCTCAGGCTGCCAGAAGCTGAACTCGGGCTCCTTGTGCAGCTCTGCTGAACCACTTTTGCTGCCATTGTACATTTCCACAAGGTGGCACCATCGGGATTTTTTTCCTTTCCTCTGCACAGCCCCACCGCCCCCACAAGCAGCACCTGACCTTGCAGCTGATTCTTCTGCCAAGAGTACACAGCTCAGGTGCTCACCCAAGTGCTAAGGTCAGGAGAACTCTACAAATTCATGACTGCCAAAGATTTTCTTTTTTTAACACAGAGTTTGTAGGAATAGAAAATATCTCTTCCTAAATCAATGTCTATATAGAAAAAATAAATAAGCTTTCAGACACACAGGCCCTTCTTCAGACCTCTTGAGGTTGTGCTTCTGTATTTACAGAAGCACAAACAGAAGCACAAAGACATTTCCGCCCAGATCAAAAACTTCAAAAAATATAATGTAAGAGGCAAAAAACATTACAGAAAGATTTTTTACAAGCAGCACCTGACCTTGCAGCTGATTCTTCTGCCCAGAGTACACAGCTCAGGTGCTCACCCAAGTGCTAAGGTCAGGAGAACTACAAATTCATGACTGCCAAAGATTTTCTTTTTTTAACACAGAGTTTGTAGGAATAGAAAATATCTCTTCCTAAATCAATGTCTATATAGAAAAAATAAATAAGCTTTCAAACACACAGGCCCTTCTTCAGACCTCTTGAGGTTGTGCTTCTGTATTCACAGAAGTACAAAGACATTTCCATCCACATCAAAAACTTCAAAAAATATAATATAAGAGGCAAAAAAACATTACAGAAAGATTTTTTTAAAGTTTCTAAACTATTACTGCCATACTATACATTAAAGCAGTACTGGAAGTTATCATAGAGCCTACACAAAAGTAGTAATTCAAGCAAACAGCACAGCCACACACACCTAAGAAATACGATATTTTTCAAAAATAGCATTCCTTATAATTAAAGACAATTTGTCCTGAATTCACCACACCTATTTTTAGGCATTAAACTGAGGCACTTAAATTAGAGCACAGACTAATATTGCAGCTAAATGCACCTGACAGTTCATTATCAGAAACGTCCCAGCTCTCCCGTGCCCCTAACTTTCCTCCTTCTGCCTAACCTTGCAGGCGTTGTTTATGGGACTCAACTATCAGAAAACTGATCTCATTAAAAGTGATTCATTCTCTATTGCTTTATCCCTCCAAGCTGCTTCAGCACAAGGTCATACAAACCAGCATTAACAACCAGCATAAGGGAGGCAACAGAGAATGCAAGGACAAGAGGACACAGGAATGACCCCTTCAGGGGAGCAACTCCTTAGGTGAGCTTGGGCAGACCTTACACATTCTACACACAAGCAAATTAAATAGTTCTGCCCACTTAAGGGAACACAGAGATCATATATTGTATAAAAGTACCATACTACTTAGGCTTCTCATGTAAGGACTAAAATTACAAGGGATAAATTTGGCCTCTGCTCAAATGCTGAGATTTTAAATCTGAAGTTGCTCAGTTGAGCAGGCAGACTGTTCTGTAAATTCAAGGAGCATCAGTAAAAAGCTGTACTGAAGAATCCCATGCCTGTGGTACTCAGATAATACTTGCCTAAGTATGACCAGGAATTAATTGGTTTTGTTTATCTTTTGAGAAACTGTAATAGACCATGTTAGGATGCTTTCCTAAAAGTGTAGCTAATAATCCCTTTTTTTACATCAAGTGATTTCGGATTCATGGGTTGCTTCTCAGTTAGTGTTTCTAGTATTGCTTTTGGCACACAATCTCTAAAAAATAAAAAAAAAAAAATCATCCTGCTGTAGAGTGTCTGCACAGACATCCAAAGTGTCTCGAGAAACTTTGTCAGGGTAGCAAGCTAAGCCTACTGATTAACAAAGGATATATATTTATATTACTCCTTTCACAACTTGTTTCTATGAGAACTTAGCACTTTTTGTCAGTGAGCAAGTCTATACAATTATTTTTCATAATTTTAAGAGTATATAGTAGAAACTTTCTAAGCAGATCTTAACAGTTCTGAGAGAAATGTTCTTCTTCCATGTAAACTGCAATTAAATATCAAAATGGAAGTTACATTAACAGTTTTGTGGATGGCTTGGTTTGGGTTTTGGTTTTAATTGAAAGGAAACCAGTAATTCCAGTCATGCTACCCTGCTTTATGCAATATAAACAACTAATGAAAAAAAAGTGTTTTATGGGCACTTTATGCAACCATTTCCTGTAAATTGTTAATGGTGGTACCGAAGTCAGTTTGAGAAGAAAACAAAGATTAAGCAATACACTGCATTTTGCATCAGAATGTATTCACAATCAACTCTTTCATATCTATTAATTTTTTAAAGCTTGGTCAATGCTTCAGAAATACTGATGCCACAGAGAAGTCTGAGAAAGTAAAGCAGAATAAAATAGCAATTTTCTTTTGCAGCTACGTAGCTACAAGTAGGTAGATCCCCACATATGTTTTCACACCTGATCTTCCTTGGAACACAGCACAGGTAGAGGAATAGGGCTTAGAAAGGGAAATATGCAATGTCTTATTTGCATTACATATACATGCAAAAGTCATTTTTAGAGCTTCCAGCACTTGCCATGGAGACTGAAGTCTCTCTTGTGTGAGGATACTGCCAGGCTGCAATAGCACCAATTCCTCACAAACTGCTGCTTAAGATAGCAATTAAAGTTTTAAAACAGAAACAGTCAACCCTTGCCTTTACTACATAGAAGAGATATATAATAAATTTATCACATATTTATTGTCCCTTTTTCTAGCCATTTTGGTGAGTTTGGTGCATTTTAAGCAGAAAAAATGTGCAGCTGAACAGCCTCAAAATACAGAGGAACAAATATGTGCTGACTCGTCTCTAAAGCTTTCAAACCTGTTGTGAGAAGTATAATATTGTACTGGTTCTAGACTAATGGACTGATCAAGCATTCAGTTCACAGAAAAAAAACCCTCATGATAAGGCCGACCTTGCTGTGCTGTCTGTCCTCAATTCCAATTTAAGTACCTCAGCCACAATACAGTGCTGCTTAATAAAAAGAGATTTTCCCCGAGAAATGCAAAGTTTTTCATTTAGTATAGTATTGAGAAATAGCTGCTTTTAAGATGCACTTGATAGTGTCTTCAGTACTATTCCACAGAGTTAGCTCAACATACTGAAAGGACTGTCAAACACAAAGGATGAAATACAAAGTATCAGCACACCATACGCACACAAACTGCATTTTAGACTTCAAATGCCAACAGCATCAATGCACTTAATATGCAAGTAAACTTACCTTATCCCAAGAGCAAGTCAAATCTTGAACATGAAGAATGATATTTTCATTACTGCCATGCAGTTGTGGCTTGAAGTGTGAGACCTCATCAAGCATCAGAAAGTTCTGCAATAAAATAAAAGCAGAGGATATTGCCCAAAGTGAGACTGAGAATAGGAAAGGAACCCAAACACATTTTTTGAAGGCAGCATACACAACATTAATAATGGGTTGGAAAAAACAACCACAAAGAATTGCTTTTCCAAGGCAATGCACAACTACAACAGTGTGTGTACCTGCAACTAGCTTGCTCTCCCTCCCAAAGAACCTCCAAAAGTGCAGACTTAATAGGAGAGGACTCTAACAATCACCTGCTCAATAAAGAATTCCAGAAAGAAATGGACCTTAAGAACCTGTCCTGTCTTTTTCTTGAATTACTAACAACTTTTAAAATTAACTCCCTCTTTCCATGCAGAAAAGGTGAAACCCTCACTGCAACACCTTCTCATTCCACTACTGGCAAAAGCTTATGTTATTTCATTGGGAGAATAATGAGGATACAGTAAGCAACTGTCCACTGCCTCTATTAAGCATTCTTCAAGTGGCCAATAGAAGACACTCTCTGTACGTTTCCTCATTTTAAAGTCCAGGACATGAACAAAAAAAGAAACTTGCTTACATGTGCAAAGCTGGCTCGCTTCACTTTCACTACTGCACTTCTACTCTACATTACATCCCACTCAGCAAACTTTTCCTTCAATTTGCATTAAGTGTGCACTTTGTACCATAGCCACACTTCTACCACACCTTGCCTGATGCTAGATTATAAATAGCCCAAAGACATTTAGAAAGAGATAAGTGTCTATTTCCACAGAAACCTTTTAAGGTTAACAGCTGCCACAGTTTTGCAACAAAACCTAAAAAAAAAAATTATTTTATCCTTTGACTCACGGAGTCTAAAGACCTTAAACAGGCAGCAGCAGACAATATTTTGGGAAGAGAAGGAACATCTTGATCATAGAAGCCAAGACTAGTTAACAAGTACTCAGCTAAGAGTTTGCAGATGTGAGACAGCTGCTGAAGACTTGCAGAAAGCAGTAACTAAGAGGAAGCAGAAGGAGGATGTCAGGAGCCATGGGAGGGCAGGGAGATTGCTGCTAGGCTTTTCCAGGCACAGAGGTACTGCTCAGACTCCAGCTGGTGGGCATTGTTACGGAGCACAGTGAGAAGCCAAGCATTTTAACACAGCAGTCCATGGTGTACAACACACTCCTGTTAACACCCAAGAGCATCAGAACATGATGCTGGCTCTGTTAGACCAGCATCAGCACTGCCAATGCTCCTTATTACTGAATTTGAGTCTTCACTCCAGCACTGAAAGCAGCCACAAGAGAGAAGCTAGGGTTCACACCTGTCCTCCACAGATGACAGGGTAATGCAGTGTGCATATGAATCCTGTAGCTCCCATCTGCCTGCTTTGCTCTTCAAACCCCAATACCAGCATGCCTGCATATCTGTACACATGTCCTCTTACTACAGAAATGTCTACAACACCTCTTTGCCACGCACACTTTTCTCCTACATCTCAGCCCACCCTACAGCACATTCATGGTTTTTTGTACCTGCATATAGAATTCACAGGATCCCTAGTTTGGAAGAGACCTCCAAGAGCATCGAGTCCAACCCAAGCCCCAACACCTCAACTAAACCATGGCACCAAGTGCCACATTCAGTCTATTTTTAAACACATCCAGGGATGGTGACTCCACCACCTCCCCGGGCAGGCCATTCCAGAACTTTATCACCCTTTCTGTAAAAAACTTTTTCCTAATATCCAACCTATATTTCCCTTGATGCAGCTTGAGACTGTGTCCTCTGGTTCTGTCAGCTGCTGCCTGGAGAAAGAGACCAACCCCACATGACTACAGCCACCTTTCAGGGAGTTGTAGAGAGTGATAAGGTCACCCCTGAGTCTCTTTTTCTCCAGGCTAAACACCACCAGCTCCCTCAGTCATTCCTCACATGGTTTGTGTTACATGCTCCTCACCAACCTAGCTGCCCTCCTCTGGATGCACTCAAGCGTCTCAACATCCTTCCTACGCAGCGGCACGTTCCATTTCCAAAACAAGTTATTTCATTACAAATCCCAAACTGCAAAACCATAATAAGGCTGCATTTATCAGTGACAAATGTAGAGAAAGAGACAAAGGTAGAGTAAGAGAAGGAGCAAAGACAGAGTAGGAGAAGGAATGCAGACCCCCTCCCCGTCACTAAGGCCACCTTGATCCGTCGGATGCTGATCAACGACTCGGACACTCTCTCCACGGCTGAAGGGAAGAACAGGGTCACTGTGAGTCTCACTGCTCCGTAGAGGGACACTGCCACAAACACCCTGCTCGCAGAGATGACGTTGCCAAGTAGCACATATGCCATGAAAGTCATGAACACTGTTATTTTGCTTGCCACAAAGAATGAGGCCAAGTTCAGCCCTCGAAGGTAAGAGCTTTTCAGAACCATGGCAATCTCCTTCCTAAAAATGCAAAACAAACAAATCAGATCGATCTCTCCCATTACTGCTACCCTCAACAACAGGATGAGGGAAATCCCCTCTCAGGATTCTACTTTCATAACCTTTCTCCTCTCCTTGCACCACTCCAACTCATATGCAAACAACTGTGAAGAAAACGTTGTATGATAAATAACAAAACAAAACCAAAAACACAAACAAACAAAAAAAAAACCCACAAAAAACCAACCCAAAACAAACAAAAAATCCCCCAACCATTATTTAAGAGGCTTGGAAATTCAGAGAAGAAATTAATTATATTTAATACCATAATAGCTATAGAAAACAATTATTTTTCAGAATCAGAAAACTAACATACTATTTTTTTCTTCTCTAGTCAAACTAGTATTTTAATTCAGATTCTAATCTGCTTCAAATATTTTCAGGCTCTATACAATAGCAAAGAGGGAAAAAAAACATGTATAAAGGCCAAGCACCCACAAACTCCTTATCCTTCCAATATCAAAATCCACTGGAATTCAGTCACAAAACTCATGACAAGACCAACACATACTCTGCGGTCAAAAAAACCAGGGCAATTGCCAGAAGATCAAGAGTTTGCCCATGGCCCAAGTATCTGCCATTGTTCAGCTGCTGCTCCTCAAGCTATATCACAGGATTTAGAGTATTTCCTTTCATCTCAGTCTAAATCCTTCCCAGTTTGGACCCTGATCTTGTCTTCTTTTGCTCTAGGAATTCTGGTTCATAAATTAAGAAAACACTGACCTGTGAGGCCAACTGTTCTGACAGTCACTGCCCAAGCTGAACAGTGATTGAAGTATTGCACAGACACATAAGTCTCCCTCCAGCAACTGAAAAGCTGCTGATGCGTTTGTTCTCAATTTCCATTTAATTTAATTGCAGTTTCCACTTCTGGATGACTCAACAAGTCCAATCCTCAAAATGTTACTGCACTATCATCTACTACAATGTGGATGCTATCAGGCTTACCTCTTTATTAATATAATCATTTTTTTTATCAAGACAGCCACAACAACTTACTCGTTCCCCATATATTCCACTTTTTGTCTACTTAATACCATAAAATATAAAATCTCAAAACAATTCCTAATTTCTCTTTCCACATATTCTGGCAATTCTTATGGAAATCTTAATAATTTTGATCACCTTCCACTTGGAACTATACATTAAGATTAGAAACTCAAGTTGTGATTATACAATTTGAAGTAAATTAAGTAACCACCTAATGAAGATAAGGATGCAGGATGCACTACTGGAAAACTAGTTAAGCAACTTTCCCACTATAATTGCCAAATTGGCTGAAATGACAGACTTTCAAAGGGTTTCAAAGACTTCTTTTTTCAGCTTAAGGGTTCACCATCTCTAATCTCCTCCAGAGTACAGAGAAGGAACATTTGTATGTAAACTATTTGAATTGGGTCTAATTCAATTACTTCTACAACCCTGGATGAAACTCTTTTCCCACCCTTCAATAATCCTTAATAATCCTCTCATTATCTGTGGATGATCGGCAAGTTTTTTGTGCTACTCTCCCTAAATACCAGATAAATTACAGCCTACCTGCAGGCTGCATATTATATATTACACTGTCTTGAGGCACAAACTTACATAAAAGGAAACTAACACAGACAGACACAAGAAAAAAGAGCAATGGAGGAGTTCAGATGGCATCTTAGCCACTGTCAAGGGCCCATGTGGAAATACTGGACAATAAAGCATTTGGCTAAATTTAAGAGTTTTAATTACAGTTTTCCTCAGCACAGCTCAGGAAAGGAAATAGGGCTCAAGGTGTGTTCTGGAAGATCTTATTTCTTTCCAACATTAAATAGGAAGCCTCTAATCCTAATGAGGTGTTTAACTTGGAAATCTAAAATGTCGTGATGTGAATACAACCCACTGAGGAAGCTTTCAATAAAGAAATATTCTCTCTGGCTCCATGCAAGACAGTAAAGCTTCCCATCAGTCATGAACAAATTAATCAGCACAGGATCCCATAATCCAACAGAGGAAACAATTATGTGCATGGGAAGGAACATCTCAGGGAACATTTGCAAGTCTGCAAGCCTGCACATGGATGCAAAGGAAAAAATTCCTTTCAAGAAAAGGATTTCCAAAATTAAACATTTAAAACGAAAAGGTCAGATAATCTGCAGCAGAATACCAACGTTCTACTCATATGCTGGAGGGGTACATGACATGAAAATCAGTTTATAAGAAATATGCACCCAAACTCCTACAGTTAACTTTTAGTACTGAATGCTGTTACAGTGTCAAGCAAAAGGGCAAATACTGACTGAAAATCAAATGTAGTAGTATGTTTTAGTCTGATGTCAAAGAATCTCTGAAATTAAATGTCTTAGCATACCAAACTCAGCTGGCCTTGCCAGATGAATAACGATGGAATTTCTGATCTGCTATCTTTCTCCCTTCTACCTTCCTAGGTGGATTGAGTAATAAAATGCACAAAAGGAGGTTGAAATTGCTGCATTACAACTGCTACAGCTCATTAGTTGCTCATTTTGAACACAACTGTTAGAGGAAGCATAAAAAAGCCTGAATTATTCAAGTTTGGAGGATTTTTAAATTTTTTATTCCCTTAGAATGTATCTTCATTCCTCCCACTCTTGCTATATAAAATCTTTTCAAAAAAAGCTCAAAAGTGCACGCAAAACGCATTTTAATGCATGAAATAAAGCACTTATTCACATGTAAAAAATGGAAAATGACACTGATCATACATCAAACTGTATCTTTCCAGGATTACCTTCTTAAACCATTCACAAGTTCCGCAAATGATTTTTCCCAAGCGTACATCTTTATTATCTTCATGCCGCTTATCACTTCATTCATGGTCCTAATCCTGACATCTGTTAAGGCAGCTGTCTTGCTTCTGAAAATAGGACAAAGGAAAAATCCTCAGATTCCCTAAAGAAGACAATTTATGAGCACATAACATATGTATGAAGTTTTTGCTTTTATTTGTAAAGACGATTCATAAAACTGTAATTGCATTAAAGGGTTTTCCTGAAGAGCAGCATCTTAAAGCTGACACACAGCAGACACACTTGGTATGTTTGTATTCCTGCTTCTCAGAGAACTGAAAGCTGATTCAATGTTCAGGACTATATGTCAGTTTGTGCAAACATGCAGTATTCCTTAAACAACATATCTGCTGTTTATTGCATTTACAACTAAACAAAAATCAGAAAATTACTTTTAAAATATTTCAAAATGCCAAAACAACTACCCTTGTCGTAAAGTTCTTCTGATGTTGTTAAAGAAATTGGCCTAATTTGTGACTTTTTAGGATTAACTGTAGTTGAAGCAGAGATTACTTAGTACATGAACCATAACTCATTTGATAATCTAGATATGGTTTCTTAAAAAAGAAAAATTATTATTTAAGCATTAATTGTAATTAACACTAATTTAAATATATATATATTAGTCCCACACTATGTTTGCACTGATGGAAAAAATGAAATATATATACAATTAAATAATAAAGTCACCGTTTTAATTAGGAAAAAAGCATTTAAAGTTAGAAGCCACATAATATATGCATAAGTCATGATAACAGAGCCTGTTATAATTTTGAATTCATTCATGTAGACAAACACTTTGCACAGGGAGAGTTATGGTAGACCTTATTTTGATAAAACTTACCTTTACCTGCTAAATTACTTGTTTTTGCATATAACAACGCAAGTTAAGACTCAGAGATCATTAAAAAAAATTCAAATCTTTTTAGAAGGCGTGACTGGGCTTTCTCAGCTTAATCTGTCCCCTGAAAGATTTCTCTGATACACTGGAAGAAATCACCATAATTAAAGAACGCAAGTTGAAGAATTTCAAGCACCTACTCGTCATTTAAAAAAACTTCTCGGCACCAGCATTCCACAAATGTTAGGATGGCTGAAGCAGGGTATTAAAAAATATTTATACAAGGGAATTAACAAAAGGCATTTAGCAACTTAGCCCTAGTGCAATCATGGATTCTTAATAACACTGAGGAAAATAACTTAGCCTAAACCAACCACACATTGACATGGAATGAAATTATCTTTGCTACTTCATCCTTTCCCTTTTTCAAAAATAAACAGTAACGGAAAAACAATTGCTTAAAGAATGTAATAGGTCATAATTTCTTCTCCATACACACACCACCACTGGAAAAGACAAAATGAGCATGTGTTACTCATGGCTCTGCAGCAGCAAGCAACTCTCACCTACAATCCTGAAAGTCACTTAACTTCCAGGCTTGGTTTCCATATAATAGAAAGTTGAAGATGATAGAATAAATAATAAAATTAAGAGGTTTATTTTTTTTAATGGTGTGACTCAAAAAAGGCTGTAGTTCTCATTAACCAATTTTTCAGTTTTCCTGCTGAAATGTCATCATAGTAACCATTCTGTTTCAAATTGCTTTAAAATGCTCATGAGGTTGGGGGAGTGGTCTTTTTAAAACTTATTCAAGTTACACTCCCCTACTTTGCAATAAGCATGTTTTGTACATAGATGCCAGAAGCCACAGGTTCAGTGATGTTGTATAATGCTTATATAATGTATAATGCATTGTATAATGCAATCCACTGCATTGATGCTAAGTTACTGCAGAGAAAGGCATGTCCCTGGTTTCAAAACTATTAAGTTCAGAGTACAAACAGACCAGTCCAATACATGCTCACATAGCATGTCAATAAGGAAGTGCAGTAAGAAAGGACTTGAAAATTTTTGTCTGAGAAGACCCCTCGATGATACTAAAAACCATTCGAAATGAAGCTAGCTACAAAATTCCTTTTTGCTTTCACAAGGCATATTTGGTGGGTTTTAATTATGTCTGACACAGCAGTTAGACACAGTTTTTATCTTCAAGAAAAAGGATTTTAAATAACAATACTACAGTTGCATCACTAAGCAGTGAAAGCATCCAGCTCTTGTGAATAAAATACATATAGTCTTCAGTCCAATAATTGAACGGTTTCTCAAATAATATACTAGGTCATGTGTATTTTGCAAAACTTTTCGTACTTGTGCAAGTAAAAGCAATACTGCAGAGTGCAGTGGATACCATTCCACAGGATGCCAAATCCATATCTGCAAAGTCCCAGAGCACCGAGGCCAGTGGCTGCCCCATGAACTGGTGTGCATGCGTGTTTACAGACTGAGTCACAAGAACAAGTCTGAATAATAGCACAAATTAACTGCCACACGGAGCATGCTTGGATTTTAGCAAAAGCTTTAATCCTTAAATTACTTCTTCATAGGCTGCCTTCCTTAAATCCATGCAGATTCCCAGAAAATGCCATGTGAACACACTCATCAGCTCACTCAGAGCTAAAATCTATTCCAGTTTTACCATTAACTCCTTCTGCTCATTGCACTTTTCTGTACACAAAGAAAAAGATCTGTGCACATGGAGACAAGCAGAAGCTTTCCTGGTCAACAAATTCTTTTCCTTGCACTGCATCCAAACAAGTGGCTGTTACTAAATGGGTAAAAAACTCCAAAACACTGTTACATTGCCACTGATTAATTTTTAAAATACATACCTTCAAGAAAGAGATTTTTGTCACCCTATTGTCTGACCCTGGAAAAGTCCATTAATCTCTTTGTGCCTCAGTTTCCCATCCGTAAAATGGGGATATGCAAGCCTGCCACCATGGATAAAGGACTAGCTAAGCCCTAGGTATTTTAATTCTTGACTCAAGCCTCAAAAACTTAGAACTAATAAAAATCAGCAATGAAGTAGCCAGATACTTCTGCATGCATACTGCACATGCAGTGAAAATGGACATCTAAGAACATATGGGAAGTGTTCTACAAACAGACTTTATCATGTAAAGAAAAGCCCTTAGAATCTGACAGAGAACTCTGAATGGATCATTATTTGAGAAATAGCCCTTGAACATTATTTGAGAAAAAGCACATGAATGTAATGACTGAAGACTATCACACTGGTTACAAATGAAGAGGTCTACAAGTTGTTTTCATTTTTTAATTCTCATCTCTCTCTTCATACCATTGCATGGCCATGCACTGGCAATGCCAGGCTCAGTATGTCTAGAAAATCTGTCTTGAAATACAACTTGAAAAAAAAACCTAGTAGTTCACTTCCAGAAATTTTACTTATCCAAAGAGCTTAAAGGAACCCATTCAACAAAAAGATGCCAAGAAAAATGCCTAACACTCCTAAGCATATGTGTACAGAGTAAAGGAACACAAAAATATTTCCACTTAGATGTAAAAGCCTTTTACAAAGTCATAATGTAAGCCAAGCATGGCTAATTACACAAGAAACAGAAAACCTGGATGCAAGAACTTGCCACAACAATCCCAACAGAGGCAAGTCTTGCTGGGGTTTTTTAGGATAGTTACAGAAAAACAAATTAAATTTGTCTGACAATGGAAAATTACTCCAAACTCTTATCTCCACAGCCTAGAACCTTGCAGCTGGAAACCTCATAACTGGCATCAAAACCACCATGATAAATTTTTCTTCCCTTCTCTCTCAGTTCCTTCCCCTTTTTTCTCCCTGCATCTTTGTCATGGAGCAGAGTGAGCAAGATCTTTGAACAAGAAACTTCCAGAGCCTTCTGCTGCAACACCTGTGTCACCCCAGCAAGTCACACAGGGAAGGGCTGACTACATCCCTTTTGGAGTAATCACTCCCCAAGAATTACTGCAGGAAGGCAAAGCTCAAGTTTCACAATTCTATGCCACAATCTACAGCAACGCAGCTACAGAATAGTCAGACTATTTTAATGCACTGGATAGCTAATAAACAGCAGATATTTTCAGCATGTTTGGAAGACAGACCACTTCAAATCCATAATCTGGAATTCAGGTATCTCACATTAGCAGCTCTAAAAAACTTTAGCAAAGACAAGAGACACTGCAAAAAATATCACCAGACACATGCTGATACTCTGCCTCCACCCAATATGCACATTTTAAAACCCAGCACAGAAAACAGCTACAACCCAAAACATGCAGCCTTACCTGAGGGAAGAAAAAAGCCTCCCAATGCAGGTCTGCACAGGAAGAAGAATAATCAGAACTGCCATTCCTGCCAGACACGATGGGCCTATTTCCATCCAGAGAAGTACTGTTACTGCTATAGCTTGAAGTGGTCCAGCCCACAAGAAGTGCAAGAAAATTGTGACCTGAACAAATAGTTAAGAATCAAAAATTAACTTTTGCTCTTAGCTGACAAATTAAACCCCTAGTAACATTTAGGAAGTACTTCTGCCTGTGGCAAGACCAGGTTGGATGGGGCTATGAGACACCTGCTAGTAGAAGATGCCCCTGCCCATGGCAGGGAGCTGAAACAAGATGGTCTTTAAGGTCCCTTCCAACACAAAATATTCCAAGTTTAAGAAACAACTAGAAGAAATGTTCATTAGAAACATTTAATCACCAGTTTTAAACAAAACTTTCTTAACTCCAACCCCACAATTTCTTCAGCCCCTTGGAAAGATCTGTAAAATACTCCTTACTTGATCAAACTTGTTCACATCGTTTGACAGCAGGTTTACTATTTGACCAGTGGTAGTTTTCGCCATGGCTACATTACTGAGACGAAGTGCCTAAAAAAGTCAGAACAGTTCAAATTATCACAGCTTATAAAGCACAGTACACCTATACACACAAAATACATGAATACAGTACCAGGGCTAAAGCTGAAGCTACATCTCAGTTTTTGCCTGAGAGCATTGGGGCCTTAGATAAAATGAGGATTAGATGAAATATCCTAAACAAAGTCTCAAAGAAAAAAGTATTAAAAAAAAAAAAGGTCAAGGGAAGGACTGTGTGAATAAAAACACGCTCTCTTCATGTCTGAAGTGATTAAAAATAGGAAAATACCAACACAGCAAGTCACTAAGCAAAAGAGCTGTAACTTTCCATGTGCATTGTTCTCCCCCTCACTATGAGCGTCTGTACAAAACAGGAACAGAAAACTCCACCTGAAGGCCAGATTAAAGTCAGAACAGTGTTTGGCCACTTGAAAGAATTCTGTTTTGAACGTGTTATCAGACAGAAGGCAAAAACCCCTCAAGTTATCTTTGGAAATCAGAGTGTCCCTTTACAAATCACTAACTCTAGAAAAATCGTAACATTTCTGAATTATGTAAAATGAAGTTTAGCACATGCTGTGAAAAAAAAAAACCAAGAGTAAATATCAAGTGTTTTTACATGTTAATAAAAAAGTTAGTGAGTAGAAAATAGAATATGTTTATAAAATATCCCCACCCCTCGCCCCAAAAACCCCCATCGGAAATATGTCTGCATATTATAAAATATCCCCACCCCTCGCCCCAAAAACCCCATCGGAAATATGCAGTCTGAACCTTATTGCAAAGGTCCAAACTTAAATTGCTCTAAAATACCAAGAACACACCCTGCTTCCTCCTACACCTGCTAAAGAGAAAACACAGGTTTGCAGCACAAGTTAAAAAAAATATACAAAGCACGTTCCATGTTTTTCTGTACAGAAATAGTTCACTCCTGAAAAAACACTTCACATTTTAGGCAGCTCACATATACTTCTCCCTCTCCAAACATTATTCAGGTTGCTTTTTGACCAGTCAAACCAAATCAAACCTGAAAAGTGCTGATTGTTTCAAAAATACTGTTCCAGTATTTTGAAACGAGTAGAAGAACATCAGCCATAAAAGCACTATTCAAAGCATAATTTCAAACAAGGCTCCTTACATTTCTTGCACCTCTTGTGTTATAGACATTGTTAATCACAGAGAGAATCCCAACCCTAACTTCACTGAAACCAGCAGAAACATTGAAAGGCAGAAACTTTTAAAACTCCACTATGAAATTCCTCTGATATTCCACAAAGTAAATCTAGGATACTAGGTATATGAAAGATCAGATTTAGTTGTTTGAGAAAATTATTGCTTCATTCCCTGTCTTAAGCCACCTGTCTCTCATCCACCTGAAATGCCCCAGGTAGCTGCCTGCTGCTATCATGTTTGCTCCCCACCACACATTAAAGTTGGTAAGTTCTGAGAAAAGATGTTAGAAATCCACAGATCATAGAAATAGGAGTTTACATGATGCACGTTTGGGGAAGTTTCCTATCAGGATGTTTACAGTACCTCTTGTACAATTTATTTGCTGCCTGAGGTTCACCTAAACCATCACAAGACCACGCTGGTGTCTTGCTAGTGGCCCATGGCCTGGGTCTGTCTCGGACCTGCCACACAATCACCTTTCTGACTTCTTCCTGGCTACTTCTACACAAGCAGCAAAACCAGTTTTAATATGATTCTATGAGGCCAGCTCATTTTGACCAAGACAGTCTCAGGTGGAACCATACAAGCATCTGAGCCAAAAGGAGGGTGCTCCTCTGTGACTGATCTGTCTTCTCAGGGAAGAGGCAGCCATTCCCACCATCAGTGGCAATGCCATTCCAGTATTTCCTTGAGTCCTTGGTTTTGATTTTTTATTTTCTTTTTAAGTCTAATAAGCCTTGCATTTTCCTGGCTGAATGGCTCTGTCTTTACTGCAAAGTAGCAGTTTTACTTTCGTAACCAATTTTTTACCAAAAAGTCCTGTTCTGGTACCTTCCTCTTTTTACTACATCTGATACATAGCCCCATATGAGCTGAGGAAAACTAAGTCCATCCCAGTTAAAGTCAGTACACTGACCTCAAAGAACTTCTAAAAGCTAAGTCTTACAATAATAAAACCAACAAAAAGTGGTTTCCCAAAAGTAGCCTTTGATTTCAAAACATAAGATTCCGAGTCATCATGTGACAGATTTCACTTTCATTTTTGTTAGGAGTTTTCTACGTGCATCACTAATACTTCTCACTGGTAACAAACTTCTTAAGTGTTTGAATACAGGGATTTTGCAAATTAGATCTGAACTTTCCAGGAAATGAAAAAGGGTCTAAAACTTAAGAATTATGAATATGTGAAGTTGTCTATTAAGAATGCTCTCTTATCCAATCTATTTATCCTTACAAATCCAAGATTTTCTTTTCTACAGCAATTAACAAACTCTGCTAAAGCGCTGGTAAATAAATACCCAAGTTTCTTTCAAAAGCCTATATGAGGTTAAAAAGAAAATATGACCTATTTATAAGCAGCACATAATGAAGAAAAATTATAAGAAACGTTTGTCAATGTTCTGCTGTTACCTCAAACCTCACCCTCAGAAGTAAAAATGAGGGCTGATTAATTTTCCATTTAATCCTGTCTCTAGAAACAAAGGTGCATATTACAAATATTTATTTTCCAAGCTTCTGAGCCAGCATCAACTCAGCAACAAACACCATCACTATATACGTTTTCCACTAATTCTGTTTCGATAATCAGTTTGGTAAATTAATACCTTAGAGAGATGTCTATGTACAAGAAAGCATTGTGCCATGTTAGAGCCAAGTTCCCAGAGGATCCTTTGCAAGGTATCAAAAGAGGAAGAGAATAAATGTGTTTATGAAAAGTAATCACCACTTAAAATGGGGACATTTTTACTCTCCTCACTTTACTGCTTTGTCCAAAAACTTCACGTGACCTACACCAGTAGTACAAGTGTTCATGTTAAGTTGATGGAACCTATGTTTAATGGTTAAAATAATGTGGATTTTTTTTACATTCCAAAGAAACTGTGCAGTCCTGATTCTTCAATTAAACTTCTTTGCTGAGGTCTGAAATTGCAGGTCACTATTCCAGCAGCACCAAAGATAGAAAAATGGGGCATTTTCCCTTCCAGCATTCTCAGCAAAATTTCCTGCTTGGAAGCAGACAGGCTCACAGTTTGGGTATTGCCAACAACTTCAGAAGAGTGAAGCAGACATTTTCAACTGGGAAACAGCATTTTGTCCTGGATGTTGCTCAGCTCCCTCCTGTAGGTAAAACTCAACTTCCCTTGCTCCACCTTCCTTCTGACAGCAGCCTTAACTCCATCTGTAGTTCAGGACAGCTGTTTCTTGATCAGGACACAGAGGCAGCAAAGAAACCACAGCTGCCTGAACACACATCCCTTCTCACATTTCAGTGGTTTTAGTGGAGGGCTGCAGTACTCCCACAAAAAAAAAAAAACAGCAAATGGTAATAAAAAACTAACTCCCTGCCTTTAGGATTCCACTTGATTCTGAGCTGTGTCTGCTCCTCTCTCTCTTCCCCCTCAAACAGGAGGGATAAAGGTGAAGATGCCAAGCATCCCTGCCTGCCTGGAGGGGGAAGCAGCAGTTCCACAGAACTGCTGCTTCCAAGGGAACCTGATGGATGCCCCAAGGGAACCTGATGGATGCCCCAAGAGAGGGGAGCAGCTTCTGATCTGCAAAGGAGACAGCCTGCTAGTTCTACATCACTGATGGGATAAAACAAAAATAAATCCCACCATTAACCATAAGAGGAGTGGGGGAAACCTGGACAGTGAAGCAATTCCCAGAAGACAGAGTGCTGCAGCAGCTAGTGACAGCCAAGCACCACGTCCTCCCCTGGGATCAAGCTGCAAGGCTGAGTAGCTGCCAGCATTCCCTGGGAGCTCTGTCCCTCTCCTGCTCTATGCTGACACCTCTTACAGCTCCAGCACACAACACTTCAAGAGCAGTGGCGGGGGGGACTCCTCTCCAACAGCAGCAGGAGGCAAAAAAAGAAGCTCTTCCATCACTTTAAGGCTATTTAACTCACCACCTTCACCAAGCAGGCCTGAAGCTGTCATTCAGACACATCAGCCCCAAAGAGAAAGCAAAGCCACATGCACACATCTAAGGCCTGACACATTAGGTCTCTAGTAATGAGTAACTTGAATGGAATTGCAATCATGAGCATAATAAATAACTGCATTTTAAAACATTTAAACAGAACAGCTGTCAAATACAAAATACAGCTGTGACCAGGTTTGCTTACCTTCCGATAAATCATGTGACACATCGCCACCCTCAGCTTCATGCCAGCCCGCTGCACATGATAGAAGTATAAGTGGTGCATGATGGCCAGAATAAGTGTGCACACAGACAGAGCACCTGCGTAGTAATAGGCAAGATTCAAAGCTACCTTATCTTCAAAATAATTAATAATTTTTCCCAAAAAAATTGGTTGAACTATTTTGAGGGTTTCCTGAAAGAGAAAGAAGGGGGAAAGTATTAGTAATTTCCTATCACCCCGTGCTAACCAAATCTGTAAACAGGCAAACAAGAGCAAACTACTGGTGCAAACCATATCCATTATTATTCTGTCTTTAAGCCAATTTTTATCAACACATAATCCAAAAGAAACATGTTCCACATTAAAATTTAGCTGGAACTTCAAGAAGAACTCTCTCAATTACAACAAAACTCTTTGATGGTATAAAAATTGCATGAGTATGTATTACACTTCTATTTTTTAAAATGCCATGTGTCCTTTAGAGCCACTTACAGAGAGCAAAAGAACCTCTTTCTATTGGGCATGCCACTCAGATACATAAAATACAGATAAGCCTTACAAAGCCAGTCAGTGGTTCGCAACGTCTCAAAAATAATGCACTGAAATGAGCTCTCTGTTCCACTTCCATAATCCTGCAGTTATGACTCAGTTTCTCAGCCTCTGCAGGGCTATAGTTCTGTTTCACTTTTCTGAGAACATTGCCAGATTCTCTGAGCAGTCCAGGATGAAGTCACAAGTACATGTCATGCAGTGTAAGTGGACAAGTTTCACATTGCTGTTAGCCAAGAAGTAGGTTCTGTGACATTTTACTCCACTTACCTCAATCATTGTGAAAATTCCAAAAACTAAATAGGACTTCCAGTAACACAGAATAATGGCTTTTGTTAAATGTGGCGTTTTTCCTCTCTTTTTTGCTTTTTGCACCTCTTTATCCCAGTACCTGAGAAACAAAGTGCAAATATGTTGGAGAACAGAAGAAAAATCACAACGCAATTACTTAGAATAAAACACTTTCAGACTAGCAGCCAGATTGCCCTGATCACCTTAATAAAATCTAATAAAACAAAAGGAGTTAATCATGTCTTCTCATTCACATAAACACTTGGTACTTAGTACTATAGGCCTATTTGCCCTTGGTTAATCACAAACAATTCACCACTGTTGACTATTATCACCCTTGACATATCTGCTGATGAGGAACTCTTCCTTTATTTCTTCTCCTCTCAGCTCAGACAGTCACCACTCACCCTAATTAAGAGCCTCCTATCCTATGATCTCCTGAGCATGGACTAAATTGAGGGAGCACAGTGTCTTTATCTATCCATATGCCCTGTGCTTGCCCAGAGAGCTTGTGATGTCCAACCCTTTTCTCATGTCTGGCCCTGTCTTTTCCCTACCACATGTTTTACTGAGGATTTTGTCACCCAGCACTCCGCACAACTCTCTGAAGGCGAGGATTCGTCAGCAGAGTGGCAAAGACCTTTCCACCACCACGTCTGCCCACAAGCAGGACACAATCTGCTCACATAAAAACCAGACACTAATAACAAGGATGATTCTAGCAAGAAAATACCACAACTTAAGCAGGATTCTTAAAGCACACTTCTGTCAGAAAGGAACCTCCCCCTTTCTTCTGAAGGCTAAGTGTTCTCTGCCAAACCTCTGACCTTGATAGTTTGAGGGGTGAAACGAGTCTAAGGCATGAAAGACAATTATTTTGCAACAAAGCACAACAGTTCAAAGCATACAGATAAGAACACTTTTTTTTTTATTTTACCCTCTTTTTTTGTTACAAGAATTACAGAGTTATTGTCTACATGCTTTGAAAACAGAAACTATGTAGGTTCTGTCGGGTTTCTTGGCTCAAGAGAAAAGACTACTTCTGTAGGCAGCCATTTATGAATTATATTCTCTGCTTCTTGGTCAAGCACACTGAAGAATTAAAAACCACTCTTTTTTTTTTTTCTTCTACCATTTCCTCACTCATGCAAGTGTGCACTTTTACTATAAAAAATCATGGAAAAATATCCATCTTCCCTACAGCCAAGTCCCTGAATGTCTGAAGACACAACCATGGAATTTGGCAAAGCTCTCCAGCTGCAAAGACATCAAAAGCTGCAACTCTTATGAGCTCATCACTGACCCTCTTTCCTCAGTTAACTTATCCAGAGCAGGATGATGTCAGACCTGGTCACAACCTTTCATTTCTGGATTCTTTTTGCTTCTTTAGGAGTCTCTCATCCCAACCAAACTATCAGGAAAACCCATCTGCTCTGCCTTCAGTGTAATGGCAAGAAACAGCAAGGCCACACTTTCTTAATACAGAAGCCACCTTTCACTAGGAGGCATTTTCTCCTCTAACTATATTTAGCAATAGATTATTTGAAGACAAAAATCCTCTCTGTTAGGAGGTTCACGATAATTTATATAAATAGTAATTATTTGAAGATATTTTCCTACTAAAATATAGATCCCCCTGAGTCCACAGCACTACAAATCAGTACACAGTCCATTAAAAAGTACGTAAAACCAAATAAAAACACTTCCTAGATACATGCTTTCAGCTGTCCAAGGCATCTTGCCCATTCTACCAGTGAGGGGCAGATTTTCAACATACATATATACACATATATTTAAAGGGTTGCTTAATTCAGTTTGCACCCTAAACAAATAAAGAAACAAAAAGAAATAAAATAGAAAACTTTTTTCTCCACTTTTATACACAGCAATTTTAACCTTGTTAAACTGTACAATAACAGCTTTTGATTTTAGACTAGAAATAAGATTTTCACCTTCTCCAGCATTAATACAACAAAAGAGAACAATTATGCCTTCCAGCCCAAAGTATTCTACAATTTTTCTCCTTACCACTGCAATTCCTCTCCAAGTTTCTCTGAGGAATCTTCTGGCATCACTTTATACATATCATCTTCTTCAAGCTTCCGTTTATGGCCAATAATAAATAAGGGATTCAACCACCTAGTTAAATACAAATTATTAGTAAACTGACCAGCAGACCAAAAAGAGCAATTTCTTTACATAATAATTCTTTCATCCCCTTCTTTTCCCCTCTTGAATCATTCAACATCCACACATTTCACTGCAGTTCTATCTAAGAATTAAGTCCACCCCTATCTTGCAAATGGGAAAGCACTTCCCACTTCCTAAATCTCTTTATGCCCATAACACCTTACTCCCAGGTATCCAGTCAGACAGCATAACAACCCTTCTTGGCCTAAGGGAATTGTTTTCTCACAGTGTTTCCTTATACTAAAGGAAAAACAGCATTCCTTTAAATATGAAGGAAAAAAACAGAACTTAACCCAACTATTAAAGCATTAAAGCTGTAAATAAAATTGTAATGCACACTAAAGACATTTTTTGTAACATTTACTTGAGGAGAAAAGTAGCTGCTGTTCAACTGACATCTTGACAAGTATTAAAGGCCAGTAATTTAAAGACAATCACTGCAATGTAAAAATGGGAAAACAATGGATTATTACTGTACATTACTCATTTTTGGAAATATACACAGAAGCACACTGACACAGTGTGTAGGTTCAAAAAAGCAAAATAATGCCTAACAGCTCAGTTTCCTTAGTGGAAAGATTCTTAAAAGCTCAGTATTTTATGAGAACACTTTGAAGATAAATTATAATAGCAGTACTGTAGATTTGTTGAAAAATGCTGTATTTTGTTAGATCAAATAGGTCAACTGTCAGGGAACAGTAAGACTAGATTTTTATGCACCTGGATCCTTCAGCCTGAAACACATCAGGGAACTCCAAACAGTTTCAGTTGTGCTCCACAGAGCAAGGGTTGTATGGCATAAAGCACAAAAGTGACCAAGTTGTCCATGAGATGGAGAGAAAAGGAATGACGTACAAAATAGGCATGGCTTAGTGGGAACAATGGAGTTAGGGAACTTGCAGTCTTCCATTTAGTTTGTCTCTCTGCTGAATTTGTGATATTTTGTTTCCAGGAGACATGGATTTGGGCTCTAAGGCTTTTCCTACAAGTACTTTCTCAACTGGTTAACACCATCAAAATCATGAAGTTAGGGATCTGTTTTGGAAAAAACACTCTTGCACTCAAGGCAAGCTGTCTGATCTCAATTGCCTGTGAAAGTTCTTAACTGCTGCTTAGTTTCTGATACTTATTCACTCCCCTACTTCACCAACACAGTTCTTAAAAGAACGTGTGGTGTGCTAGGCGAATCGTGTATTTATTTTCTGGAAGACCTACATGTGAGATTTCAGAACTGGGGTGGTTTACAGTGAGGGTATTTATTTATTCACAACCACAACAGTGGTTATTAATACTCATCAACTTGCTCTGCATTTCTTGCTTGGGCATGTTCTAATTAAGCTTTGTCTACACTGGCTTGCAAGAAGGTTGTTGGCTAGTTTTAGAGAGGGTGGATGGGCAGGCAGAACCCTAGAGAGGAGGCTCAGAGAGTTTCTTCAAAGATAGCACTGTTGTAAAAACCTTTTTCCCAGGCTCCATGGCACAACTGCAAGTAACAAATGGGATTATATAGTGTTGTTCCTTCACTACTTAGCATGTTAGCACAGTGTTTTAATGACTCATTCAAAAATTAACTCTCTATCATTAGAGTAGCACCTTTGATGCCTAACAGCCCTTTTTAAACTCTTGGAGCAAGTACTGAAGATTTGTTTATGTGAGCTGTTAACTCCTAAATGTATGTTACAGGTACAATTAGAAACAGAAAGTACTTGTCAGACAAGTCTGTTGCTTAGACCTTATGGTTAAATAGCATAAGGCCCCAATCACTACCACAACTTCCCCACAAAAGGTCCAAACAAAAGGTCCCAAATACCAACTGCTCCAACCAGCAGCAGAACTTCTGCCTGCTTTGACACAAGGAATCTGCTCCATTGAAACAAGTCTTTGGCCTCACTTCTTGCAGACCACAGGTGAAAAGCAGGTATGACGCAAATAACCTCAAAGCCATTCAAATAATTTCTGCCTGCTGGATGAGATAGCCTCTGTTTGCTCCAGGACAGGCAGGGTAAGATCTGCAGACTTCAGCTGACTCCTGAGGTCGATACCCAGTGTTCCTTCTCTTGAAACATCAGTATTAACCTAGGATGAATCCATAAACAAGTCACAGGTCTCCTTTCAGACAGAGGCTAAAGTTATCTTTCTCCTAGCATGAGAATCAGAATGAGGCAGCCCTTTCAGGAAAACACAAAGGCTAAATCCTTCTCCCACCTACGGAAAGAGTTGTGAGATTTCACTGGCTACTGCTGCCAAGGCAGTGAAAAGAAAACCGGTTCTGACATTTAACATGGAACATAAATAGGATATTTATTACAGAATCACAGAAAGGCTGGGATTGTGTCAGAAGGGACATCTGGAGGTCAGCTGGTCCAAACCCTTCTGCTCAAGCAGGGCCACCTAGAGCTGGTTGTCCAGGACGATGTCCCGACTGCTTTTGAAGATCTCCACAAAGATTTCATAACCTCTCCAAGCAGCCTACGACAGTGTTCAATCACCCTCACAGCAAAGAAGTGTTTCATGATGTTCAGAGGGAACCTCTTGTTACTCAGTTTGCGGCCCCACTGCCTCTGACCCTGCTCCTGGACACTACTGCAAAGAGCCTGGCTCTGCCCACCTTCTACCCTCCCCTCAATATTTCTCTATATTGATGATATCCCCCTGATCTTCTCCTCTCCAGGATGAACAGTTCCAGCTCTCTCAGCCTTTTCTCCCAGAAGAGATGTTCCAAACCCTTAATCATTGCTGTGACCCTTTGCTGTGCTCTTTCCAGTGTGTCCATGTCTCTCTTGTACTGGGGACCCCAGAACTGGATTCAGGGCCCCAGCTGTGGCCTCAGCAGTGCTGAATAAAGTACTTTCTGCACGCAGCAGAGTACACAGAGGAAAACAAAAGACACTTTACAAACAGACTTAAATATACAGTCTTAAAAAATAAAACCAATGCTTTTAATCTTACTCAGCAGAACACCATTCCTCTACTTAGACTGTTCAAAAAACCACAGGCAGGCAACAGGAAGAATAATGCCTTCTGCTGAAGGCAATTGCTCAGTCCTGATGGCATTTGATTTCCCACTACAGCCAAGAGCAGCACGTGCTGACCACAGATGTGCAGTCCACTGCAAAGTAACCCGCTGAAAGACAACACTCTCAAGTGTACAGGACTATAAGAGCCATCCAGTTTATCCTTTGTCCTTAAACACCCAAAACAACTTACAGATTATATGCCCATCTCCACTGAGGATTTCTTAAGAGTTTGCAGTAAATCCCTTGTTGCCCCCCCCCCCCCCCCCGTCTCCACACTGTACCTACAGTGTGAGTGAATTTGAAAGATTTAAGAAGCAGAGAAATTATAGTGCAGGGTAAAAACTGTCAGAAATCTCAAGGCTATTAGTTCCAGTGAGACCTAGTGCAACTTCAGGGTTTCTCCCTTTTTTCCATCAGGTAAAACCATAACATTGAGAAGAGTAAAATATTGCACTACAACCTATGTTAACATGGAAGAACGCAAGGAAAACCAATCCAGAGTAAGCGGAAAACTGTAGCAATTCATTTTGTGAGTCATTTATTATAATGGACAACATGACAAAGACCCAGCACAAGCCCACATTTCTGTAAGGTTAGGGAAAAAAATTGTATAAAAAGTTTTAAAAATCATCCATTGTTGACCTTTGACTAGTGTCCCGCCCAAAACATGCTTCTTTAAGAGCTACTGCTATGGAGACCTCAGGAGTAAAAAAGCTTTTAACAGTATGTTGTCTTAACAGAGTATAGTTTAAGACCTTTAGAAGAAGGTTAAACATTTTTCTTTTCAAACGATGGTTAGTCCTTGAAGGGCTTTCATCCCAAGAATGAGGTCTTGTGCAAACCCTAAGTACAGCAAGAAGAGTTTGAACATCACCCTTTCACTGATGCATCCTGAACTTTATGCTGGAAGGGCTACTGTCAGACAGAAGAGTTAGCACATGCTCCTAATCAGTCATTAAAGTAAAAGTTTCCACCTGAATGCCACATGCAGATTATGCCCTGTGGAATTCTCTGCACTCACAGCAGAACTGAGACCAACCTATTTCACACAGCCCGCTGTTACTCAAGTCACACATTTGTAACACACAAAAACCAACCAAGCCCTTCTCTTGCCTGAAGGCTCAGTTAAATCAGAGTGCTGTCAGAGGGCTGCTAGAGGAGGCTGACAAATACAGCAAAGGCCTACATAAAGAACGTCCCTGAAACCCCAACATAGCCATAAAGGAAGACATCTCATTAGAGTGGTCTGTCTTTTGTCAGAATGAGATCAGCTAGCACAGATCTCTTCAAAGAGTATTAAAAACAGCTCACAAAAAAAAATCAGCATTTGTTATGAAAACAGAATGTGTGAGAACGTGTGCAAATTGCATTATTCTTTAATAAGAAAGCTAAATAATAACATAAATTAAAGAAATTAAGTAAATATATAGACAGACATGCAAAGCCCTCCTCTCTCCCCAATGATGGGCTCAACACTAATCTATTTTACTGCAAGAAAGAGAGGAACAACATGCTGGGGAGGTAAGACTCACACTGCCTTTCTGTATTTCTTTCTGAAGAAGTTATTCAACTTCAACAAAAACAGGACTCCTTAGTAACTGTCTTTACTTTTCCCAGGTACCTTCCTGTTCACTAGGAATTTTGAATTTTTTTTTTTCTACACATTGTTTCATTTTAGTTACTCTTTCAGAACACAAGATTCACATGATGCCTTTCAAAGAGCTTAGCCCAAATCCTTCCTAGCATGACCTAAGCATAAAAATGTGAGTATCTGTAAGAATCCTGAGTACCTTGTGTTCTGCTGGGAATGCCTCTGTTCTATCAAAACGATTAGCTGATCAAAGACATCAGTCTGGAAACATGCCCAGAATAAGTCCCTGGTACTGCCAGAATACTGATGTCACTTGGAATAAAGATTAAAAAAATAAATTTAAAAATCACTCTATAACCTGGTGCAAACCCAGAGGGAGCCAGCTGCGAAACAGTAAATCACTGTTCTGACCCCAAAAGGCTTTTCACCTCTGCAGCAGTATCTTGGGCACTGATAAAAAAAGAAAGTGATTCATTTCTGAACCAGCAGATACACAAAGACCACAATATAAACATTCACTTCCTGCATTTCCCTACTCCTGGGCCCTGACATTACACACCCTTTAAGATTACAACACAGTCAACCAGCCACAATTTACTTGGTTGCTCGGGAAAAGTCCAGTTTTTACCAATTGTTATGACAGCAACTCCACCAAGATACTGGAAAGCCTTTAAGATTGCAGAAAAAAGCTAAGCCAGTGTTTGTTTACCCTCCTAACAGAAGTTGTTCCCTTCTTCAAAGACAGCATGAAAGAGAAACAGGCCCTGCTATCCAAAAGGCAGCATCATTAAGGCTAGTCATGCTATTCTGCTTCATATATGAAATAAAATTTCCTAAAAATGAAGGCTTGTAAATTAAGATTTCCTATCATCCGAAAATAATTTCCTATCAGCCAAGGAAGAAATACATTACAGGTAGGTATATGAAACTAATAGTGTCCAGCTCAAATGGTTCAATAACACAGGGATGGGACCTGCTGTACCTCTGGGTTTGTATCATGTCCTGCTTGCAAATACTCCAAAAAGTACTATTCTCACACTGCAGAGCAGGCTTGCAGAGCTTTCCAGAAACCCAAGCACACACTGCAAGTTCTTTATAAACTGATAAAGTCTGTCAAAAAACATCAGTCAAGAAGCATTTGCAATTACATTACAAAGCTGAGACAAATAAAAAACGTCCTAAGATCAAAGGATGTGTCTGTAAGGGCCCTGGGTGCACCCACAAGTCTCAATTGCCTTGACCAGCCCCACAACAACCACCCCACAGTCTGTCACTTGCATATTACAGTACCTTCCTTTGCACAAGTGCAAAATTTCTTTCTCATCAGTTTCACAAGAGCTCCTGCTTTATCACAGAACAAGTCAGAAAAATCAGATTACACAAACTGCTTGCCTGATTAGGAAAATATTTTCTGTATTTGTAATAATAAGCAGAAGTTTGATTTCTGGTCAATTTTACAGCACCCAATCAAAGCCACATCCGGTATGCTCTCATCAACTAATTCCATAAAGTTTACAAACTGCATTTTCCCCATTCCTCTTCAGCTTATTTGTGCATTACATTGCAAGCATCACCTGTTTACACTCAATGTCCAGTTATGTTTCAACAGTTGCACAGGAGAGTCTTTGTTTACTCAAATTCTTCTGTAACACTAGGATTTTGTCTCCCTTGAGCAGCTTGGAAGCACTACTACAACAACAAAGCTGCAAAGTAACACTTTTTTTTTCTCTTTAATCACCTACTTTAGAGATGGCTTTTTTGATAAAATAAATGGGGTTTCCTCACAGGCTATTTGGATAATAATGCACATTGCTTATTCTCCTTGGTTCACCCCAGGAGTCTGCCTGCCTCACTGCACTGTTCCTTACCCACCTTTGTGATCTGACACTTTACACTAGCAACGCAATTCAGCACTGCTGTGCTTGCTCTCAGTCCAGAGGATCACTGCTGGCTTTCTGGATGTACAGAAGGAAGGACACACACACAGAGTCATTTTGCAAGAATTCATAAATACCCTAGCAACAGTTTGTAGTCACCACGTGATTATTTTCTTTTAAGCTTTCCATTTCACATGTTCATCCATTCTCATTAGTAAGTTGCTTTCTCCCACTTCTCTTTATGAAGGCAGTCGTCCACAAGTAATGAAATAAGCAAAGTAAGTCTGATGTATTTCTTCAGATGCTTTTCAACTGTGTTTTGGTTGCAACTTCCCTCCCCAGCTTAATGTGGATTAAAGAGCAGCTTTCCTCATTGCTTACAGAAGGAAAAAATAGGAATACAATGAAATTACTTCAAAGCCATATTAACTCAAAGACGCCCTTCAGGCTTCCAGTTTCAATACCAGCTGTATTAACCTTTGATACCCAACTCCATCTCATCTTCCAAGCTGCTGCTTTTTCCACAGCCCAGTGTGAGCAGCTAAGCTGCTGAACACCCATTTTCTGATGCTGACAGTAACACAACTGGTATTGGACTGTATTCATTGCAGGCTGTTTTCATACTGTTTATCAACCAGGTATAGAATTACCTTATTAATCTAGCATACTTCCTGGTATTTCAGACAGCAAAAAGCACAGACATGGCAAGAAGAAGGGGGGGCATACTAGCATACTGCAAACTAACATTTTCTGCAGGCCTAGAAGCAGAGGAGAGAGGAGTGGTATCACCTGTACCTGTGCCATTTCAAAGACTATCATTAAAATATTAATTCCAAACCCAGCAACCACAGATCAAGAAAATACTAAAGTACCAAAGATTTGATGTAAAGGTCCGAAGATTGTGACTTATAAAGTTCAGTAATTACTCATTAAAGAAGGATCTAATGGTGGGAATTTCTGTATTAACATCCTTTCTGACAGGCAATGGAAACAGGGAGAATTAAAATGCCCTGTGAGTTCCCACTGTTATTACAAATAGTACAGTGCCAGAGATACAAAACAAATAACCTAAAATAGATGACTGGTCTTTTCAACCTTCCACTCCCAAAATCTAACTGGGCTATCTTCCTCCTCCACTCTACATACGGCCTAGTTTTCTAGAAGCAGGATAGGGAAATTATTTTTGGAAAAGAAGACAAAAACAGCATCATGACATAATCTTAGTTTTGAAGTTTTGCAGGAATTAGAAGACATTTTCTCTCATAAATTACACAGCAGGCTTTACATAAGCATTCCAAAGGCAAATAGTCTGTGTTTCATTATACTCTTAACAGTTCATCTAACTGCATATTTAAGCACAGATATTTACAGTAGACAGCAAATGCTAACACTTCAACAGTTTATACACACTTGCTGTAATCCATATAATCTATTTAGCACTCTTTATCCACATATTTTAACTTTACTAGCTCATAAACAACAATTTTCAAGTATTTTCTTTTGCATAATACAGACATCTTGCAAATAAACATGCAAAACTTAAAAATTAATGCAGTAGCTTGGGAGAACAAATGATTCAAATTTGACAGCAGGATATTAAATATCTGATAAATGAACAAACAAGGCATTATCTTTCAAAAAAGTTGTATGTATGATCCTCAGTCTTTTTTCATCCAGGAGAAAAATAGAAGCAAGTGCGATTCCCATCTCAGGGTACAGAAAATGTGCCTTCTGTTTATCTATACTGAAAATGCTTACATATTTCTTCAGAGTTTCTTACAGTACCACAACTGTCCTGCACCAGTAAGTCAGTAATGACCTTAGCCACCTCAGAGGTCTTTACAAAAGTGGCATTACCACACAATTTCAGGCATTGACCATGGGAATTCACTAAGTATCAGGCAAGATCCCAGGCAAGTCACAAAGCCTGATATTTTCATATTAAGTAAATGTAAAATCATCATAGCCAAATCTGTTCGTTGACACAGCAAAGAACACAAACCAAGTTTATTTGTGGCACTACTGGAGCCCAGTTGAAATATCCAAAAACAATGATGAATTATTTCCATAACTTCTTTCAATGCAAGGCAAGAAACTCTTGAAGACAGATAAGCAGGCAATACTTAGGCTGCCTGAGAAATCTAGTGAAATCAGTCAGTGGCCTTTCTGAAGGGTGAGAGAGGAGGAGGAAGTTAAATAAGGTGTGTAGCTTATTTACACTGCTACAAGAGAAATCTGTGACATGAGGACATTTGGTCAGGCAAGCAGCTACATACTGCCCTCACTCAGAATCCTGGGACTTACATGTCTACGACACTTAAACCCAAAAATGAAGATTGTTTTTTACTCTTTCCCACTGCACTTCACAGCAGATCCATGAAGACTTAGTGGTTTTGTCATTCTCCTCAAAGCACACATATAGTAAATAAAAACAATGCTGCCAGACACTAACAGGTAATGCTAAACCAATCACTGACTTATTCCTTGGAGTAACAACTCTGTAGATGCCTTGCTGCAAGTTTTCAGATCATGTTTTAATGCTGTTATTGTAATGGCAATTGCTGCATGTCAAGTCATGATGTGAAAAGGCATCTAGCCTGAGGATGATGACAGTGTTCAGTGTTCCAAAACACCCAAAGACTTGTCACAGTCATGGTGAGTCTGTGACAGATACGTAATTACTGTTATTATTAAAATGAAGTTAAAAATTTGTATGAGATCTAGAAAAACTTTAATTTATTTTACTTCTCTGCACAAAAATGCTGGATACTCTTTCCAGGGTGTTCCAGCTTGCCCTCCTTCTCATATTGTTAACAGCATAAAAGTTATTGAGTCTTTCAAAAAATTAATCATACCCTATGTTTGGCAACTTTCCACTAAAGTGGATTTGACGTCCAAACAGCAAAATGCATAAAAATTCAATTGCTATATAGAAAAAACATATTTAGTAACTCAAGGGAACAAGTGCTCTGAGCAAATAAAGATATGCTTCCTACTTAATGAACATGCATGATCAAAGATGGGTTAATAGCCAGAAATGAGAAATATTCGTACTCTCTTAAGTTACTAATTTAATAATCTCCACCATCTGCATCAGAAAAAAAGATGCAAAAAGTGCTGTTTTCAACTGCATGGGGGCCTATAAGGCTTTTTCAATTCCTAAGCTTTCTACAACTGAATAGCTGTTTAAACATGAAAAACACGGCTGAATTCTCTCTTCCTTGGACAAACCTTAAAAAGAAAGCAAATCCTCCTATCCCTCCTTCAGAGTCCTCATTCTCACCAGCAAACTGAGCCAGCTAAAAAAAAGCCAACAACCTGACAACATAAATGAAGTAAATCAGAAATACAAGCACTCCAAACTATAACTGAAATACCAGCCAGGGCTTTAAAAAGTTTGGTGGGCATGGAAATTGTGACTCTTGAAAGTCAGAGGATACAATAATATCTGAAACATCCAGAAGGCAAATTTGGGCTTTGATAAACCTCTGTTAATATAGCTATAGACACAGAAAACAAGAATATTTTGCAACTGCCCTGATCTTCACACTTCTGTCATAAATAGTTTTCATTCTTGTAACATTACACAAGGGATGCACTGGAAAAGTAACAATATTAACACACAATCCAGATGCTGCTCTTTCCCATGAATGTACTGCTGGAGCATTTAACATTCATCAAGCTCATACTTGCTAAAGTCACAACCCAAAATCAAGAAGACAAGCTTCAAACAATGGAAGAAGAATGCCTCTTCAGCCTACACACTCATTACCTGAGATTTATAACTCAATGAAAACATGACTTTTTTTCTCCCAGGAGTCGATCCTGTTTGCACCAGGCAATAATGTAAGCTTTTATTCTGTACCACTGGCAACAAATGGGAGGGTGTTTCCTCCAATGGCGAAATTACATTTTTGGAGAAAAATATAAACAAAATAAAAATAAGAAGGACCTTTGCCCAGCAGTTTGCAATGTTGTGTTTTTACCCTCATTGAGAACAAGCAGCCAATACCTGGAATGTGGAGAGCAGAGCAGGCACACAACCGCAGGGTGGTGGCTGCTGCTACTCCCAGGATGGCCTTCCTCAGGCACTGTTCTCCCAGTTCTCCAGTTGAAAACATCTCACAATGTCCTGTGTGAGACATCAGCTAAAATGAAGCACTACTCACACAGCTGGGAGATGCTACACTTGTTGTAGAAAGGGAGAGTAATTCTAAGAGTTATCCTTAAAGTTAGCTTTACAGCTAAATGAGAGGGTGTTTTAACACTTCCTGGATTTTATGCAAAACTGTATTATCCTGCAGAAAACTGACAGCCCCTGCTTATTCAATTTTACCCACAAGGCTCAATTCTCCAGGCTGAACAGTGGAGAACAGTGAATGTATCATTTCAGCTGAAATTTACACCCCGAAAACACTAGTGCTTGTTGACTAATATACCAATGTTAGTTGTGATCACACACACCACAGCTAAGAGAGAAGACTTTAGAAAGCTATTTTCACTGCTCTGAATTACACACCTATAATAGCCTGAGAAACAGGACACTGGGTAAATTCTAAAGCTTTACATGCTCCACCAAACCCTTTTCCAAAGCAGAAGCCTTATGGCTGTACACCCGCATCTGACTGTGAAGTCTCCAGTCCCAGTCGATCTCTGGACTTTGAGCAGACCTGTCATCGCCCAAGCCCAGCCTTCCATCTATCTTTCCCTTTGCAAATCAAGAACCTAAAACCACCTCTGGGGTAAAAGGAGCCTTTCAGGTGCTTGCCTAAAACTAGGGAAATTTAAGGTACTTCACTGTTCCTGTTGAACGCTTCTCTGCAATATGTGAGGAGTGATACAGAAGGCCAAAAAAAAGAATGATACAAGCAGTCAGAAAGCTGGCTATCAGCACTGCAGGCTTTTTTTTTTCACATCTAGCTGAATTGGTTTTGGCAGAACTACCAGTACCACCACAAGATTCCAGCAAGGGAAAGGGAACAGACCAGAAGCAGTCCTGGAATGCTACATGCCCAACTTAGGTTCATCCCATTCTTCCTGGATTTCACAACAAAGCTGTTTCCAACGTAGGCATCCCTAATATTAAAGTCAAAATGCTGAACACAGGCAGTTCTGCACAAGCATACAAGCTGCCTTTTTATTATAACTTACTTATTCTCTTTGTTTTTGCACATAGTATCTCTGAGAACATATCCTTGACTGAAAACCATGTTTAATTAAAACTTGTCAGGGTTTTTAAAATCCCCTACCTTCCAAAGGGGACTTCTGCACCTGCTCAGACCTGCTTATAGAATCAAAGAGTTTTTTATTTGTGTTTCAGAGACTTCCCAAAAAAGAGCTTCACCCGCCATGCCTCCCTTCCTTCCCCCTCCTCCACCACACAACATGTGCCCCCTGGTCCAGGCTGCAGCAGGTGAAGCAGGATAACACCTTTCTCTGGAAGTGCTCTTCCAAACGGGATCTGCTAGGACAAACAAGCTTGGTGCTCTCCCGTTTTACTTCGCACATGTCTTCCTACTACAGTTCAAAGCAACTAAAATGTTGAGCTGCAATTCCTCACCTCTTTGAGTACAGCTGTATACCCACGCCGAGGTCCCCACTAGTAAGAGACCAAGCTCCAGCTCTGGGCTGGTAGCCACGTGGCCCCGTAAAGTTTTTGGCAACACCGCCAGCCTTCGTTCTGCGAGACCCCGAGCCCGTGCGGAGCGGAGGCAGCAGATGTGTGGGTGAGAGCAGCCAGGATGCCGCCCAGCCATCCCTTAGGGCGGGGAGCTCCCACGTACCCACGCGGGTCAGAAAGCGCCTCACTGCTGCAGGGCAAAGCCTCATGCCGAAGGCGAGCCCAGCACGCCTCGCCGGGATGAGCAATCCCTGCCCGCGACCCGTTATTCAAACGGGGAAGCAGAACAATGCCTGGGAGCAGCCCTGCACGCAGTCCCGGGCAGGGCTAGCCGCGCCAGGAAGCAGAAGACGCCCCGGTCCTCCCGCAGCGACCGAGGGAACCCAACACGTGCTCGGGGGGGCCGCGCCGCCCGGCTCAGCGCCGCCGTGCCCGAGACAGGCAGGCCCCCGGCTGCGCCGTCCCCAGACCGCAGCCGGGGATTATCGCGGGCTGCCGGCTTCACCTCAGGAGACCTCAGCCCACCTGCGAGCCGGGGCTGCCCCGGCCGGCGGCGCTGACAGCCGGGCCCGCGGGGGCGGGCGGCAGGTCGCGCCGAGCCGCGCCTGCACAGTCACCGCCGGCAGCCCGCGGGGCAGCGCCGGCCGCCGCTTCCCTTCCCCGCTCGCTGCCTCCCGCCCGGACGCTCCGGGAGCCGCGCTCAAGTGCGAGCCGGGCACCTTTAGCCGGGGCTCGGCACTCCTGAGCGGCCGGGCGAGGTGAAGCCAGCGGCGCTGTGCTCGGCGCCTTCCTCGCCGGCGGGCAGCTCGGCGCCGTGCCTCCGGCGCTGCCCTCCCCCTGCCCTGCCCGGGCGCTCACCAGAAAAAGAGCCGGGAGCAGAGGTTGGCATCCTGCAGCGGGTTCGGCTTCTCCTCGCGTGGCACCGGCTCCATGCTGCCCGCCACGCCGCCCCGAGCCACCCGGCGTGCGGCGAGGGCGCAGGACCACGAGCGACCTGGCAGCGCTGGCAGCCGCCGCCGCTCTGCCGCCGGCCGGCGCTGTTTCCGGGAGAGCCGGCACCCCCGCCTCGGCCCTCCTCCTCCTCCTCTTCCTCCTCCTCCTGCTGCCGGCCGCCGCAAGACGCCTCCTGCCGGCCCGGCTTCCCCGCGGAGCCCGAGGAGCTGCCGGGCAGCGCCGGGAGCCGCTCCGCCGCGGCGGGCTCAGTGCGGGCCGAGCCTCCGCCCGGGGGCTCTGCTCCGCTCGCCCCGGTTTCGCGCCTGTGTGTACCCCTTGCTGATGGAAAGCATCTCCTCGGTGCACGGAGCGCTAAGGGGTGGCCACCCGGCTTTTTTGGACAGAAAAATCCGTCGTGACTCAGGAATAGCGGGAGCAAACGCCATCAGAAACACTTGCTATCAGCGGTGCTTCCCAATTCTTCTATTAGAAATCGAAAATCAAACCAAAGGAACAATGTTTAGGAGAGGTTGGCGATACATAATAAAGGAGCTAATTAATTTTAGGATGTGGTGCATCACTGAAATTGGCAGTCCTCAAAGGTTCAGCAAGTGATCACCAAACTCCTCTCCAGTCATGTCATCCATGGCCTGCCAAAGGGACCCTGATAAAAAGGGGAGCGAAAACTGAAAGGAAAGCAGAAAATGCAGGACATGTACCTGAAGTAACCAAAGAACTGTTACTTTCTGTGGCAGAATGATTCCCTGCCATGCTGTTATTTCTCTGCAGTCTTTGAAATCCAGGATGGCTGAGGTTGCAAGCTCTGGCGGTCAGCTGGTCCAACCCCTGCTGCTTAAGTGCCATGTCCAGGCAGCTTCTGAGTATCTCCACGGATGGAGACTCCACAGCCTCTCTGGGCAGCCTATGCTAGTGCTCAGTCACCCCCACAATGAAGAAGTGTTTCCTGGTGTTCAGACAGAACCTGCTGTGTTTCAGCGTGTGCCCACTGCTTCTGGTCCTGTCACTGGGCACTACAGAGCACAGCCTGTTTCTGTCCTCTTTTCATCAGTGTACACACTAATGAGACCCCTCTGAGCCTTGTCTTCTCCAGGCTGAACAGCCTGGTCTTCTCCAGTCCCTCTCAGCCTGAACAGCTCTCTCAGCCTTTCCTTATAGGAAAGGTAACTAGAATCCCTTCATCACCCTTGTGACCTTTCACTGCAGTCTCTCCAACATGTCCATGTCCCTCTTGGACCTTAATGCAGGACTCCAAGGGTGACCTCACTTCCGAGTAGAGAGCAAAGATCACCTCCCTTGATTACCAGATCACCTTCTGGTAAATTCTCATTCTAATGTATCCTAGCATATCATTAATCTTCTTTGCCACAAGGACATATTGCTAGTTTATGTTCAGTTTGGTGTCTACCTGGACCCCAAGCTGGGACAGCCCCCAGCTCATACTGATGCCTGGGATTGTTTCTCCCTGGGTGCAGGACTTTGCTCTTCTGTTTTTCAAATTTCATGAGGTTCCTGTCAGCCCATTTCTCCAGCCTGCTGAGGTCCCTCTGGATGGCAGCACAAGTCTGTGGAGTGTTATCTGTCACTGATCAGCCACTCCTCCCAGTTATGTGTCACCATCCCTGGTGGTCTTTAAGGAAAGACTGGATGTGGCACTTGATGCCACGTCTAGTTGACAAGGTCAAAGGTGTTAGGTCATAGGTTGGGCTCAATGATCTCAGAGGTCTTTTCCAGCTTAATGGATCTGTGATTCTGTGATCATCAGTAAAGTTGTTGAGGCAGCCCTCTGTTTCCTGCAAATCATTTATAAAGATGTCAGATAGTTTTGGACCTAATGTTAACACCTGAGGTACACCACTAGTTACTGACTTCCAACTAGATTTTGAGCAACTAATCACAACCCTGATCTCCTAGACTCCTTTCCACTCTGAGCCAGCCACAAAACAAACACCATTCTTATGTTCTGTGTATTCATTTCATGTCTCCAGGAGTAACCAACCCTATCTTCTCCTGCTTAAATTTATTGACAGTGAAACTATTGACAAGGGTGGCATCTAACTTTAATTATACACATCAGAGTTGACATGTTGTTGAGATAAAAGAGTGTTGGGGCTACACTACATTATTGAATAAATAGCATCAGTTCATGCTTGAAAGAATGTCATAACCATATGCCAGACAAATCCAGTTTGAGCTTGCTGTCAATGAGCACTGATGGGGCTGGAAACAGCCTGTGCTGCTCGTGCATAGATGGTGTGCCACAGAATTTCTTGAACAGTAAGTAATACACATGTCAACAGCTTTCTCTAGATCCTCCCAGATAAAAACAAGGGAAAAAAACTTGTGGAAAGGATACGGTGGTTTGAAAGGGCAGTCTTTAACAAAATAGTCCCTATCTATTCCAGAACCTGGATAATAAATTTAAAGAACCTCCCAAAATTTGTGAAGAAAAGCTCTGCCTGTCAGCAAAATTCAACAGGTTTAGATTTCTGTGAGACAAATTTGTCTAACTAGATACTCATGAGTGAATTAAAAGGTATGACAGCATAGTGCAAGTCGCAAAATGTTAATAAAGATTGGGTCAGGGAGAGGGAGAAAGGAAAATGTAAATCTTAAGGCTGACTTCAGCTTTGTGAAGTAGTTGTGCAATGAAAGTTTATCCAAACATTTCTTAGTTTGGGGAAGGAAGTAGTAGACTATTCATGAACAAGTAATTTATTTCCACAATGCAGGTAAAAGTATTAAAGCAAAATATTAAAATAACTTTTTTTCTTCAGTATTATTGTGAAGATGGCAGAAGGACAAAAAGCAGTCCTCAAGAAATAAATTTTTAATTTGCCGTCATTATGACTGATGAATGCTGACACCACTTAATTTTGAAAATACATATTAGTATTTACTCCTAAGTCCAAAACAAAACATTTCCAAATAAGTTTTGGAGAAGAAAAAACTAAAATGGAAAGGGAAAGTAGCATTTAATAAAATAAATCCTGAAAGCCAGATTAACCTGTAATTCTAGTTGCTGAGTGTGCAATTAGAAGCTGATGCAGTAATAAAAAAGTGTGAAACAATTGGGCAAAGAAGTGCTTGTCCATGGAGAGGAATGGGAAGTGAAAAGAGCACAGTAATGAATTTAATAATCCTCTTTCTATTTTAGGAGTCAGAAAAAGTAACTGCCAATTTATGCATTGAACATCTTGCTATGGCAACGCTATTTTCACATGGAGAGAACAAGATATGTAATAAACTAATCAAAAGTGTGACTTTGTAAATCTAAATTATCATAGTCATATGGATAATGATCTAGAAAAGCCAACTATTCAAGTAGGCCAATAGCCAAATTAAGGCAGTGACAACAGAGTTAAACTTGTTATGCATATACATTGTTCTGGGGAAATAAATTCAGATCACAGGGGATGTTACAAATGTGCAAACACATGAGATTCACTGTTATTCAGTGCACAAGAAAGACAGTAGTCACTAAGTAAGCATTTTATCATGCATGGCCTTATGCCTTCTTTACTGTCTTTTCACTTTGAATACAGTCAGACTAATAAGTTTCTCCATCTGCATTTTTAGGGCACTTGCCATTAGGGAGTTCATAGACATCCACTTCTCTCAAAACCCTTAGAAGATTACTGGGCAGTTTCCACTGATATCCAGATGGCAAATAAAAACATGGATCTTGAGGTGAAATGTAGGCACTGGTCCCTGTTATGCAAAAGGAATTTAAAGTTTAGTCTTTTGGAGGATGTAGCACTATAACCTTTCCCTTTCAATCAAGCAGCCATTGATTTCAGGGCTGAAGAGTTTTTCCTTATCATATCCCCAGGGCCTTGAGATGAGCACCCAGAAAACCAAGAAGTTGTGGATAAGTGTGTTTGAAGTCTGTATAAAAGATTTGCTGAACACTATGTGGTATTTCTGAGGCAGTATTAGGGACAGAATCAAATTCAAAGCTGTTTGAAAGATGTTGGAGGGATTAGTGTTCCAAAGGCAAGCTATGATAGCAGAATGAGAAGGCTTTGCAGCCGTGCATTGTTTGAGTTTAATGTTTTTGACTGAAGCCAGGCAGAAAGGCAGACCGTATGCCTGCCTGACAGCCCGAACAGGCAGCGTTGTATCCCACCACGCTGCTGGCAGGAAAGCAGGCTGTCCCGCTGGCTGGCAGCCCAGCTTGTCACTACCCAGTGGCCTGACTCATCATCTGGCTGATGTATCCACTGGGGAATGGTGCTTGTCCTTCTGCAGTACAGACATCTTGGCCTGTTCTCCTTCAGCTGCAGAGCGGAAATGGCAGTGCTGCAGAGCCAGGCTGTAATTCTGCTATTTCAGCCTGATCATCAGCATGTAATGTCAACAGTCTTCCTTGGATGCCTTTCCTATTTCTGCTTGTTACCCCACTAGCCATTTCTATTTTCCATATATCTTCTTCTACATCCCTGTATCAATCTTCTACATGCCAATTTGTGCTAATTGGGTTAATTCATTCTCCTTAAATTATGGTGCAAATCAGGTGCTTACACATAGGTGCCCACTTACATTTTAGACACGGTAGGATATTCCATGCAGCCACAAGTTACCACTCCAGAAGTTTTCAGCCTTCCTTTAATGGTGCTTTACCTGCCTATCCCAAGGTGATGTCTCTGATTTCTTACAAATTACTGTAGTTGCAGATATACTTATTTGCCTTACACAAAACTGAGTTTAAAAAATTTCTCTATAGTAAATAGTTTATATGGATTATCTGCTAATATAAGATTCAAACCAGTTACTTTCTATTAAATTGAATATTTAATGCAGTAGAAAAGTATCAGAAAAGGTTTTAACTAAAGTTAAAACTGACTCAGTGACTAGCTGTTCAGTTGCCCCTAACAGTTTCATCTCTTGTACTTCATGCACTTAGAGACTGATATTTTTGTAGGATGATTTGGATGAGGATGCTGCAGACCTTCAGCAGCAGCTCCCTGTGCTATTAGTGAAAACACAGACTTACATGTTTACAATATTGCTGTCCTGAGCTACATAGCCCTCTCTTCTCCATTAGCAGCTAAAAGCTCATTTCACTGTTCTACTCTCACCAGGTAACAGACATTAATCTTTCTGCTTCTATTCATTATATTTTCAAGTCTTCTATTTTTGAACCACATTTATAATATTGATAATACAGTTTCTGAAGATGAAAGTCTTTCTTTACATTCTCTATTATATGTTACAGCAAATCTTGCCCTTTATTTGCCTCCTTCCTATCCTGACCTCTTGGTTTTCTAGCTTAATACTAATGCACACAGCCAGGGATAATCCCCAAGCAACAGTGAATTACAGTAACAAAAAAATTAAATTCAAGTAGTTCCAGGGCAAAGGTGAGTCAGCAAACAAAAATCAACCTGCTGCAATTATTGTGCAGACTGTGACTGATGGCCTATGGAAATGAAGACTTCCCATCCTTGACTTTTAAAAACGAGATTGCTTCTGCAAGGAGCAGGGAGTTGGACTCCATTGTCTTGAGATATTTTATGATTCAATGGTTCTGTAATATTTGTCATGATGTTTGCTCAGTGTAGGCAACCTAGACTGAGACTAGGGAGTGGATTGGCTGACCTTCTGACTTCTGTGTTTCCTGTGAATGCCGATGTCTATGGACTCACTTGACTGGGCAAGATTGCCAAGGTTTTACCATGACGTCCAGAAAATGGAGGGGAAAACTCCTTTTCAAAACCTCATCTCACCCTGGAGGTGAATGGTTCATTTCAGTTCATGTAGGTCCAATTCCAGTGATACTGTGCTTTTGCTATGTGGATGAGAATCTTATGCCTAAAAGTTTTGTCTTGATTTTTGAAAGTAAAATTTGGGACACAGAACACATGTAAAACATAGAATTCAAATGGCTTTGGTAAGAAAGCTCTGTTTTCAAAAGTGACTATGAAGACATGTAACAAACTACCAGCAAATAACATTGTTTGACTTGAGTGAGTAACATCTGTGCTTCTTTCAATGCTTTTCTTGATTACAGCATCCTTTCGCATTTTCCACATTTATTTATATAAATGCATTTTCCATTGCATGTTCTCTTTCATTTGTTCTTAACCTAAACAGGGAAAAGAGAGAGGAGAGACATCAGAAGTGGAACCATGGGTGTTCTCCTTTATCTTAAGAAGGAAAAGGCAAACAGTGAGCACTCAAAAATTTATAAGCCACAGAGCAAATCAGTCAGCAGCTCTACTATTACAGTCCAGATATTTCTGTTTTTTCTTGAAGCCACTCTACTTACATGCTAAAATCAGAAAAAAAGACATTGTACAAAACAAAACAAAAGAGTCTTTCCAGAAGAATTCTTTTCCTTCCTAGCAATGACATGAATAAGCCACAAGCTCCAGAGTGAGAGACATGTAGGTCACTTTTCAGAATGAAACATCACTGTCAAGATCATCTGGCTCCTGACTGTATTTCATTTGTCATTTCCAGGCTGAAGTTTAATAAAATTATTTTTGGCAATAGCAAGGGGACAGAAGACAACACAGAAAAACATCATAAATTACTGCATAGATCTTTTTTCTTTCTGTAACAGAGAGTCACAGAAAACCTTACTTAAATTGAGTGGCACTTTTCCCTATTAAATTGAGTGGCTTCCCGTTAAATTGAGTGGCTTTTTCCCTGTTGGGGGTTACCAGCTATTATGGGATTTTGGACATGGTTAAAGTAACTTCTCTTGTTATAAGGCAAGACTTCTGACCTCACAATAGTAACTGCATACATTGTCAGTAGAGACCCTCTGTCTATACACTTTCTTCAAATATGAATGAACCTAAAAGATATGATAACTGTTTTTTCACTTTTTCTGAGATGCCTTGGGAGTATTTGCTGCCACCAATGGACTAAGCGAAAGCCTGATGTCATCCAGCATCCAGGATGAAGATGGAGAAAAGCTAGAATACTGCTAAGTGAATAATATTTAGAGATCATAAAATCATGTAAGTTTCAATAGAAAATAAAACGCACTGCACACTTGATTTCTAACTTTAATAAGAATCTTACAAGGCAAAGTGAAATGCAAGTCTGTATGTGTGTACACCATTCATTACCTTTCGAAACAGAAGGCATTGAAAGTGACCGGACATGCTAAGAAGATGCTAAGGACAGGAAAGTAAAAAAAATAATTCTAATTATAATTTCAAAAATATGCAGTTTTTTCTTTATTTTTCTGCTGAGAAATGAGAGGATACTTTACTCAATTTTCAATACTTTTCTGGAAAGCTAATGACACGTGGAAAGGGGAAAAGGCAATTCTGTTCTAAAAGAAATAATCTAAGGCCAGCAGAGACATCTTCAATGTATGTCGGGTCATGTCTGACCTGGGTGTGAGGTGCTTACCAACGAATCAGAACACAAACCGTGTAAAATGACTGCAAGCATAGTTACTCTCAGCTCTGACCAACACAGTCTGTCAATACTGTTATCACTTGGCCTTCCGTAGCTCTTGGCTGTTTCACCAGGGTCTAGCACATGTAGGTCCAAGGCCTGACTTTTGGCTGGGTCACTCAGAGTTCCCACTTTTCCTGGGGCACCAGCAGTTTGAGAAGTAACAAAAGTTTCTCTGACGCTTCTGGTCACAGCTGTCAGCAGAACTCCCAAAAAGCAATTTTTTTTGTCCACAAATCCTTGGCCTCCTCGCTCCTATCCACACACCACTGGGCGTGGCCCTTAGTTCTTAATGATTTCTTGGCAGCCTGACACTTCTTTGGGGTATTTCAAGCGCAGGTGGGCTACATACCAGGAATGCATTTTGTGAGTCAGAGTTTTACAAGATTTCTAATATAATAATTGGTGCTAAAATCTTCCTTTATCTGGTAAATTTAAGCCCAAACACTATTAAATGTTTTCTCTGGAGAAAAGAAGGCTTAGGGGAGACCTTGTAGCTCTGCACAACTACCTGACAGATGGCTGCAATAAGGTGGAGGCCAGTCTCTCCTCCCAAGTGATAGGACAAGAGGAAATGACCATTGCACCAGGAGAGGTTTATTTTGGATATTAGGAAAAATTTCTTTACCAAAAGAATTGTCAAACATTGGAACAGGCTGCCCAGGGAAGTGGTTGAGTCATCATGCCTGGAGGTATTTAAAAGACGTGGATGTAGACGTGGCACTTGGGGACGTGGTTTAGTGATGGCCTTGGTAGTGTTAGGTAATAGCTGGACTCAGTGATCTTAAAGGTCTTTGCCAGCCTGAAGGATTCAATGCTGCTGTGACTCAAATGCTTATAAACACTGACTCACAGGCACCAAGTACATGTTTTCCTGCGTGTAGAGTCTTACAACACCTTAATCACTGTTGCATCTAGGTATCTTCTAGCAACATGTTAAATGTCATGTTTATTCTTGCTCTTAATCTGTTTTGGTTTGTGCGGCTTCAAGCTAATATGCTCACAGCTGTGTTTATGGTAGAGAAAAAAAGGTTGGCATGATATATACTGCTGTTAGAGGAGAAGACAATGGAGTCTTCCTTAGTGCTCCCATTCCATATTTGTTTCTCAGCCTCAGACAAACCAAGGTGGAAAGTTTTGTCTCCCACAGTGGAAGGCTTACTCTTGCAGAGGGACATTCTACTTCCTCTGTCGTGGGAAGATGTTTACCTTGGTTGCTGTGGCATTTATTTAGATCTCTGAGAAGAAACAACAGTTCACTTGGAGGGCAAGAACTGAGATCTTGCATTCAACAATAGTTCATGGAAGACATAGAAGAGAATAAAAACCAGATGTGTTTACAGTATTCCATGTTAACCCCAGGGATGTGCACTCTGTAGTCTGCACTTCATTGTATTTCCTATGGGCTGAAGGCTTATGTCCAAGTGCAAAGAGTGTGTATAGTCCTGAGGGAACAGGTAGGTGTGTAAGTGTGAAAAAGAAAGAAGAATATCATGGCTTCAGATGCATACCACCAAACTAAGACACAGTTGCCTATTCTGTGGGAGATAAGAGAAAGGCCCACTTATGTTTGCACAAAATACACAAAATTTTTTGCACTGGTGAAAAATCCAGGAGCACTCCCATGCCATGACTTGAACTGGCCAGATGTAAACCTATACATACCCACCTCTTCCTCTTGCTTTGAAGCTGCAAAGCATTCCTGGGAATCCTGTGGCCATATTTGCATTTGTTACATTTTAATCTTTTTATTTGTTAGCATCTACCTGCTTCCTGATCAAATTTCTAGCCTGCAAATTCACTCTGATGGCCTTTCAACCTTTAAACTCTCTGTGTCAAAGAGTTATAAAAAGGCTGCAGATGTTTTCAGAAGAGGGTGGTTCCAGACAATAGTACAAGGAGGAGAAACAACCATGAAGTTAAAAAAGTCAGTGTAAGAACAAGTGCTGTGGCAGTAATGACTGCTACATGAGTCACAGAGATTAAGAAAAGGACTGGAGGGAGGTATTATCCAAGGCTTGAGGACAAGGTGGATCCAAGATGGGGCCAAAGCAAGAAGGAAGGAAAATGAGGTAGAATGATGGAAAACTAAGCATAATAGAAAAAGAGAGAGGTGAGGTTAACCATTAAAGGGGGACAGGGAGGGAGGATGATTGTGTCAGGTACTGAGATGACCAGCAGATGGGTAAATGTGGAATGGCTGCTTTGTCCAGCAAGCCAAATGCATTCATCACATCTGACAACAGACCAAAGTGAGAGAAAACTTCTTTACAAGTCTCCCCACTTATGACCAGGGGCAGGCAGGAATAGGTGGAATAAATTTGTGATGACCAGCAGATGGGTAAATGTGGAATGGCTGCTTTGTCCAGCAAGCCAAATGCATTCATCACATCTGACAACAGACCAAAGTGACAGAAAACTTTACAAGTCTCCCCAATTATGACCAGGGGCAGGTAGGAATAGGTGGAATAAATGTGCGTGTATATGAAGTGATATCTCTATGCACAGAATGGCTTTAGGATGTATGAGAAGTCATAGCTGTAATTCTGTTTCTGTAAATGAATGCATTTCATACCCTTCAAAATACACTTCACAGCAGCAAAATTACACCATCATCCCTTCTGCCAGAGAAAGTTGGTGCCACTGTGTGTGCTCCTTTCTTCTCCAGATCATCTTCAAAGCAGATGACCAGCCACCCAAGGGTTGCACAAAAGTATCATTCCTCTCTCTCTGGATATCAAAAAGCTTTTCACCTCCTAAGTGCAGGCAGCACCATGATTATCCTTTCTCAACAAGAATCAGTTTTCCACAATCCTGCCATGCTGCTAACAATGTCACCTGTCCTGATGACTTTTCCTGCTTGCTTTTCTCAACAGAGGAAAATGGAGAGTAAAAAAACCTCAGCAAACTCTGTGACGTTCCTCATTTTCCTACCTGGTAACCTTTATAATACAGAGTTTCAAGAGGATTGGATAAACCACTGTTTTCATGTATTAAAACTGAGCTCCTTTGGGGATTGACAATCACTTTCATTCTTTAATTGTCCAGCACTAGCATACAGCTTGTGCTCCAGGACCTGGATTCCCAGGAGTTACATTATCACAGAAAAAGAATAAGAGTAATTTTGCCAGCTTTTGTTCTACACTTTAAATAATGACACTTTTGAGTTAATCATTTAGCCTGCCAAATTAAAAAAAAATATTTTCCTTAAGTAATTTTGTAAGAATGATATTTCCTTATAGGAAGTTCATTATTTGAAGGAAGAAGGTCCACCCAGTGTAAGACAACCATGGCATTTGTAAGTTCTGCTTTGGAACATTTGTAGATGAACTGGGTAAGTGCTCTTCACTTCCTCCTGCAGAGTTTCTGTTCAGCAGGAGTGACTCAGTAAACCTGGCTGTTTCCTTGGACATATCTGCACATAAATTAGATTGACAGCATCCAAATAAGTAAATAGGAGTAAATAGGACATTTGGAAATCAAAATGCATCTAGCATCCTACTGAGCCCCAAGTGGGCTGTTCCCATTCATTGTACAAGCCCTCAGGTAAGTCCAGATATGAGATACATCTCTGCAGCCCTTAATTATTCAGAAAGATATAAGCTGCTGGGAATCCAGAGATATAAAGTGGTGTTGTCCCTTCTGTGTGAAAGAGGTGACATCCTATGTGAATTAGGCACCACTTGAGATAGCATACTTCTCTCTAAAAGTGTGGCAACCTTAAAAAAGAAACATGGAACTGTAATTCTCATTGTCTTTGCCACAAGGGAAAAAAAAATCACACAGTAATTCAGTGGTGATATAATACAGTCTAATGCCACAAATGCCAAGGTGAGACAAATCTGCATTTTGGTCTCTGCTTCCTTACAGTAACCAGTAGAGAAGCTTGGAGTTTTACTTCTAGCTGAAAGCTATGACAGCCATAAAGCAAAATGCTTAGGCTAAGCACATCCTTAGCTCCCTAATGGGACATGATGCTAAAAGCATCATTTGCAAAATACACTTAGGGTGGAATAATTTGTATGAATGACAACAAATGATCTATACAGAGGAACAGAAAGTTTATATTCCATAGTAGACTTTAGCAACATAAAAATTCACACCTAAATTTGTTGGCAGCTGATCCAATAAAGAAGTCAGAGAGAAAGACCCATGATACATTTCTACAGACAAGGAAGAAGCAGGGGTTCCTAACTTTGTTGCTTGACCAGTGAACTATCACAGCTCCTAACATTTACACAGGGAAATTCTGCTACCATGGCAACCATTTTTTTTCTGGTTGACTGCACTGGATAATATTCGATTAAAACCTTTTTATTTATGTCTCTAATCTAAAAGGTTGCTTTAGTGAAACTGTTAATTTAAAGGTTTTGCTACCTAATCATGCAGCAACTAGCACAGTTCAGCCCTGGCTTGGATGAATGGCAGCACAATTAAATAATAATAAATATCGGATGGCAGAGAGTAAAAGCAGTAATGGAAGTGGGAAAAAGGATGCTCTTTTGGCAGTTAGATGGATGGATGAACCTATGTGAATGATACTTTTTTATTATTATTTGATGGTAATTTCATAGAAGAGGTAATTTCAGGTTGAGGAAAGCTTTTTAATAATCCTGTCAATCTGAGCACTTTACATTTTTAATCTTAAAAGAAATTCTAGACTGAACAAGTGATTTCAAACTGAAAATCAAAACTTTTTTTAACAGAAAAATTTAATATTTCTCTTGTCTTTTGCTGTTATTCTCAATTTGGATTTTTTTATGAATTCTGTGAACCTAGAATGAATTCTCTTGCCAGAATTACTTTTTTTCCACAAAAGACTACTGAACATTTTGCCTCATATGTCAAGAAAACAACTTCCTTCCTTCCTTCCTTCCTTCCTTCCTTCCTTCCTTCCTTCCTTCCTTCCTTCTGTAGACCACTAGCTCTTGCCAAGTTCACTCCTCACTCAAAGCCTTCTTCAAGTTGCTGCCCCAAGCAGCACCACAAGCAAACCAGAACAATCATGGAGGAATCGGAAAAAACACCAAACAGGATGAGAGTTTTCCAAACCCAGGATACTTATTATTGGGTTTAGCCAATCTGGTTTAAATGTTTCTACTCCTCTGATCCTATAAAAGAGCATTATCTTCTAGAGCCCCTGTATCTATAGGCTGAGGATGCAAGTATCTGAAGACAGCTCAAGCAATATATAATGTAAGTCAACCCTCCTGATGTAAAATTTATGTGCCCCATTTTTTGCTGAGATGTGAAGATTTGATATTTTGCGAAGGCTACTCAGAATAGATTTTTTCTAATGAATGTGGTAATGACAAGATCGCTTTCATAGTGTTTCCTATTTGCTTTTTTTACTCTGCACTCTCAAACTTTTTACTTTTCTTTCCCTGAAGCATTTCTCTTTTTAAAATTTGGCACACTATTAGGCTTTTTCCTTTCTTTTGTCTCTTTAAAGGTCAGAGGTCTGCTTTGTTCATGTTCTTTCACATAAAAGGCATTATCAATAACATCTGCACTAGAATAATTAACCTTTCCATTTTTATTATAAGCAGATTTTTCTGATTACATAGATGCATTTCTGTGTTAGCCAGAGAATGCAATCAAAAGCATACACTGATCATATTCCTACACAGACAGACATAGACACTTTTCTAAACAGACGCACACAACTGTCTCCATGCAGTTGGTCTCTTCTCCTGCCCAGAAACAGAGCTGACATATGAAGTATCACAGGAAGAAACAAAAAAATGCCACAAAAGCCCTAAAATATTTAAATGTAAATATATATATTTTTTAATTGCAAAGAAACAAGAAAAAATGTATTTCTGTCCTCTTTATTACCTCTTTTTATGCAGAATTTTATTATCAACTGCCCAATTTTAATGAGTACCACCACATCCATGCAAACATGCTATGGGATAGGACCTTTCTTCCACCCCACCTTATCCCACAGTGAGCCATGTGCTTCCCTCAGTCTCTGGCTATTGTCAGAATGCCTGGATGCCCCCCTCTTTTTGGTTGCTCCAGATTCAGAAGAGCTGCAGGAGAATATAGAGTGCATCTCTTTGGCTGACATAGATGGAGTCAGGAGAAGGGAATATTTTGAGCGTGTCAATATTTTGGCAGTACAGCCAATCTAAAACAAAACATGTTTGCTACCTAACAAAAGCCAGTTACTATTGCTCATATCCAGGACAGATAATTTTCATTTTCCTCACAAAGATCTTGGGCAAATTCAGACCCTTACAACCAGCACCCAAAGAATGTCAATCCCGCGCTCCCTGTAGTCTTCCCAAAGCAGCATAACATGGGGACTGTTACTCTCAGACCACCACAGAAAACTCAGAAATGTGGGATTGGGTGGTTGGCCTTGACTGCTAGGGGTCTGAAAAGCTTCACAACATTGGATGGAACTTTCCTGGGTATACCTTTCTCAGAAAACTCCTGAAATAAATGTGTATTTTGCCTTTTAGCAATTCAGTCCAAGCAGATCAGCCAGTTAATGTGGTTAGAGCAACACACAACTATCTGGTGAGAAAGCCCTAAGGACAGAACAAGTTCTCTAGGCTCCTTGCAGCACCTCAAGGCCTGTTTCTGTTTTTCACCCTCACTGCAGAAGGAGCTCACAATCTGTTTGCAGGCACAGCCCCCTGCCAAAACCATCCTCTGGTATTCTTCCAGGAGAAACCCATGAAGACTTATTTTCTCAGACATGGGAGAGCAAAGTTTGTTTTCAGTCAGACATGGTGCTGTTCCTCATCGCCAGCTCTGGCAGGCTGTGTGCATTTCTAAATGTCCTGGAAAGTATTTTTCCCTCCTCCAGAGCAAGCAAGCAGGACTGTGGAGGTGGCTGCATTTCAGTGGAGGACAAGCAGGATGTCCAGCCAACACTGAAAGCTTTGTTTGCTAGTGCTGTTCTCCTGGGGTTGTCTTCAATAGGACAGCACCACTTCTGTACTAGCAGACTAAGCAGTGACAGGGACACAATTTGAGGATATCTGGGTGACACAGAATGCACTGAATGGTGTTTCCTTCTTGTGTGCCAGCCTAGCCAGAAGCTAGATAGGAGAAAGACAACAACCAAATGTGTCATCTTATGCCATCTTGTCCCTCTGAAGCCTATTACCACTGCAGTTTTTGGAGCAGATGAGTGCGGAGCCATGCCTTGGAGATGTAGGCTGGGTGATGGGGTGGGTGGGAAGAGACAGAAAGACCCATGAAGAGTGGGTAATGTTTGACTTTTCTCTCTCATGTGTTCCTGTGTAACAGCCTTAGACAGTTCTGGTGCTTACTGTGCTGCCTATGCTGAGCCTCCTGCTGCTGTGTAAGAAATAGAGGAAGAGGGACAATGTCTAGGCAAACACATACCCAGGAATGTGGTTTTAGTTGTTGCATTAGAGGTGACATCAGCCTAACAGCAGCAGCTAACACATACCAACAGGCTGGTGAGCAGCATGAGGTCATTGCTCAGCTCTGCTTCATAAGCTCCGTAATTGTGTATTTTATTTTGTCTGCTAACACTTGTGACATTAATATGTTTATAATAAGGTTAACTCTTCCTGTTGCATTTGTTTCTATGGAATCTTGGGCTTGAAGGCACTGCCAGAAATGCTATAATAGCACAGTGACCCCTGGATTTGAGACTGGCAGGGATATGTAGGTGCCTAGGCCCTACATTAATTTAGGTGATATAAATGTCTGCATGACTAAGTCTGTAGGCTTTGCAAACATGAGCAATGACTGATGAGTGATGATACTTGAACATTAAACCAAACCACTTGATATCACAGCAAAAACAATTGCCAAAAAATTAGTTTGGAGTTTAGGATTAGCATCTTAGTATGTATCCTCATGAGTGACAACAGGTCATTTTGTGAGATGCAATAAACATCTTAAGTACTATTATGTTATCCTCCATGAGCTCAGTCTGTGGCATATCTGAATTGAGTCCATTAGAGAGATTTTTCAACAAAATCATCATTACAAAATTTTAAAGAAGAATTGGACTTTTAAAAGACTTTATTTTGTTTGCATTTTCAGCAGGAAGTGGCACTACTGCCCATCAGTTTAAAGTACTCCATCCATTTCAAGCTGCGATTTTAAAGTAGATGTCATGTTCTTGAACCCCAAGCCTGAATTTATAAATACATGACAAGTCAGATGTCTTAGAAAATGTGTTGAGTTTTCTCCATCTGAATCCTGAGGTAGTCAAAAGATTTAAGACTGAAGAAGGTAAATGCTCTGCTCCCATTCAAACTATTCAGGAAACAGATGGCTGGTAGACCTGCTGTTCCTATTTTTGCCTCAAAGAATGGGACTTCTGTTACTTTGAACATTTGTAAATTAGATTAAAAGATTTTTCAGATGAACCAGTCATTAGAAATGCAGGAATTTTTAATTTGTAAAACTGGCCCAGTGACAATGAGTCCCTCAAGACCTTGGTAGAAAGAAGTTCAAGCATCATGGTCACATTGCAGGCACCTTTTGGAAGCTGAAGGTTACAGAGGAACTGAAGCATTGCCAGAGAGAAAGAGCACAAATCTGCATCCAGAAAGTGTACCCTGCACAGATTGCTTCTGAAGTGTATAGCAGGAGGTATTAATTTCCTCACTCATGTGGAAATTATAAAGATGTTGTGTCATCTTTGCTTTAATATTGCCCTGAAGAATCTCAAAAGATTTTGCAAACTGCAGGAGGAGTGTCCTAGGAAGTGTTGATATCAATAATGAGAGGAGAAGAAACCAGATGGAAGCTTATCTGCTTTACTGATTTCAAGGGATAAAGAAAATACAAGCACAGACTGTCTTTATTAGCCTGTATTTAGGTGGTTCCTCATACCAAAATGATTTCAGCTTTTTTATCCTATGACACTGGATAGCATAAAGTACACAAGAACTGAAAGATGAGATGATGTTAAGTCCATCTGTGTCCCTTACTTGCTGGGCCCTGGGGTCAGCTCTGATGTCTTTCCTGAAATCCTGAATTTTGCATTAGCAGCTCTGTGGCTGTCTAAGGCAGAGGCTGAGTTGTTTCTTCATTCCACTTGCTCCAAAATCCACTGATCACACAGTCTGAAGCATTTCCCTAGCAGCAGGAAATTCAGATTTGCATAAGTCAAGGAAAGTGTCTTCCACATCTTTGTCAACTGTTTTAGTAAACACAGAATTTTTCAGAACTGATTGTTTCCTTTTTCCATGTATTCCTCCTGTCCATCTTTACTAAGGAAGTCATGAGCCTGTCACCTGCATCCCAATATGTGATGTACGTACAAAGCACAGAATGGACCCAGGTCTCACTGGGACACTTCCTGTAGCCCTCAACAGAGTGCTTAAATCCAGGAAACAAACAGCATTTGAGACCACCCTTTGGTACTCTCTGCTAAGTCTCAGAGATGCTTTAACTCTTTCAGTGCTTACAAATCCCAGTGCTTGTGCTGGTATCTCCTCAGACAATGCATAACAAACAACTGCAAGGGCATTCCTGACTGGGTGCTGACTCTTGCACAACCATGTCCCTTATTGGATCCAACCCTTCATTTTGGGTTCATACCAGCCTAGCAGTTTTCATGTACCTCCTTCGCTCCATACAAGTGGACCCACACTTTCTTTCTCTGTCCCCTCTGACTTTGTACATCTCAATGCCTTTTGTCATTTACTTTGAAGTCCTCTGTGAGCTTTGAGTCATTTTGAATTCAGGCATTCCTAATGTTTTCCCGCTGTGTTCTGAACTACAGAGAAGTAGTTTAGCAGGCTAAAATAGTCTATGCTACGCACCTTTTCCTATTCATGCAGTAGGTTTGAAGCTGTTTCTTCCATTTTGTATATCTGCAGGTTATAGACTTCTGCATCCAAGTTCTTGAACTTTATGCAGTTATGAATAAGTCCCATGAATTTATCACCACTTCTTTCAAAATCAGAGAGCTTAGTTTCAAAACTACCTGAATTTCTCTCTATTAAATTGAATCATTATGTGACCACTTATTTTGAAGTTTTACTCCAGAACAAGAGTACCACAAAGCACACATTTCAAAACCAAGTTTAAAATTACATTAGTTCCTGATGTTTAAAGTCCTATTTGGAGAAGAACCTGTCATCTCTCACAGTCAGCAATTATATGCTCTATTGAAACTAAGGAAACAGAAGAAGTAAGTTTTCAATATATATCTGGAAAGTTTATGAGCAAAAGGAGAAGTAAAGCAGCTCAGGTAGCTAACATTTTGCAATTACAGCCACGTATGTCTGCCAAGGTTTTACATTACAGAATGGACCTGTAGTAAAGGACCTGTCAAGGAACAAGAAAAGCTGGCACAACATGATCAACAAAGAAAAGAGACAGGGAGGAAAGGAGGCTCTTCAGGACCAGTCAGAAAACACAAAGGAATTTGTTGCCAAGGTATCATGTCCTTTTTGGATTCCATCACAGTGATTCCAAATTATCAGAACTATTTATCTTCTAAATACAATCGCCAAGCTTTTTGGTCCTCTGAAAAATCAAGTTCAGTGGTCTTTACCCGTGTTACGCAAGCAGGTGATCTTTTGAGGCACTTAGACCTAGATGGCTTCTTGTGCAGGCACATTTTCCTTCCTCATTTCTTGCAATCTTATCATATTAGTGATATGATAATAACATTAATGATACATGAATTACAGTAAAGATATGTTTATCACATTAGTGATAGGAACCACTTTAATATTTTCTTTCTCTAGAGCAGTATATATCCCCTTAAATAAATGCTACTTTTACTTTCTGTTTCATTGCTTGTATGTGTAGTCACATCCTTACCTTAGTTTCATCACAGAGAACTAAAGAGTGGCAAATATGCAAATTCCATGCTTTCATTTAAAAGAGATAAAATATATATATTTTTAAGCATGATTTTCAGTTATCCTGTGTTTGGGAAGCAGTGATAATATTCAATCACCTAAAGTGGGTAGAAAATATGAAAGGGAAATAAAGCAGGTGAGTAGCATCAGCTTTATTTAAGGTCTTAACACAATGCCTCAGTGCAGCTCTGGCCAAATGAGGCATTGCTTTTGGAGCTGGGCTTTGGGGTGGAGATTTGTGAAATATGTGCAGCTGTGAGTGGTGGGTAGACAAAGAATTTGGCACTTCAAGATGTGTTTTGTGTCTCTTCTCTGAATGAGATTCCGTAAGTTTCCACAAGTGAGGAGGTGGCACTTCAGTAGTTATTCTCCTGTCATGATTGCCCTTCTCAGTAAACATAACACCCTTGCTTCCATCAAATCCCAAATAAACCACTCATTTAAGGAGATTATAAATAATCAGCCAGGAGTCAGACAGTGGGTATATACCTGTCAAGAAATGTATTTTCTTGTAAGAATCAGCACGATGAATTCTTTCAGACTGGAACAAGAAAGAATATCAGGGCAGAATGGTAATTCAAAAATTTTTTTTCAAAGGGTATATTATTCACCACTACTGAACTATGCATGCTATTCATAGGAAACAAGAGATTTTATGAATATCTGTTTGTCTAAACAAATTCTACTTTCTGAGCCCAGTGCAAATCTGTTGAAAACCACAGGGTTAAACACTGGAACATCTGCAATATATGTGTAACACGGTTGAGGCTTTGATACAACATCATTTAGACAGCTGTAAAATACCTGCTGCAGAAGGCCCCTCAGTCCCTTCCAAATTCCAAAAAGTAAATGATAGCTAACAAGGCTGGCAGGGCCAAAGAGATACAGAGCTTTCAGAAACATTGTAGTTGGCAGCCCAAATGAAAAATGTATTTTTTTCTGTGCTTACTGAAGTCATGTCAACAGTCTTATTTTGCCTTACATCTGTATACAATTGCTTTTAGACACTGTTTAATAGTACTTCCTGAAAAATGCAAAAGCTTCCAGATTGAATTATCACTTGGCTGTGAATAAGGAACTCAGTATTAAACAGAGACAAACAACAATTTATGCATGCAGGATGAATCAAAGATGGTTTAGACAAGGAGGTGATGTTAACTCAGACAATATGAATGTTTACAAAGCTATTCCCCGTGATGCTCCATCAGACTCACAACTGTGGCACTGGTCAGCTCAGTCACCCAGGGTGAGGATCAAGGTTTGTTTCAGGATCTCCAGGAAAGAAAATGCAGGTAATCTGCTTTTGGAACATAAGAAGCTGTTATTCCTAAGATGTGTTTAGCATGGGTTTCAGCCCTAAACTTTGTCCCCCTGAACACATTCATATTGAGAAATGGATCAATGCTATCCAGTAACCGTGACTGATTGCAGTTATCCTTCCCCCTATCTTCCCCTCTCCTTCCCTCCCTTCCTTTTCCTGTCCTGCCATCAGCTTGTGTTTCAGGAGGAAGGACCTGGGGAGAGGGAAAGGAAAAGGAGAATTCCCTCAGTTCAGGGCCAAGGACCAAATGGGAGAAGGCACAACCTTCTCATTTGCACTCTGCTTGTGGACCCCCAAGAAGCCCGCTTCACATAGGAGTACAACATTCATTCCTGCCAAAATTCAGCCTCTGAGAAGTATAATTATCAGTACTCAATTACACCAGCTAAATCTTCCCAGTGATGGTTTTTCTTCATTCCTACTCCCATCCTTCCATTCCCAAGCCAAATGAAATAATAACAATTAATTACAAACTTTAGCACAATGTGTAATCTCATGTAAATACCATTACCCTGCTAATGAAATTATTTTACTCTCTGAACCTGCAGAACCCACACTGCTATAAGAAACAACAAAGTTTTTCCTCAGACATCGCCACTTCTGTAATGAAATTGCAGGAGTAATTACCTTAGTTATTGTCCTCAAGTATTCTGGAGTTTGGATTTTCAGCCTGAGAACTTCTCAGGCAAATATGCAAACATTGCTGGGACATGATTAAGTAGAGATAGAGAAGCATGAAAGCCACTGTTTACAAGACAGCACTTATTTTGCTCTGGTTGCCAAAGTAGATAGCACCACAAAATTAAGCAGGTCAATTGTGTATTCTCCATCATAATCTCTAAGAACAAACCTGTGGTTCGCTTTCCAAGCACCATGCAAGACATTTGGCTGCTTGTGTGGAATTAAGCAGATCACAGAATGGGAAAGGTTGGTCAGTAAATCAAAAAAGTACCTCTGGCATAATGCCAGGATTTAAAAGCTTTAGGAGGAATATGTTTTTATGTTGAGAGGTTATTGAACTACTTGTTTTCCAGATGTACTAATTTTACTCTGTGAAAGCAGTTGTTCATGTGCAAGGGCTATTTGTCTAAGATGACTTCATTTCTTAATTTCCAAAAATTATTACTTTTATCAATACTTCTGTATTGTTTTTAAATATTTTATTATCTTTCATTGAGGACAGTAAATGAGCAAGCCATACTTTGACATAGCAACATCAAATGTTACTTTCTTTTGACAGAGTAAACTGTAAAAAAATAACGTATGGACATTACTCAATTTCCAGTTCTGGAAAATAATGCTTTCAGAAAGTTCTCAAGAGTCATAACTGCATATGAGTTTCCAAAGCACTGTGGAACACATTGCTTTCCAATATCCTCTGGAAAATAAAGTTAATAGGTTATTTTGAATAAAAAACAGAACTGACATTGGAACAGGCAATACCAGACTATAACTTTCCTTTTTGTTCCCCATAATTTGACAAGAATATTGAATGCTGGAAAAAAAGCCCCAGTAAGTATCTGAAAGTTCAAGAAAATATTTAATGAAAATATTTAATTCAAGAGACTGAAAGAACTTAATGTGTTTAGATTATGAAAAACATAATTGAGATCATACAATGACTCCAGTATAAAATTGTTTAATATAATCCCAGAATGAAAGGGATCTCAAAAGATCATCTCATCCAACCTGGTTCATTTGCAGAGTTGCCATTATTAAAAGATTGTTTAATAAAACAAAAGAAGAGACACTGAGTGATAAAGATACACTTAAGATATTGAGCAAATTTTGCCCTTGGAACAAACTCAGAATCACATTCCTGGCTTCATCTTCATCCATTAAATCAGAAGCAAACAGAGACTTCTCCAAAGATAGACTTTAGTCATACTAAAAAAGGTGAAATTGTTGAAATCTAACCCATGTTGTGACATACAAAAAGATAGAAATGTTTTAAAGGTTCCTTCTTCCCTTAAGGCACTGCAATATCAAGAGCTAGTCATCTATATGAGAGGCAGATAGTAAGTGATGAGCAAGATGCAGCATTGTGATTAATTCCCCTCCTCTTCAGTGCTTGCCCTGCTATGAATTGAGAGCTGAGAAGGGCTTAGATCCTACTGAACAGCTTCCTGCCTGCCCTGAAGCTGCATTTGTCTGCTGGCTCTTATAAAACAGATGAAACTGGACTTAGCCTGTGGCAGGCTGTAATCATGCTTTATCAGCTCCTGAAAACTTTGGATGACATTAGTGTGGTTAGCAGTTCTCAGTCAGGTGTGTGTCATGGCTGATGGATTGCCTGGGCATGCTTTTAATTAGCAGTAAGGGCTGGATTTAAGAAAAGGGCTGTAGCTGGTGGCCCTAAGTCTAGCTGGGTGGTAAGCTAGGAAAACACTAGCAAACAAAGAGCTGTGCTCCACCTTTAGCTCCTTACATGTGCTTTACACCTGGTCCATTTGGAAGTGTGAGACAGATCTCTGTAATCACCTCATTGCTCTTGAAAAAACATGATGGTGTTGTCTTAATTGGCTAAAACATTCAGAAACACTGTCAGAACAATACTATCCTTCTCCAGTTTTAAAAACCTGGGCTTTCAGTTTGACACAACACTGAGAACAGCGGCTAAAACATTCAGAAACACTGTCAGAACAATACTATCCTTCTCCAGTTTTAAAAAACTGGACACAACACTGAGAACAGTGTCATCTGCACTCAATCCCACCTTAGTCTAACATCCATTCCTACCTGAAAACAGAAGAGGTAAAGGATTTCTTTAATATTTCAGGAAGTTTCCCATTGAAGGGAAGGCTGAAGACCAGACCTGAAAGCTATTCCATACGTGCTGTAGAAAACACAGATTTGGGCTTTCTGACAGGTCAAGCAGCACTGTTAGGAGTCAAGAAGGAAAAGTAAAAGAGTTCTTTTCTGCTCTACAGGAAATGGTCTGAGGCAAACAGCTAGAGCAAGAGTGAAGCACTTTGCACTGCTCCCAGAAGCAATACAAAGAAATTGCAGAGAGAACCTATACCAATCCTACTGATAGGCCTTGGAAGAGGTATGTGTGACATGTCATGGATTTGGGATGTCGCTGGTGACAAGCAAATGTGTTAATGGCCTTATTGAAGATAATTTCTCTGTGACATAAAACTGCAGAACTCTACTAAACTCTGCTTTCAAAATATGAGGAAGTCACAGGAATTGCTGTGTGGACGTGTAGACATAGTTCTGTATTTTGTGCATCAGCTTTAAGGGATATCACCTAGTCTTTGCTGGTCCTAAAGTGCTTATGTGAGCAGAACAGGTTGGCATTGCTCCCAGGAGCTTGCATAGCATGTTCAATGACTCAGTTGTTTAAAACAGAAAAAGGTGTACATATGTGTGCTTATGAGCAGATGCATTTCTCCTGCCTTTATGGAAAGAATGACTAGCAGCATAGCAAAGTCATGAGAAGTGCACACTGGCAGATACCCAAAACGTACTAATTAAGCAGAGGTCTCTTCCCTTTGTGCATCAGCTTTAAGGGATATCACCTAGTCTTTGCTGGTCCTAAAGTGCTTATGTGAGCAGAACAGGTTGGCATTGCTCCCAGGAGCTTGCATAGCATGTTCAATGACTCAGTTGTTTAAAACAGAAAAAGGTGTACATATGTGTGCTTATGAGCAGATGCATTTCCCCTGCCTTTATGGAAAGAATGACTAGCAGCATAGCAAAGTCATGAGAAGTGCACACTGGCAGATACCCAAAACATGTACTAATTAAGCAGAGGTGTCTTCCTCCCATACCAGTATGGGACATGGGTGGAAGCACCTTCTTGAAGGAGGAGGGGAGATGATGCTGCAGAAGGGCAACAACACTTTTTCCCTCTTGCCTAAATCTCATGTGAAGTCATAGCCTCCCAGAGGGCTGGTACCATGGCAGGCTGGTAGAGGCAAAGAGAGATGTGTTTTCCACAGTCCTTATGACATAGGCTAAAGAGATGTGTAAAAAGTTTTGCAATGTGATTATGTGTTGCAATTTTAAATAGCTGTATTATCAGATGAAATACTGGGAAGGCACCAAACTTTTTCTGGCATACAAAACATAGCATTAGGAAAGTAATTCAGCATCTCCATTAATTTTCATAATATTATTACTTTATGTCACAATATTCTAGGCAGTTTGGATTACTTTGTCACAGCTGGACCTTATCCTCAAAATTTATAACATCCTTTCAGGTCTATTCTTCATGTCAAGCTCTTTTCTCTCTGACTGTACTCAATAACATGGCACCGTACCCAGAAATGGTTGTTTGCATGTACTTTTAAATACACTCATTCAAAACTACTAATACAATCAGATAACATGAACCATGTACAGACAGGGCTTGTGATTCCTCAGTTCTACCGTGGTTTCTGCCTTTAATGCCCTGGCATTTGGATAAAGGCTCCCCAGGGCATGGCTCCTTGTGTCAGGACAGGACCTGGCTTCCAGGACCCGTCCAACCCTCCCATCTCGGAGCAGGGCAGCTAGGATCACCAGGACAGCTCCAGTCCTGGGCATTGGTCACCTCCCTAGAGATGGGGACAGGCTGTGGCTGGGCTCAGGCATTGGCTCATGGGTGCAGATCTGAGTCAGGGTCAGCAGGGCCCACAGACAGGTGCATGCTGTGGGGTCTGTGGCTCTTCTAAAGACACAGCACCAAAGATTTGTCTTCAGAGCAGCTCCCATGGGAAGGGATGAGCCCTGGGTATGGAATCCTCAATCAGGGATGCTGTAGAGTCATAGAATCACTAAGGTTGGAAAAGACTTCCAAAATCATCAATTCAAGACTTGACTGACCACATTTGTCAGCTAGATCATAACACTAAGTGCCATGTCCAAATATTTCTTGAACAGCTGCAGTGACTCCATCAGCTTCCTGGGCATCCCCTTCCAAGGCTTGACTATCCTTTCAGATAAGAAGTTTTTTCTGATGTCCAACCAGGACCTTCCCTGGCCCATTTCCTGTCATGTTGCCCCTAGCTGCCTGGGAGAAGAAGCCAATCCTCACCTGGCTACAACCTCCTTTCAGCTATAAAGAGAGATAAGGCCACCTCCTTTCTCCAGGCTAAACACCCCCAGGTTCCTCAGCTGCTCTCTTTATGACTTTCTAGCTCCATTTGCCCTTCTCTGGGCCTGCTCCAGCACTTCAATGTCCTTCCCAAATTGAGGAGCCCAGTATCTGAGGTGGGGACTCACCAGTGCCAAGTATAGAGGGACAATCACTTCCCTAGTCCTGCTGGCCACACTATTTTTGATGCAGGCCCAGATAATTTTGGCCTCCTTGGCCACCTGAGCTCACTGCTGCCTCAAAAGTGCACACAGTTTGCACAGACCTGAGGTCATACACATTGGGTGTGAGGTGCCTTGGCCATGAGGATAGGGGATCCTGGGAAATGTCTGATGGGTCTCAGGCCATGTTGGAGGTCCCCAGGAACAATCTCCAGGGTCTATGCAGCTCCCTGGCTTGGAGTGGGGTGGGTGACACATATCCATTCCCAGTGGCCAGCAAGCCTGGGTTGATATTGCTGGAGTGTCAATATACAGTCCAGGTCAGGCAGTGGGGCAGGGGTGTCAGACCATCCCTAAAGAGCTCCAGGGGCATGGGAGGAACTGGAGCTGCCCCGGGTTAGTTTCTGGGCTGGGTGGAGTGTTCAGATGCCACTGGGGAAGTCCACCTGGGGCTGAGCTGGAGCTCAGGGCTGTGCAGAGAGCGAACACTGTGGAGAGCGTCAGGGCAGGCGTGCTGCTCTCGGACAGGAAGGGTCAGCAGGGCCCGGGCCCCACAGCACTGGCACTCATGGTGGCCTGAGGTGGCCAGAGGGCAGAGGGGGCTCCCCACGGGGGTGGCAGGGCGGGGCCTCGTCCAGGGAATGGGACAGCCCCAGGAGCGACAGTGCCCAGTGTCAGACACAGCCCAGTGATTGTGAGGGTCCAAGGTCAAGCTGGCAAGTCAAGCCTGCAGGTCAGGGACAGGGTCCAGCTCTGGATCAGTGGCCCATGGCCCAGGACAGCCTGGGCTGCTAGGCACCAGGCACTGTAGTTGCATCAAGGACCAAGCTTAAAAGCGGATCCCACAGGGCAAAGAGGGACACCTGCCATGGCTTTTCCGCAGCACCGTGCTGGCTGGGAGTCTCTTCCCACATCTCCAGCAGGAAAGGAGATGTGCACCATCAGCTGCACCGTTTGTAAGCTTGCCTTAAGCGCCAGCAACCAAACCTCTGGGAAGGGTGGATGTGGATGCATTCAGGACACTTACACAGGTTTCCTCGAGGCTGAGTTCACTTGTATGACAAACTAATGATTTTTTCAGCACTGTGCTTCAGTGTTTGCATATGTCTGTAGCTCTTATAACACAATATTTCTGTTACTTCCCTCTTTCCCAGCCTCCTTGCTTCTTTATCTGTGTTGCAATCTTTTCACTTGGCATCTATCATCATTCAAAGCACTGAACTCTTCTATCCACAGCACCCTGGATCTTGTTCCTGTCTAACACTACAGCTTCCAGTAATGCTATCAGTATACTGTAGCACAGGCTTATTCTAATAGAGGCTGGGTTTGATCAGCTCATTCTGTAAAAACCATGATCTCTTCATTGAGCCTATCACTTCATCTATAACCATTTGGAAGTTCTCAGCAAAGCACAATGACTTTGAATTTCAGCCCAGCTTTCAGCACTGATCAAACACATGATTTATCCTATCATTCTAACTTCACTGCATTTTAGCTCTTTGATTTCATATTTTTATGTAGACAAAGCCATTTTGGCTTTTTGCCACTTACTGCAAGTCTAGGTTGAGTGCCAGCAGCAACAATGCACTTAGTGACAGCAAATATCTTTTATCCAAATAAGTTACTAGTGCCTAGTGTCAACAGCATAAAATAAGAACCATAATGCTCTATCATCCTAAAGTAGCATTTTCAAATTCATCTTTTATTTTTAATGCCCAGTTAAGGAACATGATGAGAAAAAAAAGTTAATCCTATGTGCTTTTATCTTCATACCAAACACTGATTTGAATCAGTTGTTCAAAATCCCACACATTCTTAGACAAATATTCAAGAAGTGCTCATATAAAATAATGCATGAGTTTGCCCTTTAAACAACTAACAGAAAATGCTTTAAAATATAATAAAGCATAGCTTGTACCTGCATATTAAATACATACATACATACATACATACATACATACATACATACATACATATATATAATATGTATATAATATTATATATATATAAAATATATAATATATATCTATAATATAACTACATACATAGTTATGTATTTTCCTAAATGCATGTATACCTAGATTGTATAAATTTAGTGTAAACCCTGAACTGGGTTACCTGCTGTATCCATATATTTGCAAAGCAATTCTCCTAGTTATAAGGATATGAAGTTTTTATCTCTCTTCTACAGCAATATCATTGAATCATGTAATGGTTTGATTTTGAAGGGTCCTTTTAAAGACTACCTAAGTCCAAATTCTCTGCAATGAGCTGGGACATATTCAATTAGAGCAGATTACTAAGAACCCCATTGGCTCTGAGCTGAAATATTTACGGGAATGGGAATATAAAAATTGTACTATTAATAATGGGATTATAGTATACTACATAACACTAATATAACCATTAGTATTGTGACTGCAGTGCTCAATAAAAAAACAATACATTTGGAATGAACATTGAACTGAGCTTTCCTTCTCTGTTTGTGTCCAGCACTTCACGGTTAACAAGTTGAACAGCAGACATCTCAAACTGCTACATTATAATGTTGACACATTATATTGTCCTTTTGTTATAGTAAACTATGAAATTGTATTTTTCCTCAACTTTCCCACTTCCAGTGATTTCATTGCTCCTTGAAATTCCTCTGTAGGTCGTACACCCTCAGCCTATGCCTGCTACCCTGCTTGCTTGATTTCTAGGTTGCATGCATCTGGCAGAGACAGCAGAACTTGGTGCTCATCTGGAATGCACCCTTCCTTCTTTCAACACCATTTCATACTTCACTGCCAGTTCTCAGGAATTCTTTCTGTGTTTGTGTAATAGGACCAGTCATATTACCATACAGTTTCTGCCTTGCCTGACTGAATTTAGTAGAGATGTCTCTGAGCATTTGATTTCTTTACGCACTGTTTTCACTTATTTGACTTCTCCAGAAGTCTTGAGTCACTGATTCTGTCTTTGTAACTTCTAGTTTTATAGCTTGTCCAACTTCTGGTTGTTTAGGCCTCCCAACTTCTTGGCAGTGCTCAGGATCAATTTGCATGGTCCACCCACTCTGCATAGAATTTCTTTGGCATGACTGATTATTTATCTCATACATTGTTGTCTCCATGTTACCTTAGGTATCTCCTTTGCAGAGCTCTCATTTCTCTTATTTAGATAACATTGCACTTGTTTCTTTTTTTTTACCGTCATTTTCTCCACAACTGATTCAGTTAGCTAAGTGTTTCCTCTAGCTGTGTTTGTCTTCATGACCAAAATATATGTTGTCAGCAGCCAGATCTGTATCAGCATTGGGAACCCATCCAATTAAAAAGTTTACAACAATTGACATAGGCTGAAGTAGAATTCACTGACTGAAAGCTACAGCTTATCTGTGTAAACATTCTTGTCCTGCTACAAAGGTGTCAACTGCAGCTTGGAGCTGGCACTGGACATTTTAAAAGATAATATCAGTAGTAAAAGAAATATTGCATGTTACTGGCACAGTGTCCAGTTTAACAGAGACAGCAATATGTCACATAATCAGTTACTGCATCTGTGGAGTGTGGGGAAAATTGTTCAACAAAGGCCCATAGCAAAATCTTTTCCCTTTTCCAACTTCATATTTAAACAGTCTTTAAACTCCTGGCTGTTTTCCAACTTTTTGTCTGTTCAGTAACAGAGAAAAAAGTTTTGATATAATGGAAAACAGCATTAACAAGTTAACTTTCAACTTCTCCTTAAACTTCTTAAATGACTGATTAACTTACTTCTTACAGTTTATAGAAGAAATGAGTGTTGTAAACAGGACTGCTTACTTCTTTCTTATCACTTAAGTATCTGTTTAATTTATTCATCACTCACACACTAACTCTCTAGAAACAATGCAGGGTGAAGTGCTTGTGACCATGAATTCCACAGTCATGCACTAGAAAACAAGGAAGATAAAGGCTAAGAAACCACTAAGTCCTCCTTAAGCCATGAAAGTCTAGTCTGTAGTTCAAGTGGTGTCTACAGGCACTTTCCACTAAAGTAAGTAGCCTTCAGTGTCCCACCAGCATAACAGTAATGAGTTTGTACTGGGTGGGATGTCGGTAGAAAATGATCTGAGTGAGAAGGGGAAGAGACTTAGGAGTATGTATTGCAGTTTATCTAGAACTAGAAATGTGAAAACCCTTCCCATGATAATAGCATGATAATGGGTTTAAAAGAGCAAGGTCTTACTGAGAAGATACCTCTGTTTTAGATTCAGGTCACTAAGAAACAGACCCTGTCCTGCTGAGCCTGGGGAGCTGCTCACAGGCTGTATTGTATTGATAAGGCACACTGCTGTGAATAGCAAAATATTCATATTCAATAGGGAGGGATGAGAGAGTGTTTGCATGCACACATCCTTGCTTTTGCAGTCCAAATGAGCAGCTTCTGAGTTTGGGGAGCTTCTTGGTTGTTCTGTTTGGTTGGTTTGGTTTTTTGGTTTTGGGGGCTTTTTTGTCACTGACAACACTCAAGGAAAGTCCAGAACTAGGCTGGAATTTAGCATCAAATGTAAAACATATCTTTGAGCTACTCTGAGTGCTCAGCCAACATTAGTGTCATTCAGAGGGTTTAAAAAAGAAAAGTGAAATGTCTTCTCAGTATTCTTTGTGAATTTGCATAGTCTTTGACAAATAAAAAAATGAACCAAAAACCAACTTTTTGTATGGTAGATATAGAACAAAAAATAATCTCAGCTCTCAGGAATCTGCTTCAAAGCTGGACCCGTTTCTGTATTCTCCTCTATACCCTTTCAAATTTAGTGTAAATATATATGAAAGATTAAATGAAGTTTGACACCTAACATAAGAAAAATATTACTATATTATTTAACAGAAATACAAAATTGCTTCCTTCCTGTGTAATATTGTCCTCAACATTAAAACAAACTGCTATATTATAATGATGCTCTGTAGCAAACCCACTTTCCGTGTCTTTCAAGTTGTCAGTGTTTACAAAAAAATTTCTATTCACTGTAGATGTGTGGGATGTGAGCCTACTAATGAGGCTGAAAAGAAATTCCTTCTTGTGGTGTAATTTTCTGGTCTGCACAATCAACCTTTGGGTCCTCTTCTCAGTGCTGAGACAAAGGCTGGATAAAGTGGGAGTACCAGATGATGGTTCAACAGGACAGTTCCAGTGAAACTCCTCTTGCTCTTTACATGGAATGTTAGTGATGTTTTAGCATCCTTGTTTAACCCTTCTATGAGCTGTGAAAAGTCTACAGAAAAATTTCAATGCCAATGTTCAGTGTGGGATTTTATCACAGAAGTAACAGGGAGAATCACCACTTGAAGCACCCAAAGGGAAAAATATAGACCACTGTTACTGTCAAAAGTGAAGGTGTACACCCAATATTCAGCATAATTTCATGTCACCAAATGGCATACACTAGCACCAAAGAGAAAAGGAGATTGCTCCTTCTTTAGGGAGGAGGCCAGAAGTACAAGGAAAAGTATAAATACAGCTGGAAGTTGGGAATTTTAAAAGAGTGAAGGCCACATATGTCTGCAAAATTTTGTGTATGTCCCAGTCCAGTAATGATTGTATACTCAGGAATTTAATTAGAATAGCTGTTGCTGTGTTGTGCTGTCAGTGCCTGCTGCTTCAAAGATGACATTTTATTAAGTCAGTTGTATACTTGAGATTTCTTCATGACATGAGGTTGCAGGAGCTCAGTCAGTGGTGGGACAGATGTTCCTGCACTAAGTATTTCATGCAGAGTGTGAGAAGCAGTACCTTTTCTACAATGACCAAGTGAAAAGTCTCAGTGGGGCTACATGAGGCTCATTCTGCTGACTGCCGCAGCTGCATCGCTGCTCAGGGACCACTTGCCGTTTCTCTTGTTGCTCTAGATCTGCTGTTCTACAAATATACCCACAGACACTACCTCCTCCAGTTTTAGAGCTACTTGCATGGTGGCTGGTTATGCCTGAATTAATTTCACAGCCTTTCAATGAGTTATTTTTCAAGTGTTGTGTGATCCTTCTAAAATGTTGTGGTAATCCGTTAAATAGCGCTGTACAGTTTGGACTCTGAACCTATTTCACTAGATGGAATGGTTGTAAGTTTCCAATTAACTAAAAATTAAGCATTAACTGGAATACTTTGTCAGAAAAAAATGAAAACAATTAATTTTTACAATTAGAAATTAGTAAGTAAGTTCTAGTAATTAATTCCTGTAAAGTTGTACCTTGACTTTCTTTCTAAATATTTGTAATGCCTAGGGCCTTTCTTAAATCACTCAACCATGAAAATTTCTTTCAGCCACATTAACTTTCTGTAGCAAGTGGTACTGAACTTGTTCAAGTATAATTTGCTTATGTTATGCCTTTTTGCTTACACACGTGACTGAAGTGCTTTCCTCTCCACACAGTGGCATTAGAAAGTCCCTGGTTTACAGAGAAACATGCTGGCAATACAGATTATAGCTTTCATATTTTGTTTCTGTGGGCTGGGAGCTGCTATTGCTGCTACTGCATCAAATGAGTGGAAAGTCACTAGTCGAGCATCTTCTGTTATCACTGCAACCTGGGTCTTCCAGGGTCTTTGGATGAACTGTGCTGGCAACGCACTGGGGGCTTTTCACTGCAGACCTCACCTTACCATCTTCAAAGTAGAAGGTAAGGAAGCATAATTTAACTGCAACTTATGGAAAGCCATGTGTATTGCAAGATGAGAGCCTGAGGAGTAAGAGATTATTTTGGCTTGTGCAAGAGATTTTGTTTAAAGCATTGTGATGAATATAAGCAAAGGATCTTGTAGGCAGAATATCAGAAACAACTTTGTAGAAATGATGTGTATTCCAAGAAAGACAGTAAGCTCTACTCTGTGGTTGGTAATATGTGATAAGTATACTGGACATAGTGCCAGTAATAAGCTGTCAGTATCAAACCACTGTTAGCAGAGAAATGGACTAAACAGAGTCTTACAGGTCTAATTTCCATGCCAAAAGGAGCATTGTGCTTGCTGGATGGTGAGACATAGAAAGATACAAGGTCTGTGACAGCTCTTTTGAATGTCTGAAAAAATCAGAGAGCAAATAACCACATCCACAAATATGTGCGTCCTGTGCAAATACTCATATACTAGGAATTAAGTGGCTAGTGTATATACTTGCTTGTATAATCGGCTAATATTTTCACTTCAAAGATAAAAGGTGTGCTGTTTCAGAATGCCCATTTTAATGGAAAATGCTAGATTTGTAAGCCATCTATCAGAGAATAAAAACCAATGGAGGCTTCTTGCCTTATGTCAGAAACAGCTTTTCTCAGAGATGGGGCTGGCTATAATGTACCATGCAATGTGTTTCGTTTTTCTCTCTATGTGTAAAGCAGTAAATGAAGATGTTTGGTTTTGTTTGCTGTTAAGCCTTGTGATAGTAGGCCAGATAGTGTTTTCAGTGAAACTGTGTGCGAACACTCTGAGGGCCTGGGCAGAAGGACTGCTCTCCCTGGGGTGCACAGCACACAAGCAAGATGGAGTCAGACTAGAGTAGGAAAAAAAGTGTTAAGACACCAGTCTTTTAGGGAGCCAGAAAATAAACCCAGGCTAGACAGAACCAGTTTCCCAAAGCTTTTAAGAGACCAGAAAGAAGCACAGTGCTGTTAAGATAATGACAGCGGCTGAGTGAAATAGAAAATGTAACATTGAATGGTTGTTACCGTACGGTATATTACATGGACAGGGTCGTAAACTCACACATATATGGAAGCATGGAAGCTTGGGGATGTTCCAGATCCTTACCTTTCTTTCCCTCTCATGCCCCTGACACATCAGCCTGTGTGCTGTGACATACAGATCAACTCTTACACATACATACAATTTTGAGATAAAACTCTGCATAATTTCTCTACATGTTTTGTGATGCCCTGTTTCAAATCATCACACATCACCCATGAGAAATGTGAACGGATAAGAAGGACTTTATTTCTTTTAAAGAATCTGTTCATCAAAAATTAGTTAAAAGGCACAGAAACTCACACATATTTTTGAAAATTGAATATTATATTTTGTAAATAACCATTTATACATTATTTCTACCAATATTTAAAGGAAGAAAATCAGCTCTTCTTCTCAGGCATTGTTTAAAACAATGTAATTAGAAAGTACCATTATTACTATTGTTAGTAGCACAAAATCTGCTTTCAGAAAAATCAGATGTAATCTTTTTGCCACTTTGTATTGTTACTATAATTTTCATCACTGACAGATTGAAATTTGAATAAACAGAACATGCATGTTATGCATGCATTGTTGATATATATAACTAAGCATCTGAGTAAGATTTTGCATGTTTGTTTTTTAGAGCTATATAGAGTAGAAATTCATTAATTAAAGTAACATACTCTTGTTCAAGTAAGAGAGTAACAAGCTGATGTAATGACATTTAGGAAGTCTAATTTTAACTTGCCAGTGCATGCACCAGCAAAGGGTAATGTTACATGTAGCACAAGCACTACTGGGAAACAGTGAGGTATTCAGTGTGGAAGACCTGCTAAACATAAACTCCTGATAATCCAAGGAAAACAAGAGTTTAACAGGGAGAGGGCTTTGCACTGTCACTCTGTCATGGATTGTAAAATGATAAAATGCTCAGATTAAAGAAGTAATGAACTCTCTCTGTCCTCAGAGCTTCAATATATCATTATAACTTGCATACTGAGGCCAAAGAGGGCTGGCAATATAACTTCTCTTCTGCACGTTCATCTTTTTATGGAACCTATTTGGAATTTCTCCTATAGACAAAGACAAATTACACAAGTTCCTCATTCCATTCCTATCTTTCCATTTTCAGGTTACCCTACAGAAAGTATTAGCAGTAGCAGCAACAGTATTATGTTAGTGTAGTAAGTCATTCCTACTCCAAAGCAGATTAATTTGGTCATTAAATGTTTAATTGCAATTTTTGTGAGGATTTTGAAAGGGAGGCTTCAAAAGGGGATCTGTGAAGTTTTAAGTTTGGGGGGGTTTTTTTCTGTTTTTCACAGGGAAAAAAAAAAAGGAAACAAACAGACTCCAGAGGCCTTGCTCTGAGCAGGATTACCTTGCAGTGTAGGCAGTATGTAGATATTTGCCAGAACTACTTTCAGCTTGAGGAGTAGTTGTGCTGATAGGAGCATAGGAAAGCTCTGCTTCTGCAACCCAGCTAGGTAGAGATGTTGAGAGATTCATGTTTCTGGAAGTCTGGGTTAGCAGGACCACACTGCTAACAGTATCCAAAGCTAGCTGGGCTGTTGCCAAATGTACATGTGCATTCACATGTCCAGCCACGGTGTGCTCTGCTGCAGTGACTGAAACACTCAGATGAAAGATCTTAGAGGGAGATCCTGAATAGTAATAGCATTGTAGCTACAGTCATTTAAGGCAATGTTTGTGGAAAGAAGCAATATCTTTTATTAAATCAACTGCTTTGGGAGAAGCATGCAAAAAGTCATTCATCAGATCTGACACAAATACAACAAGCTTCAAGCTAAATATTATCTGGGAACATTGTCTCTTCAGTTAACTTGGTTATGATTATCAGAGCATCAGATACACCCATGGAAATTGTATAAATAAAACCAAGAGATCATTACTCACAAGCATAAACTCACACAGCCAATAAATGCCAGAAATTAAAACTAGCAGTGAGACAACATTTTTTCAAAAAGAGTAACCTTTGACTAACCACTCAGTCCCTATCAGCAAGAAAGATTCATAAAGAGCCTTCAAAGCATGAGCATGAGAATTGAAACTCTGGAATCATGAACTCCGGAAAGATACTGACTTTTTATGGCAGAGTTTGAACCCAGCCTGCCTCCTGCTAACTCCCCAGTGCTTCACAGGTAATAGTTAACCTCTTTTGCCATTCTTCTCAAGCTAAACTCTTACAATGACAGAATTACCCAGATTTGACAAGAACCATCTTTTAGCAATCAATTATGGCTTAGACACTTTATTTAGGTATTTTGACTTCTGTGATGTTACACAGAGCTGTTTCATTCATATAAAGTACAGAACTGTAACTAGCTAACTGAGCTGTGTCTAGATCCATTTTCTGTGACCTTCCTCAGTCTGTCAGGACAGCTACTCGGCTTCTTCAGACAATTAGTTTGGCATTCTGCATGCCTTGCCTATGGCGCTGCTTTATGACTCCTGTATGTTCTGGTATTCCATACCGTGAGTTCAGGGAGGTGTAAAAGAAACTAAGAGAAATCTGCTTCCTTGAACCTTTGCTTTTTTGAGCCTCAAATCTCCTGCTGGCATCTTGTCAGTGCCTGTTTTGGCAGAGCCTGATGGGGCAAACAGTGCTATCCTGATGGTAGCCAGTATGGAGCAGGCAATGCCTAGCTGCTCTGGGTCACATCAGCAAACCAATGCAGGGCTGCGTTTTGGTGATACTGCCATTGCAATGCAGATAAGCAGCAGAAGGAAGTTGATACCAGACAACTGCTATTGCAGCACCTGTACCCAGAGCAGCCTTGAACAGTTAAACACCATTCGAGTTCATCAGGGTGTGGGGGGCAATTCTAACTGGGCTTCAGGGTGACACTAGCAATTTTGCCAGAGAATTCAGCCTCCAGAGCAGGAAAGGACTGACATGAGAGTTACTTGACAGAAACTTACTGCCAGGGAAAGCACACTATGCATTTGTTTGGTGCAAGTCGACAAGCCTGCCAGATATACACACGGCAGCCAAGGCTAGGCTTCTCCTCAGCCTTAGAGGAGGGCTCTTAGTGCTAAACCCTCCAGAAGCCAACACCATGGCTTTATACCACGGCTTTACACCCATCCTGAGTGGGTTTGCAGGGGGTCAGGCTGCCTGAGCCTTGGGGATGGAGGCTGCGCTCCTGCTGCCTGCTGCTTGGCTGATCGCCGTGCCCTGCCCCGCCGTGCCGTGCCGGGCCGTGCGGGCGGGCGCGCTCCTCTCTCCATGGTGCTGCAGGAGCGGCCCCGGGAGGCGCCGGCCGTGCCCGGGGCGGTGCCGCCCGCCCGGCTGGGCACAGCCAGCTGCCCTGCAAGCTGGAAAGGCGGCGTGCCTCGCCCCGGCTGCCCCGCGGGGGTAGCCACAGGAGAGGAGAGGTTGAACTGTGCCCAGAGCCCGGCAAGCAGCAGCTGTGTGCGCTTTTGGGGGGATGGCAAGGGAAGGGGCCGCGCTGTCAGTCCGGGGTGATCGGCTTCAGCTGTATTCAGGAAGGGAGAAATCCACCGGGACGGCTTTCTTCTGGCTGATGGTCAGCCACAGGATCCTCCGGGTAGTCAAAGGGACAGAGCGACGGGGTCGTGATTAACCCCAGCTGGTGAGCACGCAGCTGGTCCCTCATTCTCCAAACACCCTCGGTGGGATGGGGAGGAGAATCAGGAAAAGGTAATACCCATAGGCTGAGGTAGGAACAATTTAATAATTGAAATGAAACAAAACATAACAATAACAATAGCAGTAACTATAGGAGAAAGAGAGAGAAGAGTAAAACCCAAGACAAAGAAGTGATGGACAGTATAAATGCTCACCACCCACTGACTGATGCCCAGCTCATCTCCGAGCAGCAATCAGTCCCTCACAGGCAATGCCCCCCCCCCGAGTTTATATGCTGAATATGCCTGTGGTATGGGATGTCCCTTTGGCTATTTTGGTTCATCTCTGTTTTCTCCCAGCTTCTTGTGCACTTCCTCACTGGCAAAGCATGGGAAAGGGTAAAGTCCTTGATAAACATTACTTAGCCACAACTCAAAGAACATCAGGGGGTTATCAACATTAACTTTTTTCTGAATACAGAACACAGCATAGTACCAGCTACTAGGAAAAAAACCCCAAAACTCTACCACAGCCAAAAAAACAGAACACAGGATCCAACATTAAGGTTAGAGGACAACTGTGCCAAATAACTTTCCTGTAGCAAGCAAATCCTAGGAAAAGTGCATACTGAAGGGAGGTTTGCACATCCATGTTCGTTAGGCTGAGCCACCCCTCTGCTGAGCTTTTCTGTTCAATGAGTACAGCATCTGTTTGGTGACTTAGAAAACCCACGTCAAAACAGCATTGGCAAAGTTGAGTCAATATGGAAGGAAATATACATTAGGATCAATAGCTCAAATTTTGAAAAGATGACCATGAAACACAGACAGAATTCCTCTCAGACTTTTATTAATGGCTTAATTCCCATGGCTTAAATTCTTTAAGTACTGTCCATTTTTCTGCAGGCAGGAGGATCACGATTTGGGCTGACTGAAATGCTGATTTCAGCATGGGCTCTTTTGTCTATGCATAGGAATAGGATGTTGAACCCTGGTAATAAAAGTTTCTCCATCCTCACAGTTTTGCATATCCATTGCAGTAAGGTTATTTCCAAGCTCATGGCCTCTCTTCTGACATTAGATGACTGAGTCTGCTCTCCCCTCAAACACTATAGCCCGAAACACATTTGGTTTCTAGAGAAGTCTGGTAATGCACTAGAAGTCATGAAACTTCATTACTCTATACAGCAAATACTTTTGGAATCTCTTATATTGCTTATCATTGCCCCCACACCAAAAATTAATGAACAAAGTAAATGAAAGAGTTCATTTCTAGGTAATGGTTAGTCAGAGCCATGCCATGCCTTATTATTAGGCTGGTTTCAAGTTAGAAAATGAATTGATTCATATGCAGCAGAGTCATTCATGAAGTAGCCTCTGGCAGAACAGATATGAACTGAAGGAGGAAGCTAACTCCCATATATCCAAGACAGTTTTCCCACAGGGAGCTCCAGCAGCAGCTTTGCAGTAGAAACACGGCAAAATGCAGGATTTCCAATGGGATGGTAAGTTCCAGAGGGAACCCCCCAGAGGCAGAACAACCCTGTGAAACCTGGATTTGTGGAACTCAGAGATGACATATAAGTTAAAGATTTTGAAGTGGTTTTCAAGGATTCCTGCTGCTGAATATTGTCTTCTGTTTGAGCTCTTTGATTCCACGATTTTAATCTACATGCTCTGAAAATCCATGAATCTAAACCACAATGAATCACTATTTACTGCTGTTTGCTATGCAGGCTGTCTGGCTTTGGCCAATTACTTGAGCCAGAGTAGTCCAGAGCTGTGGGCAGACTGGAAAGAGATCTGCCTACTGGGAAATCTGCAGCCAGAATTATATAGAAAGGGAGTCCAAGAACTGCAGGACTAGACTGCATGGGGCTAGATGGAAAACACTGAGGATGGAGCCTTCAGAGACTGCTGCCAGTTTTGGAGAAGGTGGTGGCAGGTTACAAAAGACAGATTCTGAAACTGCTTATAATCTTCAGAATTGCAGGAAAACACAGGACCTTGAAGACCAGTCCTCCTTTTTAGCTCATTTACACCTGGTAATCATCTTTTTGTGCTCTGAGCCTTTTGTCTTCTCACTGGACAAGGACAGAGGTTACAGTGCTGAGGTTTTTTTCACTTTTGTCTAAATCTGGCATCTAGACAAGAGTAATGTTGCTTTTGCTTCTCTTCACTCAGTTTTACAGATTTTTGCCACTCAGAGTGGTCTTCATTTGAATAAAATCATTCAGGAAATATGAAAAGTAGAAAGTGCTGTTATTTGTTAGTGTGGTGTAGCTGGTACAAGGACAGAAATGCAGAACTTGTTATTGGGGCATTAATAACAAAGCTCTTTCATCTTCTAATATTCACATCAGGATAGATTGTTATCTCCACTTTGCTTTTAGCTTTCTTTGATTACTGCTACATAGCAGCAGAGTGTACTGCAAAATGAATGGGACACAGCAGTAATTGGTATGCAGCCAATGTCTTAAAATATCTCTGTTCAAACAGGTTTTGTACCTTGGTCTGCCTTGTGAGCACTGAGGTGGGTGAGGGGAGCTTCCCTCTGGCATGTATTGAGGAGCCGAAGGCCAATGTACCTCTTCTTATCTTTTCAGCAGTCATGCTACAACCAGAGCTTCATTCAAAGTTCAGAGATACAATCCATTTCATTTTCACAAGTCCCTACAGCAGGAGGGGAAAGGAGGCCTGGCAAAACCAGCTGTGATAGGCAGAGGGTGAGAGAAGGAGACTGAAGTACTGAATTTGTAAATCATTAAAGCTGATGATTTTGAAATTCTCACTGCTGAAATTTAAGCTCTTGAATATTTATTTTTCCATCATGGAGTAGTGCAAGGCAGAGCACAGAAGCTAAGCAAATACCTTGAGAATGAGTATGGGGAAATGTAGGGGGAAAATATATGTACATAAAAATCTCTCCTACAGTTATTACATGGAGTTGGCTAGGCAAGTAGGAGTCACATTCACATTGGTAGAGCAAATAAATCACTCCACAGTCAGTAGAGATATTAAATCCCCTAATGCACATATTACCCTATCTCTCATTGTACTTACATGTAGTTTTGCAATGTAAAGCAAAATGCCAGATGAGCACAGACATTTTATTAGAGATATGCACATGGGATTCCTCCCCACATCCCACATGCCTCAAGTCCTACAGTGTCCAGTTGTCCTTATGAGTCTTCCCTGGAGTGGGTGCCATGGGACACTCTGCTGGTTTAGAGGCTGGTCAATGTCTTCCCTTCAGGTTTTCATTGACTCAAATTAAATCAAATGCTTGGAGATGAGGTGTTGCCCCGGGCAACTCAGGGCTTCAGAACCCCACTTTTTCAGACTCAGTTCTAGTGCCACTGAGGGAGGGACCTCTGGCTGTGCCCAGTGGATTCCCATAATCCACCTAATCTTCTCTCTACAGGTGACATTGAAGCCTGGGTCTCCTGTATGACTTTCCTCTTCAGGGATGCATTTCCTAAAACAGGAGAGAGCACACCACCTCAGATTTCTGTGCCTTAATGTAGGCCATTCTTAAGTGCCAGAGCACTTCTCAGTTGCTGAATGGAAAACATTTTATTTTCAATCCAGCCAAGCACATGCTGAAATTCTGGTACACGCAAAGTCTCCTGAGAACATTTCATTCATATCACCCCTTAAATAGCTTGTGCTGGACACACAGACATTTGCCACTTACTTTTCTAGGAAATTACCTGAAACAGTTAAAAAAGCAGAGGTACCAAACACTTCTGAAGACCATGCCCAAGTCTACTGGCACATTCATTTGAACATTCAAGTTATGTTGTTTTTTTATGATTAACTTTTCTAAAGAAAATATGTGTTAATCTGGAGGTAATTAACCAAGATCTGGTAAAACACCTCCTGAGGATTAACCTGTGTAAAGGCAGAACTTTAAAACTGTACGTCCTGAGCTAAGATATGTTGTATTATTGAACAGTTTCCATAAACAAGGCTTCCATGTGGTAGATTTTAAAACTGTACATCACCATTTGGATGTGTCATTAATATTATTTTATAAGATTATATTTGGATAGACTCCAAATTTTTACTTCTATCCCCCTCCAGAAGTTAATCATACAGACTCAGCTGGTGTTTGAAAGAATACAATTGCATAACCTGACAGTCAAAATCAGAAGCAAAACTAAATGCTTGAAGATTCTCATTCACGTGCTTTCAGAATAATATAAGCTGGTTTTCTACCAGGTCCACTCTAACAATTTTTATAGTTGCTATTACTTTTGTATCCAGCTAAGATGTGAGGTTACTCTTCTGCAGATAGCAGTCAGACACAAAGATGTGTCATATTCAGTGCAACACTCACTGAATCATATTTCCAAAGGAAACCAGAGCTCTGAAGTTCTAAATTTCCTCTGTAGATGGACATCTGCCAAAATCTTATGGTTTTTTTGAGACTGCCTTTTCCTTCTTCACAAACGAATCTCTAAACAATAACACAGATTGTCACATAAAAGCCTTTCTATTGAAATTTCATCCTGTAAGCAGTAAAAGCAGAAACCAAACCACAGCCAGTAAGAAACAGTGAAAGTGACTCCCTGTCCATATCTCTGTGTGGTATTTATTGGGAGAGCAGGACTCTGGGGATATATAAACAACTTCTCCACTGCAAGCTCACCACGTGCCCAAGCTGCTGCCCCAGGCTGGCATCTCATCCCAGCAAACATCACACCACATGCTGGGCCCTGAGTCAGCCACCTTTTGGTAATAACACAAATAGTTATCTCACAAAGTGGGGAAAAGAGGTAATTTAATTAACTAATTAACTAACTAATCATTAATGGCATCTGACTTTTCCATATCGTATTTTTAATGTAAATGTTCCTCCTAACAAAGCAGATGATAAACTATATTCTAGCAAAATTAATGCAATGGACAACTTTAATTTACACCACCTTTCAACATCCTCAAGCCACACATAATTTTGTTTTGCTCAGTGGCTATTACAAAACCTCCAATATTGTGCTTACTTAATATTGTCCCTAGAAACTCCGTTCTTCTGAGAAATGCAGGGTTTTCAGGTGTCGGTGCCTCTTGTGCCTCAAGGCTCTGATTCCCTCCACAGCCAGGACATCCTGCACTGCCACAGCCATACTCTGGCCTGGGTTTCACTGAGGCTGCAGCACCCCAACCCAATGCTTCAGAGCAGCAAAGCTCCCCTGCCCTGGCTGCTGGTGGTGGCCCCTCTTGAGGGCCTGTGCTTGGGAGACCAGGGAGGGAGGCAGGTGGTGAGATGGCAGCTGAAGCCAGTAGTGTGTGTCTGCAGGCAAACTGCTGCCCAGACTTGTGTCTGGGGGGTGCAGAGGGCTGCAGTGTGGGGAGTCCTTCCCCTCTCTGCCCTCAGCAGGCATGGAGCAGAACACTCTGTGTGTTAACAGAATCAAGCCAACATTTCCAGCCAAGATACTTCACCCAAGTCTGTTTGCCAAGTGGCTGCACTACCTTCTATGGTTAAGGTTAAGAGAAATGTTGTTGTTCAAAGGAGAAAACAAGTGGAGGTGTTTTCCCCCCTCACCCTTCCTGTCTGCAAATTCAGGCATCTCTGGTCTGCAGTTCCTTATAAACAAATGAAGGAGCTTTTGTGGAGCCTGTTGATAAGCTCCACATCCCACCAACATTTATTATTGTTTTTATGTATGCAATAATATGCAAATGTTTGAGTGCTTCCTAAGGTCACTCACTGCTTGTGCTGCAGTGAGGTGATTGCTCTGGTTTCTGCAGACGCCTAAGGGCAAGCCCAAGGCAGCCTAGGACACCACAGGTTGTCAAGGCCAGCTGATAAGATTTTCACTTATCAGCAAGGTCTATGTGTGCAAGACTCACATACAACCCGGTGAAAGGAGAGTCTGGGAGATAGGAATGGCTTTCTCCTGGGAACAGTTTGCAAGGAGATAAAACACCTGCAGACAAGGAAAGCGAGTCTGGTGTACAACAGCTGGGTCATGGGGCAGGAAGAGAACTCCTGAAAAAACACAGCCATCCCAAACACATAGATCATTAGGAAAGCAGAAAGTGAGCTTGCAAGATGCCAGCTCTGCCTTGACCTAATAGTGACAATTTGGCCACCACTTTTAAACAAGGGGGACTGGACCCAAGTTCTCAATTTCAGCAAAATCTACCTGCTCAACTGGGAGAAATTAGTTGATTTACAAAAATTTCTAGCATTTTAAGCAACACAGTGAGTGACAGCTCTTATCTGAGGACTCAGTGCTTTCAGCCACCTGTTCTTTACAGTTTTGAACCTTGGACAATATAATGAATCTGTGTCTAGCAACAGAAATCCATGTTATATCCCCTCACATACACACTCACAGCACATGGTTATAGTCCTTAACACTGAAGGGAAAGCACTGCTGAACGAGGGACAGGAACTAGGAAGCAAAGAAATGTATTTGAGATCTACAAGACTCCTGAGAAGATCTTTAAAAGAAAAAGGAATGATGAGGAAAAGTCTGCTCCCAACCAAGATTTATTTCTATTATGCATGAGTCATTCAAAGTGGGTTTAAAGCCAGAGACTTTTTTCGCTGGCTTGCTCACTTTTCTCACTAAGTGAAAGAAATAACATTTCTTCAGGGTCTGAAGTTCACTGGGTGACATCTGCTTTCACTCAATTCTACCAGCAGCAATATTTTCAAAATGGATTTATTTCTTTTTGTTTTCCTTTTCTCTCAACATCCCTGCAGCCTTACTGTCTCCTTCATGCCGCTAGCAGAGACAGGATCATAAATTAGGTCAGTGCTATGTCTGACCTGGTAGTTGCTTAGGTAATCTTAAATTTTTATAATCTATCCTCTCCTTTGCCTCAAAATATCAACCTTCTTCTTCCTAAATAACTTACAGGAAACTCAGCAGAACAAGAATTCCTTCAAGCTTCTGGTCAGCTGTGGGGGCTGAGTAGATAGACTAGCAGGGATCAATCCAATATCCAGGATCCTCTCAGCTGAAATCAGTTAATGCATATAGATTGTACTGTTTTGCAAAAGAAAAAACAAATAACGAGCCTTTTTCAAATTTGTTTGTCTGTAAGATGTGAGATGGCTCCTGTATGGCCCAAACAAAGCCTCTGCTGCTGTTGTGTGTCCACTTTAGGTACTACACTTGAAGCAGGATGCAGAAGACTTGGAAAGGGCACACAGATAAAAGCAACTAGAATCCCTCAAGTTTCTGAAACATGCTCTCTGAGGAAAGACTGGGAGAGTTGAGACTGTTTAGTCTAAAATAGACTAGCTGTAGGCACTGAGATAGTCTTCAAGTACGTAATAAGTGGCTGAAAACAGGAAGAGTATAATCAGTTCCCCATGTCCAGTGGTAATACCACAGGAAATGGTGAGAGTGGATTACTACAAAGAATTAAAAATTAGCAGTTTTATCATTCCATCCTAAAAGCAACAGCCCATTTTTATGGACAGCCTGTCTCTAACCCTTAGCTTACTTTTGTTACTCTGCAGTTGTTTCACTCTGTGATTACCTCCAATATCTGAGATCTATGATATCTAAGATACCTGAATCAGCTTAGCCTTATACCCCATGTTCAGTTCCAGCTGCCAGAAGTGAAATGTGCCTCTTGATGTCCTCACCTCTCTTTGTGGGACTCTCCCATACAGCCTGTTAAGATGGAAAGCCATAATTCAGAAAATACAATTTATGCAGCAGCCAGTGTCCACTTGCCAGTAGCCTTTGGCCTACAAAGGTCTTTTAGTGAACTTTTGATCTGCAAAGGCCAGTTGGTATTAAATCCTCTTGCATTTTTTTAGAAGTATTTCCTACTTTTTTTTTCTGAATTTGGAGAGGGTGTTTTGCTCTGTGATTACAGAGCATTGAGCTCTGTGCAACCCATTTGATGCCCATGACTTGGCCTAGATGTTGCTGAGAGACCAACAGCCCTAAACAAAGGCAGCAAACTCACATTCATCCTATTTCATTTCTCCATGCTATTCTGCCAAACATTATTCTATTTTCCTAGCATATCTGAAAGAGTCCAAAAGAGAAGGGGGGCCCAGGGGACAGGGAAAGACAATATAGGCCAAACTCCTTGAAGTACTCAAGCTATATATTATCCTTCTTCTATCACATATAAGAATCCTGGGTGGTGTGGGTCCTAAAGTTCTCCTTTTTCCTGCCTGGGAGATGTTATCCTAGTTCATCAGGCACCTGAAGCTGGATATAGATAAAATTGCAGCACTGGATCTTAAGCAGAGGTTTAGGATTTATCCCAGACCACTTTAGGCATCAGCACTGTAAAACGTTGTGAGTTATCTAATCACCCTGTAATGACTTTATAGGCAACAGGAAAAGGGAACCTTCTGGGACAGCTTCTGTCTTATCTCTGGGACATGCCTACAGCAGGTCAAAGGAGCAGTCTAGACGTGCCAATTGACAGTACAGCAGATGGATGATTAGTGCAGGTATGGACATACCAGGCAGGATTCAACTGATTCCTATCCTGACTCAGAAGATACCTACAGGTGGATCCCCATACCTCAGATCAGTTGGATATAATTCATTTCTAGAACTTTCAATACAAACATGAGAGCATATGGAAAGCAATGTCCTTCTGTCCTTCTGCAGCTAATTTTCCCATATTTCACATATCTCCTCTCTCCTAGTCTTTGCCTGAAGGGAGCAACACTTCCACCAAAAGCTGGTGCAGGGGCAAAGCACTGCAGCCTTTAAATTGTCACCTCAGATCTAGGAGCCCCTTTCACCCCACATCATTCAGTCTTCACTGAGTAGACCTTTATCTCACCAGGATTCAGGCTGTCCCTGGTGTGAAAAGCATTGTCATCCTCTCTTTCCACACAGCCCAGGTGCCCCATTGGACTCCATGTTCTTTAGCTGTAGTGTGGTGATGAGTATGGAAAAGAAGTTTCTGATAGGCAGTTGCTGAGAGCCTGCATCTCACTTAAGCAAGAGATAGTGCCAGCTATTTAAAAATCAGCCTGCCATGTATTCCTTTGAGCAAGCTTTTACATGAAACATAGTCCTTGTGCTCATGTGTCCACACAAATTCAAGTTGTCCCTTGTTTCCCTTGTTAAAGATGCTTCACTTCTTGAAAGGTCCTCTACAAATCCCAGACTGGTGGAGAAGTAATTACAGTGGGCAAAAAGGCTAATCAAGAGGAAGGGCTGGTTAAGCTCACTCTTGAAGGCTATATCATTACCAGGCAGCTCTTAGGAATCAATGGACATTTTCATAAAGTGCTTAATAGCTAGAGTGAACTGAAACTCTATAAACCCTTTCCAAAGGAGCCCTTTGTTGAGATGTTGGCAGTATATGTCTGGCTGGATTCAAATAAATTAGTCATCAGAGAAATCAGTCATGCCAGCTATGAGAGTGACACCAAAATAAACAGAATGTTTTAGTCAAATCCACAAAACAAAAGGAACAGCAAATCTCATTTAAAATTCCCCCATGTAATTGATGCATAATTAAGCTTCTAAACATGAATGCAAGTGTGCAGATCCAGAGTGTGTGACGATGAAGATCGTATCTTTGAAAGTAAATGGGGATCTCCGGATGCAATTAAAAGTAATTTTTGAGTTGCTAGTTCCAAGTTCCTACTGGCAAAATCTAAGAAATGCAAAGCCTGAGTAATTCCTAAATTACTTCAGTTTGAATGCCAGGGAAACTCCACAGATTTTGATGGAATTACATCAGAGTCAGACTTCATGAGGCCAACAGAATTTCCTCCTATTAGAAACAGACTGTCAAATACTTTAAAAAGAAAATTTCAGAAAAAGTTTATGGAAATTGCATCCTACTGGTACAAGAAATTTTGGGGGGTGTGCAACATATGGCAACATGAGCTGGGATAAGGTAACACAAGTGCTTTATCCCAAACATGCTGCCTTAAGCAATCTACCTTACTACTCTAAAATACACAGTCTGAACTCTTTTAAATTTTTCTTGTCCTAAAATACAGACAAAATAATAACAGTGATGTTCTTATTGGTCCACTTATCCTTGTGATTAGCTCATATATTAATCATTATTGTAGTATGAAATATTTTTTAAAAGCTACTTGTTTTACCTGTGTCCTTACACCCCTCCTCTGAATGCCTGTTAGTCTGGCAAAGGACACAAGTCATGGACGGGAAGAAGCACAGCATGTGAAAAACAAGCAGTGCAACATCTTGTGGGAGAGGAGAAGCACGGCTTTTAATTGGATTGAGGAAGTTAAAAAGTTTGCGAGAAAGCTTTTCTTATCTACTTAGTGTTTGTTTCCCAATAGCTGCTATTTCAGCCTAAAATCCTACACTTTGGGTGCTTAATGTCAGATAAGTAAGCAGATTAACTGGCCTTGTTAGAGGATCCAATCCTCATGGGCTTCATATATCTGCACTGAGATGTTTGGGTGCTTAATGTCAGATAAGTAAGCAGATTAACTGGCCTTGTTGCATAGAGGATCCAATCCTCATAGGCTTCATATATCTGCACTGAGATCTGGCAATGTGACCAATAGTAGTTTTTAAGTTTGGCTTCTTTTTTACAGTAGTTCATATACTATTGAATTCCATATCTAAGTTTTAATTCCAGTTATATCCAAAAAGTTACATCCTTTCTCTTGAAGGATAAAACTGTATTTGCATTGGAAAATCTGTGCCGCTTTCGTTTTTACTATCAACTACGGAGATTTTAGAACTGGCAAGGACTGGAAGGAAAGTATAGCTCTGTAGGGTGCTTAGGACATTTGTCAATCTAATCTGCTTCCTGAGATATTTTCACTGCTCAGCTGTCATCTGTATTCACATATTTAGGGCAATACATCTCTCTGATGCAGTGCTCCACAAAGGAACCAGCCAGAGGCATTGTGCTCTATTTGCACTTATCAGGAACCAGTGAAACCTGAACAAAAGCTGATTGCCTATTATTGGCTTCTAGTCTGTAATTGGCACTGTGCAAACACAAAGCACAAAGCAGCTCTGTCCCAGAGTATTTATAATCTAGGGAGCAAACTTCAAAAGAAGTGGGTAGGTTTATGGCAAAATGGAGGAGGAGGTAGAAGAAGACAACCAAGCTTGTTTGATCACCCTGCTTCACAAAAGAAAAAATCCTTTTGCATTGGTGGGGTTTGAAGGTTCTTGGAAAGTTTGTTCCTCCAGGGCACTGGGAGTTACTCCACCAGTCACTGCTGCATTTCTTAGCTTGGAATAACTTCTGTCAAAATCAAGAAGGTACAGCACCCGTCCTCTCCATTTGAAATGCTTTATAGCTTTTATCTCTTTGTCATCTTGAAGAAAAGGATGAACAATGTCCAGTCAGACTGCACTCAGAGAAATGGCAGAAGCCAGAACCCTTTGTCCCAGCTGGACCACAGAAGGGGAAACCACATCTGACAGCAGCATCTGGGGCTTGGTGAACCCACTTCTCTCCAGCGCTCGTGGGACTTGTGGACCTACTGGAATGAGTTCAGAGCAGGGCCACTAAACTGATCAGAAGGATGAAGCACCTCTCCTATGAAGACTGAATGAAACAGTTGGGGTTATTTAGCCTAGAGAAGGGAAGGCTCCAGGGAGGCCCTACAGGAGCTTTCCAGTACCTAAAGGAGGCTTACAGGAAAGCTGGGGAGGGACTTTTCACAAGAGCATGCAGTGATAGTAAGAAGAGGAATGGCTTTAACCTGATGGAGGGCAGGCTTAGACAGAGCTAAAGAAGAAATTCTTTACTGAGAGTTTCTTGAGGAGAGGGCATTAGGTAACAGAAATTTTCTAGGAGAAAGATGTCTTTACACTTTTTTCTAGTCAAACAACAAATCCAAGGTTGAGAAGAATTTGTGTAGGGAATATTTTTGTATAAAAACTGTCTTGATCATACAGCTTCTTAGTAACCATCACAAAGGCTAAAAGTGTCAGTGGACGAGATTCCTCATGCTGTCCATTCCAAAATAATTCAGGAGGCTGTCAGTCGATACAACTGAGGAAGTAATAAAGATAGTTATCCTCATCAATAATGTGCTCTTATTCACCTATTTCAAGACCTCTATACCATAAGCAATATGAATTTTCCTCTATGGTACAGTTCATGCCTCTCACACTGTTCTTTTCTCTTTTGGAAAATATGTTTTGATGTAGACATGAGTCTGGTCCTAATTATCTGACTAGGAATGAGATGAGTTGGCCACTTATCCAAGCCTCTTTGTTATACCTAGGAAGAATCAGATTATTTCTTTGAGTTTGTATGCTGCCTTTCTACCAATATTTAATTTATAGAGTCATAGAATTATTTGGGTTGGAAAAGGACTCCATGATCATCAAGTCCAATCTTCAACTTTTATCATCATCCATTACACATATATGACAGAAGCTCTTATATAGCCAGTTACAGCAGAAACTAAGGTCCAAGAAACAAATATTAGGGGAAGAACTTTATGTAAATACATCAACAATTGGCCTGCTGGCAGGATTAATAAGTTTGATTTGGTCTTCTAGGGTAAACATTCCTGAAAATTTGATTTGGGGATCCACAAATTACTGTCCACACGGAAAATAAAACTTTTCTCACCCATAGGGAAAAAGGAGAGGGAAGTGTCATTTTGCTCAGGCACAAGTGTTTTTTCTTTCTGCTCTTCTCCTTGCTGTTTATGCTGGCATGGTCAATTGGACTCTATTTGGAAAGAGGAGAGCTTTTACAGTGGATAATCCTTTTTGTCCTTGAAAAGCCTAAGAACCTTGTTGTTTATCTGCTGGATTTTTTTCTATGAATTTATTCCTATTTCTAAAGATTCAAAAGTTCACTGGTAAAAGCCTAAAATCATATTATTAGGATATTCTGTCCAGTTATGACTAATACATGTAAGAGTACACAGAGATGGTAAGGTTTCCACAACAGGTAAAATGTTATGAAAGTTTCTTTCTGTGTTTCATTTGAAATGCTGTCTTGCACAACCCTTGGATGCTAATGCATGTGATTAAAGTTTAAACTTACACCCAGAACTCATTAATCTGCTTAGAGCTTCCCTCAGCAATATCAGTGAAAAGGTATGCACCAAACCTGATAGAATTACCCTGTTTATGTAAGTTTGGAGTATAACATCTCATTTACAAAGGGGATACACCTTCTTTTATATGCCTGGGAACTCCAGAGGAACCTTCCTTGGAGCACTGTGACCCATCATGTCTGGGGCAGCACCTGCTCTCAGAAGGGGCGTGCAAGGGCTGCCAGGGAGCTAGGTGTCACTCTAAAAATCATCTTACAAATAATGTGACAGAATTTGGAATAGTTTAATTTACATACACATTGTTTCAATAGCATGTGCTGTAGCTCTGCCAGCAGTAACAAGGTCCCTATTTGCTTGTTGTGCTAACAAAGGGTGAAAAGCAGCAGGTTCAGCACAGATCCCTGCAGACCCCTCTGGGGGCATCATGGCCAGGAAGGTACTGATGATTCAGTGAGTGTTTGGCATCCTGCCTTAGAATGTTTTCAGCAAACCTCATATTGTTTGTATTGAGTGTGAAAACTCAAGTTATACAACATTAAAGTACACCTTTCTACCTAACTGTCCTTCTAACATTTTAGGAAAGAAATTAGATTGATTTAATATAGCTAATCTATCCTATTACATGTCTCTTTATTGTTTTAAAGGTACTCACAAGTAGTTAATTTCACAACCTGTTAAAAGAAAGTCTGATAATTGATGCTTGCTGGTTTGGGGATATCTTTAAAAATTCAGCCCTGTTTGTCTTTCTCTAGGCTTCTGCCATTTCAAAATCCTCCACAAATCTGTGAAGGCTCCATCTGTGGCACCAAACAGAGCAGGGCAGGCTGGTGACTGGGATTGCTCAGGGCACACTCCAGAGCTGATTTATGCTGGGGAGAGACAGTTGTCTCAAACTGAGCCATGAAGTTTTACAATTGGCAGCCAAGGTTCAATGCCTAAGCTTTTTGCTTGGACCTTCTGTATAGAGCAGTATGCACGTACTGAAAATTGCATTAACTTCTTTCAGGCTGCTTCAGACTCATTATCTCATTCCAGGCTATATATAGCACATCTGCTTTGTCCTCATAAAACAACAGCCAGAAGTGCAGCACACAGGCAAGCTGCCTTGGCAAGTTGCCCACTGAGTAATTCCTGCCCCATCAGCATGCCCCCAAGATATAAAGAGAACGTGGCAAGGGCAGAAAACTTTACCCATAGAGAATTTGCTGTCATTTCTGATCTGCAAAGATCTTTAAAATAATTTTCTACCTTTAAAACACACTTTTGTGTAAAAAAGAATGCTTCAAACAGGTGGAATTACAAGGTCACACATACCACAGCCCTTCAAATATGTAGTATTTAGAAATCACCCTCTGAGATTTTGGCTCTCTGCCTATATGTAGGTATTTCTCAGACAACATTTTTGTCTGATCCCTCACAAGAGAGCAGACAGAAGTCAGGAAACATCAGGTCACTTATTTACTTCAGCCCATAGTTTATAAAATCAGACAGGAAGGTATCTCTTTCCAGACTTGCTGACTACCCCTTGCACAGTGTCCCAGATTCTCCTGTGGCTCTCTTTCATGCCCAACTTTCAAGGTAGCTTTTGAAGGCTAAAGGAAGACTCCTCAGGAAACAAAGCAGCAAGGTCTCCTGACATGAGCAGATTAAGACAAAATAGCCCTGATGTCCTTCACTGTATGACAGGTTTCAGGCTGGAATAATGTGAGGGGTGTTCAAATCTCACCCAGTACTACACAGAGACATAGGGAATGAGCCAAGTGTCTCAGCTTTAAGTTTTGCTTAACAAGATCTGGCAACCTGTTTTTGCAAAAAGCTTACTCTTGATCTCTCCATGGATTCTTTGGATCTGCTTCCCTCTAAAGGCCATTTAGTGAATTATTGTATTGTCCTGAATGTCAATCAAGTCTTAATGTGAAATCAATTCTCAGATGTATTCCTTATCTGGAGAGGTGTTTGAGCTCGATGAAGGAGAGAAATACTTTCAGGGTTATTTCTTGTTGTAAGAGATCTTAAAAGAAATAATTTAGCAGTAAAGGCAGAGATTTATATCAGCAAGCAGAGGTTTTCATGATAAAATTCTATGTAAAAATGAGAGTCAAGCGTGCATGCTTTTATAGTTCCTTATTGCACAAAAAAGTGAGTTACAAAAGCGAACTGGTTTGTCCCAAGAAGAAATTGGGGTCTGGCCATCCTTGCTTCCAATCCCATGCTCAGAGGAATAAGTGATTCTTTCCAGATGGACTGAGGCATTTGACCTCTCAGGCATAGCTGCAGAATTGCTGCAGTTTCATGTGATCCCAGGTAAGCAGCTTTGTGATGCTGTAGGTCTTGGGCAGACTGCTTCTTATATCAAAAAGTGAATTTCTCCTTCAGCTGAGATGATGGGCCATGAAACTGAGACCTTTAATTGAGGTGTTGGACTTCCATTGAACTCAGAGTATAAAGATAATCACAAGCTGGAGTGGCATGTTAAGAAATGGGTCGTTTTGCCTGCTTGGTTAAGGAAAAAAAAAGGAGGCATTTAAAGGGGATACCTGTTTGTTATTTGGGCAGGCCATGGGAAATAGGATAATCTCTAAGTATACTGGTAATCTGAGTAATAATCATTGTCAGCCAGCATTTTTGCACAGCTTCAGCACTGTATAGACATCTCTGGAGGGGAGGGGATCAAATTTTAGGTAAATGGAGTACATCTCTCCAGACCTCTCTACAGAAGGAGCATGGGAAATTACACTCCTGAATTAAATTGAATGAATCAGGGTCTGAAAGAAAGGCTCATACAACTTAGACAGAAGGGAATAATTGAGATACTTAAACACAAGATATCTGCAAAGTCCTTAAAATACCTGAAACTTTCTGCAGGGCTGGAAAATATGGTAAAGAAGACACACATCCCCCAGTTAGGGCACTGGAAGATGCTTTAAGACAATTAAAATGGCACTAGCCTTATATGCTTATTACTTGAGTTGCTCCTTAGCTCTTTTTTTAGCGTACTCTAAGTGCCCTAACCAGAGATGAAATTGTCCTTTGGGACTGCCTCTCTTCTCTCTTCAAACTATAAGAATCTGCCCAAAAAATTTGAGGCAAATCTTTTAGCTAAAGCTGGCTAAGCTGCATCCTGCCCTGATATAAAGATATGTCTTTATCATCCTGCCCTGATATCAAGATATAAAGAATAGGGGTCCTTAAATGTTTTAGCCTCTTCCAGGTGTAATGTGAATCCAGGTGCCTCCCAGCTATCTGGGGTCAGTTTTTAGAGACTGAAGTCTCCAGGTGCATTTGCCCACGCTGACTGGGTCTTCACCAGGCCCTTCATCAACCCCACCATCATTGTCCACTCTATGTAATTTATTTCACTTACAGCATCTATTTTGGTGGCAATGAATTCATTTGACTAAAATACAGACTGTCATGTGTTTCTGAGGACAGCAGGCTCTACACATCAGCTTTGCCAATAGACAGCACCTTTTCTTTATCTTCAACCTGATCCTAAATACAGTTTTAGTGTTTCTTAAGACTGCTCATCCGTCTGTTATGTAACCATGCAACCTGCCCTGCGATGTTCTGCTCAGTGTCTGCTGGAAACAAGAGTACTGCCACACACTTCACTCTTTCCAAGGTCAGCCCCAAACTATAAAGCTTGTACAGTTGCCATTGTAAGGCTCAGATGAGAAAAATGAAATTAAATTAAATTAAATGGTATGAGGAAAACAAATGTTTTCATGTACTCAAAAGCACCACCAACCAGGTCACTTACTGTAATTCACATTTAGTTCTCCTAAAAGGCTGAAAATGTAATAGTATCTGGAGAATTGATGCTTGGAAAGTCAAGTAGCCTCATTCCACAATTCCAGATAATACCAGAGGATGTTGCAGTGTCCCATCAAGGGGATTGGGCAAATCTACAGAGAAAAATGAGCATGTGTAACAAATCAATACCATGTTTGTTCATTTTTGTAATAAAGGCAGGGGGAAAGTGGCAGGACATCTCCCATATACACATATGTAGGTCTTTAACCTACAAGAGTGAAGATGTAGCTCCTGGCCAGGAATAAATGCACTACTGACTGTCACTGAAAATGGAGCTTGCCTTAGGAAGGGCAACTTTATGGGACATTGTGAGAGGGAAGCCAATGGACATTTTATGCTGTTGCCAGCACACTTGCTCCTGTGTCTCTCCCTCCACATCCAAAAATCTCCTGGGGTAATTTAAAATTGTGGGGCAGTTGAGATATGTGAATCCTCAAACAAGAAAACACTGTTCCATGAAATATAAGGTGCACTATTAGAGGGACCATTTAATATGCCCCATAACATCTGAAACTCTTCAACAGAACACAGAGATAGCTGAGACATCTAAAAGAGAAAAAAATAAATAGTAAGTAGGTGGGGTAAAGTTGAATGAGTCAGTAAAATGGGAAGAAGTGATCAATTTTTTACTTCAGCCTGTGAAAAGGAAAAAAATATAATGCAAGAAAACAAAAGCAATGGCAGAAGATTGAAATGGCAAAGGATTTCAGGTAGAGAGGTAAGCAGGTGAAAAACCTTTCCCTCCCCCATAGAGATGCCATGAAGCACAAAAGAATACATGTAAAAGCCCATCAGATAACTCAGCTGAAGAGCATCGTCATGGTTTCACCAACATATGCTGAGGTCTACTCACATGGCAAATTTGCAGTAGACCTTGCCTGGGAAAAGCATTATTTTTAGGATTAAAGCATTCACACTGGAACTTCCCTACTACGCCCCCAAATGCCAAAGTACAGAACAGAACAGATATTTCCATACAGATCACTTTGGCCAGAATACATTTGCCTCAAAAAATTCCCACCAACTCGTCCCATTCCACACTCTAAAATGCAGCAGTCTTGTAACAAGAACAGATCCAGAGCTACTCCCAGTGGGAACCTCAGGAGGACATTAATTAGCTGCCAGTTCTGCAAGTGCCAAGCAATAAAGTTCCCACTGACCCACCTCCCTCGCCACCTGCTGAGCATCAGAACAGCCCAGTACCACAGACCAGAGCAGCACATCCCAGCACCTCTCCCTCCCAGGAGTAGTAAATTATTCAGTGGACAAGGTCTGCCTGAATAGATACCTGAAGAGATGCCTGTAATTCACTTGAGGGCAGTAAGAGGGCATGCCAAGGCAAACACATTCCAGGCGACTTGCAACACCGTGTGAAATTTCACCCCATCATAAATAACACAGTAAATGTGAATGTTGCATTTCCCAAGGTACTGGTAGGACACAACCTTTTCCCTAAAGAGCAGACATGAAGGAAACATATCACTGCTGCTCCTTAGCCCTGAAAGGCAGATCAGATGGATTCCTGCAGCAGGGATGACAGTGTTATCCACTCATCCCACCTGCTGCCTCTGGGGCAAAGAAGGATGCTTCAAAAGCCTTGTACTCTGGCTGTCAGGGCACACACAGTACAAAAATACCTGGGAGAATAATGAGCAAAGTTGGATGCCTTCCTTTTCCTGATGTGACCTTTTCACTGTGTTCTAGCTGTCCACAGTACAATAACTCAATTTCATCCCAATTTGAGGCCATATCCTACCACGTGCATGAAAGCCAACCCACTTGGTATGACGAAAGCAGAATTTTTTGTTTGTGTCTATATCTTATTTGTCAACAATCAGGTTCAACCATCCAGGGATATAACAGGCATCATCTAAGAAGAGAGAAATCCTTCCCAAGTGTGACCAGTGGGGCTGTTCACAGACAGGACATGCCTCAGACAGTTGCCAAATTGTGGGTACTGTGTGGAGTTCATCACTGGTCTGAAAAGTTGCTTTTTCAGAGGTGCACAACCGGTCACTCATTTCAACAGCACTGCCTCTTGCGTTGAGCAACTCTAAACTCTTGAGTTTAGAAGGTGGGGCTCACATCACTAATTTTAGCAGTCTAAAGAGGATGTCTAAGGTAATAATCTCAAAGCTCTTCTGCAATAAGTGAAAGGAGACAGGAATCCCCAGAGAAATGTGTATGAGGTCAATGAACTGGACCACCCACTGGAAGTGTCCGTCTACCAGACATGGAGTTTAGAGTCAGTGGCTTAGGCTTAGGCTAAATCCTAAACTTGAGACAACTATGTTAAGACAGACAGATCCCATTCAAAATCAGTAAATGGCTCAGGCTTGTGGTTCACAGGTGTTTGTAATACAAATTCCTCATGGATTCCTCCCTATCCACAGCTGTGTTATTGAAGAGTAAGTCTTTCTTATAAAATGACCATATCTCTTATTTTGCTGTGCCTTCCTACCTTCATGCCAGAACACTCCTAAGAGCTGAGAGGCTCTTCCTCAGGGCTTGCTACTTCTCCTCACACAAGTTTTCCCTGCCCACAGGCAGCATATTCTGAAGTGCCAGACATTTCCATGTCTCTCAGGTCCACAGGAGACAGATTTATTTCCTCCAGAGTTGTTGTGACCAGTTTGTTTCTCTCTTGTCCTTTCTCACTTTTTTCACTGTCCGCTCCTGTTGCAGGCTGTGCATCCCCATGCTTTCATGTTGCTTGCATGGAGTATAAAAATGTTAACAGAACTGTTCCTCTGTCACTGTGCAGAGTTTGGGAACTCAGGGGAAATTCAGTTCCCAAAGAACAGATTTTTCCCATCCTTAGAAAGCCTATGGGCCCTGCTGCTGTGAGATCCCAGTAGCAAAATGCATTCAATTCCAAGATCAGATGTAGTGCAGGAAGCCATGCTGCCTTTTGAGATGTCAGAAGATGGGACCCACCACTAATTCACACAGGCATGGCTGGGAGTGGGGAGCAGTCAAGGCTCCCTGGATGTGGAGCATGGCCAGATCTGCAAGCTCTCCATTTCAGGGGAACAAAAGATGCTTCTGGGGATAGCTGGGGGCTACTGGAGCTCTGCACTGGACTCAGTCCATCACACATGGAATGCTGGTGGTTGCTGTACTACCCAGTATGGACCAGAAGCCACATATAGGACCCCAGGTTTTTACTGATGTTTGAGCATATCTATAGTCATTTTTGTGTAGTTGTGGGTAAGAGCAGCTGAGACCCAGCCTGGTCTCTGTGGAATGGCAAAAGGGTTGGACACTAAATGTTTTTTTGTATGTTCCAGTATTAGTCCTTTTCTCCAGAAGAAGTGGGTCTTCATCTTTTCATATCTATGTGCTGCCCCACTGCTTCACCCTTTTCAAAGACAGTAAGCAAAGGTAATACCTGATAGCTCAGCAAAGCTAGCTGTCAGTACCATGTCTGACCTGATCCTGCCTTATTCAAGCTGGGGAGAAGAACTGGCCTGAAGAACAGCTCGTTTCACAAAACAGATCTCATTTCTTATTCCTGGCAAAGTGCCTTTTCTTTCTCAGAATGCCTGGAGGGAACTGATTATTTTGCTGATCCTTTTCACACCCTTGGCTAAGACTGCCAAAGATGCTATGACCAGGGCCTGTCAGCAGTGCAAAGAGTAGTTTGTGATCTTTGCAAATTTAACACAGTAAATCCATTTGATGATGTGTTTTATTTGCTATTTGCTTACTGATACCCAGCCAGGATCCAGTGAGATTCCGAGTGACCACACACCTCCACCACATGACCGTGTCATATCAGTGGAAAGCAGATTCCCTGCAAACACTTCTGCTGAGAGCATACAGGCTCATTATATCAGACTCTGGTAACTACCTGCTCCATTTTACTCTATCCTGCTTAAATCAGAAGATTGGAAGAAGTGTCATTCAGCTGAATTGGATGAGACAACTCAGAGACAGGAATGTCCACATCCCACCTGGAAAGCTGTCCACACTCCTTTCACATCCCTTTTCACACATTTCAAGTTTCAGTCAAGGAACCTCTCATTTAGAGGGTAAACTATCAGCTTTCTCTTTTTTGATGGCTGAAATTACCATTCTTCCAAGGTCAGACTTTCTAGGACCAACCGTTTCTTTCACTTGCATTATCCGCCTGCCACATTTGCTTGTTCAGGGAGATAAGGCGTGTGATGTAACCCTGAAAAGAGCTTTTTCTTCTTACAAGTGAAATAATAATTGCTGTTTGCTCTCCTGTGACTGGGTAGAGGAACTGATTGCAAACTCAGAGCTGCATAGATCCTAACACTAATTGAGCAATGTCACTACAAAACTGCCATAGTGGAGCATATATTCAGGTTTTTCATGTTGTTTTGTGCTCTGGATTTTCCAGGTGAATACATACCAATGGAAATTTAAAAAATAATAAAAAATCTTTATTTTCTTTGAGCTTCAGTGTATTCACTTGGAAATCATATTTCACAAGAGGCCACAGTCTGATTATTAACTTTGGCAGCAGGTAAATTCACAATTCAAGAGTCACGTGTGCCAGTACTCATAAGTGACCAGAAATTAGAGGATTAGTCAGCATGTAACAGCTCTGCTTTAGGACAATGAGGAGAGGATTTCACTGTATCTATGTCCCTTTTCCCTGTTTTATATGCACCAAACATATTTTCCAGTAGAGGGTGCAAAATTCATCTCCAGCAATACAAAAGCACTACGTTCCTGCCCGCCTGTATTTGTGAATGACAAAACCTTTTCAGGTTGTAAATATCTCCGTTTGTAAATATGGGATTCGACATTAAAATATTTGACAGTAAAAAAAGTCATCCCATGACATTTGTAATATAGATGATTCCATAAGAACCTGCCCATTTTGCTTCCTTTTACAGTCAATAAAATGAGTTAGGCACTCAGGGACACAGTTCTCCCAATTCACCCTACATTTATCAGCTGAGTAGCTCTGCAGACTCCTTTGACTATGGTGCATGGAGCTCTGATGACTAGCCCAGATGTGGACAACTGTGCTTTGGCCATCCAAGCTAAACAGAATCCCCCCTTTTGCATTTGCCAGGAAATGCTCTACAGTGACAGAGTGGAACAGGGTTGCCTATAATGTGATAATGCCAAACACCACTTGTCATATTGCATCATACTCACTTCAGATGTAAATGAACTTGTGGGAAGCTCTGATTACTTTGTTTGTGGGGCTACCATCAATGTTGCAATACAGAGCAGACTGAAGGGTCATTTGCAGAGGCATTGAAGAAGTCTTGGCTGGCAAGGAAAGGGAGAGGAAGAGAGGTGTCAGTGTGGTTAGACCACATTGTTAGCAATGGCAGCTGTCACACAGATCGATAACTCTCTTTATTCAAGTGTCATCAATCCCTGTTACCACTTCACATAGCCTTAGTCAGTGATCTTTAAACTTCACAGACCACTGGATCTTGAGGAAGAGTTTGAAAGCTTGAAGTAAATCCTTCATGCTAAGCTTTCCTCATAACTGTTCATATGAAAATGAGCAAGTATGCATCATTATTCAAAATAATGACTAATTTCAGAGATAGAAATGCTGTGGAGATTTTATCACCTCCACTGAATATGATACAATCTTCAAACCTAGTTCTTCTGTGATTTATGTACTCCCAAGGAGTTTCTTTCAGCTCAAAGACATAACCCTGCCCCTTAAGCATATATGATACAGTCATCACACAAAAACTCTTCAGTTAAGGTGTCTCTGCATGCTCAGGTGCAAAGCCAGTGTCACATTTCCAGCCATGGTTCAGCCAAATGGGGAGGTTACACAGTGTGCCCTCTGTGGTCTCAGCATACAAAGGTGGGCAAAAATTTGCATTTTTCTGGAGTCTCTGGTCTGAAAATTGCTTCCTAGGCACAAAGGCATCTCAGCCTCACCCTCGCTCCCAGCAGGCAGGGATAACTAATGTAGTAGTATTCTCTTAATTTAAGAAGCAACAAGAGTCTAAAAAAAAATACATGAGCATACTAATACAGAAGGCAAGGTCAACCCTTTCCATCACCATTCAGAGATCCTTTCTGACACAGGCATCAGAAAGTGGTTTAGGAGCTGGAGAAACAGCACTCACAGCTGCTTCACACCATCAATAAAATACTCCAATATCAAGAAAGTAAATCCCTCATTGACTTTCCTCTTTTGGTATAGATCCTTCACTGCTATAATAATAATAATAATGCCACCAGGATGAGCTCATAATCATAGAATCATAGAATAATAGACTACTCTGAGTTGGAAAGGCTCCATCAGGATCATCAAGTCCAACTCCTGGCCCTGCACAGCACCATCTCTAAGAATCACACCATGTGCCTGAGAGCATTGTCCAAATACTTCTTGAACTTTGTCAGGCTGGTGCTGAGACCCTTTCCCTGGGGAGCCTGTTCCAGTATCCAAACACCCTCTGGGGGAAGAACATTTCCTGATATCCAACCTAAACCTCCCCTGACTCTGCTTCATGCCATTCCCTTGGGTCCTGTCTCTGGTCATGAGAGAGAAGAGATCAGTACCTGCCCCTCCACTTCCACTTTTGAAGAAAGTACAACTGGCAGTTAGTTTTTTATGTGAACCATTTAGGGAGCTGGTCATGAGCAGACATAATTTAAATAAGGCTGCAAGTCTCTGGATGCACAGTGTAGAAGTAATTGTGTGAACCAGTGCCTGGCTGTTCTGAAGGGAGACACAAGGCAGAGCAGGACTAGAGGTCATTGACATGACCTGGCAGTTTCATCCTTCTAATAGAAAATCTGGCAAGCTCTACTGATGAGTACAAATTACTCCAAAATTAATCATATGAGAGGGTGATTATACAGGGCCACCATCATAACTCTGGGTATTCCCAAGCTTGCAAATATTTTGGGACAATAGTCACTGAAGGTGATGGAACACTAAAGTGAAAAGTATTGTGTTGCAACAGTACAGAGTATGCCCACAGAAATGCTAAACACTGTTCTCAGTGCTCATCTGAGGATCAGGAACAGCTTAAGGTGGCTTATCTCACCAGGCATGACTTCTGCCATACAAGCAAAAAAGTGAAATCAGCATCAAATGCTGGAAGTCATCAGGGAAAAAACCTCAGAAACAAACACCTCTCAGGTCAATACTACTGCAGTCCTATTGAAAACAAATGGACATGACTCAAGCACTTTACTTCCCTATTGCAAAAAACTCAGCTGTTGTACAAACAAACCAGCACAGAATGTCATACTTTGTTGTAACCTGCTGTTTGAATGAAGATGAGGAACAATAGCGACCTGAGATTCACAACCAGCTCATTTGGGAGCTCTTCTGTTATGGAGTACACACCAAAGCAACTTCTCTTCCCAGACAGTGTAAAAAAAAAAAAAAAAAAAGGATGAGAAGCAAAATCCTAATGAAATTATTGTCCTGGTGGGCATTTTTAGGCCTGCAAAGCAAAGCTACAAAGGAATTACAAAGGAAGTACCTCTCTGTTTTGCAAGTAAATTTAGATAATTCCTGATAAGGCTAATGGACAGCTGTAATTATTACATACCCATCCCACTTCTAGTAATTAATTATCCTATGGATATACTGGTAGTGTGCAGTAGTATGTGAGAGCATTGACTGCAGAAGAAATTCTCTGGATAAAGAGAGACCCTGCTGTAGACACCATTTGTAGTGTCCTATTATAGATTTCTGTAAGGAAAGGGAAAAGAACATTTTCATCAGCTAAGAGAAGGGATGGTATGTGTCCTGGGTTGTTTCAGTCTCCTCTACTTATCCTAAACCATTATTTCTCTCTTGCTATTTTATGAATTGGTTTCATCAGTTTGTAATGGTAATGTGTTTAATGTCATCAAGCAAATGTGAAACTGTGGTTGGTGGGGTTGTTGCCAAATAATTTTTCTTCCATATCTAGGAAATAATAGTTTTGACAAGAGCCTGATCTCTTTTGAGACATAGTATAAGGCAGGGATATATAAAATAATTTGTATCACATCCTTTCAATATAAATTAATAAATATGTATATGAGTGTTCTTGTTTGCTGTGTTCTAACACGAGAGATTTTTTTGTGTAAGATCAGTAGGTGGTATTTCAGCCTTCTTGAAAACCTACAGAGAAAATTCTGCTCTCAGGGGTGTGCATCCTAGAATAATGGCGTTGTTTTATTTACTTGTGCGTATTAATATATTCAATGATGCCAGTGCCACAAAAAGAACTTGCAATGATTTCTTGGCATGATGAGTTTGTGGCATAAATCATTCCCCCAAGCACAGTGACAAGCTTTGATGTACTCAAGAGTAGGCTTCTTTCACTGAGTTCAAAGTTCGGAAGTTCAAAGGCACTTCTGATTAGAAATTAACCCAACACTTTACAAATGAGAAAGGAATGACCTATTCCATGCCTGAAAAACTTGGCAGAGGCCATTCCCACAAGCCAGCAGACCACCAGCGTGCCCAGAAATGTCTCACAGAAGAGAGGTTGAGTTCAGGGGCAGCACAGACAGGAGAGTGACCTCATACAGTCCTGCCTTGGAAAACAGAGAGCCCCTTGACTTCTCCAAGCCTTGTTGGTAGAACAGGTCTGCAACACAAGCTGTTATGTGCTTTATTTACAGTGCTCTGCATCACTCCTACCACATGGTAGATATTGATCTGAATATCTAGGAGGATTCCCACCCTTGGGATACCCTACCAGTCCCAGGCTGTTCAAGCAAATCCAACCTTCCTCTCTTTTCTTGTGTGGCATGGACACCCCTAAGCCTAGAGGCAGCAGATTAATCACTGAAATGCATCTGGGCAAGGATCTTTTCAGCTGACAGGCATGCATCCAAGGATGCTGCTGCTCCCTCCCAAAAGCCAAGAAACACCTCAGCACTTGTGAGGTACTTGGGGCACCTGGGCAGCTTCTGCTTGCACAAGGCACTCGCTGTGGGAGCCAGTGCTGAAGATGTGAGAGGGGCAGAGGGATGAGCGCTTCAAACTCGAGAGGCTCATCTGCTGAGCCACTCATGCTGCGATTCACTGGGATGAGAACAGGCAGACAATGTCTACAAGCTAGGAGGAAGGCCTTGAAGAACCCAGGACAATATTGGGCTGCTGGCGTGGGTGAACAGAGGCTGCTCAGTCAGCATGAGATTTGCTGGAAAAAGACAAGAATTAACTTCTGTTGAACACAGGGAAGGATTGCACTTTCCCTTTAATTTAACTGTGGTTTTTAATTTCTGTACTTTAAACTCAGGCCTCAAAACCTGTCATGTCTTCCATTTCTCTGGTCACCCTGTACAGAGCTGGGGGGTGACCTGTGCCTGAGGCTGGTAATCTGCAGCCATCATTCCCACAGAAGTGGTGGTTTGACACAGGGGGAGCCTGCAGGCAGGAGAGAGGCACTTGTGCTTTTGGTCATGCTTAAGCCGTCCTCAGTCTGCACTGGGGCTTGTGCTGCCGGAGTTGGAGAACAGTTGTGGCAGAGGTGAACATAACCTCCTGCAAAGAACAGGCAGGCAAAGGGCTTGCAGCAACCTCCAGGGCATACACCTGCTCAACGAGGATCCCAGCCTGAGCTTAGATCCTGTTTGGGATGGGAGGAAAATTGAGACTTGTTCAGGCATGTGATCCCAAAATCAATATTTTCACAGCTCAGGGCATGTGACGTGTCTCTGGAAGGTGCCTGGTGAGGAGGACAATGGCTGGCACAGAACTGCAGCTCCACACAGCTCCAGTCACAGACCAGCCTGCACACAGGCATCTGTGAGCTGGTGCCTACAGCCCATGCCTCTAGATTTCCTTTACAAGCAGGAAAATTCCTTGCATAGCACCGCACACTTTCCAGAGATGTCCTGTATTTAATGGGACTGGAGGGCATAGGGTGGGATTTCTGGCTGGCAATAGAATTTCATGCATTTTTATGTTTGCATTTCATACCAAAGCACAGAACTTCACACTAACAGTATATTCAGCAATTGCACAAACACTTCCTCCAGCTATATTTTAATGTTTTTGTCCAGTTCTCTAATGGATAAACTCAGCCTGTAGCTTTTGCATGCCATGTCCTAGCTCTCTTTTACAAAATCAGGTTTTTCTTGTATGTATTTAGAAAAGTTAACAGTTCCCAGAATACCACATGAACAAAATGCTCTGGGCCATCTTTCCAAATAAATCCTTAATCCTCAGACATCACTGAAAGTAATTTTTGTCAATAGTGTGCAATCCAGTAGAAAAACAAAGAGCAGTCATTAAAGAAAATCAAACACACTGGTGTCTCCAGTCTCAATGTTTGGCATCCGCTGGCATTTTTATTTTGCTGGCATTTGTCAAGCAATTTACAATCAAAACCCACTGTTTTGTCACCCGGAGACTTCTGAAACATGAATTTGCTGTTGAAAGATTTTCTAATTCCTGTCCACATAAAATAACTACAGCAAACACTGGAAAAGAAAAGGAAACTGAACTTTCCCAGAGCTAGAACCAAGTAAAGAGATTTCTGCATCATCCCATTGCCTGCCACTATACCACTTTTTTGAAAATAAAAAGTGCAGTGCAATATTTAATTCCATATAATACCGCCAAAATCAGAAACATGCTCAATTTCCCACATTATAAACTGCAACTTAAGTCAAAACTATTTAAGAATTTCTCCTTTTCTAAAAGACAAAATGCATTTATGATATGAAAAAAAGATACTTTATATAATTATAATAATGAATTTTCAAAAGTAATTCTGCCCTTCTTCACCCGGTTTGCAGCTAAAGGGAATTTAAAAGCTGCAATGAGCACATAAATGAGCCACTGAAATAAACAATCAGCTGAGAAAAGACACTTGAACAAAGAGGAAAACAAAGAGGAAAACAGAAGAAAACCCCACAGTGCATACCTGGATCTCTATTATCAGTGGAAAAGGCTTTATTTCTTTGCAAGGGCAATGGCAAGGTAGAACTACTGCAATGTAATGGAAGAAAAATACTTTCCGTATGGGACCATGAAAGCATTAACATAACAGGCAAAGCACATTATGTCCTGCCCTTGGCAAATGTCTTGCTGGCTACTCTGGACTGTGACCCAGCAAAAATAAGCAGTCCAAATGAATTTTCTCCTAGGTAATATACTGCTTCATTTACTACATGCAGTAGCGGACTGTTTCTTCAGGAGTCAGCATGGAGGCCGGCTGAACATTACACTGAAGAAATAGGAAAAACATGGTGCTGCACACAGATTGCACACAAAAATGAGCTGAAGTGTTGCTTGGTTCACTAAAAAACTTCCAAGTTTGTCTGATCCAGTCAATATTTGAGTAGGCAATGCTCTCAGTAGATGGGAAGATGAGGGGAACTTGATCATATCCCCCAGCACAAACACACTGACATTGACACCTATGTTTTAAGATTTTTTTTTTGTCCTCATCTCTCGTTACTGCCACTTTTATTTGTGATTTCTTACGCTCAGAAAATTTAAATTTAATTTTAAATCTGTCCTCTTTATCCAAGAGCCTCTACACCTGAAGGCAACCCCCCCCTTTCACTGGAGGGTTTTACCCACTTCTCTTTGAAATACACACACCACGTCAGAAACCAAATCAAACCAGAAGGATCAAAAGGAGCAGTATTGATGATGGATCAAATGCACACTAACCACAACCGGTTTATTGATTTTTGAATCTGTCACATATTATTTCCTTATTCCCTTTGTTTCTGAATTGCTTGAGCATGTTGATCTAAGACAGCTTTTAACTCCGCTTTGTCACCGTGACCTTTTTTGATCCCAGTCCGTTTGCTCTAAAATTAATTACACTGCAGAAGCTGCTTTGCTCCAGGTTGCGATTTTCAGGTTCTCAGTTAAATTATATCTTTCTATGCCACCAGCTGGGACAACTGGTGCTTGACAAACAGTGGGCCAGGGACAGAAAACCACAACACCATCTTCATGGCACAACCATTCCCTGAGTAAAAAAGGAGCCCCTGTGGGAACTGGGGTGATGAACCAGAGGAAGGCATGTGGAAGAGCTTCCTTGCAAATAGAGATGCTGGTGGAAAGCTAAAAGGCAGAAACTCACCTTCGCCTGTCTCTCCTTCCTTCAAACTGGAAACTGGAACAAATAAATGCATGGTGAGGGCCAGGCTACACCTAAGCAGGGCTAGGTAAAGAGCACGTGTACATGATCACCTCACTCATGCTGTGCTGCAGCTTATTTCTGCCTCCTCCAGGGCCTTTGCCAGTCTCCTCACATCTCCTCAACCACTCTCTCCAGTTGCTGCCACCCCCCATTAGGTGAAGCACACACTGAACATCTTTGCTCCTTCATCCACGTGGGAAATGATCCCTCTTTTCCAGGAGCTTGTCTCTTCTTTTCATCCCTGCCCTGCTGTCTCAGGAAGGGTATTCCACTGGCAGAGCTAAAGGTCTCTGTGTCATGTGCCCCCCTTGGGATTTTCTCTTGCGTGTCCAGAGGCATCCTAAAAAAATAAATTAAAAAAGAGGATGACCATGGAAAATTTCCTGTGTGTAAACAGCTGAAAAAGTAGTTAAATGCACTGCTGTTATGAACTGAAATGCACCTATCTGTGAAAAGAAGATTTCAGCATGTGTGCTAAATAACAGGGTAGCAGGGACCACATGGAATCATGTTCTGGGCACAACATATAATCTGTGATCATTAGTGCACCTGGGTGCCACTTAGAGCTATAATAAATCAAATGCAGCCCAGTGCTCCTCCATCTGCTCCAGCGAGGTAACAAAATCACAGGGTAATAAAGTCAGGTTAGGAGGGACCTCCAGGGGTCATCTAGTCCAAAACACATCTAATCAGATGGGTTTGTTCAGGGCCATGACCGGTTAAGTCTTGAGCACCTCCAAGCAGGGAGATGCCTCTCTGGGCAGCCCGCCCCCAGTGCTTGACCATCCTCCTGGTAAACAATTTATTCCTAATACCTAAAGGGAATTTCCTGCCTTCCAACTCATGCCCCTTGTCATGTTGCTGTGCTCCCCACAGAGGGTCAGCTCCTGCTTCTGCGTGTCCTCTGGCTGGAGCTATCCTGGTGCCTGTAAGAAATCACAGAATCCTCCTACCCAGATCTACCAGGTGCTCAGGAAAGAGCAGAAACCAGCTGTGGCACACAAGGGCAGAGGACATGCTCGGTGGGAAAGCATTCCCACTGCAGGGAACCAATATCCAAACATTGTCCTGCCACTCAGGCACTGGTCAGGATCCAACTTCTTTGTCTTTATGGCTCACTGGCAAGGATCTGAACTTCTGAACACCGACTGCTCTGGAAAACCATTTTCCTTTCTGCCTGCCCCCTCAGTTAAATAATTTTAAATTCTATTACTTACAATATTCCTTTTATTTTAAAAACTTTCTAAAATTTTGCACCTTTCTAAATTGCATTACATAGGCTCTTAAAATCTGTTTTAGATTTTAGAAATTATATGTTCTTAAAATCTGTCCAGATATTTCCTGCCTTTCCACAGCAATCTTAGCAAAACTTAATTTGATGTGGCGGCCACTTCTGACAGACAAGAGCTGCACCTGTGCTGTTGGCCAGGAGGAATGCACCTCCAGGAAAGTAGGAGATGCACTTCTTCACATTTCCTGCTGAGTTTGTTAAACAGGTTATATCTATTTTTAAAAGATTGTATTACAAACTTTCAGCGAACTACACAGGCTTTTCTCAACAAAATTAAGGCAAGCTGAAAAAAAAAGAAAGAAAGAAAGAAACAAAGCATTAATCACAGTGTCAAGAAACAAAGTCAGTAATGTCCGAATGCACTGAACAGAGAGAGGGAGAGGGGAAAGTTTATGGCTTGAGGAATGCAATTTTTCACTCCTTTAAAATGCTCTGGATTGTCAGTTCCTATTAATTTTTTACTTTTTGTTATGTAATATATGAACTGCATAGCTAAAAATCATTCTTGTCCTGGCAGTTTACAAAAGACATGCAGTAATTTAATTTAATTATTTTTTCCACCACTTAAGAAAAACAACGATAGCACCCCCATCAAGGACTGGTGATTATTAACTGATGTTCCCAGTCTGATGGATTTTTTTTTTTAGGTGAGACAGAAACATTCCTTTGCTTGCTCTCTTTTGAGGAAGAGGATCTGGTTGCTCATTTTTTAGGCGGCACTTTGTTCTGCACAATGCAGAGTGCCCTGCAAGCTCCTCACTTACTGTTGTGTTAATCTCCTCTAACCTACATGCCAGTTTGGGGTGCCCTCTCCAGACCTAGCACTGCCAACAGACCCAAGTGATGACACTCTTATAAGCCTGTCTATGTTCCCTATGTCTGCCTTACTTTTTCAATATTCAGACTCTCAGGAAAACCCTAGCAAACAAGGAAGCTGTCCTTCAGCTGAAGAAAAATAAAGTTGGGACTTTTTCCTTTTGCACAAGTGCTCTAGCTACCCTGGAAATCATAACATGGCAAAGCCAGGAAAGAGTCTCAAGTTGCCCAACTTATGCATGGTAAAATTACAAGAAAAATTACTCCAGGACAAAGGCATGACGACCCTAGCCTGCTTATCCTGGCTGCAGAACAAATGCTGTTGTCATCCAGTGTTTAACTTATGAGGCAATAATGATTACTTGTAATTTTGAGCCTGCAAGAGCTAAAATAATATCCTGTATTTCAGACTTGAGAGCAAAACTGTCTGTGAAGGGCTCTTCTGTACATGGCAATATAATAAAACGTTTGTACATTATAAAAATTCAACTATTTATCAATATTCCAGCCTGATTAGTAGAATGTATGTATGTAGTTCAAAAACCTCAGTAGCCTGGGGTTGGTCTCTGCTGACTGGAAGCTAGCCAATGTTATTCCAATCTACAAGAAGGATGTGAGGGAAGGCCCAGGGAACTACAGACCTGTTAGTCTTACTTCAGTTCCTGGAAAAGTTGCAGAGAAGATCACACTGGGTACTGTCAAAAGGCATTTAAAGAACAATGCGATCCCCAGGCACAGTCAACACAGGCTCACAAAGGGAAAATCCTGTTTAGCTAATTTCATATCCTTCTATTATAAGGTCACCCACCTGGTGGATGAAGGGAAGGTGGGGAGTTTTTCTGCATTTAAGTCAGGGATTTCATAATGTCCCTTACAGCATCCTTCCACACAAGTTGTCCAGCTGTGGGATGAATGGATTCATGGTGTGCTGGTGAAGGACAAAGTCCAAAGGGTTGTACAAAGGGGCCATATATGGATGGTCAATGGTCACCAGTGGCGCTCCTCACCCCTCGTTCCTGGGGGCCAGATCTGTTCAATATCAGCAATCTGATCCTGGGCTTGAACACACCATTAGCTGATGATTCCAGCCCGGGAGGTACTGTTGATACACTTGGGGGACAAAAGGTTTTGCAGAGTGATCTCAATACATTGGAGCATTGGGCAATTAATGGGATTAAATTTAATCCTATTAATGGGATTAAATTAAAAAAATCTATGTGCTATGTACCTAGGACAGAGTAATGCTGGGAATAAGTATAAACTGGGAGAGGAGTGGCTGGAGAGCAGGTCTGCAGGAAGGGGTCTGGGGCTGCTGGTCAGCAGCAGGATCAGTGTGAGTCAGCCAAGTGCCCTGGCAGCCAGGAGGGCAAATCCCTTCCAGGAGTGCATAAAACAGAGCATCACCAGCCCACCAAGAGAGGAGATTATCCCTTTCTTTTTAACACTGTTGTGGTCTCACCCAGAGTGCTGTGTGCAGTGCCAGGTCCACAATTTAAGATGGATGTTGAGGTCTTTGAATGCAGCGATAGGAGGACAACAGCTGGTGAGAGGGCTGGAAATCACGTCCTGTGAGGAGTGGCTGAGTGCTCTGGGCTTGTCTTGTTTGGAGAAAAGGAGGCTGAGGGGTGATCTCATTGTCCTCTGCAGCCTCCTGAGGAGGGGAAGTTGAAGATGATCTCTTCTCTCTGAAATCCAGCAATAGGATGCATGGGAATGGCTCAAAGCTGCATGAGGGGTGATCTCATTGCCCTCTGCAGCCTCCTGAGGAGGGGAAGTTGAAGACGATCTCTTCTCTCTGAAATCCAGCAACAGGATGCGTGGGAATGGCTCAAAGCTGTGCCAGGGAAGGTTCAGACTGGACATTAGGAAAAGCACTTCATAACTGAGAGCATGGTCAAACCCTGGAAGAGGCTTCCTGGAGAGGTGGTTGATGCCCCAAACCTGTCAGTATTTAAGAGGTATTCGGACAAAACTTTAGTAACATGCTTTAACTTTGGGTCAGTTCTGAAGTGTCAGGCAGCTGGACTAGATGGTCAACACAGGTCCCTTCCAAATGAAATAGCCTACTCTAGACACATACTAATATTTCTCCCCTAAATTCTACTTTTATGCCCAAGAATCAATGAATTTTTCCACAAAAAATGAACCACAATGGTTGTTTTTCTTTAAAAAATCCACATGAGCACCTTTCTTAAATCCAAGGGAATAAACCATCCCCAGTCCAAGGGAATAAACCCCATATCAGTCAAATGACCCAGCACAAAACTGTGTGATTGTATTGACATGATCAACCTATGAAGAGAAGAAAACAGAAATCAGTCCCACAGCAGCCTGAGGAGCTTTCAAAAACTTTCCAAGTCATAACTTGTTGCGAAGCACAGGAATGAAAAAAAAAAAAAGCAACCCCAAAACCCCCCAAAAAACAACAACAAAAAAAAAAAAAACCCCAACAAAAAAACCAAACCAAAAAAACAAACCAAACAAAAAAACAAACAAACAAACAAACAATGGCTGAGTCTTTTGCTCTACTACATAAACTATAAATAGCTAAGAAAGCCAAGTAAGCAAATCCAATGCCAGAACTATGGTGGCAGGAAGACAGAGGTTGAAGAGAAATATAGAATTGTCTTCATATGGATGTTAAAGCTCCTGCCACATCAACAGGCCACAGTATCCTGGAAAACTGGAAGATGCATGAGTTAAGATGATAGTAAAGGGACTTGCAGTTGCACAAGACAAAGAAGCTGAAAAAAATTTACAGGGGAAAAACACAGCTCTCAGATGAATGTTTTCCAATGTCTTATCCTTACAGATTCCAGCCAGCATGAAGAAAATGTCACCATGGAAGAGTATATTCTTGCAACTTCCCTTACTCTTCAGCCTGGGGGGAACGCTCAGCTGTGCACTATGTCCTTTTGGGCTTAGATCACCAAAGTTGAGATCAGAAGTGCAACACCTTTCTCTGATTTTAGATGAGAAAGATGGTAACAGCTGGACTAGTAACATAAAACATCCTCAGAAGCAGCAGTGTCAGGAGATGAAAGGAGGAGCCTTTCTCTGAAGCCAAAGCAAGTCTGGTTCTCATTCACACTCAGGACACTTCACAACGTTCTGGATAAAACAGGGCTTACAAGGGAACGAGTGTATAAATTAGCCTTGCTTGAAGGGTCCTTATGGGCAGACAGAGAGTGGGTTTGAGGCTGAAATAATTTCATTTGTCCTAAGCCACCTGCATGGGCTCACCCTGAAGTCCCTGGCAGCAGACAGGTGTCCCTCAAAGAGGTGTGGATCCACACAGTACATGGCAGCCAAGCCTGGCTCTGCTGAAAGCAGCAGGTCTGGGACAGCACAAATGGCTGTTGGACATCACAGCCAGAGGCCACGGCAGCTTCAGCAGGACTGCCCACCCTCAGCAGGGTCACTCACCAGCCTGCCACTTCTGCTGGCCCTCTGGGGAGCGGTGCCTATGCTCTTCAGGAACATCCTCTTCCTCTCCTAGAGGTGTCTTGGCTGTGTTCCTGTCCCTCAACACTCCCTCCAGCCTTCTGGTTGTTGCATGACAGTGTGCTAAAAAGTTCTGATGGGCCCTGGCCAAACTTTGCCCAAATGCTACTCCCTGGATTCATAAGCAAAGCACTGCTATCAACAAAACAATAGGTGAGCTTTCCTTGTCAAGAAACACGATGACCCAAGTTTGGACTCGAGCCTCCTACCTCAACTTAATTAGATCCTAGTTGATAGCTTGATCTACTTTACCACTACCAACATAATTCCAGTCTGCAAGAGCTCAAAGCACTATGATGTTGGGAAATGTTGCAAAAATCTTTCTTTCCTTTTTCCCTTCTGCTGCCATGTCCTAGGATAACTAGATCATAATATCATGGAGATGGGACTTGGATCTGTAGTCATCCCAGTGTTCCAAAGTGAGCTCTGGCTACAGCCTGACACCACACAGGAGGCTGGCTCACCTTCTTCAGGACCCTGTTTCTTTTCCCTCCTGGGAAGAGAGGAAGGCATCTTGGCACAGAGGTTGAATGGAGCTGTAGCATGCCCCATGCCCAGCGCTGCTGTGCAAACACTGCTTTTCCCACTACCTCTTCCCTGCCAGTGCTGCTGTGCGTCACCTGAAAGTCAGAGGGTACCAAGGAGGCAGAGAGCAGGCAGGGAGCCACTGCTTCAGCAAATGCATCTGTGGACCCCCTTTTACCCCGCTGGAGCACTAACATCAAAATACACCCTGTTCCCACTGTGACACACATCCAAATGTACATCAAACTTTGAGGTTTTTCTTCTTTCTCCCTTTTTCTTTTTTTTTTTTTTTAATATGTCTGTAAGGTGGTTACATCCGGGTTTGTGTCCACACGGCAAAACCAAAGAGCATTCATCAGAAGAATAATGATGCAAATATGGCTTCTTATCCTCCAGTGATTGCCCATCTGGCAAAAAGGTTTAGAAAATGTAACAATAGTTTTGACATAAATAGGAGGAAAGTAAAGACCGGCAGTGTACTTTCCACATCAATGGCAAATATACTACTGATGTGGAAAGTAAACAGCTTCAAACGAGGAGAAACCACTGTGGATAATGCTCCACCTGTGAGCTGCAGGCTTGAATGCCACTGCATGAAAACTGAGGTAGAAAATCCCAAGTTCACCACCTCACATTGCAAAAATAGGTATGAAATGCGGTACCACCTGTGGCTGGATAATATCAGGGGCCAGCTGAAATTCAGAGGATTAAAAAACCCTGTTATGCATTTCAAAAGTTTATGCCCCTGTAGGGATATGGAGCGCTCGCGGTCGGCACACCTGTATTCTACAAGTATTCCTCGAAGCCACCCTCCTGGCGAGGCTCTTGGTGGGGAGGATGGCGCGGGGTCGTGCGGAAAGAGCCGCAAACCCGCAGCTGGGAAGGAGATGCTAAGGACGCGCCTGTCCCGCTCCTGCCATCCCCTCCGGACCCCTGCAGGAGCACCTGCGGCGGAAGGGGCGTCTAACCCCAAATTACAGGGCTGATTTGCGCCGCTGTTTGCTTTCGGGTGTGGTTCATTGCGCCCCTCCGGACCGCGCCAGGTCCGTTCTGCGGTCCCGGGGCGCTGCCGGGGCCGGGCGGGGCGGGGCGGTCCCGGGGCGATGCCGGGAGCTGCCCGTGCTGATTGGGCTGCGCTGCCGCCCCCGCCCCGCTCGGCTCGGCTCGGCTCAGCTCGGCTCGGCTCCGCTCCGCCCGCTGCCGCCGGGATCCGCCGCCCCGGGCTCCGCCGGGATCCGCCGCGGCTCCGCGCCGCCCGCCGCCTGCTGCCGGGCCCATGGCGAGCACGTCGGCGGAGATCATCGCGTTCCTGCTGACCATCTCGGGATGGGTGCTGGTGTCCTCCACGCTGCCCACCGACTACTGGAAGGTGTCCACCATCGATGGCACGGTCATCACCACCGCCACCTTTTGGGCCAACCTCTGGAAGACCTGCGTGACCGACTCCACCGGCGTCTCCAACTGCAAGGACTTCCCCTCCATGCTGGCGCTGGACGGTCAGGCTCCCGCTGCCCCCCCCCCCGACACTCCCCGGTGTCCCGGGGCCGCTCCCGGGCGGGCTCGGCGGGGCGGGCGGGGGCGGGCTCGGGGTGCGCCGAGCGGGGCCGGGGGCGGCGGGACCCGAGCGAAGGCGGCTCCCCCGCGGGTTCGCAGGTGCCCCCGTGTCCCCAGGCAGGTGGCAGCGTGCTGCTTGTGCGCACCTGTGGAAGTGGGGGTTTTTCCTCCCAAAAACCCACTAGCTGAGATTATGTTTGGTGCCCAAGTGTCCGGTTTGGGCTCTCGTTCTGTCACTACCTGCCTTTTTTTCCCCATCGGAAAGAGTGTGTGTGTGTGGATTTGACACAAGAAGAATGCAGGCAGATTTTTCTTGCCGATCTGTTTTCCGACTGCCGTGACATTCCTCTTTTGTATGGTTTTGCCAGCCATGCAACGGTCGGTGGAGAAGAACAAGCCTTGGCGTCGTTTTGTTTTAATTAATGTTCCTTTGCTGGTTTTGCTAAGTGGTTATTAACTCAGATGTAATTGCTTCATTGATAAATGACAGTGTGAAAGCTCGGGGCAGTCAGGGATGCAAAGGTATGCAGAAGGGATGCATAGCTTTGCTCAGCTTTAAAGGCAGTGCTATTTTGAAGCAAAGCTAAGAGTTTTGCTATAGGGCTTGAAACCAAAGATTGAGTTGGTGCTGCGTTTCTTCCCTCATTAAGGGGCAACATTTTTGCCCTTTAAGGAAGCTGTACTGGGAAACTGTTCACTGCAGGAAATCTCTACAACTAAACTTTTAGTTGATAAATCCACACCAATTATGGCTGGTAGAAACAGGAGAAGTGTGTATGACACTGGTTTATAGCTTCAGGAGTGGCTGTAAAGAACGGGAGGAAAGGCTTCTAAAATTATGGCACCTTTTATAAGTTTTTGCAGTTATAAATGAATGCAATATGCAGTTTGCCAGTGGCTTTGATACTCACAAAAGATCATGCCTACTGTTCACAGCCTGGCAAGACATTCCCTTTGCACTGGAGGCTGAGCAGGTATTTTGGTGTAAAAGCTCTGTTTAAGAGGAAAGGAAGGTCTGTTAATCTAATCACTAACAGAGATTAATACTAATTCTAACAGGGATTAATATGAACATGACGTTAATGCCAGTATCAGAAAACCTTTAACCTCTGTATGTAGAAAAGGCTGAAAGAGGCCAAGATACCAAAACGAGGTAACACAGGCAACCCTTAAGCAGCACTACTGCAGGATGCTTCCCTCGGGGGGAGAAGTGCTGTTCCCAGACTTTATTTTGACCCAGCCCTGTGGCAGCAGAGGAATTTGCCAGTTCCTCCAAAGGGATAGGAGAGCTGGCTGGCCTCCATTGACATCAGTCACTCTGTGGCAGCAGCTGAGAGTGTAATTTCCAGGACTGGGCAAGGAGCAGGGGTCTCTGTGCAGGCAGGCATGGAGCGATCATTGGTGCGAAACCTTTTGGATTTCTTGAACCTATTGTTTAGCTGTTCTTTTAGGTCTCGGTGAATCTGTTTTTAAAGTAAGAAAAGCGCAATTAGAAAGTATGAAGATTTTGGAACATTTAAATTTTCAAAACGAAGACAGCACTTGACAGCAAAATCCTTTTCTTCCTTTCCCCCAAATGCTTGTGCATTGAAACCTTGCATGTTGGGTAGCATGTTCCACTTGGTCAAAGAATGAGTTTCTGAGGTGCCTTGTGCACAGTGAAAGAGCCACCAGCTCATTTTGGACAGAAGTGAATCTGAAATGCACATCTGGAATGGCCCTATCCCAACACTTCAGTCCCAGGTTGTTTTTCAGCAGTAGAGAGTTCTTGGCTTCAGTGTTTCTCAACAGCATCTTTAAATGCTGTGGGGCCAGATTCTGGTACCCAGGCACAGTGTGAATGAAAGGCAGGCTGGAGGGAGAGTGATGTACCCCCTTCCCGACCCAGCACAGACCAGGCAAGCTGGGGTCAGAGGGGCAGCCACTGCAGTCGGGGGTGGTTTCAGTGGGTAGCCTAGCCCAGACTCCCTTCCTCATTGTTACAGGCTCTGCTGGGAACCTGTCAGCATCTGACTGTGGGTGTGTATGTCCCCTCTTCACCCTAACCCTTCCCCTGTGGGGGAGTGCACTTCGTGTGGTGTGTCACTCGTGGCTTAAAGAATTTGTGTCTCAACAAGTAGACAAGTCTGCCTCAGCCCTTGTCTAGCCTCTTCCTTCCCTCCTCTTCCCCTTTGTCCAGACTTACATGTCCAAGGTGGATCCCATTCCCTGTGACTGGGTATGTGGGAACTTCCTGACACCATCCTCAGGTGAGGGACTCAGAATACACAAGCAGGGCAGATCTGGTTTCTGTTCTCAGGGAAGTGTTTGTGAGCAGAAACAATAACCCTGTAAGGATACATGTAGTGACAATATGTTACTCTCGTCAAAATGGTAAAGCATGACTGAAAAATTCCTAAAAATATTTCTACTGTCCTAGGGAAATGTGGCTCAGCTCCACTCTTTCGTCACACAGATAGAGAGGATCTGCCTCTCAGAGCAGTTCCTCTTGTACTGATTTTTTTTTGGTCAAATTGGAAACCTCTGAGGAAGCTGGATTTCTCATCCCAAGAGACTGCTCAGGTCTTCCAGGGGATCAGAGGCAAGGTGAGGGGGAAACAAATCGGTGTGACCATGCTTTGAGAATCCTGGTCTGTGTGAGTTGTCCCTGCCTGTGGCACGGGGTAAGAACCAGACGACCTCTGAGGTCCCTCCCTACCCAAACCTCGATGACTCTGTGATTCTACACCAGGAGCTCTCCTGTGGAGTGCAGAAGTCCTTCCTTCTTCAGAAGCAGTGTCACAGTTCAGGTCAGGGGTGTTCAGGAGATGGTTCCTCTTTACCCTTGTCTTGGTTTCTGTCATGGAGTGGGCCTGGACTGTCCTGCCCAGCTTGCAGTGGGATGGCACAGCAGCGGGGCTGCCCTGACGGCTTTCAGGCCATCACTCCGCACAAATGGCTTCCAGAGAAAATTGCTTGTGGTCACCTTCCACCTTTATGCATTCCTGTAGAAGAAACCAATTTGGCCAGCCCTCATTAAGTGCTGAGCCCCACATTCCTTATGTAAGCAAAAATGCTCTTCCTGTCTGTGGGGCTTTAAGTAATTTTGGGTTTACTTTTTGTGCCACTGGTCATAGGTGGAAATTTACTGATGAAACCACCTCCCCAAAAGAGGACGTATCAGTTTCCATGTTTCCTACAGTGGATCTGATGACCTTTTGCAAGAAGAGAGCTGAACAAAAATTCAATTATGAGCTAAAAGAGGGTATTAGAGCTTAGAAAGACATACAAAAGCAATGGGTGTGTACTTTTGGAAGGAATCTGTGCTGAATCTGTAAGGCAACCTCTTACACTTCACGTGATGTAGACTGCAAAATGCCACCAGAGGCATTTATTGTGAAAGTGGCAATCCCCAGAACTTTGCATATATATTTTTTTCCATAGTGTCATATGATATGAGTACATGAATGCCTTCTAAGTCTTTGTAAGCATGAGACAAGTGTGAGAGCAGTGAGGCAAGAAAGATGAAGCTCTAAGAAGATTAATTTCAATGCAAGACAAAACACATTTGTTTGAAACAAACAAAAAAACCAAACAAAAAAAAAAAAAAAAAAAACCAAAAACAAAAACCACACACACACAAAAAAAACCACCTTGAAATAGGTTTCTCTTGGAATGCTGCTAAACATGACTTTATGAGCAATGCATGTTTGTCTGCTTGTCTGTTTAAAACACATGGCTTTTTGCTGCTTGGGAACTTCATTTGCGTGGTTGGTATGTACATGACAAGTTTCCTGCAGGAGCTGGTGCAAATACAGAACATAAACATTTGGGAAAGGACAGGTTTTAGTCTTGAGTGGAGGAGTGTGAAAAAATAGTTCCCTTTTGCACTCCTCTTAATTACCATAGTATCACAGAATGTTTTGGGTTACAATGAAGGGATATTAAAGGCCATCTAGTTCCAACCTGCCTACCATGGGTAGGGACATTTCCTACTAATGAAAGTTACTCAAAGTTTCATCCAAACTTCAACACTTCCAGGGAAGGGGCATCCACAGGTTCTCTGGGTTCCCTGTTGCAGTGTCTCACCACCCTCACAGAAAAGAATTTCTTCCTAATATCCAATATCTTCCGAATATCTAACCTAAATCTGCCCTTTTTCAGTTGAAAGGCATTTTCCTTTGTCCTGTCACTACACACTCCTGTAAAAAGTCCTTCTCCAGCTTTCCTGTAGGCCCACTTTAGGTTCTGGAAGGCTGCTGGAAGGTCTGCCGAGATCCTTTTCTTCTTCAAGATGAGCAAGCCCTATTAGTCTTGGTGCCAGCAAAAAAGAGGTTTAGTTCCTCTTGGAGCCAAATGTTATACAGAGTTTGAATCTAGGATCTAAGCAATAGGAAGTTTGATTTGGTGAAAAGGTTGATTTCACCCTTTCATGCTTCCTAATGCTCCAGTCAACCTCATGGGACTCCTAGAGCCTTCTGCTTTTCCACAGTACTGGTGTAAATTGGGATTTTTTCCCTGTATTTTGTTTTAAAAATGTGTGCCAGTTGGCTGATTGCTCTGGTGAACTGAAACAAGTCCTACTATAGCTGGCCTGCCCAATTCAGTGAATTATTTAGTGAGAAAGGTTATTCATTCAGCAGAACTGAGCAGTCCTCCAGTTCATGCTGTTTATAATTGAAAATGATTTCTGAGTGAGTGAGTTAATTATTTCTTGCTGTCTCACTACCCTCTACCTATTTTAAAACTGTGTATTGACCTTCAGGAAAAACTGAATTTCAGCCCTGTGGTTACTAGCAAGTGTTGGATATTTTAGTTGGGGTGAATATTTACTGGTTTTCCTAGGAGGTTCAGACATAAATAAAAGTTTAGAGGACCTCCGGGTAAACATGTTCATGGTTCAGCACTTTAATGTGTCAATTAGCTAACTAACACTGTCAATAAATTGGACCTGTCAGAAATAATAGCTTCCTTTCCAGTCTTCATCTCATGCTTTACCTGTCTGCTACAAGAAATACATTACACACCACCTAAAGCAGCATAAGCCAAGTTTTCCATGCCTACAGCAAAAATTTAGAAAGCAAGGCTGCTGTCTTCAAACCTGTGTCTTGCACAAATCACCCTCTTGCATTCCAACATGTGAGCAGTATGACAGTCACACTTATGCCACTGACTGTGTCTTTCTTGATCAGGTGGGCTACAGAAAGTCTGTGTGCCAGCAGAGGTAGATAAATGCTGGTAGGTTGTGTTCACAGATGGGCAGCACAGCTCCCAGGTTCAGCAGACCTGCTAAAATGGGGTGTTATGTGCTACAAATTGCTTTGTTGCTCAGAGCTGTGAATCAATGGGGGATTTAAAGCAGTGTTCAAGCATGGGGTGGTCATCCTAGAGCTGACGTACCTTCAGCAGTGGCTAAAGGAGGTGGCAGCAAGGATAGCAGAAGGTGGCCACGTGTCTGTGGTAGCCATCTGCATCTCAAAGCCCTTCCAGCCAGACACAGACTTCTTCATCAGGAGCGTATCCAGTCTCTTTTTGAGTCTCAGTAAACCCTTAGTGTCCACACATCCTGTAGAAAGGAATTCCACAGCTTCATTTTACAAACAAGCATACCTTTTGTTTTGAATCTGCTGCCTTCTGTTTCCATCAGACGTCCTCTGGTTCCTGCTTTAGTATATTGTTTTCTTACATATTAAAACTTTTATGCAGGATTTGGTGGGGGTTTTTTGTTTATTTATTTTTACATAAAATTTGGTGTAATAGGCAATGACAATGTGGTTTAGCTCTCAACATTTCCACCCACTGGAGATCAAAGCAAAAAGAATGAATGCCCTAATAGTGGGAGTTCATTTTCATTTTAAATGAGATGTAACAACAGGTTATGAAGAAAAACATCTTGTGATGGTTATTCAGCTGTGTAAGATTGCAGCGTTCCACCCCGTAAGCAGCGATATGAGATTATCACAGCCCTTCAATTCCAAGATATTCTCAGAAGGGAAAAGAGGCCAAGCAGCCCATTGTCCTGGTGAAGGGTCCTGTCCTGGGAGGTCCCTCTGGGAGCAGTCTCGGGCAGCACAGCCAAATTGCTTGTGGCTGAAGACAGTGCAAGCTGCTTGTCCAGGTTTAAATATGGCAGCTAGTATATTGTTTTCTTACATATTAAAACTTTTATGCAGGATTTGGTGGGGGTTTTTTGTTTATTTATTTTTACATAAAATTTGGTGTAATAGGCAATGACAATGTGGTTTAGCTCTCAACATTTCCACCCACTGGAGATCAAAGCAAAAAGAATGAATGCCCTAATAGTGGGAGTTCATTTTCATTTTAAATGAGATGTAACAACAGGTTATGAAGAAAAACATCTTGTGATGGTTATTCAGCTGTGTAAGATTGCAGCGTTCCACACCGTAAGCAGCGATATGAGATTATCACAGCCCTTCAATTCCAAGATATTCTCAGAAGGGAAAAGAGGCCAAGCAGCCCATTGTCCTGGTGAAGGGTCCTGTCCTGGGAGGTCCCTCTGGGAGCAGTCTTGGGCAGCACAGCCAAATTTCTTTTGGCTGAAGACAGGTGCAAGCTGCTTGTCCAGGTTTAAATACGGCAGTGATTTTCTTTATCCCAAGGGACTACTGCTGTCCATGGAGCTGAGTGCATGGCTGACTTCTTTGCAGATGAGGGTCTTGTGGGCACATCCAAATCAAATCAGTGGCACATCCAGGCAGGCCCAGGACCCCAGCCAGGGTCACTGCCAGCCATATCGCACATGCACAAGTGGACTGATGTAAGACTTGCTTTGAGTGCACAGGGGGGCTCTGCAGCTTTTGACCTGATCAGACCACGTGGAGCTGCTCTTTTAAACCTCATGGGTACAACCTCTTGCAGATGCTATACTCAGTGCCATGGGATAATGTTTTGAAGCCCTGAGTGCCACAGTATCATTCTTATGAGCTGGGTATGGGTGATGATGCCCTGTGAAGGGCACATATCACCTAGAGGAACACACAGTGGTGAAGTGATACTGTTCCAGCCAAAGTCCGATTCCATTTGCAATAGTGAGTGCCTGATGCTGCACAGAGGGAGGGAAACTACAGCAACACTGCTCATGGTCCCAGTTCTCATATTAGCCTTGCTCTTTCTCTCACAGGTTACATCCAAGCATGCAGAGGATTGATGATCTCCGCTGTCTGCCTGGGCTTCTTCGGTGCCGTTTTTGGACTGGTTGGGATGAAATGTACAAAAGTCGGAGGCTCTGATCAGACTAAAGCAAAAATAGCTTGTTTAGCTGGACTGATTTTCATACTCTCTGGTAAATATACTTTATTTCTATCGGTTTGCATATTTGAAGTCATACCGGAGCTGTTTCTTTCCTGCAGAAACCTGTGCACAATCCGCCATGACTTCGTTGACTTCAGGGCCAGGCCCAAAGCTCTGCTGCCAGCTCCACTGAATGGTTTGTCTTATGCTTTTCAGGGTTGTGCTCTATGACTAGTTGTTCCCTGTATGCAAACAGGATTACGTCTGAGTTCTTTGACCCTTCTTTTGTTGCACAAAAGTAAGTACTTTCCTATACCCATAAATCTTTCAAACAAGTAGACCTTAGGTTTCCCACTGCACACCAGAGCCTGTTTAGACAGAGAGCAGCTGCTTCTCCCCTTGGGCACAGGAGGAGAGTGGGCTGCAGTTTTACTTAACCACAGTTTCTAGCTGGAGCAACCAGGTGCTGAAATTCAATGAATAAACACTTCGCTGCACAGTGATGGCTCTGCAATCCATGTGCCCAGCTCTACCACGGGCTGGCAGGGCAGCTGGGGCTCATTGGGAATGGAGCCTGCCTGGGTGCCAGAGGTGCAGCAAAAGGATTGCACAAGACACAGGGGCTCATTAGGTGCATCATTCGATAGGGAAGGGACAAAAGTATTGCCTTGAGCCTTTGATAGAAGGTGGCTTCGATAAAGGTGTTGAGCACTGTGCAATCTCGATCCCTCTTGAGGAGAGGTTTCTTCAAACTTGGTGGAATTTTGCTGACAAATTTTCAGAAATTTGGATCATAAACCTTTTCAAAACCCATGATCTTTTGAGCACTAGCATAAATACTTAAATTCTCAGGACCTGCAAAAGCAGCAATCCACAAAACAACGCTTGGATTTTGGAATGACATTCTTAACTACCAAGTCTGAAAATGTTGGCTGTAAATTATAGCATCGGAGACTCCTGTTTTGCCTTCATATGTGATGTAAACTGTTTTTAAAGGCAAGGATTTTAAAGTATTCTTGGCAGTGATTCCAGAATATGCCAAACATAGGGTGTACATTTCCCTGATACTCAAGTAAGGGATTGGTAAGGAAACCTGAGCCTTTATGTTTCACTTTGACAGAAAGAAAATAGTCTGAATAAATAACACTAAAGGGATCTACATTTGCAGTAGGGTTGACACTGCTTTTTCTATCTTGAAACAGTACTAGTTTTCTCCATACAATCTTGTATTAGTTTTCTCTGTAATTCTCCTATACTTTCTGCCTATTTGATGTAGAGAAGACAGGCTCGAAAGGCCACCATAAGAAAGAAGGATGTGAGGTTCTTTGAAGAAAATGGAGCCTGGCTATATAGACAGAAGTTAATTATTCATCAGGCTTACTGTTCTTAGTGAAAAATGCCATGATTGCTGCCAGAAGTCCTTTTCTTACACTGTATTCCTACCCTCATGTGTTGCAATAGAGCAGGCAGACCTCACAATGGAATTTTACTGTGAAGGAATGAGAAATCCAGTTTAAATATTGAAATAACGGTAGTAAAACATCCTCTTCAGAAATTACCTTTTTTTTTGTGGACAACCAGCATAGCTCAGCTGTGGGCAGATATAATCATGATTACAAAGATGAAGGCAGAGAGAAAATCCTGAAATTTTAATTTGAGTTGTGCACAATGCACGTAGCTCATGCAGTGACCCTGCATCAGATTGAGCTAGTGGTGGCATTAAAATTTCCATTTGTTTTCTCAACTGATGTAAAATTTCCATTTGTTGCCACCTACAAACCCTTACTTTGTTATGCATTGCAGGCACATTTCATATGTTTGCTGTGATATTGTGGAAATTTGGAATTGTGTCTTCACTGAGATAGGATTTCAACCTTTTGCCTTTTACTGCACATTTCTCTCCTGAAGTTATTCTGGCAGTGTCAAAGACAGGCTTGAGATACCATTAGTGGGAAACAAATGACGTGAGGCATTCAGCACCTTGTGTCAATCATCAGGATTTCCCTCCAGCCTTCTTTACTATTTTTAATTGCAATTATCTGACTAACTTCCCATATAGGCATTCATATGCAATTGAAAAATCTTGAGTTTTCCTCCTAAGTACCGGTATAAATCAGAAAGGTTGTTTTCTCTGTTTGAAGATGTGGAAGAAGATATAGGCATTGATATGCAATTGAAAAATCTTGAGTTTTCCTCCTAAGTACCAGTATAAATCAGAAAGGTTGTTTGAAGATGTGGAAGAAAGACCTATCAGGACAGCTCTTGAACTCATTAACCTGGCGGTGTGGCAGTCCCTCGACCAGGGCCATACACAAATCTGTTTAATCATGGTATAATAACAAGTGTTGCTTCAAACAAACCCAACTACAAAGGCTGAACCCCATGTCTTCTGTCCCAACTAGTAGGTAACACTCAGGTATCCCTTTGAAACAAACCCAACTACAAAGGCTGAACCCCATGTCTTCTGGGGTTCTTCTTCTTCTTCTTCTTCCCTTTTCTACCCAGTTCTATCAAATATGGTAATGATTTCTTTTCTGTACAATCAGAGTTTCAGGAAGGGAAGATAGCGCTTGATCTCCTTAAATCCCTCAGCCTCTGGTCAACTATTTCTTGTTAGATAAAAACATGGAAACTTGTGTTTCCCACTTTCTAGGCAAATGGTCTTGGGAAATAAGTTGTTACTGCAATGGCTATGCTGGATCTTGGTCCAGCTCTGATCTCCAGCAGTGTGGTGATCTGCATCGACTTCTGTGGGGAGCCTAATCCTGGTCCTGATACCTTAGGTGTGCTCTGGCAGTTCTGTAGGGATGGAGGGATCCCCATGAGGGAGCTTTTCCCACATCTGAGTTAGTCCCTCTGGTCTGCTTTCACAGGTCAATGAAAGAGGTACCTTGACAATGTTTTAGAAGTGCACTTTGTGTGTATTTCTTGCATATTGAATATACTGGGATCTTAGGTGATGAGCTCTGATGTAGATCTCTGCTTCTAATCAGAGAACCTCCTGTCCTCAGAGAGACACAAATCTCCTTGAGTCATGTGAAAACCGTAGCAAGGTGGTTGGAAATGTGAGCATAAGTAGAATTAAAATTTTACAGGTTTGGCAGATTTTGAAGTGAAATGGGATTGGGTGGAGTGTTTTCCAGGAAGGAGCTATGGTTCCCAGCAGTTTAAATTGGGGGTTGGGTCTGTAAGCTCCATGCTGGTGTTGAGGAAGGGTTCTGAGGCAGAGTCAGTTTATTTCAGCTTGAGTTTGGTGTCTTCAGAGAGGGAGCCTGAACAAAGAAATCCCTGGGTCTTTATCCCCTCACAGTCTGTGCACCTGATCCTCATGTGCTCTTCACGGATCTTGCATGTGCCTCCTGGCCCATTGATGATTTATGGTATGGAGTCTTCTAACACCTCACTGGATTTTTTTGACTGTTTCTCCAATGCTCTTTTGTAAAAATATAAGTTTTTCAGAACAGCTGACAGGTACTTTCAGTTAGATATTTTGGTAATGTGGAATTAGGGCCTGTGCACATGGAAATGTTCACAACTAGCTGAGTGCAACTACACCGTGTTGCAGTTGCACAGGCAGGCTGTCAAGCAGGGGCTTTTATTTGGCTGCCTCACCACAGTTTACAATAAATGAATTTAGTAGCATCTGCTTGAACAGCACATACTCCTGGTTAGTAATTGGGGCTGGATCGGGGACATGTGCCTGTGTTTCCATGAAAGATCCCATAAGCGTGGAGAAGATAAAGGTGTCCTCAAGGGGAAACTGCAGCAGAGAAAGAGCGAGACACACAAGTGTTTTCTAAAGATGAGGAATAGGAGAATCTGGAGAAGTTGGGCTGCAGCCTAAAGCAGGCCATCCTTAATGTGCTTTAAGTACTCAGGCAGAGAGTTGGGGAATGGAGCAGACAAGGAGCACCCATGGTTTCCTGCTTGTCTTAAAGCATCAGCACTGAGAGGAAAGAAAAGAATCTCTTCCCAATGCCCTTCTTTCCCTTCATTTACTACTGTTACTTGAGAAACATGGACTTAGTGGGATAATGCTCCTAAAGCACCACGGTCTCCTCTCGGAGACAAACGGAGCAGTTCCTGGCAGCAAACAGTTTGTGGCTGGCTGAGGCAGCAGAGGGGACCATTGCTGGTGACTGTGAGCTGTGCCCATGAAGGTGCTGGGGAAAAGCTTCTTCCAGATAAAATCTAGTCACAGGCACTAGAGAAGGCAAAAGATGCAGGAGCATGCACCTGTGTGTGCAAATGCTTATACCAGACACACCTGTGCATGTATATGTATATGTTGCATACATATACATTACATGTATATTCCATATGCATATTATGCATATGTACAAACCCTCATGTTTTAAGCAGGCTGGTGTGTGGATGATGAGGGATGGAGGCAGACAGATCCTGAGAGCCAGAGGGGAAACTTATGGAGATTTGTAGGCAGAATTTGTAGTCTCTGGCCCAGCAAAAGCTCAGTCCAGTTTGATTTGAGAGCCAACAAGAACAAAACTGAAATGGAGGAGCTGGTGCTCTAAACAGGCCACAGAATGACAGAAGCCCACAGCAAAGCAATCCAGGAGGAGATGCACAAAGACCAGGCCTTCCCCTAACCCTAACCCCAGCCGAGCAGGGAGAGAAGCATTGCCCAAGTGTACTGCAGGGACAGAGTCTGCCTCCCTAGTCAGAGGGAAGTAATGAAAAGAACGCCGGTGAATGGCAGAGCTGCTGATTTTGTGGTGAATAATTTATGTGTCAATGGAAAGTTATTCAAGAAAAACATAATATTTAGTTATTTTATTCTGGAAATAACCCTATAAATCCATGCTCTCTTTTGTTAAATACATTTATTGACTTCTTGTAGGTATGAATTAGGAGCAGCTTTGTTCATTGGATGGGCTGGAGCATCACTCTGCATAATTGGTGGCATTATATTCTGCTTCTCAATAGCTGAAAACAGTAATACTGCAAGGTAAAACACAAGTTGTACTTACTGAAAGAAATCAATACCTCTGCATTTTTACCTACTATATGTATGCAGTTTGATTACAGTTTCAAAACACTTTGTAATGAGATTCTGAAAAAGATTGTGTGGATAAAAGAAAGTAAGGGGATGTAAGGATAATGCTTTGTCCACCATTAATGTAATTAAGAAAAGCTACTGGCTCAGAACAAATACTTGTGATATACATATATAAATTTACTACAGCTGCAAAACAGTGCATTCACTGATGTAGGAAAAATGGTCAGGTGGCTTTACAGGCATGAATAGACAAGTTTATTTGATCTCAAATCATCAGATCAAAAGCGAGCAGTGGTGGCAGTGGGACCTCCAGCAGCTGAAGAGGGGTGATAACAAAGAGGAACAGCTGTAAAGAGTAGCTATTCACCTAGGGTCTGCCACAATTTAAATTATTTAATGATTAGGCCCTAGTTTACTCAGCTGTGAACGAGGGAATATGTGTTACAGGAAAGTGTAAAGACTGGTGCAAGGAGATAGCTGGAGTGGCAATGTTTAACTAGGATGGGACCACACAGAGTAGGAACATGCCACCTCCCCTGAAATGTGTAGGTACATTCCCATACATTTCTGGCTTTATTACTAGAATGCCTGGATACAGAGATGTCACCTGTCTGTGGGAAGAGCTATAAATGGTTGTTTTTTCTCTTCAGGAGGGGGTATGCCTACAATGGAGCCACATCTGTGATGTCTTCTCGTACAAAGGTGCACAACAGCATCCCTGACAAAACCCCACCCAAGCACTTTGACAAGAACGCTTATGTTTAGTTGCACTGTTGGAAGACTCAAAGCGTTTTTGAACGTGATTTTGTACGTTTCATTCAGAGTAATTCCCCCCACCCCAAGCCCAGTGTACGTACTACTAAGACAATGACTTTTAAAAATATTAACTTGCAGCTTTTTACATATTGATGTAAATTTTATTATATAATATTTTAAGATTGATGTTGGTATTGTAAAGTTTATACCTGGAAATCATGAGCTGATGTTGCATTCTTGAAAAAAAATAAACGAGGTATTTACTAATTCAGTTTGTCATGTCAGCTGCTTGTGGGAATGGTATCACACACACTGTATTGGCATATTGCAGTTCAAAAATACAGCTAGTCTTTTTTCTTTGTCTGTCCATGGAAATGGCTTTGAGGGAGTATTTGTACAAGTCAATGAATGAGAACAGAGATTACAAATAATCACAAAATGCTTTCTAGAGTAAGTCCCTAAAATCAGACACAAACTCAGTTTTTTTTGGTGAAGTTTGAACTGATGGACCTGTGGAGTTTCAATAAAAGTTGGTTATTTTGGAACAACCACGTAAATATAAAAAACGAACAGTCCTACTTAATAATGGCACAGTATAGAAAAAGTTTTGTATCTGATATTATCTAAATTACATTAGAACTACAAAATCAAGGTTCTTTTTAGTTTATGTTATTTCTGTACTTATTTAAGTAGAAACACTAGTGCCTTTTTTAAAAGAAGGCAGTCAATATGGACAAAGCAGAAATGTCAAGTACTTCTGCAATGGCAGGTTAGTGCTTTCCTTACTGTGCCTTGACATTGTTATTTTTTTCCAGTTGTTGTCCTTATATGCTAAGAAAGACTGAACTCCAATACAAAAAAACCCAAAACAAACCGACTTCCCCAAATAGGAGGCATTTAATAATGATTAGTTTTGGAGCTGAGGCTTTTTTCTTTTCATTTAGTGTTTATTGTAAACCATGGTAAAAACTTAATAGTTTAATACATGGACATATCTTCTTTAAAATGTTGACAATTTTATATAAAGTTCATGATAAAATATAAAAAATATGCATTAAAGATTGTATAAAGTAATACTCCACAGTATATTCTGTTCATTGGTTAACAGGCTTTCTTGCAAGACCAGTTTCAATCTTTAATGTAAACATTAGAGGCAAAATCTTCACCTCAGAGAAATGAAAGAGACTTTCACCACTGAATTCATGAGAGTGTGCTGGTTTTGGCTGGGATAGAGGTAATTTTCTTCACTGTGGCTGGTATGGGGCTGTGTCTTGGATTTGTGCTGGACACAGAGTTGATAATAGAGATGGTTTTGGTATTGCTGAGCAGGGCTTGCACAGAGCCTTTTCTGTTTTTCATACCACCACATCGGCAAGGATTGGGAGTACACGGGAGGTTTGGAGGGGACACAGGTGGGACAGGTGACTCAAATTGACCAAAGGGACATTCCAGACCATATGGCATCATGCACAGTATATACAGTGGGGGAAAAAGGAGGAAGAGGAAGACATTTGGAGTGTCTTTTGTCTCCCCAAGCCACCATTACGTGTGATGGGGCCCTGTTCTCCTTGGATGGCTGAACACCTGTCTGCCCATGGGAGCAGTGACTTAATTCCTTGTTTTGCTTTGATTGTGTGTGTGGCTTTTGCTTTCCCTATCGAACTGCCATGATCTCAACCCACAAATTTTCTCACTTTTACTCTTTCAAGTCTCTCCCCAGTTCCACAGGTGAGGGAGTGAATGACGGGCTGCATGGGGCTTGGCTGGGGTTAAACTGCCACAAAAAGAAAGAAGAATTACTTTGTTTCCAAATAGACATGGCCAGTAATGCATATTTCAATATTCTTTTTCAGAGTCAGACTGAAAGACACAAGAGCTCTGTAAACAGTATTCCTTGTTATTACAGGACCAATGAGAGAAGGTACTGGGAAACACTTGATGTTTTCACCTGCATTTTGAACCCCAGCAGAACCCAAAAGCAGGACCTCCAATCAGGAATGGAACAATTATATGTCTGAAGAATCACTCCAGTCTGTTACAGTGACTAAGCTGCTTTTTAACGTGCTTGTGTTATCAGCTTCATGAAGGCCTTTTAAAACAAACAGACAGAACAATTAATAGTTATTAATACTCTTTTGGGGATATTTTTACTTTGTCTATAAAATAAAATTACATGCTATGTGAGCAAACACCTGTGGACTTCAGGAAGCCCCAAACAGCAACCAGTAAGCAAATGACAAGTGTTGATAATATGTAGATTGTTTCTCTCACAGAAGATAAAGCACAGTACAAGCAGTCAGTGCCAGTGTTACTTTCCCTTCAAAAACAACCAGAAATATCTTTATGTGACTGATACAGCTTTAACCTTTACACACATTGAAATGTTAGGGTTAGAAACTACTATATAAATTATATGTAAGATTGAGGCTTTAGCATTAGTTCAAATATTTATCGCAGCCTGGTAAATCAGTTAGATACCTTGAACAAACCTGAAATGTTATTACTCTCAAGAAAAAGGGGGTTCCCTGCTCCCTTAAATTCAGAAAGAAAAAAAACCTCAGATGATTAATTTTTAAGGTGATGTTGAAGTCTGATAATATTATAGTTTAAAATCTCAAATTTAAGTTGGTATCTCTGTGTATTTATGTGTGTGTGTGTGGTTTATGTACCACTAAGTATCATAAAAACGTGATAGCAAGAAACTAAACACAAAAGTTTTCTTGTTCTTTTCTTACAAAACACTATCTATTGAATTACAAAGTGTAATACACTGTACTTAATCCTCCTCTAGGTGGGTCGGTCACTTGTGAATACGTTACCTTCCTCCTTTGGTGCACTTTTCTTGGGAAGGCCCCATGCATGTACCACAGATGCAGCATTGGGCTCATTTTTCTGAGCTGTCATTGCCTTCTGACCTCTGTCATTTTTCAGCAATAAAATGTCTTCTTCTACTGATGAAATATCCCAATCATCTTCATCAGCTTCTGTGAGCTAACAGGGACAAGAAAAAACAGGCATTTTTCCTTTTTCTGTTCAAGATGTGCTGAGTTCTTTCCTAAACTCAACAATGTGAAACTGCTAAAGAAGAATGCACTGGCACATGGCCTTTATGAAATCTATCATCACAGTTCAAAATCCACATTAATTCAATTACCTAAATGATATTAATTCACTGCTATTGTTCCAAAACTAAAAGAGGTTTGTTTGGTTTTTTTTTAAAGTCAGGAACTGCAAACATTTAAAGTTCTTCCAGTTCTGTATCTGGCCTAAATGTCTGTTTTCAGGTATTATACGGCAGCCTTAAAAACGGATTATCTTTTCTGGGATATTCCAATGAGATGAAAGTCCTTTAAGCATTAGAATGTAGGTTACTTACATGAAAATAAAGATATGACATGCAAGGTGGCAGTTTACAAGCATTCTGTAGTCAAACTAGGCAAAAATATTGCAGTAAAGGTCTTTCCAATTTAAAACTAATTTATTTAAAGAGAAAATTAAATAATGAACATTTAAAAAACTACATGGTGCTCAAATTTTAAATATGCATTCCCCTCAAGACTCAGTGTCAGCATGTACAAACATATTTTAATTAAGTGGTGAATTTGTATACTAAGTTCACAAAATGAGAGTCAGTTCAAACAGATTAACCTGAAGGCAATGAGTTCATGGTCCCTCTTACCTCATCTGCCTGAGAACTAAATATCTTCATTCACCTTTAGCAAGAAGAGCTACAGAATTTCCCTATTTTTCAGTCAAATATGGTTTGATGGATTTAAGCTATTTTTAGAGAGCTTAACTGTGGAAAGCAAACAATATTTTTTCCCCAAAGCTAAAACCTTATTTCATTGGTGTCTCCGGTATTACAGTAAGGATGTAGATGGTGCTTCCATTGCACAGAAGGAAGGGTCAGATGCTATTAGAAAGCAATGTAGGGTATGTATACACTAGAGAAAAATCAACAAATATGAACATGTTGTGTGTCTCAAAAGTGGGTAAGAGACTGCAGTAATGCTTATCTTGCAACATAACTTCATTTTAACATTGCAGACTGTTTTTCAAAAACTGATGGATCTCTTCAGTGTGCTGTATTATTAACATACCAGAATTCATTATTTCACTGTTTCAAATTATCTGCATTTGGAGGGTGTGGTAAGTCAGTCACATATATTAAGAAATGCTGGAGGAAGAGTTTCCTTGAACATTCAAGAAGTCCCAAATGATTGTTAAAGTAAAAAACAGAGATAAACATGTCAACTTCAGACAGAATTCAGTTTTGATTGAGTGTAAATACATAGCACCAATCAAAAATGCTAAACAGTTTTATTAACTCAAAGACTTATATAAAGATGTCTACATTAAACATATAAATATGGGCATAAATATATGCATATAATTACCAAAGCATACAAGATGGTAAAGATTGCAGAAAAATCTTCTGTAAAGATTGCAGAAAAAAAAGTAGCAGTGCCTACCCTGGTTTCATAAGCGTATTCTGAACTTATCCTGTCCATACAGGATACATCAGGGACACAATGTATTCTAAATTAATCATGGCAACAATATTTTTCATAAGATGATGGTAATGCCTGGGAGGAAGAGACCTCAAAGATCATGCAGTCAAATTCCCCCGTGATATCCAGAAACACCTTCCTCTAGACCAGGCTGCTCAAAGTCCCCTCCAACCTGACCTTGAACACTCCAGGGATGGGGCATCCACAGTTCCTTTAGGTAACTTGTTCCAGTGCCTCACCACCCTCACAGTAAAGAATTTCTTCCTAATATCTAATTGAAACTTACTGTCTTCTCATTATAGTTTAATTTTCTGTCCAGAAGAACAAAGAATTACAAAGAATTTGGAAGTAATGCTAGACAGAAAATTGCACTGTAATAATCATGTCTATGTTGATAACTTTGAATCTGGTACAATTTGCAGCTCCCACAGTCAATGGACAACTTAGGTGCCATCAGTGGCAATTACAAGGACACAGGATAAACGTGATTATGCTACCCTCATGGCCAAAGTTGATTAGGACAATCACTCCTCTCTAGAAAATGAAATAAAGCGTCACTGTTTCTGGGGGGAGTGATGAGTTTCAGATTTAACTCACAATCAGGAAGCCCTATGGTATCAGTTTTATTATGGATAACAGGATTCTCAGTAATTATTATTGGCTAATTTAGTGAAACAATATTGTATTGAATGATACAACTAGTAGCTGTCTTTCTATTTCAATCTAGTAACAACTACTCAAACTGAAATAAAATCACTATCTGCTGTTGATGTCTCATTTGGAGTAACTTTTGTTCCTTTTAAAAACTGTTCAGGCAAAGACCCCAGATTGCAGCAAAATGGTTTCCCAATTACAGAACTCTAAACTGAGGAGAAGACCAGGACCTTAGGAGCCCAAGGCATAAAGAATCCATTGTGTTAGTATTCTGCTGGTGAACACAGTCAATGGACAGCAACAGATCTGATGTAGTCTGAAAGCAGTATATGATTGTGGATTGATGAAGCTCATTAAAATGTATTTAAGAGACCCATATTAGATAAAACTCCAGAAATAATGTTTTTAAATATTAGATAAGCAAATTCCTTTTTTCCTCCATCAAAACAAGACACTAGGAAAACAAGTAACGAGGACTCTCTATGCTGCTGGAATAGAAGATAAGAATGATGCCATGCCCAAACTTTTGAGCTGTAGTGATCCAAACTCATCAAGGTATAAGCTAAATAAGCAGTGTGGATGAAATAACTTGCCATTGGTCCCTTGCTAGAACTTTTCTATACACCAGTGCAGGTGTACTCAAAAATACTACTTTAGCTCTAATTCCAAAGCTGTCTTGGAGAATTAAGTTCTTTTTTGCATTAAGATGATTTCAGCATGAAAAAAAAAAAATTAACATACATCTAGTTCAATTATTGAATGCAATAATGCTGCATATTAAAAGTGATACCTTCGGTTCTTTCACTCCTTCTTTCTTAATAAATGCCTGTGCAACATTAATTCCTCCAGCTGGTTTGTTCTTACTTCCATGGTTAGAAAGACTCTCTCCAACTTGTTTGGTCAGTTTTTGAATTACTGTTCCTAAAATTCAGAAAAAAATTAAATTCACAGTTTCCATTTGCAAGGAGAGACTTTACTGTAAACCTTCTAGAAATCTTCCCCAAAGTAAAAATAAGTAAAAGATGTCTCTCTGAGACAAAGATTGTGTCTTTTCATGCATTTATATAGAAGGGCATGACACACATCTCTAAGTAATACATTAACAGAAACACATTAGCAAAAACATAAAGTGTTTACCTATATAATATATACACACTCAAGACTAGGTAGTCTGCCTTCACTATGTTTTCTAACACAGAAATATTACCATGAAATGCAAAATCATGCACAGCTGCTACAACATCCATATACAAATGCAGTGAAAAACCTTTAGAAGTTTTGGCAGGTGTTCCAGTTTCTTGAGGTCCGTTTTCCTGCATCCCATCCCCACTGCTTTTGCCAATAGGTTTCTGAAAAGCATGGACTATGCTGCTTGATGGTTTTGACTGCTTTTGCAATGCCTCTGGTGTTACATAAGACTGTTTCATATCATCTTCATCAGCTTCTTCCTCTGAACTGAATGGTGGTGTTCTAAGGAAAACCACACACAACATGAGTACTTACTGGGTTTCAGTGCATGCATCAATGCATACATGTTTAAGCTTCCTTGTATTTTCCTTTCCAATAATGTGCATTTTTCTTAGTGCAAAATGACAGAATCTCCCCTAAATTTTAACTATTTAAAAGAAAAAAAAATTAAAAGAAATCACACTGCTAATTGAATTCAGAAAGTTATCCCAAAATGCTCTCTTATACACACAATACTTTCAATTTATGCAACCATCTTTACAAAACAAGAGACCAATATAAAACAAGTCTTGCCAGGCAAACACAGATGGGCTTTCATGGATCAGCAGGTAGAGCAAATTTCAGGGTCAAGGAATCTGTGCCACAGAAAGTCTCTTGTGACAACAGTCAGATGTGGGAATTTTTCAGTGCAGGAAGTGTCAAAGTAATGTACCTGATGTGAACAGAACATGGAATATTGTATTTCATTTTGGCTGCAGTATGAAAATATCAATAAACTAAAAAAATTAGGTCTCCAAAGTCTCTAAATTAACACAGTCAGAAAAAGCATCTAGGAGAGAAACTAAAGGAAGTTATTGATCATACTGAATATCTCTTTCTCAACCACAACAAAGAATACATATGCTGAAAGGAAAACATACTATCTTTCAGGGATTATAATAACACACTCAAATGGAGTAACACTTTAAACCAAAAAATGAAGTATGCAGCCCAGACAATGTTATGAATTTAGCTTAATAATAGTTTTTGTGCAGCAAACATGTCAACAAAAATGTCATCTTCAAAAAGGCAAGGGAACAAAACATACGTGATGCTAGATGTCTTTCTGGAAGCCCCACTTCCAATAATCTTCCTGGGTCTAAAAATAATGAGACAAGTTATTTCAAGACTGATAGAAAACATAAAGCTTATATGGAAGTTTTGTGAATTCTTTCCTCAATTCTTACAATTGAAGAAATGTTCACATCAGCCACAAAAACCCAAACCCACAGGACTGTTATCTGAGGTATGAGTATTTTTAGAATGGCATCTCTTACTTTGGTGTAGAACTATAGTCAGGGATGACTGCTCTTTGTCCAGGTGGGCGGACAGCTGATGGAGACCACTTGGATGGTTTTTGAGGTGTGGCAAGCGAGGAAATTACCAATGGGTTGAACCTGTGTTTTTCTACAAGAAAAGTTTTCCACGTCATTCATACAATCAATGTTCGGTATCTTTCACATTTAATTTCTATAATTAAAGATGTCTCTGCTGCAGATTATAGTTTCACAAAAAAAAAAAAAAAGAAAAAATGCAATTCTTTTCTACCAATCAGTTCAGAGTTACCATGGTTTGGGTTAAAAGCTGTAGCAATTTGGAAGAAAATAAACCCCCTTGCTTTACAGCTGGTCCTCAGAGATCAAGCACCTTTCAGAATTGAATCCTTGGCTATGCCAAGTGTTTTGACCCAGGAAATTAAGCTTGTGATTGCAATTGTATTGTTAGTGCTATAAACAGCTACCCTGAAGTTAATGTTTATAAATATATATATACACACAAATGTATGTACATATACATGTATGTATGTATACATACATGCATGTATCATATGTGTGTATATATATTTCTGGCAAGCCAAAAGAACCACATACTTTGATAGACTGGCTCTTTGGAATGTGACCAGACCTACGGTTAACAGGCTGTTCATGCACCCGGTGTGGGGCCTGCGGTTACACTTTTGCAACACAGTGATACAATACCAGGGGGAGAAGGCCCCGTGGAGGTTGTGTGTGCAGCAGAAAAGGGGAAGAATGGGTTAATAGCCCTAGGTTTCGACATTCCTACATCCAAGTGTCAAGGGCACAAAGGAGGTTAAGTTCCTCAGAGCCTGATAGATTAATGGAGCTGCTTTTGATACCTTGGGAAAATAGAGCACAGGTAGAATCTCTCTAGATTAGAATTACAACAGTCAATGGGAACTTTAGGATATTGGTGCGAACATCCCTGGTTTCTCTATTATTGCCCATCCCTTGTACAGTTTGCTCAAAAAGGAAAACTCATGGGAGTGGGCTGAGCAACACATGGAGCAGTTCCAGAGCTTGGTCCCACAACCCCCCCAGTGACCCTATTACAGCAGAATGGGATTCTGTAGAGAACATGGCACTGCAGCCTGTTTCACACTAGCCCTGATGGACCAGAGACATTCAGCCCAATTGCATTTAAAGAGACAGAACAGAGATATTCTGAGCTGGAAAAGGGATTTTAATCATTAGTCCAAGCAGTTAAACAATTTGAGCCACTAAGGGATAACCTGTCTGGACAAACCCCAATGAAAGCTGTATTGCTTTCCTTTTCTAGGAATGATACTGAGAATGATGCCACCACAACTTCACTGAAGATGAAGTTAATAATCTGAGGACTGCTTATCCTTGTTGTAGAAGCAACTATTGCCATCATGAACCAAATTTGGTTCACACATTAACAAACTCGACCTGCAGGGTGGAGACCCTCACTACTTCTATCTATGGAAGCTAATCAATATGGTAACTAGAGTACATTCTGTACCACACACACTTCTCACTTGTGAAATTGCCTGTGAATTTTACTGTGAAATTGCCTGAATTTACAGCAATTATAAGGGAAGGAGACGAGGGCACTTTGCCCACTGAAATTAGAAAGGTAACCCCAATGACATTGAATTTGACAGGGGATTTCAGTCCTGGTAGCATCCAATCAACTTTACTTGGACCTTGTTAAGAATACAGTAAGAAGCTGGACAGCATCAGTGGTCAGACTCCCCCTTCAGATGGTCACTCACAGCTAGAAGAATTTTCAATAAACTACTTCATCATGTTGTTGCTATGTTAATCCTGACTGCAATATGTTTTGCTTTTATCATAGACATGTACATAAAAATCTGGATAATAATCAGTCAGAAACATATATGGTCTGGGTGTGATATAATGAAGGATGAAGGGGAGAGGTATGAGCAATTGCTCTATAGAGACTCCTCAAAAATCCATTAAACAGGTGTGATAGGGGCACCAAACTGAAGGTGTGACTGTAGTCAGAGTGGATAATGTAGGAACGAGGCCTACGGCAATGAGATATATGTTCAAGAGACTTCCATGAGATATGCCATGAGATGTGTAGCTAAGGGATTATGTGGCCATGATGGCATGCTGAGGCATCCAAGCAGAGGCTGGATGACCCTTATCACTGCATTCAGCCAGGGAAGAGGGACTGAGGCTAAGGTGTCACTGTTGGTGAATCTGGGATCACAAAACGAGACCAGACTCAGACACTGTGACCCACACTACTGATGCACCTGGGAACATGACCAGACTCACAGTGCTGAGTTGATTAAAATCAGAAATTAAGCGCAGCCATACTCAGCCCTTCAGATCTGTAAGGACCAGCTGGAAAGCAAGGGGGTTAATTTGCTGCCAAAGTGCTACACTTCCAACACAACACTGTGTATCTTGCCAGAGCTAAGATATTTGCTGTTAAACACCATGTCAAGAACCCTTTAAAGAAAACAGTTTAGTTATCCATAACTATATAGAATATTGATATGGAAAAGCAGGAAAGCAGCTATATAGAAATGTCATCAAATAAAACTTTAAACAGTAGTTTTAGAATGTAAGACAATGAAATAATGAAATAAGCCCCAAAATCCACTGTAACCTTCACCAGGAAGCTGAGCACAGGAATCAGCTCTGCTAGAGGATAATGATTTCTCTTCAACCCGAAGGCCAACTTGACGTTCAAGGCGCTCTCGAATTCCGTGAATGGCGGGCTCTTGCCTCCCTTTGCGTTCTCTGGCATATTCAATGGCTCGCAAAATTTTATTTAAGCGATCACTTGATATTCCACGAACACCCTAAGGAAACAAATCGTATTGTAAACTCTCTTTTAAACTTCAGACATCACAAAGCTTGTAGAAAAATCACAGAAGTTGGTAACATTGCTCACAAGTGTAACCATATCCGCCACAGCTGTAATTTGATGGCCATCCCCTCAAAGATTACTGGTTAAGGAATTACAGTTATTTAAAACATGGAAATTTAGCTTTGGATTTTATAGGTTGAGAACTGTAGTACAGGAGTGAAAGAGAACACAAGAAAAGTGATACAAACATTACCCTTATTTTAAATAATTCAATATCTTACTGCTTTAATTCCCAAGGATTCCAGCTTCTCCTCCAGAGCTTGCTCCAAAACAACTCGCAATTCTTTAGTTAAAGAAGGATCAGACTTCAGAGCATTTATTAAATAGTGCTTACTTCTGTCTGGTTTTAAATCAATTTTCTCAGTTTCTAAAATAAGAAGGAAAAATGCTGTTAAGAGATATTTTTAAAATCCACATAATATGAGACAATTAAAAACTGCACTGAAGCATGCATTCTTTAGAAACAGCATAAACATATTGGTGCACTTTTTATCTACATGGAATTGTGTAATTTTCAAAATACTGGGCTAGCTCACAAAAGCCAGTTCACTTGGAATCTGTACCTCAGCACCTTGTACTCACCATCACAAGTATCTTACTGCTCATTACAGAATCGCTGTAAAGATACTGCGCTGAATATTTGGCAACAAAGATCTTTACTTTTATCATTGTACTTGAAAACTTCTGATAAAGAAAGACTATCTTCCGATACTTAAGTTCTCTAAATGTGGTATTTCAAAGAAAAGCTGAATTCTAGCAGGAATCAGAACAAGAATACTACAAACTTTTTCTTAAGAAAATCTTGGAGCAAAATGATATTCTCTGATAAAATCACCTACTGAAATCTTTGCAAAGTTATAACTTTGCAAAGTTATAAACAAAGTTTACCAAGACTTTCATAAGTCTTGGTAAAGACAAAACCTTGTTTGGGGCAGACTGTTTCACAGAAAATACATGATGGATAATAGCCATCTTCAAAAATCTTTCAAGGACAAAGTTCAGTGTCCTGTTTTCTTCTATGCAAGTCTGCGACGTCATAAATACTTAAAAGCAGACAAAGAAGTTCATATCTTTTCCCCTTGCTTTAAGTGTCAACAATGGCACTTATGTCAATAAAAAACTCCTATGCAAGCAATAAAGAACCATCTAGACAGATTCCTCCATCTAAAATGAAGACTGACATTTAAATTAGGCCAAAGTATTGTTGGGTCATTACAGGAAAGTAAAGAAACAAAACACATCCATTTAGAACCTGTCTGTAAACTGTCACTGGCAAGACAAAATTTTACTGAATGCCACTTAAAGTAAATGAAGCTATAACCTGTGGAACCATGATGGCTGCTTCTCTCTGGAAGTGGTCAGCAAACCTGGCAAAGGGTTTAAAACATTCCAGGAAAGCATGCTGTAAACCACACTCCCAACTCCCCTGAAGTAACAGGAAAATCTTGGGCAGGGGTTTGTCTCTTCCCAGTATGCCTTACAGGGCAGCAAAGTCATCTGCCACCCAATAGACAAGGACAGGAATGAAGGCATAATTCCATATTGTGACTTTCAAATATTATATTTTTAAACAAACGTGCCACTTTTTCTACTTGTAAACAACGACAGCTTATTAGAAAGCAGTTCCATTTACTTTTCATTTTTCTTTAAGGGAAAGACAAGCACCCTAAAGAGGAGACAAAAAGCCTCAAGATGCACAAATGACATATTAGGCAGTTTTGAGAAACCGCCTTCCCATGGGGTCCTGGGAAGAACTATAGGTAATGAAAACTGAGAGTCCATCTGCCATACTATTAGATCTGTGTTGAAGAGGACATAATCAGGCTGAAATCTCACCTGGTTTTGGGAACTGTGTGGACAACTCAGTCCCTGACAGAGATGACATTAAAACTGATTTATCTGGAGAACTGAGTCCTAGAAGAGTCAAACAATTGGTCCTGAGGAAACACAGGGCTATCTGACTATCCCCATTCAGGACACGATGGCATTATGCAGTACAAAATCCTCCCAGAAAGCCATATATGAGACATTTTAAAATGGAAGGCTCCCAGGTGCCTTCTGAAAATCCTATCTCTTTCCAATGTTAATCCTTACAATAAAATAGATACATTTAAACTAATTTTAAAACTCCTAATTACTAAATACTAATAAGGGTAACAAGACTATCCAGCATTATCCTAATTAATGACGATACTAATTCTTGCTAATTAACTCAAGCCAAATCCTCTTTGCCAGAGCAATTATTTAAGGAACTGTTTGCTTATTTATTCCCAAATACTAGATTTAACTTTTGAGACAAGGGACCTTACAACTCGTCCACTGTCTCAGCTCCTACATAATCCTAGAAAATTATGTTCTGAGTCAAGAATTTTCACACTCTCCCTTACAAATGACTGTCATCAAAACCAAAAAAATCTTGGTCTATCTTTTCAGACTGCATTCTTTGTTTTTCTCTTCTGCACTTCAGGCCATGCCTTTAGGCACAGCAGAAGAAACAAAGACAATCCATCAAGAGAGAAGATGGCAAGCAAGAGAAACAGCAGAAGGAACGGCAAAAATGCAAACAGTCTTTATTTCAGATTGTTCAGTCACTGGATTTTCCCTGGGGAAACCTCCCAACACACAGACGTATTCAAACAATGATTTTGTTTTCAAAACAGCATCATTCCTTTGAAATTTAAACTCACTGGCTGTAGGGTTCAAGACTGATTTTGATTTTCACACACAGAAGAGATTTTTATTTGGTGTCTCACCTAAGGTACTATTAGCTGCCCTCAGGAGAAGAACTCCATGCAGGATGAACCAGTGCTTTCTGTTCTGTCATTATAAATGTGGCCTTCTCCAAGATGTCCTCAGAAGAGGCACAACAGCTGCCGATGCTGGGCTATGCAATTTTATTCTGAATTGCACAACCCTGGCAGGAGTTGTGGCTCATTATGGGCAGGTGCAAGTCAGGTTACTTGTAAAAGTATCTGTGATGCATTCATGAAAGCTGACAACTCCAACCTCCACCATGAACTTCCTTCCACCTGAACTCTTTATCCTCTTATGCAGAGTTTAAAAAGGGAGTGAGCTCATATTGCAATAGTGTCAGCAACAAAAATCTCCTAGTCAGGGGCTTTTCCCCATCATTTTTGCTCTGCTTAGTTCAAGTCCCTTTAGACATATGGAATGTGACTGCTTTAAAGAAATTAGTCAGATTTTCATAAAAACATTGAACTTGGATAAGGAAATCATAATATTTATAAGCAATAGCAAACTGACACAAGCAATATTCCCACCCAAATCACATAAATATAATGAAATACAATGAAAAATACTGCAGGTATCAAGTAATATTTTTTCTTTTCAAGAAACACATGCCAGCATATTTTGAGCTGAATTAATCATTACCTTTTTCCTCTTCTGAAAGCTCCTCTATGGGCTCCAGCATATGCACCAAGGGTGCCTGCTCTAACAATGAGGAAGAATAGGAACACCAGACAAAAAGGACAGAAAAAGGTCAAGGTCCAAAGAGGGAAAGTCAGAAAAAAAACCACCACACTGATATCAACTTGCTTGATTGCTGACAACCTGCTTAACCATCACAAACCCACTGCAAGATGACTCTTCACTGCCTTGGGGGTACATTTTTGTAGACGAGACCCTAATACAATAGTCACTTCAGGAGTGATTCTGCTGGCCAAACACAGGGATATGGTGTCATCCCAGATATATCAGAGTTTTAAGCCATCAGTGCAAGGTTGACAGATACACCACACAACTTCTGGAATGGCACCAGGTAGGCCAGGTAGAGTAGTTTTAGACATCTACAATGACAGGGCCACCCAGGATTACATAAATCAATATTGATGTTCATTTCTCATAAGAAGAAATTTTTAAAGATGCATTTAAAAATATTATTTATGTCCAATTTTATACTAAAAGTTTAAAAAAGACAAGTGAAATGGACAAAGTAAACCGCAAAAATATATGGAAAAATATATGAACTTACTATTCCAGAGAGTTATTAAGTACTGAGTCCATATGTGCAAGACAGAGATTTAACACGTGTGTATATATATGTATTTATATATATATATATGAGATAATTCCCAACAAACCAATTTAAAAAATCTTCAAGCACTTCAATTGAGTAAGATTCAGTATTATCATGTGTTTTAAAGAATTATTGAAATGTCTGTGCTGCAACAGCTTCCTAAATACACTGAATTTATCATTCTATAGGCTATCAGGTACAATTTGCTTCACAAAAAATAAAGTCAGACTACAGCTTATTTACAACTTTATAAACTTTTAAGACACGCTTGAAAATTATTATATGTAGATCAATTCAGGTTTTTAAAATGTTAACATTCACCTTCTACAAATTAATTGCTATCAAGAAAAACTAGAGCTTGAGTGTCTTGTAGGGTTTACAATAAAAACAGGTGTGCGAACTGTACTTTCAGCATTCAACTACAGGCATTATAAGAGAAAACGATTTATTGGTCAATATTTTGGGCCTACATGCATTTTCCCATCCTTCACAAAAAAACCTCTGCACTCTAAATGGTTGTTATGCTCTGTGGGTAGAAGGGGAGGAGTGATGCTGCATGAAGATGTTCTTTGGCATTTCTTGTACACCAGGTACAAACATGGATGCACTGTGACAGGTAATCTCAGTGAAATGAGCATTTGGGGCTAAGCGTCACTGCCGCATCTCCAATACTCCCCAAGTAAAGCGGATTAAATCTGATGCCATAAATGCTTGGGTATGGGAGGTGGTCTCTCCATGCTTTCCATGCCTGTGGTGATAATATTCAGCATGCTTGGGTATGGGAGGTGGTCTCTCCATGCCTGTGGTGGTAATATTCAGCTTCTCACCTGCTTTTCCAAGCCAATTACTAGACTTAAGATTTGCTCCCACAGAACTTGCACTAAATAAGAAGTTTTAAAAAAATACTTCTTGTACCATCACAAGTCATTAACAAGATGTAAATACCAAGATATCTTAGGAAAACATTTAAAAGCAAAACTCTGAGAGATAAATGAGCTTCTGATCTTTCAATCTCTAAGGCTGTAAAATTTACCAGTGGCCAGAGCATTCCTGGACACTGGAACATGATCCTCTACACTACTGCTCCTGGCACACTGCTGCCCTTCACCAACTAAGATCCTCCAAAACATGTTCAGACACAGTTTGGAATCATTCCCAAAAGCCTGAAATGTGTCTGTTTAGAAGGACAGAGCCTGAAGCACAGATGAAATGTTCTAGGAAGATTTAATTAAGCTGCATGGGCACTGAGGCCTCTGAGTTTCTTGGCTGGACTTACCAATCAGTAAGACAGTTGCTGTGTATTTGGATTTAATCTATGCTTGTTTTACCTGCACTTTACTCAAATGCTCTCTGCTCAAAGGGGCCGACTCAACTCTGCACAAGCCCTTGCCAAGTGACTTAATGCAATAGGAAAATCCCAGTTCCCCAGAACTCAGACCTGAAAATGGTCTGCTGATCAGGCATAAAGGTATATGCTTCTCTTCCTCAGTGTACCAGAAACAGAGGAAATGAAAAACCAGGAATTCCTAAGAACAGTTGTGAGAGCAGACCCAAAATGCATTACTGTTATGTGTAATACTGTTCACTGCGTGTTAACAGAAGAGATCAAGTGCTAAGGCAGGAGGGAGTGAGACATCTCAGAACACCAACTGCCCTTACGTAAACAAGCCTTTTCTTTCTCTTCACTGTACACATATTCTAAGAGTTATCTATTAAACATCACAATGGAATCATATTTAAGAAAAACCATTACTCTGGTTTACAGGCAGGTGTGGAGATGACCCCCCCCTTAAGGAGTCCTCTCCTTATGTTTACCAGAGATGTGCTTCTTCTGGCCATCTGATCATCAAATATTAATTCTAGCCATCATTAAGGCCAGCAGAGGTGTTTCTATCATCTCATATCTTCCAGAGTATCTCTTCTGCCAGCTAGTATGTGTGGAGACACAGATGAGATGTATCAAAAGTACAGGTTACCTTAATTTCTTAGTGGATAATTATACAGCTGAAAAATTATATGCCCAGCATACTTTAAGAAACAATTAAATACCTGTTTTAAAGAGTATTTGAAGACAATTTATACGCAGGTGGAACAGGAAAATATATTTAACAATAATGAAGGATGCAGGCTGTGTATATTTCATGCATATCATATAGTATTTGTCTGCTCTTATCTACAAGTTAAAAATATTTTGGCAGTACTATTGGAGAAGTAGTCTTCTGACCCACATTTAAAGAAGAAATCCCATCTATTTATCTTGAAATATGAAATGCTAAAAAACTTTTAGCCTGAACAGAAGCAATAAAATTATCTATGGTGTAGCGTCATCTACAGTAAGCACTTTGCACTTGCAATGTAACAACCTAGAAAAATATGAAAAATGTAAGTCGTGGCTACACTTATTTCATGCTCCTTTAATTTATACTCTAATTACACATACAAATAGCTGCCAGACCTAATCTGTAACACCTGTAATTTGGATTGTTGTTTTTCAATTAATGTACTCTGTATATTTTTTCTCCTAACTGATCAATAGAAAGCCACATACTTTACATAAGCAGCAGAAATATTAATTTTAAACCAGTATTCCTAACTGTAATTTTTTTTACACTTACCTGAGGCCCCTAAGTTAGGAACCCAGTCACCTCAGACTCCTTCTACAGTCATTGAAGGGACACAGGCAACTTCAAAGAGCATTCAGATCTTAGTTCAGCTGAACCAAACTGTGAAATGCTTCAGCTATGTCCCTAGAGATAGCAGGGCCTTGGTGTCCACACCATGTTTGTAGACTGAGACACAAGTTTTTGTGAACAATCTAATTGGTAGTTTTGCTTTTTAACTACTGTCTTCAATTCCACCTAATATTATTGACCTAACAAAGACTAAATATTGAACAAGTACCAACATTTCTAGAGTAATATAGAAATCAAAGCCTAATTTAAAAACATTATTTTAAAAAATAAATTGTAATTATTCTGTTGCCTTTTTTGTGAGACTGAAGTAATCTCTGAAAATAAGACCTAAGTTATATCCGCACAAAATCCTACAGGTAGCTCAGAAACGGATAGAAGAATGTTCTGCCAGGATGGCATTCAAGGAGCTCTACTAGCTTTTACAAGAAGTCAGGAATATTAACACATAAACACCAGACTAACATAGCCATTCTCCTACTTTCCACCTAGGATAGCTCACATTTGCAACTTGGCTATCTTTTCATAACACAAATTTAAGAAGTGCAGAGCTAATACTAGGATGCAAAAGCATCTGAGTGGCTTTGAAAAGTATACTTCACATCAGAGAGCCTTTTCTAGAATTAATTTTTTAAAAAATGAAGATATTTTATATGCAGGCAGTTATAAGATGATCTGTGCTAAATAAATTTGTCTACAGAAGTTACCAGGAAGTGCTTTCCTTTTCATAAAGGCATGAGATGCAGCCATGATGTCTTAATTCAGTAAGTCAATCCCTTGAGGAGTCCTGAAAACTTCGGGAAAGACACCATAACTTCTGCTAACCTCCAGAAAATTAGGTAAGGCAAATTTAAAAAACAATCCAGAAGGTAAGAAAGGGGACAGACAGAGAGACCTGCAGAGATAAATAAAATAGTAATCAGCAAAGGAATCTGAAAGGAACACCTTCTTTGAGGTTTCATAATAAACTGATGGTGAATCTTTTGTGTATCAATGGCAGGAATAGCCTTTTCTATCTTGAGAAGTTTCACAAGATGTAACAAACTTCATATTTGAAGCAGCAAGAAAATATGAAAGTTCTGAATGAGCTGATTTGAATTGTCAGAGTACAAAAAATATTAATGTTCACAGGACTGTTTCTCAGGAACTGTGCTCAGTACAAATGAAAGCAAATGCACAAAGGAAGTAATGCTTGACAAACTTGGTGGGTAAGTCCTTAGCAGCAATAACCTCCATAAAATTTAAATTCAGGGCAATTGCTAAACTACATGCTGTGAGACTTCTTAGTCAGAACCAGAACTACTGTTTTGGTGTAATGAGGTTGGCTTAAATGAAAAAGAATTAATTGTTCAAAATGCTATTCCTTATTCTCTATACTTCATATACTATTATGTTGTCTACACAATATTCATCCATATAGTTTAACTTAGGAAGCTACCAGCAATGAACTACTAAACCTTGCATAGTTTAGAAAGAAATCTCTGTATTATTCAAATAATGTTGCCACAGAATAATTAGCAATAATACAATCAGTTTTCCTTTTTTAACTAATTCTTGTCATAACACACAGTTGAAAATGAGCACTACATGAGTTTTGCATTCCTCATCAAGTTATCGAAAGCTTGATACATAATGCCCTTTCTCCACAGAGGCATTTTCAGAACTTTTTGTATTTGATGAAAAAGAAAAAATTATCTACATTTTTCACAGACAAATTCCATTTAGTCTCCCTGTGGCAGGCTTAAAAACTAAGAGAAATAATTAGAAAAAAAGCATTATTCAACTATAATTCAAATCAATCAACTGTTTTTAAACATTTTGCTTGCTCCTTTTTCATCACTTAAAAGGAAAATAAAGAATTAGTTGATCACAGAATATTGGCATAGTAACAAAACTCTCAATTAATTTGCATTCTGATTAAAAAACCAGACTATTTTCACAAAGTACAAAACAAGGTAAATATAGCTCCCTTGCCCCCCTCCCCTTCTAAAGGATACCACAGTGCCACAAGTTAAAATACCTAAATAATGACCTATATGTAACCACAGGTATACTCTGGAATAACTAGGACAGGATAACTGTCTATTTTGATTATTTCTTCTGTATTTTTACTCCTTGCCATTTGAAGTCACATGGAAAATACAGTATTTCAAGACTTCCAAACAAACATCTCCACATTTCCCGATACAAATTCCAGCAGATGCATGTACCTATCCAGTATAAGCATATTTTCCATCAGAAAACACAAATTTGTTCCTCAATAAATTTAATCTAAGTGATTCAATAATATAACTCTTCTAGGAAATGTTCTCAGATTATTTTAATTTGTTTTTCATTTATTCTTCTCAGTAGTGCATCCTTATAATTATTTCATAGAAGTTCTCAACTCTGACATAGAAATTATGTTCTTTCAATATAACTACTCTTAGACCTATGATTTGACAAGCCACATATCTGAAAAGAGCAGGGGTTAGATTTGAAAGTACTGGATCTGGACCTATCAAAAAAACTTACCAGGTGGGGGAACTGATGGACTTGGTTTAGGTTCTAGAAGACGCTCTACAGGAGTGTTCACTAAAATAACATAATAGTAAAAAAATTAATAAAGTTGTACTATTGTAAACAGTAGCAGACAAATAGAGATTCTTAAATATAGCAATATTTAATCATATTTACAAATCAGTTGTTTTTTTACATTAATGCACAAAAAAATAAACAAAACAATTACAAAGTAAAAACCGTTCCTTCACAACATAAAAGTACATCTCTATGTATGCTTAGCATTTTAACATTTCTAGAATCAGGAAAAGAATTTACTAACTAAAACATCACTGGACTAGAATGTGATCATTTTTTTGGCCATGAGTGCATGCTGCCTTTGTGTCACTGGGAAGAAGTCTTGGCTCAAAGCTACTTAGTCAAGACCAGCCTGACCAGGGCTTGTATTCCCCAGAGAGGATCTGCAGCATCCACAAGTGACATCAATGAGTACAAACACTCATACATCTACAGATCATGTATAGGGTGTAGCCTTGGAGTGAATTAGCACTTCAATCCTACATCCCTCAGATCAGCTTGAGGCTAAGAGCAAATCTGCCTGTGTGCCATGGACGTTTACTTGTCTGTGCTTCAGTGTGAATGAATCTGACCAGCTGCACCTGAAAAGCCACATGGCCATGCTCTTACTAGGCCTTCCTCAACCTAAACCTACTCCCTGCTCTTTGACTCAGTTCAAGCCAGTGTCTTGTTAATACAGCAAAATGGTTTCCAGACTGGGATCAGAATTAATTCATCAGTCATCACCTATTGCAACAAACTTACTTCAAGTCACTGCAACTGCAGCATTAACTATATGGGTGTTTGTATATCCTGAAACACTGTTATCAGGTTTAGCTATTTGTAATAGACTTCAGATGTTAAAGTATTGCACAGACAAAAATATAAGAGTTCTTAACATTCTTTGAACATCTGTGTCTTAACTGACAAGTTAATCAGTTTTGTCTTTTCTTTCAGTATTTGCCCTTTTGTGAGTTCTGCAGCCTAAGGACAGTCAAGCACAAAAAAAATCAATTAAAATTGTACTTCATAAAGCAAATTTAGAAGTTTTTTACATAATACAAAATACAGTTGTTCTATTTCACATCTTTTCACTACTCAAGCAATCAACTTTGTACATTAGGAGTCTTTACAGCTACAAAGCACGATCTTTGTAAATTGTGGCATGGAAACAAGTAGGTACACTATGAAAAACAAATACATTTCCAGTACTGATTTTATTTCAGTATTTTGTTAGTCAAGTTGATGTCTACATTTGTTTCAGTCAGGCTGCAGAAATCAGAAACTAAGTCTGTTTTTTCTTACAGTTTGTACTCACCATCATATGTTTTAACACTTGGAGCCGGTTTCACAGACAATTCTCTTATCTAAAGGAGAAAAGAATAGATATAAATGAAAACCATCAATATTGAATGTGATATGTGAATGAACATTTAGCATGAAATACCTAGATTCAGTACTATTCCATAAGAGAAATTATTGGTTATGGTTTGGGGAGAAAAATACTACTTCTGTGCCCAATATATATTTTGTTCATGCTTAATTAATGTTTTTGTGTTGTCTTAATGTGCACTCATGCTTTGTACATCCTGTTATTGCAAGTTATAAAGTCAAATGAAAGCAGACTTAGGGGCCACTTCAGCACTTAAGAGTTTCAATACTTTCCTCCTCAGCAATTCATACATTTTGCAAGCCTGGCTTCTACCACAGGGCAACACTGGAGTGTTTAATTACACATTGATTTTAAATGCATGAACAGTTCTCCTCTCTGCTTTACAGGTTTATCTATTTGACACCCCAGGACAAGCACTGAACTAAAAGAGTAATGGAAACATGCTGTCTGTAATGTGATCTAAAGAAAAAAGGAAACTTGTGAATCCATATCACTAAAACAATGTTCTGCACTCCAATTCCCCAAAGAGATGAACACAATTCATTCAAACACATAGCCACTGTCAGATGGAGCTGGCACAAGATACTGGACCCTGATCCTCTTTTATTTATCAGTTTGGTTATAGCCAGTAGTGCCTCTATTCATTGTCCATTAAGCTTGGATTCTGTGAAAGTGTTAGCTATTTTTCAAGCTCTTCTATTTTCCAGGGACTGAGAATGTAGATCTGCACAACTCTATTTCACAAACACCAAACCTGGACTCCTCTGAACCTATTATAAATCTGTGGTCATACTGTTATCTTTCCAAAGGTCACTTTATTGAAGGAAATTCATCTATGCTTGCCCTCCATTTCTCCAGCTATAAAATTTGTGAAGCTGGTGATGTAAAAGCTATTATTTGTCTTTCCATTCTTTAAGCATTCAAGTATAGGTTTAACATGAATCTCAAGCAAAATGCGTAAAATCAGATTTACAAAGAATGCACAATCTAATAGAGGAATAGGCCACATAATCATGCCATATTCTAAACTCCAGACTACCCAGATCTTCCCCCACCAATCACCTCTAAAAATCCATAGTTATGTTTCAACAAAACCTTATTTTAGGCAAAACTAATTCATTTCCAAACACAGAATCATAGACTATCTCACGCTGGACGGGACCTACAAGGATCAAGTCCAATTCCCTCATTGGACTACCTAAAACTTAAACCTAAGAGCATTGTCCAGACACTCCAAAAGCTCTGACAGGCTTAGTGCCATGATCATTTCCCTGGGGAGCCTGTTCCAGTGCCCGACCACCCTCAGGGTGAAGAACCCTTTCCTAATGCCCAATCTGAACCTCCCCAGCTTCATTCCATTTCCTTGTGTCCTATCACTGATCACCAGAGAGATCAAAATCTCCTCCTCCACTGCCCCCCTTGAGGCTGTGATGAGATCACCTCTCAGCCTTCTCTTCTCCAAGCTGAACAAGCCAAGTAACAACAGGTGCTCCTCCTAAAATGCCCTCAAGACCTTTGATCATCTTGCTTGCTCTCCTCTGGATGTGCTGAAATAGTCTGATGCCCTTCTTATACAGAAGCACCCGAAACTGCACACAGGACTTGAGGTGAGGCAACACCAGCACAGAGCAGAGCAGGACAATCCCCTCCCTCAATCAGCTGATGATGCTGTGCCTGATGCATCCCAAGACATGGCTGGCCCTCATGGCTGCCAGGGCACTGCTGACTCACATTCAACTTGACATCATCTCAAACTCCCAGATCTCTTTCTGCAGGGCTTCTCTCCGGCCTCTTGTTCCCCAATACGTGGATATAACCAGGGTTACCCTATCTCAGGTGGAGAATCTGACACTTGGTCTTGTTACATTTCACATGGTAATATTTTAAATAATTATTCTCACAGTAATGAATATGATACTTTAGTGTGAGAAGTAATGTATTTTCAGATTTCAAATACTAGATCCCGTTACGATTAAATCCTTTTCACCATCAAAAATTTTTTGGTTTATTTCAAATACTAGATTCCATTACGATTAAATCCTTTTCACCATCAAAAAATTTTTGGTTTATTAAGCATTTCTTTATCAAATGTGTTTTAATTCCTGGTACATTCCTGTGTCTCTTTTCCAGATCTATTCTTATTTATCAATACAATTTTCAAAGTGTAACCAAAACACTCCAGCAATACTATTACAAACTGCGAATATTGAATATGCAGTCAGAGAACCATCAAAACCCAAATGAAAATACATAAACTGATGCAAAATAAAATCCCATGGTGTTTTCTCCTGGAAAAGCTGAACAGATTCTGCATTAGAAAGCTACAACAGAAAAAGCAATAGAGAAGTGATAGGAAGGAGAAAAAAAACATTGTGTTCCTGTGTGTCCTGTGCTTTCTGAAACAGAGCGTTTCACAGAACAGACCTGCTTCCTCTGACTAATAATCAGATCATTCTGCTCCTGAAGCCTCTTCTCCAATTCTTCTATCCTCTTCCTGTAAAAGATGTTATTTCTGTTCAGGTCTTCCCTCGCTGATGTTTTGGTGTTCTCAACCTCTGACCGTAGCTAGAAAGCAATCAAAAGAAAAGTAACATCATATTAAAACTATACAAAATATTTTAATGTTATAAAGTCTAAACAAGCAAGTGTCATGCTTAGATACTTTTCACATTTTTTTTTTCTCAGCAAAAACCTGATGTCTTCTGTGACTTCACTAGGACTTGTACGTATCATAGAACAGTTGTCTGGATCACTTTTGAATTACACAAGGAAGACTACTTAAATCTCAATATAAAGAAAAGCACATACAAACACATTGCTGAGAGTACCTAAAAATAAGACAGCAGGAAAAAGTGTATAGATCTATAAAAATGTTTTAATTATAAACAGTGTCCAGCAATGATACTTTAAGAAGGTGATACATTAATTTGTATAATAAACCTAGTATATTACCTCCAAATGTGGAAGAAAGGAAACATTATTTAGGTACACCATCCCAAAAGTAATACTTACATTACTTCTCCCTTATTCTATTCTTGCACTGTATGTGGGTGTATCTTTAACTACATCCTTTTTGGGGACTGTTCCATGGTTCATCCCCAATGTTTTCTTGCCAGAGGAGGAGAAGCATTGGTCAAACCACTATGATCTGCTCAGTTCTTACATGGTCACGCAGATGAAAAGAAAATGAAAGGAAAAGAAGCAAGAGAAACAAAGCAGCAAAGAGATTAAAAAGAAATGCAGATGTAAAAAGAAATCTGAGGAATAAGGCTTTGTATAGTAAAATACATAAACTGATGCAAAATAAAATCCCATGGTGTTTTCTCCTGGAAAAGCTGAACAGATTCTGCATTAGAAAGCTACAACAGAAAAAGCAATAGAGAAGTGATAGGAAGGAGAAAAAAAAGACTGAGACATACGCCATAGGTCCATGGTAGCAGCAGGTACAGGGTGGATGAAAGCTACATGTTGGCAAGTCATATGTCAACTATTCAGGAACATAACATTGAAAATACTGTATAATACTGTGCTCACAGAACCAGCTGTAAGCTCTTCAAAAGACAGATACAGTTTCAGTTTTCTGGCAGATTCTGAAATTATAAATTAATTTTCAACCCTGGCCTTAACTGAAACACCAGGATCCTACCATAACAGAAACACAGACACTAAATACAGCTAAGAGGACACACCCTTATAAACTCTTGATATCTGGCAGACGTACTAGAGCATATCAAGAACTACTGAAAGAGTAAGTTAAAAAAAAAAAGTCTCCTTTAGGTGTAAGTGGTCTCCTGTGCCACTTACCATGGAGGTTTCTGTCTCATGGTCATGACACTTGGCTTGCATACAAGACACCCACTTTTTTTCCTGCATAGAGGAAATCCATGTTAATTCTTGTTAACAACACATTCAGTTTGATACATGCAGCTTTGTTTCTTGTTAAGAGCAAATGAGCATTTAGTTTGATACATACAGCTTCATTTTTCTAAATAAAGCATAAATACCAGAAACATGACAGATTTGATAAAATTTGAGTAACCCAGTATTTAATGCCTAGAACAGCTGATTTATACATCTGAGTGTGGTTATCTTACCAATCACTCCAGGACTGTATTTTCTCTCTGATTTGTATATGCAGTCAAAGTGAGTGAGAAATACACAAGCATTTTGATACATCTCTGTGTATTAACAAAAAGAGTATTAAGAATAGGGAGTTTTCCCTCTAAAGAATGTAATTTTCAGTGCTCATTAACAATGTATTTCGCATAATAATGACAGAATTAGCATATGAGTTTTACAGTGAAGCCAATTTTCTTTGATGAAATAAAAAAAAAAAACCAAAACATAAAGCAAAACTAAGTTTTGCACATCTCTGCATAGAGGTGATCAAACTTCTGTAAAACACCAGCAGTAAACAAAGACCTTCACATCCCAAAAACCATGAAAGAAAACAAAAGGCACAGGTTGGAAAATCCTGTCAGAAAGTTTCCTAATTTTCTTTTTCCTTTTGGGAAGTGGAATATTCCAATTTTTCTGCAAGTCCTCGTGGATGAGTAAACATAAATACTTTATTAGAGCCTTCTGGAATTGAACTGCCACCACACTTGGCAAAGACAGATATACTTAATCATAAAGAATAAGAGAATATCAACAAATAAGCAAGAATTACTTAATTTATAAAAGATAAAATAAATCCTTGTTTGCCATTATAGGGATAGTATTAAATAGTATTAAATCTTTAAAACCAGCTATTTTTGGCATTAAAAATAATGAAAATTTTACTCAGGGATTTCATACTCTACTCAGAGATAAAGAAAAATAAAAAGAAAGCAAGTAACCTGTCAAAAGCAATACATTAAGTTACAGTGTTACCTGTTTTTCTAGAAGTTTAACCACATATGGATGATCCCGAAGATGATGAGGTTTCTCCTCTGTAAACTCATGGCTGTCTTTCAGTGTTCCTAAATTGGATTTTTGTTGCATACTGGACTTTTGTAATTCTAACAGTTGCTAATAAGAGGGAGGAGGAATACAAAATTTTCTTTAAACACAGTTATGCAGAGATTGCATCAGATACTTCTCCCATTTCATGTGAGGTCAGTATTTATCAAATTTCACATCATCAATAATATCTACATCTAAAATAAATATGACTTGTAAAAGTACACAGGACCTAGCAGCTACAAAATATAAGCTGCTCTGATAATGCCATGCAGATTTGATTTCTGACCCCGCCATACTTTTATGATTCTCTTGCTAGTGAGCATTGCCAAAGCATGCATTGAAAAAAAATTAATTCTGTCAGGACTGCAATGCAGAGGTTGGTGACCTCCACAACACTTATGAAAATATTAACATAAGGATTCCTAACATGCAGCAGCCACAACTATATCTACTGACCTATAAACAGGCATTCAAAGGCTGAGGAGTACAGGAAAAAACTGACATAACTGCTGAAGGGATCATTGATTCATACAAAGCATTTCTTTAAATTAAAAAAACCCGCAACCTGAAATTATATTAATTAGATATATTATATTCTTATATATATATATATTATATCTATGTGTGTTTTATTAATAAAATACCTGTACACAAAAATATAATTATATCTACCATTCAATCATTATTTTTAAGAGTTCTGTAGGAAAAGCTTTACAATTACTAAATTACATTGCAAATATGTGAAATTCACTGCCATCTACTGTAAGGGATTCATGCTTTAAAATGTTCAAAAATTTAAATTGCGTACATTTTCTAAAGTTGAGTTTCTTGAATGTAAGTCCTTAAGCTCTTTCGTAAACATATCTTTCACTTTTTCTATTTGATCAGCAAATTTCTCTCTTTCCTCTTCTTTCCATTTATGAAATGATTGTAGAAACTCTTCTTCTTTTGATTTTTGCTGCTCGCATTCCTGAAATTTTAAAAAAAAATGTTATTTTCCTCATGTTCAATAGAAATTCAAGCTCCCAAACTACATGTGGAATTAATCACTTTCAACATTTGCAAAATCCTGTGACATCAAAAAACATAACACTAGGTTTTTTTAAGAATTCTAGGGTAGCAAACTATATATTTTGCTAAACAAGCTAAACAAGTATGCTTCAAAACAGTTCAAGCAGTTTATTATTTTTCACTGAAAAACACACAAACAACCTTACTCAGTCATATCAAAGATTCACTGACTTCAGTATCCTGTTCTTACTAAGGCCTTAAGTGTGTAAGTAAGAAAGGCTAATACTGGGGCCAGCAAACGTGCATGTTCTCCTTCACAGTGTCTATGTTGCCAGCTGTTTTTAGCTCAGAGGACTTCTGGAGCCTGATACAGTCCTGTGAACTTCATTAACTGCATAAACTTCAATACATTTCTCCGCATACACTTTGCAGTCATCGCCCTGTGGCTGCATCAGCTTTAGCAACTGCAATATCTTTTGCCAACAAGCTCCATAAGCTGCATAAAGAGCCAAGAACTTTTCTTGTTTTAGTTGTTTGAATCTGGCTCCTGCTAGGTACATTTGATGGATTCTGAGGCCTGAACTGGAGAACAGAGAGAATGGTTCATCACTATTCACTGTGTATATCTCATGACTCCACACTTATCATTATCTCACCCTCCATCTTCATCAAGTGTTTGTCTCTTTTTCAGACTGACAACTCTCAGCATGCTCAGTCATTCTAAATACTGACTTTGTAGCCCATCTCCATAACTTTTATAGCTCTATCCTATCCTTTTTGAGATGAAGGGACTAGACTCACACAACATATTTAGGCTGTGGTTTGCACAGTAATTTTTCAGAATAATTGGTAATATTTGATTTTCTTTGCTAGCTGCTTTTAACATTTCCCCAGGGCTACATATCACAAGCTTAAGATCTTGCCCTTCAGTAACAGCACCCAGCTCAGAACCCATTGTTTCGTAGATGAAATGAGAACTATTTTATCCCCTTATACATTTACCCCACTTCATCCATTAGATTACTTCAACCATTCCACTACATCACAATGCATTTTTATGTAGTTCTCAAATTGTTTAAAGTCCTGCATTTCACTTCCCAGGACATACATATCTTTTAGGAAACACCTACATTTTTCCATCACAGCATTCACTCTGAATTTGTTCTCTAACTATTAACATGCAATCATTGTACAACTAGGAAGAATGGGATCATCTGTATCCTTCAATTAAGGACAAGATCTTCTGCTCTTTAAATCAAAAGATAGTAACATTGTGACTCCTGAATTGACGGTGGATGTCAGTCATGGCAGACAAACTGTAACCAGTCACACCACACATTTCTATCTTCCCTGACATCCCAGAAAAACATAAGTTTTGAAAGCTTCTTGTTGTGTAACACTGCAGACTATAGCTTCAGGACATTTCAGGAAGTTCCCTTGCATTTAGGAGTCTTAGCTAAGACAAGTGACTTCAAAAGAGGCCCCTAAGGCACCAAAAATCTACATTGCACTGTTATGAATACTCTAAGTTACACTTCATAAACAAAACAATGCTTTGGGGGCAGGAGAAATATGTTATAGATGTATTTTTCAAAAGCTAGGAACAAAATGAATGAGTAAAATACCTTCCACATGTCCACACAGGGCTAAGACCCATTATTCTGACAGTGCCTGTACTCCTAAGTGAAAAGCTTCCAGCTTTTGATTTGGTCATTCAGGACTTTTAAAAATGGAAGCTGAACACTTCCAAGAAAGGGGGAACAAAAGGACTGAAGAAAGAGATGTCTGAAGCTGAGTTCATGGAAAACAACACTCCATGTTTTACAGAAGATCAGGGTTTCCTCTGAAAACAAGGAAGAAAATAATCATCCATCACAGACTATCAGGGTGGATTATCCTCTGGGATAATCTGGTCCAGCCTTTCTTGACAACAGCACAAACTAGACAAGGTGCCCCCAGACTTTGGCCAGCTGAATCTTGAAAGTGTTCCACTTTGTGAAACCCAGTACTTTTGTGGGCTGAGTGAACACAGTTCAAAGTGCTAATTCTTTTGAGACATTCACATTACTTAATAAGTTTTACCTTTGACAACCTGGCCAAATTAGCCTGTTGCTCAAACTCTAACTTGGACTTGGTGAGCTGCAACTGCTCCTTCAGTTTTTCAATCTCATCCTGCAATTTTTCTATATTTCCTTTCTTCTTCTGTTCTGTTTGAAAGAAACACAGATTTAAAAAAGGTTTGTTGCAATTTCTAGGACTGTAATACTTACTGCAAATACATTTCTAGTGTTTCAGTAACATTTTCACAAAGTAGACCATTTGCCCTCCCACTACCATGATTCACCATAGATGCTTTTAAATACATATATTCTCTGGACTGCTAACTTACCCTCAAATACTTGTACCACTGACATGTGAAATAGTTTATGAAATATTTATATGAAAAAGTATTCTATAACCTAATTTCAAAGGGATCTAAGCAACACAGGCTCATAAAAAGATGTATGAAGGACAAAGTGAACCTCAGTTATTCAATTTCTTAGTTTAAGTTTATTCTAAAAAACTCCTGTAAGGAGTCCAGTTGGAATACAACAAATTATTTACGTGGAAAGAATTGGGGGAATATCAAACAAAAAATGTTAAAATGTGCAAAAATCAAAGCAATCTTCAACTGTGAAACATTTCATCAATTTACCAATTATTTACTTGCTAATTTACCAATTATTTACCATCATCTGTGAATCTGAATATAATTTCAAAAATAACTGAATGGGATATTTTCCCCAGAGAGCCATTTCAGGCTTTTATACAACAATTATTTCAACTGTTTCTGCAGCATCTTACATTATCATTTTTATCAAGTGTAAGGTGCACAAGAGCTTCTTTCTTCTTCCAATATGTTCACACTTCCTCAGCTGCTTATTCAGACCCCTCTCACTCTTGCTGTTGTTTCATTTGCCTGACAAGCTACACTTCAGACCTCATTAGATTCTTCCCACTTTTTCTCCTCCCAAATGCTCCTTTTTTCCTAACTTGTTTCTAATCACTGCTACTTGTTAGTCCTTAGCCATAAATCATAAGAATGCAGCCTACCAGGAAGGAGAGAAATTAGTTATGAATTAAAGAATCTTAGAGATCAGTGTTTTTCAAACTAAACATCTTTTAGTGAAGAGAGAAAAAAGTATGCAAGTTAGAGGTAAAGCAACCTTGAGTACCATAGATAGATGAAGTCAGACTGTTCTTAACAGTTTCTCTTTCTCACTACATTTTCCAGTCAGTTTGGCTCAGGAGACCCTAATCCTATTCAAACTGATTTCAGGTGGGGTGGACTATTTCTGTATTAACAATTATATATTTACAAAATTTATTTTAGAGCAGCTTGTTCATTTCACCCACGCCTTCGTAACATACATGCCTAAAGAGCAACTGTGTTCTGAAATGTGCTACTGGCTAAAGTATTCAACAGAAATGCTAGTTTGAAAAGATGCTGCAAATATGGCACACAGGGGTTTGTTAGTTATTTTCCAGGGACTGAAACATATGTTGCCCAATACCTTGTATCAGTCAGTGGCACTTGCATTCACACAAACTGGGATCTGTGATTCAAAAATGAAAAGTAAAAACTTTTCTTCCAAATTACACAGAATCACAGACTGCACATCCTCACGGTATTTACACTTTTCTAAACCACCTCTCTCAATTTTTTTTATAACGTTAAAGTACATACCGATCTCAGACTCTCCTGGGTGACGCCTTTGAATGTGACTTTGTAAAAAGGAATAGGTCATAAAAGCCTTTTCACAAAATGGACACTACAAAGAAAAAAACAACAACAAAAAAAACCCCAAACAGTTAAAAACACATTACTAACATCTTTTTGGTAAATACAGTGGTTAATGTTTTTAACAGGTTACTACATTTTGTTCATATGTAAAAAGAAGGTAACTTTAACAAGTTGCATCTCACAAGAATAAGAATAAAAATTCTCATGTACCCAATTACTGTAAAGTCATTATTATATTAATGCTATTTAACATTTCACAGTGATGGTCACAAGCAAGAATCTGATTGTGGTAGGCACTGTACAAACTGAATAGAACAGACTCTGGCCAAGCAAGTTCAAATTCAGATATAAACCACAGATAATGGTAGGTAGAGAGCTATAAAGAAAAGGCGTGACAACCCTCTTCAGCACAACACACAGACTCCAGCCAACTAGTAGCTCAGGTGTTCTTAAGGTTCATGCAATACCAGAATGTACAGCACCCCACAGCTGGAAAAAAACAGTAAAGATGGGTTTGAGATGAGTTGTAAGATGGCAATACCCAAAGGACATGTAAAATACTCAGACATTTCAAACAAAGTAAAGTAACAGTACACAGTTTTGTAAGAAAAGGTATGTAGCTACATTAGTATGCCGCCTAGAATCCTTCTGAAGCACATAGTTCTTTCAATTACAGTTTCTATAATTAACCTACTAGTTTTGAATATAAATTTGAAGTCAAATTTGAATCCCACCCTTTTCAAAATACCCTTTGTGTTCACCTTCAAAATACATTCTACTAATGTTCAGAATATATTAAAAATAGATGGGTAGTACAAGGACAGAAGCTGCATCTACAAACTTTTTAACATACTTTAAGACTATGCATGAGGACCCCTCATCACTTTAGGGTCATTCATTACCTCTATCTCATACTTTTTTTTCAAATAAATACATTTTAACAAACCACAGACACTCAAAAAAGTAATTTTTACTTATCAGTGTGACATGACAGTAAGAAACCAGCTTAACAGGCTCAAGATCTTGTCACCATAATCAATGCCAGAAGGAGGATCTGGGGAGCTACAGGCCTGTCAGCCCAACCTTGCTGCCTGGCAATGTTCTGGAACAGATCATCTTCAGTATGATCACACAGGACAACCAAACAATCAGACCCAGCCAGCAGGGCTTTAGGAAAGGCAGGTCCTGCCTGACTAACCTGATCCTTTTATTACCAGGTGACCTCCCTAGTGGATGAGGGAAAGGCTGTGGATATTGCCTATTGGACTTCAGCAAAGTCTTCAGCACCATCTACCACAGCATTCTCCTGGAAAAGCTGGCAGCTGATGGCTTGGACAGGTGCACTCTTCTCTGGGTTAAGAACTAGCTGGATGTCCAGGCCCAGAGATTGTGGTGATGTTGCATCCAGTTGGCATCTGGTCACTGTCATGTCCCCAGGGATCAGTGTTGGGAACAGCCCAGTTTAATATGTTTATTGATGATTTGGATGAGGCAATTGAGTGCACCTTAGGTAAATTTGCAGACAACACCAATTGAACAGGAATGTTGATCTGCTGGAGGGTAGGAATGCTCTGCAGAAGGATCTGGATAGGATAGATTGACAGACAGAGGCCACCTTTATGGGGTACAGCAAGACCAAGCACCAGGTCTTTCACTTCAGCCACAAAACCCCCTCCAGCATTACAGGCTTGGGGCAGTCTCTATAAAGCTGCTCAGTGGAAAAGGACCTCAGGGTGTCGGTCAACAGCTGCTGAACATGAGCCAGTGTGTGCCCGGGTGGCCAAGAAGGCCAGTGTCATCCTGGCTTGTATCAGCAGTAGTGTGGCCAGCAGGACCAGAGCACTGATACTCTATACTCAGCCTTGGTGAGGCCATACCTAAAAACCTGTGTAAAGTTCTGGGCCCCTCACTACAAGGACATTGAGCTGCTGGAGCATGTCCAGAGAAGGGCAATGGAACTGGTGAAGGTCTGGAGGGTAAGACCTACCAGGCACAGCTGAGGGGGCTGGAGGTGCTCAGCCTGCAGAAAAGGAGGCTCAGATCTTATCACTCTTTACAAGTGCCTGAAAGGAGGATGCAATTACACAGGGGTCAGCCTCTTCTCCCAAGCAACAAATGACAGGACAAGAGGATTTAGCCTCAAGCTGTGACAGGGAAGGTTCAGGATGGACATCAGAAAGAATTTCTACATTAAAAGGGTGGTTAAACATTGGCATGGACTGCCAAGGGAGGTGGTGGAGTCACCACCTGGAGGTGTTCAAGAAATAAATGAACACTGCACTTAGTGCCATGGTCTAGTTGACAAGATGTTGATCAGTCAAAGGTTGGACTTGATGACCTCAGAGGTCTTTTCCAAGCTAAATGATTCTGTGATTATGTGAGATTCCCAGATTTCGTACTATATTTAAATTTCATATTACATTTAAAATGCTGCCACTCGTAGTTGGGTATCCTATAAAATACACTTTTCAGCCAACACTAAAACCATAAATAATTAAGACAAATTTTGCTGAGCAAATGCAAGACCTAATATAAAACCAAAATAAAGTAATATAATATGGCAGCAAAGCATTACTGCCAACCAAATGGGAGCTTACAGTGTAGCAGATTGCACACAATTTACAGAACTAAATTGGCTGTGAAATAATGTTATCCAGTCAAGCACAAACTTCATGTCAGTTTGACTTGCTGATAGTGAAAGAAAGCTCTTACTGCAGGAAACAGGATTAACATAGGGAATATTTAGGTTTTGAATTATGCAACGCTTTTCTTGCAACTACTTTTCAGTATAAACTACAATATGCACTTTATGCCCACACTGTACATGAGAATGTAAGATTCCTGAACAAAGTATCAAAAAAGTGAAAAATATTATTTAAAATTAAATTTGTATTACTCACATGAAGGCACTGACCAACAAGACTTAAATTTATGACTTGCAGGTATCAATACCATTTTATAGTAGCGTTTATGGTCACACTTATATTGATCTTGGATTAAAGGCATTACATCTGAATTCCAAAATGTTTACATTAGTAAAGTGCACCTCTGCCAAAAAAGGCTTATTTGTAAACAAGAAACAGGCTTATTTGCAAAACATCCAAGACTTTGAGAGGATGGAATCTGAACTACCCTCTCAGGAACACCAGAAGAGCTCCTATTATCTAGCAACTAAGATCATGGCAAAGATAAATATCACAGAGCAATTGTTTACTGATGACACTGCTACCCTGCATTTGCAAACACTGGGAAGAGTTTTATTTATTTTGGCATTCAAACTCAGAATCCTGAAAACACTGCAGGAACTTCGGGTATTGTTCAACATCATTCCCTGAACTCATTTTTCTCATGTGAACTTAAATAACTTCTAGTGAAAAGAAACAGAAGACTGAAAGGGGGGAGGAGAGATCAGAAGTTTACTTTATATGAAATCAAATTACAAATGGGAAATCTCTGTTTTTCTGCAAATGCCATTGAACAGATTAGCAATGAGACAAGTTCACTACCATGCTTTTCAGCTTCCACAGAGACAGGTGCAAATTTCTGGAAAATGTGATAATATTTGGCAATCACAGTATGAGAACTATTTAAGTTTACACATAAAATGACACATTTATATTTTGCAACACAGGACAAACTGCTTTGTGAGTTGCATAAAGTTTTTTTTTAAAATAATACCATATCAGCAGCTTGTCCTCGAGAATAACAACTGAATGCATGAACCTTGCCTCATGTATAGTTCTACTCTTGGGGCATAAGGATCTTTTCCCTTACAGAAACACTTGAGCCAACTTAGCTGATGTCTTAAATATTCAACTTTGCATGTAAGTTTAAACATACAGGGCTAGCCTGAAATCATGTCAAGTCTGTGTCCAGTCTACCCTTTAGACTTCAGATTACAGTTGAAGCCAAAATTTGCATTCCTGAAACCTGAAAATACTGGCACTGAAAAACACTTAGAGCAAACTACCACACTGTAGTGAGACAAAAAGCCCCTCCCAATAAAAACAGAGTGCCATGACGCCTCAGTCAGAACAGCTGTGTATTAAGGTTCTTAAGGAAGACCCTTTAGGAACAGATTGTTCTGGAATCAGAGCTGAGCTAACTCCCTGAAGCTCTTTACCATCTTGCCTGAGTCACCTCTGAGTAACACATGCAAGCAGAAACTTTGTGCATGGAGACCATCAGTGCAGGACAGTGACTTCTCACAGACAGTGCATTATGGCTCAGCATCAGTTCCGATGCATTTGCCCCGTGTGTTTTCTGACCATGCAGTTGGCAGACAAGGAAAGACAGCAACACAACAAAGTAGTAACATGTTTATCACGGGTTTTGTATGTGTGTGCATCTGACATTTCAGATGCATCTAAAGCGAATCCAAGAGTAAAGAGCACCTGTTAGTAAAAAGAGGATTTGTTAAAGATGATGTAGCATTCTCCCAAGAGTCTCTGAAACACAGACAGAAAACAAGTGCCAGCAATGCACTTCCTTTTGGAAGATCACTGGTCCTTGCAGTTCCAGCCTTTCACCCAGCAAGCAACTGCACCCCAGCAGAGCTGGGCTGCTCTGCTGCCCATCCCAGCAGGCTCAGAGCTGACAAGGTGTGGGTGACTCGGCCAGCAGGCCCTCTCCTCTCACCTGGTGGTAGTTGGCTCGTGCCTCCAGCATCATCTGCTGGGTGCTGATCATCTTCTTCCTCCGCCGGCATTCCTCCTTAAGCACCTGGATCTCCTGCGAGCGCTGGGCCACCTCCTTGCCCAGCTGGTCACGCTGGGCCTGCGTCTCTCTCAGGGCCTCCTCCAGGCTGCCGAGCTGGCCGCTGAGGTACTCCTGGGAGTGCAGCAGGTACTCGGTAGAGAGCTGCGCCAGGCGCAGCAGCTTCAGCAGCAGCGGGTCTGCGGGGCCCTGGCAGTGCGGGCAGCACTCCCGCTCGGCGCTGCAGAAGGTGACATGCTCCAGGTGCGCCTGCAGGACCGCCACGTCCCCCTCCCGCGACACCCGCTCCACGTCCACGGTGCTCAGCCGCCGCCAGTCCGGGTTCTCGTGCCGCACGCGGAACTGGAACGCGGGAAACGCCGCCGGCCCCGCGCCGGGCCCGGTCGCCGGCGGGTGATAGGTGCGCTGGGAGAAGGGCTGCGGGAGAGAGACGCGGCTCAGCCCCGGCCGGCACTCCCCGCCCGCCGCCCGCCCGCCCGGCCCGGCGCTCACCATGTCCGGGCTCCGTCCCCGCGGCTCCGCTCGGCGCCGGCGTCCTCCGCGTCGCTATAGCAGCCCCGGCCTGCGCCACGGGAGGCGGCAGTGACGCCGGGCTGTGCCGCCTCCCGCCCGCCCCGCCGCTCCCCGCCCCACGGCCCGTCGGCTCCGAGCTCGGCACGAATGCTGTCCTCCCTCCCGGCATCCTTCTCCCGCGACGCCTCCACAGCAGCGCCGCGCTAAGGAGCTCTCTCCCGCGGGTCCCGGTGCTCCCGCTGCCCCGCACGCAGCGCATCCTTTACCATCTTCACACACTGCTCCCATCACCAAACGTATCCTCGGCTCCGCTCTTCTGCATCCTTACACAGCTACACAGTATACGCTTCCTCTCTCCACATTCCCTGCACTTTGAAGTCTGTACATGCCAGCCTGCTCGCCTGTTCACTGCATCAGTGTGCCTCCCCGTCCTGTACCTCCTCCGTGCTGCTTCTGACTCCAACCTTTCTCACTCTGCCATGACTTACACTCCTCTACCCCTGTGCTGTCCTGTGCCCTTCTCCAGCCTCGCCTACTCAACTCAACATACCCCTCCCAATGCCCACACACCAACCTCCTCCTGGGTGCTTTCAAACACCTTCCTCAACTTAACACAGTCACACACTTTGCATGCTGCTTCCGCATGCTGTCCTCACTCATCAGATCAACACACCTCTGCCTGGTATCTGCACACACCAGACCCACTCTTGCAACCATACAACCCCACAACCTTACCACATCTGTTGTTCCTGTCTCATTCTACCAATCCCAAACACCTCATGCCTTGTGTACATCACCTACTTTACCATCCATGGTTTTCTTCAATGCAACCAACAACTTCTGCCTATATCCCTGCCCCACCTCAATTCCCAGTGCTCCCCAGTTTGGTGTTTTCCTTGCTCCTGCTCAGTTGCTTCAAACACTGTTTCTAAGCAGCAGCATCTTTCTCCTCCATCATACAAAATCACCCTATTCCCCCCCTCATCCTTACCACTCTTCTCCAAAAACCTGCTCTTCCTGTTACCATTTCTTAATGTTTCAGTCCCCTAGCTACGTCTGCCTTACTGCCATGTTCCACATTTATACCTCCCTAACTTTTCCATCCCTTCCACACATATTTTAGTTTCTCATCCTCTTGGTCATTCCTAGATACATACCTCTCCAAGAGCAGCCACACAATATATATATGGTCATACACTCCATTCCATATGTTCCTCTACATCATGCGTTATAGACTCACAGAGATGTTCTCAAGGGATCTCTGGTGATCATTGTCCAGTCCAAATTTCTGCTGCACACTAGTTCACATCACCTGTGGCATTTAAGATGAACAGACAATCCATCACCTCCCTGTACAACCTGTAGCATGTCTGTGCTCTCCTCCTGATGACAACATATTTCTTAATGTCTCACCAAGTATCTGCTATTACCAAGATCAAAAAATGTTTTGAATATTTTTGCCACAATTGTTCAAGTAACTGTAGGCCACCACTAGAGCACCCCTTTTTCTTCTCTTCTTGACACAAAATAAGCCCTCACTTTCTTCTCATAGATCATGTAGATCCTAACCATGTTGTTAGACCTACTCTGTCCCCTTTCAGCTCCTCCACATAGTTCATACCCCCATTAGTATTTCCCTCCATTCACCTCCTAGGAACTTGTAATGAACCTCATCTCTCATCTGCACTTTTAACATCGCCCTCTCCAATACAAACAGTAACATGTCCACCAGTAAATACCAGCAACGTGCACCAACATGAGCAAATTACAAGCTCTTAGTTTTATGCAGATTTCTATGTTGGCTGTTGCTTTTTGGACCTTGAACCTTAAGCTTACTGGTGACACTTATACCCAAGGTTCAGTTCCATTGAGATTCTTCCATCACTTACCACACCACTTGTTTTTAATTTAGAAAAGATACTGTGTGATGTCTGCAACATTGCAGTCTTCTCCTGCAAGAATGGCATTTTTACCACTTCCTTTTCCATGAACAGAGTCTCCAGCAAATCTTCAAAGAAGTCTATTTAACTTTATTTGATGTGTATCAAATATAGATCTGCCATATTACACATAATGAAATCTAACTCCCAAAGACCTAAGCCCAATATGTGGTCCATTTATGTGACATGGGAGAAATCTCTTTACAGAAAATGTGAATTTTGAAAGCTACCACTTTGTGTGTCAAGCAGAAGAAGCCTGAAAAAGCACACATTAAATAAGGGCCTTTCACTGACAGATGCACGGGTTTAATTAGAAAAAGATAAACAAACATTATTTAAAGCCAGCAAAGTAAACCACACATGAGGATGGCTTGTTCTCCTCAACCAATGTATCTAGTCAGGAATATCCATACAGATTTGCATGCTGCTCCAACTAAACCTGCTTTAACTGAACGTGACCCTGCAGTGGTACATCATCTATGCATCATATAATGGTCTTTGTTGGAATGCACCTTAAAGACCATCTAGTTCCAACCAACTGCCATGGGCAGAGTCACCTTCTAAGTAGACCAGGCCACTCAGAGCCCCATCCAACCCGGCCTTGAACACTGCCAGGAATGGGAGGGGCACCACGAAGTTGAAAAGAGGCACAAGCCGCCCAGGCATCTCGATGGAGACAGAAAGAGTACGGAGGCGGCCCTTTTCGATCTTTTTTTCCTTTTCTTTCTGCCGGCTTTACTCTATTCTGGGAGTTGTGTCCATGAGGAATTTAGGGTCACCACCCACCCGCGAGGCCCGGTCAAGGATGGCACCGCCTGCTCCCGCGGCCACCCCTCCTCTCCGGGACGGGGGAAAAGCGGCGCTTCTCCGCGGCGGAGTCCGCGGGCCAGGCCCGGCGCTTCGGGAGGCGGCCGAGCACGGCCGGGCCTGCGGGAGGCCCTGAGCCGGGCTCCATCTGCCTGCCAAAACCTCCGGCTCCGCTTCGGAGCGCGGCCGCCTCGCCGCTCCCTCCCGCCCGCCCCGGGGGAGAGGCCCCGCCGGGCTCTGCCTCCCGCCACCCTCCTGCGCCCGGGCTGGGGGGCAGAAAGCGAGACCCCTGCGCTCACCTCCGGCTGCAGCTCCGCGGGTCTCGGCGGCGGCCGCAGGGCGCGGAGGGGCGGCGGGGCTGCGGCCGCTNNNNTCCCGCGCCGGCCCCGCTGCCCCGAGCCCGCCCGCGGGGGCGGCTGCCGAGGCAGGCGAGGGCTCCCCCGCTGCTCGCCGATTCCCGCTCCTTGAAAACCTGCCCCGCAGATGTTGATGCCCAGGCGGGATGTCCTTTGTCTTGGTCCGGTCCTGAGCCTCTCCGACCGAGAAGCAACCTTTTTTCTCCCTTTTTGTAAAATGCAAGGGAAGTTGCAACAAGCTTTGGAAAGGCTGCCTTTGGAAATTCAAGGCACGTTTTGCCACGCAGTCGCCGAACACGACACGTTTAAACCTGTGGAGCAGCGAAGTTCTTAGCGCGATGGGGAGTCCCCGCCGGCGCGGGGCGGGCGGCGCGGCAGGGCAGCGGTGGGGCGGGGGCAGGAGCCCGCCTGCCCACCGAGATGGATGGGGTTTGCGGCTTGCAGGAGCCCTCCTGCCTGCCGCAAAGGGGGTCTTGAGGAGCTGCAGGATCCCATCTGCCCGCAGAGGTGGAGCGGGGTCTCTGGATCTGCAGCATCCTGCGTACCCACGAGCTGGAAAGGGGTTTGTGCGGCTGCAGAGACTCGCCTGCCTGCTGAGCTGCAGGGAAGCCCGAGGGACCACGAGCGTAGCGATAATCTCCAACGGGAGATGGTGAGGAGCTTTCATGAGAGTTTTCTGACGTTTGCAGGAAAACACCATGTTCCAGTACCAGGATAAGGATGGGAGTATGCTTTCCTGAAGGTATCTTAAACGGAGTAATGTCAGGTGAAGTTGTTATTTTCAATGAAAATATGTATTGTACCATGCAGATAGAACAATTCCAACAGCTACAGATTGCCTCAAATCCTTCTGATTTGATTCCTCTTCCCTGTAAGTGTTCTGAATTGTTGAGTTGCAAATGTTGTGCAGCCTTTTTGGCCACAAGGAAAATTTCAAACAGTTTGTATTTAATATAAATTATGCTGGCAAATTCAGTGATGGAAGTAATCATTAGACATTTACAACACCTAATCTTCATTTAGGAATTCCATTTGGCCAGGGATATACCACTTTGTTTTCCAAAGTACACAGACTTACTGAGACACTAATTTACCTTACTGAACCATGAAATTCTGTTGCGACAGTATAGATGTGGGCACATTTGCTGTGAACACCAGCTTTAAGAAAAGAGGCAATCATTCTGGTGCTTCAGTTTTTGATGCTCCAAGGGTACCTCAGCATGCTTCAGTCACTAATAGGTTCAATCCAGAGGATCAGGCTAGTGGTGCTTCAGTTTTTGATGCTCCAAGGGTACCTCAGCATGCTTCAGTCAGTAATGGGTTTTCAATACAGAGGATCAGGCTAGTCTGAAGGAAAACCTGAACATACATCAAATGGGGACATCCAGTCCTCCGTACTAGTGACTTTTGCTTCTGCAGATCTGTATCTGTTTGGCTATGAAAGCAGGCATTGCCAGAAGAAGATGCTTTATGAAGGCTTTAGTGTGGTAAACCTTAATTAAGAGAGGACTTTGAAAATCTGCAGTGTGACAGTCACAGCCTCTGTGGGTCAGGCCTAGAGGTCAATATGCAATACAAGTTGATGAGCACTTTATGTGAATAGTTGGAGTGTTCAGAGAGCAAAATGGAAAGCAGGCATTGCCAGAAGAAGATGCTTTAGTGTGGTAAACCTTAACTAAGAAAGGATTTTGAAACCCTGCAGTATGACAGTCACAGCCTCTGTGGGTCAGGCCTAGAGGTCAATATGCAATACAAGTTGATGAACACTTTATGTGAATAGTTGGAGCATTCAGAGAGCAAAATTAACAAGTGCAGGCCCTTGGGTGCCCAAGAAATTTTGTACCCCATGCCCTTAGAATGCCCTAATGGCAACACCACAGTCCATTCAGCATGTCTTCTAAGGATCTCTCTTGCTATGAAAGTGGTTTTTATATCAAAGTAAATGCTAACTGTGTGCAAAAATGCTGGAAATGCTCTTCAGTGGGTGAGGGGAGTGGTATATGAAGTATGCAGAAATATGGATTTTGGTTGCTTATTCTAGTATCTGTTTAATACAAAATACACAAGCAGGCCTTGGATGAGAGCTATAACCGAGATTTTTATGCTGAAGGGGTGGTTCTCACCCTTTCATTCTTTTACTCTTAATTTGTTCCAGAGCTTGATTAATCTTTAATTACTAGCTGTAAGCGGTACAGCCTCACTTGGCAAGGGTGGGTATTCTTTAACCCACATTAGTGCTGAGTTCTACCCTTATATACCTTGGTGACAAAAGTGCTCTCCTAAAACTTGTGTGGATTTACTAGGAGAGGACCAAGAGCATTTGCAAGGTATTTGTGGGACTCACAGAGGGTACCTGCAACTGGAGAGCAGAAAATTGAGAGTATTCTGATTGTGGGGCAAAATATGATGCCATCTCGGCAATGGCTATTTGGGAATGTCCTGAGTAGAAGGACATTTCAGTAGCAGGGGTACTGGGCACTGAGGGAGGCTGGGCAGGCACAGCCAGGCCTGGCAGTGCCCCCAGAGCACGGATGCAACGTGTTAGGTGAAAAAGTTATTGGTCTATTTTGTGGTATGGAGGAGGACTACGCATGTGGTACAACATGTTTTAATTTGAGAGGGCAGTGGACAAACTGTCTTGGGAACTGAGAAATAGACTCTTTAGTAACCTCTCTCCTACAGCGTTCTCAGAGTGACGCATACAAGTAATCATTAACTCTGGTGGAAAGTTGACTTCACCAGAATGGTGCAAGTATAATAATGAGTCTAGCCAGATTCTTAGTTTATTTAATCTTTTCCTTCCTGCCAGTTCCCAACACAGCACATTTTTCAATTTTCAAATGAGCTTAGCTGCTGGCTGGGGTTAAACTATGAAAAATACCTATAATACTTCCATTTGTTCAAACTTTCCATCACTCATTTTATCTGAGGAAATAATCTATGTATTTTTATCACAGGAAAACAAAATATTTAAAAGAAAGGTAGAATGAACCACTCTCCTGACCCTTTCGTGTCACCTCCTTCAATCCAACAAAGGCCACCAGCCACAATTAAGTAGTTTGAATAGACACTGCTCTATGTAGTTTAATACATTTTATTTTCAAGTTTGCGTGCTTCAGACTATTTTCAAATTAAATCTTTTTTATCTTCAAATAAAGTAGTTTCTCTTAAAAGTTTCTCTTTGCATAACAAGTCTAGATGGATTTTAATGATATGGTCAGCTCATTTATCTTTCTTTCTTCCAAACTCAGAGGGAATTCAACTTAACTATAGAGATGCATTTGCAGAGACATGTTGATGCAATTGCAACAATAGAAAGGTCACACAAGCAAGTACTTGGATTTTAACACTGAACTACCTCTAGATGAATTTTTAATGGCATACATTAGATACTTTTTCTAACAACTACATTGCACTTTTTCACTATGTGGAACTATTTTCACTGATGTGGCTATAATAGCCTGCAGTTGGGTGGCGAAAAGAGGGTGCTAGATGGCATCACAGACCAATGGCTTACATGAACTTGTAAAATTCTGCATGAGGGGTTTTCTGTTGCCAGTGACTTGAATGAATAATGTCTTGAGAGATGGAAACATCCACGTAGGAAGGAAGAGTATGGAGGTTTCTGCTAAGAGGGGTTTTCTGTTGCCAGTGACTTGAATGAATAATGTCTTGAGAGATGATGTCCTTCAACTTAGGAAGGAAGAGTATGGAGGTGTCTGCTAGAGCATGCGGAGGTAAGGCTGCACACATACATGCTCTAAATTCTGGTTTAAGTGCTTGGAAGTACGAGCTTTGCTTGTTTGGTGTTTTGGTAGACATAAAATAAGAACAAACACCTTCAGTGATGGCACAGCACTTTGTCAGTGGTATCTTTCACATTTTGTAAAACCAGAGGCATTCCAGAGAAGCAAAAGAGCTTTGTGGTATCACAGAGGTTTGAAACTTGCAGTTTTGCTGGGGAAAATATATGTAATTAATAATAAGTAAACAAAAAACCAGTTTCAGGAATATCAAAACTATGCAAATAGACTAAATTTCAGAAATTACTTCAATCAAGAAACAGGAAGAGTTCATTTATGTTAACATTTTTCATATATTTTCAAAATTCTTTATTTCAGAAAAATAACAGTATCTCAATATTTGAAGCAAATTTTATTGATATTCAGAGCAGCATTTTAATTGAAACATATTCTGTGCCCTAAAAATATATATATATACATTTTAATAAGGGCATCTTTTTATAAATTAAATATTTTACTCCCTTGCCCTAGACAAGACTGGACGTTCACGCTACCTTTCAAGTCCAATGACAAAGATCAGCTTCTCCAAGTGCAAGTTTGCAGCATGTAAATTAAGTTCTTGTGCTGAACTATGGGTAGTAGGAGCCTTTCTGTTTCCATTTACTGTTAAGGAACCCAGATGAAGGAATTTCCTCACAGCCCTCTCCTGTGAACACCAATCCAAATGTGAAATTCCCAAAAGATGAGCCTACATGAACAAGAATCCCATGTTAAGCAGATGTACACTACTATTTCTATATCGATTTCTATTTAGCACTACTATTACTATTTAGCTCCATCACAGCTAAGTTTCTGACAGGGATGCACATAGGTGAGAACAAAAATGAGGTACAAGGACTGAGAAACCTCTTACAAGAAGTAGTCCTGAGAATACTACCTTGTGTTGCTACTGAGAATAGCAAAACAACGTCTGCTACATTGCTTTTATATTCTTCCTGGATCAGGAAACTTTTGTTAGGGTGGTTTTGGAATCGAGATTATTAATGAAATTGTATCTATCAGTTGTATCACTAAGCATACCAGGGTTCTCCACAGATAGAACTATCTCCAACAAATGTCACCTTATTCAGTTCACTGTCTCTGAAGCAATGAATAGCTTGAGGAGTCATTCGTTGCTAATTACTGCCCTCTGATGTTACTATATATTACCAGCAGCAGCTCAGGAGAAATTCCTTAGTTTTCTGTTTTTCCAGCACTTTGAACATAGTTGTAGTCTTTGTCATCCACCCTTTCATGCCACACTCAAGACTTCTGTAGGAATTTGTTTTGGAAACCAGCCTAATTTTTATGAATCCCTTTGAAAGTGTGTTTATATTTCAGCTATATTGCTTTGCAATATAGGGAGGTGAGTGTCCCACTCTGCTCTGCAGTGGTGTGGCCTCACCTTGAATATTGTGTGCAGTTTTGAGTGCAACAATATAAGAAACACATGAAGCTGTCAGAGGGTGTCCAGAGGAGGGCCATGAGGAATCTCAGGCACATGGTGTGACTCTTGGAATGTCCTGTGGAGGGCCAGGAGTTGGACTTAATGATCCTGATGGATCCCTTCTAACTTAGGAAATTCTGTCCTTCTGTGATAAGGCAAGACTGTATTTCCCAATCCGATTTTCATTCTCTGGGCAAATCTTTAACTACTCCTGACTCCAGGGATGTCAAGACGAGCACAGCGCGAGCGGGCAAAGAGACAGGAGATGAAATGCAGACGCAGCCAGGCAGCCCCGTGCGCCTTTCAGCGGGCGGCCGGGGCGGAGCGCCGCCATCCCCGCCGCGGGCCGTGCCGGCCGCNGGCAGGCAGGGGCGGGCGCGCGCGGCGCGGCCAATCAGCGTCGCCCACGACCCTGCCCGGAGGAGCTGGAGCCGCCGCTCGGTTGGGCCCGGCCCGGAGCCGCCGCTGTCGGGACAGGGGGCGGCGACGGAGCAGGAGGAGATGGTGTCCCCCGCTGCCTCCGCCGGGCGCCTGGGCTCCGCGCTGCCCTTCCTGCTCGTTCTCTTCGACCTGCAGTACCAGGGTGAGCCGGGCCGGGGTCCCTGTGGGGCTGCGTTGCCGGGGGGCCGTGCCGCGGCCCGTCGGGGCTGGGCCTTCGGCCGCGGTGGCTGGCGGCTGGTCGCCCTCCTTCCGTCCCTCCTGTCGGGGTGCGCAGGGTCCGCCGTGGCGGCGGGGCACACACCCCGCACCCCCGCCTGCCCGGGCCCGTGGTGTCTTGAGCGGGGGCACATTTCGGGAAAGGGTGCGAGGAGGGAGGTGCAGCGCTGCCACCTCATCACTCGGGCTGCGGCGAAGGGCGCGTAAGGAGGGCACGGCCGCAGCCGGTGACCTGTCGGGGTTAGGGGGAGATCCTGGCGGTGCGCTGGCTCGCGGTGTGTGCGCCGGGCGCTCCCGGCCTGCTCACGGACGGGCCGGGGCCGCCGCTCTGAGCCCACTGCCCCGCTGTCCTCGAGTGCAGCTGTGACAGCACTGGCCCTTCTGTGCTAGCCGTGAATCTCGCACTCCCCTGTGTGGATTTGGTGTAGTTCCGAAGTTCAAAGGCTTTTCCAGTTGCCCTTCTCAGCCGCAGCCAGTATTAGTACCATACTTAGAAATTCGCTGAGGCTTTTGATGGTTGCGTTGAATTGGTTCTGGTTTTGTTTTGTTGTTATGGTTTCTGTTGTTCTTTTGTTGGTTTTGGTTTTTTTTTTTTCCACCTCTCAGCATTAGTATTTGAAGTTCAGCTTATCTGTGCTTTGTGCAGCTTATTTACTTTCATAGAACACTGCCAGCAACACCTGTGTAGCCAGACTTTTATTCACAGCCTGCTATGAAGTTTCTAACTCTGTTATGGAGTGGTGGTTACAGTCAGGGTTTCATCTGAGGGACATTCTTTACCTGCCAGTGGCAGATGGAAGTGGTACTGAAGCTGTCAGTAGTCAGAAAAAGGCTATGGGCTTAAGGAAGATACAGGTTAACATTAAAAATTCAGTTGATACACTAAATAAAATAATAGTTCAGCTGGCCAGGTGACAACAGGAACGTACTGTGGCAAAGACACCCTGCATTAAACTGTGATGTCAATTTGCCTTTTTGTTTTTTTAATATGCATTCTAGTAGTGTTAGAAGACAAATAGTAACTTTTGTCAGAGCATACTGTTCCTCCCCCACCTTTAGATTGTGGCAGTGGTGCTCCATATTCTCTCTCTAAATTCATAATTTAGAGTTGCCAGCCTATTTCATGTATGTGGTTTAATGGCTGTTTGGGTATAGCACATTTCCTAATTTGGGGGACATTGTCTTAACTTCAGTTAATAAAGCTATAGAGCACAGTAATACAATGAGAAGTGGTGGTACTGGATCTTATTTACTGAATTCATTGACTTCTTAGTTCATGAGTTAATTTTTCAGAATGTATAGTTAGAGAATTTTTTGGGGGGTTATGTTATTTAAGTATCTAGGTTCATTTCCCCACAAATATTGCTAGTCTTTGAGCTCAAAGGTGTTCGTAGTTGCATTTAAATTTGTATCTTGATGTCTTGATAATAGAAGTCTGCCTTTTGTCATCTGATTCATGAATCTGGAAGAGTCATTCTCTATTAATTTTGTATCTCACAGTTGATGGCAATGAATACTATTTATATCTGGCTGGTAAATACACTTAGTAAAAATGGTTTTGATTCCTCCTCTTCACCTCAGTTTGTGATGAATTTGGCACAGATCCTCTTTTGGTAAGATTCATCCTTCACTGCTGTTTGTCCACACTTATCACAACAAAAAGAGGTGGCTGAGGAGGAATAAAGGAGTGTTGTTCATTTTTTTCCCTCTCCTTCCTCATAGCAGAAGAAAGGAAATGTAATATGGGGAAGAATAAAGGGGCTCTGAGTATACAGAGCTCAGTTTGTTACTGTCAGGCCACAAGCATTATGTGTTTCTTTCCCCCCCCACTTTTTTCTTTTCTTTCCCCCTAATTTTGGGAGCTTTTTTGGTTTTTTTATTGGCCCCAAATACAAAGGCTACTTGAGGGTGGGGCTTTTTTTTGTCTGTCAGTCTTTGCTGTGTTTACCAACTTCCTTTGCAAACGGAAGGAGTGAAAACTTGACGGGTGGAAGTTGCACGTATCTCTGCTGTGTACTCTGAGGCTCCTTGTGAACCTCAGAAGTGTTGCCTCTGAAACTGTTGGTGTTTGTCCATATCTTACTTAGTTCAGTGTCATTCTTCAAAATCGTGTTAGCGAATACACTTACAGCAAAGACCAAACTGTTGAAAAATAACAGCAAACTTGAGATTCAGGGTCATTCTGATAAAAATGTTGCAAAAGCAGGATCTTCCACTCTCCTAACAAGATAAGGTAACCATTAAGCTCTATGGGAGAAAAGTAAAGGTTTAGATGAATGCAATTAAGATTAATGGCATGCATGCTGCTGCTTTATCGTTCAAACAACCGGTTGTGGTACACAGTAGGAACTAATTCTGTTTATTTTCATAATCTTGTTACTCAGCTTGGAAACAAGATTTAGAAAAAAAGTAGGTGGAAATTCTACAGGGGGAAAAACAGGAGTGTGTAGACAAATGTAACATCTTAAAACTATTCTCAAGTTGTAGGGCTTTCTTGCGTTCTTTGCAATGTGGATGGGGCCAATTATACAGGGATATAGTTCAAGTCTGTAGACTTGGGTGCCTACATATTAGCACCAATTGTCCTAATAAAACAAAAATCCTACCAGGAAGTTATAATTTATTTCAAGTGAGTGTATTTAACTGGAAAAACAGGTTAGCTGCACCTGCTTGTTTTCCCTGCAGCTTCTGATTGTTGTCCCTTGAAGAGTTGTCAGGGTTAGTACCAATTATATGGAAATAGTCTGGGGGTTTGTGTTTATTTGGTTTGTGTTGGTTTGGCTTTTGTTTATTTAATTTTTTTTTACTCTTAGACTCTTGTCCCAGACTTGCATGGACTACAGGCTCTGAATTTATCCAGAATATTTGACTTGATTTAACAGCTCATGTGTGTGGTTGTTTGAGGCCCAGGGTGAATATTTAACACTTAGGCAGTCTTTAGAAATTATATTCAAATTAAAATACATGGAAGTTTTTAAAAATAATGGGAAGCTTGCACATCTCTTGGGTAAATTTAGTTGCTCGGTGGAGTATGCAGAGCTTCTTCAACTGGGCCTGTGGTATCCAGCTCACCAGTGTGTATCTGTTGTAAAGAGCTCTGTGAGGTGAGGCTTGCTGATTTTTTTTGCTCCAGCTGAACTTTACTTCTTAGGCTCATTCCCAGACCAAAGAGTGCGTAGGTATCCAAATAGGTTGCAGAGAATTTGAGTCCTTGGACTCCTGTGCTTATGTTATCAGTTTTCAGATGTCTACTGTGGGCTGCTTTATTTAGAGCAATTGTTTGACTACAGCCAGAAAATGAATAAGCAAAGATTTCTGTGAATAAGCAGCCCAACCATCAGGTCAGTGCAGGGTGTTCCTGAGTAGTTATGGTAAATGTCACTTCTCATCGTCGCTAGGCTGATGATGCAGGCTGCTCCTGGAGATTCATGCACCAATTTATGATGTTCAGCAACTTGCAGAGCTGAGGTTTAATGTACAGTTTAATGTATGCCAATGCTTAATGTATTTTACAGGGAATCTAGAGGACTTCACAATTTGCTTCTTTATTTATCCATGTTGCTCCTGCTTTTATTACTTGTTTGCTATCAGTGGGCACCTTTCTCATTTGTTTTAGTAATTGTCTTCATTATTTTCAAGGGAAAAGATGGCTCTTCCACCTAAACTATTATGTAACTGTAAAACTGTACTGTACACAACATATTTGAAAGACACTAAACTGTGTAGGTACGTCTTACTGTGGAAAAACGTATTCTTGGAGCTATCCTGATGTGACTGAATGTAAAACAAGGATACCTGAGACTGTGGGAATTGAATGCCGTATTTGGGTAGATGGGAAGTCCATCAAAGAGTAATTTATAGCCCAATTCTAGGATACCACTCCAGGTGACAAATTTTGAAAGATTTCAGGTATTTGTGTGTGGGGAAACACAGAAGGAATGAAAAGAATTTTTAGTTGATATTGGGTCATGTTAAATCCTTCAGTCTGTTTCTAGTTTTATACCTGCTTTACCGCTAGCATGCTTCCAAAGCCAGGGTGAGGTTTTTTTTCAGTTCTTAGTTTTTTCATTGTGTTTCTTATACTTGCTTTGTCATTTTAAAGGATGCTGGACTACTTGATGATTGAAGCATTAAGCTAGTGAAGGAAAATGGGCCAGGAAGAATGTCCTTTTTTGCTGCAAATTGGACACATAAAATGGGAATACATTTTTTACATGCCTAGAATTGCCTTTAAAATGAATCATTTAGTAAGATCCTCAAATAATAATTATTTATCATGTAGACAGTTTTAAATCCATCTACCATTTTTAAACAAAAAATATTCACTGAAAATTTGGGACTTCATGAAGTAATTTCCATTAATGCTTTCTGTCATTGTTCTGAAACAAATAATTGAGTTGAAGCCCTTGAATCCAGTGTGCTGACTTATTGTCAGTCTTTTAGCAGATAGAGCTTTCTCTAGTGGATGCAGAGGGGATTTTGTTCATTTTAGTATAGGCAGCTCAAGGATTTTCTTATGTGGAATTCAAAGAATTATGAGCTGTATAATGGAGTAGAAAAGAAAATATAAATTAAGATCCCAGGTATTGAGAGCTCCTACATCTACAATTGTGGTGATTTGATGATAAGAAGTTACTGTTTGTTCGTTACAAATACATTGTTGTTTAACCACCTTTCAATGTGAGAAGTTTGGATATACTTTCCTTCGATCAGTTGTACTGTAACATTTTTATTTGGGTTTAAGAAACAGCTTTGGAATGCTGCTGCATTTTTGTATTTAAAGTGCCTATCTGAATCAGCTCAGTGCAAAATCTGAGTGAAGTAAGTTAGAAATAATTAGGTTTTAATATAATGCGCTTATTCAGGATTTCAGTATATTGCCTTGCTTAAATCTAGGCATGGGGTATCCTCTTAATAAATGAAAATTTTTCTAGTGTGAAAGTTTTTTAATAGTTATAAGCTGGTGAGTAATTTGTAGTGGAATTCTGCCCTGATGTGAAGACTGCAGGAAGCAGGACAAGCGAAAAAGCTGTTGCTGAGTTGATGTACGTACAGCATGTACTTGCACTTGGCTGCTCATTTCTTCTCAACAATAGTCTTTCCCTGTTGGTTGAGCAGCAGCAATTTATTAACTTGAAACTCAAACTGGCACTTCAAAGACTTACCACTTTAGTATGGTTTTCATGCTACTGGTTGAAGGAAAAAGGAGTGAGAATTTTGTTTGTCTAAACTTGCAGTCCTGTAGAAGTTTGCCCTGGAAATTATGAAGATGAGACAAGTGTGGTAGATGAGAAGCCAATCTCTAAGTAGCCAAACAGTTCTCAGTTAAGTGTTAAGTTACCTTCAGGGTAATGAATTTTTACTTAGAACCTGTGTGTATTTGCTGCTTGTGTGTGTTACGAGTGCTTTCCAGATTCTTCTGGAATTGAAAGTCAGACTGTGTTACTGCATGTGTGGATTTGGTGCCTTGTCACAGTGGGGTGCAAAGCAATATCTTGTGTCCTTTGACACATGCTAACTGGGACATGCTATGAGGTTATTAGACTGCAGGGTGCTTTACAGAGTCTCAGAATCCCTTAGGTTGGAAAAGACCTGACATTACCTAAAGTGCAGGAGGATGTGACTTCTGCCTCTATCAGTAATGGTTTGTTACATGTATTGTATTGTCACTGTATGTGTTTGATGTAATTAAACTGTTATTTCACAACCTTGATCTTTTTGTTTTTCTTTAAGGAGCTGAGTGTGGAATAAATGCAGAAGTAGAAAAACAGCTTGAAATGGGGAAGAAATTATTGGCTGCTGGACAGCTTGCAGATGCTTTGTCTCACTTTCATGCGGCTATAGGTGCGTATCTCAGGGAGGTGACTCTTCTACTGAAATACCTTTGGGTGTGGTTTTCCCACTGTTTGCTTCATTAAATATCCTGCTTTCTTGCAGGATATTGCATTTCATGAATCACAGAATTTGGGGAATCTTTATACAGCAGCTTGGACAGGAGCCAGCAGAGATGCAGTAGAATATTTATGCTTTGGTTGTGATAAAAGAAAACTGTTAAATTAACTACATGATACATACACAATTAAGTCACCGTTGTTCTAGAAGCTTGCTGTATGGAAGGAATTATGATTTATATTATTTGATGAGGTATTCCCTGTCTGTCTAATCCCATCAAGATCAGGTTTCATCTTTATGATGTTTTTCAAAGTATGAGTATGTCTTTGAAAGGCTGACTTTATCCATGCTTTCTCCTATCCAATGCTGTAAAAAATTCAGTGTTTAAAATAGTCACTCTCTCTCTTCTTATTTTTTCTTAATTAAATCTTGAAGTAGGTGGTATCTCAGTGAAAGTGATGCTGCAAGTTTGAGATACTGAATTGGCAGTGGAGAGCAAAATTATCCCTCTCTTGTAGTCAAATAGTGAGTTTGTTCTTGTTTGGTGTTCTGCATTTTCAGCAAACTGAGAAGTTAAATGTTTGCTTAGCTGATTAAAATCCTTTAATTGAAGCATGGAGACAGCCCCGGTAAAGAGCAGTGTCCATTAACACTACAGTTTCTTAATTTCATGGTACCGTTTTAAGTTGTTGGACTTTGTTATAATGTGTGCAAGTGCATTTTTTTCTCTGTGAAAATATTACTAAGGTGTTATACATTGATGAGTTGTACTCGTTTTAAGTTGTTGGACTTTGTTATAATGTGTGCAAGTGCATTTTTTCTCTGTGAAGATATTACTAAGATGTTATACATTGATGAGTTGTACGGTTGATACTTTTTAATTTATGCCTTGGTTTAATAGTGAGATATAAATGAAACATGAGTTGCTTCTGAGTTATTAATATTTTCTTTGTATTCTCCAAGATCGACTTCCCATATATAAAGAGAATGGAGGAGGCAACTTCCCTTTTTTTCTGTTATGGAAGTTCCTCATTCTACCTAGATGCAGTCTGTTACTCCTTTGGTTGGTGTGTTGCTGCCACCAAAGCATTTCTGTGGGGTCTGTGCACAGTTAGTGCTACAGTGTGATTTTTTCCTTTATTATTGGTTGGCAAACTTGAACTTGGATTTGATGAGGAGACCAGTTCAGTGTGTGGCTCTGCAGGTCCTGGTGGTGTTGTAGAGGCAGCAGTGGTGTGAGGTGCCTGCATGGGTGAAACCCACTGCTTTGCCAGCTGTGCTTGAGCAGTTTGTAGAAATATGGGATGACCACCTCAGTTGTGACCTTTATGGGATTCTTAGTTGGATGCTGATTTTAGCCTGATTGCCTCATTTTTATCAGATTTCTTCTTTGGTTTTTGCCTTTTTGAAAAGATTTTATCATGATTTGCCAACTGTGCTTGTGAGGAGCTAAGAATTCTTTCCTGCATCCTTGTAGACTTTGAGGTAAATAGATTTTTCTGTCTTGCCTCAGCCCGTCTATTTTTGGTGTTTTTGCAAATATCTGAAATAAAAGAAAACTGCTGTCCCTATTACCTCTCTTCAGTTAAGTTTTCAACTCTTTCTTCAATCCCAGTTTTTGCCTTCTGTCTGGGTAAATGTCAATTGCTGTTCATTACTGTTGCTGGAGTACTGAGGCAAAACTATGTGTCAGATAATCATCTGGTGTTGGAATGTGCATTCTGTGATAGCTCTTTCCTACCTTTCGTCTTCTGTGTATTAATCAAGTTCCTTAATTTCAGCTGTCAATTTGTACCTAGCCTACACATTTAGGACGCAATGCTGCTTTTTTTTTTTAAGGGTGCTAACAGTTGACTTTATTTGATGTTTATAATGCTGACATACAAAGAGGCATACAGTATGGGAGTGCCTATTCAATTTCAGTTCTGGAGATTAGCATTTTCACAACTAAGATATTGTAGAGGAAGTGTGCAGATAGCTTTTTCTTGGTCATGGAGGTGGCAGGCTATGAAACTTCGTTGCTGATCATAAGGTTTTTGGAGGTGCTGTATCCTCCATTTATTTTGAAGCTCAACTTTAACCTCAAACAATGTGAAGAAGAAAAATACTACTTCTGTTCCTCAGATATTGATGTTCTTGTCTACAAATTCTGGATTAATTATTATGTTTTTAACTGTGTAGTAAAAGATTTTCTGTATTCCAGCATTGGGTTGTTTCGGTGGTTGAAGTTACTTTTTCTTGAGTGCCCACAGTAACTCTCACCTGTTTCTGTGAAATATTGCATACAGAAGAATGTTAAGAATATTATTCTTGTTTTCAGAGACTGATGTTTACCTCTTGTACAGGAGTGTGTGCTAGCTTGGAGAATGTTAAAGTTGGTGGAATTTTGACTGGGAGACAACATGGAATGTGTGGGCCCTGAAGTTAGCCTTCATGTTGATAGTGTGTGTGCATTTATCTGCTGGTGAGAGGGAATGTTGGTGCCCACTTTATTACCAAAGAAAGAAGTTGCTGATATTTCAATGAACGATATAAAGAGTTAGTGTCTGTGTTGACATTGCACTAACATATTAGAAATTTTGGGAGTATTTGCATTTATCTGATATGGTGATCAGCACCTGGGCTGGAAAACGATGAATTAATGTACTTTCAAATGTAGGCCTGCAGTTGGAGGTAAAGCATTAGTACGTAGAGGCTGTTCTCCCATATAAAGCTGAAGAACACCTGCATATTTGACCTTCACTCTCAATTATTTGGCATTTATAGTACTTGTGTAATCTTTGTTGGTAAATAATTAAATGCACAGAAAATACAGCTTGCATAATGTTGCCAATTTTATGTCTTATTAATGTATACCATTGCTTCCAGTGACTTAAAAGTCAGATGATATATTTTTAGTCATTACAGTTCTACCGTACCAGAAATTTCAGTAGTTTTGAGATAGTATTCTGATTACTGTTTGTTCATTTGCAGAGGGAGACTCTGAGAACTACATTGCTTATTACAGAAGAGCCACAGTGTACTTGGCCATGGGCAAATCTAAAGCAGCAATTCGTGATTTAAGTAAAGTGGTTGAATTAAAGCAGGACTTCACATCAGTAAGTATTACTGGAACTGAAGATTGTTCAAGTGTAAAGAAAAAAATTGCTTCAAAGAACGTTTGGGTTTTTTTTCAGACTTTGCTCAACAGGAATAGAGAATACATTATCCCTCAGAAGGCTTTAAAGTGGGTAGAATAATAGCAATGGTATATGTGCCTTAATTTGCAATGATGTTGAGTACAGTCTAGACAGTTATTTGAACAACTACTAGTTTTGCTAAGTTCATGGATTTATACTAAACACTTCTCTCACTTGTGGTTGTTCTGTTGTTCACCAGGCTTTGCCATTTGGGACAGGGAGACAAAAGCACACAGATGCCTCTGGGTTGTTTTTTTTTCTTCTCCTCTTCCTCTTCCTCTTCCTCTTCCTCTTCCTCTTCCTCTTCCTCTTCCTCTTCCTCTTCCTCTTCCTCTTCCTCTTCCTCTTCCTCTTCCTCTTCCTCTTCCTCTTCCTCTTCCTCTTCCTCTTCCTCTTCCTCTTTTTCTCTTAAACAGCATTAGATTTGAGGTATCTGTTCTCCACAGTAACTGTCCTAATCTCATTGCATTCCTGTGTGACTATTGCAAGTTCAGATTTGCTTACCCCTTCCTCTGTTCTGTGTACTCTATGTGGAGACTGCCTCGCTAGCTGGAAACGGATGCTGAAGTCCTCTCCCCCCTTTTTTGTGGGCAGTAGCATGTCCTGTGCAGTTGACAATAAAGGAGCAAATGTTAAATTCACTGTTGTGTGAAAATATTCGTATTAGAAATCAAAGTCTTATAAATCATTGACTTTTCTTTTTACATAGCTTCTCTTATCTGAGAGTTTAATGAAATAATTAAATGTGGGAGTTGTGTATTCTGATATTTATTTTATCTGTAAGCAGTTATAATCAGGCAAGTGGTGTAAAGTTACATTCACTGTGGTTTGTGAAACTTCTCACATGAGTTCTTTTCATAAAAATTGTCTGCTTTTTGTCCCTCAGCTCTGGTGCAGAGCAATCCTTTGCCGTTGAAGAGGCCTTATAAGAATATTATAAATCAAAAAGACAAAGAATGGGTGTCATGATCCCTGTTTCAGCTTGTTAGCTATACTAAAATGAAACTTGTGTTCATACTTTGCTCAGTTCCCTTTTGTAAATAAAAAGTTATGTTTCATTTCAGGCAAGATTACAAAGAGGACAATTATTGCTTAAGCAAGGAAAATTTGATGAAGCAGAGGATGACTTTAAAAATGTGGTAAGTTGGAGACCAGTGTTGAACTACATCTCTACTTTTAAAGTTGGGTTCTGGGCCAGGGTCACATCTGAACTCTGATGCTCTGTAGATTATATGCTATCTAGGCCTGAGTTTATTTCCTGTTCTTTGCAGGCATAGTAGCTAAGCAACCTTGTATGAATAAATGACCAGTGAAGTTGCAGTATAGTGATGCAGATGAAATGTGGTGTTGCCTGAGACGATGGAGCACTTTGGAAAGTCTTTCTTGTGTGTGCCTGGTACTTCATGATCTCTGCTTGCTGATAGCTGAAGGGAGCAGCCTTCATTCAAAAATAAGTGATGTGGGACTCAAAAGTATGTAGCTGAACTCTGGTTATATTGATGTCTTCCTGGGACATCATGGATCAACCGTTGCAGGTTCCCATCTCTTTTTACTGGTTGCAAAAGAATTGTTGACTTTCAATTTAGTCACTGAGCAGTTAAATCAGTACATCTCAGTGGCATCCCTCTATCTCATCTGTGGAGTTCTCAATCTTTATGAATGTCTGACAGTACTTTCTCTCCATGATCAGGAATCACAGTTTCCAGCTACAAGTAGCTGGATATTACCCACCCAGAACTCACTTGGGCTGTTTTTAGTTTTGATGGGTATTTTGCACATTTCAGCCCTATGCTGCACAGATAAACTGATCTAACCCCAGAAAAAAAGCCCTCAGAAAATGTGAGTCTGGATTTCCTCTGTATTGCACAAAAATCATGTAAATGTGTATAAATAAGATACATTCTTCATTCTTGCTTGCTCTTCAAGAGTTGCTAGTTTGAACAGCTGGTGTGTCTCTTAAGCCAAAATAAGAAGAATTCGCAAAGTAACAGATGCTGTCTTGTTGGCTGTCTCTGAAGAGAGCAATGAAAAAAGAAGTTGTGTGGTCCAGATAGCAGCTGTTTAATGGAAATCTTACTAGTAAGTGTGGATGACAAAACTGGAGTGGTTATTCTGTATGTTCTGCAGGACAGCTACGAGGAATGGCTCTTGCAGGTAGAAATGCACCAGGCAGTTCTTGTGTCTGTAGCAGAGCTGCAGCAGCTTATTCTGAAGTTCACGTAGCAATGGCATCTCTGGCTGCTTCTTCCTCAGTAAGTTCCTTAGGAGTGTGTGGTCTGATAGCAGCGCAGCCCTGCTGTCTGCAAATGTGGGAGAGAGTTGTTCAGCTCGGATTAACTGAGGACACAGTTGCTGCAGTAACAATTATGCAGTGTCAGGGTTCATTGTGAGTCTGTGTCTGCATCTTTTTGCAGATACTGTTTCTTGAAGTATTGCTTAATGCTACATATGGAATTGTTTCTCCAGTCAACTGTAAATATCTTTTCCTATTGCCAAACCTGCTGCAAAAATTTATTTGCTGCCTTTGGTCAGTCAAATAGTTACAATTCTCAATCAGGCTTTAAGTCTGAAGTGGAACAGAGTTTTTTCCCAGAAGCTAATTTAGGAAACAAGCATATTAGTTCTCAGTCTGACTTCCATTTTCCTTTTATGAACAAGGTTGTTTGTGTACTTAGAGTGGTCTGTTTTGAAAAGCTTAATTTTCAGTACTTAATAATATTAAGTAATAAATACATTTAAGTACAACATATTCAAGCAAAACGAGTAAATACTAAAGTAATAATTTGCAATAGGTTAAATTGCTCATGTGTGGAGTGGGTTAAATTGTGCTATATACCTTGAAATCTTTAAGTAAAATACCTATTTCTTTGAGAGGTTTTCCTTGTTTTCTAAATCTTCCAGATTTCCCATTCCATTTCTTGTAGTCATGTTCCTTAAAAGGGATCTCAATAATTTAGGAGATGCAGTAATTTTTGAGGGAGAGAAAGCAAGAAAAATTCAGCCCATCTAAATGGAGGGAAGGATCACAGGTAAATTTTTGCAGTTTGTCAGACCAGTGGCTTTGTGTAGAACTTAAAAAAAACATAACTATTCTTCATATAAAACAGTAAACCTGTCCTTTAATGTGCACTCATGAAAAGGAAAGAAAATTCATGTATTCAAATTCTTTCTATATAATTTCATAGTATCAGGAGAAGGTTTCATGGTGGGCACCCTGAATATCTTTAAATGGTTGATTGCTAAGCAGTTTCTCTGTATATTCCTCCCCTCTCTAGCATATCAGTACTGGCTGTTTTGTGAGGCAGTGTGTGAGAGAGCAGGCAGTGGAAATGCCTAGCTGCAGAGGATACAGTATTCCTTTTTGGGAGCAGAGCCTCTTGAGATTCAGCCTTCATGTGTTATTTTTAACTGTCTTTTTTTTTTTTTTACTCTCTACTTTGCTGTTGGCTGGAATTAATCGCGAGGTTTGGATAGAGGGTGTGATTCAGACTTCTGCCTTCATGTATTAAGCAATACTGCATTTCTAGAAACCTCTCCTTTTGGCTAACACATGAATCAAGCTGATTAGATTTTTTACATGGATCATGTTTTTCACATGAAACAAGAAGTAAGCAAAATTCCTTTGGTGATTTTACAAAGTTAAAGTTTTTAACTTTACAAAGTTGCTTATGCTGTATGAATAGTAATTATTTCTCTGCTACAACTTTGGTTTAGTGTTCATATGCTTTAATATCAAGTTCCTTCTGTTTGGGTTAGTGGCTTCTGATTGATAGAAGTCAGCAGGTCAGATCTGTGGGTGCATCAACATTTGTGTCCAGGGTCTCAAGCCATGAAAGCCCTGGAATGTTTTCTACCTGTAAGCATGTGATTTTTACTGAAAATAAAAGTGATATTGGCATACTTTCATTGATGGAAGGCCTTCTGGAAAGGTGACAAAAACAATGCAAATCCTGGCAGCCCTGTGTATGTGCCTTACAGTGTTGTCAGTGACTCTGCTTATGTTCCAGAGGAAATGACAAGCATTTGAGTTGGTGAATCTATAGAAGGTACAGAATTAGAGCAGAACTTCTGCCTCGTCTGTTGGAAAGTGAGGAAAGGACCAAATTGTTAAATTTCTTTTAAATTTTAGTCTTTTTTAAGACTGACTGTAACAGTTGCAATTCATTGCAATAAATACTGTAAATGGAAATGTCCTGAATATACAATTCTGTCTGCCTTGGAAAAGCAAACACTTCAAGGCTCGACACTGAAGGCGCTGCGTCTAGTTCCACTAGATGTCAGTCAAGACCAAGCGACTGAGCTCTGCACTTCTGCAAATTGCTTTCTCATCTAAACCCTTGCCTGTTGCTAAATACATTGGACAACAGCTTTCCATGGTTGGTTGGTATGTGTAATAGTATTGTTTTGGATGTAGGTGGAAGAGGCCATCTTATGGCACTGTAAGTTAAACAAATTGGGTTAAGTTACTAGGCAATCTAGTTGGGTGTTTGTGGCTCTCTTAACCACATCAGAGATATTTAATATAACATTAGATATTTCCAAATATATTTCTCTGTGCTGCAGTGATCATCTGTAGCTTCCGAGCTAAAGAATAAAGGGTAATTAAATATTTCCTTGGATTTTTTTTTTAATCTGTCTGTAATTTGAGCTCTGTTACCTGATATTTTACCAGTGCAGGGCTTTTCTCTGTGTACTGTCTGTGAGTGTATGGATGTCTTGGTCTTAGATACCACAAACCGTGGAGGTTCCCTCAGTTCCCTTCAGGATGTTTTTCACAAGCTGAATGAGGAGGCTTCTTTTTGCTTTAGTTAACATTAATGATTTAAACGCCATAGCAATATGCTATTACTTAATAAGAGCTTATGAGTGTGTATTTTCATCATACTGTAGCACACACTCAATGACTTTCATTTGAATGATACCTTGAAAAAATTTCCCTGTCTTGAACAGGACATGTTGTGCTACCTGTAATTGCCTAGGATGATTCACTCAAATGGTCTTGATTACTGTTGGGCTTGCCTCCATGGTTGTAATGTTGCTTTTCATATTCCACTGACATTTTCTCCAAATACAAGAAACATACTGTCAGTCTGAGGAGTGTGGTGTTATCATAAGTTTTTATGGAAGTGTAAGGCTCATCCATATCAAAGGCTTTTAATTTTTAGGAAGAAAATGCTGAGGAATTAAGGAAGAAATCAAATAAGTCTTCTGAAACTAAAGAGTTCAGAACTTCAGAGAATTTTGTAGACTTGGTATTTTTTGAAATTACAGGTGCTGAAATTTGCCTCTGCTACAAGCTTCAGATTTTAGGGAGAGAGTGGATGCACAGCATCAAGGGCTTATAGACAGAGTTCTAACCAGAAGAAAAGCTTTATGAGACTTATATTGGGAATCCTACAAACAAAGAAAACTCTTTGATCACAGTCCTCTCCTCTTGCTGAAAGACAATGTAGGGAATAAAGGAGAATTTTCAGGTCTAAGTACAACTTGGTTTTTGCCAGGTAAAATGAAAAAGTGCATAAGGTTCAAAAAGAGTTATAAAGAGGAATTGAAGACAAAGTGTGGGACCTGTGCATGATTTGATGTATCATTTAGGCTCTTTCCTTTGATGTACTCAAGTGGTAGAACCGGGGAAATTCTGGTAAAGGACTTCTGAGGGCTGAAGTTGAATTATGTTAGAGACAGAAACACAAAATACCTGTCTTTCAAGAACATACTGGTGAGAAAAAGAGAAGTGGCCACTTCAAGATAAGTGGGGAAAGAAAAAAGTATTGGATGTGTTTGAATGATTTCAGTTCACATTCTATGTATAGAATGCAAGATAGTGGAATTTTTTATTTAAAAACAAACAGAATAAAGTCAAGGTGATTTGTCCCTTTTAAACTTTGAAAGTCATTCTAATCAGCAACAAGTATGAAGTCAGTGGTTCTTTCAAGCTACAGTAATGCTACAAATTCCCTGGCTTTGCAAGGGAATGGCTGAGATTCTCTCTGGCCATGTGTATCTTCCTGGGTGATAGTAAAGTTGCCTGAAAGATCTTTTTAAAATTTTTCTTTGAAAAGACAAACCTCCCTAAATGAAAGAGTCAAGTACAATGTAACAACTTCCACTTGCTCAGAGAGAGGGATTAGAGAAATGAGAGTTCTTGTAGACAAAATGTTAGACTTAAAACTGTGTAAGAAACAGAATGCATGACTGCCCAGCTGAGTCTTTTCCCTGGTTGTAGCCACTTAACTTGCTGCTGCAGCCACTCTTTGTGAGGAAAATGTGAGAAACACGGCTTCACAGTAACAACTGTCTGGAACATGTTTCATTTATTTCTGTTATGAAGTTATAAATATATATAGTGCTTAAAGTGAGAGATGCAATTATGCTGCGTGGTTACACTGTCTATTGCTGCTGAGGAATCCAGCACTTAACAGCTGATAGCAGAGGTGAATAAATTAGGTTACAAGGTGGTTCACAACACCCAGCAGGTGATGGGCGACAGTGGCTGTTGTGTATGATGTGTCCAGTGATGATTGATCAAGCATGAAGAATTGGATTTCTGACTTCTGACATCTTGCATTGCATCTCAGAATGTTTCTTTCTCCTGAAGTTCAGGGGTAGAAATGCTTCTAGTGGGGTTTTGAAACTCATTTTGCTTTATTCTCAGCTTTAGTCAGTTCTCCATGATATGATTATTTATGGGACTGAAAGAGATTCTTAAACAAGCATTTGAGACTCTCTCCTTGTTCATGTTTGCAGCTCAAATCCAATCCTAGCAATAATGAGGAAAAAGAAGCCCAGACTCAGCTGACAAAATCTGATGAGCTGCAGCGCCTACATTCACAAGCATTATCTGCCTACCAGCAAGAGGATTATGAAGCTGCTATTTCTCTTCTTGATGAAATCTTGGCAGTAAGTGTTAAGTCAGATGGTACTGTGAAAGTAAGAGCTTCTGACATCTTTGTTTTTGTTGAATAGTTTCTTTACTGATGTGAAAATAACTTTGGTGTAACCGGTTTAGTTTTGCTGAGCACTGCAGGTCTGTTAATAGTGTTGGAGAGAGGAGAGGGCTGAGCACTAGCGGCACAAGAAGTCATAGTCTGTCTAAAGATACTTCAGTGACACCTCAGTTACAGATAACTTTATTGATTATACTTGCCTGTTTTTCTACAATTTGTTCTTCTTGGGGAAGCTGGGAAGAAGTTTTTCTGAAATCAATGGAGGTTTGTCAAGTATAGAAGTTACATGATTTTTAATCTGGATTTTTCATTGCATATATGCCAACAGTTTTTGTCTTGAGAAAGTGAAGTAAAATAAAATTTAAAAAAACCCTACAAAATTAAAAATGTAGATAGCTAGCTGAATTTTCATCTTGTTCCTTAGGTATCTGTATCTGTTGAATCTTAATTGGTATAAATAGCCTGATAGTGCAAGGGTAAATAACTCAATCATGTGGGCATTTTGTGTGTCATACAAAAATACACTAAAAGACAGTTATGTGCTATGACTCTGCACATACAAATTACTGCTGTTGACTTGGAGTTTACAAACTTGGAGCTTTTGGTGATGAAACTGCCACAGTGCAGGAATTGGTTTATGGGGAGGCAATGTGGAAAAGCAGGAAAGCCTCCTCTAAGAGGGTCATTTCTGAACAACTGATAAGACTTAGACAGATTTAATTCCCTAAATCAAATTTTGATAGGCAGTTCCTTGTGAGTAATTAGTTTTGCCTTACTGTGACAATTTTACCTCTCTTTATTCCTAAAATCCAAATATTAAGGTCAAACTTGGTGGAGCTGCATCTTACCCACAGGCTGCTTCCTAGAGGACAACTGACAGCTTGGTCCTTGCTGTTCATTACCTCTGTTCTTTTGGGAAGATACAGTAATTTATGATTCTGATATCCTTTCCTGGAGGCTCAACAGACTGTCCTAGTTTAAGCAATGCCAGTAGATTTAATTCATCTCTCTGCATGAGTTCATTGCATAATTTACAAAATTTTCAGGCCTTTGTTTTTCTATTTGGGCAGGTGCATCACAGCATCCACCAGGAAGCAGAGATGCTAATTTCATGAGCTCTGCGTGCAGCTTGAACCTTATGCTGTTGCAGTTGGCAAAGTGAAATTAAATGGGATTTTTCTTTTGGGGAGGAAAAGATGTGAAGTGTTATGGACCAAAAACAAGCTTTAATTTTGATTTCTCAAGGTTTGTGTTTGGGATGCAGAGCTACGGGAACTTCGAGCAGAGTGTTACATAAAGGAAGGGGAACCAAGCAAAGCCATTAGTGACTTGAAAGCTGCTGCCAAATTAAAGAATGATAATACTGAAGCCTTCTATAAAATCAGCAGAATATATTATCAGCTGGGGGACCATGAATTATCTCTCAGGTAATTTTACTATTTGCTGTAATCATTATAATTGAGACAGAAAATATAATTATATAGGTAATGATAAACCATGAAGTATCTGTTGTGTGAGGTTTGGATGGAGAATCAACTGTGGTCTAGATCTGATCAAGGGAGTTCCTTTCTAGAAACTGATTGGCAGTGAAGAAACCCATGTTTATTCTTGGCAGTACCAGCCATGAATGGTTCCAGGCACCTTGTTTCCTTAAACAGTAGCCAGAGTCCCTCTCCATCTGAGTTGCTTACCAGTGCTGTTCTCATTGCATTTCTCCTAGAAGGAAGTGCTTCTCTAAATTTCCTGTAGTGGAGCTTGTTTAACATTAAACCTCTATTGAAGTTAAGTTTAAAATGGAAACAGAAGATGTATACATTCATGTTGCAAGCTTAATAAATAAAAAGTATAGGGGCATCCAAGTATGAAGAGCTTGGGGTGCAGAGCTGTTTGCCTCTCATTCCTGCAGACAGTCCTGGATGACTTTTTGATAATGCCCTGTCCTTTTATTCATACTGAGTTAAATTTAAGGTCTTATTCCCATATGTCCCTAGTCTGTCTGGCAGATAACAGTCCAGATTGGGCAAGGGCAGTACAGTTTGTGCTCTGTGCCTAGCTGCACAAATGATGGAATTCTTCCTGTTGCACAGAAGTAGTTTCTGTGCCAGTCATAATTTCAGATGTGCTGCCTTCATCTCCAGAATCCTTCGAATATGATTTCTGCCACAGAGTCCCTTCAATAAGGTGAAGAGAACTGAAAAAGTCTGTGTTTCTTTTTTTGGCAGATGGAAACTGTATGTGATTATACTTGCAAAAGTTCGTTTTATAGCTGGCCAAAAGTAACATGAAAGTAATTGGTTTGCATTAGGCATTTTCTTTACAGAGCCTACTTAATCTTGTGAGCTCGTAGGTCACTTCTGTGATGACTTTTGGGAGGTGGCCATCACTTTGCCCAGTGATTTCAAGTATAGGTGGTGTTTAAAAGCACAACAGAGGGCACTGTTGAAGAACAGAATGAATCAGAAAGAAAGAGAAAATTCTCTTTCCTTTATTCTTATCTGATGCCATTAATTTTTGCATCACGAGGTATGCTGAGAAGCTCTTGGACTTGCTGAGTGCTATCTCTTGTCCTTCCCTTAGTTTCTTCCTCTTAAAGGCCTAATTATTTTCAAATAGTAAGATATTTTTGTCTATGCTTAGGAACAAAATAAGATTTTGTAATCTCTTGCTGAAATTGACATAGTGGTTGTGCTATGATAACTCTATGGGATCCATAACATTTATTCCTTCATGTGACTGCATTCTGGAGGTTTTATGGGATTTTTTTTAGACTTTGGACTATTGTGACACATATTTTCCCTAATCAGAGTCTGATTAATCATTCTTCACGGTGAAACACCAGCCTCAGGCTTGGCTGAGATTCCATCAAGGAGGTTTGTGTCTTAGTTGAGCTTTCTATTTCAAGCGACACAAAATACACTTGAATGTAGGGATTTGTAATATCTGAGTTACAACTGATGGTAATTTTCCTATCTGTTCATCTGATAACTGCTAAATATAATTTCTTTCACAGAGTGCCTTTTTCTTCAAAGGTATTCTTCAGGTCTTTAGTCAGTTTTTAATGTAGCATTTAATCTTTTGTGTGTTTGGCAATACAAAAGAATTAAAAACAAACCCAGATAAATATCCCTATATATTTTGGAATACTCTTCTTGGTCTTACTTTATATTAATATTTGGATGAAGGGAGAGATCTGTGAAAGAACTCGTGTTGTTCTGAACAGTTTATATGCATGCTGCATTGTGTCGCCAGGCAAAATTTCATAGTATGTGGTGACCTAGGTGTGGTTTGTTTGTTTTTTTTGTTTTCTTTCCCCACTTCTCCTTACCTCCCTGTGAAAAGTGAGGTCCGGGAGTGTCTGAAACTGGACCAAGACCATAAGCAGTGCTTCTCTCTCTATAAGCAAGTAAAGAAACTCAATAAGCAGATCGAGTCAGCAGAGGAACTCATCAGAGAAGGCAGGTAAGTATTCACTACTATATAAATGGGAAAAAAAAATAGAAAAAACTCACAATTGAGGCACCAACTTACTGATTGAGGAGCTGATTAAAGTGATGCTTTTTGCATGTGTCAGTTGAAGTGGGTACTGAGCAGAGCTCTCAAATTACAATTAAAATAAATATTGACTTGCATAGCAACTATTCTATTCTGATTCCTTCTGATGCCACTGTGTCCTTTTTGCATACTTAACTTCTTTCTGCAGCAGGTAGTAAGACAAATATAGGGATGGGAATTTTCAGCTCATATATTTCAGTAATATATTATTAGTCAGCACTGATGGGACCCCACCTGAGCACTGGGCTCCCCAGTGCAGGAGAGATGAAGCTACTGAGAAAGTCCAGTGAAGTTCCACTCCAAGGAAAGGCTGGGGTGGCTGAGAGTGTTTGCCCTGAGACTTCTCTGCTACAGGGTGATTTCATCAATGTACATGAAGGGAGGGTGCAAAGAGGGTGGAGCCAGGCTCTGCTCAGTTGTGTTCTGTGTTGGGATCAGGCCAATGGATGCAAACTGAAACATGAAATTCCATGGAAACATCAGGATATGTTTTTAACACTGCCTCATTTTCACTGGTGTAGGTTGTCCAGGAGGGTTATGGAGTCTCCCCACTTCAGAGTTATACAAAAGCATTTTGGACACAGTCGTAGACAGATTTCTAGAGGTAGCCCTGTGTGGGCAGTGGGGTTAGATGAGTTGATTTCTAAGAGTTCCTTCCAACTTCAGCTATTCTGTGATGGAAGGACTGTACTCTGCAGTGCCTTGATGGCTGTAACTCTGCAGTGCCTTGATGGCAGAAGTGGTTCTGACTGATAAACTTTTTTTCTTCTATGCACCCTGTTAAATGATAGGAACTGCCTTTGTGTTCTTGTAGTTCTTGCTTTACTTCTGTTTTGTGTTCCCAAACACATGACATCCAGCTGTAAGGACCCCGAATAAATCATTAGACATTGTCAAGTTGGCTTTTGTAAATGAAGTATATCAGGAATGTGAATTAGCACAACTGATGCCACTTCTATTAAGCCAGAAGTCTGTTTGGACTCTTTTCACTTATTTAATCCAGCATCAGCGAAGTTTCAGGGAGTCTGAGAGTTTGCATTTCTCTAACTTGTAGCAACCCGTGAATTCAATCTCACTCTTGTATTTTTATGTAAATGTTCTAATCTGTTTGTCGCTCAAACCATGTAACTTTAGCATTTTGAGGCCTTCACAGCAAAATAACACTTTACTGTGTGACTTGTGAAGAAGAAAAGGCAAAAACATCTGCCTGATTAAAACTGGCATAAGGAGCTTTTTTGTACCTCTGTGAATAGGTACCTTTTGTAGTGTGCAGATAGTCTGGACCCTTACTGTGAGCAGAGAACTGAGTCCATCTCAGGTATCAGTGGGGGACATGCTTATTTTGAAGTGGAGTGTCATGTTGGACAGGAGGCAAATCTGGAGACCCTTGGGTGTGCATAGTGAAGGATTGTTGTTGTTGCCTTGAGCATAAGCCTGACAGGCCTAGTGCCTGCTCTTCTGTCTCTCCGCACAGAAAAGGAAATGGGAATGTAATTATTGAAGTGCCTGCACGTTTTCTTTGTACTGTTGTTTCACCCCTCACCTTTAAGGCTATGGAAGGGAAGGTCCTTTGGTAGAAGGATGGGAGAATCTATGAATTTTAAGAATTTTTAAATAAAATGCAACACACTGAGATAGCGATTACATTTCATGATATTACGCTTTGATTTACACAGGTATGAAGATGCTATCAGTAAATATGAGTCTGTAATGAAAACTGAGCCAGAAGTCCCAATTTATTCTACTCGTGCCAAAGAAAGGATCTGTCACTGCTTATCAAAGGTAATTCTGCTTATCTCCCTCTGAATGTCTTCAAGACAAACATGAAACAAAACTTCCACAACTACATTACTTTGGTTTTACTTTTGCCTCTCTAGAATCAGCAGGCTACAGAAGCCATCAAACTTTGTTCAGAAGTTCTGCAGCTGGAGCCAGCCAATGTGAATGCCCTGAAAGACAGAGCAGAAGCTTATTTGCTAGAAGACATGTATGAAGAAGGTACACTTGTATGCTGGTGGCATATACTTAATGTGGACATTTAAAATGTAGTCAGCATTTCAAAGGTTTTTTTTTTTTTTTACATGTGCTTTGATTCTACACCATGTTATCCTTAATTAGGCCTGGTAGTTGCAGATTTACAAAAATACTTGATGGTAATTTTGTCTTGATTAGTGTAAGTGGAATGTACTTGTTTTATCTACAGCAGAGTTGTCTTTACAACAGTGGACTGTGTTCAGGATGTTTTATGAGACTGCAGATTACTCAACTCAGAGACGTTTATATAATCAGCAATGTCAGAGAATTGCATTTAGAGGTAAAAGGTAATTAGAGTTAGGGTAATGTAAATCCATTTTAGGAGCTCCATTTTCATGTCTTGAGATGGCAGCAATAAATAATACTGTTCTATTCTCTAGCATGTGCTGAGGGCAGAAGACAGTAACAGCCATTGCTTCTCCTCCCTGGATCTCTGTAGTGTTGCTCAGAGAGTAAACTGAGTCTGTTCCTGGGGCTGCATTTTCCATATGGAGTTTCTGTACAACGCATCCTATTACATGGAGTGATAGAAATGACCTCTAAGATTATCAAGTCCAACCATTAACCCAGCACTGCCAAGTCCACCACTAAACTGTGTCTCCAAATGCCATATCTGCATCACTTTTAAATACTTCCAGGGAGGTGACTCAAACTGTAGCAAATTGGAAGAAAGAAAAGTTTTTTAACAAGGTTCTGTACAAGTGCAGACAGCCAGCCTGGTCTTGTGCTGGGGCAAATGCCTCCCTGTTACAGGATATAAGGAAACAGAGAGGACATCCCTGGGATTTGTGAGAGCTTGTTTCCTGTGCTGGTGCCTGCTGGGCTTGGTCTAGCCTAGTTCCAAGTGAAGAACCATGCTAGAGCAGAAGAACTCCAGATTGTGTAACATCTCCTGTGCCTTCCTCCTGCCCTTGACAGCAGTGAGGTGGATGTAGTTATACTCTGCCTTCCAGCAGAGCCTCCATCAACAGCATTACAGCCCATTACTGTTCATCTGCCTGGAGGTGTCTTCATTTATCTTTTGATGGCTGGTTTCTCTTTGCCATAGAGAATACCAGAGCAATTAAAATTGTAGACTCATATTTAAAGGGGCAAAATGATTCTCATTCTTCCCTCAAAAATATTTTCAAGCTGGAGGCACCTATTTTCCTGTTAAAGGTAGGAAATTTCAAAGTACTTGTAATTCAGAACTTGGAAGGTGATTATTGTTAAGTATTCAAGATGCAGTTCACCTTGTATAGCTGTGTTCATGAGATGGTTTTAATTACTTCATAATCACATGGGATCCAGGGCTTGTCTACAGAGACAGATGTTTAATGACTCCATTTCTGGCATACCTCATAAGTACAGGAGTCTTTCTGTCTAGAGCACAGGTTTTGTGAAAAAAGGAAAAAACCTGCCTTGCTGTTTCAAAATTAGTCAGAACATATTAATTTTTGTGTTTTCTATTTTCCCCTCCCCACTCTACTACTGTAGAGGTTTCAGTAAGAACATAAACAGTTCTGTTATTTCTCTTAACAGTCTTGGCATGGATGTAGGTTGTCTGCAGTTGCTCCTGTTTGATGGGAAATTGGCAATCATTCCACATATAGAATTAATCAGTCACCATTTTAAAAACTCAGGCAAGATACCAAAGCCAGCAAAGTTGTTTAGAGATACAACATGATTACCTTTTGAGAGATCATGAAGATTCTTGTACGGAAATAATGAGAGTTAGATTTGACTGAAGTATTTAAACTGAAAGTGACACTGGGGAATAGTTGTTCCTTTCACATCATGGAGAAGGATGACAGGAAGTTTCTGAACTAGCAGGCAAATAAGAAGCAGCAGTGACTCTGTTTGCTTCTGAGGTACTACTACTTTTAGAAATAGTGACTCAAAAGAATTTATTAAATCTCTCACTTGACATAGTAGGAATTAGTAATAAGTCTCCTGGCTTCAGAGCAAATTTCTTGTGGTCATTAAGTTGCCATCCTTTTCCACCTGCTTCCATCCTTTGCCCCTCAGATGGAGAGAGTAATTAGCTCTCTGAAGGAGGAAAATCCCTATACTGAAGTGTACCATCAAAATTAAGGAGGGAAAGTGCAACGTGTACTTACAGAGTGTGCTGGATGCATTCTCTCTGCAGTGTGCAGCACTGAAACACCTTCCCTTGTGCTTAATGCTTGCAGTCCTTAAATATAAGGAAGTTGATTTAGAAAAAAAAAAGATAAATCTGATACTGTCATGGTATCAGGTAGTTGGCCCCTGGGCAGGTTTCCCACGATGGTGCTGTAGGTGATGTGGTGCTCAGGGAGGCTGAGCAATCTGACCTGCATTTGGCAGGACATTCCTCCTAGAATTACCTGAAGCAGATGAAGTTCAGTGGGGCTTAACATTATTGGTGTAATAAAGCAGAATAATGAAATCCCTGCATTTTTGCTGCTTTTATTAGTTTTGATAGCATATATTCAGCACACGTGTTAGTGCACACTCCTGTTTTGGGGTCTTTTAAATGACTGGACAGATTATTAAAAATACCAGTAGAAGCCAGAATGCTTTATGCAGCAAGGGCTGTGTCCTGTTATGTGAAAATGAATGGAAATTTCGTTTGGTTTGTAGTAGCCTAGGAAATTGTTTGGGCTCTGGCAATACTTTTTGGAGAGTTTTTTTCAGTAACTGAATCAAGATTGCAGTGGTATCAGATGTCTGGGTAATACAAATTCATTAGCACTTCCTGCTGTCTTGCTCAGAAACAGTGAAAAACAAATGTAACACCTGCTGAGAAATAGCATCTGCTTGGAAATAATCTGATGCAAGTACTTTGTCTAACTTGAGAAACCTAAGAGACTTGAATCTACGAATGAGACCTTGAGGATTATTATAACAGTGAAAGAAGACCAATCTTATTAAAGACTTAAACTTGCTTCCCTTGATAAATTTTGGTATTAAAGACTATATAAACTTGGTGTCTTGCACTTGCAGTAATAATAGAATATACTTAATGAAGTGTAGACCTCAAATTTCTTAAAAATTTTCTTCTCTTCCTTTCATTCCTGAGAAATTAAACTCTAGAAATAAAAGCGAGAGCATGCCTGTGGGGGAAAAAAAACCCACTAAAATATAAGTATTTGCATATTATGCATGCAGAGGTGTAAAAAGCCCATATTTGCCTTTTGCTAACAATGTGAACTGGTAGTCTGAAATCTGTCTTTATAGTCACTAAAGAGGAAGAGACTTTCTATTGTGTTGATTGAGTGCAGACTGGGGAAGAAGAAAATATTCATTTAAGGACTCCGGTTAAATCCTCCTTCAGTTGAACAACAATGTGGGACTAATTTGCAGTGGGCTTTTCAAGTACTAATTACTGAATGTTTCTTCTTGGTTTCTGTTTCTTCATCCCAGTCCGAGATACTCATTATGTTCATCCTTGTGGCTGTAGTAATATCCAGAGAATGTTGTGACCTACATTGGTACTCTCCCTTGTTTTTCATTTCCCACAAATGTGATGAATCTAAAGAAAGAAGATTACCTAATTAATGTGTGAAAGTGAATTTCCTCTATTCCAAGATTTTCTAATTTAGAAAAAAAAACCCCAAAACATGTAAAGTTGAAACTAAAGTTTTGATGTTTCTGTGTGGTAATAACGAAGCTTCAGTTTTGTTGAGTGGCTGAGTTCTTTAACTGGAACTTTGTAGAGTAGTGAAACCTTTTTTCATTGACTTTTTTTATAAAAGCTATTAAGGACTATGAGACTGCTCAAGCCAAAAGTGAAAATGACCAGCAGATTCGGGAAGGGCTGGAACGTGCCCAGAGAATGCTGAAGCAATCACAGAAGAGGGATTATTATAAAATCCTGGGAGTGAAAAGGTGAGATACTAATTCCAGAGATGATGATGTGAAAGGTGGTTATTTAAACCAGTACTTCTAGGGCTGATCATTGAATTTGTTCTGCTGAGTGTTAATTTTTGTTCTGTATCTTGCTATCTTCACTCTTCTGCTGTACTGATTTTTAGTGCTCAGCTTGTAAAGTGGCATTTGTTTACAATTCCTTTAGAAGGAATTGAAAAACAACAGCAGGAGGAGAGGAAATTAGGAAGAAATTCTTAGTATAGATGACCCTGAGTCATATTGATGAGTTGGGGAAGAAGTGAAGACTGGCAAGAATTACTAAAAGTAACAAATTGTGGCATAGTGTGATAGATTGGAAGAGTCTTAAAGGACTGACTGAAAAACTTCCCTTGCTAATGAGGAGCAAGAAAACTTCTGAACTAGTATTGGTCATCCTTCCAATTGTGAACTAATTTGATCTGGTTTTTGTTATTCATCTGATGGTAAATTCCTCAGACTGAAAACTGTATTCTGCAGAGTCACTGGCAGTAGCATCTTTCCAAGAGAAGTATATGGGTGGTAAAGGAAGTGGTGGAAGGAAGGTGGTGAAGGAGTGAGGAATCTTTGCTTAAGGTTGCAACTTGCTTCCTTTGTTTTGTGTAGAGTCTTCAATGCCACTTGCAGAAGGTTAACAGCAAGCACCTCATAACTTTCCTGATGCCCTTAATTAGTGTCTCAGTGTTTAAAATAAACTTCATTAGTGTGGTATATGAGCAATCAGAAAATGAAGTTATCTGTAATTTTATTAATCTAGAAATGCTCGAAAGCAAGAAATCATAAAAGCTTACAGAAAGTTGGCATCCCAGTGGCACCCTGATAACTTCCAGAGCGAGGAAGAAAAAAAGAAAGCAGAGAAGAAATTCATCGATATCGCAGCTGCTAAAGAAGTCCTCACTGACCCAGGTAATGATGCAGTGGCTTCTTATTTTTAGTTAGTTTTTTTATATTAAAATCTAAACAAACATGTAAGTCATAACAAGCACTTCAGCTTCCCTTTTTCCCTTTCTGCCCTTACCCATCTCTTACTGAGAAAGCAGTACACTAATACTTGTATCCAGTCTATTGCAGGAAGTCAGATGTAATCTGTACTTATTGTGTTTGTTTCAGTGACTTTTGTTAAAAGTCAAATAAAAATTATATTTTGAAGATCTCTTCTAGGAATAATATCTTGTAGAGATTTCTAGGATTGACCAGCTCTGGATATACTTATGTCAAGGATACGTGTGTCTCCTCCTTCAAGTGCTATTGCAAAGTGCATTTTGATTATAACAGCAACTAAGTACTCTGGGGCAACCCTGTTGTTCCTGTGCCGTGATTCCACCTTGGTTTTGTTTCCTCCAGAAATGAGGCGGAAGTTTGACGCAGGAGAGGACCCACTGGATGCGGAGAGTCAGCAGGGCGGCAACAACCCTTTCCACAGGAGCTGGAACACGTGGCAAGGATTCAACCCCTTTGGTTCTGGAGGAGGACCATTTACATTCAAATTTCACTTCAGTTAGAGCCAAGACTGTTTCTGCGTGGCTGCTGCTGTTTTTTACTTAATTCATTGAAAAATAAAACGTCTCTCAGTTCAAGACCCAAAATCTTAATTTCTATAATGTTGTCCTTAACCCAGAGTCTTACTGCACTAGAAGGAAGCTCCTTTTTTCTTTCATTGGTTTGGGTTTGTGATGAGCTTGACAAGTTCACACTGATGGGGGTTGTGCTGCCTTTGTATTTGCTGTGGATATGCAGGACACGTTTATTCCTACGGATGGAAAAAACAGTAAGATGCTACTTAGGACAACACTTAAATTTAGAATTCAAGTATATGCTTAAAGATAAAAATGCATGTAAATATTTCTGTGGATTGGGGCCTAATAAACATGACAAGGGTAGTTACAGTAGTCTCTACGTTAACAAACTGTTGGTTGTGCTCAGCAGAATGATCCATCTCCCAGGATTTTTAAGAGGAGGCCCAAGTGACCACCTGTTGGATTGGTGTTGGCAGTGCCAGAGGTGGGGAAGAGGCTGCGCACTGAACCAGTCCCAACAATCGCTCTGGACAGAGTGCTTGGGAGTAACTGCATCTGAAATACCTGCTCACTTTGTTGTTCACTAACCTGAAATTAATTGGGGTGATTTTCTTGGTGGAATTGTCAGCAGTGAGATGGGGATGGGGGGAAAGACTTGTTTTTCAGAACACTTCTTTTCTGAATGTGATTTTGGGTGTTTGTTAAGTATGATTTTTGAGTAGTTTGCACTTCAACAAAATACCTGCTTCAGATTTGAGCAGAAAGTTTGATGTGACATTTCCCTGACTCTGCAGCAATTTGTTGGTTCTGTACATAAAGTCAGAACTGAGACAGGTTGTGATGTGAGTGTACTGCAGGAATGTGATATTAGCTCCAGCCTTACACTGCAATACAACTTCAGTTCTGCTGGATGATGCAACAGGGAGTTCATACGACATGAAATTGTAGTAATTTTATGTTTCATGTAACAGCATTGGTACCGCAGAGACAGCTGTGTGCAAAAAGCGGGACTCGCTTCCCACTAGCCAAAAGTCTAATTTTTTTTCTATATGCACGTACTTAAAATGGGTTGGGTGTAGTTGTGGGAGTCGTGTGAATGCACTGTGTGGTATTACCAGGGCTGCAGCTGGTAGGAGTGAGGAGTCTTCTCCTTCTGTTACTTCATCTGTCATAATTACTGACATAATTACTGAGTTTCATCAGCAGCCATTTTCTTGGAATGCAAGAATTACAGTTGATCAGTGTTGTCTTGATTGGATTTTAACTGGAAAACAATAATCAGTTGATAGGAGTCTTCTCTCACTTCAACTTGAAAACCTAAGCAGCCTCAGTAAAACAAATGAAATAAGCAAATAAGGTCTTCAGTCTGAAAGGGAGGGGTTTCTTACTGTAGCGAAAGCAGAACCCTTGGCTTCTGCCTCAAGTACTTCACCAACGCAGTTGCGAGGCCAGCCAGCTTTGTAAAATGTTTTTCAACAGTGGTTTAGAAGTCAGTGTTCACAAATTTATCTGCAAACTGAGGAGGCTGTGTGGTGATTCCTCATGGTTTATGGTACAAAAGCACCACAGCAGCCTCTTAAACTCCAGTGTTGGATGTTCACTCAGTTGAATAACTTTCTACAAGTTCAGCTTGTGCTTGTTACATTTCGGAAACATTTTTGCTTGAAGTGTTAAGAGATGCTCAGGGCTGTTGAGAGCGCTCAAGGCTGGCACAGCTCTCAGGGGCTGGGGCTCAGACACAGGAACTGACTGCAGAGTGAGGAGCCTGCTGCCCCATGGGCTTGGCCTCTGTGCACCTGCTGCCTGCTGGCACTTCCTAAAGTTGGGCAGGTAGCTGTGGGGGCAGCTGTCCGTGACCTCCTGCGGCTCTTGTCAGCCCTGGGCCCTGAGGGGTGAGCTCCACCCAGCTGCACTGGCCCTGGCCCTGTGTGTGAGCCATTGCAACACTTTTGTATTGCCTTGTTCACTACAGCAGGGGCTGCTTTAGAATGAGTATTGAATGAGCAGCGTGAGCGATGTGCCCGATGTTGTACATGCAGGAGTGGCTGGGCTATGGGATGTCACAGTAAAGACTACAGACAGCTGTGCTTGTGTGCCAGGGGGCTGCTGGCAGTAAGTTCTCTCTCAAAGGACTGCCCGCGTGCTGCTTTAAAAGAGAATTGTTTCCTGAGGTTTAGTTTTTTTTTGTCTAGAGAAGAAATAAGATGTTCCCTCATGAGTAAATTCTTCATACAAGGCACTGATGTTGGAGCAGTGTGGGTTTGTTTCTCGGAGGCAGCGGGACAGAGAGGAACAAAAAAGGACCGTGTGCATTTTGAAAATGAATGAACTGAAATGGGAAAATTACATTTCAAGAACAAAAAAGCTTGAATGTAGTCAGTAGAAGAAGGAAGATGATTAATGTATGATTGCTGTTCATAGATTCCTTTTGTTGGAAGACAGGTTCTTGGAAACAATAGCAAAATGTGACAGCGCAGAATAAGGTTTTCCTGGTATCGAGCAGCTGCTGTGCACAACAAGTGTTACCACCCCGGTGCTGTTTTGAAGGGCATTGAGGTATTCTGGGAAAACAGAAAGACAAAACTGTGTTTAAAGGAAACCATTTATGTTGCAAGGCTCTCCAGCTCCGGCGCTGCATTTCCTGACATGACTCTGGCAAATGAAGTGCTGGTCCCATGCTGAGTGTTAATGATGCAGGCGACACGCCAGGAAGCTGAACTCGCCTTTTTATTTATTCGTGGGTGTCTGTAGTGCAATAATGTTCAGTAACTGAACATTGAAGTAAATGTCTCGGTAGTTTGTCAACCCTGAGATGTGCATGAAGCATTGTTCCCATCATTGGCCTGTCTGTAGATGCAAACTTTCTCTGTGGAGCTCTTTCAGTTTTAATAAACTCGTTTCCAACTTGTTTTAAAATGAAGGTGGGGGGGGGGAGCATATTTTACTTGGTAAAATACTGATATAATAATTGATCAGTATTAAAAGAGAATCAAAGTGAATTACAAACTGAAGAGCTCAAACTTGTGACATATGCAGAAAATGTGTTAGCTTAAACTTTTCTTAACAAAAAACACACAAACCCTAACACTTATTATCATTTCAGTTTTCAGACCAGTGTTTGGAACAAGAATTATTCTTCTGTTTAGGGCTGTGATTTATAGGAGCTTTGCTGGAAACTAGCCAGGATAGCATTTAAAAGTGCCTTATTTTAAGGTATTGTTTGCTCTGTAATACACACTTTTATCCATAAAGCCGCAACAAAATTAATGGGAGGATAATTTTTTCTTTGCCCTCAGCAAATGACTAAGTAGCAGTTTCATGTTTTAAGAAGGGTAAGTAAAGTTAGCCAGAGATTTATCAAATGTTTCAAATTATAAAATGTCTTTCTATGGAATCATAAATCTACAAAGCAAGAACTGTTTTTTCTAGAACTGTGGGAATTATTTTATGGTATTTTTCACAATAAAGATATTTATGATGACAAGAAAGCACCGCTGTGTATTTGTCTTCCCTTCTTTCCTCATGCTGCTCCTCAGGTTTGAAGCTGGAGCTGTTCAGGAATGCACAGGGCACTTGTGCAGGCGAGGGAGAAGAGGAGGAAGCAGCCACATTCTGTGTGGAAGAGAACCTGGTTGTGTAGAAGTCAACTAGAGCAACTGTAGAAGCCCTGTGGAGTGCTGATTTCACAGTGAGAACAACCAGCCCTTGGAATATCCCTGGGAAATGCTGGATTCCCCAGTGTTGGACAATAAGATTTGCCTGGTTGGGTGCTGAGTCATCTTACCTGGACCAAAGGTGCTTTTGCCAAAGAAGGCTGGACCAAGTGATCCTTGAGGTCCTTTCCAAGCTGGTATCATGTGATTCCATGAAGTCTCAGAGTGAAGGCAAGTATTTGATTCAGGGAATGCGTTAAAAGGAACCTTACTGAGAAATATATTTAGTATTAAAGCTCTAGCTCATCAACAACACTGCACTAATGCCTAGTTTGTTCATTTTCTGTTAAACTTACCAGCTGATCTCCAGAAGATCAAGACATAGAAAAGACTCTGTCATAGGAATATAAATTGTAAAAACCCTTCATTTGAATAGTTCAAATATTCTTTTGTTTACTTACTGAGTTGCACCATGTTTTGGCAACACTAAACCAGGATGTGTTTTCTTCCCTTTCATAGGGCAGAGCACAGAGACTGGAAATAAAAAATAAGCGCTCTCTGCAGCTCTACATCTCACCTCACAGCAGATGCCTTGATTTGAATATCGCTGTTGCTTCCCTGCAAAAACATTTTCTATAGAGGAAAGGCAGTTGAGGACTTGCTGCCATTTTTTTCTTTGTCTCTGTTAACCAAGTAGGGAATGGTTATTGTGTAATACAAAAAGAAAGAAGAGAAACTAATCCATATTTTTTTCTCCAGTGGACCCTTTTAATATTTTGTACAACATACACAACCCATGGATTTAGTAAAATATAATATGCTAATGACTCAAAGTGCTGCCTTAAAGAGATGTTTAAAAAGTAGTGAGTAGGTTTGTGGGACCTTTCTTATTTCATAAACCACTGTATATCTCAAAAAAAAAGCTTTCTTTGAAATTAGTATTATGCAGGAAAAAAAACAGTAGAACATTTTGTACAAATACTAATCCGTATTTTTTTCTCCAGTGGACCCTTTTAATATTTTGTACAACATACACAATCCATGGATTTAGTATTAAAATATAATATGCTAATGACTCAAAGTGCTGCCTTAAAGAGATGTTTAAAAAGTTGTGTGTTTGTGGGACCTTTCTTATTTCATAAACCACTGTATATCTCAAAAAAAAGAGCTTTCTTTGAAAGTAGTATTATGCAGGAAAAAAAACACTAGAACATTTTGTACAAATATATAAAACACTAGAAAATTGCATGAAACCTTTTACACCTTCAAAATATCTCCAGCAAATTACATTTATAAAATTATATTCTAATCATTTAAGCAATCTCAAGGGAAAAGTATTTAAAAACGATTTCTTTTTTTAAAGCCAGTAGAGGTAATCCAATTTTAAAAAGAACGGGATGCAACAGAGAAAATGAACTTGAAGTCAGTGCTTGAATTACCCACTTTTTCTACTGCATAACATGTGCACACAGATGATCATAATTAAAGAGAACTAAGGTTTCTTAAAGAACCTTTAACTTCTGTCCTAAAACAAGTTTTCCAATATATGCTTCAAGCTTGGAATACCAGGGCAGATCCATGTGCAATGCTGCTGCAGAGTCAGGCAGCAGGATGGAAGTATAATGCTGAAAAATATTTTGAAAATAAAATAAAATAATGCAGAAAACAGTTGAATAATGGTCTGGGGGTTTTTCTCCTCTGCTATGGCAAATCAGTTACTTCCTTGTTATGCATGGAATTTATACTAATGGTGCACAGGCATCTGCTGAGTCAATTACAAGTCCATCACCGTGGTACAAAAGTACCAACTTAAAGTTGATGTTCAAGTATGTTTGACTTGCTGCACGATATCCTGAAGTAATGAAGAGAACAAGCATAACAAAACAGCTCCTGCACTGAAATGGGTCAGACATAAAGAGAACTGACATGAGGCTTTACTGACTTTTGCTCTTGGATTATACAGGAAATGCTCTGTTGGGTACTTCATACAAAGGAAATCCTTCAACAGACATTTAAAAACCTGTGTGTGACATGTTAAAACTGTTCAAAATACATAAAGGCAAGACCACAGAAAATACAAAGAGCTGTAAAAAATCTGCATGTCTCACATTCCTTAGTAATATGACTTGAAAGATATCAGCAACAAGTGATTTTAAATACTTGCTCTTACAGTAAGAAATTATAAGTAACCAACAGCTGAGGACAATGACAGTGGATTCAAAATCTGCTTCATTTATCTCATTGTTTATTCAATTATTTCCTGTTATGGAAATAATGTACAATTCTTGCTGATTCACCACTAAGTGCAAATTACCTGGTCTTGTGTAATTTCAAGCATTTAAACTGGAAGATTTCTTACAAAAATGTGTGGTCCAATCCAATCCCATTTTGAAACCAGCACAGCCTGAACAACAGGGTGTGTATTTAAGGCACTCTATTACACTTTGAGACACAAATTCCCCATTTTCAAATATGTGTATTGCAAGAATTTTTCCCTGCAATTTTGTGGGATGAAAATGTCAGTATCCCATTAAAGCAACAGTTTTGTGAGTACAGGTTTAGAAAATTACAGGAGACACCACTGATAGTCAAAAAATACTCATGTATTTTATTATTTTCTTTTCAGTTATAAACAGGACGATGATAATCAAAAGTGAGTAGAAACAGCTTTCAGGTACTGACCTTCTGATGCAATGTATGCTGGTCAAAAAATCACCTCAACCAAAACCATAATGGAATTTCATCACACACAAATATTTAAGTGGCCAAAAGGAGCCTAAGAATCAAAAATTAGTTTTAAAAATCTCTGAGAGTGCAGCAATCCTGCATAATAAATGAAGACTGTCATTCCTTGCTTTAGCTTCCACGTGGAGTTATCTCTGTGTGGTCTAAATTAGACATCTTATTTTTTGTGAAATTCTTTATTGTGACCACAGCATTTCTTGAGGGACAAAACTGTGGGCATAGAACCAAAATTTCTGATATTTAAATACAGTAGCCTAATGCATGGAATATGCACAAAACAGTTTTCAAGTACATATTTAATGTGTGTGTCCTCCCCTGGACTGACAATGCTGAGCACATCTTTCTGCACATTCCAAAGTCCTCTGGGCAAACTGTACTTTAAAGAAGGAAAAGAAAAGCAAAGCCATTGGGAAAGCTGCTCCATACCGGTTAAAAAACCCCAAACCCCCAAATACCTGTGGATTTCTCATTTTTGTATTGCATTTAAAATGTTTTAAATAACACTTTAATTTATAAAATATTTGACTTCACATTAAAGAATGCTGCAAAGAGTGCCAATGTAACAGCTGTAAATTCTGTTCAGTCCTTCCCAGAAGACTCTGGAGCTGTCACCATTGCTGGTCACAGGCTGTGCTAAAGTTCATCGTGCTTGAGCCCTGTAGCCAAAGGGAAAAAAAATACATAAAAAGAGTTACATAGAGACAGTGCCTGGGTTTGTAAGATGTGTAAGATGTGGAGAAAACCTTTTAGTTTCCATATCCTGCTAATTGGTCACTTCAGCAATATGAACTTCAGTTTTGGAGCCTTGCTAGAAGCTGACCAGAAGCTTTCACAAAGAATAAAACCCACTAAGAATTATTTAAAAAGAAAAGTGAATTTGTTCCTCCCCTCAAGACATATAAATATTTATCTACTAATTTTTTCTTCAACTCTGAGAGCTGAAATAATTCTTTCATTTTGTTTCACATTAGTCCAAGAAGTCAAGTGTTACTGGGAGTGAGTCCTGCATATGTGTCTGTGGCTTTTTTTTTCATTTTGTGGTTTTTTTTTTTTTTTTTTTTTTTGGTCTGGGGCTTTCATGTTATTTAATTAATTCAGTTTAAAACAATTTCAGTTCAAAGAGAAAAAGCCAAACAAAACAACAAAAACCCCCAAACAAACAAAAAACGAAACCTCACCCCCCAAACTAACTAAAATAGAATTTAGTCTAGTGCAAAAAGGCTTGGATAGATAAGCCTGGAGAAAGAGAGATGCAGAGGCAAATTAACACTCAGTCCCCAGCTGCTTAATAGACATGAGCTTTAGATTATCCAAGTGAAGTCTAAGCTAATGTGCTTCACTTAATACTTGTGGCTAGTATTATGTAACTGTTGGTTGTGTTTGAGGTGCAGGAACAGGACCACTGAGCTTTCTCTTAGATTCTGGCATGAAACAAGAGGGTTTGTCCTGTCAGTATAACTCCTGTGTAAAGAAGCATCACACAGCTATCAAACCCCACACCATTTCTCTAAGAACAAGGGAAATTACACAAATACAAGATTTGTGCCTACTGACCCCAATCTTAATTTCAACTGGACTGATATTTATTTTTAAAAGCTAACAGCTAAATATGTATGTAAATTACCTTTTTGAAATAACGATGATAGATTTTTCTTCTCTCTTTCAATCTGCTGTATTAAGTTTCGGATCTCAGAGTCATAATCAACCCATTCAGGAACTATCCGGGCAGCAGCCTTTAGTTTTGGTTCTTTGGTTTGGGGGTTGTTGCACTGAAAGTTTAAAACATATTAGATGTAAACAAAGCAAATGTGAAAATAACACCTTTTCAGAGAATTTAGCTCAAATGAATTGCAAATACTTTTCTTTTTGCTGACTGTCAGTATAGCACAGACATGGCTGGCACAAGACTACTAAGATTTGCAGAGTTGCCCAGAGAGATGCAAGGTTGACATTGGCACATTGAAACTGAACCTGATGTGGGTTTTGAACAGAGAGCACCTGTCTTTAGAGCACAAACTCATTCTAACAGTAAAGACACGAAGAAAACAAAAACTATTTGCATACTGAAAAATCACACCAAGTTCCAGCTGTCTGTTTTCCTTTCAAATTATATCTAAAGCATCACAAATAGTGTATGTGTGTTGTCAAAAAATCTAAATGGGGGAAAAGGGGATGGGGATAATAATGACAGGAAAAAGATTTTTGTCTCTATTACCAAAGAATAACGTGGACAGTGTCCTGAGCATTATGCTTTTAAGACTTTGCTTCATCTCCTGTTCATAGCAATGAAACAGACCAAGAAAACCATGACAGAAGGTTCTGGAGGAACCTTCTATGTGGGGAGAACAGCAGCAGCCTTAAGGGCCCAGACAGGTAACAGCACTTTGTCACAGTTCCAATAACTTGGCTGACTGTGGAAAAATTATAAGGAAAATACATATATGGGCATGAAAAGCCTCAATCCCATCTGGTTAAGAAACAACAATACTTAACTTTTTGCTATAATTTTCAGCTTTAATATAAGCAGATTTGGTGCAGAGCAAGTGGGAGAGGTCTCAGAGGAGAAAATGTTTCAGAGGAAGGGATGGAATGCTGAAGTGCCTTCCAGCAAGGCTGCCTTCATGACATGACACACACTTAACCTGAAATGCCCCAAAATCACAGCAAAATTTTTAATCTGTACAACGCATTTAAATCAGGATCAACTCACCAGGTCTATTGTTTTAGCCTTTTTCTTGGATTTATCATCACACCAGGTTTCACACCAAAGCCACTCCTGAGGGAGAGACTTAATGGCTACTTGATGAATCATATTATTAGGAAGATCCTGTAAAAGTTTTGTAAAGCCATAAATTAGCACTGAATAGAAAACAGCTTTTAATTCCTTAAATTTGAAAAAACCCCCCTGACTCAAAGAACATATAGTACAAGAACATATAGTACATATGCCACTACTCTGAATTGAGACAACTTCTAGGAAAACAGATTCTAGAAATGAGCTTGAGAAGGAAAAGCTTTAAACTGCTATTCTGGCTGTGTTCCTTACTTCATTTCTGGGTTGGTTTTTTTTTTTTTTTGCCCTTTATTACATAGTCAGGTAATCTTGTCACGAAAACTCTGAGCCAAGATCTGGCTGAATGCAGGGAACAGCATTTATAAATGCTGTTCCCTGCAGGCACCTACTCTGGCCAGAGTTACAAAGAGCAGGGGCAGTAACTGGCACATCCATTTGTAAGCTCCCTCACATGTGCAACCCTTACATTATATTTTAGAATAAATGTCAGCACTCAAGTGTTAGTTGCTTATTTTGCCAATTCACCCTGCTAAATGTGACAGAATAAAATAGCACATATTGCTGCATTATGAAAGATGTATAATTTAACTCAAATACAGACATTAGTACCAAAGAATTACATCAAATTATATGGAGAGCAAAGACATTCAACATTAATTGAAATGCTTTATTTTTTAAAAAACTTAAAATTTTTGGAAGGTAGCTTATCACCATTTGGAATGGTTTATCACCATTTCAATTCCAAAAGAAGAGAGACTGGTTTTCTGTTGTGCCTCTGACTTTCTAAACGAAATCACAATTCCTGAGTTACTACAGTACTTTTAGAAGCTGTCAATTTAAAAATTGTTACATGCAGTAAAATGTAGAAAGTCAGCTGTTAGTTTCAGGATTTAAAGTAAACCAAAAAAAATTAATACAAAAAGCCCTCTGAACAAAATTACTGTACTTCAAATCTAGTTTTTATGATGTGTAATTTTTTCTCCATAGGAGTTCTATACTTACTCTCCTTTGCATTTAAAATTATCATTTCTCCTTTTATCTACTTCTCTTGTGTGGTTTAAGAACTTTAACTACCACCCATGAAGATTGCACTGCTGGGAGATTAACAGAGAGCTGAGATTGCTGCTTCTTTGAGAAGGGCAGTGAGCATTCCAGACAGGTATTTAAAACAAAAATAGTAATAGAAGTGTTCTAATGCATCCTTAGCAATAGATGAAAGCTCTCCAGGTCTCAAATAGACTGCACTGTGGTTTGTGTTTCTAGGAGTGTTGCTGTATTTTGCGTAAGAAGAAGCAATGAAGACAGCAAGTCTCTCCTACCAATACAGTCAAAGCAGATTATTACGAAAATACTACTTTGAAATATTTCCAAAGCAATTCCAATTCCATTCTGCCAAGATTTAGCTACCTTAACATCTGGTCCTTAAGTGGCTTTTGATTTGATCCAAGAGGCTTATAGGAGATATATGCTATCATGTATTAAAGCTGTAATTGGAAAAATAAGAATCTTCAAATGAGAAGTTTTAATATTTTGAGAACATTAGATAAAACCAATTTTCTGAAAACCAATTTTCTGAAAAAAACCTTGTAATCTCTGAATCCTAAAAGATCTTTCTGCAAGACACCTTGTACATGTGGGTAAGACTGTTTGGAGAACACACAGCTCTATCACATCAGGACTCTGCATGGGTGATCAGGGCCAAGAATTCATTCTGTTGTCCAGAAAGGTGTGAACTCTGACTGTTGCTGTTATTTCACCCTTCTGCTCTTAACATACAGCTAAAGGCTGCTTCAGCTGCAGGTGTCCAGTCAAGTTTGAGTTTTTAGTGTGGCTGTATTCCCCACTTTTCTTTGTCCAGTATCATAACAACTCCTATTTTCAAATTTTACTTTTATTTCTGGAGAAAAAAATGCAAGTGGCAATAATGTCCTTATGTAAGAGAGAAACTTGCTTGCAGAGCAGGGGTGTGGAAAAGCACTGAGCAATGTGGGCTTTGCTACCATGGGATCCTGTTGCTGCTAGAGGCAGGTAAAAATCTTCTGTGCTTAAGTAATTCCACAAGGAAAACACCAAAAGCAGGGACAATTTCACTTATGAAGCCTTCTGAGGTTCAAAGTGAGACAAACTCCAGCCACTGCAAGGTGACCACGTACAGCAACCACCAGAGTGCATTTGCAGTTAACTTATAAAAGAAAATTTAATTTATGTTAATGGAAAAAAAGAGAAAGGAAACAAGCTCTTGTTTCAACAACACGAATATAATTACTGTTATCAGAATGTAGGGTTTTCTGTAATCAGAAAAAACATAAATGCACACAGAACAACTACAAATAAAGGTGAAAAGTTCTGTAAGTTGGAGTTTTTCATCATTTTTAAATTTAAAGAAGTCAGCAGTTTTCTGAGCTGTGCTCATACACACTCCTGAAAATAGGCTAAAACAGCAGTAAGTGGCAAACAGTTTTGGAATTATGTAACATTTATGCTGAGATAGAAGATATTCCATACATATTGGGAAAGATAAAGAAAATAAACCCAAAAATGCTCAAAGCCATATATACCTGATCTAGATTTGACAGACTGTTTGGATCCTGACTAAGAGCCTGGTACTGGCCCCGAAGCCTGTCTCCAGCTGCAATCTTCCTGAACTTCTTCAGATCCACAACATACAAGGCACTAAAAGGAATAAAAAAACCCAAAGAAATAAGATTTCTCGGGGTTCACCCTCTTTTTGATAACAGTAATAAAAGTAACAAGAAAGTAAAACATGTTCCCATCCTGAAGGGGTATTTTTCTTTATTAAGTGGCTGAAACTACCATAAAGCAGTGAAATCAATGCACCATCAGAATTCCTGCCTTCTTCATCTCTTAGAGAATGGCTCATGAATGCTTCAGTGAATGGCTCTTGAATGCCTCAACACCAACACCCAGATTTTAATCCAATTCCCCAAGTGCACAAGAAGTGTGCAAGGGGCTGTCCCACCTGATGTGGTACTTCCTTTTGCCGAGGTGTGAAGCCCAGTACCCCGATTTCCAGAAGCGGTACCCGTCCATCTCTCTGCGGCTGTCACAGAAAGGGGTGTATCCATAGGGAGCTCCATTCAGGTCCAGGTCTCTGAGCTCTTTCAGGTCACTCCTCACAATCTAAACAAGAATATAATTTAGTACTGTTTCTGTGAGGATAGGTATTGCAGCAGGCTTCACTATGTTTAATTTTAATTTGAAAAAGCCCCTCAGATGCTACATCAGTGACGTATAGATGAACTATTCCACTGGGAGACAGCTGCCCAATTATTGTTCAAAAATTATTATTTATTACTGTTTATTATATTAACAGTGGCCATCTGTGTAACACATTTATTGAGTAAATTCTATAAAACTGGCAATATTTTTTTAATTCACAGACCAGTGTTTCTGGTTGCCCGATATAAAATTCCTTAATTAAGAAACATAACTTTTGAAATGTACCAATCATGTCCCTTCTAAAGAATCCTCCTCATTTGTTACCCACCTTGAGCAGTCCAAAATTATTGCATCATTTGAAAAATCCTTGTATCCAATGGCACTTTCAAAAAGAGGTTTTAATGACATTTACAAATGCCCTTTATTTGCTAATCAATCCTTCTTCCTTCAAATCCTACTTACCTAATTTAACAGTGGTAAAAAAAAAAGTTTTAGCTATTTGGGAGCACAGAGAAGTCCTTACAGTAGTTAGGACAGACAACCAGTGTTCCTAGATGGTGTATCCAGGTGAAATTGCAGAGAGTTGCAGTCTGCATTGCTACACCTAAGTTTAATTTATTCTTGAGCTTTGGAAAAGGACCAAAATACATCAGAAATTATCTCAGGGTTTTTAATAACGTTGTGATAAACTCTTCAATGCCTCATCTGAGACAGCACTTTGTCTTTCAGTACATTACACAATGATCATTCCTGAATGAAGGACTGCATGCAAATTCAAAATAGAGATAGGATTAATCTTGAAGAATTTCAGCCATCTAGAAATTGTTCCAATGGTCCAAATCACCTTAGTGGCCATAGAGGAGAATTCCACTCACAATCAGCCCAGAGATGGAATCACTCCAATATGCTTTCAGTGAAATGCACCTTTAAGATCACACACATCTCTCTAGGCACCTTTCTCTCCACAGAAACAATACAGGACAACTCAGTACAGGGAAACTCTTAATGTCCACATGACTGAGGACAAGTGAAATTCTTGCTTTTACATTCTGCAACACCACTAGTTCTGTCTGTGCAACTGCAATAGTCTTTCAAGACCAACATCTGAATAAAACGGCCACAGAGAATGAAACTGGATCAATTTATGCCCAAATTAATTCCTCATACAGTAATAAGCCATTATTTTTTTCTTACCTGGTCAGCATCAACAAATATTATTTTATCCACAGCCAAAGGGAAGAGAACATCCAAGAAAAGAATTTTGTAGCCCCAGATAATTCTTTGTTTTTCTGTCTGTTGATGAAGCCAGCGGGGCCACTTATACTGGACCAGCTCATACTTGAACCCATACTTTTTAGCCATGTGAGGAATTACATCCTAGAAGAATAAAAAGAAGAACAAAAAAACATCAGGTGCACATGTATGAGACACACAAGGACTCTAAAGGAAAAGGAGTGAATGCTCCAAGGCAGCTGCAGCTGTGTTGGCCTTACTGACTACATAATTTTTTAGTTTTAAATGTTCCCTTAGTTTTAACAGTACCCTCAGCTACACCAACAGAAATAGCATTTCATGCAAACTCTTGGAGACTATCAAAAGAGAATAAATTATTATAATTTATCACTGGGCTTCATGTCCCAGAAGAGAAGAACCTTATACCTAACACTGATATTTAACAGATTCAAGGATTATTTTCCACTGGGAAAATTTAATTTGAATTATATACTTAGTCAAGTGAAATTAAAACAAAATTACTTGAAATTTTAAAGAAAAAAAATAAGAGGAAGACTTCTACCTTAAATGTTGGGGAGAGATAGTTTTTCAGAAACCAAAATTTAACTGGTGTTTTTGTATGACGTAGGACAGAAAGCATCATAATTCTGTGGAAATACAAGTCTACAATAAACAAACAAATACACATGGGTCATTAAACTTTAACTGCACTTAGAAAGTACTAAAACTCCAAGCATAATTTCTTTAACCCAATTTAAGTTGAAATTTTTATCTACTTCTAATTAAAAGCTTTAAAGAGCGTGTGTTCAAGGGCACTTTGAGATGGCCTTATTTGATCCAGATTGGCTAAGCAATGGTAGAAGGAACAATTTCAAAAGTGCATCTATTAACACGCTTTATTCTAGGAGAGGTGCCTGACTAAATCAGAATAATAGTTAGTACCTTAAATATTAACTTGGCCACTGAAATAACTTATTTTAGAATCTATTGGTTGAGTTTAATATGTTACTGAAAAGAAAAAAAAGAAAGTTTAACACAGACTGACTGTCTTCTGGAAACCCTTAATAACTGTAAGAATCACTGTTCTGGGCTCAATTATTTTTCACTACTGTGGTCTTTATTTGGTGTAACCAGGGAGATAAGCAGTGACTTACAACCTTACAAGAGGTCAAGTCTGCCTTAAAATCAAGCCATAATGAACTCGAAAATAAGACAAAGCAGCAACTAGGACATTTTACTTTTTCTCCTTTAAAGTAAACGTGTCTTTCCCTTTGTGAAGGTGGTTGCAGGTTGAAGGAAAGAAATACATGTTCAAACTTCAGATGACTCAGCCATCAAATCACCAGTGCTCAAATCAGAAAAATAACACAGATGGTTGTGAAGAGATCAGGCAACACTGTAAGAATTCCTTAAAAGCAGTCACTGCTCATTGAAAGAACCCTGAGATGCCATATGTGCATGTAGAAAATCCAGTTTCAACACTGTAAGAATTCCTTAAAAGCAGTCACTGCTCATTGAAAGAATCCTGAGATAAGGCCGTATGTGCATGTAGAAAATCCAGGTAGTATGAAACACAAACAGACACAACTCTAATGAAGTCACTTCTGTTGTGTCTTTACACAGAGAGGCTGAGCTTCATCTTTTATGCTTGTACTTCACACATGAAAGACATTTTCTGTCTTCAAAGAATAACGGTATTTTTGAACATCTATATGTTGAATCACTTTGTTCTTAAGGATTAATTTAGTTCTCACTGTACAGAACTTTTCTCGGTTTTGAAAATGTATTACTTAGATGTTTAAAAAGTCAATTTCTTTAGGTTGCTTAGTTTTACTAAGAAAATGTAGAGTATTGCTATGAAATTGTTGTTTCCCCTTTTACCATTCCTTACCTTAAGAAACGTTCATATAAATGGCCTGAAGCAACAGAAAAAATGTTAAGAACATCACTTTTCTTTTCCTTCTCATCAGTTGGAAGTTCTTCTGAAACTCTAAGAATTATTATAAATAATTATATAACGTAAAAATTCTGCAGGAAAAAAAATCCTACTAAATTATCATTAAGCTCATAGAGAACTGAAAATAAAAAAATACACAAAAGAAATACACATCCTGCAGTAAACAAATACATTCTACTTCCACTGCACACGCCTAGGCTTAGGAGTTATACTGTTCCCCAGAACATTCTCATAAATTTCAGAGGTCTGTGGTGATGGGATTTCCCAGTGTTTTTTGTAACACTTGTTGAATTCTTCTTCAGATTACTCTGATCCTGTCCCTAGAAGCTAACCTGTGTATTTGAGGTATGTTGTAGAGAGGTTTCTGTTTCTGCTGCACAGCATTCTTTGCTTGTTTTGAGTACCAAAGTTTACCAGGGCTGTTTTTTAATCACGTGCACACATGCAGGGGATGGTGGTTACAGTCTCCCTCAGGCACTGCTTCACAGATCTCAGAACTGCAGAGCCAGATTGGTTATAGTTATCAAATGGTTATCAAGCCATTTGATACTGTTGGAAATTTACCTCAATAGTCTTTTTTTGTGAGATGAGTCATTCCTCACTTAGATTGCATGAGTCATCCTATTACTTTTTCTTCTGGTTATATCCATTTTAAAAGTATCCTTTAGAAAGTGTAAAAATAGGTATCTCATAATCTTTAAGAGCAAATAAGACAAGTCTCAGATCTCCAATGTATTCAAAAGAATTCAGATCACTCCACTGATACAAAGCTGAAAGCTCAGAAATAGCTGAGAGGCTGCAATGTGTTTAAGTGGTGTGAATAATCTTTTGAGAAACCCACGTTCTATTCACTCAGGCATGGTTGAAAGAGAGAGACATCAGTGGAGTGGCATTGTCTGCATGGTGTGGCATCTTCAAAGAAAACAGACAACCTCTCAACCAGCACTGAACTCTCACAGGCTAAACAGACTGCAGCTCACAGGTCCAAGCAGTCAATCTCCTTTCTTCCTGACTTTTTGTCCCATGACTTATATTTAGTGATAGCAGGACTGAAAGAATGTCAAGCTCTTTATAAAGCAGCCATCACATGTGAAAAAAGAAAATTGGGGTTTGATAAAAGGATCTTGAAAATATTGATTCTGCAAAGCTGTACAGAAAGCAGAAATTTCCCAAAGCTGCTGGGCTGACCTTTAAGGTCACATGGGAAAAGCAGTCAGTGGGAGAAGGGCAGCTCAGGTATGAAAGGGCTTGGGCAAAGTGGTGTGCACATCTCCCATGTTAGAGCACACGTGGGATCCTGTAATGAACAATGTGCAGGTCGGTATTCTTTTCATTCTGGGATAACAAAAAGGAAGGGTATTGGACAAGATCCTAGATGGCAAAAGGCTGACAGCCTCAAATCATGCCCTTGAGCCACAATCTTGAATCACTGGGAAGAGCAAATAAACTTCACTGGGTGAGTGGCTTCCTTGGCCCAGCCAAGCTCAGAGCATGATGAATGCTACTGTGATAAAAGGCAAGACCTGGAAGGCTGACCTCTGCCCTTGTAACCTTCTTAGAAGGAGTTAAGATTTTGATCTCTGCACATACATCCTTTGATGCAGCCAATTAGAAGTGGGAAGTTTGAAGTCAATGAAAAATTCCTTCAACTAACATCATTTTTCAGAGGAACCTTTGTGCAGCAATGTGGGTCCAGTGTGGAAGAAATTTTTGAGAGTCGTAGCATAGTAGTCTGGGAGGGTCTCTGAATCTAGTCAATATGGGTACAAATTGCAAAAGGGAAATTGAGGTTAGATAGTAGGAAGGAATTCTTTAGTGTGAGGGTGGTTAGACATTGGAACAGGCTGCCCTGGGAGGCTGTGGCTGCCCCATGCCTGGCAGTGTTCAAGGCCAAGCTGGATGGTGCTCTGAACAAGCTGGTCTAGTGGGAGCTGCTCCTACCCGTGGCAGGGGGCTTGAAACTAGATGATCTTCAAAGACACTCCCAACCCTTAACATTCTGTGATTCCATTGTAACAATAAAATCATAAATGGTAATAAACACAAAATCAGCAACAGACACTCAAGATAATCCCAGGTCTGAAGGTACTTGTGGCACAAGTGGCCTCATCATGAGACATTCAAAGCTGGAACAGAAGCCAGTCCTGGATCTACAAGAGAGGTGTGTACAGGACTGACTGGAGCCAAGTGATTAGTAGATAAAGTAGAATGGTTGTGCCCTTTCTTTATTTTCTTTCGCAGTCTGTGACTGATAACCATTGCCCAACCTACTAAAAACTGAAGAAAACAGCAAACTAGAAATACTACAAAGTTATTAGCCCCAAATGTAATGCTTGAGATGCTTATTACAATTACTTAAAGAACTCAAAAGTAAAAGGTAAAAACACTTGAGATTTCATAAATTATGTCCAGGAGCAGACAAGCAGCATTTTCTGCTTTCTGATGTTCGTTTGACATATCTGAGTACCACATAAGTAGCTGGGATTTTCACATTGAGACTGATTCCCTGCCACAGCAAAATAGAAACAACAGCCAAAGGAGAAAATGAAGAGAAGCTGGAAATACAAAGGAGGGCCTAAGAAGGGAATAAAAAAGGAGATTTACATGACATTACAGCTTGACTTTCCCCATTTTTATTTACATTATAAATCTCTTGGAGAGACTTTTTACACATTTGTATCAGTATTAAGTAAGAAAATTTACTTGCTATGAGTAATAATAAACATGTCCTGGAACAGTTGAATTAGAATCAAGTTATGCATTACCTTGCAACTGATTCCACATTTCCTTTTTTTCCTGTTGTTCCTTCTGTAAGAAGCTCTTCATTCAGTTTATCAGGCTTTTTCTGTACCTATTCAGTAAAATAAACGCGTTTGTGCAACTTGGGAAGGTAGTTGATAGTAATTACTACTTGTATTGTGATATCTCACTGCAGTGTGCTAACTGGCTGGAGCCACTAAGTGTGGTGATTAATAAATCAGCCAGCATGTTTCAAGCCCTCTGTACATTTTTATGCAAACAACAACTACAAGTGTGGTGAATTTTATCTCGTTTTCCTCCCTCACAAGTTTATGATCCAGCCATTAGCTGGCAGAAGCGTAGCACCTCACAGTGGAACTTACCTGAGAGGAAACTGTCATTTTCAAAAGCCCTTCACAGGGAGAAAGTGACAAATTTATCACTGAAACATAAGCTCTTGCATCCTTAAGCAATTTCTGCTGTCTTATCCAGATGCTTGTAGTGGCTCAAGATTAATTTCATATACCACCCCAATTTCCTTGATTAAAAGAAATCTAATTGCTTTTGAAAACCAAATAGCTTCTTACAACCTGAATGTGTGAATCTAATCATATTAATTTCACACGTTTATATTGTCAAGCTAACATAGATTTCTGTTGACACTAAATCATGAGTCTTCTTAGCCAATGCTCCTGAAGCCACATCCTACAGATCGGTGAAGTGATTCTAGAGTTCAACTGAGTGGCAGAGCTTACATATTCTAGTTATAAGCTTAATACACATACCATCTTTCACATAAAATAATATTTCTATTTTGGCTCAAAATAGGAAAATTAGGCACTCTTTTACCCATTCTCTGTTGTTTAAAGACAGGCTCATCATGCTCCAGAGTCTCACACATTTTCCCTGGCTTCTGGAAACGTTCAGTTACAGGACTGGGGATGAGACTCATTTCTGATGTTTTAAAATATTTACAAATATTTAAAAATATTTAAAATATATAGTGGAAAATATAGTGTATGATGAGGATCTTTCTCCTTACTATAAGTGGTGCTCCATTAGCTGTTTTTGATACATCTAATGAAAGTAACATAATTTCATTGACACAAATTTGGTTGCCTAGGGTAAAATTCAACACAACTGATTTTGACTTCCACTCTGGAATCTGGACTTTGTGTAAAATCTCTCCTCACTCACTGGAGAGAAATGGATGCCTCAAGAGGTCATTTTCCTAGTTTAGATCCATATCTGAGCAGGGATGAGCAGTCCTTTGGACCTTCTCCTGCTAAGCAGAAAGGGATTTAGGTCACCAGGCTACACATTAAGTCACAAGGCTACACATTTGGGCACCTTGAGCTAGATGAGATAAATGTTATCTATGTTTAACATCTACTTAACAAATCTCCCACACAATTAGTACAGCCTGATTGGATCAAATTAACTACATTAATTTGCACATCCTTCTTTTTAATTATACAAAATCTAAATTATGTATTTCAGTATATATATTTCAATTAAATATAGCTTGAGACACATAAGCTTAAGTCATATTTCATACCAGGAAACACTGCATACATACTTGAACTTTGATAATTTTGCTTCTGAAGTTGTTTAATACCACAATAACGTCTGTCAGGTCAGCCACAGAATCTGTTCCTTCATGGCTGTGAGGAGAAAAAAAGCCCAGGGAAACACATTGTCTCATTAAAATATGCATTGTTGCTTGGGTTTAATCAGAGAATAACGTCTAGAATTGCTGATATTTACTGAAAAAAATTACTTCACTTGCATCTAATTACAGTTCAACTTCAAAAACACTGAGTTTTATTCATCACTGGACATTGCCCACAGTCATCGCCTTCACTTTTTAATTTGAATTTTCACAGGAAATTTACTAATCAATGAAAGACTGCAGTAAGCTAGAGATAAACACATTATTATATTTATTTTATATATATATATATATATATATAAATATTCAAATATTAAAAACTTAAATTTATTTTTCGAATATGGAAAACGTCTAAGAAACTGTGTGATGGCATTGAATGGATTTTTAAAATAGATCTGCTTTTAAAAGTATAGGGAAGGCTTCATCACTGGACATTGCCCACAGTCATCGCCTTCACTTTTTAATTTGAATTTTCACAGGAAATTTACTAATCAATGAAAGACTGCAGTAAGCTAGAGATAAACACATTATTATATATTTTATATATATATATATAAAATATTCAAATATTAAAAAATTAAATTTATTTTTCGAATATGGAAAATGTCTTAGAAACTGTGTGATGGCATTAAATGGACTTTTAAATTAGATCTGCTTTTAAAAGTATAGGGAAGGCTTCATCACAGTGCTCAGATAGTGAATATTGGCTTTCCCCTGGCTGGCTTTGGAAACTGTGCCCCTGAAGACACAGCTGTGCAAGCACCACAGGAACCTCTGCCCTGCTGAACATCAGTTTAAAGCCATTCAGGTGTCTCCAAACTACTGCAGTCCACAGAGTAGTTAATATGAAAAATGTTACTGTGATAGAGTATAATAACAACTTAATTTTCAAATTTTCTTGTTTTACACCTCAATAGCCCCTCAATATATTTCCCTTTCAACCTCTTCTATCAGCATTATGTGGGCTCCTCTTGCTAAAGCTACCCACACAAAAAATGGGCTTAAGAAAGTAACCTGCTACCCCTTAGGCTTCATTTTTTTTCCCCTAGAAAACAGAAGTATTTAAATCTTGTTTCAATGTGTATCATACCACTTCCCTGAACTGCAGGATTTTATACATTCATCTGAATTTTCTATTTAATACATTTTTTTGTAAAATGTGCCTGTAATCACAAAGTCTCATGGAGATGGCCTATCCTTGAATAAAACAATGTTCAGAATTATCTGAACTTTTCTACTCTCTCTTGGAGTTTTATTTTCACACTTTTAAAATATCATACATATGCATACCCAGCCAATGGTCTTTGCATCACAGGGATGTATAGTGCTCAGATATAAATTCAATTTTAAATAAAGCGTGTCACCAAAAAGTTCTAAAATAGTAAAATTTGATCCAAACACAAACTGCTGATAGCAGCATCCAGCCCTATGTTCCATTTTTGCTCCCAGTGTTCTCACAACCAATATTTTCTCTGTTTCTCAATATATTCACTCAGTTACCTCAAAATCCCTATGCTATGAATTGTGTAGGTAGATACAGAGGATTCTGCTGATAAAGAGGATTTTCCAGAATCTCTGCAGTATTCTCAGAGTGTTTGGTTTGGATGTAAATTCAACAACATTGCTTTGTCTCCCTAAATCTCTTTCATGGATGCTTCCCTGTGGGCTCCACCTCTACTGAGTGCCAATTGTTTTACTTTGCACAGAACTCAGTGTGATGAATTTCTGTCCTACTATGAACAACCTTTTTAAATCTAAGCAAAATATCTTGCATACTGACAGCACTATGACATATGTAATAACAGCTACCTTACCATTATGTAATTGTGAAAAGCAAAACATGTCTAGCAGACTATTTATGTCCCAACTTTAACTTCAAAACACTTAGATGCTTTTAATACAAATACAAGTAAGTACCAATATAATACAAATTATCATTTTCCATATAGGGAACAAAAGAATTTGGGTTCAAGAAATGGAGATCCTTTTAAACCTCAAGCCCAAGAAACAAACATACAGCTCCTTTCCTAAATTATAAAAGATACACCTTTGACTAGGCAGTCAGCATGACATCAAATTATAATAATATCATATCTTATATCTAATATATCTACCTGCCTTTTTAAAAAGTAAAATATTCATCATATATATATCTTTAGCTATAAATAATTTTTTGCAATCTTATCTCACAACACCTAATTGTTTTCCTACCAACATCAAAGTCCCAATAACAAGCAGTGCTCAGATTATTGCTGAGTATAACGATTTTGATTTTCCTAATATTCATAGTAATTTATTAATACCAAATTGATTTACAAGTGTGACTGCATCAATATAATGATCCTTGTTAGAAGCAGTCTTTAAGAAGAAAGAGGTAGCTTATGTCAAATATTATGTATTTACGTATAGAAAAAATAAATTACTTCCAACTATGAGAGAAGCAAATAAGATAAATACTGAGATGTAGAACATTCTAAAACTCCCTTTGTAATGTGCCTCAAAGAAAACAGGTTCATTTCACAGTTCAACAGGAGAGGGTGTGACTAATATATGTGGATGGAGAATATACTGCAACAGCTCTTAGCAAAATTCCATCCCATTAAACAGTTGCCTGAGCTCTGATAGCAACTTCATCCTATTAATACTATAAAAGAAATATCAAAGACCCTGGTGCAGCCCCACAAACATATTTTTCCTGTTGCACTTTAAGTCTACAGTTTGAATAATGAGATGAAATAAATTGCATTGTTTAGATTCCTCATGAGGTATTAGTTTTTAGTAACTTAGCTGAGTTCAATTAAACCCATTTGTGTTAGAGGGTAAATGAGCAAAACCCCAGCAGATAATTTAAATTTCCTTTGATCCAGGCTAGAATGTAGAGTGGTTTTGTTTCATTTTGTTTCATTATTTAACCCAACTGCACCTCATTACATTATTTTTTAAACCATGCTATCTTATATAAATCACTTTATATTTCTTAAGAATTAAATGTTAAATTAGACAAATGGTACAGATACAGTTGGTGGAGATTAGGTGAACCTCTAAGGGTAAGGACTATGTTTTTCTGCTTTCTCAACAGATTGTGATTTCTAAAAAAAAAATAAATTGAAAATTGCAAACAAACAGAATTAATCTAACATCCCATTTATATTTCTCCCTGTAACACTGATATTAACTAAATGTTCAAAACCACAATGGGGTTCATTAAGTTTTTTGGTTTTTTTAAATAGCTGATAATTAACAACATATGGAACTATGTATTCCTGGGCTTCAAGTAATAATAAATATTTTACAAGAAATAAACCTATTTCAAACCACACAATTACTTTGAGGAGAAAATGGATAACAGGAAAAGGAAAAAAAAAGGAAAAACTGAAGTAGAAAGTAAATAAACAATACTGCTCCTCTAGAAGTTATTATATCTAAAGCTTCAAGAGAAAGATCTCATAGGCTACAGAACTATGCTTTTACATAAAACATGGGGAAAAAGTGATTCTTCTAAGGAATAGTTGGAATGATGGTGAGCACATATATTCCTTTACAGGAAAATCAAAATCTGTATGGAAATTACAGATACAGAAGCCATAGAGATGTCTCCCAAATGCCAGTTACAGGAATACAACTTTCCTTCTATGGCCAGAGGTTTCTCCCAAGAGAGGGAAATGTGGTGCAGTTAACATGCAGCCAGGGTCTCAAAATATAGAAGGGTGCTTTGATATCCTAAGGTGGAGGTGTAACCACAGTTAGACAACTAAGAAACAGTCAGAATTAACTGAAGAAAGAAGTCTAGAACTTGAATAACTACAATGCTACTGTTATAAAAAGATGCCACCTATAAATATACTGCATTCAGAGGCATCCTCAGGGCTGGAAAAAATTGTGAGAGGGAAATTCGTGGTCTTTCCTCCAGCTGATCAAGATAGTTCTGGAGAGCAATGCTCCACTGGACATACTCTTGAAATTACATATTAACTATGCTGGGAATGCCCAAATATTAATTAACATAACTGATATTTCTACAGAATTTGGCGCCATTGTGTGATAATGCTAACCATGCATGGAACTGACAGGAAGATGTCTGGTAGCTGTGTAACTGTGTAGTAAGGGACACTGTTAGCATCTAGTCTAGCTGAACAGCTTAGGTTTATTGTGCATTAATATACTGAAATGCCTTCAAAAACATGAAGCCATCAAACAACAACTAACAATACAAGGAAGTAAGATATTCCTTACAAACTTTAAATCATCATTTGCATCTTATACTTTTTAATGCTATCTTTGCTCACTTTCCTTCAGTGTTGTCAGTTTTTTTCAAACTATGTTGCACTTTCAGGTTAATTTTTGTTTCCAAATGATGGATTCATACTTACGAAAAAACCTGATAAATCTCCTCAGATCTTCCTTTACGCAATCTCAGTGTCCAAGCACCTGGATTTGCTTTCAGCTGAAAATACCCCTAAGTAAAAAAGACAGGCACTTGTTCTGGTTGCATTTCAGACTCAACCATCTTCATATACAGAAATAAACTACTCAGCATTTGTACTAGCCCTGAAAGAAGTGTGTCAGTGATGCAAGAACTATCACCTTTCCTGCAGGTCTGTTCAAGGACAGCAAGTAAAAGAGCAGCAAAGAAATAAATTATTGAACAGATCCTAAATTGAAAAGCTTCTTTGAAACTCCAAATTTTAGTCTGGAACAACTTTCAATGCAATTCCTTCCCATTTTAGGAACACTGTAAATGCTATTGCTATGTTAAAGTCACAGAGAGCAAGCTTTGAAATGTGAAGAATTGTTAGAAGTTTCATCATGCCAAACATCATCTACTGTTGAATCCATATTGAATAATTGTGCAAAAATCAAAGATTCACAATTTATTAAGTATTCCCTATGATACAGTATTTACAAAGACTAGAGAACAGCAGATAGGTAAAACGTCTTATTCATCAAAATCCTTTCCTATCAAATTCCCATAGCCAATAGAAAATAAATCTTTCACTTCAGAAGTCACATGGTCTTCTGCTCTACAGACTGCTAACACGAAAACTAATTACTTTGCATGATGAGAGAAATTCTCAGGTGTGGGTATGTCCCACCAAGGCTTTCAGCACTTACCTGAAGCATCTAAAATGGGAGTCTTCTTTTGCCTGGATCATTGTGTAACAAAAAGGGTTATTTGGTTATTTTAATCTCAGCCTGAATATAACTGCCTCCTACCACCTACTAGAGGCAATTAGGCTGCCAGTTTAGGCACTTCAGGCAAGAGTATAAAATTAGGCTGTATTCAAACCTATACTGCATCACAGGAGAGAAGCCGGGGGGAAAGCTCAACAAATTGGAGATGAGCTCAGCTCCAGGATGTGCCTGTTACTTTTAGCATTACTAAGCTTGCAACACAGAGAAATGGATCTAAAGAACAAGATGCTCATGAAGAATTCTCACAAGATGTGTGCAATTGTCATGACTATTCCTGTACTAAGTACTTACAAGGTTGGCCATCACAATAGTATCAACCATGACAGGATTCTTCTTTGTGCCCAGAGTGAACTGTAACCCTCGAGGAGGTTGTGCAGTTGTCACATCAAAGCAATGTCCTTCAAGCAATATGTATTCCAGCTCATATTCTGCTATAACTGCCCCTTTTATCTATGGAAGGAATGCTTCATTAATAAATTAAGTCACTTAACCATGTGGGAAAACCAAAATATTACAGTCACAAACATGTTGTGTGGGATTTACCACAAGGTAACTCTGACAGTCAAAAAAACCCAAAGAAAAGTCCACCCACAGGAACTGAAATCAATTATAAAACAGGTATCCAAGACAAAGAGGAAGGATCACTCTCTGGAGGGACCTTCTCTCCAATCCCAGCTTTACTTTCACAATACGCTTATCAAATACACAGCTTTGGTCAAACACCCTCAATATCTTGCATAAGCTTATTGACTCGCACAAATCTAATGATTTTGAAGATAGGGAATTAAAACAGAATTAAGTAATAAGTGAAAGAATTGTGAACTAAAAGAGGGTGAATTATATTTTGAACTGCATTAATAAACAGTCACATATTCCAGTTTATATGAAGTTCTGGGTTACAAGAACTAGGAAACACAAAGAATCCTTTAATTGCTTTACTTTTATCTTAAATGCAGTATTTCTCCAAACACAAAACTCAACATAGCAGGTATATTGCTTTAACTCGTACTTTGCATTCTGATTTTTTTCTATTCCATTGCTTTCCTTTAAGACTTGTCTTTTTTTTTTTTTTTAAGAGCGAAAAGGAAGACAAGATGATGACAATAGAAATGGTAAAATCTTGCCTAAATAATCGATTACCAAAGGAAGTATTTCAGGAGAACTGACACAAGACAAATCTTGCAACATTTCCACTTCCCTCTGGAAGTAGAAGGGCCAACACAAGTTTTACAGTGTTTGTAAACTATTACTTACTTCCTGCAAATGAATGTTATCAAGGTCACAGGAACTGTTTACTGCTTCAACCAGCCAGCTTTCAGGAGTGATCATGTTTAGGGTCAAAAGAGGTGATTCTGGCAATTCTAGGAATTTTGCTACAGGTTCAGAAGGAAGGTGCTTATTGATTCCATAAGTTAATTCTGGTTCCAGAACAAAACGATAGAAGCTGTTGGAAAGAAGTTGACAAAACACCAACTTTTAGTGAAATATTGAGTTTAAACATGAAGCTCTTCTAAAATATTTTAAAATATAGTGAATATTTACCAAGCCTGATTAAATTTAGAGGCAAAGTAGCTCCTTATTCTTTTGGAATATCAGCAGACAATACCTACAGCATCTCAAACGGGCTGATGAACACAGACCAAAATGCTTTTGGTAATTTTTCTATGGATGTGCCTGTTTTCCATTAACACTCCAAAGGCTATGAAAGCGAATACCCAAGAGGTGCATCTAGATAGCTGGACTGTTAGTAGCCTTGAACTCTCAGAATCTGTATCACTGAACTATGCAGAAGGACTAATCTCTATTGGAAGAAAAGCCTTTGAGAATGGCTACTGCCACTAGCAGCAGCAAGGACAGAGCAGAGGAAAGGTAGGGTTGCTCTGTTCCTCTCCAATTCCTATCCCAATTATTCCACAAGTAAAAGTTTTCCCAAGCACAAGGAAAGAACCAGGCACCAAGACCTGCAAAGTGCCCAGCTTCAAAAGCCATCATAATGATGTTCACACAAGACTCATAATTAAGACCCTCTTGTGGAACAAGAGACGTGAGTAATTCCTCTCAAAATGCGTAAAAACTAAGGGCATCTGTTTTGTGGGCAAATGATTAATTCTGCAACCCTCTGGCTAAAGGACAGGCACTACCACCAGCCTCTCTAACAGGTAATTAGTAATATAGGTGTTAGGATTATAGCCAAGGAGATGGCTGTACTTAAATATCTCTCTTAGAGAGAAAGAAATCCTCTCGGAGGGAATTAATTTCAATGTAAATGTCTATCACTGAATTAGTGAACCCTGATTTTTACACACAGGTAAAATAAGCTTCAATTTATAGGAGATACACTCAGCTATCATATTCTCAATGAAATATAACAACATCTCAAATGCAAATAACAAATAACAGACTGTAACAAATGCAGACTGTATGTTTATTGGTAGATACACTCAGCTATCATATTCTCAATGAAATATAACAACATCTCAATATAACAAATGCAGACTGTATGTTTATTCAGATGAATTTAATTCTTAGGAGTACTGAATCTGTACAATTCATTACACAAACAGTGGGCTATAAAGAAGGGAACAACTTAGACAGATAATTCCCCTTTGCAACTTTTCACAGGCATAAAAGACTCTGTTGGTTTATTTAAGGCCTGTTTATGAGAGGTGCATCTGATGGACTAGATCATTTCCCTGTGGTACCATGCTTGACACATTAGAACAAGAACTTCTCTAAAGAAGTGCAAATTGCTTAGGTAACATTCAGTGGAAAATGAGTCAACAAAAATAATTCAGAAACACAAAGCAAAGTTTACTTTTTAAGAAAATATACACCATTAAGGTTGTTTTTCCAAAATGAGCATGACGAGCTATGAACTACTAACCTCTTCAGTGGCACTTCAGACAGCTTAGATCTGCAGTTCAAAAATAACCTGAGTTTCATATTGATAATGTCCTTGAGTACCTACAGAAAAAAAAAATCTCTGTAAAAAATGGTTCTTGGTAATCACCAAACTTTGAAAATAAGCCGAAGTTACCCTTGTGACATCCTGCCATTTCTCAAGTTTCAGCAGGAATCAAAACCTTTTAAAAGATGTAAATATATCTGTATATTAAAAGTTATTGTTAGATATTGTAAATAAAGATATGCCCTTTCCTAAAACTGCGTGATTTAGCACATGATATTCTTGATAGTCAAAATATTAATGTCTTCTCCTATTAATGCAATTTTTTCAAGAGCAGCTCTCCCCATTTTCCAATGCTTGAGTATATTATTTTATCACCATTGTTACTTTAAATACAGTGAAGTTCAGAGAACTTCAATTACTTAATAACTTCAAACGTCAGCAATAGATTAACAATGTATTAAACCATTCAATTAACTCCAAAACATTTTGGTAAGTTAACATATTTGTATTTTTTTTCCTCTCACTTTGTTCATCTGTTCATTTCTGAAATAGTAATGTTCTGGATGCTGTTATATAGAAACCATAATATTAGGACAGTATTTTTTCTTATTTTTGTGAGCAATCTGTTTTGTTTTGCTTAAAGCTAATAAAGTTGTTAATTTCTTCAAAGCACTCATAAAAAACCTTTATCACATTACCTTCATTTCTGTGGTTTGTGACACAAAGTGCTTACCTGAAAGCATAAAGCAGCTGTGCCTACATTTATGGATATTAGAAAGGCCAGTAAGACATAAAAGCTAAATTACAACACCAATACTAGTAAGGCTAATATCTAAAATTACTACAATAGCAAATAAATTGGGACAAAGCAAGACAATAGTCATCATTAAATCTCTTTTATTATGACTGCAATTTTTCTTTCCTCAGTTCAGCCCATGGCTTACCCACATTCTTTATTACAATGCTGGAACTTTACTTAGCCTGAGGGACCTGTTCTATTCCTAGTTTCTTATTCTTATCTTTTGTGTCACCTGAATACCATCACTGAAAAACTACAGAATAAAAAACAAAGATTAGGGAATAGCATATTTGTGTGCAAGTGAAGAAGCAGGAAAGGAGAAACCAAGACCATTGGAAGCATAAAAAGAGAAAGCATTACATGACATAAGTTTAAGACCAAAGTCAAAATAGAGGTCAAAGTGACTCAAATATCTATCTACCATTCAGAATAAAGAGAATATAAAAACCTGTATGGACTTTACCTTCAAACTAAACAAAAACCTCATCCCAATAGAAAGAATGAATGATTCTTCAGCAATCTGCATTGATAGACTTTTGTGTATAGAATGAAATTATCTTTCAGAAGGCTGATGCATCATCCCAATTTATCAGGTGACCATGAAATTTAATACAGTAGCCAAAAAAATCCCTTTCTTAATTAACATTTCAAAGGACTTTAAATAGGAAATGACAAATAAGACAATAATTCATTATCTGTCATTTAATTCACAATTCATTATTGTATCAACAATGCAACTTCTGAAATACTGAACTTGGTTCTATTATTTAGGGCTTCTGAGGACACCAGAAACCAGGGCATTTGAGTAAACACATGAAAATGGTGACAAAATTAAGAAGACTCTTTTATAGGACACTTGAAGAGTTCAGTCTGTTTACTTTAAATAAGAAAATGCAAAGAGCATGGAAATTTAGTTCAGGGAGCAGTGTAAAACATGGCTGAAATATTTCAGGAGGCCTGAAAATTATTCAAGAGCTAGTTTTATTGTGCATGTACACAATAAAAAGTCATTTGTGAGACACTTACTTGAGTTACCCCAACTCATCTGAAGAACATTAACTCAGTAAACCATGATTATTCAACCAGGCACTTGAAATTGTTTGTGAACTTTAGGATAATACAAAGCATCTGCACTGAAAACAAACTTAGAATCTTCAACAGAACTGGCAAAATGATGAGAACATCAATGCTTACAGCATGGATCTAAACAAAAAACTCAGACTTGGAATTACAGGTTAACAGTAAGGTTAATTATCCACTGGAAAATCTCAGTAAGAGCTCTAATCTGTACTCAACTGCTTGATAATATTTAAATTAGGAATTGATTAAAAATTATTTCTACTTCAAATAATAATTGTGAAAAAGGAGTCCTGTGACATGCATTATATAGGCAATCGGACTAGATCACCAAAAGGGGCTCCTTCAGGGATTCCTTTTACTTTAGGCATGGAATAGTAAGTCCTCACTGAAGACAGAATGAATAAAGGAGAAAAGGCAAAAGATAACTGACAAGAAAAAATATAAAAGGTTTGATTTTTTTCTCCACTTTTTGGAACTACTGGATACTTACTGGAACAAGAAAAAAAATGTGGATAATCCTGGGAGTATATAGAATAATCTTTCCTCCTGTTTTTAGTCAACCATGAGGAAAAAAATCCACAATTCTTCAATTTTGTCCTCCATTTTAGCAGAAGGGATTTCTACTTTTCTCACATCACCTCATAGATTATCTTCATAACTTCAGGACTAGTTAGCTCTTCCATATATTCTCCTGAGAACTTATATGGCCTAACCATGGTAAAGTTATGCCTGGCATTTAAATATTTACAGTGGACAGTGACTCTGCTTTGTCTGGAAACACTTGATGCTGAAGTCTGTAACAAAACTTTTTGATAAAAAGGAAACAGACCATATGGAAGGTGGTACCTGTCTCACTCTGGAGAGGATTAGAGCAGTTCTTATGATACAATCCAGTACATATATAAAAAGAGACATCAGCTTTGACTGAGCTCTCATTTGTGCTCTGACTCATACCTTCCTCCATCCTTAAACTGCCAGCATCAGACTAAGCAGTAAAGTTTAGATTACAGCCTACCTATAGCTATTTACACCTCTCTCAATTTCAATCCCACTTAATATGAGTAACTTTTTGTTTGTATTTTTAATAAAAAATACCAAAAGATTTATTTGAAGTAGCTATTAAGTGACAGAAAGGAATACAATAGTTTCACCAGGGTGAAAAAACCCCAATAATTATATGGACATATTAAATGCAAGAATTATCTGTTCTACCATGGTAGTTACTCAACAAATTTTGCACCATGAATAGTTGCCACTCCAATATACTCAGCTCTAATCCAATTATGTAACTGAAAAAAGAGCCTTTACATATAAATATATTCCAGTGATTCAAGTTTATAGTATTTAAATCATGTATGTATACTAAACTAATCAGAAAGACATTCATTTAAGAACTTTGAGTTTAGGGCTTGCTGTATTTGTATGTCTGTTTTGTTTCTACAGCAGGAAATGGTGGCTTTCCAGGTAATAATAACTGCATATATATAAAAAATTCCAGGCTATTTTTCATTTTTTAAAAGATATTATTGAAAAGTTTAATCTACATTAAAATATTTCTGGTTTGTTTACTTTCAACAGCATTTCATTAGCCTCTCCTAAGGGCTGGCTTCTTGAATCCAGCTAGAGCTCCTATGATTCCAGCAGGATCTGCAACAGCTGAACAGCTGGGGACACCATGGGAGTCATTTGCCTTGGCATGCATGAGAGCCTGTTGAGCTCAGAGGAATCGAGGCTTCTGCTCTGAGCCACAAGATCCTTGATGTGATTTATACTCATAATATGAACTTCTGACTAAATTGAGAGTTTCCAGTCCATTTCAACTTGAAAATATTTTCATTTGGTAATATCAAGCTTTCATTTTCACTGAGAAGGGTGAAATGAGAGATCTAGTTCTAGAGATAAGCTCGTATTCTAGAATCTTGAAATAGCAAAATTTTTCATGGATTTTAAAAAATGTTTTGCTTTGCTCCACTATATGAAGAGTGAGTGGATGCTTCAACATTTGATATAAAAGGGTATGAAAATGGGAGGGGGAAAATCAATTTAAAAATTTATGAAACTTGCATAATTACTCTAGGAAAAAAAAGATAAAATAGGATGCAGCAAAAATCAGGTTGTAGGCTTCAGAATTATAACAGACTATAAAGTGAAGACAAAATTTACATTTTTATGGGAAACTATAAAGGAACCTGAGACACAACGATATTCTGCAGTAGGTGAAAGAAGAAAATAATTTTAGCAGCTGTATTTTTAAGACAGTTTCTCTTTAGAAGATCAATAGCTACACACAATGGAAGCCTATCTAGATATACTTGGTAGCATTAATCAACTGAGAAATATCCCTCCAAGAGCTGAAAGCTTTATAGCCCAATCTTCTTATGATGATATTACAAGTCAGATTTAGACCACCTCATTTAGGTGCCTTGGAAAACTAAGGTAATCTGGTTTAACAGAAAGAAGCACATATCTCCTGAGATTTTGAGATGCAAAAAAATACGTACACAATGTCCTCCTTTCTTTCTATTGACTGTAGAGAGCACTTACAGGCTCACTTTAAGAGGACTGGACCATGGGGCATCTGAACTTTACTTTCAAATGAGATATTCATAATGATGAACTAGGTCATCCTCAGCTTCTTTTAGGAATTAAAATAACTAAGCACATATTTTAAAGGAAAAGAAAGAATAACCAAATTGTGTTTACTCTTTACTACACTGTATGAGGAAATTAGAAAAAGTTTAGTAACAACTGAAGTACAAATAAGCAAATTATAAGAAATTACCACCATCTTACAATCAATAAATGGGTCATCTTCTGTGCTTCTCTTGTCAATGGATCCACAATAGCAATGACATCATAGAATGGGTCATTCTCTTGGGGCTCGACTTTTACTACACTGTTAAAAAAGTATTCAAAACAAGTGACATGAAAACTCAAAGCTGAATTTGTTGAAATGACAAACATTTTTAGAGACGGATTTGTAACATCAGAGATTTTTACTGCTTTAAGATTTTACTGCTTAAGAAAATACTTCCCTCATTTCAAGCAATAATCATGATTGCTCCCTGTGATACAATTAGAAAAGCTAAATGTGGACAGGAGTAAAAAATATATCATTAATCTACACACTTCTATACTGGTCAGTGATTAGATACATTCTCTAAAACAAAATTAACAAAATAGAACACAGTAAGACTTTAAAAAAGATCTTTTTTGTCATTTGTTTACAGATACCTTCATAGAGATCTGGAAGCATTGGATCAGATAAGTAGTGGTGGTGCCATAATTTAAAAAGAAAAAAAGAGGGGGCAAAATGGCATTTGAGAAGTGTGAAACTTGATAGGCTGGACTAGCTTTATGCATTCCAGAAAATAATTCAGTTTGATAGACTTGATTAGGCTAAGTTAAGTAGACCCTATTTAGAGTACTCTCTACTTACAGGAAGGAAAGGTCAATAAACTTCATTTTAAAAAAATTTAAAAAAAGCAGAAGGGATTTCTGTCATATGCTGTAAATACAGAAAAGGGACAACTGGAATTTGTTTTCCACAAAACATATACACAGTACTGACTGCTACTAGTGTAACATTGGAAAAGGTGTCAGCCTCTTAGAAAAGGCTAACACTGATTTCACTCCTGCCTTCACCAACAGGGACAGCCCATCACCACACACACTGGAGCACCTTTACCAAAAAAAACCAAGTAGAGATTTGGAAACAGCATGACACGTTTTTATAAAAATTTGTAATTTGATCATAGTTTTTGTATTATCATATGTCCTTTTAAAACATGCACTCTTCTGCTCTCTTTTCAGCAAAGAGTAATGTTGGGAAATCAATAGGTATTACCAATGAATTTATTAGGAAAAAGGTAAAGATGCATTATGCTATGGAGATGAGCAGGCTGTTCATACAACAGTTTCAAAATTAGAATGCTTACTCAACTTTCCAAAGACTATGTAATCATCAGTACATTCAAATGTTAATAAAAAATTACTCTAAGTGCATTATCACGACAAAACTGACCTGTGCTGTTCTTTGAGCAATTCAACATCTTGTCTCATCTCTGTTTTAGGCAAAGATGACAGCAGGGCATCTATTTTCATAATCAAGTCACTGCCACTGTATTAAATAAGGCACACATAATTTGGTTTTCATCAGAAAAGGAATAAAACATTAACATTTTAATGTAAATCTCTTTGCATAAAATATATTTAGGAAGCCCACATCCCAGACCTTGACTCTAAGGTGATTAGCACCTCAGGACTTGTAGCTTGCTAAATCTTTAGCATGACAATGCCCAAGAACCACTACAGCCTTAGAGAAGCCTCCATCCCAGACCTTGACTCTAAGGTGATTAGCACCTCAGGACTTGTAGCTTGGAGTTAAATCTTTAGCATGACAATGCCCAGGAACCACTACAGCCTTAGAGCAGCCTTGTGAAATAGACACTTCTTAATTTTAAGAGATGCAGAATTCACAGAGTTATCATTCAGCCTCACAGCAATTATTTTTCTCAATTGTTGGGTCTTCAAATCTGTGTAATTTGATGAAAATGTGAGGCTTTGATGAAAAAGTGAGGCTTGGTCCACAAGACAAATTAAACCTGAATTAATGACAAGTTTTTATTAGTCACAAATTTGCCAAAGAGACCTACTTCAGAATCAAAAGAAGTGAGTATATGATGTTAAGATCTGCTGATATTTCTAGTTCTTTATTAATTTTTTTTTCTTTAAAATTTTCCCATTTATGACAACATCAAGGAAGACATAAATGACCTGGTTTCAAGTCTGGCCACATCTTTTAATTTTTTCTATTGGAATTTCCTACTGAAGTTTCCTTAGAAATCTTAGTACCATTTCAGTGTTGTTAATGCAAATATTTGTCTAAATATGTTTTGTCTCTCACTGCTTATCTCTTTGAATTCTACCTCTTGTTGATTTTGTTTTTGTGGTGATGATTCTTTCAGTTGTGCCAGTCCTTCTAGATAACAGGAATGATTCTTAAAGTCGAGAGATACTGTAAGAAGAACATAATTTTTCTTTCTTCTTTGTACACAAGCTGTATCCTTAGATTAGAAGATGGCCTGAATTCATCTCATCTTTACACTTTTCAGTGAACAGATGTGTGAATGTTCTCTACTATGGTGTCAGGGCACAACATCAGCCCATGCCTCTACAGGCTCCCTTACTAACAATTCTCAAAGACAATGACTTCAAACATTAATACTCAGATTTAGCTTAAGACGCACTGTATTTTATCAAGCTTATTATTTTTCTTTACCATTACTCTTATGTAAACAAAACCTAGCAAGAATCGTTTACTGTTAGCTGTACTCTTGGTTGTAAGGACAGTGAAAGTAGGGAAAGTATTTGGAGTAATTCAGCAGAGCTGCACACATGTTAGCAGGCAAGAGAATTTTACCTTTTACTACTGTTTCCCATCTCCTTGATAATAGCTTTAATCTTCTCTGCTGAGGTACTGTATGTTACCTTTTCCAACAAATTAAAGTCTTCTGCACAGAATTCATTTTCATCTAAAGGGCCCAGTATCTTAGATAGAGAAAAAAAAACATAGAGTGTAGAATGTCCCAATAATGCTCTGTTTGTAAGTCAAAATATACTAATATTTTAAATGAATGCACAATACTGAATATGAAACCTCAATCTCTATATACATTAATACTATTGATTACAAAACTAATTAAACTTTATAGCAACTATGCAGGATTATGCTTTTACAGTTATATGATTACAGTTAATTATCAATCAGGAAGGATGGTTGCAATGGAAATATCCATGCTGTTTTTCATTATACATCCTTCTGTTAAGGAATACACTATTTAGAAATAACTCTAAGAAAATCCTATCTTATGTAAAATATTTTCAACTGAAATTACTATTTGTCTACCACACTCTTTAGTTTTTTAATTCTACGAACACAATCTCCTTCTACCACTTGTCAAATGAAGCAATGGACAGACTGGATAGAATGGTAAAGGATACAAAATGCCTAATATGAGAGGATACAGGATTACTACATTTTTTGGTGTCTGAAAGAAAGGAAAGTGTGTTGGAGTCCCAGAAAATAGCTTTGAGGTTGTTGTTTGGATTTCCTACTCAGTCTATGAGGCCAAATTGACCCAAGACAACTTCAACAGCCTGCAGGGCTCCCAGGATGTAGAATCTCATTACATAAGTTGGGTGTTGAATGCCTCTTCCTCAAAATTCAACTGCTTCCTATAAATGAGAGGTTATATAACAAATTCCACTTTTGATTTTTTCATTAATGATGCATGAGATAGATGAAACCACAGTGTAATTATGAAATACTATGGTAATTTGGAGAAGTCAATTAGAAAAAATTAATTTGCTCATAAAAGCAAAACTTCTGTGATGAAATAGCAAGGACAGAAATGAAGGATATCCCATGTCTTTTTAAAAGTAATATATCCAAATATTTTAATGAGACTTATTTCCCCAAAACTTAAAATATGAGAAGGATATCCCATGTCTTTTTAAAAGTAACAGTTTAGAGTGAAAACAGAGATATGAATATACATTATTAAATTTATCCAAATATTTTAATGATACTTATTTCCCCAAAACTTAAAATATGCCATTATTTGAGCTTTTTCAGGCATGGAGAACAGTAATAATAATTTATAAAATAAACTCATTAATTGAGTTATGAGCGAGTTGACACAAAAAAGCCAACAATTCTTTAAGGCTTCATCAACAAAAATGCTTTCTGTGTGTTTCTTAGCAGTATTTCACTTGCATCTCAGAAGCATTTAGGATGCATAAGAGTAACTAAACTCACTAAATTTTAGAGTTTCCAGTTATAAGATGCCAACACAATTTTCCTTCTATTTCTTTCAAATGGTGGAGTAAATCGAAAATAGAAGAATTAAAATGTAGTTTGTATATTGTATTTGCAATGTAAGGCACTAACTGCCATTTAACAAGCACTGAATATTGAAAGCAGCATTATATTTTTTGATCACAAATCATCTACTGACAAACTGTAATTAAGCTATTGGTTTCAGCATATACGTACAAGAAACTGAAACAACAAAATTACTATACTTTTATAGGTATATTAACAATTAAGATTATAAAACAACTAAATATTTATTAAAATGTGGTGCTTTAGAGCTTGAAATACTAAACTAAACTACTCAACGTAATTTATATACATTTATGTACATAGTAAAATAAAAGTAACTTCAGGATCAAAACTTATTCTTAAAGATCACAAATAATAAATCAGATACTAACCTATTCTGAGAATTTTGTCAGATTAACTCTAAAATAGCTGTGGGAATGACATACACACATAGCAGCTTCAATGGAATTGAGCTAATGAACAAATTAGGAATAAAACAAAATAAAAAAGCAAGACAAACATTGATACCATTCTCTAACAACTGTCTGAATAAACAGGAAATCAATATAATGCATTTTCTTTAGTTTGAAACGGAAGTTCCAGAAGTAAAAAAATCCTAAAAAAGATTGAGAGACTTAATTTCCTTCTTACCCTGCCATTGCTAATAACAGCCATTTGCCCAGGAAGCAGCTTCAGAACCTCCTGGCAGAACATCTGTTGAGTTTTAATTAAATCCAGTCCTAAAGTGTTGTACTTCTTCTCAAAAGTATCACCATCCATTCCCTAAAGCAAGGGTAAAACATGAGATGCTGGAATGATTCAGCAAAAATAAATTTTGTAACAGGTGAGGAAATGAAAGATTTTCTTCAAGTTACGTGGTAACCAGAAATCAAAGTAAAACAGCCACCTCAGCTTCAGTGTAAGCACATAGCTGCTGGTGGTGAGCCACACCTCACAAGCACCAAGAGTGCAGTCTGTACCCCGGGGCAACTGTGAATAACCATGAGAGCAAAGCTGAGCCTGAGGTTAAGCAATTTTTCCATGATCCAGCACAACAGCTGCATGGAAAGTAACACTCTGTTAACAACTCAACTGTATTCTCACTTTTAGGAAAAAGATATAAAAGAATTGTAATACTCTAAAAACCTAACAGTTGTTCTAATATGGCTGTTGGATACAATTTGAACATATTTTGGGGAAGCCAACATCATCCAGAAAGACACATGAATTCATTTTCAAAATGGGGAAAAACATGCCAAACTTATACTGGAATTGTGCCTCACCTGTCAAAATTATTCTGATATGTATCTCTTCATTAGTAATAAACAGACAAAGCAAACAGATTCATTCAGATACAATTAATACAATGACATTAATTAGTAATATACTTAGCATACACAGCTTCATTAGAGACCTTTATGTCTTTCAAAATTTATTAAACAATGAAACAAGAGCATGACTCAAAAAATATTCATTTTCTAATATGGTTCCAGAGAGTTTTCTTAGTCTCCCAACTCTTCCTATTTAAAAAGACTAAAATTTACAACTCCTCCTGAGACAAAAACCAGCAGTTATTTAATAACTGCTAGTAGTTATTTCATAGCAGATGTTATTTCATAAGTCAGCTCCACTCTCATGCAATCTTAACTTTTCCTGAAGTCTAAATTCTTGAAAAGCATTAATACTTAACTAAATATTAACTAAATGAGAGAGCTACTAAAAAAATTAACTAAATGAGAAAGCTATTAAAAAGATCAACAAGTAAAAATCAGACTGTTTTGGTCTCAATTGTATCTGGTACCCATATTCTGAATTTTTCAGTAGTGTCATATTTTCTCCCTTTAAAGAAATGTTCTATTCTTCAATCACATGAAAGTCATCAAAAAATCCAAATCTGCTTGAGAAGAAACTGTATATTTAAACATCATGGCATTTGGCCAAACACTGTTATTCTCACCACCTCCTTCCAATAAGATATATGTAAAATAAAAAAGGAACTCACTGGGATGAGGAATTTAACAATTTTAGTTCCAGCAGCAAGGGATTTTGCTGTCTCTTCCTTACTGAGTTTACTTAGGAAACTTTTTAAGTTGCTGTTGTTTTGGGTTAAAAAAGCAGCCAAAATTCCTCTTGCAATGGCTGTGTTATCTTCCTTTATTTTGGATGAAGGATTGTTCAAAATCCCAACTCGTGTATAACTGCTTGTTTTCTGCAAAGAAAAACACAGAACAATAAGTAATTTTACAGTTCCATCTGCTGTTACCTAATGTATTCATATCATTCATAACTATGTGAAATGCCCTTAAGTATTTAATTTTTTGCAGCTATTTGTCTTTAGAAAAGATACATCAGTGACTAATTCAGAACTCCAACTGTGAGTAAAAATGTGATTAGTAAGGATTTACCTATTCTGTGATAAATATTTGAAATATATGTGTTAAGTTTCTTTAATAGAACAATTGCCTTTGAGCATTTTGCAGAAGCATGTTTTTAACAAAGGACATACACAAGTGTTCATTTACAGATTCAGAACTAGTTTTATAGATGTCTACTGTTCAAAAATTATTGAACTAAGCATAAAATAAATGCAAGAGAATGTATCCACTTATCACTTTAATGTTCAGCAGCAGTAAAATCCTTCACTTGCTAAAATCAGTGACGCCACTCAAATTTTACCAGAGAGTGTGATGATTCTAAGGTAGGATCAAATAACACCACTAAGTGAAGAAAAGGTAAATGGACTCCAATGCAGGAAGGAACAAAAAAATAAGCCATGCAACCACTGGTATTCAGCACTTGGCAAGGCTTCCACAAAGTACTTCCAAGGTGGTCAGAAAACTATGAGGAAGCACTGAAGAATCTGGGCTCACTCCATCTGGCAAAGAGGAGACTACAGAGAACTTGAATAGCAACCAAGAGTTACTGAAGGGGGAGTGAAAAACATGACAGGGCTAAACCCTTCCTGGGACCAGCAAAGGGTGTAACAAGAGATAATGTTCACAAATTCTGGCCTGGCAAAAAAGAACTACAATAGGAGGGCAGTGCAACACCAGAATAATTTGAAAAGGGAAGGGACAGAGTCATCTCCTTGGAGACTTTCAGAAATCCTTCAAACACACCTACAGCTGACCTGATGTAATGAAGTCAATAATTCTACTTCGAATGGGAGGCTGAACTGGATGACCTTGAGAGGTCTCTTCCAGCTAAGACAGCTCAAGGTTTTTACAAAGGAAGTCAAAATGTATCAGAGTTTTCAAAATAGCATGTATTACAGGGAATAGCTAGAAATTAATTTCCTTTAGCCATTTTTGCCACCAGATTTTTGCATGCTTTCTTTCAAATGCTGATGGCAAGTCATGAGCAAGTGGTGACTGTGCCAATTTTGCTATACTAGACCTTGACCTGAGAGATAAAAGGGACTAGAAAGCAGTAAATAACCTCAATAAAAATTAATGGACTTAAAAAAAATACTCTTTCGTTTTAATTCTCATGAAATTTGAAAATGACTAGACCAAGCAACACATGAAATTTATCTAATGTTTTGGGGTTTTTTCCTAGATTCTTCTCACCAACACAAGGGGACTTGCCCAGGTGGTTCTCACCTCTTAGGTGGGAGCCATGACACATTTCCCCTACTGAAGAGAGTTAAAAAATTAAGCTACAGAGGGAGTACATCTGTCAAGCCTGACATAAATCAGCAGTTCAAGAAATTAAATGTTTTTCTGTAACAAGGACTTGTACTGAACATTCTTCATCTTTTTTAAAGCCTCTTTCTAAGACATAGTTGTTTTCACATTCTCTTGGCAACAACCCAATTTTCCAGTTCCCTTGGAGTGGTTCCTATTTCATTCCTGATTGGCAAATCCAGATGCTTTCCCGATTTCAGTTTAAGCACTCTTTTAACCTGTCCCAAACAGAGGTCCTTCTGTGTTTTATATTGACTTGAAATTTATACTTTCTGAAGTGTATTTATATTTCAGACCTACCTTAAATCCTATTATTAACACAGAAGAACTTAAAAATAAGGAAACTTATAAATGTGGATGATCCTCCTACCATATTAAAACACACATGAAAATTGATCTTAGAAGCACATGAAAGGTACAGGGGAAAATGGTTGCTTCATGGCTGATTCTGTGCCACATCATACAGGAGAACACTGCTTAATGATTCACATCAACAGGCAGCATCCCAAAGTCCTTCCAGGTAACATTCTGGGCTACCTGATGGAAGCAAGTCTAACTGGGAAGAAACTCGCCCTTTTAATACACAGTGTAACAGTTTGTCTCCTGCCTCACAAGTGCATGAACAAAATTATCATTTCCCTTCAGGAATTGAGTAAAACAAAAGCACAATCTCTTAAGTCTGCGCCTGACCAACATCAAAGTTGCTAACTGGGAAGAAACTCGCCCTTTTAATACACAGTGTAACAGTTTGTCTCCTGCCTCACAAGTGCATGAACAAAAAGTGCATGAACACTTTTATTTAAGAGTATGATTTTTCAATGTGCAGAGAGAGTTGTTAAGAACATATTCATAATAACTATTTTAATAAAACCTGCTAGAAACTCACCAGGCTTTTCAAGGCATCAGAAAGCAGTCGTCTACCAGCTGGCTTATCAAAATCAGCAACAATCCAGACAGTAACAGCATACAATGCATCTTCATCTGAAAATTAAATATAATCCTGTTTTACGTTCTGGAGAATCTTCTCATGACTAACGAAAATCAAATTAATCCTCTTTGTCATTTCTAAAATCATGTGTATGTTTGACTGCTGACTTCAGCTGTAAGAATAATCTTTGCCACATCAGAATCTTTTGCCCTCTGAACTGAAGTAAGATTCTTAGAAGTCAATTTATCATGTTACTAGGAGAGAGAGACTAAAAGAGCTGATCCACTGTTACAGCATTGAGACAAGATGGCCTTAAATAATTAGTTCCCATTAACAAAACCTGCTTTAACTGAGGTTACTTGTGAACATTTGATAGAGGCTCATCATATAGCCAGGAATGAAAAGACCACATAAACTAGGTCAGTCACTTTATCTGGCAGGATAGGAGAAGTCCTTCAACTCAAGGCAGGAAAAAACTTATCATTTCTGGACACCAATGGGAATATACTAAATACAGTTCAAGGAAAGTAAACTACTGTGTAAGCGTACACGCAGATAATTTCTATTTTTCTTGCTCTGTGGTCTCCTGTTCTTTAGTTGCCATAGAAGAGCAACGGTAGGTGAAAAATTCTGCAAAATTATCTGTAGAAGAATATCAGTCTACTCAGGTGTACCAAACATCCCCTAAAACATAATGCATAAGGATAGAAACTTCCCAGAGTTCTGGTGAGATGCTAGGAAAAGGTTGTTATTATTAACTGCTGCTGTGGTCTAGAGAAACACACTGGGGAGAGAGATTTGAAATGTAGATTCCAGCTTAAAGGTTATAGGTTTTCCACAAGAGATCTCAGTCTTAGAAATAAACCCACAGACTGAAAGCCATTCATTTGACAGCTCACTGGGATGTCCCTGTGGTTACAGACACAGAATCAAAGAGTCAAATAAATTTATTTTAAAGAAACTGAAGTATTTGGCATTTTTTTCTGATAATGAATTAAGTAAAACTCTGTAAATACCATATAAAATCACTGAAAGAAAGCACTTTATTAACAGGGTTTTTGTGTCCCTTGAAGGATTGATGTAAATGAGGAGCTGTTTCATAAGGCACAGACTATTGTAAAATTCCATGCAGAATTATGACCCCATTGTTGTAATTTCTTCTCACTCAAGGAGAAGTACTAGAGATATGCATATGCATATGCAACGAGAACATTTTATATCAAAAAGCATTTAAAATGTACAAAACCATTTGAGTTTTAACAAAGACAAAATGTATAAATGAGTTATAATTAATCAGAACATAAACTCAATTTATTTTCTGTAGAAAGACAAAGGCTTGTTCAGCAAAATTAAACCATCTAACTAGAAGAAAAATAAGGAGATACTTAATAAATTAGAAACATAATAAATTGTTCCTTAAATTTAGAAATACCTAATTTTGATATAAACATACAAACTCTATACATTCTGCCCTTGACAATGCTGCAAGTAAGAGTCACTTGAAAACTGAACAGACTTCAACATCCTCAAGTAAAACCGTATGTATGGAAGCTGAGTCTATCTTCAAAGTTGCAAAAGTCTTGTAAAGGTTTTTAACTTCATGTGTGAAAAACAAAAACAATTAGCCACAACATCCATCCCATTTCAAAGCCACAAAAACTAACTACCCTGTTAATTAATTTAGGTTTATAATATTTAGATATATGCTCTGCTTCCTGAAAGAAGATACTTGGAAATTGAGAAATATTTAATTTAATTTAATTTACATGGAATCCTTGGAATATTGACTTACTTGGGATATTTTACTGGTAAATTTCAACAATTTGTAATAGCCATATATAAACAGACAGATAACCTATACAGAAAATTCATTACCTTTTTTCGTTAAATACTTCATATTATCTGAAATTACAGCACTTTTATCTTGTGAGTCCAAAAAGGAGAAAGTAGAGAAGTCTTCCACATGAAATGGAACTGCATAATGTAAACCACAAAGTATTAGACTTTAAAATATGAAAACAAAACCAAAAGACAACCCGCAAATCATGACAATATCCAAGAAAAGGAGTTACCAGAAGTGGATCTGAAATGGATGTATCTTCTTTCTGCTCCAAGAATAGTGGGGTTTATACGGGAAACTACATTGTTCTGATCCATAAGAAAATCCACTGCATTTACATGATCATCTAACAAACCCTGGAGTAATAGAAAAATGTAAAATCTGTACTTTTAAGACAGATTTTCAAGACAAAAAAGACCAAGTATTTGTAAAAAATCGTTCAACTGAGCTTAACGTTTCTACATACACCAAGTTATGGACTATGTCAGGTCAAAACCATATAAATGTCATACAGGTAGCAATTCAAAATATCAGATATACATTTTTCAATGAACAACTGCAGTACATTCTCAGTTTCTGGTGGAAAAAAAATCCATATAATGACTACATGCTGATCCTTCAGCCCTGAATAATTGCAAATACTCTTTCAAAACCATGACCACAAATGATTGTAATGTGATATTACTAATTTCAAGCCATCTCATGATTAAAACCCATAACATCTAAACATGACTGAAGTAATTCACTGTCAAATGCTTCATCCTGCACTCATTCAGAAATGTTAAGCATACCATGAACACTGCCCGCTGGAAGAAGCCGGTGGCATCGAAAATCCTCTGAAGAATGAGCGTCTCCAACTCTGCCGTATCCATCTCCTCTCTGGGAAAGGGCACGCCATTAAACAGCGCTTGAGGCAGCGGGCCCAGGCCACTCTTCTTATAAAAGGTTGCTCCTGCCTGATCAAATCAGAAATATCACAGGATTAAACAGACTGTGGCTGACTGTAGTAAAGAAATGAAACTAGTATCAAGAGAGGATGAACTCTAATCTCCAAGCGCTCTTCACTGTCACACCTTGTCATGAGTGGCAGGGACAAAACAGAAAGCTTTTGGAAACCTAACAGGACAGAGGGGACTCATTTGTCAAACAGAATGACAAAGGAAATTACAGATCCATACACTTTATTGTGACCTTTTGCTTTAACATCTTGCTGAGAAATTGTCTTTTATTCTGTTTAACATTTTTAGCTTATTCTTTTATTTTAAATAAAAATGAAGCAAATAACATCGGAGAAGAACCCTGAGACAGTAAAATCTGCTTTTACCAAAGAAAGAGCCCTAAAAAAAAGGTCAACAGGTTTTTATGTTTGTAAGTCAAGCTTTATTTGATAACAAAGCAGAATTCAAGAGAGACCCATTGGCATGCCTACCAGAAAATACGGGTAGCTCCTGAAAGCAGCAAGCAAAAGTAAATTTTCATAGTGAGAGCAGTAATGCAGAAACCTTTACAACATTCCCATTAATGACTAAATGGTGGCTGAAGAAATGTTTGACTCAAAGGTGCTGTATTTATTTGCTTTAACATTTAGCAACCCTTAGGCTTAGTAAACACATAGTTATATACACTACAGTATTTCTTACTCAGCACAGCTCTCAACATACCTTCCTCCCTTCATCGTATTCAGAATGAACACCCAGGACACTCTGAACATCAGCATGGGGGTACTCACTCCTAAGAACATGTTTCACATCATCTACTGTCAGAACATTTCCATCTTTCACTTCATGGTACATCTGTAAGAATTATAACCAAAATAAATTAAAAAAATACAGTTATGTTGTCAAACAACTTGATAAAATTAATAGAAATAAATAAAAAATAAATAAGCATAATCTTTTTATAGTGAGCTAGCAAATTTTACACTGGTATAGTTTCATATTACTTTTATTGCTGTACTGCAGTTTTTATGCTGCTTTAGTAATTATCACCATTGCACATATGCACAATTTTTTATTAGAGCAGTGCTCTGACTGATCTATTATTACACCTTTAGTCTAAATCTGAAGTGGCCAACGAAATACATGTATGTGAGCTAAATGTGAAAGGTTATTTCTCTCTCCTAATTGGACAGGTAATCTAAATACTCTCTATAAACCAACTAACATGGGTAGCTACCTAAATCCATATTAATCCAATTCTAAACTAGCCAGTGATCCTTTTTTCTGCAGTGATAATTTTTCCTCACTGTTATTTTATTTCAAAGAATATTTTATTACTTTCATCATACATACAATAAAAATTTAAAGTGAAAATTATTCATTTCTCTTCAAATCCTCTATAGCTCTGAATAGCTCAAAGTTTATTTGATTGCTTCTATTTTTGTTATCTTGCAATTATATTTATCATCCCCCCCTTTTTATATTATGAAACAAAGAAAAGAGAGGAATACAACATTTTCAAAAGCACTCTGTAAATTGTATTTCTTTATCTAGTCCTGGATAATTGTTACCCATGCATGTCAGCTCCCTAACATTTGTGGATTTCTCTTCCACGGTATTCCTAGTTACTTCAATTCTTTTAATCTTAAACTCTCTACATTTGTTCATGACATCATGACATTTTCTAGGCACTAAACATAAAACCAGAAAACAAACGGAAGAAAAATTGTTAAGTATGAATATCATATTCTCTAACTTTTACCTTTTACATAGACGGCTCACCTTATTTCTCCTCCATTCATCTCTCATCTCTGAAATTCCTGTCTTATGAGAATCTGCATTCTTTCACAAAGTTAACCTGGCTCAGTAAGCTGCAACCCTGGAATACTTCTAAGCTTTCTGCACCCATGAACAGCTCAAGCATGACCAAAGAAAAGAAATTATCTTACTGTTTCACTTCCTACACTGGACAATAAGAAAGGATTTTTCAAATCTCATATGACTGCCAAAATGATATTAAAAACTACTCCAAAAGACACAGGAAAGAAAAAGACAGGCACATTATGTTAATATTAATACAGAATAATTTTTCATAATAATAAAAGCTGAAAGGCATGCACCTACTTTTTTACATTATTGAAGAAAGCCTGTCAATAGGCAAAATTACAAGACCAAATTGATTGACGCAAGAGGAAAGTATTTCTGCAAATAATTCTATAGACTATTAATGCTATACATGCTTTTAATACTTCTGTATAAAGTAAATGCATACATCTCATGTTATCACAAGGTAGTAAGACCCTAACTGTCAATAAATTATAAACCAGAAGTAAACAAATGATTTCTTGTGAAAGAACTAACATTAATTGTCGACATAAAGGCCTGAGAGGTGTCAGATTCCTCTGCAATGTAATTAAAAGTTCTCCAAAGAGCTACTCCCGCATCTTCATTTCCATCAATTTCTTCTTTTGTATTTAAAATAAAAACGATTCCAATTCTATAAAAAAAATAAAAAGAGATCATAATTTTTAACACAATATCTGCTTCACACAAATTCCAATACAAACACAGAAGAACAAAATGTTTGCATTCAAGTGATCTGCCCAGCATGTAGAGATAAAAACCCTGTACCTGGTTGGTTCTCTCACCTTTTTAACCCTCTGGGCCTTCCACCACCCTGGCACTGCTGTTCATTTTCCACCCATACTGGTTTTAAACACACCTACTACTAATGCCTACATTTCCATTAAATGAAAGAAAACCCAAAGGAATATGAGGCTTGGGATTTTAAAAGGCTTATTGGAGGTGGTGCATTGATACTGTTTTCATGTAAAAAGCCTGGTCTGAGACTAGGCCATACTATGGTCCCTTCCAACCCAAACCTTATACTATACTCACACAGAACACTGCAATCTGTCTTTCATTACGCTTTTGTAACTGAATGATAAAAAAATTAAGAAAAACAACTACAAAAAAAGATCAGAACTAGTACAATTTTAAAGTAAAATGAAACACCTGTAAATTGAGGACACAAAAAGCCATTTCACAGGAGGATTTTAAATATTTAACATGCAATTCATCAGTGGATATCCTTCTTTTATAAACTGTGGAAATAAACACCCATTTCTGAGACCAATTCACTTTTTCTTACAACTAGGTATCTCAGATCAACCAGACTCTTCCTCAGAAGTGTCTCTCTCTCAAATGATGTTCACTTTTAGAAATTCAAAACTTGGTGAGGATAATCTCACTTTGGTCTTTAAGAGTGTATATTGAAACAACATTAGATAAAGCAACTGCAACTGAAAGAACTGAATTTTAAAGATTCCCTCAAAGCATGTTTTACAAAACAAATATTTTTATTAGAATGCAACGTCACAAGGGTGCCCAGTGGGACTATTTGACAAGATAAAAAATTATCAGGCTTTTGCAGTTCATCTTACAAAAACTCAGGTATGTTATACCTTGCAATCTATTTGCTTAAGAATACTTAATACCTGAGTAAGCTTGACAAATAGGTAATCAATGTGCCTTATTAGAATGTTGTTACATTGGATTTAACATGAATTCACATCCTCATCTAGTACAATAGAAAACGAAGAAGAAAAAAGGGAAGAATCCTTATTTAAAGATTTTTCCTCAAGACTCTCAGTTTTCCTTACCTAAGTGGTACATCATGATGATAGAATAATTCTGCCAGCTTCATATAATCACCAGTATCATCTTGGACAGGATCAACAAAAAGTACCTAAGAGAAAACATACCAGGCATCCCATATTTATTCTTGATATGTTTTTATTTTTCCTTCAGACATAAAATCTAAGACAATAACATTAATTTCCAAAGAAGATGTACACCCCAGCTGTTTTCAATTTTTTAGAGCATTTACTGTAAGAAAACATTAAGACTATAGATGAAAATAACATCAGAATTAAGGCATTTGGACCAAAAAATGAAAACAGGATTTAACCATTCACTGAACTTCAAACCAAGTGATCCAACTTTCCTCCTTTGAAAGACTCTGTGTCATTACTCTGCTTTTATTAATAAACTCCATATTTATTTTAGAAAGATATAATGCTGATTTTTCTGTTACATCTTTTAACAAACTCTCTTCGGTTGTGAAAACCAAACAAAAAACAAATCAGCAATATTTGGGCTAAAATCTTCAAGTAAAAAATTGAGCTTCCTGTCATACCTATCTTTGTAGTCACTCTTTCACTTAATGAAGCTTGGACTATACATTCAGATCTTTCAGGCATGCATAGAATCTAAAACTGGGATGTATCTGCATAGACAAATTATCCTCATGTAGATTTAACTGGACATCTGTACCTCATTTATTCAACTCTGCACTGCAAACTCCCCTTACAACTCATCAAATTTGCTAGAGTAGCTGAAATGAAGCAGAGTAACTTAAAAAATTTTGAACCGCCCCCCTTCAGATTATAGTGAAATGCTGTGTTATAGATTTCTATAGTACAGCTCTTCTATCTAACCCTGAATAGGTAATGTGATCTACTTCATATTACACACATCTTACACTTCATTATAAACATACACTTTTTTATTACATATTGATGGTATTTTCATTGTCTTTTTACACACACACTTTGCATCGCTGCAAGCAACTACATCAAAGACAAAGGGATCAAGTGTACTCTCAACAGCTTTGCAGAGGACAGCAAGTCAGCTTGCTGTGGTGCAGCTGACACACGTGAAGGATGGGAAGCCATTCAGAGGGACCTGGACAGGCTCAAGAAGTGAGTCAATGGAAACCTCACAAGTTTCAACAAGGCCGGGTACAAAATGCTATATCTAGGATGGGGTAACTCCCAGTTTATCAACACAGGCTGAGGAATGAACAGATCAAGAACAGCCCTGCCAAGGAGGACTTAGGAGTTGCTGGTGGATGAGAGGCTGGACTTGAGCTGGCAGCATGCACTCATAGCCCAGAAAGCCAAACATGTCCTGGGCTGCACCCAAATCAACATGAGCAGCAGTGCCAGGGAGGGGATTCTGTCCCTGTGCCATAGTGAGACCCCACCTGGAATGCTGCATCTAGCTCTGGCACTCCCAGCACAGGAAAGACATGGACCTCGAGTGGGTCTAAAGAAGGGCCACAAAAACAATCAGAAGCTGGAGCACCTCTCCTATGTTATAGGGAGGCTTACAAGGAGGAGAGGGTTTTTTTACCAGTAGTAGAGACACTGTAATGATAGAACAAGAGGCAGCAGTTTTAAACTAAAAGAGGGCAGATTTCAACTGAATATGAAGAAATGAGGATGGTGAGACACCAAAGGTGTCACAGGGGAACTGGCTGCTCAGAGAAGCTGGGGATGAAACCACATCCATTTGCATTTAAATTAAACACCATTTACCATTTAAATTAAACACCAGGCTGGATGATGTTTTGGTCCCTAGTCATTGCTGGAGAGCTGGACTAGATGACCTTTAGTGGTCCATTACAACACAAACCATTTTAAGATTCTGTGGTTCCTAAGATTACCTTTTGTAATTTTAATTTGAATCAGCAACAGCTTACTAGCTCTATTGCTGGTATTTTCATTGTCTTTTTACACACACACACTTTGCATTACTTCAAGCAACTACATCAAAGTCAAAAGGATCAAGTGTACTCTCAACAGCTTTGCAGAGGACAGCAAGTCAGCTTGCTGTGGTGCAGCTGACACACGTGAAGGATGGGAAGCCATTCAGAGGGACCTGGACAGGCTCAAGAAGTGAGTCAATGGAAACCTCACAAGTTTCAACAAGGCCGGGTACAAAATGCTACATCTAGGCTGGGCTAACTCCCAGTTTATCAACACAGGCTGAGGAACAAACAGATACAGATACTGATACAGAATCCTATTTACAGAGGAAAACTTAAGCTACAAGACATTAATAATTAGTATGCTTTATAACTTAAATACCTTTGTACCTCAGATTACTGTCTCTAAACCATGGACAGCTATCATTACCTTCCCTCATGCTTTGACAGTAGTGAATTTTCCATGCATAGCATGGAAAGGAACATAAAAACTCTTCACAAAACTGTGCCCAAATCCCTCTGCAAATCAAACTAACAACCCATATGACTCACTAGAAAAAGCAGTATTTTCACTGCTCTTAGCAGATGCACATAGAAAACTTAACAAATCCAGCATGCGTACTTTTTAATAAGTGCCCATACATTAACGTATACAGTATGCAAAAAAATCAAAGTTCAAACTTACCAAATTATACAAATTTCGTCGAATCTCATGTAAGAATCCAGGAAATGAGGGTTTTAGCAGTTCCTGATAGCTTGCAGGCCATGTGCTATAGCTCTGATCTTGTTCTATATTATTAATCCACTAAAAAAAAAGGGCTGCCATTTAGAAAATGTGTATTGAAGACTGAGAAAAATATGTGGGCATAATAATACTATAAAATGTCTCCCTTTCTTTTGTTAAATAATAACAGGAAATAGCTTCCAAATTTTATTTTGTCTTTTCAATCAAACTGTTTTTATCTGCAGTACACAATAATACTACTACTGGATAGAAAAGGAAAAAGGACCATTAGTACTGTGTATAAGGATGTGAATAAACCATTTTTTATTCAGCGGTGAAAATTACTTTCACAATGCAAACATCTTAACAATGTATCACACAGATGTGTGTAATACAGCACAACCATCTTGTAATCCACATACAGTATTTATCTTCAGACTGCAGCAACAGAACTTGAGATAGATGAAAATAGTCAATTAACATGTGGCTGATTTGTTCTTCTAGTCCTTTCTGTGTAAGCTGTGGCAAACAGAAGAGTGAAATGTGGCTCTTTCAGGTGCATGAAAATAATATTTTAGTGCTGTAGTGGTTTTGGTTTGTGCCTTTTCCCCTGATGTATAACCTCCGTAATGAAACCTGTGTAAATTCTGAAGAAGGCTAAAAACCAGAGTCATTGGACAGCTAGAAATAACATATTTAAGTGGCCCAAAATTCACTTATCATACTTGTAAAGTACACCTAGTCTTGCATAATATGGGATATTATGTAGTATTATGTTTTTATATGAATTGCTATAAAAGAAAAATTCTATAGTTTGGAGTGTGCAACTACTCTAAATATATTTTTATTTTCCTTTAAACACCCTCCTATATCTTAATATTTTAATAAGGTATAAACTAGAGAAAACTAGTCATAAAAATATTGAAGAGATATTACCCTTGAAAACATTTTAAACAGCTAATTGATATATGGCCTTATGCAGAGTATTTCAACTGCAGTAAAAAAAATAAAAATTGTTTCATACAGACAATTATCAAAGATGTAATCTCTAAAAATAACTTTAGTTACTTACTATTATTGAAGAGTGACGAATATCTAGTGCATAATTATTATCTGTAGGATGTACATGCAACCTCATAAATTTACTCAGGGTCTCCCCTTTGATTCCAAGTTCATGAAGGCCCTGCATCACTTTTCCTTCCAGTTTGAGAGTCTCTAAAATGCTTTTTCAGAAAAATAAAGTACATAATGTCTACAAAGATTTCTTGTCATGACATAAAAGTTATTTTAAAAACTGAAAACAATTTTCATGTTAATAGTCTTAAGAATGCTTTCTCTTTATATTTTCCCACAGCCTATGTTAAAAACAACATCAATTCATAACACTATGCCTCTAACTCATTTCAAAACATAATTACAACAGGTCATACAATTATTTTATTAATTTAGATCTATTTTATACAAAGCAATTTTATCCATCTTTAGTAAGAAGTGGCAGGACAGCAGAGTGAAAGTTTTCTTGCTGCACTGTCCTGCCTGAGGCAGAAATCCAAGCTGGGGTACCCAAAGAAGCAGCTTTGCAAGTGAGTAGAGAAGCAAGCAACAAGTGATGGAGACACAGATGAACTCCAAGTCTGTATCATGGCAGAACTCAGCATAGAGGAAACACACAGCCACACCCTAAAACTTCCCAGAAGACCGAATGGAACATTTGCTGCAATCTGAAAGTTCAAATTTGAGAACAAAACCCCCCCGAAGTACTCCGCAGCAGAACACAACAAGACTTTGTGACTGCCTTCAAACTTCCCAGAAGACCGAATGGAACATTTGCTGCAATCTGAAAGTTCAAATTTGAGAACAAAAAACCCCCCGAAGTACTCCGCAGCAGAACACAGCAAGACTTTGTGACTGCCTTTAGGTCTGTATTTTCCTGATTATTAAGTAACAGGGCTATGAAAGCATTACTTACTTTTTTATAAGGTGCTTTCCACATCTTTTTACATGGACATGTTAGATTCCTTCCTTTTCCAAACTAATTTCACATGGTGAGTTGTAAAATGATAAGCAAATAAGAAAACATATTCCAAGAGAAAAGGCTATTCTCAATTACTTATATAATGTCCATACTCAAAGCAAAACCACTGTAAATTAGTATTCCTCCTACTGGAACACTTCCTTGCCCCCAAAATACAACAGGTGAGATTAGGACCAGAAGCACAACTCCCCAGTATTACTAGTAATTCTGTGACCTTCAAACAAAATGTTACCATCTTACCTAAAGGGATCTTGAAAATCCAGGTCAATATGAAGGCCATTTAGAAATAAACGTGCTTCTCCAGGTTGAACTCCAAGTGTTTCATGGAAATGCTAAAAAATAAAAAGTACTGCTACTTATTTAGGTATATGCCTACACTAACATATATAAACACCTTTAAGCAATTCTGTGAAACAGACACATCAAATCTCTTCCACACAATTTCTTTTTTTATCTGAGTGTTGGAATAAATAATGACCACATATTTTATGAGTGCTATTTAATACATTTCAGATATACAGATACAAATGAAAACAACCTACCTGTACAAGGCAGAGAAAAGGACATTCTCAGTGCTTGCCAACAGAAAGTGAAAATACACACATACGAAATACAGCTTGTATGATTTTAAATTATTTTTATATATCCATTCAGCAAAGGGAAACCTTACGTGTGTCCCTCTACATGAAACCAGCTTTCTCAATGACGTAATATCTCTCAATTCTGACAAACTTGTAATTGAATTATTTCAGGGAATTAGGAAAAATGGACTAGAAACTTAAAATCTCATCTAAGAAAGGGACTATGGAAAGAACACAGATGAGAAAGGGACAGCATCTTTACTTGGCAAAGAAGAAAAGATCCACAACAAACAAATACAAGAGGAAGGTGGTATTTAGGGAGTAAAGCATGTATTATCATTTTCCTACAGAGAGCTCTGAGGCACAACACCATTCAGTCTGCAGCAAGATAAGTGACAGGAGCAACAGCAGTAGTGTATTCTAACTCATGACGGAAGAAGCAGTCAGATTTCCAGATCTGCCTTAATTCCCAACAGAGAAATAGAACACACGAAAAAATACACAAGAGATATTTTTTTTTCCAATTTAGCTCCCACTTGCTAAACAAAGTAAATGTGAACAAAAAATGTACTTTAAGAAAAGCATGACTACAGCAAGCAACTCATGCTCAGTATATCACTCCTGATATGAACCTGTAACTGGACAAACAAGAGCAAAAATGAGAGAACATGGAAAACGGTATAATTTCTGCAAAGCAGTGTGGTTACATTCACACAGTTAAATGTAAGTAAGAAATGCAAATAGGAAAAGAACTGAGTTGAATTGCAGAATGGTTAAGGTTGGAAGGGATCACAGTATGTCATCTGGTCAAATCTCCTCCCAAAACAAGGTCATCCTAAAGCACACTGCACATGATAGTGTCCAGATATGCATTCCTGAGTATCTCCAGTGAGGGACACTCCACAACCTCTCTGGGCGATCTGTTCCAGTGCTCAGTCATTCACAAAGTAAAGAAGTTCTGCCTCATGCTCAGGTGGAACTTCCCCATTCATCAGTTTTTGCCCATTACCTCTTTTCCTATTGCTCAGCACCACAAAGAAGAGCCTGGCTCCATCCTCTTGACACCCTCCCTTCAGATACTTATAGATATCCATAAATCAGAGATAAGATTCCTAATACAATTTTGATGCTAGATATTTGATTGTCTAGAAGTGCATCGACTTTGTCATAAAAACGTTGATGGAAGGAGTATTTAGGCATCCAACACTAGAATTTAATGCTGATAATATTCATGTAGCATTTTCTTGCTAAACTTCAGCAAATTATTGCATTGCAAGTTGTGAGTTCAGTTTAATGAGATTTTTTTTTCTTTTATCTATCGCAGTTCTTTGTCTATTTCTTGCTTAGGTATCAACTCATTACACCTAAATCATCACATGTCTTTCACTTTTAATAACTTTATTTCCTCCCGTTGCATTTCCTATTCAACTTTCATTATCTTGAGAGGGAATCATCCAGTTACACACAGCATGGGATCATATCTCTCCCGCTGCTAGATGGATGTACTGCAGTTCAAGAATGCACATGACAATTTATTGTGCTCAAGCAGCAGTGTTCAGGAAGTTTCTTTACTTTAATTCAACAAATTTCAGCTTTTAGCTGTCTAAAGGCCTTTAGACTACAGGAAGGATGTGACCTCACATGAAATTAAAACTTAGTGTAATAAGTGCATAAAATCCTCTTAATGTAGTTAATACATTTATGGAATCATAAGAGTGATTCAGCTGACCAACCACAGATGACCACTGTAATTTGTTTCAGATCCAAATTTTAAGTTACTTCCCCAATCATTTCATTTGACCAGTCATTGATGTCATTTCACATGACCAGTCCTACAAGAATGGTGCCTAACATTTAACTGCAACACTCAACTTGAAAGAAAAAATCCAAATTGAACAGAGACCAACATAAGAGATTCAACAAATATTAAGAGGCATCTCAGAATAAATCTCAGATCAGTCAAAAATCACAAGAACAGGGACTCCTCACAAGGCACAAGGCACAAAAGATGCAGTGAATCAAGGATGAAAACAAAACCACCATCTGTCACAGATGATGTTGCAAACACCTTGCAAAATAGCTGCATGTGTGATTCTGAGAATGTGGAAAGCTCAAAATTCGCATTTGCTGAACATAATACAAGCAGCAGGCTTAGATTCAACACCAAAGCCATAGAAAAAGTAACTGATACCTATTTTGCTTTCCCAGCACACAATCTGTGACTCAACCCAACATTCCATGAAAATTGTTTGGCCTTGCCTAATTCTGTAAAACCAAAAGAGAATGGAAAAAGTTTCACGAATAGCAGAAAGTTAAATACTTGAATTACATAATTTAATGTTACTTGTTTCACAACAGATTTTTAGAACAATTAGCTCTTTTTCTCTAACATAAACCATCAAAGTTGCTACAGTAAAAAAAAAAAAATCTCCAAAAGCTGCAATACAATAGTAGTTGAAATGTCCACTGGAAGAAATAACAACAAACCTTCTGGTTTTCTTCTATTTCATTTTGCATTTTCTTGTCTACAGGTAGTCTTGTAAGTGATCTGTTAAAATAAAATATTTTTATCACTCAACCACCATGTATTTTTTAAAAAGCATTATTTTATATGAAATTGGTATTTTAATTAAACATCCAGTGCACTGTAACTGAAGAATGCTGTAATTAAGTCTTAAAAAAAGAGTATTGCAGTATCATAAACACAGAATTTTTAAGAATAATATAGTTCTGTTTTACTCTAGTAAACCCATGTTTCAGATTCAGGCTAGTTGTTTTTTACAGTAATATCAATGTATTTTTTACCACTTTCAATCTTTCCTCATGGCTTGTTTTTCCAGATGTATAGTATATAAAGGTAAGTTGTTTGGTCATCTAAATTATTACCTGAATACATAGCATATTTGCATATTTTAAGTTAATATTAATGTCTCCATGGTATTCAACTTTACAGCATGGATTTGTCTGGACAAAGGGAAGGAAAACATGCAGACAATGACCACTGTAAAATTAGCTGAGACTTAGAAAAAAGAGATTTGCAGACAGAGACCCTTGAAAATGTTAAGCGTTCACAGAGAGAAGTTTTAGTTTCTTTAGTCATTCCATCTTTTGAAGGTAACACATTGATTTGTCTTTTTTACCTTTGATGAATGTTCTGGAAGACTATTTTTTCTTCCCCTGCCACAGTGTACTGTACGCGAGGTTTATAATTATCAGGCTTATCATAAAACACATCCAGAGGCAAATAAATCTCTCCATGTTTTAAAAAAACCTAAACCGTATTAACCTAAATCTGACTGTCCTGATAAATGCCAAAATAAATATTCTAGTTGCCTATATGAACATTTTTTTTCAAAACAGGACTGTACATGTTTTAGTGAATTTGTACGGGGCATCAAGAAAAACTGGAGTCATCTTAAACCTGAAAGTTAACTAAGGAAACTGAGAATGATCCTGCTAAACCAGTTTCAAACTCGTGGAAAAGAAAGCATTTAATAATATAAATTCTCATCTCCCCCCTAAAGAAACTGATTTAGAATAGATATTTATACAGATCTTTATACTCTACATTTCCCAGAATATATCAGAATAAAATCAGTTTACTTTAAATAACTATTCAAGCTTTCCAGACAACCAAAGAGACATACTGTAAGAGCAAACAGTATGATTTCCAAGTTCTGAAATAAAAAAAGTTCCAAAAATATTTTAAAAATCTGAATTTTATCATGCTGAACTCAACAAAAATAGTAGGGCCCGCAATTCTCAGAAGTATACTGAATTGATAAAAAATGCACAGATAAAAATTACTACCTGACTATTTCCAAATGGCTCCTACTGTGAGTAGTTAGACAGAAAAATAATACAAAAATGTGAAAATAATAAAAGGACAGAAAGGAAAATACAAAGCTGGTCTAACATTAGCAAGGAAGTAAAATCAGCAAAAGGTAAGCTTTAGATAGCTGTTCTAGTAATAGGAAAGCAACCCAAGGAATCATTAAACAGCTCCTTGTTCATGCATGGCAGTTGACATTGCAGGATTCCAGCATAATTTAATGGAGAAAGTGTGATGGTTGATCCTTGAAAAGGACACCCTTCCAACCTGAGGTAACAGGCATACCTGTGAAAGACATCTGTTCATTTTGAGTTCTGTCTTTTGTTCCATTTGTTCAGAGCTTCACAAAATTTTTACTGATGCTTTTGTAATTGTCAAGTGAAAGACTCTAACTAAAGAGAAACAGTGCTGGCTGAAATGGATGCTATTTATCTTTCTACATGATGTAGCAATGTTCTTGAATCACCTTAAGGTTGAAATATTCTCTATCATTTCATGCATGTAGTAGTGAATGTTGAGGGGAAAAATGGAAACCTTTCACAGGGTCATAATGTTAACACTAGTGAATGATTAATAAATAGCAAGTAACAGAGCATTATAATACTTAATTATCTGCTCTTTAAGAATGCAATAATATGACAAGTATATAACAAATCAAATATGAAAAATACCCTATAAAATGAATTATCAAAATGTTGCCATGACATATATCAGGTGGTACACTGTCTACATCTGATGACATTTTGTAAAATCTACCTCAGACTAACCTTTTCATCTTAAAATACTGAGACACAAAAATACAGGTGGCAAATCAGAAAGTGAAAGAAAATTTCAGAGGAATGGTATATTAATTTTTTTAAAGGTCTAAGGAACCCCATTTTTAAGAAATGTGCAGTATTTTACTTTCATAACTACAGTTCTAAAATTTGCATACAGCCTTTTAAAACCAAATTTTGTGTAATAAAAATGGTTGTTTTCATATAAAACTGTCTGAAACTTACACAGTTTAAAAATACTATTATTATAATGATTGGCTATTTATCTAAAGTGACTAAGCAACATCTCTTCATTTCCTGTTCATTCTAGGTTTTCTTTTTTCCAAACTAGTATTTTGATTCATCAGGTTAAGCATGATTAGACTACTAATGAAATTTAGGCTGTGCACTATTTTTACACAATGCCCTTTTAAGTTGTCAGCACAGACCTAGTAAATTTAATTATTTAAGTATTTGTAATCTCTCATGTTAAAAATAGCATGGTAGATTAGAATGTTAGAATAAATCATGCAGGACAGAAACAGTGATTCCCATTTTAATAATTTTAAAGTCTTCTTATACTTTTACCCAGAAAACACTTGAAGAGTAGGTAAATTGAGCTCTCTAATGCCAAAAATACACAACGGGAGTTGGAGTGGAATGTAACTATTTAATGACTTGTAAAATCCATGATTTAAATGTCACCTGGCACACTTCAAAATGGCTTTTTTCCTGTCCTTTAAAGAACAGAACTGGACTTGAAGTTTGACATTATGTATGCTTCCACTATCTCCTCCTGAATTTTCTGATTGCTAATCTAAGTGCAAACTTATATACCATACTATTTAGTAATAATTATGCTTCAGGCATTTTAAAAGGCATTTTGCTTCCTTGACACAAGATGTTACAATGGTAGTATTTCCATTATGGTGTAGATTTTCTCCAACAGACAATCAGGAGTGACAATGAAATACTGTGATAATTAAACAAGAGTGGCAAAATGTGAAAGCACGCTGCGTTAAGAACCCTATTTAGCATCACATTTAATTCAGTAATTCAAGCAAATATTGCTGATAGGATTACATGAAGAACTTAATAAGTATGAAGAAAAGCATTTCTCAATTACAATACTACTGGCTTACAGGAAGAACAATCTTTTATATTTGGATAGCTAATATCAGGACATGTCCATTTATTTAATATTTCTCTTGAAGTTTTATTTAGTAATCTGTTACGGAAGACAGATCTTCCCCAGTAAGAACACTACCACACAACAGCCAGGGCTCAATCTCGACAGCAACACTGCGCTTAGAACTAATGTGTGTGGATCCCCACAAAATTTATTAATGGTATTTTGCCTCTTCCCACTGTGACTAGTTCTGCTACTAATTCAACAGAAGTTTCACCTGGGAAAATATCCACCAAGTGAAATCCATGAGGACTAAGTGCCTCAAGTAATGATTAGCATGTCCTCATGGGATCTCCTGCATCAGACAGGAAACATTTTAGAGGCTGTCCATGAGCGCTCCTTGGATTTATCTTCTACTCAATGAAATTGTCTGGAATCCATCTAGCAAGCTGTCAAACATGAATACGTGACTGCAGGATTTGGACATAAATCTACATTACTGTCATTACAGTCAAATGCAAACATAAAAATAGCATTTGGAAAAAAAAAAGTTTAAATACCATACCTGGCTCTTATTGGGAAGTTCTGAGCAATGTCTTTCATTACCTTTAAGGCATCATAAACAGGGGCAGACATAATTCGAGTAGCTGCTTGAAAACTAAGATCTAGGATGGGAGAAGAAAAATAAATTTAAAAAAATCACTGGAAATATCACTCAATTGTTACTGCCTACAGTCAAAAACTGTTCCATATACACATTCTCACTATTTGCATATTTTATGTTTCAGTCATTGATTCAACAATTATGGAAGCTACATTATTAAGGTTGAAAAACTGGTCACCTTAAAGTTGGAAATATTCAATTCAGGCTTTTCTGTAGAATTCTGCTTCACTTTCTTGAATATATACATTGTATATACAATTTATAAATTTACAGAAACATTCTGAAAAAGCCCAGACCATTCATCACAAGTCATTATGCCATCATTAAAAGGGTAGTACCACACTGAAACCTCAATAGACACCAACCCACAAACACCCATAACTGCAGGAGCAAGAGCAGGACCTTTCCAGATCCAGGACTACACAAGTTTTTTAGATGACAAATATATTTCATGTAGAAAGCTACACTGAACATGTGAATTGTACAATTTTCAAAAGGATCAGCAACTTCAGAGAAAATGGTGACTTGCAAATGGAAAGTCAAACTAGCCTAGAATTTCAGTTCTCATAAACACCTAGCACATTTTTAAAGGGATCTTATTTTCAGAACAAAGTAGATTTTCAGATAATGGGACAGTTTAAAATTAAACTATCTATCCACTGAAAAAACAATGATGGAATTCAGTTAGCTATCTCTGGAATCTAATTTGAACGTGACAAATTTTGACATGTAAGACTAGGACATCCAATTTTGGTACTAATGAGGTAAGGCAATATTATACTAGATGCTTCCACATACCTTGTATGCATCTGCATAACTAACTCATACAGTGATGGTTTTTCCCCAGAATTTTCTAGTTAACATGTTTAAACAAAAACTGAAAGCCTCAGGTTATTCAGTTTGAGGAAAACTGATGCCACATATAGTAAAAAGTGCTGGCCAGAAAGATGTACAGGATGCTGCCTAGTAAAAGTTTGCACCATCTTCTTGAAGCAATTAGGAATTAAAAAAAAGGAAAGCTGAATCAAAGTGAGTAAGACATTCCTAGTTTAGCCTGATATTTCTTGGATGACAAAAATAGGTGAGCAAGAGGTAGAATGTCAACTTCTATTTCTTAATACTTTTAATAAGAAAAGAAGTCACTCTTAAAAGTAGCTTTCAGGACCCTTTCAACATGCATATGAGTTGTGATCTGTTGAAGCAACAACACCCAGTTGCTGCTGTTACTGCAGATAGTGAGGAAGCTGTAAACTTGGATCATACACTTAAAACCCTTCACAAACTGTTAATAATTTCCATTGTATGCTGAACAGCTAGGATGCAAATATTCAAACACCAGTGAGGCCAACTACATCTTTTTACCTCCTTGGTTATCTCTGGTCAGGGCTGCCACTTAGAGACCTCCCCTTGCAGCACCCTAACGCAGCTGAGAGCGCAGTGTAAGGCACCTTGAGGAAAAAGTACTTACTAATTACTTACCTAAAATATAAAAGCTCTTGAAAGACAACTCTTGAATGGTGTTTAGGTTCATTTATAAATAGAAGTATGCCCTATAGCTGAAGTAGTTTTGCTTAAATTTAGCTAGGTTTTTACTTTGAAGCTAATTAAAGGAAATCAGAGAGAAGCTGAGCCATTAATTCAGCCACTATAATTAGTCATTAAGAATGAACTAGAGAAAGCACCCTGTCATATCAGCAGTAAGGGTATCAAAATAACTGCACCAAAAAATGTGGGGCTGAAGACTGAAGATCCTGCACCATAAACCACTACAATTTTTCCTGACAAAAATTAACAGCATCCCAACACTTAATATGTTCACCTTTAAGAACTAGTTTCTTGGGGAGCAGCACCAGTTTCCTTTTTTATGTATGTAGCCATAACACCACAGAAAAGACTACCACTAAACAGAGACCTTATACTGTCTTTTGAAGGTAGACATTAAAGGGTTTGAAGTTTCATGGCTGCTTCAGCTTTAATATCAGCCAAGTGCCATTCCATCACACACAAAAAGAAAAATAGTCCAACCCATTATTTTCTTTTCCTATTTTCTTCCAAAGCAGATTTCTCAAGAGAACTTTAAAGTAATATTTTTCAATTGTTTTTAATTTTAGACAAAGATAAATCCTGCAGTTGAACTTCATTGATAAAAGACTGCAAGTGAACTACAATTATCTCACACAGCTAATATCAGACTGGACATTGCTAGCAAGCTCTGTAACATCAGGGTCCCAAAAGAAACTGCAGCCCAGATGATTGCTCAGTCTCCTTCACTGCACTAATACAGGCAACCAATTTTATCAGGTTGTCCTCTAAAGCTGAAGACTGTAAGGGGGGAAATTTAATTGCATAAACTTGGAATGTTGTTACATTTTATGAGAGATTTATATTTAATTCAAGCTACAGAATGTCCTGCAAGTCATCAGCACTCAAGCTTTTGCAATCAATGTATTTGTTTTCCTTTTCTACAAGAAAGCTTCCAAAAGCATGTTCTTCCATTTGATATTATATTTTAAAAAAATGCATCTATGTGAACTCCAGTACATTGATAAAATTTATAAATTAAAGGAAACAAGCTGTCCTAACATGTATTTCATCCCAACCCAGCAGTCATGTCAAAATTATATCTTTTGCTTGACCTCTAAAAAAAGTATCTAAAACAAGTTTTAATACCTGAGATGATACATCAGGCAGAAAAACAGGCAATATATCTCTCCATCTTATAAAATTACTTCAATGTTCCTTAAATTTCTAGCATATAAATACAAGGTATCAGCACATGCCTTTTAAATACTTGAGATATTAAGGCCTTTTCATTAAACTATGTCTCTACTTTTAAAATAAGCTTTTATCATAAAGTCAATACATTAAATTAACAAAAGAAATATTAGAGTACTGTGTTAATAAAAAAATAAAATGCAATACATACCCTGCATCTCCCAAACCTTCAGGGGTTCCATGCTGTTAGTAGTTTCAATTAGATGTTTTTTAAACTCCATCAGATTGTTTTTCAAATTAGGATGCATCCGTCTACAATAAAACATTTTATTACAAAAAAGCATCAATTATATCCACCAATGTCTGTTCTTATTCCTAGTACTGCTCACAGCTAATACTGTATTCTTAGGATAACAACCAAGAATGAACTTTAATTCATTATTAAAACAAGAATATGGATTTTGGGTGAGAAAAGGGGATTTCTGAGGGCTAAACCCCAGTTAAAGAGAATCATAGAATCATTTCAGTTAGAAAGGAACTCCAAAGTCCTTCAGTCTGACCATTAGGCCATCACTGTCAAGTCCACCACTAAACTATGTCCTAAGTGCCACATCTACCCAGGCACAGCAACTCAACCACTTTCCTGGCCAGCCTGTCCTAATGCTTGACAAATCCCTCTGTAAAGAAATTCTTACTAAATACCAGGAGTTCACTTATTTTGTAGTGATCTGCATCAAAACCTGCCACATAAATTTAGATGGAATAAATAAAGTCAAAGATGGGACAGTATTAACATGCCATACAGGTAACTGTTTACTGAACTTACTATAGGATGATGTGTAACTAACTGTACTACATATTGACTGTAACTGAATGCACTCTGTGGCATTAACCACAAGAGGTACAGGCAATATAACGTTGAGAACATGTTTTATAAATTGACAGCACTGACAAAATCAATCTACTGAGCACACAAATCATCTGTCAGAGCTAAAGAATATGGTACACAAAAGCTTAGCTATTTGTTTTGACAGCATAATAGGTAGGTAAAGAAGTTTTGAGGACAAATATTTCAGCCTGCTATAAGATATGCTTGAAAAAATTCTCCATTAAATTTCTGAACATTTTATGTCTTGTGCTTACATTCATAACTATTTCATAGCTGAGAAAAGTAAAACTTTTGACATAGCTGTAACAGAGGGACAATTTACAGACTACTTGAAACATCTATTTCACCTCCTGTATGAAAAGTAGAAGAGAAAAAAACCCAATGAATCTAGAAACAATGTCAGAAAGATAGAATTATATGACAGCTTCACAAATCAGTCACAGTGCAGAATTAAGAGACTAAGTATAGCTAAACCTAGCAAAACTCAAGGAAAAAAGCTCAGATACAGATATGGCATAAGCACTTGGTATTACCTGCTGTGCATAGTCTTAAACATATAGGTGAAACAACAGAGAAGCCTCAAGATCTGAGCACTTCTACCTCAACATGTTTGAGAGCAAAAAGGCAGGAAGGCAGGGGATGGGCTCCCAAGAATTTAGACAGAATTAGCAGCTCTGAACTCTGAGATTTACTGTTTAGTGACAATATTTACAAACAAGTTTACTTTTTGTTTTAAATAATGAGAGAATGACATCTATAGAAGACCCACAACCTCGAGGTATTTTGCTGAAGAAAAAAATTTATGATCCACGACATGGATCTGTTACAGGAAAAGGGAAGCACTTTGGATGACTGATACCACAAAATAATACAGCTGAGGACTGGAAGGAGTGCTCAGCAGGGTAACATTCAATTTCATTTAAGATTACAGCTTGGACATAAGAATTCCTGATGGAAGATAATACAAACTCACAAACTCCAGAATGAGATGGTATCTACAATAAGCCCATCTTCCTGGAAGTATTACTCCTTAACTCCATGAAATCCATTACTATCCTTCTTAAAAACAACTTATGGAGATACAGCACGTGTTTGGATTTCTTGTGCTACTCTTGCATTTTGAAGACCAACATTTTGATTCTAATTATCTAACAAATGTGAAATCACAAGGTTCTAAGTTTTTGTTAGTGTTACCTAGGCAGATAATTTTAATTTTAAAAGTTACTGTATACATTGTAAGATAATTAGAAAACTAAAAGCAATACATTGCAATTAACAGAATAATCAATCGTTGTATCTTTGTGTTCACAAGACAAAAATAAAAAAAATCATAATTTCCACCAAATGAAAAATTTTCACCACATTCAAACATAAATCTCAGTTATTCTATTAAAAAAAACCCATCTGGTTGAGGTTCCAGAAACAAATGTAAAAGTTTAATTATAACTTATATAAACTCACTTTAATTTGCCAAAGAGAAATCCTTGAACATCACTTTCCTCCTCCTCTTCCTCATCTTCCTCTTCTCTTGTCTCATTTGCTCCTATAGACAATAGTAGACAATATAAACCAAGAAAGTTATTGTAGTATTATGTTTTTATGAATTATAAAACAGTTAATGGAAACATATAATCACAAAGTTGTCATTCCCAGATGCAGTTTTAATTCAATGTATACTTACATATTTTGGCATCCAAATTAATTAGTCTGTAGAACTTTGCAACATTAAAATTAATTTTTAATATAATTCATTCAGTGGTAACAATTTTTATATAAAATTAAATAAGTGTGGTTTAACAGTTCACCTCCCAAAACAGCCATTTCTCAGTTTGATTAAATGATAAGGTATAACTCTCATCAGTCAACTACTATCAGATTTACACTTGAAAAGCTGATGACCTTAAAGCAGTTGAATCTCCAGCTGGCATTTGATGTAAATCGTAGATCAGCTTCTTCCCCCTAAAAAAACCTAAGCTATTTTTTGACATGGCTCAAAAGTCATTGAACCTTAGTCTTACAAAAGAAAAGTTAACTTTCCTTTAATCTTGTGAATGTCTCTGCAAAATAATATCTCTGTGTCCCCATGCTGTAGTTACAACTTTCTATAGTAAATGTCTTATTTCAATACATTTTAATGTGCACCAGTACAAATTCTATAGTACATCACATCTTTCCTACAGAAGACTGTGAAAGTATTTCCATAGAAATTCAGAAAAAAAAAAACCCTCAGCCCTGAAACACTAATGCGTAGATAGTGTAGCCATTAGAATATGAATGATGCCAACAATCATAAAGTAAATGAAGTACAAAGGTAAACTATCTTAAAATTTCTGAGGGGAAGAAGACAAGATTGTGTTTTGAAGAGCCATAGAAAACAGCAATTAGAGGTTAGAAAATTGATCCTAACATAAAAGGATAATTGGTCCTAATTGTGTCCTAAGCACAGATCTTTACAAATGTTCTCAGGTATTTTGATTTCTTAGTTCCTAATACCTGAGATTTCCTTCTGTAGACAGAAATTAAGTATAACTTTCAAAACATTAATGACTGAATATTTTACAAACTGAAGGTTTTAATGCATTTCAATAGTATCTCCAGCAAGATATCAAATCAATTAAAAACCCACATACCTTTAACCTGTGTGTCATCTACTGCTTTATATTCTGTACTCTTTATTGCCAGTTCCACACCATATCCAGATAAATACATTTTCCTGGAATTTGGTTTCTGCTTGACGATATTATGTTAACAGAAGAAAAAAAACGTAACTTACAAAATGTATTTAAAGGAGATTAACAACAGCTAATATTGTAACTTTAAAATGTTGTGACATTTAAGTCATTACTTAAATTCGTCTTTCAATTCAAAGTGTGAGGCATATTGGCAATCCACTGAGAAGGCATGTAAAAGAAGGTGACAATGTCCTTTATCTCCTGCAAATCACAGAAAGGCTGGTCAAAATTGTAGTCTTCACACAATACTTGAAGAGTGACTGGAACAGGCACAGTTCATAGCACTCTACACAATTATTGATGCCTCAAAATTCACATTTTCAACTGATACTCATTTTTTGTAATGTTGCCAGACTTCCAGGATGTTAAGAGGAAACACTTGATTTTTGCATCAGACTTACTCTTTAAAGACGTTTGATAGAACAATTAATCACGTTCTGCAAGGAGTATTAATAAAATGTATTAAAGTGCCACTGTGAAAAACAGGTTGCCACTTACTAAAAACAAACAACAGCTACTTCTAACTTTGAACTGGAAGTTTGACATTCAATAGTGGAATTACACAAAACATACTTATTTCAGAATACATGTCCCAATTTGACACAAATGTATGCAAATCCCCTTTGCAAAATGCAATTTGCACATGTACAGCAGCAATTTCTTGAAAGCCTTTTGAGCTTTAGTTTGCAATTTCTAAGAACCATTCTGTACTGAGAATCCTCCAGACTACAAGTGAAAACCCAGCAGGGCTGGGAGGCTTCTCTGTCCATCCTCCAAGGCAGAGGGAGCAGACAGCACTCCATAAGTAGTCACAGCAATATTGGTTAAAAAAAGAAAGAGCAGAAAGACCGTACCTCCTCTGTTATCAATATTCCCTCTTCTGGTATTTAATGTAAAAAAAGAGAGAGAAGCCATCCCAGTATGTACCAAAGAACAAAAGTAGAGGTTGTGAGGAAGGAAGGAAGAAAAGGGAAGAGAGGTCTAAAGAGAGAAAAGGTGCAGGCAAGAAGACAACACACATTTGGGGAGACCATGATGCATAAGCCAGGCAGAGCAATGAGACATTTAATATGCAAGTAGGCATTTCATTGAAATAAAAGCATAAAAGAACAAAGTTCATTAAAAACTAAACCTCATACAACTTTGAATTCAAGACTGGTTTCCTCAATTTCTCTATTTCATTACTGTGAGCAAACAACTCAAAGTCGTCTGCAAACTACCTATCTCATCTCCCTGAAATTCCTGGTCTACAAAAATCACAGCAACCTCTCACTCCATCAGATTATTCTCAGATTAGTCACACAATTTAAGAGCTGTACTTTGAATATAAATCACAAAAGCCTTCCAATAATCAAAACTGGGGACAATACAGGTACATGTACTGGTATTTTCCTTGTTTTGTGTCAGGGAGAAGAGTAAGTTAAGAATTCAGAAACATAATGTTTCAAATAGTGACACTATGGAACACAAACATTTTTAAACTGGTCAATGATGTTGGCCACGATAGTCCATGCTGTTGTAACCTCAATGAACGTGAAATTATGTGGAGAATATGTAAAAATATAATTGGTAATTTCTCAGTTTGATTCCCTATTCTACTTTCAATTTTTCTAATTCTAGTTACTAATATGTTCAGTCTGCTGCACCAAGATTCGCCTGAGATCACACACTGTACAAAAACCAGACATAAAACCAAAAAAGAGGTATTTCGAGACCAGTAATGCAATCAGTGCTTGCATGCAGGACTGGTAATATTACCATGCTTTCCTGGCTTCGTAGTTTGTATCTGATGAATTACTTACCTACAGAGTTTTAACATTAGAAAATATATTGCACATAATTTAGGCAAACGCAAAAAATACATGTAGGAAAAGTGTTTTGTCAAAAAGCAAGCCAAACAAAGACAGAATGCTAACCATTTACTGAAACAATGATTTCAATTGCATACCTGAACATAATGCCGGAGAACATAAACAATTTCCTCCTTTTGGGCCTTCTCAGATAAAATCTTGTGGAATTTGACAAAGTCTTTTGTACCCATTTCTGCATATAGAATAACAACAGGACCATCCTCTTTGAGAGTTGGGAATTTATGGTCTCCCTTAAAAAGATATGGCCTGGGTCTGTGTTAAAACAAATAATGGTGATATTAAGAAGTCAGAAAATTAATTAAAACAGAGGCAGCTTTTCTACTTCATAATTAAAAAAACTAGTAAGTGTTTATATGCCAAAAGTATACAAGCCATGTTAAAATCATCACAAAATAAGCACGATTGCTCACAAACAAACCCAACAGCAAATTCACAAATGAAAGTAGAAGAAACTGAAAAAATCAGCATCAGGTATAAATAACTGAAACATATTTTATCAAATCACAACACAAAGCATATGAAAAGCATAGCACTTGGAGATTTTGTGCATTAGTAACGGCTTAAAACTTTTAATTTGAATGATACATTACATCAGCGAGTAACAGAGTAGCAGAGGGAGATTCTGTGAAGTTTGAGAAAGCTGTCAACACACCTGAAAACTAACTGGGGTTATACTATTTTGAAACCATCAGGTTCTGTTAATTTAGCTAATTTTGCAAATTTTGACTACCTTCCTACCCTTCTAACTGAAAACCAGGACTAGAAAAGTTACGCTGCAATGATTTCTTAGATGAATAAAAGACATCTTTTGAATAAAACCTGGGAAAGATGGAGAAGTAACAGAAGATATGATTGAATAATACACTCAAGGTACTAATTATTGATGAGCACACTTTTTCAAAGCTGCCTTTGCACCGACAATCAAAAGACCAGTAAATTCTCTCCAAGCACGCCCAAGATGAGCTAAGAAACTCTAATTCAACACACAGTACAGAACTGTATGTGGTAGACACTCACTGAAGAGCCATACTTGAAAGGTGTGAGCAGAACACCACAGTTTCTGTGATGCAGATCTTTGGAACATATTCAATGTAAAAAACCACAGAATAATTTACACTGCAAAGGTAACCTTTGGAGGTAATGTTCTGCAAACTCTCACTTCAAGCAGGAGCCATCTGTATGAGGTTACTCAGGGTTTTAACATCAATGTCCCAAGTAAGTTTGATGGGTATGCAGTTAAGGACCTCATTTGTAAGGCAGAAATAAGAGGGGCCCAGTTTAAGAATTAACTTGGGTGCAGGTAGTCGGGCGTCACAGAAATATCAGGCAATCTGTCCCACTGCTTCACAGGACAAGGCAGACCAAACAGGTGAGATCCAGGAGTCTGAAACTGTGGATGGATGGAACGTCGGAGAATAGAGATAGTTATGAAGGTAATCTCACCCCTAAGGAGTTACAGCTGCGCTAATTATCAAGAATTAGGAACAGGCCTGCCCTTTATAGGCCACAGCTAGGTCCAATTAGGATGGGTATTGTGAAAGAGTAGGTTGGCTGGTTGAGAAGTAAGTTTGCTGGCTATGCTGTGAGGAAGGAGTCAGTACTGCGAGGAGCTGCCCATGAGAAATCACCAAGAAGGTATGGAACTTTTGCAATAAGAAGACAACGTGAAACAACTCTTGAATGAGTAACCTCTGTGGAAGAACTGATCCGGATTTGCCCTAATAAAAGCATACGTGTAGGATGTGACGTGTGCAACTTTCTTCTCATAACCAGAGAGACAAAAGCTGCCACTTTCATGAAGAGAGTGGAAAACCTCAACCAAGTGACCTTCTCTCTTTCTAACTTTATCCACTATACTTCAACCAACCAGCTAAGGTGGTGACTGAATGCTGCCATGACTTCAATAGTAACGGTATTATATCACAATGAACATACTTCACGAAAATATTAAGTGCTGTAATGAAATAACACTGCACAGAGCTCCTCTAATGACCTTGGGTTGAGAAGTAAACTGTTCAGCCCTTATAAATCCAAGATAAGCCTCTGTTCTTTGTTTCTCTTCAACACTGAATAGTAGTGACAAGGAATTGATTCTCCTGCTCTTAGAACTGAAAGGTAATTAATTTCCTGCCATAAGAGATGCTCATAAGAAGGCTGCCTGAAAGACAAAGAAGAACAGCTAGGCAGATGAAAAGAAAATTATAAAAAAATTAAACAGATGTGGAGTTCAGCACTTGCTAATCAGTTACTAGGGTAGTACAGGCAACTATATGCTTGTCTAGATAGTACCCAGGATAGGATGCAGAAGCAATGGGATAGAAGACAGCAAACATGTACTGACAAATGTAAGGCACTGATTGTTTTGAGCAAAATGTGACCTCTGTTAATGGCTCTGCTCTTCACAGTGACAGCCCCAGAAACCTTAGTGTTGTGTTTTGGACAGCTAGCAAGATAAGCAGTCCCAACCATTTAACCATTGCTCTTTGACATGCCCTGAGCCCTTGAGCTCTGGAGCCACTGCACCTTCACACAAAATATTTCCAATTAGACCTACACAGACCATTGCTACATGGCTGAAAATGCAAAAGACATAACCACAGTTGCTGTTGCATAAAGAACTGAATGAAGCAAAACCTTAACCTTAACATGCAGAATATTTGGGCTCTCCTTAGTTCAAAAAGCCTGAGACATCCTGAACGTTGGGTTGAGATGATGAATCCACACAAAAAGAATGCTGCACCCTCTTCTTTCTCTTCCAGTGAGATTTGAAATTATCAGTCCCTAAAATCAGAACATTTCTAGCATCCTCATCCAAATAGAGTGAAAACTGAAAGCATAGCCTATACGGTCTGGCTGAACTGGAAGAGTCATGACAGAGAGAAGACAAAGAATGAAACACAAAGGAAAATACTTTGAAATAAAAAAAGAATCAATAAGTCAAAAATACGTCTTCTGTGAAAAGACAGGAAAAGAGTGACTGGTTTACAGCAACCAGCTCTGACACAGCACACTGTCCCTTATATCATTTGTTCACCTGGTAGAAAACAAAGAACAGAAAGCATCTGCTACCCAGAGTACCAATGGCACTAACGGTGAGAACAATTACGTGAACATGTGAATGTGAACATGTTTTTCTCAGAGTCTAGCTCCAGCTACTCTAAATATTTGAGTGACACAACTACTTTTGGGGTGGTGAGAAGGAGGGAAAATTTATCAAGATTTTGTCCCTCGAACTCTGAATGGGGAGATGTGACTGATTGCAAAGTTATTGAAAATAGAAGAACAATCTAATAAAGAAACTTCAGTTTTGTTGCAAGTCCTTAATGATTTCTACAAGTCTAACTCTCTCAATTCTAAATAATTCAGGATTCTATCGTTTATTATTGTGATTTTCCAGAATTTTGTAAATTTGGAAATAATATCTCCAGAGAGGAAAATGTGCTGAATCCAGTTAATTGCTTTAGAGGTTTCTACATTCAGACATTGCAATAAAATGTTATGGTCTTGTGATGCCTTAATACATGGCCACAAGAATTCAACAACATAAAATTATCTATAGTATATTTTGGCTTTTATCTAGGAAACAAAGACATTTTTTAGAAGAATATAATTGGTAAAAATAGACACTGTAACCTAGACAGTGAGTTGGTTTTACAGAAACCTTGGCTATTGAATGAACAAAAGACAATGACTTAGTAGGTTGTAATTGTATCAATGGACTTAGAATACACCAGAAATCACACCTGTAGAATACAAAATTATTTTCAGAAGCAGCCAATCCCCAGAGAAACAAATTTATAGGTTTTCAGGGTTCCTCCCCCCACCCCCCGCCAATTTATATTTGACAGAAAGCAAAATCCAAGAAATACACCCTACTAAATCATCTTTCAGCTCTGCATATCTTTATGAACTGGCTGAGGGTATGAACACTAATGTGTATCATGGTGACCATTGCAGGGAGGGGAAAAAAGAAAAAAAATTACACAAAGGTTTTAACAACCCACAAAATAATATCTTTTTTTAAACTGAGATTAAATATTACATTTTCATTATTCTGTTACTGGTATTTTGATAGGTTCTACACTTTTTATTTCAGAGCTCAAACTAATTCTGGACTGGTGTTAGTTACCACAGGAAAAAACCTGCAGAAAGGGTTGATAGGTAGAAAATCCAGGAAGAGGTGAGGAAAGGTTATACCTTTCTATGCCCTATCTATGAGATAGACTCCTCTTCTACTCCTGTGCCAAGTCCTTGCATGCCAGACAACCTCAACTGCAGTGACACTGACTATAAAGTACCCTGCTGACAGATCTGTGTCAGACATGTGAAACTCTAAGTTTGTATAGAAAGTAAACTGAAACTTAAACCTGACTATCCCATGTTTAAAAAAAAGGAAAAAATACAAAATTGTCCATATGATTAGAGGATCAAAGGTCTATGACTTTATTTTAAAACCTACTCTACTTTGATTCATAACTGATGAACTCTACTAATATTAAGCTCTTTAGTAATCTATTTTTCCTCTTAAACCAGATCATTATATTTACCTCTTAGTAGCCTTCTTCAGCAGCTTTTTTATTTCATTAGTCTTACAGGTGTGCTTCTCATGGATAACCACAAATGCACTGCAGCCTTCTGGTGGAGGTTCATCAGCTGCAATCTAATATTTCAACAATTATACTCAACCAGAATGCTTTGATTGCACTTAAACTCACATTCCTTTGATTAAAATAACTCAACAGCTGCCATTAAGCTGTGTTTCTAATTAAGCCCATTCAAAACTGGGTACATGGTGGGGGGGAAAGAAAAATATTAGAAGATTAAGACTCTATAACCTTTGTGAGACACAGTCTATTAAATGCAGTTATACTCCAGAAAATGAAAAGTACATTTATGTTCTGTAAAGCCAGAACTGAGAAATCATCTCCACAAGCTACAATCACAACCTGGACTCAGATATATTTAACTTTGGTTGCTATCAGCAATCATGTTAACATCCAAAGATTAGACTTCTACACCAATAAATCCCAAACAAATAATGTTAATTTTTGATTCTCTCTCTTTTCCATTCCCTGCCTTTTTTTTAAACTGTACTCAGCTATTCCAATATGAAGAGGAATCATGTGGCTACATGTCAGTGAGTCTGAATTCACCAGCAGAAAGGTAAAAACAAAAATACATGAGTCTGAGATTATGATATTCCTCCAGAGAACACCTGCAAGACTCCCTAATTTTATTATAGTTTATTACCTTTCAGAAACATGGACTTCTCACTTTATCCTAATGGTGGCATTGCCAAAAAGGGGGAGTAGCCTTTTTAGGTTTAGAGGCAGAGTGAATTTATGTCCTCTCACTTTTTCATTAATAAAGCAGGTTGTTCTAATTTTTCAACTTTTTAAATACTAGAACAATGAGAAAGATGAGAAATCCACTAAATAACAAATATAAATTACTTGAAGCTAGTAGGAAATGTCCTACTCTGGAAATGTCTGAATTCCCACAGGATCATTTGAAGTAATGCAAAAAATCCCCATGACCTGAGTTTTCAAAATGAACAACTGCAAATGGAATGGTACCCATACAACTGAACATGGATATTTGTTCCTGTCAATATAACCAGCTTACAAAGCATCACATTTATCATGTTTGATTCCAGATAATACTGGCATATATTTTACTGAACTGTAACAATGAACATTGTTTAGCCAAAACACCTCATTCAATCATGTACCAAATATATCAGGCAATACTGTCACCTGCTGAAACATCTGAACAGTTGGAGAGTAAGCCCGTATGGAAAGTGCAAACTTCAACAGATTGATTTGCAAATTGGATAAAAATTGTCCTGCTTTCTTCAAGATTAAATTGTAATAGGAGTACTCTGAATCTGTTGAAGAGAGAAGAAAAAGACAAGACAAACTTTTAGTATTTAGCCCTAAATTATGTGGCATCTCTACCTACACTACATAATAAACAAGTACTAATGCCATGCTGCTTGGCATTCAAAAGTCTTCGGTGTTGTCCACTAATAACTGTTTCCTTTCTTACAAATCCAGAGGCCTAATAACACAAAAAACAAAACAAAACAAAAAAACCACCAAAAACAAAAAACAAAAGAGAGTTCAATAGCACTAGTTAATATTGAAATTATTTTCAGCAATATCAAAACCCACTCAAAAAACCTATACAGAGAGGCCTGAATAGAACATTATTTTACAAATAATTTCCTAACATTTCATTTTGAAACACTCCAACCACACAAATTTCATAAATAAAAATCTTCTAAAGGTGTCATCCTTTGGTACTCTCACATATTCTATTTCTTCCTTAAAAATATATGATAAACAAGAGTATGAGAATGGATACAATATGTGAGCTTCCCCGCTCCTTGCATATCTTGTATTTTCAAAGTTAAAATTAAGACTCTGAGTAAGAAGGTAGGTGGATGGTGTCTGGGAATGACAAAAGTGATAATACAGAACATTGGTTGGAAATAATTAACGTTCAATTCTCATTCTAGAGGCATACTCAATTTTCATAACTAAGCAGCTTCTGTCCTCTCATTTTCTTCTTTTACAACCTGTAGTGGTTGTAAAAAAAAATCTTTTGCTCTCAAAGCCTCTAGTATCTTCTTTCTGCCTTCTCTTCCTTAAAACTCATTATTTAGAAAGGCTCAGTTTGCTGCAATTCACTAGAAAAAAACCACTAACATTAGAAAAGTATATAATCTGAATTTCAAGAAAGCTCCTTCCAATGAATTCTATGTGATGTCCTGGTTTCAGCAGGGGTAGAGGTAATTTTCTTCCTAGTAGCCGGTACAGTGCTGTGTTTTGGATTCAATATGAGAATAACGTGATAACACACTGAAGCTTTAACTTGTGACTAGGCAGTACTTACCCTGAGTCAAGGACTTTTCAGTTTCCCATGCCCTCCCAGCACAGAAGTGCACAAGAAGCTGGAAAGGAACACAGCCAGGAGAAGCTGACCTGAACTGGCCAAAGGGTCACTCCATACTGTGGAATGTCACGCTTGGTGTACAAACTGGGAGAGTTGGCCGGGAGTTGTCAATCTCTGCTTGGGGACAGGCTGGCCACCAGTCAGTGGGTGATGAGCAATTGTATTGTGCATCACTTGAGAGAAGTTCTATCACTCTCTTTTTCCTGCTATTATTATTATTATATTTCAGTTTATTTCAATGATTAAACGGTTTTTACCTCAACCCACAGGTTTTGCCTTTTCCTAATGCTCTTCCTCATCCTACTGGGGAGGACAGAGAATGGACATGTGCTGCTTAGCTGCTGGCTGGGGTAAATCCATGACATGTAATTGTTACTGTCTTACACAAAATTCAATGGATGAAAAACCTATCTGTGTTCTCTACACCTACACATAGCCTAGCAGAACCCAAATGGCAACAAAGCCGGTGAAGGCTCTCAAGAACAAGTGCTATGAGAAGCAGATGAGGGAGCTTGGAATGTTTAGCCTGGAGAAGAGGAGGCTCAAAGGAGACCTTATCACTCTCTACAACCACCTGAAAGGAGGCTGTAGCCAGGTTGGGGTCAGCCTCTTCTCCCTGCCAAGTACCGACAAGACAAGGGGAAATGGCCTCAAGCTGTGCCAGGGGAGGTTCAGGTTGGACATCAGGAAGAATTCTTTCACTGAAAGGGTGGTTGAGCATTAGAATAGGCTGCCCAGGGAGGTGGTGCAGTCACCAGTCCTGGAGGTGTTCAAGAAGTGACTGGACGTGGCACTTCGTGCTATGGTTTAACTGAGTCAAAGGTTGGACTCAGCCTTGGAAGTCTTTTCCAACCTTAATCATTCTATGATTCTAAATGAGATAAATTTGGCTTCACACATTCAAAACATTGAATATAAAAATTTGGAAGCAACAAATCCTTCCAGATTTAAAATTTATTCCAATAACTGTATCTTCAATTTTTCAAATTTTCTTCAAATTATCTCCACAAAAATAAAATTAAACCTGAAATTCCCGCCTCTCCACCTAATAACATCCTATTAAAGACAATGAAGAGCCATTAAATATGTAATTCTAAATATACTACCTCAATAAAATATTTTTTACCACAGGTCTTTAATTTTTTTGGTTCACAAATTTCATCTGTGCTTTCACTGGTGTATTTAAAACAGCTGACTTTATTTCCTGGAAGACGATTACGATGATGATGAATTTAATAAGTAAAAATAAAAAGGATGGTTTTTTATCTGCCTTGACAAAGCAGATAAACATCTGCTTTGGATCTATCTATCAAATCATCCACTCCTACTACTTCAACTTCTATAACACTGTTGGCTTCACAGTGTTATAGAAGTTGAAGTAGTAGGAGTGGATGATTTGATAGATAGATCAGATAGATAGATAGATAGATAGATCCAGTTAGAATACAACTGTACTTTGAACTTCAAGACACGTGAATTCATGCCAAATGCTATGAGCTTCCTAATGCAAACCAAATTTTTAGAGTTTATTATATACACAGAATATTCTGAGATGGAAGGAACCCACAAGGATCCTCAAGTTCAACATTACAGTGAACTTAAGTGGACTCTTAAAGCCTGTACATGGATTGAACCTGTGACCTTGGTGTTATTAGCACCGTGCTCTAACCAACTGAGCTAATTTCAGTTAATCAGAACTATGGTTTGAGCATTGCAAATTATTTTCACATAGTACCAAATCTTTTAAATTTGGTACTACCTGCCCTCCAAGTTCATTTTAAAATTGCCAAAAGAGTAGAATTCATAGTAAGTTTCTTAGGATGTTACAGGGAATCACAAAGAACCAGACTCTTCTGGTTATAAAATCCTTTACGACAGCATATTACTTCTAAATCATTAACAGAGTCAATTTAAAAGTAAATGAGAGACCACATTAACAGTATACAGCTCCAGACATCTGAAAGCACCTGAGAAGCTCACTCTGAAGATGCCTTAATTTGTCTGCTGAAAAACTCTCTCAACTCCTGTAGCCAAATTGATTAGACTGACTACAGCAAGAACTGAACAGCCAGTGAAGCAGACTCACATTTAAATGTTGACATTTACTATCCACAACTTACAGCAGTATCTTTTATCACAGGCAAGTTAAACATAATTAAAAGAGACAACCAGGGCAATCACAAAAGATAAAGGAAGTATTATAGCACAGATCCTCAGACCTCATGCACACACAGCACAAAATTAATCTGAATATATGCTGGTAACCCACAAGAGAATTCAAAGTACTGAGGCACAGGAGGTAGGGAGAGTATATGTAAGGGACATAATCAATCAGAAGAACACAGTGTGTTGGAATAATTACTTGGTGGGGTGGATGTATGAAGATTGTTCCAAGTGCATAGACATGAATATCTGGATCCACAAATCAGCTACAGAATTAGAGATCTCAGTGAACAGCAGTTCAGGCAATCAGTGGCCAGTCAAATCTCTGTGCCATCCAAGCAAGATGCCAGTAAAGAGGGAATACTTTATTTTATTGCATTATTAGTATAGAAATCAGTGTGTGAAACTGATTCCTCTGGAATCTTTAAGGTTTATACATACATAAAAAAAATTTCTTTAATTTAGTTGTGAGTAATGTGTAGTCTTCTAAATTGCAAAAAAAAAATTGCATGATGGTTGTTTATATGAAATATACAGTTACATTTTCTTCAGAGAAAATTGCTTTCATAGAGAAAATATGTTTGCATGTTGGTTTTGTTTTGGTTGTTAATATATATTTATGAGGCTGCTGAAAATTCAATATATAAACTGAAGCACTTGGGAAGACAGTAAACACTCAAGTGATAATTAGTCAGCAGGGAACTGGCTACTTACTTTCCCTCAGTGATCACAAATTAACCTTTAGGGGTAAAAAAACAGCAGCAAGTTTAAAATGCCATCTTCAGGGTTTTTTAAGTGCTGGTTTTGGTATGAAATTTTTGCAGCTTTCATTTCTCTATAACATACCTGCAGCTCAAAATAGGATCATCTGCCTTTCCTAATATTTCACAAGCTTGGCAGAAAATATGTTGCCTATGAAGTAGATACAAACAGTGTTGTCCAAGTTCCCGGAAGACATTAATTCAATACAGTGTATCCCATCATTAACTTTTTTATGTTTTCCATATGGTATAATCAAGATGCTGCCAAGGTTGATTTGAGTTCATGTTACAAAGGAAAAAAGTTTAAACCATCAAATACATCACTAGACTAAATGTTTCACCAAATTCCATGTAGATAATTCCTACCAAATCCATTAAACTGCTACAAATATCACAGCTAAACAGACCATTAATAAACCTAATTCACTAATGCTAAATATTTTAAATTAGCAAATTAACAAGAGATGATGATTATTCTAAATTTAAAACAACTCCTGAGAACTGATTTAAAAAAAAAAAAAAACAGATTAAAAATAATCCAAGGGAGGATTTAGAAGAAAAAAAGCTAGCTACCTTACTTGATTTTTTAAGTTGCCTTCTAGCTTTAACACTTTACAAATCTTCTGAAACATTAAACTGTATGTTGGGATACAAGTCTATCATTGAATTCCTTTATAAATCCAGATTTTCAGCTTCAAATCTAGGAATTCTTTAGCTTTTACGAAAATGTTTCTATTTAGAAAAACAAACAAACAATGTGTTAATTTCCTGCTTATTCATCCTGTCTACTCTTGGCATCACTCAGAGAATAACTGAAAAGTCAATTGCCTCAACCAATCCTTTTTCAGCCAGATCTTCTAATTTACTGAAGCAGTTGTTGCTATATCAGTTTTAACACATCACGACCACCCCTCTACATCAATCTGTCTTGACATGCAGCAGTTAAGACAGAACTCATATTTCACACCATACAGAGGACCAGCTTCTCCTCAGACGTTATGTATTACACACCTCACTGTAAAGTGTGCCACTGCAGTCTTGCTGTACCAGACTCCTCACTCAAGCTAAGCAGTTTCTTGTAAACATCTAATGTAAACTTCCTGTTCATGAAGAGCATCCATTTCCTTGGATTAAGACTACCCCAACTACAACACAACTTTTAGGAAAATCCTTTGGTGCCAGAACTTCAAAATCTCCTGCATTATTCTCACAGGTATGTGTTGGCCATACAGATAAATATACACATCAACTACTCAACATATCTAATTAAAGTAGTATTTTAGTACAGTCTCAAGGTTGCCAACTGCCAGCATCTAAACAGTTCATTGGCATGACAGGTCATGGAGATCACCCTACTGTAATTTATTTATTCTCAATCACAGAATTTATCCAGGTGAAGTAGGTATTTAACTAACAGCTAATTTCAACAGACATCTGTGTCACTAATAATAAATGTCATTAAAGCTTTAAACCCCTTGGAAAGTGTGTCTAAGCAAGCAAAAAAGAGATGGCTGATAAAAAACCTCTGACACATCATCTAATATAGCAGTCTTATCTGAAGGCAATACCAACTGCATCTAAACCACTCACAGGAAAAAAAAGAGTAAGTTAAAAGTGACTTCTGGAGGTCACCTTATCCAAACTGTTACTTAGAGATATAATTGCAAGGCTTGACTAGGCTGCTCAAGGTCTGATGCAGTAGAATTTTGCATTATCTAAATTAACAGATTACAGAACCTCTTGGAGCAGTGTTTTAGTGTTTACCCAATCCCATGGTAGAAACATTTTCTCTAATATCTAACCACAACTTCCATAATTCAACTTCTGCCCTTTGCTTTTTTTTCATACTGCTGTACCTTCATGAAGGGCCTGGTTCCACTTCCTTTGCACATTTCCCTATTAGGAAACTGAAGATATGAGGTCTCTCCTGACTCCTTTCTCAGGTTCATTCACAGTTCTCTCAGCCTTTCCTCAGAAGTCTGCTCCACCTCCCTAAACATTGCAGAGATCCTCACCTAGATTTGCTCCAATGATGGACTCTTGCCTTTCTTTTCACAGGGAGCCCCAACATTCCAGATTCAGTCTTACAAATGCCTCATACAGTGGAACAAATACTCTTTGACCTGTTGGATGCCCTCTTGCTGCTGCAAACTGGCATGCAGTCAGCCTTCTCACTGTTTGCAAGGATCCCCATTCTGTCTCTCAAAAAAACAATTCTAGTCAATCAGTGTTGTCCTGATTTTTAAGATTTTCTAAGCCTTCTGATGTTTGCATTCTTGTAGCAAACTTTCTCACACACTCTCTGTAAACAACTTATTGTTTTGCATTCTTTTATAGAGGAGGAGAAATTTGATGGACTGTTGGTTTGTCCAGTGCCATTGGAGAGGTGGCACTTTCACACTCCAATCCACTGTCACCTTTAGAAATCTATAAATGTTGGAGTCAGAAAATAAACTTTTTTTCCTGCCTTGAGAGCAGCAGCATGTCTGCGTTCTGTTGTCTTGTGTGCCATAGTGACAAATCAGCACCAAGATTATGCTGTTGATGAGATTATTCCAGCCCACGTGCAGGGCACAGGGAGTCTCTAAAGTGCCTTTGCTGAATTTCACAGTGTTTCTGTTGGCCTGTCTCTCCAGCCTGCCAAGGTCCCTCTAATTACAGTCCTACCTTCCACATTCTCCTCCCAGTTTTATGTCATTCCCAACCTTCTGGAGGGTGTAACACATGCCACTGTCTTGTGGGCTGAAGAAGTTCTTAAATGGCATTAGCCAACAGCACTTGCCTCAACAAATGCTACTAGCAGCTGACCACAGGTCAAATTCTGCACCTACTTCCATTTTCCATGTCCCCATGCCTTATACAGGATGGATTTTAGCAGCCTTCACCACCTGGGCATTCTGTTCTTAGTGACTCTCTAGTTTTGTATCTACTTCTGACCTTGGGGTCATTGTCTCACAGAAATTTTTGGGTGGTTTTTTTTTCATTAAAATCATGGCTCATTGTATGTTTTCTGCTTGTACTTTTTCCATTCTAAAGAAACAATGAGGAAAACACAGCGAGACAGTAAAGTCAAACATCACATTTTACTCAACATAAAAGCACACCATGGAATCAAGAGCAGCAAAATTATGTTTACCGTGCGAGTCCCTGTTCCCTTCCTAGTAATCTTTTAAGTCTACTGGCTGCTTGGGGCACTGCTGAGCACTCAAATAACATCACCAGATGCACATTTTCAAGTTGTATTCAGTCAGTCACAATTGCTGAAACATGTTGTTTCTCAAATTCTCTCTCCCATATACATACCAGAAATATTTTTCATGTATCTGCACTTCTCACTGTCATTTTCTGCATGATCTTTCTACAATTTGTTAGCTTATGACTATTAATTTAACATTCGATTCCCCTTCTTCCAGTGGTACTGTTAGGTGCTCACACTCACCTAAAGAGTTGTACTGTTCTGTAAATAACGAGCAGCATGAAGCAGCATTAATTTGAAGTCTTTTTCACCTTGTTCATCTGTTGATCTACCAAGCAGGTCTAATACAGCCCAACCTGGTGTAAAGCACCACGAGGATCCCAGTTTCTCATTATCATGGACTTTTCTAGTAAATTTCTCTCTAAGGTTTCTTCTGGGGTGGCTTTGTATGTTTCTTTTGCTGGATTATATGCTTTGGTCTTCTCTCCAAGTTTCTGACAACTTAATAATCTTCTGTCTAATCATGCAAGGCTTTTTTAGTCCTATTTTGTCAGTAATAAACCTTTACTCTAAAACATCAGTATTGATGCTAGAAAACAGTCTCCATGCTATGTACAAGTATTAAACCTTTTCTGGTAACTCTTTTAATTTTTCCTTTAGCATTTCCTAGCACTCTCATTTTAGTTATTTGTGTGATTTTATACCCTTGAAGCATCCATCTTACAGAAAACATGAAGTCTCAATATCCTATAAGCTCTTGGCAACTCATGTAAGCAGGCAGGTATCTTTAATCTTAACACTTCTGTTCCATATTGTAAGAGCAGTTCAGTCCTTCTCGTCTTCCTTTCTTTTTTTTTTCTAACTCCTCTGCAAGTATTGCTCTTAGGGAAAATTTTGCTAAAACTTTCTGAAAGAAACCTACCTAGTAAGCAATAATGGAAGAGTCAGGCATGACCTGCCCGGTATTAATTAATGTGTTGTGCCTCAAAATTAAATACAGCACAAGAAAACATATTAAAAACCAGCATGCTGTTTAACTTACCTCCTTGCTTGTAAACTGTTAATTCCCGCACAGTTTCCAAGAACTGCCAAAACTTCTCATTACCATCTTCTGCAATAAATTCACTGTTTAAAAATAAAAATTAATTGTCCATAGGTTGATTTTGTCCAAAGGTGTACCACAGCAAAAACCTTGAGTTGTTTAAAATAATAAATACCCATCAGCAACCGAATGTTATATATCCAATGACTAACAACCATCTCCAGAGCATAAACACTGAATTGAGCTGTATTTTGGTGAAAAGATATTTTGAACAAAGTACTATCATCCAAACTCAACAATCAGAGCTGTAAAGCATGCAGACTTTTCTCTTGTTACAGAAAACCCCCAAAATGTTCACTTTATTTTTCCACAGATATTCCAATATACACTTATAACTTAAATCAATTCAGTACACAGATTTTATTAAATAGTTGCTAACTATACAAATAAAAACACAGTCTCTGTCAAGTTATAGCTTTTCATTAAATTACAGGCTTTCATCGATGACATCTCCTTTGCATGGAAGGAGACTCAATCTTTGAAATACTTTCAAATACAGGTTAATCTTTACAAACCATAAAAGGTAGGGCTTACTTTATACTAAATACCATCCTTCCTTTTTTTTTTTTTTGTTTCCAAACAGAAAGAGGCAAAATTTTGGTTAGATATACATAAGAAATTCTTCACTGTAAGAGTAGTGAGGCATTGGATCAGGTTTCCCAGAGAAGCTGAACATGACACATCCCTGGCAGCGTTCAAGGCCAGGCTGAATGGGGTTCTGAGCAACCTGGTCTAGTGGAAAATGTCCCTGTCCATGGCAGAGGGGTTGGAACTAGATGGTATTTAAGGTCCCTCCCAACCCAAACCATTCTGTGATTCTATGATTTACAGGTAACATTTCTATGATTTGTGGTTTTCCTTACAGGAACATCAGCTGCTTTCACTCCCCCTGCTTATGTCCACCAAAAAGTTTCATTTGCTAGCATGACTATATTGTTTTCTAATCTTTACTTTGGAAGTTTGCCTCTCCTTTGATTACAGAAGCTTGCGGTTCTGCCCTTCATGGGTGTTCTCCAAACAGCAGCAAGTAAGTTCAAAAACAAAACAAATTTAAACCAAATGGGCAGAGGAGCCACGAGCATCTAAAACTGGAAAACATTTTCCCTTTCTATTGTGTATCCCAGAGTGGTTTGAGCTGGAAAAGACCTTAAAGACCATGTGATTCCAGTCCCCGCTATGGGCAGGGACACCTCCCACTGGAGCAGTTTGCTCCCAGCCCCATCCAGCCTGGCCTTGAACACTTTCAGGGATGGAGCACCCACAACTTCTCTGTGCAACCTGTTCCAGTGGCTCATCACCCTCACAGTAAAGAATTTCTTCCGTACATCTAGTCTAAACCTGCTCTCAGTTCGAAGCCATTCCTCCTTGTCCTCTCACTGGGAAGAAAGGCTCCCTGCCCATCTTTCTTGTAGGCTCCCTTCAGGAGACTGAAATTAGGTCACCCCAAAGCCTCCTCTTCTCCAGGCTGAAGTTATAATTACAAGTTAACAATACCTTTTAAAAGTATTTCACCGTGTTTCACTCTCATAAACTCACATCTACACTAGTACCTTTATAATAATTAACGTGCAAACTACTTGGGGGCAGAAGATGTTACCCAGCGGAAGGCAGGGAGTGTGTAATTGGCCATTCCATATCCCCGACCCAGCGACCTGCACTACGCCCGAGCAGGTTAAATGCGGAGCCGCCCGCACAGCCCCTCACGGCGCGGGGGAGCCTGGCCAGCCTCTCCGAGGGGAGAAAGCAGTTCAGCCTCACATCCAAAAAGTACTTTAACACACCCTCCGACAGAGAGAAACGCTGCCAGCCCTCCTTCCCGCTCAGCGGAGGGAAAAGGGGGTCCCTCCGCCCTCCTGTTCCCCAGGAGGCAGCCGGGACAGGGCGGTGCTGGCAGGACAAGCAGAAGGAGAAAGAAGAGGAGGAGGAGGCTGCACGCACCTCGCCTCCAGCAGCAGCGGGGTCGCCGGCCACTTCGCCGCCAGGCGGGCGGTCACGGGCTGTGAGGAGGAGGCGGGAGCGGCGCCGCAGGGGCACGGCCGGGCGCCCAGCAGGGCGAGCAGCAGCGCCGGCGGCAGCAGCGGCGCCCAGCCCGCCATCAGGAGCAGCGGCGCGCGGGGACGCCCGGCCCCGCACGGCCCCCGCCGCGCCCCGCCCACGCAACCATGCCGCTCTCCTACTGGCTGCGCCGCGCCCTCGGCGTTGCGCTATTGGTCGGCCCGGAGGCCAATCAGCGGCTGACGGAAAAAAAACATAGCGGGGCGGCCGGCGCCGTGACACGCGGCGCCAGGAGTGCGCAGGCGCAGAAGCGGCGCTGCCGCTCCTCTGTGCCCTGAGGCGCGTCTGACCCCAACCCGTATGCCGGCATCGGGGCAGTCCCGTTATTTTTAACATTTTTTCTTATTTTTTTTAGGTTTCAGGTTGTTTAGTGCAAGTGTGTGGTTAACGTAGGGTGGCGGTGGCTGCAGGAAAGGCATGGCTGTGACCAGGGGCTGCAGCCGCCTGCCCTGGCGCTGCCCCTGCTCCGCTGGCCGTGTCCTGGCGGGCTGCTCTGCCTTCAGCCTACGAACAGCAAAGTCCTGCTCTGGGTGGGCAGCTTCACACATAATAGACACATACGGTTGTTCCTCTGAGAGAAAGGCATTTAATTTCCCCTTCCTCCAAGTTTCCCAAATTTTGACGTGTTTTTTTCCTAGCTGATTTTTTTTTTTCTCAAGAAGCATGAGCTTCACAGGAGCTCTGCCTTCTGCCTAGCTTACCTTGGAATTTCCAGACTCGTGTTCTCTATTTTCTATTTTCTTCCTGTGTTCAAAATCTCCGAAGTTCATTTCATTTCCTCAACAAAGCTGCTACATTCCCTCAGTTTTCCAGACCTAAGAGAGTTTGGTGCTGCTGGGGCTGTGTTTTGGGATGCTAATACAGAGCAGCTCTGCACAGTTGTTCATTGGAGGAAGAATCTCCCAGCTGTATTAAAAATAGGGGGCATTGCCTTTTCCAAGATGTGACTCATGGAACTCGAAGCTGAAACCTGGAATGTCTTACTGCTGCATACACTTTAATTTCTTTTGCACACAGTCATCTCCTGACTGCTCGAAGCTGCTTTGTGGGTGGTGGGAGCCAGTGAGGGCATAACTCCAGGGAGAAGGCGATGGATTTTATAGTTCGGATGGCTAGTGCTCATCTCAAACTATGGTACAGGAACTTGCCTTCACAGAATGCTTGTACTTAACATGCTTCTGGGTCTTTATAATGTTAAAGTATGAAAAATACCTCCTGAGGGGCATTCATATATAAATTCATTCTAGGGCCTTTGTGGTTGATCTTTTTTGGACTTATTCACACAAATTTGTGCTGTTACAAGACCTCAGATAACTTCCAGCTACCACTGTGTCACATCAGTGATGCCAGTGTTAATGTTAACAGGTTAAGTAAACCTTACCTAAAATTGGTACATACACCTCTGCAGAAATAATGAAAACCACAGGAGTATTCATCTTGGTTTATGTGTAAGGCCATTAGAAAAAAAAAAAATTAAAAAAAATCAGCATGTTTTCTATGGAGAAGGGCTGTGAAATGAAGCTAAGCAGCTTTAATTTCTTTCATATTGACAGTTCAGGGGTTGCTGCTGGTAACAGGGATGGCAAGGCCAGTGTACTGTATGGATGAGTAATTTTGGTTCCCTTGTCTTTCTGTGCTAGTAACCCAGGTATGGGACCAAACTCTTCCATCCATAGAAAGTAAGTGCATGTGTGGTTAACTGATAAAATACACTTCCACAACTCCCTAGCAAAGTTCAAAATACTTTTGTTGAATGTATAAGAGCTCATGCAACACTTCTTCTGCACAGGGCATAGCTGGTTTATATTGACCATCTACCAAAAAACATGACAGCCCAAGTAATCCTATAGTTAAAGGAGTTACAAGTTGGGTTTTTTAATGTTTCTTCAAGCAATACTGAGATGTACATAGCACATTCCCCATGTATATATATTTATCATGCATTTTTCATATCTCCATGTGATACAATGTGATGATGAATGCACTCACCTTACCTTTATCTATCAATTCCTTTTCTATATAAAGTTGCTATGTTATATTTTGTTTTATATTGATATTGAACAGCCTGCTATTGTAGCTTAAATGTAAACTCCTAAGCTTGTACTTTTTTCATCTTGAGCTGTGACAATTTATGATTTGCCGTACAAGAAGGTAAATAAAATCTATTGGGACTGGCTATGGAAATATAACTAGCTTTGAATTCAGTGGCAAGATAAAACAGTATCTCTGAATCAAAGATCTGATCATTAGTCTGTGGTGCACTACAGAAAACAGCTAGTCCAGTAGTTTTCTTGAGAAAAGATCCCTTCTGCTTAAATACAGAAACCTGTGTTAGACAGAAAGAGTCTCTCTGCTGAAATATCTCTGTTTCTCATTTGAGTTATTGTTTTATTAGGGGCCTTGAATTTATGATCATAGATAGGCAAAATGAAGTTGGAAGTAACTTCAGAAGGTCTTTAGTCCAGCCTCCAGCTCAGAACAAGGTTAGGTCTGAGGTCCAGTCAAGTGTTGAAAAAAAAATCCAAGGCAGGCACCTGCACAACCTTTCTGGGCAACCTAATCCATTGCTTAAGATGCAGTTTGGATTGCTCCTTGGAAAGAAATACCATGTTGTAAGAGAACATTGCATTCCTTATAAAAGCTTTTGCATATTTATCAGTTTTTCCTTTGCTTTGTTATCTTAACTACATTCTAGCCACGAAGAGCTAGTACACACTTTTAAAAAAATCTGTTTCTGTATATTTGAGAAAAGCAGATTTTAATCTGTTAAGAAAAATGCAAACCTAGAAGATGGAGAGCAGACTTAATCTTCATTTCTACAGCAGAATTTTATTTAATTAGGTATTTCAAATAACACTTGGCCATTCTTGTACATACATTCCATATATATATGTGTGTATGAAAAAACCTCTTAGTTTTCTGAAACCATTTTTCAGCAGAACAGAAAAACAATTAGACCCAAAATTTAAAATTATTCATATCGCAGCTGTGCAAATAGGAATTGATTATCATAGCAGTTTCAGTGTGAATAGAGGGAGTGATTAATGAATGCTTCTCAGTAAGATGCAAATGTTTTGTAAGTCACAGTAAGCTATATCTATTTTATAGAAACAGTAGCAATAAGTAAAAAGAAGTTGAGCTTCATCAGCGTATTCAGTTAGCTGGAAATAAAACTTTATTTTCTTAACAGATTGAAAACAATTTTCATGGTGAAAGGCTCCTTTTCTCCCTTACTTGGAGGTAATGTAAATGTCAAACACTAATCAAATGATACTCCTGTTACATGGTTATTAACTGGTGGCCTCCTGAGCAGTAGCTGCTGGCATCCTTTTATCTTGTGTGAGATTGGAGGCCAATCTCTTCAGAACCTGTCAAAGTCACTACTATGACAGGCATTTGAGGTGTTTCCCTGAAAAGACTAAGGATGCTGTAGTGCATGCATTTTTGCCCATTCCTTTATAGACCAGCCATGGTTATTTGATTAGCATATCTCAATATAGTGTTATTCTATAGTGTTATTCTGGAGCAGACCATGCGAAATATATTTAATAGTCTGTTAACTTTTCATTTTGATTTACAGGGATGGGCCAGTGAAAGAAGAGGTGATGCAGAAGTAAGATAAGCCTGGTTTTTACAGCTCACAGAATCTGCTCAGTGGCAACTTTCTAGCAATGAGAATTTATGCTGCTTTGCCATGCCCATGCATACAGCTGCAGTGATAGTAAATGGCTTGCTGCCAGCATGCTTCTCTTTCCAATTTTTACTGAAAAGAAAAAAAAAAGGAAAAATATAAAAAGGGAAACTGAAGAAACTATTTTGCTTTGTGAAATAAACATAGGAGTTACAGCCTCTTATTTAAAATTATCCACCTCAGATATCTGTAGAATATACTTCCTGGACCAGGTCAATAAAGTTTTGTAGTTTCTTACAAAACTCTGGGCATGTCTGTGCTGTGTAGTGGAGAACAGTAGAATGGTTCTAGTGGGGAATGCAGCTCCATTTGGATACACCAGCTCAAGTTCATAAGCAATGCCACTGCTCTGCTGTGCCAACAGTGTACTTGTATTGATTTTTGTATTGCCTCAGCTCCTACCTTGCCAAATCTGAGCAACTAACTGCACCAGTGGATAAAAGCAGGGCTTATCTACAATGTTGCAGGGTTTTCCTGAGTTTGTCTGTGCTAAATCTTAGTTTATTATTCCTGGGTCAAGCTCATCATGTAGCATGAGCTGGCACTTCTGATGTCAACTAACAATCTTGGTTGTTGACTGTCATGTGCTCATAATTAATCTCTTATTTACAATATGCTGTGAGGTTCTTGGGTGTTGAAAAAAAGTACATTTTTCTTTCTTTCTCTAGTTGTAAGTTGTGAATCCATGTATCAGTGAAAGGAGAATAAGTGGTGTATGCTGATGATATATAATTTAGCCTAAAATGGACAATAAGGTTATTAAATCACCATTGTTGATAATTCAAATAATAGCCACATACTTATATTTTAGATCTGATTTGTCACATGCAACTGTTTGGGAGATTATGACTTCAGAAGAGAATATATTTATAAATAATATGCATGAAGTTGTGTATTTTTACTTTAACTGGGAAGCTGGTATGTGCAATGAAATGCCTCGGGACAATTCTGGCCACATAGTGCCACACCAGCACCAAAAGAGACTTTAGTGTGAAGGTATAGGTGTATTCACTGAGAAAATACACTATTTCCCAGAATAGGGTACTAGGATTTGAACTGTAGGCCTATCATGTAGGGATAAAATAAAAGCTATTGCTACATGCAAGGTGGCAAATATAAAGATAAAATGTACCTGTACAACAAAGTATATAAATGATTTTTCCTTTTTAGTCAGATCAGTGAGCAGAGTTCTGAATACTTTCCAGAATGCCTAAAAAAATGTAAATTGGGAAATTAGCCAGGGAGTCCTGAATGTGCACTCAACCAAGTCACCTTTGACAGAAGCGAGGACTGCAGAGCCATGACGTCCTGTCTACTTAAAGCCAAGTGCAGTTCTTTGAACAAACTCTTCTACCCTTTTTAAACCGTGTCAGAATTGCAATTGTATTTGACAGCAGCTCCTGGCTCAGGCTGAAGTTCAGACTCAGCAGAAACCATTGCCTTGCAGGCGGCATGGGCTCTTGAAGAGGTAACTTGTGCAGTGCTGCCTGTTCCTGGCTCTGCAGGGAGCAGCATTCGGGTCACGGCAGAGCTGGGTGCCACGACCTGCTGGCTTGCAGACTTTGTGTGACTGAGCAGCTGGCAGGACAAATCTTGTGTTTATTCCTCACTTCCCATGGAATGTCTTGTTAGTGCACCTCTAATGCAGGAACAAAGACTATAATGCACTTCTTGAGAGAATCACAGACTCATAGAATAGTTTGGTTGGGAGGAACCACCGAAGATCATCTAGTCCAATCCCCTCTGCCATGGGCAGGACCACCTTCCACTGGATCAGGTTATTCAGATCCCCATCCCCATGGGCCTTGGATATTTCCAGGGATGGAGAAACTCCCACCTATTGTCCAACCTGTTCCAATGTTTCACCAAACAAAAATTACTTTCCAAACCTCTGTGCACTGTGTTGTTTTAATTTCAGTGGTGACATGGAATTACACCTGTCTTTTATGGTGCTGTGACCCTTGACTGGACAAGGTGCTGAGCAACCTGAGGTGACTTTGAAGCTGGTCCTGCTTTATTCATGAGTAGAACTAGCTGATCCTCAGTGCCCTCATCCAGCCTAAACTGTGTGGTGCGATTTGGTGTGCTACTTATACCAAACTTGCTTCGCATTAATATCTAAAGTTGCAGAAGTTGTAGGTTGCAAGCTGTGAAATTTCACCTAGATGTTTTGAACACATGTTATGGTCAAGTAAAAGAAGGCCCCAGAGCCAGTTCAAGTCAGAAGATTAGGAAATTGTAATCATCAGCAGAAGCTGCAACCTTAGAGAGAAGAAGAGAAATAGCTCATGTGGAGACTGTGAAGGGACCCAAGGAAGGACGGGAAGACCACGGTCAGAATCACAGAATCATGGAATGATTGAAGTTGGAAGAGACCTCTGGAGGTCACGTAGTTTCAACCCCCACTAAAGCAGGTTCACCTAGAGCAGGTGCACAGGATCATGTCCGGCAGATTTTGAGTATCTCCGCAAGCTCTCTGGGCAGCCAGTGTCAATGCTCTGTCACCCCCACAGTAAAGAAGCTTTTGCTCACGTTTAGATGGATCTTCCTGTGCTTCATGTTGATCCCCATGCTTCATCATGAGCTTAGTATTACTACTGGTCCAGTCAGTTGCATGAGGTGTTGGAAACTTTTAAGAGTATAATTGCTCAGTGATTTGTTCGGGGTCCTTTTTTGGGGGCACCCAGCTTAAGCTATAGCACTATTTATAAAAAGGACTTCGTTGAAGAGTCTCTTGTTGGCTTATTGATCTAATGAAAACCCTGTCAAACGCTGTTACGGTGGCTAGCATGTGTAATAGTTGTAACAACTATTCTGTGACTCCTTAGTGTAATTTACTTTAATTAAAAATTTTTGTAGCTAAAGCAAAACAGAACAAACTGGCTGCTTTATTGTGTGAAATGTGACGGATTTGTTTCCAGTAGAAGAAATTACAATGCTGCTTTTCTGGTTTTGCTGTGTCCTTTCTGTTGGTCTGTCCTTTTGTTAATGTTAGAGGCAGACCAGTAGATCAGTTTCTTGTCTCTCAGGGGTCATTTCAGCTCACTACCCAAAGTGAAAAAGAATACTTATGGACAAGTAATCTAAAGCTATTTTTTCCAGTAATTTATGCTCAATATCTTTAGAGGGAAGATAGAAATATTACTTTTGAATTATGCAAATTAATATTTTATGTCCTTTTCAGTTAATCTGACTATATAAAATTTTCAGTTTTTATGATTTACACACGAAGATAATTGCAATCCATTTTGTGAAGGCAGCTTTAAAAATCAATGTAAAAAATAACAGTTAAATGTAAATGAAAGAGAAACAAAAAGTGCTGCCACAAGCTATTACAAATATAACAAAAGTGAATTTATTGCTCAAGATTTTTATGACCTTCTGTTTTTAAACCATTAAGAAGGTCCTTCAAGTTTAATCCAAACTGGAGAAGACACATTCCCATGCACATACACATGATTTTCCAGGCAAATTTATACTAAAGGAACACTGTGAGAATTAAGGCTCCCAGAAAGAAAATAAAAATTATGATTCCCATATCTCTGAATTCAGCATGCTGTGTCCATCAATAAATTATAAAATGTGTGCTTTAAAATGTTCATAAACCATGGAAAAGTAAGGAATTACAGTTTGTTTAGTACTGGAACATACACATATAAATTAAATTCCAGATTTGTAATAGCTTCATATTCTTTTTCTGGCCCTATCCAGTCAAAAATCCAAGGGAGTGAAGTCCCCTCAAAAAAAGGTAGTCACTGAACACTTAAATGAAAAGTTGTGGTTTATATCTATATACAAGGTGATTAAAATATGCATATTTCTGGAGCTTTGCACCTGTGTATTGAAGTGATTGCACATAATTAGCAATGTGATTATCGAATATGTTTTCGCATGCCGCATATAATTAGACTTACAGAAACACACTACATTTAGAATATTTTAATGTAGATAAACTTTGAGGGCAAAAATGAAGTGTTGTTAAAGAAAAGAAAATTGTTTAACCCTTGATGTGCCAGCTGCTGCTACCTCTATCTCCTGTGTCCTTCTGCTGGGAAGAGCAGTGGGATGAGCTTTTCTCCCCTCTCTAGCACTGCTGAAGGAGCAATGTGCAGCTCCAAATTATGGGACACTGATGACACAGAAAAGAAGAAAAAAAGAAGGCAACAGGATTAGTGCTGGATGAATGCTATCTTGATGCATCCTCTTTTGAATAACTTTGTCTCTGAAATAAAATTATCCTTATAAATTAAATAAATTTGTCACAATTCTATGTGATTACCATACGGTATCCACACAGAATTAACACCCAAACTAAGGGAAAGTTATGTTTGTCTATTAAATTGTAATAGAGATAGGTTTCTGTCTGGAAAAAATGGCTTTAGTTTGGTTTCCTGTTATTCTTTTGTCCTGACTTCCTATATTAAATGAAGTTAAATCAGAAATACACTTCTTGTAGTGGTTATTCACATTTGATATACTGCTGTTCATACTATAATTTTGATAACTGGCAGTTGTCAACAAGAATTTACTATAGTATATTAGTCTGATAGACCTGGGCCTTCTGAAAGGATTAAGGTGAAATGATAGGTTTGCTCTGTGATACTAAAGAATGAAAAGTGAGATCCTGCCTGCTGGAGGCCCCAGCAAATTTTTTCAAAATAATCCTTCGAAGAGTCTTCCTTTAAAAAGAAAGTGCGAGCTTCTATTTTCCCCACAGTTTTGCTACAACTTTGGGATTCCAAACCACTTTATTAAAGGAATACAATTATAAGATGTCTGGACAACTTGCATCCTACTATTTCTTAGCAGTTGGGAGAGATTATGATAATTGTGCTAAAAACATCTGTATTTAGATAAAATGCATTTATAGCATGTGATTTTTTATGTTGTAAACATCAATTCAAATATTTTAATGCTTGTCAATTCTCAGTTCTACTTGCACAAAACTATGGAACAGGGTACAAGGTTGCTAATTATTTTACAGGTCAGATTCTGGTATTTCACTCACCACCAATGGTCTGCAAGCCACAGTGTGACTTCACTGCTGTAGATGATCTCTGTCTTCTCTTAGCAGTGCAATTCTTATTCTATTCCCGTTTTTCTTTTACTACAAGATGACATGCCGTGTTGGTAGTTTGTAGGTACATGCTTCTCACTGAACCACTTCAGTGTGAGGTGCCCTTAGACCTCTTGGCCAAACAAGCTGCTTTCACCAATCTGTATTTTGATTGCCTTTTTCTGACAGCCAAATAATTATTCCCTTATTTTTTGCCAATTCTTAATCTGAACACTCCAGCAAGCTTCACCTCAACTCTCCTTCTGAGTTTACAGTTTATCCTGGAACTTGTCACAGTGTTGAACAATTTTTCTTCCCTCTCATATTTCTTATGTAGTCACTTGTCTCTTGTAAATGGACTGCAAGGCAAACAGATAGTTCTGCTCAGGCTTAGGAGAGCTATTTTAGTCTTGACATTTGCTACCACACATTGCCATTGTAGGTTAAAATTCCTGGTTCTTGTGGTAGTTACAGTTCCCAACATACTTTAATCCAAGATTATAAGATAAATTAGTGCTAGATATGGATGTCTCAAACTGAGACTTCAAACTGAGCTTCTAACCTCTCACCTACAGTGCTAGTGAGTTTTCTGTGCTGTGACTATTGTAGGTTGGCCAGATTTGAGGTAATAGGAGTAATTCCGCTGCAGCCTCAACTGTGAAATAACTTAGATCCCTTCAGCATTAAACCTGAATTCCTCTCAGCCTTTTCCAGAAGTCCAACTGAACTTTTAACTGATGATGGGACCAGTATTTCACTGATTTTGGGGGGATAATTTAAAGAATAAATATTACCATTCTTATATATTATGAATACACAAAGAGAAAACATTAAGTCTCTGTATGGCCATAAGTTAGGGAAGAACCACTGATTACATGCCTTTAGGTGCTTACAGAATGATATTTAAATAAGAAAGAGCCAAGAAAAATCCCCAAAGAAGAGGACTGAATTATTCTAAAAATTCTCATAGCAGCACATTAAAAAGTGCAGTTCTTGAATTTAAACTTCAAAGGGTTCAGGTTGGCTTTCTGAAAAGAATCTAAGAAAGGTCTTGTATGAAATAGCAGCAACCCAGAAAGTGATAGCAGTTCTCAGCTTGCCGTTTTTCACCAAGGAGTTGGAGGTCAGTTATAAAAGAAAGGTTTAGACTTGCAGACAGCTGTGAAAGCCAGATAGGGGTGCTAGAAGTTGAGCCTGATCTACCGTTTGCCATGTTTTTTTTCCAGTTTTCTCCTGTATCCCACAGAGATCAGATGAAGGACTCAAAGATCATGTACTACAGAAATCTTTTTTTTCCATCTTGGAAAGGGAAAGTTCTTGGAAGATTTTTTGTTGTTTCTGTTGGGGCTTTTTCGTTTTGCCTTTTGTTTTTTGTGGGGTGTTTTTTTTTTTGGTGGGTTTTTAAAAAAATTATTTATTTTTATTTTTACATTACACCCAGAGACTGAAAATATTAAAAAAAAAATAAAAAAGGAGAGGGAATGTCTAGTGGATAATTTCTAATATTACTTCAGATTTTTGTCTCCGAAGACACTAAAGTTTCTAGACTACGTATGGAGTTGTGATAGGGATTTGGATCAAGATAAGTTATGCCTGTCCATGGCATATCTAGAAGTCTGTTTTGAAGGAAAAGACAAGATATGGCTTTCATAACTTTGAAAACCTCAGTAATTTCACTTCTAAGCACAAGCAGAGATAGTTGGATAAGTGAAGTTTGATGGGCCCTTGCAGATTAAGAGCACCTGAAAAGAAGCAAAAGGGTTTTGTGTGATGGCCGGAGTAAGAAAATGCTTCTGTGACGCTTATCACCAGGTGGCAGTATTGCACAGTCTTGCAATTCCTATACATTGCCGTATGAGCCGTTTTGGGGTCCTGGTGGGAATGTTGATAGGGGTATTTGTTAGTTTTTGTTAGGCAGGAGGAAGCATGCACCAATTTCAGAAGAGCTGCATCTTTCTGTGTATTGACCTCCATGATCAGAGAGGAAGCTGCAATATGAAAACTTGGGTGTTGACTTCTTGGACACCCTGATCTTTAAACAAGGGAGTTTATCACATCCTGCTAGACTGTTCTTTACTAGGGAAACCAAAACACCATATGAAAATGCAGCAGCGATATCTTTCACATGGTTGTCAGAGTGACTGAGTCTGAAGCATCTCCATTTGGACCCAAATGTGGAAAAATATGTATGGATATAATGCAGGTGACATGCCTTTTATCTGTAATAAGTACCCAAAAGCTTCTCTACATTCTAGATATTGCATCATAAATATTGCAGGATTCAGAAGGCTGAGGGCTGGAAGGAATCTGTGGAAAAGGAATCCCTTTTCTTTCTAAGGCAGAAACAAAACTACGATTTCGTGTGTCCTGTGAAACGCTTTCCTCATGTTGTCTCCATGTTGCAGATTCTGATTGTAGATAGCATACACAAGCACCCTGTGTTTAGGATTTGGGATTACAAAAAAAGAACCCTGCATTTCATACTCTTTGCTTTCTCCCTTTGGCTGCTTGTCATTTGATATTGCATCTCTCAATAACTGGAATATTTCTCACTTCACTCAAAGTATCTTCCCACTCACTGACTCTATCTGGCCACATCATAAAGCCACACACATCTTTTGAATGGCCACAGCAGCCAGAGGCCCTTTGACTAATTTGCTTATCATCATCCTTGTTTTAGTTGGGATTATAGCTCCCTGAGTTACTCTCCATTGTCTGGGCAGTGGACTCCAGCAAACCCATGTGCAGCCTTACATGCCAGAGATTTTCTTTGCTAGTTAAAACACTGTAACTTCCAGCTGAGTTTTGTAAGTGTAACTTGGTTATGCCACAGTACAAAATGCAAGAGGGTGAACACAAATTTTTTCTGGCTTAAATTGAAACCTGTAAATGCTCAGCAGTGTTGTCTCCATTAGTAAATTAAACACGTTCAGAAACTGTCTTGGGTACTGACACCAAATAGCATGACATGGTCTGACCTACACTGAAGCTATAATCTTGGTCACTGAGTGCTGTTGGAAATGCTTTCTGGAATGGTTGAATTCCAAATTCTGTCCAGGAGTTGTTTGAGAGAGTGTTGGTTGGCACATGCCCCAACATGGTTAGAATATTTGGTCGTTCTTTATTCTGCTAGATGTCCCTGTTGCAAAACCCAGGAGACAAAAAACAAAAGATGACAAAGTTTGCCTGGTAGAAAGGGAATCTGCAAAAGCTCCTGCATGTGGACTGGAATATATGAGACATTGGCTGAAAACACTGTTTCTGGAGTGGTTGCATTCTGAGTAAAGGAAATTAAAGGTGGTCATAGGTATAATAAGATTATTATACCCAGAAAAAGAATGGCAAACAGGAGAAGTGTAAAGTAACAAGCCTTATGCTGAATTACAACTTTATAAGAAGAAGGACTGTTGGCAGTATGATGCATAAATTCTTTTACACAGAAGAATAAGGCACTCAATGTGCCATTAAAATGAGTGTTTGATAAGTGCACATACTAGAATTTAATCTGATGAAAATAAGGGAGGTTTACACTTTAAACATTGAAACAAAATAATCCCAGACAAATTACTGACGTTAGCGTTCATTTATTAATTTAACAACTTCTATCCTCATGACAAGGGAAACACCTGGGACTTGCTGCATGATGAAAAATTGGTTTATTGGAAGTCTCAACTGGCTACAAGTATTGAAACAGCACAGGTCAAGCCGTGATAAATAATTTAGAGAAACCAATATGAGGTAGGTGTCACTTTAATTTTATATTAACAGATCTATTAGATGTTAACCTTGTCAGACGTGTAATTGCTAAATGAAATCATGTTTTTGTACCTTTGCTTCATAAAATATCACTTGCTTACTCATGCATTTTGTACAAACTTTGATGTTGGCACTGACACTGTTTCACATGCCCATTGCTTCAGACTAGCAAGTACTGTATTATCCTTTAAAATATACTGTAAGTATGCCAGTCTTTATTTTTAGCAACTTGGAAAATGTGTTGAGCGTTACCTGGGAACTGGCAAGGACAAGGGACATATTGTGTTGGAATTCTGAAATACTTTTCTGTGCAAGGCTTTTACATATTAGTCTGTATCTGGTAGAAATGACAGTAGATTTGGCATGTAAATTTTAACAGGTAAAGGTATTCTGCCTAAAATTGTTACAAGGAACAGGTCATTCCAGTATTATTTTATTAGAATGCTTGGTGAGTGAACTCTGAGATATCTGCTGTCAGCACAGGATCTTATTAAAAAAAAAAAAAAGAGAATCCTAAGTCTTACATGTAGGTGTTTCATAATGAAATCCACAAAAACGACACTGATTTTGTAAGATTATCTCGAAATTAGCTTTTAACTGACTTTGGATTTTCCTTGCAGTTAAAGTCTCATTGGAGAATTATAGATGTATTATGTTTGAAAGGGAAAATGTTGTGACTAAGCAGTGTTTGCAACTTTTAGGGCTTCATTTTGAACCCAGTCATGATCCCATTAAAAAAATGGGAACACTACTGTTTTCAAAATGACCCTTTTCATTGCTTCATTGATGCTAAGGAGTTACAGCCACGGACTTGCAAAGAAGCTAAATGATTTTATTAGAACTTAATCCCACAGGGACTTGCACAGAAACATGGGTCTCTATAAAGAGAACATAAAATACTACCAAATGAAAATTCTTTGTTGTTGGTTGTGCCATGGTTTGTGGCTTTACATAAAGTGTGGTCCACAGAACATCATTAAGAGCATTCAAATTCATAAGTAAAAGCCTGCCTTTGAAAGCTGCATTAACACATTAATTCATTTACTGCAAGTAACTTCTTCTAGTTTCAGAAAAAGGAAAATCTTCTAAAAGTCAAGTTTTTCAGATAAACATCGTTATAAATATTTTTACTTCTCTTGTACATCTATTCCATTAATTTTTTGCCAGTCTTCATGAATCAGCAACTGTCTCAAGTAAGTGTAAATAAATAAAAATTTAAAATTCTAGTGAAATTGAGGGTTTATCAACTTTAGTTTTGAGCTTCTTTTCATGGAGATAAAGGTACAATGTTAACAACCTGGTATTTAATGAGAAAATCTTAAGTTATGATATTTCTGCGTCATGTTAAAAGCATCAGAAGAGACACTTGAATCTAAATCCCTTAGCATTACTTCTATTTCAAATGATTTTAGCCATATTTCTTGTTAAGTAGTGAATAGGCTGAGATGGGAACAAAATGCTTCTGTATCTTACACATATAAACATTTAAATTTCTCTAGGACAGGCTTTGTGTCACCTAGTAAAAGAAAGAGGTTAAAAGATGAACTCACTAAATCCACACTCTGGGAGTGTGAAAGCAGGTGAGCACAGTGGTGGCCAAAGCAGAGAAGTGAGTCTGGTCTCCCTAGAGAGAAGGTGAGTGCTCTGCTGCTCATGCTGGCAAAGAACATGGTGATTTTTCAAGGTGCAGATGCTGTTTTCTACTTTATTAAGAGTCAGTGAGTGAGCATCTTTTGTCATTAGAGGCAGAAGACTAAATAGGTTTATTTGACCAGACTCTGAATTCTTCTTCCAAAGGATGAAAGGTCTTCCAGTACCATGGTGCGTGGCTGTACAAGGGTGAATTTCACCAAATAACCCATGACATTTTCCTTAAAAAATGTCACTGAAGGTAGAAGTACATAATCTCTTCTCATGTTTTGGCAAGACCCAAAAACTTGCAACTGTCAGACTTTTACTGGTGTGTTTCCACTACTGTGGACGCTGGGAGTGTGCATGCATGTGTGGTAGATGTTTGGAGGTGGGTGGTGTAGGCTGTTGTTCTTGTGGACACCTCTCAACATTTACAGTTTGAGCTCCTGCTGTTTTGACCATTTTCTGATAATTTTTATGATTTCCGGCAAGCTCTGATGGGAGCAGATACTCCACCCCAAAAAATCCAGGTACTCTTGGTTTCTATATAAAAATCTTCAGTTTAAAATACATTTGTCTATTTTTGTAAGTTCTAAAGTGAAGTGATCCCATGGGAAGGCACTGCTCTTCTATTATCAGCCGTGCAGAGGTGAAGCTGTCTTTAGAGTTGAGCAAAAAAAGTTGCTTTAGCACTGTCAGATATCTAATTAATCCCTCAGTAAATAAAGGTATTCTGTAATTAAATAAGCAAGATGTGCAATCAGTTCTAAGACAAAATGCTTTGCATATTAATATATTGTAATCCAGGAGCCATATGAGGCTTGGTTTTGGATATGAAGTGTTTGTAACAGACTTTTAACATTATGGGGAGCACAATTCAGGCAAAACAGTGCAGGGTTTTTTTGGCAAAATTCAGCGGAGTGTGATCTGCGGGCTAAAGATTTGAATGTCTATTAAAAAAAAGGATAATTTTCAGTAGGGAAAACAATACAGTTTCAGGATGCGGATTGTTGTAAATACACGAGAGGGATTGAAAAGTAACCTTTTGACAGTGTAACGGAGCAGCTGCGCTGCTGGGGAACCCATGTTATTGGCTCGGGCAGATTAAAGTGTTCGCAAAGGGGGCTCCTGGTTTGGGACTCGGTGCTTTGAAGACCGCAGGGACCAGCAGCGCCGCGCACCAGCTGCCCCACAGTCAGTTAATCTCTGGGGTGGTCGGCGCCCTCCGACCTCCTTGTATGAAGCACTTGGGTTACAATGACGGGCGCGACAGCGCGAGCGGTGCCAGCCCCCCACTCCCGACGGGAAGGCGATGGGAACTGAGGACTCGAGCGGAGCCCCGCTCACCTGGCTGCTCCCCGGCCCCTCCCATTGGCTGCCGACGCCCCGCCCCCGCCTCTGATTGGCTGCTGCCGCCTCCCGCCCCGCCCCGCGCGCGGCCGGTCCCGGTCCGGTACCTGGAGGGGAGGTGCGGCGCGGCGCGCTGGGCTGAGCGGAGCGAGCCAGCCGCGGTCGCCCGCCTGCCAGGACCATGCCGTCGGGGAGGGAGCCGGGCAGCCCTCGGCTGCGGGATCCTAGCGGGGCGGCCGCCCCGGCAGCGGCCGGCAGCGCCTGATCCCGCGCCGCGCTGCCCCCGCGCACCGCCATGGACGAGCGCTTCAACAGGTGGCTGCTGCCGCCGCTGCTGGCGCTGCTCTTCCTGCTCATCGTCTACCAGTACGTGTCGCCCGCCTGCCCCGGCGCCGCCTGCCCCCGCCGCCCGCCGGCCTCCGCCGCCCGCCGCGGGGGGGGCCCGGAGGAGCCGGAGGAGGAGGAGGAGGCGGCGGCGATGCCGCGGCTGGCGGCCAAGTTCCCGTTCGCCCGGGGGGAGCTGTGCCGGCGGGTGCGGTTCGACATGCGGGGCCGCGACGTGATCGTGTTCCTGCACATCCAGAAGACGGGCGGCACCACCTTCGGGCGGCACCTGGTGCGCAACATCCACCTGGAGCAGCCCTGCTACTGCCGGGCCGGGCAGAAGAAGTGCGCCTGCCACCGCCCGGGCGGCGACAAGGACACCTGGCTCTTCTCCCGCTTCTCCACCGGCTGGAGCTGCGGGCTGCACGCCGACTGGACCGAGCTCACCAGCTGCGTGCCCGCCGCCATGGAGCGCCGCGGCTGCGCCGGCAACCGCACCCTCAGGTCAGTGCCTGCTTTCCTGATGCTCCAAATCAGATCCCGCCTTTCCCAGCGCCCGGGCAGCAGGGCGGGAATCGTCCGCGGCTGTCCTCAATAGGAAACAAGCGGCGGGGCAAGGCTGGTGTCCGGGGGAGGGCCGGCTGTGGGCTCTTGCCTTGCCGGGTGCTACCGGCGGCGCTGGCTCCGCGCACGCCGCTGCCCTGTGTCCGGGTTAGCGAGAGAGAAACTCCCGCAAGTTTGTCCTTTCGAAACTTGCCTTCAGCAAATCACTACGCTCTTCTGCAGCGAGCAGAGTGCCTCTGCAGAATGTGATGGATCGTTGCAGGTGCCGAGTGTTGTAACTAGCGGAGTCGAAGTATCCAGAAGCCCTTAAACTCTCTCAGCCGCGTTTGGCGCTGGCAGACGGGCAGGGTCTGTGCTTCCCGTGCCCTGCTGCCCGCTCGCTCTCGGTGCCAGCTCAAAGTCGGGAAACCATGCGTGGCAGGCTCTGTGCTGGCAAAAAACGCACCGTGAATGTCCCTTTGGTGACCTGATGACAGTGGAAAAGGGAATTCTGTGTGCATGATGCCTCTCTGCGTGTTGTAGTGTGGTTTTGTTGAGTCTTCTCAAAGGTTTCCCCTACGGAATAATTGTCAGAGGGGCGATCTCTCTTGGTAAGAGATACCTCTGGGTGATTCAGTAAGTTTTGGCCTTTGTTCTGATTTGTTCACCGTTCAGTCAGATTATTCAGGCTAGCATTAGAATCTGTCTCTATTTGTTTGACTGATTTTGGGCATGTGTATTAAGGAGTTGTGAGCTGAATTCGCGCTTAAGCCTCTGCACTTTAATAATTGTAGCTTCAACTCTGTAACATATTAAGAGAAATACAGGAAGAAGAATATCTTCATAAAAAGTTACATAGTTTGACAGCTACCTTACGTTCTTTCATTTTAGTATCCATCTTGATTTTATGAGTCCAGAAACTTTAAATTTTCAGTAGAATTACTTGCACATTGTGGTTTGTATTTGGTCACTTAACACGTATAGTCCGTGACATTCATGGACACATTTTCACAGGGTTTATTCATCAAGACAATAGAGTTGATTATTGTTGTTGTTGAACAATTTGAGGGTTATTTGATGTGAAAATCAAAGGCCCTCCCATACAGCAAAGCTAGTTGCATGTGAACAGACTCAGTCAGGATAATTTGAATTTATTGTGGATGCTTGTGGACTTGGGTTGTACTTGCAGAATACTGTTAAGGTAATTAATACAATTTTATGAAAAAAAAGTTAGCTGAGTATGAAGTGTATGTATTTGCTGATGGAAGAGAAATGCTGTGAATGCCTTCAAAGACAAAATATCTTGGTGGTAGAGCTTTAAGGAATATTCAAGAAACTTGCAATGTAAAAGGGAGAGGAGGAGGAAGAGTAATACTTGTAAAAATGTCTGAAAATACGTAGTCTGCCAGTGAAATCCACTTTTTCTCTCTCGTGAAGAATATTAGTAGGTAAACAACTGAGTGCTAAAATCAATTACAAAGATAACAAATGGGCAATGAAATTGGAGCAGTGGCTTCAGTACTGTTACAGGAAACCATTCTTGTATTAGGTAAATTTAAAACTTCAAGTTGAACTGCACTGCCAGTCATAGTGGTTATTCAGTGCATAGTTAGTAATTACTTTGACTGAAAAAAGACGTGTGGTGATACTTTGCTGGTAGGTGAACACTGTTTTGTGAATTTTTTTTTGATTACTGATTTTTTAAAAACTAGTGGATTGATTATTTGGCTAGTGTAAGACTGCACTTCTTGTTTTGTCTTTACATAAATGAAGAAAGCATTGTGAATAATTTATTGCATCATTTTAATACTTGTTTATTCTTGTATTATAACCTGTGCTGGGAGACACCTTTACATTTTCCCTTTGTTTTGTCATTATAACCATGTAGCTTGGCTTCTGCTTCTCAAGGAACTCTAAAAGGAATCAAATAACCCTGAAGTATGGATTATCTCTGCTGTGAATGTCTTTGCTCCTGGTGAAATTGGAATCAAGCCCAAACGACTTTGCTGTACTATTAGAGGCCTGCATTTAAGTATTTTTTTAATGTCCGAATGGAGAATTGAGGAGACTGAATACCTAAAATAGGCAAGAAACTAGCATACAGGTCTAATGTGAACCATACTGAATATTTTCAAGTCTTCCTTTAAAGCTCCTGCATGTATTTGAAGCACTAGACTTCCTTGAATAACTCAGCTTTTCTCTTCTGCCTTCCAGTTATGGTGTCAGAAAATTAGACTAAATTGGTTAAATATCTGACAATGGATTTTCTTTGTGGCTGGCAGGACAAACTTCTACAGATTTGCTACCAAGGTGTTTGATCTCCTGTGCCATACATTTGATGCAGTGAAGATGTTTTGCATATTTCAGATTTTTTGTTTGTTTCTCCTCTAGCAGGTATTAGTAGAATCTGTTTTTTCAGATCCCTGTATATGCCATATTTCAGATTTTTTGTTTGTTTCTCCTCTAGCAGGTGTTAGTAGAATCTGTTCTTTCAAATCCCTGTATATGCAGGGAATGGAGGGAATAAAGGATTTTTAGTGTATGATGGTAAAAATTTGTTTCTTAGAGAATTTGTCTAAGTTTTTGCTCTTCCCGATGTTGGAGATTTGAAATCTTAGGACCCAAGACGGAATATGGGGCAAAAACTGATGCTGTGCTCCAGAAATCTGAACTTCTTTAAGCCCAAGTGTCAGCATGGACTTTTACCTCTGTGGGACCTAATGGTATGTTGTGCCTTGTCCCAGCTTCAATATGAAAAGTTGTTTGTTATTAATGTATTGGATGCCACTGTGAAATTGTAGAACTATCTCTTTTGTTAGAAAACAAAGTAATTATTTTGAATGACATTACTTTAAAAAACAACCCAACCAAGACAAAAGCTGTAGACTTCATTTCTTCAAATATTTGTGTATGTTTTCATTTTCAGGATGTAAGGTTTTCTGCTAAAATACCTGCTTAAGTGTGTACAGAGCCAGGATATTAGTTTTTCATACTAATGTGTAGCTTTCACCTTTACAAAAGCTGCTATCTGTATAGTGCCTTTAATTTTTTTTTTCATTTAAAAATTTCTTTTTAAAGAAACAGTCTTCTATGTGTTTGCATTGCCCTCTGTGGAAGCCATTGAAGTTGGTGATGCTTTGTTCAGCTCCAGCCCCAGAACTTGGCTTTCCTTCAGAGGTGCAAGAAGCTGAGACTGTGGAATATTAGCCATCGCTGCTTGAGGAAAGAAGAGGAAGAGAAATAGTGTGAGATGTCTAACCCGGTACGCCAGGGAAGAGTTGGTGTCAATTCTGAGTGACATTAGGCTGCCTCTGCAGACAGTGGGGAGGAATAGAATAACACAGGCAGTCCTTTCAATGGTCTCAGACCTGCTGAGTTACCTTCTGGAGGGCCAGTTCTTCCATCCACTGATAACTAGGGAAGGACTAGAATTGTGAGTTGGGACTTGGTGTCAAAAACTAGAAAAGGAGAGTTCCACATCTAATGTTGCAAAGACATTGTCCAAACTGATTGTCTGCCTCTGTAAGGTTGCCAGGTAATCCTTGGGGTGTGAGGTAGGGCTTGCTTTGCCTCTCTGCTCTATGGAGGAGAGGTTGAGAGAACCTGGTAAGTCCTGATCAAGGCACTTTTTTATCCCTTGCTGATGATGCCTGCAGTATAATGAATAATTATGCATTATTGTTTATTTGAAGTTTGATTAAACTAGGAAGGCAATCTATGAAACTACACACTTGAAAGAACACTTGAAAGTTTTGTCTAATTTTTCAATATGAAACAGTGAAATCACTCAAGTTGTGTAAACCCCATAAGCTTTATTGTTAATGCAGTTTAGTCTTCAAAACTATTGATTTTCATTAATTCACTTCCATTATACTGTCTATTTCCTTGTCCTTTTTAACTTGCCATATGCTACATTTTTCTATGGAAGTGTAAATCATCAATAAACCCATGAGTCCTGAAATGGGGAAAGTTGAATAGAAAATATTAGTGGAATTCCTTTTCCTTCTTTTGCATTCCAATATTTTAACTATTGTGTGTTTTTTAAGCTCTAGCTATAATAGAACATAAGACAGACTGGTCTTTGCAGCTGTGGTAACTGGTCATTACAAAAATGTAAGAGTATTAATTGAAAAATAGGACTATGGTGAAGACAGTGGAGAGAAGAGAATAAAAAGTCACAAATATTTAAACTGAAAAAAAGCACAAATTATCTATTGTACCTTAATATCTTCTACTGAAATGAGCCAGTAAATTCTATATAGTTTTTAAAATAAATGTAAGGAACAACAAAGACTAAACAATTTCCTATAGTCCTGCTACTGACTGTGGGTTTTTTACTTCCTTACCTGTCTCCAGTGTAATCTGCTCAAGGGTTTCATTGTCCTTAAAATTGAAAAGTGGTGTTGTCTTCCCCAAGTGCCTAGTGTGAATCTCGTTAACTTCAATTTTAAGCCCATTGCATCTCCTGTCTTTTGAGAACCTGAGAACAAATCGATCTCGTTTTCTCTGCAGTAGCCTTCTGGGTACTTTGGTTCTTAGGAAGCCCTCTTTCAAGCTTCCCTGCTTAAATAGTAACCAAATCCAATTCACTCTGTCTTTATTGCAGGAACACAAAGAATGGCCTGCTCTTTGGGTTTGTGTCAGTTGTTTTCTTGAAAAGTGGTGTTTCAGTGGGAGTACAGTATTTCGTCTCTTAAGTGTGGTACAAAATGGACCAGAAAAGATTATTTGGCTTATTCTGAAAGCTGTGCTTGTGGTTGTACACTTCACTGATATTTACCATTTTGCAGTTGCCTGACATTGAGTGTTGTCTTGGGATTTAGACATTATTCATTTTATTAAAGACTATTACTTATATTTTCCTTTGTCTTTTTGTAGAAGTTTTGTGCTCATCCCCAGTGGATTTCATTCCCCTTCTGTCAATTTCTTTCATTTGCAAAATAGATTTAAGTTTTTTGTTCTTCCTAGCTTTTCATCATTGGCACATTTAGTAAAAATGGCTTTTATTTTCAGCATCCATGTTGCTGATGCACACATTGAATAGAATGAAATCCCTTTGTAATAAATCTTTTGTTTGATAACTCTCAAAATTGCTTTCCAGGGAGTTCTGTCCTTGCCACATCCTATTTTTTTTTCTAAACTCTGAGATTTTTGGTTTATGGGCGTAATTTGAGATGTTGATTAAAGTTGTCCTTTTTTTTTTTTTTTGAGAAGCATTTCCTTTCTAATGTTCCTATTTTAAGTCAGTTGCTGTATTTTAGAGGGAAATTAGGCTGTTTTGATCCAAATTGATTGAGATAGTAATGCTGTATTTTTTCTTCTATTTGTTTACAGACTACTTGTCTAGACCTTGTGGCAATAACTAGCAACTATCCTTAACTACTTTTGCAATGTATGTGTCAACTGTGAGTTTTCTCCTGTCAGAGTAGCAGACAAATGATTGATGTACCAGAACTTTTCTGCATCAAGGTTGTCACAACCCTGAAAAATCTTTCACCCAAGTCTCGTCTTCAGACTTTTGAAGATACTGCTATAAATCTCAGCAGGTTGCCTACAAAAAATGACTAGAGCTCATGTTTACTGTTAATTGCCAGGAATGATAAAAGAGTGGTCAGCACTATTTCAAATGGGAACAGATTGTTCCAGTTATCCATAAATTACAATGACAGATGAATAAGAACTGAGTAAGTTTTGAGCCAGGAAGGTGCATGCTATGAGAATGATCACCTGAACTGCAGTTCTAGTTGTCTGAAAGAGAATGTAGTGATTTATCCAAGCAAATTGGCCTTTTTCTGGTATTTCTTTCTGGAAAATAGGCTGTCTAATAAGGTTTTCTTTACAGTGCAGGAGCTATTCTCTTTTTTGTGCAGAAGCCAGGCAGAGAAGTCCTGTGGGAGAAGGAAAGAGTGAAAGTGTCAGGAGCATCCCCTAGGGCTGTACAGTGTTATAAGACATAGCAGCTGTTTTAGCTTTCTCATGTTATGGTTTTTAAATTTCTATTAATCAGCTGCCTAATTTAGAATCCTCTTGAGTAGGGTATTGCTTAAATTCTTACAGAGCATTGGGGTATCTACTGGGTTGAGGCAGAATGGGAAAGGTTACTTTGTGAATGGGAAAAGTTGCTGTGGAACGCCATTACACAGATAGACATCAGATCTGTAGATCCAGCCAGTGGCAAAAACAAGAATAAAATTCTTAGCTTGCTTGTGGAGGTTTTTTTTTTTTTTGAGATCTCTTTGTGGAAAAGAAAAAAGTCTCTGCCAGCTCAGCTCTGGTGATCACAGGGAAGCTGAATGGAAAGTGTAAAGATCTGGTTGAACTGAATGATATCTCACTTCAGGTGTGTTGACAGTTGTCAATGTCTTAACTTCTAAGTAAGAGTAAAGCATCTCCTCCCAGAGTTTGGTGAAGCCATTTCAGTGAATTGAACTTATATATAATGTAAAACCTTTGCTGCTGTTTGTGCAGAATGAGATCCAATGAGAGCAAGGGGAAGCCTGTATTCTTTAATATTTTTAGTATTGCATTCAATTTGCTGCCTGTTCTCTGGAAGTATTTATAACCCAAATTTCTATGATGTTGTTATGTTCCCAGTTGCTTCAGAAGGTAACTTTAAGTCCCTTTAAAGCTCTATTATTGCTGAGCAAGGTTTTAAACACTGTGTAGGAGGCTAATTGCATGAATTAAGAGCCTCATTTGGACAACTGCTAGATTACAGTTATTCAGCCCTGAAAGAACTACTATTTTAAGGGGAAAAACTTAACAGATGTATTTTGGGATTTTGTTTGAGATGGCATGAATCTTCTTTCAGAGAAATTACTAGACTAGCAAAATCAATAACTCTTGAAGTACTTATGGTCTGTTACATGATCAGTGCCTGAGATCTCAATATGTATTGACTGAAAAGGTATAAAATGGGTTCTTGTAATGATAGGACCTATTTGGATTTTGATTCTGCTGTGAAGCTTACACTTAGGTGGTCTTATGTGTACTTCTAAAAAGATTTGGAGGCTTAAAGTCATCTTAGAAAAAACAGTGTTTAAACTTAGTGTCTTGACCCCCATTTTTTTTCTTTTTTAACTGGTAATCTGTTAGAAAATGCTTGATGTAAATGTGGTACAGTTATATGCACTAATATACAGTTACATGTCAGTTGTGAAATGACAAACATACTGGCATAGCAGTGGATGAACTTTGAATGCCATATGAAGAATAATGTTGGAATGGGGAAAGCAATGAGCAGATGCAACTTCAGTTTCCAAAGGATGGAACAAACCATCTTCGTAATTGACTCAAGAGTGTTTCCTGTTCTGTGAAGTAACTTGATGTTGATGAGAAGTCTTGCCACATGGTGCTCTTTGATACTGGAAGGAAATGGTCCCTTCAGGGGATGTGTGTGGAGGAGCTGACATCTCTGAGACCAGTTACTTTCTGCAAATAAATGAAATTGAAAGTGAGGTCAGTGAAATAAAGTCCTTCAGAAAGCACTAATAAAAATTACAAATTTTTCTTATTTCTCATCTAAATTCTAATGTATCAATGTAAAGAGCTTGCTGACTTGCAGATTTCCATTTGGTTTGTAAGCTGGCTTTTGTTTAAGTAGCAAATACATTTGTATCTGCTACTACAAATACACATATACTGAAAGTGTCTACTTGCACTTTTTTACTTTAATTCCATGTATCTTTGCACACAGGCTCTGTCTGAGAGAGAGAGGTGAGGAGGAATAGCAACTGCTGGTGTTTGCTTGAGGAGCTCCTCCAAGGAAGAGAAGAAAGAGGAGAAGCAGTGTAGGTATAAGTTGTGAGCCTCAAGTGAGAGTGAAGTCTGGAAGAGAGCTGGAGAGAGCAGGGAGCAGAAGTAACTGCAGTGTTGGAAGGTCAAGGAAGGATCAAAATTATGCAATTTGAAGTTATTTTTTTTCCAGTACATATGTTTTAGGATTTAAAGCTCTCCATGTGTTCCTTTTATACTTGCTGGAAGAGAAAGATACAGAGGTAATAAAAAACTTCAAGCACTTGGTAGTTTGAACTCCTGTTTAACATAGATATTTTATTTTTAGTTAAGTGTTGTAATAAAAGAGCCAAATAGTAAATTAAGCATCTTAGCTCCAGCAGTGTAAATCCCCAACAGCAGAGTTGTTAGGTGTTGTTTTCATCCTTTAATTAGACTTTAATTTTTAGTGATAGGAGTAGGACCATTATTTTCCAAGAAGTTCCCAGTGTAAGTGATGAATAACTTCTGTAGCTGCAAAACTTTTGTTTTCATGCCAGAAACACCTCCGTCAGGCTAAAGCTAGGTCATTTCTGTTCCTGACTTAACAAGATTCAGATGACAAGAGTAACTCAATGAAATATTTTATGTTGCTTTCTACTACAAGTCATTTGGATTTATTATAGAAATCCATAGGAAGGGACCTCTGGCAGTCATGTAGCTCAAACCACTGCTTAAAATCAGTCTAACTAGAGCAGGTTGTTCTAGGCTATGCTCAGAAATTTTGAGTAATTCCAGGGATGGTGATGCCACAGGCTCTCTAAGCAGCTTCTTGCAGTGTCTGGCCACCCTCATGGGAAAAAGAGCTTTTCTCTTCAGCATTCCATTTTCCAAAATGTGTTGGTTTCTTCCTGTCTTACTGCTGTGTGCATCTAAAAAGAGTCAAGTTATGCCTTTATTATTTACTCCCACATGAAAATTGAATAGAGTAATGAGGTCTGCCTGGTTGCTACCTTGTCCCCAGACAGAACAAGCCTCACTTGGTGACTCTTCATGTGTCATGTGTACCAGTCCCTTCATCATCTTGGTAGCCTTCTGCTGACAGTTCCCACTGTACCAAGGTGTGCCTTTTATTGGTGAGCTCAAAATCAGACATGTCAATCCAAGTGCTGCCTTACCACTGCTGAAAGGTGGAGTCACTTGCCCCAGCCTGCTTAGTCACTCCTGCCAACAGAGCTCCATCCTAGGTTGGCCTGCTTCACTTCCCAAGGGTGCATTTTGGTGACTGTTACTCAGCAGTGTCCATCAAGAGCCTCAGATGTATTTCTGCATGTGTCCACTGCATGCCCAGCCTGTTTTGGGTGTTGCTTCACCACAGGATTGAGTTTTTTCTTTTACTTAGAATCATGGAATTGTAAAATGGTTCGGGTTGGAAGGGATATCAAAGATCGTCTCACTCCGATCTGCCTGTCATGGTCAGGGACTGCTTCCACTAGAGCAGGTTATTCAAAGCCCTGTCCAACCTGGCCATGAGCATTTTCAGAGATAGTCCAGAGCTTCTCAGTCCTACCACCCTTACAGTAAATCACTTAACATGGTTGGTCTTCATGAGTTTTCCATCAACACGGTTCTCCAGTGTGGGGTTACCCCTGAACCTGCTGACTGGTAGACTCTGTCCTACCATCCAGGTTATTAATAGGGAGTTTTAAGCACCACTGGTATCACTGCCAGTTCTTGAGTGACACCACAAGTTATCAGCCACCAGTTGGATTTTGCGTAGTACCCCTGTCTCACCAGCGTGCCTCAAGTAACACAGTGGGAGACCATGCCAAAATCCTTGCTGATGTCAATGCAAACAACATCCACTGCTCCAGGGAAGTTGCTCAATCACTTTGCCAGGGGTGGAGATGAGACTCACAGTGTGCAGTTCCTTGAATCCTTCTTGAAGCTAAGTGTTCAGTTTGGTTTTTATTTTTGGAAATTGGGAAGAAAGATTACAATGGAGAAGGTGCTGCAACATGAGAAAGTATTGAAGTAAGTATTTTAATTGTTCCTTGTTCCTCAATTTGAGAATTCCTGTAACAGGCTCAGAAGCTATATTTATTAAATAAATGAAGGATACATGCAGTGTTTTTTTTCACTGTGGACATTATGTTAGTTTGTTGGAAGAAACAACTTATTAGAGCAATAACTTATTACATGGGCTGTAATGCATCTGTGAAATCCAGTGGAAAGTTGGCATTAAGCATGTATTGCAAAAAATATCTTCTTTTGTACATTTCTTGTAAGAATGGGATGGTATGTTTCTTTGGTGCCTGTGAGGGTACATTTTTTCCTACTAAACTGATTTTAGTAGGTAATTAGACCTTGAGTAGCAGTTCAGTAAATAAGACGCAGTCACATATTTGTCTTCTTAAATTTTTTTTATTTCAGGGTATGTTGAGTCAACCATTTCTATTTGAATTATTTTTATCCATAAAGCTAACATTTTTATAGTTTCCATATTCATATTGCAGATGGTGTTCTTCAAAGCTCTAACTTCCATCTATAGTGCTAATGTTATTAAACTGTTCACAGTTAAATAATAGTGTAATACTTCCTCATGCATTAACATGAGATAACTTCCCAGAGTTTGTAATGAAAGAACATAACTGTTTTGCCTTTTTTCCCTGAATTATTGAACTTTCAATATATGTAAGATTTTGTTGTGGAAGTTTCAAAGCTTCTGTAGTCAAATACAGAATCCAGAAAAAAAAAAAAAGCAGTAAATATATAGACAAAGAACTTTACATTTTTTTTTAAAGTGGATTATAAAGGCTTTAAAGTGCCAAGCAGAAAAGATTCAGAAGACGTGATATAAAATAATTAGTTTGTGTGTGCATCTTTATTTTTTACTGCTTTACACTTTACTTACATGAAGTAAAGGTTTGAAGTCCCTGTTTTCAAGACAGTCTTGTGTCAAGCTTCAGGTCAACTGTGTTAAAGTGGTCATGCCTTTTTGTCAGGCTTTTAAAACTTGAAAACACCCATCGAAATTATTTCATCCAAACAGAGAATTTAGCTGCCTAAATAAAAAGAGTAACTGAAATTACTTTTCCTAAATAGCTCAGGCCCTCTAACACATTTCCTTTTTCAGCAAAGTCTTTGTTTTGCTCTCCAGGACCATGTAAATGTACGTTGAGTTTTGCAGCACTGCCTCTGACTTGTGCAGATTACTTTTTATCAGGCTATACCTTTCATTTTGATTAAATTGCCAGATACCTGACAATGGGATAAAGAATCCCACTGTGATAGGGGTCAGTACCAGCCATCTAAATGGCTGCTGGGCCTTGCAGTAGAGTAATAGGAAAACTGATGGACTGCATCTGACTTACAGGTTGACTGGGAAGCTTAAGTGCAGCCTCACAGAGCTGTGGCTTTGATTAGGAGAGCAGTGGGAATGCTAAAAGTTTATCATTCTTGTTTCGTGCTCTGCTACTTGTATTCCAGAACATTATCAGGTCGTTTCAATGGAAATAATAAGCATAAACCCAAACAAAATATAAAGAAAGGTGAATTGGGAAGTCTTCATTAGCAAGAGGGTTGTTGGAATTGCATTGAGATTTTAAGGTAAATTGCAAGCTGTGTATCCTTTCAGGAGGTAAATTTATACTATATGCCTAAAGGATTTTCCCTTTGTATTGTATATGTGGATAGCAGAAGAGCTTAGAAGGACATGAAGAATATGCAAGATTTCTTTTTCACAATCACTTTTTTATTTTTATCTTTTTTTCTGCAAAGATACCTACTACTTCTTGTATTATTCAGATCACGTTCTACACTTCTGATTTACCTTCTTGGTAGCCTGATGTTGCCCACTCTCCCACATTGCTGTCCTTTCTGTCTTGCCAGCTCTTTTGCCTTTGTTTTATATGTTTTTCTTGTGTGACTCACATCTCCTTTGCATTGTACCTGCTTGCTGTGCATACAGAATGAGCTGGTTGGAGTAGTGCTCCTCTCTGCTCAGCGTGTCCAGCAAGCTGCAGGCTTGAATCAGCTCTTGAGCTTGTCTGCCTTGTTGAAGTTCAAAGGGGCTTTTAGCTGTTTGCCTTTGCCAGAGCTACCAGAACTGACCAGTTTAATCTATCCTAAATTCTTTCTTTTATTGTTCTCTATTTTCCTTAGCAGTAAACAGAAACAATAAGAAAAAATAACTGTCTTTTTCTCCTACCTCAAAAACCAGGGGTCTGAAAAGATGTATTTTTGTGTAACTCTGTGTTTCTGTCTTTCCCCTTAAGCTGCTGCTCAGAGGGCTTTTATAATTATTTCCTTTTAATTTGTGTTCAGTTTGTCCTGGGATAAAGCATTAAACAATTGCAAGTTGTCTCAATAGCACATGGCTCAGTCTTTTACTTTTGCAGTGACTTGGAGAAGAAGGTATTTAAGCTTAGTGTGGACAGTGTTGGCAGAAAAATATTGTGATTTACCATTAATTGTCCGATGGCAGTACTGAAACCAGCTCTGCAGTGTGAGACACCAGTTCCATCCTGGGGCAGGAGCAGGGTGATGGCTCAGGTTTTAGCTTTTATATTTTTCAGATTCTGTACTGCTTGTGTGTAGTTCTGAGCTTCATTTTAGGGGCTAGTAACCTCTCTTACTGAAGGAGTGAAGGCTGACCTGGAACAGAGGCTAGATGGAGCTGAAGAATGAAGCAGGTATTTATTAGGAGGCCTCAATGGATCCACCTTAGGCAGCATAAGAGCCCAGCCAGGGCCACAGCCCAAGTGAACCCAAAATGGTGACAAAAAGGATGACCAGTCATGGGGTCTCACACTTGTATAAATTCTGGTTCATTAGCATAATGGAGTTAATTGTCCAATTACAGCTTTAGCCCATGAAGCCCCATCCTTCTTGTTATTCTCTCTTCAGTCCACCATTGTTTATGCTCTTGGGCCTGAGATTTGGATCCTTTGTCCTTGGTTCCCACCTAGAGAAGGAATTGTTGTGTCTACCTACTTCATGGAGAGAGCTTACCGTCCCCTAATATGAAGCTCAGCATTACACACTAAAGCAGCACAGAATCTGAAAACCATAAAAGCTAAAACTTGAAGCATCAAGGGGAGTCCTTCCCAGCAGGTGAAGGAAGGCAGATGAGCCCTGGCTTTGTCCCCCTGCCACAGAGGCAAAGGAGGGAGGTGTTACAGGAGGCTCCTGAAACCTGGGGAGAAAAGGTGATGGTTTGATGGGACTGGAAATGTATGAAGTAAAGAGGAGAACTTAGATACTCCTGGGTTAAATAGAGGAAAAAAGGATTTAATGAGAGAAGCAATATGCAAGGAAATCCAAATAGAACATCTGTTTGCAACAAGACACAGGCAAGCACACTGCTGTATCAAGCTAATTTTCAGCAGGTGTATTTGCTCTGCAGTGACTTGTTCAATCTCAGTAGTCAAATTTTAGCTTCAAATTTTTGAGAGCTAATTTTAAGCAGTTAGCACATGCTTTCTCATTATCTTTTAATACAGATTTGTTTGCTTCCTACTTCTTGAATTCACATCTAGTATCTGAATTCTTATGTCTTTTCTCTATAATCACGGGTTTGAAATTAAGGGAAATAGCAGCTCATGAAAAATCATGTATGTTGCTCCAAGTCCTGAAGCCCCATGAACAATGTGGTGTGTAAATGCACACAAGCTGACTTTATTGTGTGGTTGTTCTGTTCCTTCTTTCTCTTTGGAGCCTTTGCATTCTCTTCTAACCTCCTGGTTTTGTTGCTCCCTGGTCAGCCTGGTGCCTGCGTGGCAGCAGCAGTGGCTGAGGCAGTGATTGATGTGGGGACTAAATTGCTGGACACAGTTGGTGAGTGTTCCATGGAGCAGTTAGTCTGCAAACCAGAAGAGGGAGAAGCAGTTTCGTATGTGCTTCTGACTCCTGTGTGCAGGATCTGGTTCAAAGTGTTACTGTCATTCTGTAAAATGTATTTACATTTCTTGCAGAATCATCTACCTCCATCTCTGAAAATCCCCTGCTTTGTAGGTTTTGTTTTTCTAAAGAAAGTGACTTAAAATTAAAAACCATATTAAAGAAAATTTATAAAAGTAAAATCCCAGTAAGTGGCAGTGAAACTACTTGAAGATGCCATGTGGGAGTGTTGGAGGAAATGCATGCACCTATCAAAGATAGTAAGTCCAAAAATAAACTGGCATGGCATAGTTAAACAGCAGTGTAAAAGGTGGTTACACAAAGCAGTTTTCACCATTTTTTGAAAGTTAAATTTTGTCTGCAAGAGCAAAATGCAAAGCTTCATAAATTTCTGGCAGTGTAAGGTAAGAATGCATATATTCAGCTAAGAAAAGTGTTTGAGGAACAATTTGCAGGAGGTATAAAATTAATCTTTTTGAAACACACTGTGAACCAGAAGCCCACTGGAGAATGCATAGGGCTAATAGATAATCTGTTATTCTATGCTCTAGAAATGAAGCTCTATCAAAAAAGCAGCTGTTGTCTTACCTCTTGTATCCAACTTCATTTTTGAGCTTGAAGAAGTTCTGAACTGTAATCTTTCATTATGGAGGATGTATCAGAGGATCTCTCTTCAAACTGAAGTGTTGGTAGAAGCAATTATGGAACAAGCTTAAAAAGAAAAAGGAGGGATGAGAAAAAAAAGACATAAACCACATGGTATTTAAAAGTGCCAGTTTCCAGAACTAGATGATATTGAAAAGAGCTCAGGAATTAAGCTACCAAACTAGTAAATACAGATGTATCTCTCTGCTTAAAACTTTGCATTTGAACAATTTGAAAGTAATTTTTAAAGACTCCTACTACTTAACAATAAACTTATCATCTGCAATGGGAAAACTAGCAGAAACTATTACAGGAAGTAGAATTAGCAGATAGTTGCCTCGTACAGCACAGTGGGAAGTTCACCTGGCTTTTGTAATAGAAAATCATGCCTGAATAATGTTGTTGGATCTAGAAAGGGGTTAAAAACTTGTCTGCAAGGGAAGTTGAGTGGTTGTAGTATGCTTCAGATAAAAATGGTAATCATATTTATTTTTGTATGGTTTTTTCTGCCTTCAAACCTTTTTCTGGTCACAATCTTAAGAAAAGATTCCAAATGAAGAACTAAGATTTTATTCTTAGGTCTTATAATACACTTTTTTTGCAACACTTAAGATTAGTCTCCTAGATCTGGAATGCCATTGTGAGAAGAAGAATCTCTTAAATGAGAAGTTCAGCAACAGTGTCTTGTTACTGAAAAGCTCTTAGAGCAGGCTCAGCCCTTTTTTTCCAATTTTTTTTTCAGAACTGATTAATGGCCTGTGCACTTCTCCAACAATAAAATGCTCCAGTCACTGTTCTTGCTTCAAGACAGTGTTGCAAAGATGTAACTGAAAGTTGTGCAGAAATTCATGCTGTAAATGAACTAGTTTTATCTCTGCTTGTGCAGCAATGGTAGTAAGCCAAGTGTCTCATTTTGGGCTTTTTGGTGTGGAACTTAGGCTGCTAGTATAAAAAAAAAGTTTTACATCTGAGCTGAGTGTTGTTTGTCCTGCTGCTCTCACTTTAACTATTTTTTCCCTTTTTTGATTGGTTTGTTTTAAGTTCTTTTTTTTGTTTTTGTTTTTGTTTGGTTGGTTGGGTTTTTTTTGCTATTGCTGGCAATGAGGCTTTAAGTGTTTATATTGTACACTGAAACCAGGATGTTAGACTTGATAGGCTAAAAATCTAAGTGAAATTCAGTCTCTGAAAATTGAACCCTGGGTGACAAATGGTTGATTTGTTTATTGGCTTACTTGTTTATCGTGACTTGGAAGATACAGAAAAAGGTGATAAATTCAGTTGAAGAAGTTGATCATCAGACACACCTAGGTTAGGAAATGTTGGAAGAAAAAGTTGAGGATAATGGCATGGTTAGAAATATGGGAAACCTTGAGACTGAATTCTGAATTTGACATGGTAATTAAAATATTTGGAAGGCATAGAGGAGGCATCCATTTTTTAGGCTTGTGTGAGGGAGGACTGGTGGAAAAAAGGACACTGTATTGTAACCCCAGGTGGACTGCAGTGGTGGAATCAGAGCTGTAATGTCTGTAAGGCTGTAGGTATTTGTGAGAGACTGGGGCCTTTCAGACCTGGGAAGGAGTGGAGAGGAGAAACTGAAGAGTATCTGTAGTTTGGCAGTGATGTGTAATGGAGACTGTTGGAACTGCTCTTCCCAGCTTTTAAAACTCGCAATAGGTGAGCCTGGTATATTTTTCCTGGTTTTGGAAACAACTCAAATTCTTGGACTCATAGCAGTTGCCTGTCCAAAACTTGTACATGAAGGGACTCCTTATAGTAGAGTGATCATTTTGAGAATCATTGATAGAGAAACAGTTTATAAATAATAGAAGTGAAATCCTTGTAACTTGCCTGAATAAAACACAAACTCTTGAGGTAAGGAGACAAGAAGTTTCTGCATGCCCCAGTTTTTTCCTGCCTTTACAGGTACCTGGTTTATCATATCATCTTCAAGTTTCTTGGTCTTAATTGCCCATATAGCACTCAGATTCAGACTCATACAGACACTTGCACTGCAATAGATGCATTATAAATCCATTGAATCAAAGTAATCATCATGGAGTACAGTAAACTTCGTGTGAAGTTTCTGTGAGCTGCATGTATATGCGCCTTTTAATCCTTTCCATAATGAAAAGGCATTTTTGGCTTGATGAGATGTCGGAATGAGAAGTACTTGTGCATAAAAAGATGTGCTTAGATACATCTGCTATGGTAAATCCCTTTCAGCTGAAGTTCTGAATCTGCAAATTCTGACAGCTTTTTATTTAGTGGTACAGTTGTTAGCACAGGTACATATGGCAGCAATGCTTAGAAATACTACCTGTGAGTTCTTAAATATGTATAAAGCAAAGAAATCCTTTACCTTCATTTGGCATTTGTAAGATAAACCACACTGGCTCTTGAAAATGTAATTTTAAATCTTCAACTACAAGCCTTTTTAAAAAATGATGGATTTTTTTTTTCCTTCAGAAATACAACTCAGGACCCTGAATCAGACAGTGCATTTAGTTGGAATTACTTTCTATATGCATCCACATTTCTGTTTTTATATCTAGCATAGGGACTGAACTTTACAATCGGTGAATGTAAAGACTTTGTTAAAACAAATACAGCAAACATGACTAGATAAACCCAGGAAAACCTGAGGATGAAGGAGAGTCAGTTACAAGGCTGAAAAACAAATTTCTGCTTTCTTCATGTCATTCAAGTGCGCTGGCTTTTCCTTAGTCCTTCTTTGAAACCCTATTCATTCTTCCCTCGCAGTGATTCCCCAGCTTGAGACAATCTGCATTTTCCATACTGAGATTTTTCCTCGGAGTCCCTGAGAAAATATCTTTACTCAGTCACCTTTTGATGCCTGACTGTGGTTCTGCTTTCTGAAGCTGTCAAGAACACTGTCAGTCTTAGCTGCCCTGTAGCTTCCCTACTTGCCATCTGTCCCTATCTGTCACATGTGTGCTTCTTTACTATATTTTTAATGGCTGAGTGCTCAGTGTTTAGGGAAGACATCTCCTTTCTTTACCATCTCATTCCTGCAAACTGCTGGCTTAGTCTCTGCCACATGGCATTTTATGAATTGCAGGGAGTTTTATGTTGTACTGTAAACTGTAACCTCATGAAATAGTGAAAACATCAAGTTCTGTAAAGGATGAACATGAATTTGTATCTTTTTAGCATAATATTAAGTGTGAGTTTGTTATGCTTCTGTTTTCCTGAGTGCTTGCCACAGAGGCTTGTACTTGACCATTTATGTCAGTTACATACAGGAAAATAGTGTTTGTTTTCTCTCAGTATTCCCCCAATGACAGTGACTTCACATTCGTTACAGCTCTTAAGTGACCTCTTTTTTTTCCTTTGTAACTGTGATAAGAGCAATCAAGGTGGTATTTTATTCCTATTATGTCAGCTCATATTCCTTTGCACTCCTTATGTTGTTCCTGTACATATGTGTGGATGTGTTTTAGAGAGAAGAGGTAAGAAGTGTATTGTGGAGAAGAACTTATTAGAAAAAAATGTCCTTAATATTTTGGAAGTGAGTAGGAAGACATCTTAAGCTAATGACACCTCATTCAGTTTTTTTCTCTTGAAAGTAGGTCAAGAGTGATTTTGGTCCTATCAAAATTAGAGTAGATTATTATTTTCTTATTTAACAGTGACTGGCTACTGAGTGTAGAGAAGGGAGTGGGGGGGAAAGGGCCAAGGTACTTCTCTGGTCCCCTCTCTAGACACAGGATTTAATAGTACTGTTCAAATACTATTAGGTGCTGTGTGCTTCTCAGGCTGAAGTGCCTGTGGGGAGAGCAGCAAAGGTGGAGCAGGTGGAAAAGCAGCTCCAGAGCTGCAGTGATGGTACAGGGCTTCCTTGTGCTTCCTAGGAACTCAGGTGAGGATTCCCTTGCTGTATTTCCTTTTCTCCACTGCAGTATGTACCACCATCATTAATGACTGCTTTGGATGTAAATAATAATGGCATAATGACACTATAAAACTTTTTTATTTGACATTAATAGAAGCAAATTTTGTACCTGCAGCTGATGGTATGAATGTCTAATGCTTCTTCAACAACTGCTTTTCTCTTAAATTTCTTGAGGAATTGATAAAATGTGCAATTAACTGATAAGCTTAGTGTGCGTAAACTTAATTACATCATACTCTACTTACACAGAACCTACATGCAGCTTTAAATCCCACTTTATTGTGGGACTTGAGACTTCATTTTATTTAAGCTTGAGAATGATTATTTTCTTGCAGATTAGCCTTACTATAGGTTATTTGATGTTCATTTTTGAACACCTAAGCATCTCATCTTGGTGGAAAGAGGACTGCAATTACCAACGTATTTTAGAATAGCCATCTTAACACATTTGCTTTGCTGTTCAGAGACTAGTTTTTCAGTGCTGACAAGTTGAGAAAAACAAAAATTCTGATTTATATGGATTTAAGACCCTTTTATGTTTATAGGCATGGGTAAATGAAACTCTGAAGTTCATCTGTTCTAATTTAGGAAATGCTAAATGTGTCTTTTTGTTATTGCCTAGCCTATAGGCAAACTGTTCCCCCAGCGCACACAGAGTTTTATTTACAATTGCATAAGTGTCCCTGGTGCATGCTTTGGCAATTCAGTCACATATGTTGGGCAGTCCTATCAAATAATATAGCCTGCATTTGCATCTTCTGGCTGTTGGATGAAAAGGAAGGGGAAAAATATTTTCCTTAAAAGAGAATGCTTTATTGGTTTGTTTGTTTATATTTTAGATACTTCTTATAGTAGCAGAGAATGCTTATATCCATAGTTGCATAGGATTTAAAGTCATGATGTCAGCAGCATCCTTGTTTCAGGAGATGGAGTGAATGCTTATCTATAGCTTCCCATATTCCTGTGCTGCTATTGAGAGATAGCAATAAATAGGGAGGTCACTCACTGATCTCAATACTTCAGACTGCTTGACTCAAATGCTTCATCTGGAACCAGTCCCACTAACTAAACTTACAGTTTGTGCTACGAAGATTGAGAGGCCACCCTGAGATCTCCTCAAGTGATACCAGTGAAAGAAAACTTTTCTCAAATAAAGAAATGTGGGGGTTTCCTTAATACAATATGAGGTATACTCACTTTCTAGTAGAAATCTTCACTGAATGTTCCAGAAATAATTTGCCAGTTAATCAAAATGACTTGCTTACTTTTAAGAAAATACCTGTTTATCCTCCCTTCTTAAAAACTCAGCTAACTAGTTCAGAGATATCACAGAACCACAGACTTCAGATTGTTTGATAACTCTTTCAGAACTTTATCCTTTCAAGTAAGATCTAAAATAACCAGCTATTTTGATATTTACAGTTTTTGAGGCAGTGTTATCTGTCATTTAAGATGTTTTGTTGAGTTGCTAAGTGGCAACTGGCAGTGTTAGACTGCTTTCAGCATTTCATTAAAATAGGTAGTGGCTCAGATTTCTCTGACTTTCAGGTCATATTAACAGCAAGGTAATCTTTAACAAATGACAGTGTGGTATATGAGGGACTTTTGGCCTCAATGCCACTCTTTGAAATTCTTCCTCATTTGAAATTGTGAGTGCTTCAATCTGCCCAGAATTACTTTTTTTTTAATATTGGCACCAAAATCTTCTGCCCTCCCTAATAAACTAATTTCTATAAGTGACAAAAATGGTGAACAGGAAGGGAACTTAGTCCCTCTTTTATTTGCATTTGAAAGTAAGGATAATGGTATTTTGTTTGAGTGCTACAGATTTCATATAGGTTGTTTTTTTTATTTATTTGCTATAATAGTCCAGGTTAATTTTTTAAAAAATCTGATAATTGTAAAACATGGAACAGTATTCTTCTAGAATGGCATAGCTGGAAGTCCACATGAAATGTTGTATCTTTATACAATTTTTTTTTATTCAAATCAGTAATTTTTCAGAGGAAGGTTTGCATCTACTATTCAAAGGTCTAGTTGATTTATAATGGCAGTAATTATTTTTTTCTTGTAGATAATTGTATAAAATGTGTTTGATCTATTTTTTAAACTAGCTGTCAGATCACTTTCTTTTGTTCTCTATGGCCGGACATTATTTAAGGAATACAGCAGGAAATAAATCACTGTTGAGCTACTAGCTAATGAGATAGCTTTTCTGAAATTTTAAGGATTATAAAAAGCAAAATACTGAACAGTAGTTTTTTTTGTTTTGTTTTGTTTTATACAGCAGGAAATAAATCACTGTTGAGCTACTAGCTAATGAGATAGCTTTTCTGAAATTTTAAGGATTATAAAAAGCAAAATACTGAACAGTAGTTTTTTTTGTTTTGTTTTGTTTTAATTCAGGATGAACTAATGTTCATGGTAATGTACTCTTTTGACCACAAAGAACAACATTATGATTTCAAGAGCTAATAATTTTCAGTACAAATGTTTATGGAAATGAATAGACATCTTCAGATTTGCATTAAAGGTCAGGAAGATTATTTTGTTGAAGACAGGAAGTGAGACTAAATAGTTATTGCCCTTAAAATCAGTACTGATTTTCACAGTTGCATTAATGTTTAGCCTTTTTAAAAATTAGTTATTTGTCATTGTTTTGCATTACTAAGGAAACCAGCTTTACAATATACGTGTGCCTTGATGACTGTGAGCGGAAATTACGCTTTGAATGCATAGGTTTTAAAGAAGTGTTATTTATTTTCTGTGTGGAATGAGTCAGGTGTACTTGCTCACTGATAATAATCTGCTAGATATAACTTTTTATAAGTATAAAGACACTTGTGAGATTGAGAGGGGACAGCAGAATGTACTTCAGGGGAAAACAGAGTCAATCACTTGAGGGAAGAGAATGAACTAAATAATGGAAGCACCAAGCAAGGAAGAAAACCCAGCTGTATGAGATCAAAACCAAATAGCTTGAAGAATTAAGTGAGGATAATACTGGAATTGCTAACTTTTTCAAACTAGCATTCTTTCAAAGTGACTAGAAGTTGAGGGTGCCAAACTTCAAGGAGGGACTCTATTTTCAGAGCTGAAGGCAGGCATTGGCTGTATAAATGTTGTGGAGAGGCTTTTTGTTTTAAGATATTCCCCATGTCCACTAAGCTGATAGTTCTGGTTCCCTTAGGGTACAGTAGGCACTTAGAACTGCCCGGGGGTGAGATGAAGGTGCAGATTTGTCTAGACCTACTGTACTTCCAAGAAAAACCAGGACACTGAGGAAGAGGGGGATGTTACCTTAGGATGCCTGAAAAGAACTGGTTGCCTGCATTTAAACGAGTGTATCTTATTTGACACTGAATGTCTTCTGAGAACCACTGGGTTGAGTAAAAATGACTTTGCATGCTCAGTTACACTTTTAAAGTGGTCTTAAATATTAATAGTAGTTTATGTGTAGGCAGAGAAATGATTGTTCTTCTATTCAAAAGCTCAGCTTGGTGGATTTTCTAGGACTGTATTAATTTCTCTTTGTACAAGGTGTACATTACTGCTGCCTCATGATTTCCAGGTCACATTATACATCCAAGATGTGTGATTTAACTTCAGACGTTGTTTAGAATTCCATGTCTTTTGTGGCATCTACAGTTAATTTTTTTTAAAAAATATCTTCGTTTTATTTTGGAAAAGTTGAAATATGGCCAGAAGGAAAGAAACTGCCTAAGAAGCAGCACTGTGTGTTTCAACATTTTGAAATCAGTTTCTCTGTTTATACTCTAAGTGCCTTACCAGTGGAGGCTGCATCTGTCTCTGTGGAGAAACACAGGCACACTGAGTTTAGTTTTGTACACATCTGTAAGTACATAAATGTTCCTCAGGCAAAATGCTTGTTTTCCTTTAATTCTGGATCGTTACAGTAGTGTGAATGTTTGCAAATGCAAATTAGTTGAAGCCTAATGCTTTCAAACAAGAACTCTTAAAAAAACTCTGTTTTTTATAGGTAACATTTGAGGATTTTTAAAATGAAAGAATAAAATGTTGATAAAAGTAATGTGAAATAATGCAATGATCAGTATTTTTTAGTCTTCTACCTTCTTGAATAGTAATATAATGAATTATATATGAAATAATTCAAGATGTTTCTAAATTCATTGTTAATCTGCTTTGATAGTAGAAAGACAGCAGTGCTAATTATGAACACTTTTTATATTGACATCATGCTTAAGAAATACCGTAATTTAGGTGGTATGTTTTTGATTTACCCCTTTGTCCCCTTGTGCATGGGCAGTATGATACAATCTCTGGCTGCATAATCACTTATATATTTCTCTCTGCTCCCTTGACACTCCCCCCATCCCCAATATTATCTCATTCAGTGAAGAGGATAGATGATACTCACCTCCTAAGACATTAATCAATATTTTATCTTAGCCTGGTCGTTCATTTTGAGTCTCAGGCTCTGTTTACTGGAGGCTTTAATTTCTGTGGAATTTTCTGTGGTTCTCGTTGCCACAATGTTTGCATACCTCACAAAAAAAATTCAACACCCTATTAAGGCCAAGAGATGATCTGACAAGTGTAAAAATACAGAATAACATGAAATGTTTTGGGTTAGAATAGACTTTGAGAGATCACTTAGTCCAGCCCCCTGCCATGGACAGGGTCACCTTCTACTAGATGAGGTTGCTCAAAGCCCCATCCAGCCTGACTTTGAATGCTTCAAGGGATGGACCTTCCGCCTCTCTGGGCACCCTTGTGACACCTGTGATGTCTCACCACCCTCATTACTTCAAATCCACTCTAAATCTACCCTCTTTTAGTTAAAACTATTACCTTTGGTTCTGTTGTTACTGCATCACTACTGCTGGTAAAAAGGCTCTCTCGACCTTTCTTTTAAGTCCCTGTTAAGGTTTGAAAACCTGCAAAAAGGTCTCCCTGGGGCTTTCTCTTCTCCAGGTTGAGCAACCCCAGATCTCCCAGCCTTTCCTGACAGAAGAGTGCTCCAGCCCTCTGATCACTTTGGTGGCCCTCCTCTGGAGTCGCTCCACCAGGCCCATGTCCTTATGTTGTGAGCCCCAAAGCTGGGTGCAGTACCCAGGTGGGTCTCACAAGGAAAAGAATCACTTCCCTTGGCATGTTGGACAGGTTCTTTTTATGCAGGCCAAGAGACAAGTGCCTTTCTGGGTTGCAGCATCACAGTGCTGGCTCTTGTCCAGCTTCTCATCTACCAATAACCCCAAGTCCTTCTCTGCAGGGCTGCTTACAATCCAATTGGAAGATTAAAAGGAAAAAATCCTGTGTTTTAGTATTTGACCCCTTACTTTGCAGCTTCTGGCTTAGGTTGGCATAGGAAAGTGTTTTATTAGCCACTTGGAGAACTGCCAAGCAGAAGACTGCAGCATCTGTCTTTTTAAGATGCTGTTTCTGATTGCCTCTGTAGTTGCAGATCCACAGGAAAAGATTTAGTCTTTTACTCCAATTAAATCAAAGACAGATTAAAAGAAGAGATGGGTAAGGAAAATAACTTAGGAGCAAGAAGGCAAGAGAAATAAGAAGCACCACCTTCCACACTGAGGATCTCTGGCCCAGTTCAACAGATTTATCCCTAGGGTGGAACTTCCCTAATCAATGACTATGGAAAGGATTCTTTGAAAACCATGGAAGATGTTTCTAAAGTATGGGTGCACTCAGATTTAGTTGTGTACAAAAAATCTTACTGGCAGAAATAAAATCTTAAAAACCTTAATAAAGTTTCTTGTTAACTTTATATTTAAGCAAACTTCCTTTGCCCAGTTTTGGTCCCTGGTCAGAGCACTTCTTCCAGCTGCCAGCTGGTAAAACGTCATGAGCACAATATGTGGCTGTACTTTGGCATCTTTAAGTCTGGAAGCTGCAATTACAGTAGAAAAGATGTGAAGAGGAGTTATATGATGGCATTCCCCTCTCCTATCAGTAGGGTGAGAAACCTTTGATAGGTGGAGTGGACCTTGTGTTTCTTTCTCTGCTAGTGAGTGATGCTGTAATGACAGCTTTGCAGGGGGAGCTGATGTTACAGCCACCAAAAAAAAAAAAAAACCCCAAAAAAACCCAAACCCAAAAAAACCTTTCAAGCCAGAGTATACTCAAGGGTATTTTGTTTACTTTGTTTCAATACATCTTTTCTAAAATTGAAAATTAAAGATGCTGCTAAATTCTAGATGACTTAAGGGACTGTTCACATCTATCAAACTTTATCATGTTTGCATGAATTCTCATAGGCAAATTCCTGACATCCAAGTGATCTTCTATGGAAGGTCCCATTTAATTTATTGAATTTTTCAAGCATTTCAATTACATGCAGAGTTTTTAAAATTATTCTTTCTCTTGGAATAATACCCAAGTGATTTCACAGAAATTTTCCCCTTACACTACTTATACATCTATGTCTCATTTTGTTTTTCTACTGTTGTTCTTCAGAATATTGCCTAAGCCTTATACAGACAGTAAACAAGGTAAGTTTTAGCTTTAATGGCAAAGCTTGACAAAACTTAATAGCAAATGACAATGGACTATGATAGGAGTCATTTAGCCATACTCCATAACCCATTTGTCCTCTCATAATAAAATGCTGAAAGAAATTCAGTGGTTTGAAGAAACTTGTCTGAATTCTTTGGGTCCAAATTATTACAGCCTGGAGTTAAAAGAGTTTAAGCATTCCTATCAATGCTTCATTTTCAAATCAGAAGTGTGAACCTCCTGTTCCAGACTTTACATGTTGTATGCTCCTTGCCAAGTTTTATTGTATATTATTAAAAATACTGCTACTAACTACTCAAAGGAATGAAAGCAATCAGTATTGGAGTAAATGAGTAACCCTTGCAAATGGATACTCTAGTAAAGATCCAATCTGTGTCTTGCATGAGAGACCTCTGTGTGTATATTACATTCCTGGTGATGGATTTAAGTCTTCTTTTAAGTTGGGATGTTCTTCTCAAGGTCATGTTGGATCAAAGTAGGTTTTCTTCCAAAAATTGTTGGAAGTCCAATGTTTGTGTGCTGTCAGCAGCTCAAGCAAGTTGTACATATAGGTTCAACCAGAATGTCTTTTACCTTACCTCATGCACAACTAGGAAATATGCAAAAGAGAAGTTGATAGCCTTAAGTGTTCTGAAAAGTAAGAAAAATATTTCTTAGACATGTGAATCTGTTAAACCTGTTTAACAATTTAGCCAGTTTAGCAATTATAAATTAAATTTTGTGATGGTTTTTTGCTTCCAAATACTAGGTTGAACCATTTTCTCTGGGTCAGATGGAGCTGAATATGATGACTCTTTGACCTGTTCAAAGGACAATTGCTATTTCAAAATTTTACTTGCATTTTCAAGAAGCTGTTCTGTTATGTCCCTTTTTCCCATGCTGTGGTATGTAGTAGTTTTTTTCTCTTGCCACTCTTCATGTTTTAGCCCCTTGTTGCCTGTTGTGATGCAGAGGTAATGAGAGTGTGCTGTTTGAAGGAGTGAAGAAAATTGCAAAAATCAGTACACTCTCCACAGCTTTTCCCAAGCTGGTGTAGTATGTCCCTTTCAATGGTTTTGTTGAGCTTGAAAAAGAATATATTGTCATATATAATGAACAGAAAATCTTCATCTCTTGGCTCTTCTGCATTTTAAAGAGTTATGATGTATTTCTTAGTTTTATACTTCACCAGCAAGAGTGTTTTCTTTTTGGCAGTTTTCAAGAGGTTCTTGTCTTTGATTAGAAGTTGTGTGAATAACATCATACAGTTTATTTCTTGTCTGATGGAAATGCTGTTAGTAATCACTTACAACATTGTTATCATGTATTTGTAACTTTTCATTATTCCCGTGAGAATATTGCAATTATTATGGAAAGGCTTATTCAGAGATAAAAGCATTTTCAAATTTGTGTTGCAGAAAATACTTTCAGTGTTATCACAACACTTCAGGTTGTGTGTATTCCACAAGTACATCTGACAGAGCACTAACCCTTAGCTTCTTGAAAACAAATTCTCCAGCTGTAAACTTCCTTGGAGTTTGCATGGAGACTTCAGTGTACTTACAAAGATGGAAAAACCTCTTTCAGTGTTCTTAGTATGTTTTCTGTGACTTAAAAAATTTTCTTGGTATAGTGAGGAAAAAAAAAAGAGTAGATTATTTACCTTAGGCATTGCTCCTTTTGAAACCAGCCTCTTGAAACACAGCTACACAAAGTCATGGAAAGAAAATTCATCCAGAGCCATTCAAAGGTGCCAGAAGTAGTTAAGGCACTTGTCTGGCAGAATCATTGAGTGCTGAGTTTTCAGGGAAGGCATTTTTATCCACAAACCACATTTGCCTTGTTTTCTACACACCTGTGTAGCCCAAGCTGTGCCTCCAATTGTTGAGTCTCCAGTAAGACCACCAATTCTTATATTATCATTATACTAATTTTTAAAATTTCATTTAAATTTAATTGAATTTGAACAAATAAAGCTATTTAAAAGGCACTTTCTTTACATAAAATGCATGGGAAAGCAATTTGACAAAATGATCTTCTGGTATGTCTTTTGCCTTTAGTACATTTTAGACTGCTTTGTTATAAATTAAAATGAAAATGGGAGATTATTCTATTAGCAGTCAGCTTTGCATCAATATTGAAGTCAATTTCTGGTAGAATTGACATTACCCAACAGAATAGTTTTGTTTTTTTTAAATAATCTTGGTGGGAAGTGAATTGACTCAGAGGGCAATAAAGTGGGAACAGTTTAATATTTAAAAATTGCTCTTGGAATTAAAGCTTAGAAGGTATTCCAAATGTTCTGTCTGTTTTATCTGTTTTATGTAGCTGTTGTGTTTCTGTCACTTAGGTAGCCTGCTGAAGGCTGAAACAAAATTGGAGCAAGTGGTTTTTTTGAATGCTTTTGATTCAGTGTAATATTAAGCAAAATGACTTGGCAACTCTTTAGATGTTACCAGTACAAGAAACAGATTCTGTTTGCCAGTGTTGTGAATGGTTGGTCAGTGCCTTTTCTTACACTTTAAAGTATATAAGTCATTGAAATTATTATGCAGAATTGGTTCTTCTGTGAATTTATTGTTAAAATGTTACCCAAACTTTAAAGTTACCGGTGTACATTGTAATAGTGGAGAAAGAAAGTTGCAAAAGAACCTTCACATTGATCTGTACTCTCTTTTCTTTTAAAGTTTTGACTTTTATTTTGGATATATGAATGTTTATCTGTGCACAAGCATGTGACTGTACTCTGTGATTCTGTCTGCTTTACACAATGTGATTTTCTTATGTTTCTTCATTCTGCAGTTTGATTTTTGAGACCCTATCATGTGTGTGTTTCATTGTATCACAGAATGATCTTGGGCTCTGAGCAACCCCATCTAGGGCAAGATATCCCTGTTTGTGGTTGGAAAGGTGGATTAGCTGATTGTCAAGGATCCTCCCAACCCAAACCACTCAGTGATTCTGTGGTCTGGGTTGGGAGGCTCGTCTTTACATCATCAGCACAAGAGGTCCCAGGTAGGAATCTTATTTTACATGTTTAGATTTTATTGTATTTCTGAGAGTAACCTACAATAAACCCATTCCTTTGTGTTCAGGTATACCTCTGAACCTTTTTGGTGTGCAGTGAATGATTTTTGTAACATTCACTTATGTACAAAGATGAATTCCATGGGGATTTTTCATATCTAGTCATGTGTGGTACATGTGCTTATTTGTGTGAATGTACTGGCTTGTGTGCTTCTGTGCCTAGTTTAGTATTATATCTTGGAAATTTGTACAAAATATTAAGAAAGTGGGAAGAATTGCCCCCTAAAACATAATAAAACAAAACAATCCCCCAAATGAACCCAAACCGTCCCTCTACATTATTGATAAAAAATCAAAATGTTTAAACCCTCCCCAGACTAATAAAGTATTTTTTGCATGTGAATTACAGCATTGCTTTATTAAAGCAGAGTAGTAAAAAAGGTACATTTTAGAATACTGAAAATTTGTTTGAATCATATAGTAAGAATTCCTTGTGTATAGCAGAGCTATAAAGCTTATTCTTTGTGATAAAATGGTTTAATATCTGCTCTGAATCTGCCATGTGTAGCTTCTGGAAAAAATTATGTGCCATTTAAAAGTTTCTAGTTGAAAGATTATTGAAATGTGGCAGGCTTTTATTTGAAGGATATTATAAATTAATGTTATGTATAAGCATATGGAGAGTAAGATTAATCAAAGCTCTTCATGCCCACAGCAATTTATTATAGTAGTCAACGTCTCTCAAATTGTTGTCTAATTAATACTTTAGTTCTACAAGGTGTTAATTCAGATCCTTGAAATGTTAAGGATTCTATTAGAGGAGTCTTTGGGAAGATCTCATTAAGTGGCCTGTTCTGTAATAAAATACCCATCACAGGAGAAGCTTTTCTGGTTTTATCCTGAAGTGTCTTCATATATTGATTGGTATGCTCAGTCAAATATAACTTAGCATAAATTCAAGGCACTGGTAAATGTGGAAAGGCAAGCTGATGCTTTGCTGCTTTGTCCACATCCCTTAGTTGTACAGCTGTGGGGGAACAACCCACTTCATGGAAAAAAGGAGTTTGATAGTGAACTCCTGCTGGGTTGCAGGACCAATATAGCCATTTCTGGAAATGTGGTCTTGCAAAAGAAAGTTTTTTTTCTTTGTTTTTAATGTCTAAAATGAAGGAAACTGCTAAAGGGGTTATTATGGGACTAGGTACGTGGTACAAGATGTCTCCCTATTTTAATCTCTAAATAGTGCGTGTGCTGTGGTTAACCACATCTATCTTTACTGTCTTCAAGGAGATCTTGCAGGCATTCACATGGATGGTAGTCCTGTGAGCTGCTTTGAAATGGGTATGAAACTACAGCTGTAGATTTCCAGCCAGGATAAACTGGCACTTCCTCAAACAAAATCACTTCTCTCTTATCTCAGTTACTGTGCTAATGTTTGTTTCTCCTTGCCCAGCCTTCCTCAACCCCAAAGCTCATGTGGCTGTAAATTGAATTGTTTTGGAATTCTGTCTCAATTAAAATTAGCTATATTTACGTTTGTGCAGCTGCACGTAAGGGAAGGAAGAAAGCGTGAGGATAACAACTGGGGCTGGGAGGGCTGAGGCTGTTGATTCTTCTGCCAGCTTGATCAGTGCTGTGGGTTACAATCAATCAATTGAGCTTAGCAGCTGTAGAAATATCACACACAGGTGCAGCTTTAGATCATGCTCATATCATATTTGATGTGAAATTTTGCCTCTGTCATGGTTCACCATTTGCTGTTATGATCTGCAGCTAGGATTCACCAGTTTTCAAAGGTGATGTTTTCCAGCAGGGAAAAAGTATGCGTGTGGAAACACCAGGCATACAGTCCTAAGGAGTCAAAAAGCATTAGAGAAATCACTCATCCTTGAAAATTTTTAGGTAATCTTTTCCTTCACCAGGAGGAAATAGATTCAAAATACCAATGGGAAAAAAAAAAAAAAAAAAGCTTGCACTCTTTTAACACAGAGAACGTAAAGGCTGTGTTGGCTTTGGAGCGTTAAGTTTAATAGGTGGAAGTATAAATCAACTTTGGAATCAGCAAAAAGTCAGATTTCCTTAATACCTGAAGATTTTTTTGCTGTTTCTTCTTTGTTGTTTTGTGGGATTTTTTTCCCCTGCTTTTTTCCTGTCTCCTCTTTTTACTTTGTGGTTGTGATTTACAGAACATATTCCCTGCTTTTCTGGGCTCCTATTGTGCTATTCTTACTGGTTTTTTTCCCTGTTGTTCTGTGTCATGTTCCTACCTCACTCTTGTTTCCTGTTTTAGTTCAGTTACTTCCTTGCTCCTTCTGTTTCCATGTATCTCCCACCCACCCAAGCATGGATCCCACCACACGGTGATAGGATTTGAAAAGCCTACCAGACTGCAGGCTGGTAGTTGATGTTTGAAATAGAAAACCATGCTGTCTAGAGGCAATGCCTGAGTGAGACACCAAAAAAAGCCCCAGTTTTGTTCTCATAGCCATCAGAAAAGGGAAGATCCTGTGGACTTTTGTACTCTCCTAATAAAACAGTCTGATGAAATATATGCTTGTAAGTAATATATTTCTTGTGTGCAAGAGGTACTTTTTTTTTGTTGGTTCTCCCTACAATGTTGGAGAACATCTTGTATTCCTGACACTTTCATCCCCTCTATGTTCCTGCCTGGGCTGTTGTTAGTGAATACATTTTTTCTTCTCCATCAGCTTTTCTGGACAACTTGAAGTTTTCTGTGAGTTTCATTTCTGCCAGCAGAGCTCTGAAGATGGCAGATGCTTCTCAGCTGTATTATATAGATGTTATTGCTATTACTTACATTCTTTATATTTCCAGATTGCTACCTCAGAGAAAAGGCAAATATTCCCAGGATGCATATGAAGCAGTTGGGTGTGCCAAGCAGTGGGTGTGAGGTGCTGGGCTGGCCCCTGGGAGGGATACAAGTGCCTGAGTGGGGGCAAGTCAAGTAAGTGGCCAATCTTTTGGGTGGAACGATAGGCTGGCAAGAAGGGAAGTGGGCTCAGGTTGGCAAGATGGGGAAACAGAAGCTGAGAGGCCTCTAAGGGCAGCAGTGTGGCTCCAGGACAGCCACAGCCTTGATGCTGCCTGCTGGTGCTTTCACCTTGCCCCCAGGGTGCCTCCCTATGGGCAACTAACACGAGGCCTTGGGCAACCTCAGGAAGAGCTTGGCAGCTAGGGAAGCATATGAAATGCTGTGTCTGGGGAGTAGGAATCTTAGGGTTTGGGGTTTTTTTAACCACATGGATAGTCAAAATGTTGGTCTGGGATGTCTCATTCATTGTTGGAGTCTCTGTGCTTGGAGATGTTCACAAGTGGACACTGCCTGGTGCTATCTGATCAGACTGCCTTTGGGCACGTGTTTGGATACAGGAGATGTCCAGAATCCTGTCCAATCAAAATTATTTCTTGGTTTGGTGATGTGCAAAGCAGACTTGCTGGATAACTTATAGCTTTAGTGGCCTTTTTTCTAATTTGAAGCTTTCAAGTGTCTCATATGCAGCTTGTTTTATTGATGTTTGCAAATGCAAGATGCATACTAGCATGGAGAAAAGCATATGGAAAAAATATTTGCCATGCTGGGTGAAATTCTCTGGTTTGTCTAGATGTCTTCACTACCAAACCTTTAAAAGAAAGAAAACCCAAACCACCAAGCAGCAAAGCCAGGAAAACAAAGCGAAACAAAACAAACCCCAAAGGATTCTGTAGGGTCAGTGTGCAATAATATTATGCTCTCTCTCTTTTCCTCAAATCTTTTGCTGGAAGCAATTGGGCATCTCCATTTCAATATTGTTACAAGTCCATTAATACCAGTCCCTTCTGAGTTTTGGTGTAGACGTCTCTCTTTTCCTCAAATCTTTTGCTGGAAGCAATTGGGCATCTCCATTTCAATAATTGTTACAAATCCATTAATACCAGTCCCTTCTAAGTTTTGGTGTAGACAAACTCTGGCAGTCATTGCTGAAGACTTACAAGATTTGCTGAATGTGATGCTTTTTACTGATTGCCACTTACTTTGTTGACTTTTTATTGGCTTATTTTACTCACTGCCCTCTTCAGCATGGAGGATAGATGTGATGTTCATAGACATGCCACAGAGACTTACAATTTTTTAATAACATAAAAGCAAACAACAGCAATCTATTATTTATCTTTTATGGAAACTATTCTAATTCCTGTAAGTCTCTCTCTATTAGATCTTCTGTGTGGCATTAAAGTTCACTCTGATACCAAGATTTTAGTGCTTTGCAGTATGTAGTATTAGAAAGGAGACCAAACTGATGAATGACATCATGACATACTGACTTCTTGTTTTTCTCCAGTCCCTTGTATGTAGTATTAGAAAGGAGACCAAACTGATGAATGACATCATGACATACATATATACTTCTTGTTTTTCTCCAGTCCCTTATTTTTGTTTGTCTAGATCAAGTTTTTTTTAAATAACAATTCCAACTTCAGTTTCATTCAGCCATTCATACAGCAACTGAAGATGCTCTCCTTATTTAATAACTGTGAATGTATAGTCTTAAATAGGCTATAAAAAGCTTAAATTTTCACTCAAAGAAGCCTTCAGTGCTGTCAGAAATAATTAAGGAATAGGAATGTCTTGCCCATTTGAATGTCATTTCTTGATAGTTGTTTTCTGGAGATACTTAAGATTAATATGAATACTGATGTAGTGTACATATGCTTCTATATTCATAATTTATTTCTGGACAGTTATTCGCCTAAATACACTGCTATGTGTTTATTGTTGGCTTTCATTGTATGCCCTGTATATAGCATAAGCAGTTAAAAGTCAGGAAAGAGGAAGAATGAAATTCAGAGCAAAAAAGATATTGGATTCTTTAATAATTAAAGTTTCATATCAAAGCATGAGAATTCTGAAGTAGTTTGAGTTTTAATTCAGTATCGTTACTACTTGGAATCTAGACTCTCCCCTCTCCCACATGGATATCTCATTCCTTTCCACATATGCTAATCACTGTAGGGGGTGGTAGGGAGGCTGGAAAGTGGCAGGAACAAGTTTGTGCATCTAAATGTGGCAATAAGAAAGCACAGACTCCTTTTATCATAGTAACTCTGGACTTTTTATTCAGCAGTTGTGAACATTCACTTCTTGGGTTTTGTTTAGGGGTTCCACTTGTTTTAAGTAGGACTTGGAGCTCCAAAAATAGAGTACAGTGTTTGTTTCAAAGAAAGAGCAAAAATAATAAGTGCAACCAGATGTGGGCCATGGTGTAAGATCATGCTAATGGCTTATTCTAGATACTGGGTTCCACTTCGCTCCCCCCCACCCTTACTTCTTCTAGGATGTCTGGATGTGTTCATCCTGATTCAGATCCTGGAAGAGTACAGCCAAGTATTTGTCAGGTATTGTTTAAAAATAATTTGCAACCAAATGACAAAAATGAGCCAGCAAGGGATGTAATATTGCCACTTAACTTAGTTGATCAAAAAGCTTTCAACTGATGCAGGTAGAATGACATTTAGATTTTTTTAATGATGTTGGAAAATACCTGCACATGGTTTGGTTTTCCTAGAAGGTTGTTTGTTACCTAGCATTCATTCTACTAATCTGAAAGTATAATTTATTTAATTGCATGCCCATCAGATCCTGTATGTGTGCCTGAAAGTGCTTTTCAACAAATTAGGCTTTAATTCTATTTCTCAGATAGCAGTCAAAGTAACAGATCTTGTCTTTACATCCATATTGGAACCTAATATGGATTTATTAAATTGAGAAGCTTCTGTAAAATTATTTTGTCTTATTAATTGTTCTGTGCACTTGGATGTGAAATATATGCAGTGCTCATCAGACCTAAATGATGGTGTGAACCTAAATAGAAATATGTTAAGATATAAAACTGTACATATGCTTTTTATTAGTGAATGAAATCAAGCCCTCATTTGTTTACCCTTGTAGAAAACGATAACAAATGGAGAAGTGCATTTCTATCCATCTTATTAGGGTATGTAATGTATCATTCCTCCCACATAAACCTATCTTCTCTTTTTTTGCCTCATATTAAGCTGCATATGTTTTTGAAAAGATACTTAGACCTCTCTTTTTATGTATTCATGCTTGGAAAGCATTTTACTTTTAAAAATCTATTTTGTTGTATGATGTCTGTAACGCTGCCTGCTAATAATGCACTAGAATGTCTGCAGATTTTTCCTCTATTTCTTGGTGAAATTTCCTTTACTTCATCTTTCAAAAGACTCTTTGAAACTAGGCTGTGGTAATCCCATTATTTCTCATTGGACACATGCTTTCATACTACTGTATATGTGGGATCTATGTGTAGGTGTTGTTACATCCACCTCAAAATGCTCATTCTTCATGTGAAAGTGCATAAAGTTTTCCTGCCTCTTTAGCTCCCAGTCAGATTCTTAACTACAAAGGATCTGTGTAATGAGTGGAACCGGTTGAACAAAATAAAATGACAAAAATCTGCCTTTTATTCTGCAGAAGATGATGGTGCTGGCAAAACTGGGTTACCACTTTGGGAATTTGTAGTTCCGTGTGTCAGACACTAGTGCAACTTCATAATTTTATTAGAGGATGTTCTGCATTTTAAACAGCAAACTTTTAGCTTTGCAGGACAGATTTTAGTTGGATTAGTCTCTAACATAGCTTTTAATATATTTAAATATAATTTTAGATTGGGTAGCTAAATTTAATGTTATAAATAAATTTTAGGTAAGAATTTATTTCCCTTGGCTTTTTCCAGATTCAACGGTACAAGCATTTTAATACAACGTCTAGGAGGCTGATGTAAACTGTAGGAAGAAATACCTAAGAGAAACCTAAGTTTGTTTTAGGAAGCAAACAGCTTATAATGGAGAAGTGATTTTAGGTTTTTGTGTAACAACTGTCAAGGTATCTATGCAGGAAGGTGCTAAATGCCTTTGATATGGGTCTGGGCAGTACCTTTGGCTGCTGCTGTTGCAGCTAAAGGGAAGCATGACTGTTTCTGAACAAGCTCCATGATCTGCATCTTGTGCAGAGCATGAGCACAATAGAATAATGAAAGGTTTCAGTTCAGTGGTTTGAATGTTGTAGGTAAAGTACTTGCAGGTAGTGAGCATATGGGATAAAAGTTTATTGGGATGTCTGTAGACTAATGGAGAGGTTTGGAGGTTTTTGTGGCCCAACAATGCTGTGTTGAAATGGTATTTGCTAGTTGGCTGGTGTGTTTGACGAAAAAAAATCCACCTAGTTTTAGCATGATTAATTTTTTCTTTCATTTGCACTTGGTGCCTAAAAAAGAGCTCATTATTCTGCTTTAACTGCTACTCCATTGGGTTTACATGGCCAGATTTTCATAGTGGAGCTGCTACAGGGTTGGCTTCTGTGACAAGCGGCCAGAAACTTCTTCCATGTCCAGCAGAGCCAATGGCAGACGGCTCTAGACATGCCACTGGCCAAGGCTGGGCTGATAAGAAATTATAGTAATGCCTCTGTGATAATATACGTGAAAAGAAAGAAAAAAAAAGTTTTATTGTGTAGTTGTAATTGCAGCCAGAGAAGAGCAGGGTGAGAATATGTGAGAGGAAGAGCTCTGCAGACACCAAGGTCAGTGCAGAAGGAGGCAGAGGAGATGTTCCAGGCACTGGAGCTGGGATTCCTCTGCAGCCCATGGAGACCATGGAGATGCAGAGATCGATCCACCTGTGCCCCATGGAGGAGCACATGCTGGAGCAGGTGTATGCCTGAGAGGAGGCTGTGAACCAGAGGGAGATCTGTGCTGGAGCAGGGTCCTGGCAGGGACCTGCAGACCAGTGGAGACAGGAGCCCACGCTGGAGCAGGGGAGCCACTCTTCTCCATGAACAGCAGCAGAAGCAGTGCATGATGAACGGACCATGACCACCATTCCCTGTCTCCCTGAACCACTGGGGGGAGGAAGGAGAGCATGGGAGGATCAGATGCATGGAGGAAAGGTGTTTCTTAAGCTTTTTTTTGTTTCTCATTATCCTTCTCTGATTTTGTTTGCAATAAATTCTTTTATTTTGCTTCTCATTATCCTGCTCTGATTTTGTTAGCAGTAAATGCAGTTAACATCCCAAATTCATATCTGTTTTGCCCATACAGTAATTGGTGAGTGATCTGTCCCCATCCTTATCTCAACCCATGAACCCTTCTCTGCATTTGTCTCCCATCCAGCTGTATAGGGGAGTGAGAGAGTGGCTTTGGTGGGTGCCTGGCACTTGGCCAGCATCAAACCAGTACAGTCAGTAATTGCTTTGATGGCTTTAAGCATTGCTGAATCAGTATTAGTACACTTATTTATACTGATTTACTGTGTCAGTAACTTTTCAAAGAACAACTATGCTATTTAAACCTAACCTATTAAGGGGTCTCCTTTCATATCATCAGTAGCGAGTGTGCTCCCTCCTTTTCCCTTTTGTGATTTTATAAGTACTTTTCTGCATTTATACCAGTATCTTCTTAATTTGCCACTGTTGAATAGAAAAACTGTCTGGTTTTAGTAAAGTGGCCTTTATAACAGCTTGTGCATAAATATTTTGATGGCTAATGGTTTTCAAGGAGATGAGAATGTTTTAAATTCACTGCTAGGAATGAGCTAATAGCTCTCTGCTCTTGGGATGTTAATACTTTATTGATATTTTGTAAAGTTTTTAAAAGTGGTTTTATTGAACAATACTCAACAGTGTAGCTTTTTTGTCATTTAGTTGCAAAGCCTTAATGCCTCCCAAATATTAACTGCTTGAATATTCATTAAAAGTCATCAAAAGCTAATTTTTGTAAGACTGCATCAACTGATCTAGTGAAGTGTTCCCTGGTTTTTGTTCCTTCTCTGCCCTATATAGTAAAACAGCTGTATTCCCGTTAACAATTCCATGTTCTACATTCTATTTCCTTTCAAGAGCAGCATTAAGATGTTGATAAATGTGGCTGTAAGGTTTCTGCTTGTCTTGTTTTTTCAGTTTCACCTGAGAGTACTGGAAAACAATAAAAATGCTGGAGTGGTTTTGAAAATGTGTTAATGCTCACATATGTTCATGTTCATGCACCAGTATGAAATTTGTCCTTGCCGCCTCTGCAAGCACAAGGGGTTCTAGAAGGGGATATAACCACTATAGTCAGTGCCTGTGGCTGTTTGCAAATGCCTTCCAGTTTTCTCAATTAGATGAATATAAAAGGAGCTGTTGTGCATTAAGTTTTTTCAACTCTAGAAGGGGATATAACCACTATAGTCAGTGCCTGTGGCTGTTTGCAAATGCCTTCCAGTTTTCTCAGTTAGATGAATATAAAAGAGCTGCTGTACATTAAGTTTTTTCAATTGGCACATCTTCTTTGCCATCTCAGACTTGACAGGCAAAGGTGTAAGGTGGTGCACCACATTCTGATGCTACATGCCACAAGATTGTCCTCTTGTGTGCCTGAACTTTGTCAGGGTTTTGTTGCATTTGTAATGAACGGCTGTCTGTAGGGACCCTTCCTGTCAAGGGAAGAAAATCCAGAGTTAAGGAAGTGAGATAACAAGGCTGTATGATTGTGGATGTTTAAAACTTGCTGCGTAGCCAAATAAACACTCCAAAACTAAGAAATTTCATAGTTTTATGCCCTCTGTTGTAACCTGGCTGAGGGACTGAGACAGATAGCATTCCATGGCACACTTTGAAGGAGTCCATTTAAATCCTAGAAATTAAAACTTGCTGCGTAGCCAAATAAACACTCCAAAACTAAGAAATTTCATAGTTTTATGCCCTCTGTTGTAACCTGGCTGAGACAGATAGCTTTCCATGGCACACTTTGAAGGAGCGAGTTTAAATCCTAGAAGCGTGGGGCAGTGCAGAGGTCTTGTCAACATCTGACAATATTGCTGTGGATCATTCTTGTTGTGGCTGCTACTATTAACCACAAGATGGTGCAGTGAAATGAATTGCAGCTTTTACATCTTCTTGCTTCCAAGTCAGCGGTGCAAGAAGATTTAGCTGTCTGTGGTAGGGAAAAAAATTCAAAAGAAAGTTTAGTCTAGAGAGACTAATATGCTATTTTTAGAAGTTTTCCTGAGTGGTGCTTAGTGCACAGATCCTTCTTTCATTGCAAAGTGATTCAACAGAATAGCAAAATTACTAAACTAAATAGTGGATTATTTAAGCGTTGGATGTTATTGGTATTGAACTCTGTCCCTTTTATATGTGCATTGTGTGTAAAGGAATATTTGAAATTAAAATTAAACAGATTTAGCCATGATTAAGGTGTGATTTTGATACAGAAAGCTTTTTCTTCTAGATCTTCACGGCCTTGGTAATTTTAACTTTTGTAATGAAAAGATCCCAGGTATTTAATACATATTTCCCTTATGATTTGCACTTTATTAGAAACTGATATATGCCAACTGAAATCAAAGCAGCTGATTCTGGGCCCAGCTGAGATTCAGGGGTACCCTCTTGCAGTACCAGATGAGGACAAATACATGGTAGTGCATGACCCCAGTGGTAGTCTTTAGTAGTTTTACTATTAGGATAATGATGCCTAAATATTCCATTTTGTTCTGACCAGAGAAGAGTATTCTACTGTTGTAAGCAACTGAAGTTACTAAATTTGTACTTTTTAAGCTTTTTTTCTTTGTTTTCATTACTGTATAAAGTATGTATTTTTCTGTGGTGTGCAGTTTTTTATTATTTTTTGTGTTTGTGTTGAGGTATCTAAGTTTGACAGAGGCGTGGCTGCCTGAAGTAATTTTCATCTGTTGTCATGCCCATGGTACATCCATTTCTAGGCTGTCTTAGTTGATGTGTCAGCCTGAATGTTACAACCCTGGTGACTGATCCCCTCTGCCCCATGGTCCACAACATGAAAGTAGACTGATCTAATGTCAAGGATATTTCTTTGGGGCTAACACCTGTGGAAACTATCCTGATTTTTGACAGGTAGATTTTAAGAACAGAATCTGTTTCTCCAGAGGACACCTTTCTGTGGATCTGAAAAAAAATTGAGAAACCATTTCTTTCAGCTGTCTTGCCAGAGGCTAATGTCAAGGATATTTCTTTGGGGCTAACACCTGTGGAAACTATCCTGATTTTTGACAGGTAGATTTTAAGAACAGAATCTGTTTCTCCAGAGGACACCTTTCTGAAAAAAATTTGAGAAACCACTTCTTTCAGCTGTCTTGCCAGAGAAAACCCCTGAGGAGATGGGTAATTGGATATAAGAAACCTCAGAAGCTATCTTCAGCCTTACATGCTTGTTTTTAGCAGGCCAAACTTGATAAAAAAGGGAAGATGATTTCTGTAGGACTGAGGGTTAGAGTAGCTGTGGAGCTGGGGCATGGTTCTCCAAACTCATTTGAAACCTGCTGCAGGTAGGAGGCACTTTGTCCTTTTCAGTCTCTGTGCTTCGGAAGTGTTTCCAAGAAGTGTTTGAGAGCGGGAAGGAGTCTTGGAGTTCAACCACTGCTGGCTGCACAGCAGGCTGGCAGCTCCCTGCCGATTCCAGAGGGGGATGAGTAGCCCAGTGGTGTCTGGGGAGGAAGCTCTTCTGGCAGAAGTCAGCTCCAGCCTGAGCTGGAGTGCGCAAACTCGCGGTGACAGAGTTGTGTGGCATCCCACTGGTGCTCGTGGTTGCTTGTCCTAGCCAGGTAACAGAGCTGCTCCCATCCTTCAGGAGAGCTGGGCTTTGCTTGGAATTGCAGCTGCAAGTCTGTACAAATTGTTAAGCACAATAAATTGATTTAGAGCTGTGGAGGACTCAGTAGAAAAATGGGGAAAATGTAAGACTGCTTTGACTTCAGAGCAGGTGATTAGTGTTTATTTTATCTGTTACGATTGCTAAATGGAAACTAAACTTGTATTTGCCAACCATGAGGCACAGATCAAAGACTTGCACAGCATAAGAAAGTAATGCATAAACATATGATGTCTTTTAGCTTTAACAAGACATCTTGTAATTAGATTTATGTAAATGTATGATGTCTTTTAGCCGTAACAGGACATTTGGTAATTAGGTTTATGTAAATGTATGATGTCTTTTAGCCTTAACAGGACACTTGGTAATTAGATTTATGTAAAAGAGAAGAAACACAGGTTTTGTCTTTTGGTGTCTAAGCAAGCTTTTCTAAACAACTGTGCTGCCACTATACTAATTAATCATTTCCATGCTGAAGAGGGATCATCAAGGAATGACCTATAGCTTTGAAACTTCCTGGGACTACTACTTCTGTATGTTGCTGAATAATTAAAACTTAAAATCAGCATTTTGTTTCAATTGCTGAGTTGTGTGGCTCTGATCAAGCTTTGTGAATGCAGACTGAGCGACTTGCAAAGTTAATAATGTACTGCTGCTGCTTTATTGCAACATCTGTACTTGTCTGACTATAACTAGAGAGATGCCAACACATTAACTCAATACACTTTCTACCTGAAATATCAAGTTAATTAGGATCATTTATCAAAATGACACTTGTTTCATAAGGCCAAATCAAATTGATTACTGTTGTTTCTGCTGCACTCGTGCCAACATTAAGAGCAATACTTCCAGAAACAAAGGTGTAAATATATCTTGCATTGCATGAAGAGGTACTGCTAGAGGAAAAACATTTTCAGTGTATTGAAATCTATAAAAGAAAATACAAAAATCAAGAATCAGAGACACCAAGGCTCAGACTTCAAAATGTGTTTACTCATCTTAAAGGCTTTTGATGAGACCAGAAGTTAAGTATATATTTATCTTCCAAGTTTCTGGATTTAAGTGACCTGAAGATCAACTGACGTCAGACTAAATATTTCACGTTTTGGGAAAGCGCTACTCAAAACCCCAAACCATTTAAAATTCAAAAGGCTTGAACACTTATTAATATCACAACAAGGTACTTTTCCAGTGTTTTAATGAAGGCTGTACTCAGTAGACTTATTTCTTAAAATGGAATTCCATTTGGATCCTCTTCTAGATGTTCTAATGCCATGTGCTTTGTGCTCAAAACCCTATGAATGTATCATCTGACACCATCTGTGTGAGCTGACTTACGTATTATTTGGTTTGTATGTTTAAGGTTATGAAGCTGGACTGACCTTACCAGCCCTCCAGTTCCCTTTCTATCTCTGAATTTGAACTTTAAAAAACAGATAGTATCAGCTGGGGGGAATCTGAGTGTTTAAGTAAATCTAATAAAAACTCAGCTAATAGAGAAAGCAGAGCACTGCCATTCTGAGTAAGGTAATGTTTTTTCTTTAAAAATGAGAAGTTCCAAGGTGGGATTGAATCACCTGACTTGTGCATATCAAGTGTTGGTGAAGGTATGGAAAGACGTATTAGGTGCTGTCCACATGACATCTAGAGCGCTCCTGAAATGGGATATTCACAAGTTAGGCAGGGGAAGAATGGCTCAGAGAAGAAGAATGCAAGTGGGGTCCAAAATTTGTTTGCAAACTATGCAGAACAGATTTCAGTATTTTACTTTTGCAGGGAATTACTTTGTAGTCCTGAGGCTCATCTGTCTGAAGACATGAGTAGTTAGTTTTTTAATTATATGAATGTTTGTGACCGAGGTGAGAGCATCTGCTGGGATGTTGAAGGGATGGTTTCAGAATTTCAAGGGAGCTTGATCATTTGGAGGAGTCTTCCTGTGCACTCTCAACTTCCTTGCCCGCATGGCAGTAAGGAAAAGCAGAAAATGCCTTGGCTCTGTGTAAGCTCAGCTCATGAATAATAAAAACATCTCTATATTATCAAACCCTGTTCAGCACAAATACAAAACAACCCCTTACCAGCCACTGTGAGGAAAATTAACTCTACCCCAGCTGCAACCAACACAAGCTGCAGCTGATCACTGTTTGATGATGTCAGGCTCTTTTGATGAAAGTTAAGTTATATTGGTCTGCATAAAAAGGATCATCATCTGCAGGCATGTGGCACAAGTAGTTAAGTTTTTGTTCTGTTCAGCCTTACTAAACCCTCTGAATTATTCTGCCCCATTTTGGGTGCTGTAAGAGAGACAAACACAAAACAGAAACATAATTCAGGTAAACATAGTACAGAAGAAAGAAATAAGAACACTTAGGGTCTGAAGTATGCGATTTCCAAAGGAGAAATCAAGAGACAAGATAATTTTTTCTAATCTATAGTAATTAGTATATTTATAGAAATCTTAGTACCTACTTTTAAACTATTTTTTTTCCTTTAAGCCATTTTTTTAATGCTTAGCTGGTGCATATCTAATTTCATGAGCTTACAGAGCTGATGTTGATGATATTGGTAAGGAAAAGTTACTAGTCTCAAGTCCCACCTGTGAAATGTACTTGTTCATATCACTGAACTCCTCATCTTTAAAGAGGAAACATTATTCAGAAAAATGTGTAAAGTGTGTGACTTCCAGAGGAGAAGTGTAGAGCTAGTTTATTCCAGCCTGCAAAAATAGAACTGAGAACTAATGTGTTAGTATTGCAGTGGAGAGAGAAAAAAGCTTCAATTGTCTTTAATAGATCTGGTAAGATGTAAAACCAGAAAATGGTAGTGAAATTATATTTCTTTTTCTCTAAGGGTTGGTGGACCCATAACAGCAATAGAAGTCAACCCCTAGGTTGTTTTTCCCGAAAGGTTTGTTTCCAGTGTCTGGGGGCTTCAGGAGCAAAATAGAAAATGCATTTATTATGGTCAATAGATCTATTTGTCTGATATTTGAATTTGATTTGACCTTCATGACTTAGGCTTGCACTTTTTGGGGCGTATGCACAGTCACTTTGGAACAAGTGCTGAACCATGTGTAAATAAAATCATACTCACTAAAAGCAAGAGAAGCAAGCACCCTTATTTTGGAGACATCTTTAAGTTTTCAGTTAGTTGTAAAGATTATTTTCTTTTATTTCAGTGGAAACTCAAATATAGAGATTGAGCATATCAGATTTACATGCTGGTTTTCTACTTTCATGTTACTATTCATAAAGAAACCTCTCAGTAGAGCAAACAATTTTCTCTCGATATTATGAAAAAAGCAAGCACCAAACACCCTTGTGTTCAGTCTTTGTTTTACGTTGGTGACATTGCAATATGCCATAATTATTTTTCATACTAAAAGAAGAGAAAGTTGTTGCTACATTGGTTTTGCAACTGAAATTGAAAATACGCTTCGTTCTGGCCTATTTATTTTTAATTCTTTCTCTTCAGTTCTTTTTGCCTCTAGCAAAATACCACTTCACTCTAGCAAACTATTAAAAGAAGCAATATCCATGCTGCTTGTTTGGCCCATTCCATCAATGCACAAAACTGCAACAAAACCATCAGAAGAGACTTTTCTATTGCACTCACATCACTTACTGAATTGCTCTGTTGATAATTTTTCTTCACTGATATCTTGTTTACCAACTGCTTTTTTTGCCTTATTATGGAGAAGCTTAGCCCTTTGTTTGTTGTGCTTTTTTCACACTTGGTGGCTGAAGTGTCCCTCTCATCAATTACTGGAGCATATCCAAAGAAGGGCAGCAAAAGCTGGTGCAGGATCTGGAGCAGAAGTCCAGTGACAAACAGCTGAGGGAGCTGGAATTGTTTGGCCGGGAGAAAAGGAGGCTCAGAGGAGACACTGCTCTCTAAAACTACCCAAATGGAGGCTGTTGCAAGGTGGGCATTGGTTTCTTCTCCCAGGTAGCAATTTAAGGAGTGGGTAGAGGGAAGAAAGACCCTAGCTTGTCAAAATAAGCCCTGCCCACTAAAATCTGAGTTAACAAGAATGCCAGTATGGTACTTGATCTTTATTTTATTGCTAAGTCCTGATGCACATCTGTAGTAAGATTTTACCTTACTTGCAAGCTAGGATTATGGGCCCATCCCTGATGTTGCAAAGGTTGTGGAGAATAGGCAGGGTTGTTCTGAGTATATATGAGGTTAATAAAAGTTCAAATTTGTCTGACAGAGATGCTGCATACAGATATGGGAAAGAATGAAATGGCAGTCACTTCATTTTGATAAAAGATTAAAAGATTAAAGTTTAATCATATCAGGAACACCCTGAAACAGAAAATCTAGTGGCATGTGTTTACTGTAATAAGCCATTAAAAGAAGTAATTTCTATTGTAAGTAAAGCTATCGTGCCTGAAATGATAGATATTGGGACAATTTGCGTCCTCTGACTGTAATTGCTGTGCTAACAATTGCAAGTGAAATTCATGCAGTAGAAAAGTAGCTATGATGATATTCATTACTGCTATGAAAGAAGGCTCATTTGGATTTTATGTAGATGAAACTTGTCTGATGTTATTGGAACAGAAAGATAAAAGCCTGGTTTTGAGTGGGCTCTAATTTGAAAGGAACCCTGTGCCTGCCCTGTTAGACCTATCTACAGAATGTGTTTCACTAGAAGAAACTGGATTGAAAGCACAAGGAAATCTTTGCTCTAAACTTGTAAAAATCAAAGAGGTGTCACTGTGGTCCCTTCCAGTGTGGCCCATTCTGTGATCAAGTCAGCTTGAAGGAAGAACAGCACGTGATCTTTGCTGGTTTGTGCCTGAAGTGTGATAGTCCAGGTTCTGCTTGTAGATGTATCAGTGCCTTTTGGTGGGTATGTAGTCAGTGAACTCAAAATCAAGTTTGAAAACAGTGTGGGTTTTATTTAACAGCAGCAGGAGAGAAAAAGGGAGAGGGTGGAGTGAAAGCCAACTCAGATGATTTGTTGCCACATGAAAAAGAAGTAAAGTTGCAAAGTAAAACTGAGTTGACACAGGTTGTTGTAGAAGAGTGAAATTGTCTTTTGTCTCTAAAATTCTCTGGTGACACCAAAAGAACTTTTTATTAACTTCGGGAGCAAACTAGCTAAGCTTCATCTAATAAGGCAGCCCTATATATAATATATTTTTTAATAATTACAGGTATTTTTACTTTGAGTAATTACATTTGTCCCTTAAATAAATTACTATTTTAGCTATCTCTCTGGATTATTCTTGCATGAATGAAATAGCTGATGGAACTTGCATGACAGCTTATTAAATCTCTTCTGAGCTCTTTTGCCCAATACTTGTCCTTCCTTTTATTTATTATTATTATTTTTTAAGACACATTAGGAATGGATTTTTTAATCAAGGAAAAAAGGTAGGTGATTTTTCAAATAATGTATTTAATGTTTTTTCAACTGAACATTTTCGTGTGTTGGCAGGTTTCCCTTGCTCTAACTATTGCCGTGCTGTAAAGGAGAGGAGAAAAGGCAACAGGAGTTACTTGCAAGTTACAATGTTTTGTATAGGAACTTTAGAAAAATGCACTTTCTGCCAATGAAAGATGTTGCTGTTCTACCGGCATCCGCTGATCCCTTTCAGCGTTTCCTGATGCTTCGTTCTTGTCTTTCTGCAGGAGATGTTAGTTAGTAGCTGAATGTGGGTTTTGGGGGTCTTCTGAACTGAATAGAAGACAACATTATTAAATGAGTGTTTTGAGCATTTCTGTTTTAGCAATGTGGTCATGTGTTCCAACTTGGAATTTGTTTGGGGATTTCCCCTGCCTCAACTCAAAATTGTTCAAGATCTTAACTGAATAGGATTGACTGAGTTTATTTCTTGTTTTTAATACAGTATTTCTATTCCTTAATGATCTACTCAAGAAAATTTGGGGTTTTTAAGTGTAGGCAGAAGTACCAAAGCTAAGGTAAAGTTTAATAAAGTTGCCTTTGCCTTTTGTTAACCTTTTAGTTATCTAATTTTATGACTGGATATACTGTCAAGCTGAACACCTCATAAGGGCCAAGCCATTAGTTCTGGTTATTGTTCTGTGTCTTGTTCCAGCACAGCAACATTTACTAACTTGAAAATGATCAGTGTTCAAAACAGCAGCATAATTAACTCCAGTGACCACCAGGAACAGCACTAGAGAACTAGTTGCTATTAAAAGGCTGTGAAAAGTTCCTGAACATAAAGCTTGATTAAAACGAAAACACTGTTTGTGGCTGGGACTTACTGAAGGAATGCAGGTTGAGGCTGTGTCAGATGGCTTTGGGGATGAGGAGAGAAATAACTGAAGGAAGCTTAAAAGAGTGAGCAATGTGAAGGAGTGCAGAAGTCCAGATGCTGGTGTGGGGAGGTCCAGAAGAGGGCTTTTGGTAATTGCTTTGCAATAATACTGGATTTCTGTTGGTTACCAAACTTGTTTCTGAATAGGAGGAATAAAAGTCTGTTATAGGGTTACTTTCAGGTGTTGTACTGTTGAAGTCTTTTGAGAAAAATGCTGAAATTACTGAATACTTTAATACATCTTTTGCTGAACAGTCAGCTCTGGTGAAGTCTGTGAAGAATATTTTCTGTTAACCAGACGCGTTGAAGGTTAAGATTCGTGTTTGTGGTTAACAATGTAGTGACTGCTGGTGAAAGTTCTGCTGACATAAACTTCTCAATTAAAGAAAATACTAATAACTTTAAGAAAGTTAAAAAAAAGTCTTCTGCATCTGAAGTTGTTGATGATTAAGGATTTTGTAATGCTTGGAGTAATTGCTTTAATTAGCTATTAAACAGGTTTCAGGGTCAATGTAAGAACAGGTTTCAGTCTTTCATTTGATTTAGTAGGAGCAGGTAATGATTATTTTTTTATTATCTTTACTCTCTTCTTTAGAATTATTTACTTAGCACATGGAAGGCAACAGATATTTGCTATTATAAAATCAATTTCATGCCTGACTAAACTATCTCTTCCACCTCTGTCATTACTCTTAGTGCTCAGGGCGTTATCTTAGGTTTATTTGTGTTTATACAACTGGATTGCAGTGGGCCTTTGCAATAATTATTTGGGGATTTTGGACCCTCCAGCAACAAACAAAAAAAATGTTCAAAATAACAGATGTGCAAGTATGCTTGCACATGATTGTTGTATTCCTTCCCTATAGAAAAATGACTACTTAATTTTGTATAGTGTATAAAGCACATAGATGCTGAATAATTTCAGCTGTAAGTTTTCCTTCAAATAGAGGAAAAAAACAGCTCTGAAGAGATAGGAAAAAATATTTTTATAGAAACTACTATTGAGTCAAGTAAAGCTTGTAAGTAAACATCTGCCAAGCAAGATCTGACAACTAAAAATGTTGACATTTAGTGGTTACCATGTTCTGTACATCTGTAATCTTTATCTTCTGTGTTCATATTCTTTCATTTTAGGCTGATGAGTCCAGTAATTTAATAGATTACAGAGCATCTTTTGAATTCAAAATAACTTCTCAAAGAGTATGTACAATGTTAGTTGTCAGAATGAACTCATGTTTCCTTATCATTTTTTGGGGGGTGTCCAGTATCTGTAAATCAATTAAAACGCTGTGGTGCATGAAGGAAAAAAAAAACCAAACATAGATAGTGTAAAGGCAAAGAACACATACCAGATTGCCACAATGAGAAGCACTGGATGTATGTGATTCTGGTGTTGATAAGCTGAATTAGTTTGTTTCAAGTAACTCCAATGACATTCAAGTTTATATCCTGAATGACATGGATTTCAAGATCTGCACTCTTCAAATGTTAGATCACCTTGTGTAACACAGTAGAAGGCAAGGTTTTTCTTGCCACCAAGGTAATGGTTATGTTTTGGAATCTGGGAGTTGTTTTCTCTGTTTCCTAGATGGTCTGAGAGCCTCAGAAGTCAACTATTTCTACTTGTCTGTGGATTTTTAAATAATTTATTAAGGGGCAAAGGAAAAGAGTAGCTTTTCCTTAGAGCAGGGTTGCACTGGACCTGGATTCTACCTGCCATTAACATACAGGTTGTCTCTGGTGAATAAGAAAGGAGATGCAAGCCAGATCACTTTATCTTTCATAGCTGTGAAAGAGGAGGTTCTCCTACTCTGTTGTTTTTGTTCCCAGTTTAAGTGTCTTTGATAATATTTTTGTCCTGTGAAATACTCAGCATTGCCATTGTTTTCCTGTTGATTAAAAAAGCACTTGTGCAGTCTGAGCACCAATGGGTGCACCTGCAATGCATTGATATATAAGATACAAGCTGTCCTAGAACATAAATGAATGAAGATCTCTTTCTACTCTCAAGTTTGCCACTCAACCTGCCCTCTGCAGTGGCAGATGGGCATTGAGCACAGTGTATCCTGTGGCAGTGTGGAGGGTACCAAGCCAGTATAAATGAGATTTCTCATCTGTCCTTGCGTTTACAAAAAGGGAGAGGGGATCAGGGACAGGGTTACAATTGTCACGTACCCCCACAGTTGTGTTCCTACTCATAGTTATAATCACAAGCCAGCACCTTTTCTCTGAGATCTCTCATTTCTGATGCCTTTCAGCAGTTTCACAGGGAGCAAGATGCTGAGTCTATCCAAGTGGCTTGTTTTATCATTTTTCACGGCTGTGTTTCTCTTGTGTGCTGTGTGCATCGGCAAAGCTGTTAAAATGGAGCTGAGAAAAATGCTGCTTCTTGCAAGCTATTGAAATCAAGTTATAATAAGGAGATGTTAGTTTTAAGCCTTACACTGAGCATTTCAGAACATTAGAAATGTGAGAAATTGAAAAATGGAGTTTGAATTACCTCAGTTGAGTTGGTTGTTACAACTGAGAAACCAACAGCTCTTTTAAAATACTGTTTCTATCTATTGCTCTGTCTTGATCAAAGTCTTAGAGTAACTCAGCTATAAATAAATGAGCATAAATTTTTATTTTGAGTCTGCAGTGAAGTTTCTAACTGTTCTTATGTAGAAAGCATGTCTAAATGCCTTACAGATGTTAAAAGGAGTCTTTTCAAGGACTAGTAATTTAAAAAGCACTCTAACCTACATTGTAAAGGAATGAGTCTCTATGAGATTGCTTTCACCACCACATATATGCTTTGGAGGCTTGTCATAGGAACAAAGTACTGTTTCAGGAGATAAATCTGATTACTTCTTTTTGATATTGGTTTCATTTGGTTTCCTACCTGCTTGGGAGAAAAGGTATACAGGTTGGCTTTTTTTTTTTTTTTTCCCCCTTAAAGGAGTTAGGGTGATCTCTCTCCCACACAGTTGATGGATATAGAACTTTTTACTAGTTCAGGCCATCACCTATGTTTGAGGTGGGCTGTGCCAGTCTAGCAGTAAATAGAGGTTGTGTTACATGACAGTGCACTTCAGGAAATTGTGGTGGGACACAATTTTCTAGGGCAGCCAGAAGTCATGCTGTTCTAAAGCAGTGGATATTTGGGGACTGCTGTTTCCCTTTGAGTGACTTTATATGTTTATTTATACACACTCAAACTGGGAGGAAGCAGCAGTGGGAATAGATATAAATTGCCTCATTTCCCACCGAATTACTTCACTTTCTGAATTAAGCATTAAAAGTAAGGAATCTGAAATTGAGTAGGATAACTTGGTATTGAGATTAGGAGGTGAAAAAAAAAACTAAAAAGGAAAAAGAATTTATGAAGTCCAAGTAGATGGTGTTTCTAGTGACTGTTATTTGGCTATTTCCCAAATTGAGTCTGCTTCTTTCATCATTGTGGGAAGCCACCAAAGAAAGACAGTCATGTAGAGCTTAGACATAGCAGCAACTAAGTATTAAGAGTCGTCTTCTATAAACTTTGGAGTTCCTGAATGTGCCTAAAGGCCTCTGGATTTTTTTACTCTTGCATTCTTGGGCTTGAGGTGTCATGCTTTCATTTGGTTCTGGAGCTCAGTCTTTGTGCAACAGGCTGTACTTGACTAGACAGTTTAGGTGTCGTGGTTGAAAAGACTAAGTGAGGCTATTTAGTCTGAAGCTTCTGGGGTGGACACCTAGCTGTGAAGAGAAGTTTAATTGGATCACTCCTACTATGATAACCTTGCAGCATGGTGGTTACTGTGGTGAATGTTTGCCTTGTTTTGGTTTGAGTGCTTAATACAAAATCTGTGTTTTATATCTGGTTTAGGCTTAATGTAACAGATGGTGACTCTTCAGTACTGTTCTATACATTATTTTTGCAATAAATTGGGTCTGGAGAGTACTTTTTAAATTAAAGTTGTGATTGTGAGGAGAAATGATACCCCCTCTTGTTCAAGAGCTTTTCTCTAGGAAGTGTTGATGTGTGTTCAGTGTGGTTTCTTAGGAGTCTTGCTGTTTGTATGGCTTCTCCTTTTTGTTGTTGCTGATTCACTTTTTAAGCAGTTTGTGGCAGAGGAGAAGTCCTGCTTTCCACTCTGGTTAAAATTATTTTAATAGGGAGAAGTAATTAAGTTTCTGGGTGTTATTCAGTGATTCGTTAGTTGACAATGAAATAGCCTATTGATTTTTTTTTGTTTGTTTTAAAGACAATGACTTGAATTATAAGATGTAATTTCACCCTCTCTGAGTAATAGCATTTGCTGCCTGTGTTTCCACACCAGCTGTTTGGAGGTAGGACTGAAATAGCAAGGCAGATCTACTGTCAGCTCTTCATTATCTGGGGCAAAGTCTGGAACACAACAAGAGACTGGAAAAATCCAGGCAATTTGCTTATGTAAGACGTAATAGAAATGCTGCCAAGAGAGGTGTCTGCTATCAGCTTGTAGTTTTTGAGCTATGGTTGAGTACCACTCAAGGTTGCTTCTGAAGAACAAGAAAGCTGTCTCCATTGTGCATTTTAATAACCTGGACTGGTGAATATATAGCTCTTTTTCTTGTGCCTCTGCAGAGTAGTACTTAGGTAAGAGGTGGCTTTGGAGACCAGTGCTATCCAAGGTGGGAAGGGTGCACAATTCATTGGGATGTAGGAAAAAAACATTCAGGTACTACCAGTAAAGAAAATAAAATAAAGGGTAATCTCTTGTCCAGTTCTTTCTGCATGGACTCCTTCAGTCCTCTTTGGAGTTCTACCTTTTGGTGGAATTTGAGGCCTAAATGTGAATATAAGTTGACTAGAACAATACTAGCTAGCTGTTTGCTTTGTTTATTGCCACTTTAAATTTAAGAGAAGTATGGGATTCCCTTTCTATCATCCTTTTCTCAGAGATTCAGCTAGCTCATGTGTTGATTGAAATTTGGAGCCACATGTCTTTAGATGCAAGATGGCATTGTCAAAATCCTTATTTAAAGGAACATAATCATTAATACAATTAACAACACATTTTAAAGTGTGTAAGGTTACCCAGGCTGGGGCTTTTACATGTTTTTCAGTGCAAATCTTTTTATCATGTGTCAATTATTAATGAAGTTTGTTGGTAATTGCGTATTACCTGTAATAGGCAAAAAGAAACCCCAGGCAGCATGTGGAATACACTCAACAGTTGTAATGCTTGATTCTTGATTTTGACTTTTATCAAGTATGTCTTGTATCTTTTTGTATTTGGTAAAAGCTCTTTGTTTGTGAGCATTCTTTTGTGTTACTCCCTCTTTACTGTGGCTATTTATTCCTGTCTTTTTGTAATCCCCAAAAAGTTAAGGCATAGATAACTTCTATCATGCTGATTTTCTTTTGTGTAGTTCCATACTCTGTCTTCAGTAGGATCTAAGTACCTGACAGTGTTTCTGTAAAGGTTTCAAAAGACTGTTGCTTGTGTGTATTATTAGATAAAAGGAGAGGAGAAGTGAGCACATGATAAGTTACCTTTTAGGACTGTGCATTCCAAAGAGAATCAGGTCACTAAAAACTGATGTCAGGCAAAACTGGGGTTTTTGATTATTTTTTTTTTTCTAAGAAGACTTTCAGCATAGATCTTCTTTGTAAAATGATACTCTTTTCCTTTCACTCTTCTTTTTTTGTTCCTGAGTTTTCGCACAATTACTGTGCTGCTTTGCTATTGTTAGGAACAAGTGAAAGCTGGTAGGTCTATGGATAGAACTAAAATTGGTTTTATTTTTAAAGGGGGTGGTGATGTAAGCATCAGGTTATCTCCAAGCACAAGTCAGAATTAAGTGGGGTTTATGACCTCAATAAAGTCTTCACTTAGAAAAATTACTCCAAAATGAATACATAAACTGATGTTTCAAGAGTTCTAGAAGTTTTGAGTATTTATTCAGGTGGGTTAAGCTGATTGATGATAGAGATTATATAGTCCAAAAGCTTATTTATTTTTTATCCATGATCCTGGTTTTTTAGACTATCTAAGTAAATGCCACATGTAGATCCTTGCCATCTTGTATATTATACGCTCTTGTTTAAATCAGGTTTTAACCACATGGTTACAGAATACAAACAATGTGTGGGTAGTGTACATGGACCAAAGCTTAATACATGAATAACTGTGAGAATTTTACTAAAATTAGTAACTGTTGTTGCTTGCACTGCATGAAGCTCAGTTGTGTATTTTCATTAAGAGTTCCTTTTTCTAATAAACAGACCCTCTTTCCCTCAAAGTTGTTCCCATGGATTTATTTTTTGGGAACAACATGATGTGTATGAATAACAAAGTACCTTTAACACTAAGTATGTTTAACACAGTTAATTTTTAAAGGTGATCATGTGTGTCAGCACAATTTTACAACAAATTACATTAATTTAATTTGTGAAGTTCTTGGCGTGAAACTGATGTTGGAAGACAACATTTTCTAAACTGTTACCTGAATCACAATAGTGGAACACACTCATTACATTGGGCTGTTTTTCAAAGGCCTTCTAAAAATTCCTGTGTTGGCCCTGGGTTGGTGGGCGCAGTTGTTCCCAGGAGCTGTCAGGTGTCATGATTCTTGCTTGGAAACTAGAAACTAGAGGTAGCAGCCATTGCAGAGGAAAGGAAGGTTAAGTTTCTTCCCTCTCAAGTCAAATCAAAGATCAAGGGGATGCCTCTGCTAGTGAGGGAGTGGTGGATGCAACAGCATCTCTGTCCAGTGTCTGCTGTGTCACTGGCAGCAGCCAAAGGAATGGGGGTGTCGTGTACCTGGTTCTCCCTGGGGACTTGAGTACTCTGCAGAGTTTCTCATTACAAACTCTGCCTGCCTTTAGAATATGTGAAGGCTCTTCATGTGTTCAAGCTCTATTGTGACAGAGTTTCTTGGACTGATTTTCTAAGTGGAAAAAATAAAGTTTCTAGGAGTAGATATATGTGCCACCATCTAGCCAGAAGTGATTGTGTGCCATCAAAACCCATCCTAAGGTGTTATGAGGCCTGTCTGATTAGCAGTTCTGAAGGCTAAAAAAAACCTGCTAAAGGGTCTATCAGCTAAAAATCAAAAGGTTTGCCTAACATGCTGTGTTTGCAAGATAATATGCAAATCAAGGTAAAAGCCCTGACAGCTGTCTTTTGCTTACTTGTGGAAATTTGTATGTCTGCATGTATTGTCAGGTGGGTATACATTGTGCACCTGCTGATCAAATACTGGAGTGTGCACAGCCTGGAACAGTGAAAGGATGATGTAGATATGCTCATACATGACACTGACCTGGATATGTTAAGGATGCATATAGAAGTCTCATTGCATAGCTTTGGGAAGACCAAATACTGCTTAAAGATAAAGTACTTTTATCTGTCCCAGGAATTTGTTTACTTAACATGTTAAAGGAAAGGCTGGTTGTTGGCATTGTTGCGATACTAGAGGTAATTGCTAAATGTAATTTATCTGGGGATTTGTCTCTAAAGGTATTCTGTAAAAATAACTGGAGTTTCTCGACTATCATCGTGGAACTCAACAGTTGGCCTACAGATCTTGAGATGGTGAACACTCTCTATTCTCCAACAGCTTCAGTGCATGGCTAAATTTTTTAACATATTTTCAGTACATGTTTCTTTGTAGCAGTGAGAACTGTTCAAAGATTTTGTTTTTAGTGTCGTGCAGGGAGTCCTAGGTACTCTTCAAATTCTATTTCTCCTGTTGTTTTGTATTGGAGAAAAACTATTAAATTAACCTGTTTAAAAAATGAAAATAAATGTAAGTTCTGTTAGAGATGCTGTTCTGCTCTGTAGGCAGATTTTGGTTCATGTTCTTGAACGTATTGTTTTGATTCAGAAGCTGTTCCTGATGAAAAGCTTTTTTTAAAAATAGCAATATCTGTATCCTCCTAAAAGATAATTCTGAAAACTTTCCAGTGTTTCTCTCATCTTGTAAAACATGTATTATGTTAACTTTTCACAGTTTGAACTTTGGTTAACCTATTATGATATATTGCAAAGCAGCCCCTTTGTCTCTGTTTTAGTAACATTCTCCCTCCTGCCCCAAGGGAAACTTCGCATATGCTGTTTCTGTGGAATAAATTCTGTTTCTATTTGATGGAAAATAAGAATAATATGAATTACTGTTTCATTTTAGGCTTTTTCCCTCTTTGAGAAGTCCTAATAAGGGTCATGTTTTTATTGTTCTTGCACAAAAATATATGAAAGTGTTGCCACTGTTGACAGCTTATCAGCATACAGTGATAAATGAAATTCAGAGCTGGGGAAAAAGGCTATATGAAGATTAAATGCAAACAAAAAAATTTATTCATGTCACTGGGGATATATAATACTATCATATCTTGCTTCCCCCTGCTACTCTCATCTCTTTTCCTCTAGCTATTTTTACTGTATTGGACTTCCATTTAACTGCCTTACTTTGTTAATGTGGAATGTATGAAGATTTTAAGGTATTGCTTCCCGGGATATTATGTCTAGGCTGCATATGTTACAGAAAAAGGTGCAAACTTGGGTTGCTCTACATATATTACTGCTTAGACTCTTTCCTACCTAGCCTGAAAGTTAAGGCCAAGGAGATATAATTGAAGTATTGCTTTGCATGTAAAGAGCTGAGATTAGCTCCTGTGATGCCTTCTGAAGTGGATAACACAGCTTGGTTATGTAACAGAAACTTCTTATAAAGATTTATTTGTAATCTACAGATTTTCATGAAAATCTGGGATGATATAAATATTCACTAGTAGGTCTGTCTTTTGAATTAGTCATATATGAAAGCCAAGTTTTCTTTGTATCTTTGGTAGGCAAAAGTCTTCTTAAAACCTTATTCTGAATATGATGAATATAGCTTTGATGGTTAGGACAAAATCAGAGGATCTGGCATTGTCAATGTGTCTGAAAATGTCAGTTTCCCCAATGCTTTTTACTGAAATATGCCAGTAAAATATAAAAATATTGCACTGACTAAAGTCTCCTGTTGGCAATAGGACAGTGACTTTCATTGTCACTGGACAAAGACCCCAAAATACTCTCCTGGCCTATGGTGGATTTTGTTTTTTATTGCTTGAAGAAGTTTTAGTCCAAAAAAATACATCCATTGCTTTTTAAACTTGAAACTTCTGATGTCTGTTGCAGGTATTTGAGCAAGAATAATGACTAGTGAAGAAAGCCCTCTGTGAACTTGACACACATTAACTTCATTTAATGTTCCTCAGTTATTAAATTGGAAGGTGCACTGAACAGTTGTTCTGTCTCCATTTTCATGTTATTCATTATCTTATAAATTACCATCATATCTCAGTTACCTCATCCTCTGGACTGAGGATCCAGGTGTCTTAATAATTCCCTAGGTTAGCATATTCCATGTGTTTCAAGGTGCCTGCTGTCCTTCTCAGTAACTTTCCCGTTTACATCATTTCAGTACTAAGAGGAATCAGAAGTGCCCAGACTATTGCAGATGCAGTTGTTCCAAGAATTTGACTAGGGTGGGGTTGTTCCAGTCCTCATGAATTAATGGATTTCTTGGCCCACTGTTTCTAAGAGGAATTTAGATGACAAACTCACTTGCAGATGCCTCCTTTTGCATGCCCACAGCAGGGGCTGATCCTGTTCCTGTGATCTGTCACCTTTCTCCTTACCAGGGCTCCACCCTGAATCTGCTGTTGGCTTCACAATGCCTTTGTCTTGTTCTCAGCTTCCTTCACAAAAGAGTATGCACTTCACAGGAAATGTGCATATGGATGCTCTGCTGGTGGGGAGGACCCAGCCATGGATCTCCCAGACGCCACTGTTACTCTTTGGCTTGTACAAGAATCTTCTGGAGCATTCAGTTAGGCTGGAAAAGTTCAGTCATCTCCCTAAATTCCCCATTTGCTGTAGTTTACTGGTTCTCACTGTTTCTCCCCTGTAGTTGATTCAAAATTTGTTCTCCAGTACTCTCCTTCACCAAAATGACAAGTCTAAGCCTCATATTTACATTTTTGGATTTATTTCTTCATTTAATAAGGAGTATGTGTTTTCAAACTCCATGCAACTCCTAATGTGGGTACATTCACATCAGTGTAAAAGGTTAAATGAATGGTCTTTGCATCAAAAACTACATTTTACGCTACTGTAATGACATTTGTGTAGCTTGTAGCCTTAGAGATTATTTCCACAATGATTCTGCTAATAGAACATGGAGACTGAAGTGACAGTCTTCAGTGAAATTCTGAAGGTCACCGAAGAAAAAAGGACCATTATTAGCATGATGGCTAATACTCAATTGCCTTTGGATTTATTTCCTTCACCTTTCAATGAGGTCTTCTTCCTCTTCCCCTGGAGTTCCTTCCCTGTTCAATATTATTTGTTGTGGCTTCTCTGAAACCACACATGTGACACCACCAGACCACCCCAAAATTTTGCTGGTCAGACAGGAAAGATCATTTAGTCCACCCCCTTTCCTCAAGTAGGGCTGTCTAGAGCAGCTTGCCCTGTAAGGTTTTGAATATATATGGTGAATATTTACTCAAATATGCATAAACACAATATATATTCAAATACAACACATGCTGAGTGGTTTTATTTCATTAATGTGGTGATGGATAGTAGATTAGTTAAAAGTTCTTTGCTTTCACGTATAAGCATTTTGAAGATGTCTCTTTTGTACTCAGCTTCTAATTTTGTAGAATTTGCAGGAACTTAATTATTTTTTGAGTATCCAAACTCTTTATCAAATTTAGTTGAAATTGGCCAGCAAATTTAAATGTGACAAGTGAACAGATGAGGGACTGCCTAAGCCTCATTTCCCTGGAGACTTAGACAGTCCAAGTTACAAATGCCTCTATTTTTGGGTTCTTTTTGCATTACCAAAGTAATGTAGCATGAAGCTGCTCAACTGTGCCGGGGAGTTAAGGGCTGGAATCTGCTCTTCAGTGTGCATTGTGAGTGGTGCTGTTCCTTGCCAGTGATGAAAGCAATGTATGTAGAGTCTGTCCAGAAAATTGTTAAGATACATCTTTATGAAGTGATGATAATAATAATATTAAAAGACAGTATATTTTCTGAAACTCATTGCTGAAGCAGGAATTCTTTTCCACTGCCAAAGAAGCCTTTGTATTTAAATGAAATGTGTTGAGTTTCTTTGTCACTTGTGAACCTTATTTTTCTGTTTTAGCCTTGTAAGAGCTCACTGAAGTCAGTGAGTGTGTTTCCTATCAGATTCAATTTCCTGAGAGCCCATCTGTTACATCTCAGAGGAGAATAGAAGAGGTAGATGTAACTCCCTAGCAAGTACATCAACATCAGCTCAATAGAACAGCAACTCCACAAGGGTTTATATAGTAATGAAGTTGTTAGGTACAGCGAAAAGATTAATGTTGTGACTACTAATCATCTTGTTCTTGGCTTCTCTTAACTCTTAATTTAAAAAAGGCACAAGCCTTCCTGTAATTAAGGCAGCTTCAAAGAAAACTTTGTAAATCCAGAGATTTCATGAAGCATCTGAGTATATTTAAGCAAAGATGATACTCTGTAGAATATATATATATATATATATATATATTTTCTGTAGAATATTACAAGTAGCAGTTGTGGTAGACTGTGTCATGAAAGAAAGACTTTTCCAGAGGATGAGAAATGTTTTTGTATGTACAACAAATGATAGCATAGTTTGCATGTAAAGAGTCATTCTGATGAGCAACAGCTTAGAATCTGGTGATTCTTTCTTCATGAATGGTTTCAGCTTTGGATCCCAGGCACTGCTTGGGTGGAGAAGGATGTTTCCCTCATCTAAGCAGTACAAGGCAAACTGCAATTAAAAATTCCTGATTTCAGAAGTAAAAGTCTATTTACCATTGGACTCACAGCCAGCCTATGAAATGCTGTCTTGCCATGTTATGGAGAGGTAGGGGTCTATTACAGTCCTGCACCTTTTTCATTCTCCTCTCTCCCTTTTTTGTCTTTCTCTTCTTTCCTTTGTACCCTGCTGTCCATGACAGATGAGTGCAAGTGGTATAAGGTATTAAACTGGTAATTTGAAATGTATGTAATGACAGGAATACAGCATGGATGGAATTAGGTGATTTTCTTAGGTGTTTCTGTTTAATATTATAAACTAGTGAGATCCAATTAGAAATGCTATTCAACAATTAATGGAAAAACAAATGAGAATTTGATAATTGCAGAGTGCTTTAACTGTGCCTTGAATTAACTTCAAAAATGTACTTCAGGTACCAGACAGAATGCAAGTATCACACAGTGGAATAGGCAAGTCTGCATTAAGCTTTCACATCCAGATGTCTCATAGCAGCTAAGGCATCTTGAAATCCACCTTTAGCATCTACTTTATTCTTCATTGTGCAGATGGTTTTGGATATATGTAAGAAACACTGCTCTTAGTGAATGAAAGATGAGGATTTAATAGAACAAATTCACACTTGGATTATGTGAGTTTTACTCACAAGGACATTTCATCCTGGTTTCAGGGCGTGGAGACATGGTAGAGGTCAGAGGCTTGCTCTTTGTCTGTCAGCTGACTTGTCAAATGCATCTTCCTTTCCCTAAAATAATTTCTGAAGCTATTGGCCAGTTCTCAAATTGTAAAGAAAAAGAAGGTTCCCAAAGTGCTAGATTCCCTGTTCTGTGACTGCTGCAGCTAGGAGATGAAACTTTCTTCCTTTTGGGAGAGGGAGCTCTGCCTGTCTCTAACCTCTGCCCTCCTCTGTCTTGTTCCATGTAGGGTCAGCCAGCTGGCTGGTCATCGTCCACCTGCTAGATCCTGTATGGGATGTACAGGTGTCAGACTGTGCTGTCCAGTGGGGCTGTCACAGGCTGTGTGACAAGTGTGCTTCTGTTCTAAATGCATGGCTTGTAATGTGAACCGGGTGGAAAACATTGGGTTATCTGATACAACTGTACTGTATGTAACTGTACATACAGTTATCTGATACACTTCTCCCTGTAATATGCAACAGTGTAATTTCAGGTGAGATTTCCTTTTTAAGAGGACTGATTGTGTACTTAAGGGACAGGACACTGACTAGATGTTTCTAAATGCATGGCTTGTAATGTGAACCGGGTGGAAAACATCGGGTTATCTGATACAACACACTTCTCCCTGTAGTATGCAACAGTGTAGTTATTTCAGGTGAGATTTCATTTTTAAGAGGACTGTTTGTATACTTAAGGGACAGGATACTGAATAGATGTCATCTATCTATCAAAAATATTAATTATTAATACAAATTATATTAGCTGTTATGATGTAAATAGTAAAGTCTATTGGGTTGAAGCAAATGCTTTCTGTGAAGGATTATTTAATAGGAAAAATACTATACTAAAGGTAATTGATTAACTCTTCATAATTGTACATCCTCAGATACGTTACATTTTGACTGGTCAGTGCACTGAAGACGGATTCCATTACTATAACCCCAAATGTTTTTTCTCTTTGACCTAAAGCAATATCCCACGTCATGTTTCTGTAGGTAGCAAACCCTCCAAAAGCATTACTGTGTCATATTTTGGTTGGGTTTTTTTCTTTTTTCTTTTTAGATTCTGAAGGTTTTTCAGAGGTTCTGCAGCCTGCTTTTTCCTGTTTGCCGTTCTGAGACAATACTGTTCTGTTCTAGATTTTGTCAATACATATAGTAGAACAAAGAGGACTATTTAACCACACCAGAAAGCATCAATATGGTTATCAATAGATGCAAAATTAAGAGGGTAAAGTAAACATCAGGGTATTGAAGAAGAGTATCAACTCTTACCCTTTAGATCCCTTACTGGTGTAATTTTCTTGCCCCTGTTTGCTTAGGGGACAGTAATAGCAATGGACTTTTCCAGCAGTTGTCAACAATTATTAAAATACCAGGAGTCTTACCAGCTTACTCCAGTAGGGAGTTGTTCACAGAATTAGTAGTTCTGTTTTATGATTATGAAGGATTTTTGTACATCATTGCTGGAAAATAATTGTTTAGGATTCTAGAATTATCTGCTATCCCCTTTCAAACTGCATGATAGAATCTGTGAAGATATTCTGTATATTCTTACAAGCATGATACTACTGTTACTCTTTGTGGGTTTTTTTGATCAAAGCAGTTGGAATATCTAAGGGGCTTGAAGTATTTTTGTAATATTTTGTAATATTTTTTCTTTTCCCATAGGGTATGTATGTAATGTTAAGATATATTCAGTGGATATCTTTAACTCATTTAACAAAGTTTGACTTAAACCTTAATAAAAATTTGTCTTCAGATTAAGTATCATATGTCATATATAATATGCTTTAATTTGCACTTAGCAATTACAGCTCTGGCTGAAAAGGGAAGACTGATTTGATTAATCACACTTAAAGACTGTTACAGTGAATGAAAATGTAAATGGTTAGACTTGATTTCTGTTGTAATTGCTTCATTTGGATTGGCATAACCTTCCACCAGTTATTGAGAAAGGGGGACTAATTCCATATTAAAGAATTGTGAAAGTGATTAACCAGTGCTGAAGCTGATAACATTTAAATAAAGCTTTATATGAAGATCAGTGAAAAGGGGAGAATTCACTTTACATTACCATTACTGTAGTGCATTATTTTTTAAATCTTAACTCCTGAACTACTACTGTAATTTCAATAAGTTTATCACTATTTTTGTACACTGTGTACATAATAGAAATAAAATAAATTATGCTGGGAAGAAGGAAAAAGGGAAACTAATTTTTTGAAATCCTGTAGACATTTTAGAACAGCTGCTCTTTGTTGGTCTGTAGCAATTCCTTCTTAATAGCTCCTGAGTAAAATTACAGTTACCCAGCTGTGGGATTTGTGTGAAAGAGTTCCAGTCTGAAGTATCTCTTCCCTTTAGAGCTGTCTGACAACATTTGTCTCCTCAGCTTCTGTCTTCTTTTCTTCCCTTGGTGCTTGAATAACTTCCTTCACAGCTTTATACTTCTTGCTTGGCAAGTGACAGTGCCCTGTTCTGGTACTAACCAAACAATACTTCTAATTGTGTTGAAACATCGTCTTCTAATTTCATTTTGGCTTTAAAAGAAAGCAGCTTTGTGTTTTGGAATTAGTGAAATAATTGCAATCCCAATGTCTGTAAGCTTCTTGGAAGCATTAATTTTGGAGGCTTTTTGGTATCCTCACTTACAAGAAAGAGAAAGAGCCTTCTTATGTTTAAATGTCAGCTCATTTTGCTGTTTAATCCCAGATTCTTCCTCATTGCTGCAGGTATTCCCACAACTGGGGAGCAATGCTCTTGCAGGTGTGCACTGCAGGCAGGCAGCTTTGGGAAGAACCCTTTGATCGTGACCTACCAGTAAAAACCAATTTGGCACAGTTCTGGCTTCCCAGGCACCCAAACCCCATGCTGGAAGTACTTTGGAGTACTCTGTCTCAATGCTTAGGCTTCCTTCTTAGTAATAAAACCCTCAACTATGTTAATTCTGTTCTGATGCACTTCTGGTTGCTTACACTCTTCTCTGCATCTAACAACCACCTCCACTTTTTAAAGTGAGCGACAGTAACTTTTTAGTTTGAGCCTTCATATGAATTTTCTGAACTGCAATGCATTTTTGTAGGTCTCCTGTATGCTGTGAACAACATCTGTTATCTTTTCTCCCTTTTCCACCTCTTCTTATTTCAACAGTAATTTTCATGTGTAGGCGACATCAGTGCCAGAGTCATTCTCTTGTAATAACTTCTGGAACAGCTGCACAGTCAGCTGGTAGTTTCAGAATGGGATATGAAAACAGCACAGGACCTGCTTTTAAGGCCAGTGCCCTGTGGCCTGAGGGTCATCTGAATTTCTATTGCTTTGCGGGAGAAATTCCTATTGCTGTTCTATTTTTGACTTTGTAGAGAAAGAAAAAAAAAGCCCACCCAGGATTCAATCCTTTCTTCTTTCTCTCAAGACACCACTTTATTTTTTTTTTCTTTTTTCTTTCCCAAATCTTCAAATTCTTCTGCCCAGCAAAGGAAACTTCACACTTTGTTGCCACTTCGTGAGCACCCATGGCCTCTGCCAGCTACGAGCTGTCACCTTTGGATGACAAATAAAGTATGTGAACCCCTTAGGACTGCAATATTTTTGGCTTGGGCATGGATGTGTTAATAATATGCTGTGTGTTAGCATTTGTGGTGTAGTCGTGGCAGGTGTTCACCAAAAACTGCAGCAGGGATATTGATGGTGGTCTCCCTCCTCCCTGTGTGTATTCATAAAGTAGGCATCCTTCTCACCTGTATCAAAGCAAGACAGGGTTTGCAATGAGCTGTAGCTGTATGGCACAGTCATATCTTGTATATTTTTGCTCTGCTGCCAAGCATAAATTAGACAGTAGCTGTAGGGCAGTACATATTGTTTCTTTGTGCTCTATCCTTCAGCATCGTTAAAATGCAGACTAATTATTATATAAGAAGCACTTCAGTGTGGCTACCACCAGACCCAAAGCTAGAAATCAAGATGCTGTTCCTAATTTTATGCTTGTGCTCCAGGTTTTATAGCTTTGACAAAGACATAGTGAACTTGGGAGTGGGGACAAGATTAAAAAGTAATCTTTGGCAATAGAAGCTCTTTCTCATGAAGGGAGAAAGAGAAACAAGCCACAGGACACTTGTTTCAATTTTACCACTTTGACATCAGTACTTGTGGTCCAGTAGATCTTTCTCAATGTACTTGACCTTGCAGACAAAGGGTCTAATTGCTTCTAAAGAGGAAGTTTTGCCATTCAGTGGATGGACTGTCAACTTCATTTTCAATGAAAAAATTGGTTGATTTATGTCCTGTCTCTGCAAAGGATTTAAATTATTCATTATTGGATAGCTTAGGCATGCTGTATGTCTTTCAAGTCTTGTCAACCAGTATTTTTGGCTAAGGCTGAAGTGGTGGAGTATATGTCAGTTCCTAGTAATAACTGGGAGCTTTGGAATGCATGGTAGCTGTCAGCAAAGACAGTGATATATGGTGTACATTGCTAAAGAATGTGCTTTCTGAATATCTGTAATGGTTCACCTTGCCCTCACCATGCCCACCCTGTGCATGGGTGTCTTTTAGGATGGTGGGAGGAGTAGTGTCTCCTGAGTGTTGGGAAAAAACCTTAAAGTCCAGTTTGATGAAGTAGTTTATAAGAATGGCTTGTTCCTTAAAAAACAAACCAAAACACCCACCCCTCAAAAAAAAATAAATCCCAAACCTCACCAACGAAGCAACAAAAAAACCGTATGCAGAGTAGAGATATTGATTAGGAGATTCTAATTTGTTCCTCCTAACTGTAAGCATTGTATGAGCCAGCCAGAGTAGGAGTTACACTTGCTTCTGGCATTTCTGTGTCTTTGTAAAAAACCAGCATTTTAATGAAGAGCTGTTAATTGTCAATTTTCAACGGCATTTAACACAAATAAAAGTGTTTTATTAAACTATGAAAAATTATAAGTCTTAGGTTCATCCCTGAGGAGTTTGTGGCTCTGATGGGGCAGTCAAAAGAAAGTGGTACCAGCCCCTCCAGAACCCTCAGGTGTTTTTAAAGAGGTTGTTAGTTTTCTTTGATAACCATTTCCAACTGTTTATTTGCATTATTCCCTTTACTTTAAATAGTGAAAAAGTAAGTAGAAATCTCAGAAGCTGCTTGCAATGTCCTTTACCCTATTGATATGCTTCCTTTCCAGATACAATCTAAATACATGTGTAATAGAATTATGGCTTAATCACTGAATTGACAGTAAGGTGAAATTTAGATATACTAGTCAAAATTAATTTTAGGTGGCTTTCATATTTGGTTAGAATGAGTGGGTTGGATAAGTAGGTTTCTAATAGCATAAATATAATAGAAGTGTAATTGATGTTAAATGTGAAGGCTATGTCAGCTGGCAATGAAATGACATGTCTGAATTCCTTGAAAAGATTGTCTTGCATTGTCTCTGAAATTTAATTGTTACTTGCAATGTCATGTTGGTCAGTTTGTGCTGGGAGTTTGCATCTTCTGGAGCAGTTTTCTCCATTCTTCACATTACACCTGTGAGGACAGGGCACATCAGAGGCCACTTTTAGGTATCATCAATAGCATAAACTGTTGCTCAGGCTCAATACTGAAATCTTCAGCCTTTGTGTTTTGCCTGGCTTTTTAGTTGGTGTTTAATCAGTTTACACTGAAATTGTGTATGAAAGCAATTTCATCCAGATTGTGGGAGGCAGTTATAAGTGCCAGTGTCTATAGTTGGTTGTTGAATAACATAAATAGTAGTTGTACTGGAAATTGGTCTGTTATTAAGCATTTTTTAATTTAAAAACTTTGCAGCTTTTCTATATTCCTGAATAATCAGTAATCATCTCATGGGAAGCTGGTTAGGGGGAATTTCTTACAAAGTTACTTCAATTTTATATTTTTGTGAAATGAGGAACAAGCTCACATATTTTGAAACATTTGGAACGTGGGAAACAGGGATATTTTTTCTTTATTATTGGCATCTTTTTTATGGTTTTGAACTTATCTCTAAACTCTAAACTAAGCTAAATGCATAGTCCTTATTTGCACTTACCGTTATATAAAAATATGAGCTATTTAATTCCCACCTCACTGCAAGATGACCATTTGGAAGGATGGCCTTATTTAGCTTGTTCTATGAATTATTGCTTGTATAGTAAAAACAAAACAAAACAAAACAAAAAAAATCAGTGTTAGGAGTGAAAAGTGTTGAATCTGTAAATATTGTTGCAAACACTACCTGTGTATCATTGTCGTGGTCATTAATGGGTAACAAATGTAAATTCCCCAAGAAAAGAGTTTCCTTCTTTACAGAATTAAGCTAAGTTTTTTCAATTATATGTGGTAAAGCATGCATGTGGATCTGAAAATATCTGGGTTTCTTTTTTTCTCACTTCTAAGTATTGAAATTTGTATTATTTCTGTAAATAATTCAAACATCTATATTTAACCTACAGCCCTGTATAATGGCCCTGTGTTTGGGCATTCCAAACCATATTCAAACCATTGGGTTTGAATAATACAGAGAAGATAACCTACTGCACAGAAGTCTTTCAGCTGCCTAGATCCTGCTGTTTTCATTGACATGAAGGTCAAAGGAATGCTAAAAATTTCAACACGTGAACAAAATAGTTTTTAGTGAAATAGACTTGCTGGATATTTAAAGAATCCTGTAGAAATTTCCTCCTTACTTCTCCCCCACAAGAATCAGCAAGTAACACACAGGTGCTAATCAAAAGGGGCACGGCTTTGTAAATTGGGTATTAGGATATGTTAGAATGTGAAAACTTAATTTTTATCAGTAGAAGCCTTGGAAATGGAGTATCATAACTACTGTAGGGGAAAAGATAGAGATAGTTCTCCATTATGCTTTGAATATCAGTTACCCAGTTATCTCATTTACTTAATTCCATGTATTGTTGGCCCTTCTTTACAGTCAGGTATTTTGAAAAATAGTTTGCACATAGCTAAACAGGAGCTATGTGAAGTTATCTGCTTTTGGGCTGAGCAAACTTAATATGTTAATCTTGGCTTAATTTAATTTGTTCTAATGGCAGTGGTGAATTTTTAAATGGTTCATTTGGTGCTTAATTATTGTTTAAGGGATTTAGTGTAGTTTAAGAACATTCATTTTGTTGTCAAGTGCAAAACCTTTTCTTCTGGGTACATTTCTTGTCTTTCCACTATGTAGGAGAAACACTAGGAGGTGGAACCTGGTGATTTGATTGCTTAGAGACAGTAAAGGGCTCTTCTAAAAAGGCTTTTAATGTCATGATACATTTTATTTCCTCTGATGTAGTGTGAGAGGCATAGTTGCTCTTTGTGCATGCCTCAAGCTGGTGGTCTTTTATTGACCTCCTGGGAGGTTGTAGGAGATGCTGAACCAATGCCAGAGAAGGTGCTCAGAGGAGGTCATCTGTTCACATGAAACTCACGGGTTTTTTTGATAATTTCTATTTATCTGTTTAATAACAGGAATATTTGCATTTTTCTTCATGGAAAAGCTTTCCAGCCTAAATGAGTTTAGTGAGTTTTAGCAGCAGACTTTATGGAGTTCTTATTTGTTTATAGAACAAATATTGTGCAGAAGCTGATACACTGCCCATGTTGTGATGTTAAAAGCACATGAAAAGTAACGTGTTAATATGGTAAAATAGTATGGAGAGTGATACATGTGTAGAATTACACAGTTGATCAGAAATCACATTTGCCACGCTTCTTTGAGAGCCTCCCAGTCAGTGTTCCCATTAATCCATTTTTCCAGGGAATTGTTCTGAACATAGACTGCTTAGGGGGTTCAAACAGTTGTTCTTGGGAGAAGGGGAGTGAATGGTTCATCATCAGTAAATGCTTTTTGGTCTATACTTATAAATTTTAACCCTTCACAACTTGATTTACTTTTTAAACATTTAATATGTAGAAGCCTAGGACACTGAATTTTTATGAGTTGCACTGTGACTTGCAGAGGTGGGGGACATCATTAATCGGTTTAAACATTAATTCAACTGCATCTCCTGCAAAAATGATTCTGGTAATTCCTGTACCCCATCCTAAGCCAACTTGTCTGTTCTCCCTTCCCCTGTCTTCTGTCCTTACTCAGGGTCACCTAGTGTATCAGAGTGATGCATGTGGTGCAATTGAAATACCATCTCCACAGTGAACCTCAGAACATTTTGTACTTGTTTGTATCTGGGAAAACTATCAGCTCATTTTGTGGCTCTCGGTTGGAAACACTGTGCCTCCAGGTGTAAATAGTAAGGTCATGGTGGGGAGTTGCTTCTTGTCGAGTGAAGATGAGATTTGAATGCAAGCAGTAGGAGATGGGTTTGTATTTTCTACTGAAATTACCTTCAGGTTACACTGTGACAGGACTACAAACTGAAAAGTGCCAGACCTGTCCAGCCACCTGTCCTGCAATGTGAGAGTAGCACACCTCATTAGTAAGACTTGTTCCTGAGGTAGAGTGGAATGAATTCAGCTCTCATTGTCTTTCATGGCGTGGTTTAAGTTGTATCTCTGTTATATGCTTAAGTCTTTTGAACTGAGGGCATTAGCAGTGACAATTATCACACCAGGAGCAGCTGTATTACAGTTTGGGGCTCCCAGCTGGGAGTCAGTGCTGGAAGTTTTTATAAATACCTTTGTACCTCTCAGGTAAATAAGTCCTCAGTGCTGTTTCCAGTATTGGTGCCTCCTTTTCCTCATCTTTTGAAAACACAGTTAATATCTCTTTTGTTTGGAAAATAAATGAGAGTAAAAACCTGCCTCTATGATGCTTTTTTTCCACCTTGTATGCTGCCAGTTCCTGTCTAGAAGATTAATATATCTGTATTTGTTTTTTCAAGATAGTCCTTGGAAATGAAGTCATGGATCCTTACAGTTTTCAGTGAGAAATAGTTTTCTTTTCCCACTTAGATCTAGTAGGACCAATAGGCCTACTTACTGTTTGTTCTTCTTCAGCATTTTATGATATAAACAAGAGCCACTGGTGCATCTCTTGTGTAATTTTACGTAACCACCATTTAAAAAAATCAATTTGCCCATTTCCCCCCCCCTAATAATTTTCTTTGAGTTTGGAATGAACAATATTCCATTGCATGGAATGAACAATATTTTAAAGTGTATGTAAGTTTCTGGATTTAATTTTAGTTGATGTTGCTGGTGTATAGTCTTCTAAAAATCAATAGGTAAAGTAGTGATCACAAAAAAACCCCAAAAAACCAACCAAAAAACCCCCAAAAACCAGTAGTGATCCCAATATCTGTGCAAGGGACATTTCAATTTCATTATTGTCCACCTCTGCAGGACCCTCTTGCTTTACCATTCAAAGCTGAATCAACTCTAATAGTGCTTTTGTGTTCAAACTAATATTTTGTCCCCAAAATACTTCTTCAGTAAGATACTTCAGGCAGGGACATGCCTTGGGCATGTCTTTTTGCTTGGGCAAAATGTCGCCTGATGTCAGCCTGTGACCCACTTAACTTAAGCTTGTACTTGTGTGAGCACATTATTCCTGTTTTATGGAGTCATTTCTGTCAGATGTCAGAGGGGCCTTTTTTTATGCTTTCCTAGGTTTTTTTGGTTGTTTTTTTTTTCCCCCTGGAAACTTGTCAGGAAAGCTAAGCTGCTGGCTGTTGCTTCATCTGACCTTCTCGACATCTCAGTCTTGGACACTGGGCTTTGGGAAGCTTTGAGTAAAAGTCGCTTTGAGTAAAACTCTGCTCCTGAAGTGAGATACAGAAGCATGATATGAAAGCAAAATTCATAGTGTTGTAGAAGTGAGTGCAACCAGGAACTGGCCTTTTACAGTGATAAAACTCAGAATCACGAACTGGATTCTGAGAAACTGTAATGCTCAGCCACAGGAGTGATCATGCATAAAATTGAAGAACTTTCAAAGTAGATACACAGTGACAATAGAGAGAAAAACACTGCTTTCTCTACTGAAAACAAAAATTCCAGACAACCCTCCTCCTCCACTTCCAGTCTAGAATTGACTTTTAGTTTGTAATTTCTGTGTCCCATTCAGTTAGATATTGACAGAGCAGTTACTGTAGTTTGTCTATTGGAATACATGGATCTACAGAATCAGAGATGGTCAAATAGAGCCTTTAATTGGGCATTCTGAATCTTCATTTCCAAAACTATGTCAAAATTTAAATACTTCTTCATGCTCTTATATTCTTGGTCTCCACTGTTTCATCTCACACAGCTGATGCAACCACAGATCATAGTGTGTCAAAGACAAAATGTCCCTTAATTTAGTTTCTTTTGTATTAGGTTAGGAAAGAGCATCTCCTCTAATTTTATCCTGACAAAATGCTGATATTATAGACTCGTATTATTTCAGCTGTGGTAAATCTCTGCAGATGAGCAATTTGTAAAATTAGAATAAGTGGTGGATCCAGAAATCAGCAATGTTAGATCTTAAAATTTGACTGTTTCTTTGCTCTTCAAATCTGACAGCAGTGGAGTGTGTAAACATTAAGATTTTTGAACATTGGGAATGAAACAAGATACAGGTCAATAATTTGTCTGGTTTTGCTAGTCCTCTATATATTTGAGCAGAAAGTATAATTATTAAAATACACAAATTTTGGAGTATTGTTAGTAGCTGCCTTATTGCTGCTGAAAGTCATGTTTATCTCTGTTGTAATGTTAAGGGGCATGGAGTTGATCTCTAGAGCATTTCATAAGGCCTAAATATATTCCAGGCTTTAGGGATGAAATTTTTTTTGTGGGAATGATGGAAAAAAAACCTACTGAGTTTTATTTTCTACTCTGTGCCCATGCTAGTTATTCGTGCCTATTTGTTTGCTCCTTACTGTGGCCTCTGTCCTTCCTGCAAGAACAGTGCAAAAAAAGATTGGAGAATGGAGAGGTTTTGAGCAAAATAGTTTCATGTTGCTTCATTACACTTGGATGAGAATGAAATGAGGGGAGGATGAGAGGGATCACCAAGTCATTTTTGAAGTGAAAAATGTGGTATGGACTTTTCAGAATGTGAAAACTGTGCATGGAAACCACTTCTAAGAGTTATCTCTAATGTTTTTTACCATTCAGGACTAAAAATAGTATGTGTAATCTTACTGAGTGGAGATCCAGTATGTCCATAATTTCCAGAAGAAATAATCTGAATTTATTATTAAATTTATAGTAGTGTTTACTGTGTACAAAGCAGGTTGAGTTCCATAATATTCAGACACCATATTAAGTATGCTGGTATTGCTGTAAATATCTCACAGCAGCAGACTAGTCAGCACAAATAATTTTGATTTCCAAACAGTAACAACACTGGCTTGTATTTGAGTCCATCAGCTGTTTGGTAACAGCAAAAAGCCCAGCAAGCTGGTTAATTGGTTTCAAATTTACTAAGAACTAATATTATCCTGTGAAAAAGAAGAACTTTAAAGGAGGGTATGCTGTTAAACAAGGTGTTATGACTGAAAAAGGGGAGCAGACTATTGAGAATTGTCCTATCATTTTATCTGTCAATATACTGGTATCTAGTGCTGTGTAAAATGAGATGTCTGTTATAACCCCAAATCTTAGTAACAAGTCTGCCTTTGGATGTATTCCTCTAAAATAAGAAATCTGCTGTATAAAGTAAGAAATCTGTAGTGTAAAACTGAGACATTCTGCTCCTTGCTTCTTTTTCACCATGCTGCCAATGTTCTGGCAGGGGGAAAGGGACAAATGGTGTTTGTTTGGAAAAAAAAATACGGGAGTTGAGAGATGGAAAAGAGGGAAAGCTGAAATGGTTTGTGTCTTAGGGGCTGGGACTGAGGGACTGCCTTCAGGCCTGTGAACATCTTTTGCTTCCAGCTGGTATTCATGTGTGGGGCAGTCAGAATTGCCTGGCAGCTGTTTATATTTTTAAGGTGATGTGTCTAGGTGTGCTAGCAATAATGCCATTCTGCACTAGGCTGATTTGGTTTTATAATAATCGTCTGTTTATGCAAAGCAGGGCTTTATTTTAAAGAATAAGAAATAGATGCTCACTGCTTCTAAAAGACCTATTTCATGATCATGTGGAAATTAGAAATCTAAAGACTCAGATGTCTCTATCTGGTCCTGGCTTTTTTTCCCCTCATCCCTCTCCTCCCTGTTTCTAAATTATTTATGGCAAGATAAAATGCTGTAAAACAAAATTATTCAAGCACATATGCATTAATAGCTTATTGCCTTTTTAAATGCTCCTTATGGTCATTATTCCCAAATATTATATGTAGGAGTGCTGATGAACCGATGTATTACTTTATGCTAACTCTAAATACTGTGACATATCACTAACCAAGGGAGGGAAGTATAAAAATTCCAGTTCACTTTGTACAAGTAATTGTAATACCATCAACATGTGAAAGTAGTGTTATTGATTATCTAGTAAGGTAAAGTAGCTTGTACCACAGCCTTTCACTGATAATTTATTCTGGTTTTATTTGCTTTTTTTTTCTTCTCAGAGTTTTGTTTCTATATTTCTCTTGCAGTGTGAAAAGAGTATCTAGGCAAGCCTGTAGTAATCAAATGGGCTTCAACCTGCATGACACTGCATTCCTTATGAGTTGGAGGTGTGACCACCCTTGTTAGATCAAATGGAGATCAAGCAACATGGGAAAGATTTTATGTAAAAATTAAAGAAGGGTCTAAATAACATTATTTATTTTTACATGCGCTCTGTTGGTGCATCTCAGTTGGTTCATGACAATATGATAATAACTGCATTCATTTAGAACATTGAACAATAAATGTTAGTATATTGTACTATTAGATTAATCTTTTGCCTTAAATGGCTGTATTTAACAGGAATATTACTGAGTTATTAGGTGTTTTCAAAGCCCCTGTTGAGAGGACCAGAAAGGTCTTGAGTTTAACTCTTCTGTCCTCGTAGGAGGAAAGAGCAGCAGGTGTTGGCAGAGGATATTCCATGGGAAGAGGTAGGTGCTGGTTAACGGCCTGTTGCTTTATGCAGCTGGATGAAGATAAATACAACAAAGTGTTTCATTGTATGTGTCTGTGTCTACTTCTGGCATTTTTCATTTATGGGATATTACAGAGAGCTGAGAAGTTGGAATAGAGGAAGTTGGAAGTTGGAATCCTTGAGAAACAGAGGAGAAAGCAGCTGAGCACTGCCATTGCTGCAGCCACATTTTAAACGCCAACCATGTGTAACCCACATAGGACACTGCTGAAGCCGTTAACATCTTCATTTAATTATGTCATAAGTGTCACCTGTATTTTTTGTGTGCCCCTTAAAGTAGTTTACATTGCACTACTTAAGTTAATTAACTTTCTTTAGTGTATATTTATAACACCTTTGTGAATTAAAAGCTTTCTACCTTTAAAAGTATTGCTCTCAAGTAGGAAATTAGTGTTTTCAATATAGGGTTTGACTGACTTTTCTGTTCCACAGTTTTCTCAGTCTCCTTGTAGGTTAGCTAGTTCCTTGGTTTAGAGATGAAATCATAATTTCTCTTCTAAGTGTCAATGAGAAATAGAAATAGAGGGAATGGCCTTGGCTAAGTTGCTTCATTAGGCCTTTATGTGTTATTAGGCTATTTTCACAACCTAAAAGTGTATTATTCTGTGACATTGGTAATCAGTAGTTACAGTATTAAAACATGTGACATTTCCACATTTTGGATGTATTCCAGCAGCAATAGAAGACCTGTCAGATAGTTGGAAGCTGGCCCAATTTCTACAACTACTGCTCTTAAAAGATTATCTTTCTGGAATAGATGCTGGAGACTATTAAACATTGCTTATACTTCAACACCAATATGGGGGACAAAGATCAAAACTTTGGATTAAAACTTTCAAACAGATGTAATTCTTGTACTGTAGTAAGGTGGAAAACTTGGAGTAACGAGGTTGTTATCTACCTTTACATTATACAGGTTTAATAACACTGACACCACTTCACACCCACATTTTGTCAGCAAACAGTGTGTCTGACTTGGTTCAGCACATGAGTGAGCGGGGACCAGCAGAGCCTGGTCTGATCTAGAACCCTCACCTGGCATTTCCAGTGGCATGACCATGTTTGAATTCTTCTGAGGTGTTATCTCACCAAAGAAACAGATGCACTGTTTTGGTTATTAAAGCCTGACTGTCCATATAAAGTTGAGGAACTGCATGAAAATACTGTAATTTTGTTATTTATCCAGTAATTTAGGTATCTCTCCTCAAGCATGCCATTCCTTTCCAAGGAGATCAAATCACTGCAGTGACAGAGCCTAAAGAGTGAATTAGCTGACCAGTCTTAGGTGTCTGTCACAGGAGAGCCAAATTTGCTCCTTTAGGGTTCTCTGAATGTAGCAATTAAATCTCTGTGAAGTTGAAGAGCAAGTCAGCATTGTTTAGATATCTCTACCTGGAGCTGAGTCATACTTAGTCATGCTCAATGATATATAAAGGAAGAATATTTTTGCTCAAAGTTTTAAAGAATACATTTTAAATGAAATCAGTGTTTGTTCTGCTCATCCATTCTTTCTTTTTGCCAACTGTCTTTTACTGAGCAGTATGAGATAAATGTCGTGGTGGGAATGAAAAGGGTTCTGGTAGAACTTTTAAAGAAAGCAAGGAACAAAGGAGGAAGGGAAAAAGGAAAAGCAAGAACATTCCAAACAAAATTCAGAATGCAAGCACTTGGCCAAGAAGGTCACACTCACACCCAAGGACAAGTTGAAGTGTCCAGGTGGCACAGGCTGACTATGTTCTTGAAGGTGAAGAGAGAACCAGCCTCAATGTTGAATATGAAAAGAAAAAAATATGAAGCTGATGGACTCAACTGATGTATCTGTTCTGAACACCCTGTTTTTATAACTCTCTGTGCTGAAATGTGTGTCAGAGCATAGAGAAGGAGTGCTTTTTCTCCAACACTTGGGATTTGTTTTCATTGATAATTTTGGTGCTTTTGATCCCCCTGATGGCCCTATGAGTGTCTCTATTGCTTTTTTAGAGGAACAGCATCCACAGAGTCCTCCGTTTTGATTCTGTGTCCTCCAGTACCCTGTAAAAGTGAGTGGTTGATAATTCAACCCCATGAATTTATGCCTTCTTTGCTTAAGTAAAGGTCAGCTTTTGTTTTTCAATAGGAAGAATTAAGGGGTTTTTTTTCTTCCATATTGTGCACAGAGCATAGGCTCTTGGGCTTTAATGTCAAATTAACCCTCAAATTCCTTCCCAGCTGCAGTTCTTAATATTCAAAGGATCTTTGGTCAAGAGTCCAAACTGTTCATGCCTGTTTCATCCAAATAGAGTTAAAACCTTTGAATGTTTTCTTTCATCATCTTACTCTTTATCAGTGACACAAGAAGTGACAATTTCCAGGTGTTCTGTGCTTAGATTATGAGGCAACAAGGGATTTTGACAGGTTTAGTTAAGCATTTAATGTTTGGAGTAAGCATCAAGACCAAACCCCTGAGAGTCTGTCTTCCTGCCTAAACATCTGGGATGTGTGATTTCCTTTGTCTTTTTGAGTACAGTGAAGAGCAAGGGCAAACAGATATTTAGCATTTGGGCTATGCAGAAATTATTTTTTTTATGTGGATTGCAGTGTAAGATTTTGAGAAGGATGGCATGTAGTTTTCTGATGCAAGATCCTCTGCAGCCTTAAATTATTATAGCTTCATTGATGTTGATGGAAGTGGGGCAACACAGACCTACTGAGAGTTTGTCTGTATTTGGTTTGTAAATTTGCGAGAGCTGTAAAGGAGAGACTGTGCAAAAGACAGTCTGTTGTGTGTGACCTCTGCACGTTTTTAGTGAATTTTGTACTGAAGTTTGTACATGTTTGGATCCAGCTGCCCTGGTGACAGGACTGAATGTTTGTTCAGAGGGTGTCACTGTCCTTACACAGGTTTTGGTTGCTGGTGGGATAGTAGAAATCATCCCATGGGAGCCACTGCTGTGTGCCCAGGTTGGGCCCATTATGGAGTGTGTTTTTTGATCAAATCGTGGATATAACTGAGGCCCCTCTTAAGTTGAGCAGTATGTGTAGATGGTTTCATGAATGAAAGCATGGGCTAAGGGGGACTCACTGGTGGACTAGATTAAATCATGTTGAACAAAGCAGAAAGACATAGAAACTCTATCTATCTAGCCATTATCATCATCATCATCTATCTATTTTATATATCTCTAGCTATATATCTATCTCAGTACTGCTGTTTGAAAGGGATAAAGAGGGAGATGAGACCAGACTATGTGCAGATGGCACCAAGCTCTTGGAGTTCTGAGTTTTGAGCCCTGTGTTGGATTACCATCAATCTGAGACTCAGTAGGTGGGGGCATTAGTCCTGTACCTCTGTTTTGGCAAAAGACAGGTTTATCTAAGAGGGTTTCAAATGCCTTCCTGAAGGTTATAGATACTTCTCCTGTCTTTTGAATAAATGAACAAACTTAATTACTCTTCTGTAAATTATGAAGTTTGTCCTGATAACTGTGGCTTCTGTAACTCCAAAATCTGTGTTACAAGTTACTTTGCTAGCTGTAAGGGCTCATTTTATGATTCTTAGGACATGCCTTCAAGCTCTAGAAGAGAGGCAAACCCACACCTGATGCCCAGTTCTAGCTTTGCCTTTAGGTCAAGTTATCCCACTTGCAGGAGATAGAGGAAGTGCTTTAATAGTGGACCTTTCCTTTTTCCAAGGTCAACCTGATCTTCCTTGCAGATAGAAGGGCTGTGAAGTGTTTTGGGGGAGATTCTGTTCTCACCTCCCCAGACTGAGTGTGACAGCTTTTCTCTTGAGGAAGTCATCCTTCAAGAATATTGACTGCATTAAGCTCAGGGCACTCTGAAGCACATGATTGCAGTTTTCCACAGGTTCAATTTTACATCAGCTGACATCTTGCTCTGTGGTGCAAGATCCCTTCTTTTCTCTCAAGGGATTTGACTTCTAGAAGGGCAATAATCCACATTCAATATACTTGATTTTGTACATCTCATGGGCTTGCCAAACATTTTGTCATATTGTCTCGGGAGCTTTTCTCCTGGATCAAAATTAGGAAAGGGGTCTTTCTGGTGGTTATCACCTTTACAAAAAGATTGAGAGATTTCTGTGTCTTTTCCCTTGTCCTCTGCCTCTCTGTCACTGGGAGTGAATTCTCTGTGTGTCTGTCTCGAGTCCCTTCCCAGTGTTGTGCATGACTCCTGGGGTTTTTTGGAGTCAGAGAATTCATCAGTCTCTGCTTTTCCCCAAGCTTCTGCCTGTGGAATCAGGGGCTTTGACATGCTTGTCACACATGCTGTGTGTGGGAGGCAGTCCTGTTTGCCCAGGATCAAGCCTTTCAGGTGGCCTTTCTGTAAATGTGAAATAACTAAAAAGCCAAAAAGTTTAGCAGTGTCCTTTCTCAGTTATTCAGTGAGATAACAGCTTCGTCCAAGGCTGTGCAGAGCCAGCTAACCTGGAAATACCTCTGGGATTGTTCTTCACAGGAGATCAGGGCATATCAATGACTTTATTAAAAAGCCCTTATCATTCCTGATAAGTACAAAGCAGTCCTTTCTCATAATCCTAGCCATTTGTAATGGAAACAAGTTCTAGTTGCCCTGGAAGTGTGTTAGTGTACTGAGGAGCGTTCCACTTAAATAAGTTTCTTTAGTCACTGTTTTGCCAAAAACTTTTGAGATTTATATCCCAGTCTGAGTTGGAATGTGTCATGCTTGAAATCACCTGTACTGACAATGTGCACAGAGACCAGAAGGCAAGGGTCAGTAAACAATGGAAATGAGTTTATGTTGATTGAGTACACGTCCAAGGCTTACTGATAGTCCTGATAGCATCCTGCTAAGAGGGGTTCATGGGGAAAAATAACACAGTGCTTTTGCTGCATGTGTACAGCAAAAGGAAGAGCCTGATAGATACCTTCACATGTTACAGATACTGTAAAGGCAAGTTTCCTCCACAAGTGTCTGCAGTATCTGGATCTGCTGTATGGCCAGGTACATGGAGTGCCTCCTAAGCTGTGTGGTGGGGGAATGCCTTCCTTTATTATCCCCTCATTTCATTGGCTGTGTAAGGGCTTATTCAGACCTGAGACAACCTGCAGTTCAGTCTGTGGGTCAAACATGTATTTTACTGAAATGTAGTTATGCTGCATATATATTCTACTTCTACAAAAAAAATTAATGCGGGTGTGAGTACAGCTTTAGCAAATAATCTTCAGGAATAAAATGCCTGGAGCATTATCCTGTTGTGAGGATTTGTGCTCACAACAGCATAGTTGTTGTGCTCTGTCTAAAGCTGCTATGGCAGAATATCAAAAAAGGAAAATTCAGAATAAAGAATTCATTTTTAGGACATAAAGAATGCTATGAAAATTGGATTGACTTCATGTGTAGTTTCATTGTAGACATGAAATAGGCACAATGTTGTTTCCTAGACGTTTTTAAAAGATGTGTGTTCTCATACAGATGCACTTTCCAAGAGGTCTCCTTGAAATACCTATGGCTGTGTCAGACTCTGTTTTTTAACATGCCTTCATTGCAGAATGTTTTGAAGGTGATATGTTGCTGTATTTTAATCCCTTCTCCATACAGTTCCAGGAATTCTGCAGGTTATGATGGTCAAAGTGCTTGGCCCTTTGTCTGCCCTTTCTAGTACTCTGTTGCTCTAATAGCTATCTTTCTCTATAGGTTATATAAATGCAGGTTAGATTTGTCATATAACCCTTATATGGATTGAGCCCACTGGTTTATGGTAAGCAGTAAGAAGCTGTGCTGAATTTGAGATGCATATTTGCCATTTGAACTTGTGAATGAGTAGTGAAAAAACTCAGTAGTTACTGTGAGTTATGTAGAATGCTGCTTATGCAGCTTACATATCTTATGTAATTGTGCCATAGATTGCCACTGGTAACAAGCCTATTATCATACAGTCACATTGTAAATAGTGTGGCTTAAATAGTCTCAATTATTTTATTTAGTCTTGTAAAGAAAAATGAACTACCTTTTCACAATGATTAGTTTACTAAAAATAAATCCCTGGAGTTGGCTTTCCTCACTGTAGTTACTGTATGTTACAAGGGAGAAGTGAATGCTTTCTTTACTGCAAATTTCACAGGTGACAGCTCAGAAATGTTAATACATGCTAAGACTGCATTTATTAATGGAACTAATGCAGGTATAGGCACAAAGCTGCCTCATATTCTGTGACCATAAGGCACGTTAATCTCTTTAGCTGATGGATTCTTAAATTAACAGATTGGGTGAATAATTGCTCTCTTAATCCGTAGTTTAAAATATGAATGAAAATTCTTTGATGTTTATTTGCATAAAGTAGAATGTCTTCTATTTGACTTACTTACATGTTTGTACTGAGAATTATTTAGTATCCCTGTTCCCTGTGCTTTTGAAAAAAATTATAGAGACAGAAGCTTACAGTTTTGCTGTTCCACACACAACTTTCAGCTGCCTAGTAAGAAGCTGGGGAAGCAGACAGTGCTTAGGTGAAATTGCAATATTTCCATTTTTGCTAGCTGTCATGTTTTTTGTGTGAAAGCCTGCAGCTATTGCCTGACATTGTTTCTGGGGAAGAATATGCACAGAGATGTCAAACTTACCTTTCTGATTGCCCTTTTATACTTGTATTCATGCAGTCCTCTTATGTTTGTTTGTGTTATAAAATTCTTACCATGAGATGTCTGTTGATTTTTGCTATGGTGAGCAGGCACAGAGCAGGGACTGCAGACTGGACAGTGAACTGCAGGTTTGACAGTACCTTCCATGTTTTTCTGTAGTCTTGCTGAAACTATGTATTTTAACATGTCACCAATTCCTTTTTCCTTTTAATGTGTTATTTGGGGGGGGGTGTTTAATTTTTTCAATAGAGTCATTGTCGAGGTCTGATTTTCCATAATGTATGAAATTCATGTAAAATTTATAATGTTAAAATATTCGGTGAATATATGTGTAGGAGGAGACTTCTCACTCTATTATCAAAATATAAAGGTTAGTACTCCTGCTCACTAGTGGATTGTTGTGAGTTTAATGTTTGCACAAGCAGGGTTTAGCACATGAGAACTTCATTCTGTCACCTTTCATGCTGATCTTAAGGCAACTTAGTATTTAAATTCATGTAATCAGCCCTTTTGCTGCTCATTTGCTGTGTCTGGTAGTTTTAGCTTTATTGGGGTTTTGTCCATTTCTCACAGCATTTCATTAATTCAGACTGTCTTATTCAGCTCCAGTGCTTCTTGGAGTTTACAGTTTTCACAATATAAAAGATTGTGCTCTTGTGTGAGGTTGGTCTTGTTTTCAGGTTTCCAGTTTCTAGTTTCAGTCTCAGAACAGCTCTTAAGTCCTTTGTGTTTGCTGTAAAATGGTAGATTTTGTAGACCTCGAGCTACAGAAGTGGGAAAAAGATGAAACATGTTATGGGAAAAGGGACTTTGTGCACTTATTACAGTCTCTCTCCTGTTATTGCCTGGATAGACTGATACCATTTGCTGTCAAGTCTTTCCTCTGCGTATTGCACTTTTATTAGATTCTTCCTCAGAATCTGTCCCCTGTCAAAATTATCTACTTCCATTTTTGTTTTCCTTTAGATATGGATGAGAATGATCAGTAAAATCCAGTATAGTGCTTATTATGCTTATAACATTGCACTAAAATATGATTTTTTAAATAATTCATGAGGGCAGGATTTCTTTTGATATTTTTACTACAGTGGATTTATAAGTTCATAATACCATAAGGTATTCCAGTTTGTTCTGTATCCTCTGGGATACCGAATATTGAAGATCTTTTTTTTTTTTCTCCCCTGGAGTTGCTACCATCCTAGTATTCCTCAGCTTGGTAATGCTTTCCTGGTAATTAATCACCCATTTCCCATTGAGAAATCTAAGGATTTTCTTCCGTGGGTTTGTGGGTGATTTTTATTTTTTTCCTTCAGTCAGCTAGATACAAAGATATTTTCCTTTGTTTTGGTCTCCGTTTTTATTATTCATGATTCTTGGTGCCTATTAGCACAGTTTCTCATGGTTATTTATGTTCTATGAGAAGGCAACAAGGCATGACATGCTGTATTCCAAGAGTGGCCATGGTCATCTGTGCAAGCATCACATACTCATTGTAAAATAAATACACAGTTGAGATCACGGTCTTTTGTGCAGTGGTGGGGAATTACTGAGAAACATTTAAGTTGCTTTCTACTAAATTACTAATGCAGGTATTTATGCACTGCAGGGGCAACCTCGCACTGCCCATGTGCTCTCCCAGTTTGTCAGGAGGCAGCTGTGGCACTGGAGGGCAGGGATTGATCTGCAGCTTTGGATACCTGCAGTACCTCCTGCCCGCACGCTGAGCTTTGTCCCGGCGGAGCGGTGGCAGCCGATCGGTGGCAGCCGATCGATTGTGGCACTGCCACACAAAGAGGCAAACCCTTGCTTCATTGAAATGCGTATTTCATTAGCTGCTTAAAGTACCTGAGGTCAGCAAAGCAGTAAAACTGAGGAAAATGCTGCATAAAGCATTAACAGATTATAGCAATGTCTAAGACCTATTCCAGTTGCCTACACTGCTGCCCACACTGTGGCTATCCAGAGGAGTTCCCCCTGCTCTTCCATCCCTGGCTGATGGAGGCTACTTGGGCTGGGCTTCAACCACTGAGCAGGATGGAGTTGTTCTGGCGATGGTCCAGGTCAGGGACCAACAGGTAGTTTTGTCCCAGCTCCTATAATGAAGAAAATGGCTCCAGTGCTTCTGCTCAGTTGTCAGTCTTGTTGGTTGATGTTTTCCAGGTCATGAGAGGATCTTCCCCCTTTCCTCTGACAAAATTGCTGCACCATGCCAGGATATAACACCAGTCTCTTGGCCTGACCATTACATGAGTCTCTGAATCTTGCACTGCTTTGAATGATTTCTTCTCATGTCCCATTTTTTGATCTTTTTCGTTATTTCCTCATGCTGCTTTTGGGCAGCATGAGGAAATAGGGTCTTTAGGGTTATTTCTTCATGTTACTTTTGGGATGCTGTAATTTCCAGGCAAACATTTACTCCCCTTCAGTCAGTCATGCACATACTCTATCTTAGCTCCCCCTTCTCACAGCCTAGAGCTCTAAAGTCTGCTGTACATAATTTGTCTGTGACAAGGTCATAGTGCCAAAGAAGGTCTGTGAGATGCATCCACAGTTATTGAAGTGTTTGGGGATTTTTTGGGAAGGCTTCCTGGGGTAATGTTAGATGCCACCTTTTCAGCAGATTGAGTGAAGGAAGAGGAAGGAGCAAGTACCAGAAGTGGTGTTGCAAGGTTCTGAAGATTAATGGCTGTGTAGCAGTGAAAGCCTTCCAGCTTTTCAGGTCTGTCCAGACAGGAGCAGACTATCACAGGTTCCTCTGATTAGATTTAGACTCATTAAGCAGGCTGTGCAGACTCATGTCTGTTATAACCAGTATAATTTAATTTCATTAGTAAAGTGGTTATATACTTTTCAATGTCATGGGCAATGGTGTCACAGCATGTTTGCACTATAATAGATATTTTTATTGGTTTATTTTCATTAGTAGTATATTTTCCACTTTTTGCTCTTGAAGAGATTAGCCACTCTGATTTTAGCATTTTCAAGCATGTCTCAGGCTCTCGGCTTACCCTTTGGGCTTAATTATGAATGCACATCATGTTTGCAATTACATTAAACATAAGCAGCAAAATGTTACATGAGTTAAGAGGGACAATAGCCAACTTCCTTTCAGGAAACACCAAAGTCAAGGAGATAAAAGCTGAAAATCAGGCTAGATATTTTCTTATTCAAACTGGGAACAACTGTATTTTGAGCTTTTCAAAAAATCCATAACACTAGTTTGAAAGAATTAGGATTACAAAACAATTGATATTGGGCAGTATTTAAGTTTAATTTTTAAATAAAACTGTGTAACACAGTTTTGTGTAGAAGGAGGGGTTTATTTGTTTAAATATAGGGGAAGACTAATTTATCAGAAAATCCATGCCTTTCAACGAACATCTGTATTATGACTTGATTTTGAACTCTCTCTTTCTAGACGACCTATTTGATTTAGGAAAAAAGAGTATTGCTGATCTTTTGTCACTGATGCTTAATGAAGTCGAAGGTATGGACCAAGCATATTCTTAATAGTTCCCAAAGGGATTGTCCTAGGAAGACAAATGTATGCTTTATAGTAAAAAAAAAAAAAAAAAGACAAAAAAAGAGACCAAAATCATCATGTGAGTTTAAGATATTGTTTGGGAGCCTTTATGCATTCCTTCTTTTGTTACTCCAGGAGGTACTCCTGTGGAGGAAAAGTTGAAAGTCCATTTTTGTGGAAATCTAGGTTGCAGATATAGTCAGAAAAGCCACAGAAACAAGGTGATCTGCAACATGCAGGAAGAAGATCAATGACCTTGATTGAAAACTTCATACAAATAACCAGGAGAGTTTTCAGTTACCATTTTTATATAAGGATGGTAAGGAAGGCAAATACATACAGACTGCTACTTGGCACAACCAAGAGAGTTACAGTGACACTCCAAATAATATGGAGAATATAACTTTAGGTTCCTTGTTCTCAATGATGGTAGCTACCTTAAGAAGCAAAAGGTGTGATAAAAAGTTTTATATAACCATCAGGATCATTTGAACTGAATTAGAGTCACTGTGTGAAGGATGGAGAGAATAACATGTCAGGTATCACTCTGATTCTTTAAGGACTTCATTACTTTTCTGAGTGTTACTGAGAAAGTACCTGTGAGGTGCTGAATGTGTGTGGATCGATATGCTGCCAGAGGGATCTGTACCAACCATCAAATGATACTAGAGAAAAGTTACTTTAAGTACCTCTGTAATTCACAGTTAATAAAATGCTGTTGTTATGGGGGAACCTCAATTTAAGAGTCATTTAGTGGAAGATCCGTGCAGTTGGACATAAAACAAGCTATTGTTGCTGGAAAATAGAGGATAATTCGCTAAAGCAAAAAGGTATTGTGCTGAATATATGATAAGTCAATTTTGGGTTTCATTTTGATGGATAAAAATGAAATAACCACTGGATTAGAAGCTGATGGTTGCCTAGGGACCAGTAATTTTGATCTGATTATATTTAGTGTAGGAAAATAGAGCACAAGTCCAATCACAAGCTTCTATCAAAAGGGCTGATTTCCCAGAGCTGAGGGAAACTGTATTTAAAATTGTCTGGGAGGAAGATATACACAGGAAATTGGGAGTTCCTTTACAAAGAGTAAGGAAAAGGCCCCAAGGAAAGTATCTATCTACTTCCAAGCTAGGAAATGGAGGCAAGCAGTGAGGTTTTTATTCTATCAACCATTCAGATAAAGAGAAATTAGTACTGTGTTACAGGCTTATGACTAGAAAGAGGTAGAAAAATCTTAATGTTGATTTGGGGGGAAAAAGGCAAAAATGATAAATAATTTTCTTCCTGCATTCTGAAGTATGTATCATTGGTTGTACCAATGAGATTGCAGAAATCCCTCATCTTTCAGATCTTTTAGGAACAAAGGACAGCAGTGATAAATAACATAGACTTATGGAATAAGAACTGCTGTTACTCTTGAACCACAAGAGATTGAGCAAACCAACAGAAAATTGTTGCAGTTGGTTATTGGACTCGTGAAGAGGCATTTAATCACTCAAAAGGTTGCACCTTACTATCTTACCTGTCTTTACAAACTACACTGTTTTTTGAGGAAAAAATTGCAAAGGCAACACAGTTTGCTGAAGTCTTTTATGGGACTCACAGGACCCCCATGTTGAAGGTCTGTAGCTGTGCTGTGGATTAAAAAATTGATATTAGCATAAAACAAATCACTGCTAGTATTTTGTTGGATCAGTACAGCTGGGCCTGCTGTGAACAAATGCAGACTGTTGAGCTTTTAGTCCATCAAGCCAAATCCTGAATTGACTAAATTCCCCAAGAAAGCAACTCAGAATAACTGCACCATAGCTCTGTAGGTATCTTCCAACATAATATGTAATCATAAATGCTGGAATCTTTTGCTTTTGGTTCGGCTGGGTAATGCAGGTCCATCTCTAATGTCACAGTAGCTGAAGGTGGTGGTCCCTTCAGCAGAAGGAATAAAAAGTGCCAAGAACCTTCTTGTAAGGTGTGACAACTCTAATTGGGGCAATAAGATGCCCAGTCTGGTAGGGTGGTTACAAACTAAATTACAAGGAGTGTTTCTAAGAAAAGTAGAGGACAACTTCCCTGCAGTTTTGCAAACAATGTAATCAGCTGTTACAAGGAAGTATTGGGAGGATTACTTACCACTAATCCATCTCAGACCTGCTGTTTGTGCTATTTTGAATAATCTATTTTTTGTTCAAATAAAATTATGTCAGATCTGTTTGCATGTGATTACCAATGCTAATTTTTCTTATCCTTTCCAACCTTCAAAATTAATGCAGGAGAAGAGTACTTATATTTTTATGTGAAGTTTTATCCAACATGTTCAAATAAAAAAACCCCCAAAACTGCAAGAGATCTGTGTCACTGATCGTTGTTTCCAAGTGATCCTGTAAATGAGTGCTTGATTCACCTCATGCATATTTAAGTTTTGCTTGCCTGCAGTAATGTCAGTACATTTGAAGCCCTGTCATGTTTGCACGACTAGCTGGTTCAGAATATGATGATGCAAAGATAGGACAATCACTTCAGTGATAAGAGTTTTACCATGCTAAACTTATCAACAAGATAAATAAAGTTTCTCTGGCTCAAGCTGGTAAAAATCCTCCCTTCTCCTTTCCTTCTGCAGCAGGGAAGATTTTCTCTGCTTTGTGTAATATATTTCTTTTTCTCTGGGTAGGTTTTCCAAGGATGGACACTAATTAGGGAACTTTTATTTCTGAGGGACAACATTTTCAAAGGTAGAAGCATGATCACTAGGTTCTTACACAGTCTGAATGCAGCATATTTACAAAAGTAGCGGTGATATTTCTAATCAGAAGGTTTCATGCTGCTAGTAGTAGTTCGTACTCTCTTTTTAGGTTCTCATAGGAGAAACAATCTCAAGTCGTGGTGTTGACTAATTAATACAAAGCTTGGATCTTAAAAGGTTAGGTTTATCTTACTGCCTTGTGACACCTTGAACACCTTACTTGTTCATTAACTTTTTTTTTGAAAATGGAATGGCTGGACACTGGCTGGACACTGACCTGTAGGATTCCTAATATCAAAAGCTAATAACAACTGCTGTTCAATAAATGATTCATTGAACTCTGATGGAAATTTGGATTAAACCCTTCTTCTTCAATGCTTACAGGTCATATATTTGCCCCTGATGGAAACAAGTAAAAGTGGCAAAAAGTTCAAGGGAGGATCCAAAAGAATTCCAGTTTTGGCATAATTTGATAAGTTTTTGATATGATTTTGGACACTTTTAAGTTTTGTGCAGGATCATTGCAGTTGAATTCAATCTTAAAGGTCTTTCCCGACCTAAATAATGTTATGATTCTATTCCAGGTAAACTTTCAGTTTTGATTTCTGATTATTTCTTTCTGTTAGAGGACTAGGGTAGATTTGGCTCACTACTGTTGGTTTAGTGGCCATAAGGACATGATCTCTAGGCTACAGGGAAATGCCTTCCTACTTCATTGGCCTCACTGTCCTTGCAGGCTTCACCAGCTATTTGTCTCGGTTCTGGAAATGCATTTATAGGAGTTGTCCTGTTGGGCAAGGGAGTTCATAGGTTTCTATGTTCCACTGTAGTTGAATATGAGAATAGTTCTGAACACTTATTTAAGCCCCAGCATTTCTTAGTTCCTGTGACATCTGTTTGCTACCATCTCTGCATTACAGTTACATTGCAGGGACGCCAGGGAGAAAAAGTTAATTGCCTATATCAAGCATGTTTTACTCGTTTATCCACAAGAGAGATACTTGGAAATGTCTGCCAAGCACACTGCAGAGCTGAGTGTTCCTCCCCACAGTCCAGTGTGTCTGATGGTTCTAGGTCACTCTCGAGCCTCAGGCAGGAGGTGGGACAGATGCTGTAGTGCCACTTCAAATGGCAGGCAGCATCTTTATTAATTCATGTATATTTAACTACGCACCTGTTGTGCATACATCTAAATCTTAATTAGGGACTGTGTCAGGCAAAGATGATCTGACTTTACGCTCTTAACTGTTCTTCCAAAGCTCAGGTCCACTAGTCCTCCTGATTTTATTTTTTCTTCCCTCAGTCTGCCCTTGGATGGGACCACATGTCTGTTGGCCTTCTGCCAAGTTTCATATCCATTGAAACCTTTGGCCATCTACCCTTGCCAGTTGTTACATAGGAGTCTTGGAGTTACTGACCGGTTCATTATGAGAGCAGAAAAGCAGTTTCATCCCTTTCAGTCTCAACTATAAGGCAAATTACTTTCTGATCTTGCTAATATGAACAACAGGATGCTGCATTTGCGTGTCAGAGATTGCTGCAACTCTATAGAGAGCACAGATGGCTGGGTGCAATTCCTGTTCTGGTTGAAATCTGGATGAGATGATCCTGGTTCATGTAAGTCCAGGCTTTAAAATTGTTCTGCTGTCCATGCCACCCCATCACATCCCTTCCTGAGATGTGTAGGAGGAGGGAGCAAGGCAGATGAGACCCATTTTCATTGTTATCGTGGTTGTTTCTGGGGGAGGGAGGCCAGTTATGCGGCACGTACAGATCTCTCTTCTCCTCTTACCTTCCTTATATTCCTTGGAATAGCAGCTGTGTAGGTTTCCATTTTGATCTCCTATAAAAATCAAAAATATTTGGGTTTTTTTTACTCTTTCACCCCTAGCTGTTTCTCTGACAGACTTTAAGATCTAAATATTTGTCCAAAACTGAGTTTGGGCATGTTACTGTCATCTTCTGGTTGAGTGGTGCACAGTCTGTTCACACTCTTACCTTCCTTATATTCCTTGGAATAGCAGCTGTGTAGGTTTCCATTTTGATCTCCTATAAAAATCAAAAATATTTGGGTTTTTTTTACTCTTTCACCCCAACTGTTTTTGTTGACAGACTTTAAGATCTAAATATTTGTCCAAACCTGAGTTTGGGCATGTTACTGTCATCTTCTGCTTGAGTGGTGCACAGTCTGTTCACATGTTCTGAGTTACCAGCATCACAGCTCACGATGAGATGCAGAGGAGACTCTTGTGGTCTCTCCAGTGTCAGCGAAGCTCAGCTGTTGACCATATCTGGCAAAGGATGAAACAGTCATTAGAAAACATCAGGAAAACAGCCTCCATGTCCTCCTTCCTCTAGAGAAGAGAAATGGGGGCTGAAACTAGAAACAAGTCTGTTTTTAGTAGAGGTCACTTGACAGCGTCATACCACTTACTGCTTCAGATCCCTAAAAGAGATTTTGCAACTGTGTGAGTAATGATGGCCTTCCAAAGATGTTGCATCATTCCTTAAAGTCCTCTCTTTATTTTAAATATTCTCATATAACAGTGTTGGCAACACAAAATGAAAATACAAAATGATGGTATAATTCAAGGAAGTAGGTCATAAACCAAGTCTTATATTAATGTGGGTAATAATATTATATTTTATTTTATAAGTGAAGCAGGCAATTATTTTCCTTCATATGGTTCCTAATGTCTGGTGAAGGGACTTGGGAAATTTTTTGTAGAAATTGGGTAGAAATTAGGTAATTGTCAAACTGTGTTTCTCCAACTTTTTTACTTACATAGGTGAACACAATATAGAGAACCAAGTGCTATCTCCAGATTAAATGAGTCTTAAAACCCTGATGATCAAATGCAGTGAGGTGCTAAAAGCTACCTACTGCAAATTTAAAGGCTGTAGAAAAAGAGTAAACAATTCCTGCCTCCTGCATATACACAGATGAGAGACAACTTAATGTGCTTCAGCAGTTAAATAATTTTTATTTTAAACACTACATCCTGTTGTGGACAAAATAGTTGTTGTAGGCATTTGAGGGATACACTTAACAACTCTCTTCAAGGTGCATTGAATAGCTTGTGCACAAAGTTTTGTAACATTAGGGAAGGTAAGTTCCATGTAGCTAAGAGCATGAAAAGCTGAATTAGATGCCATTTTACCCCATATGGAATAGTTCAGGAAGTGTGTAATTTGGAAATGTCAACTACTAAGTAACAGTCACAGATACCTTAGAAAATACTTATAAATGGCTTACAGGCATTATACTTTAAGATGAAATTACTACTGTGCACCTAAATGAGATGCTTATTTCAGTCCCTGAGCAGCTTAATTTCAAGACAGCAAAGGTCAGGGAGGCTCTACTAATAATCTAATAACAATTGACTGCACGTTTCTGGGAGATTTAGCTGCACCAGAGCCTGGTTGCTGAGAGCAGGATGAATTAGTGGTTACTTAACTTGCACACCTTGGATCAGCATCAGCCACTGACTATGACAAACGCAATGTCATGGAGTATCAGAAGGCACTAATGCTTGGACAAGTGCACTGGAAAGTTGGAGCACAGTCACTCTGGTTTTGAGCAGATTTGTCTGTGTCCAACCATTAAGGATGCGAATAAGTTGGGGTTGGGGTATCTGATGTCATGGTTTTACCTGATAACCATCAGATGGTGGTTCTGGAGAGGAATTAGATGTTGATTGCATTCAGTCAAGTGAAAAAATTACTTCTAGCAGTCTTAATCACTCTAAACTTTGCCCCCATCTAACTCTTATTATGATCAGATTGTATGATGAGTATGAATTCACTTTGAAATGCCCAGGTCTTAGGCACCAAGAGTTGCTATAAAATGATAGAAAAATAATGATCACAATACCTCGTAAGAGTTTCCCTGGAATACTGAGTGGACATCTCAGTCTCAAGACCAGAGGCTTGTTTACAGAGTAATTAAAGTAAATGCACATTAGCAGTGATATTATTAGTATTCAGTGTCTTTGGGAATTTACAGGCAATTAATCTTAATATTTCCTAGAGGAATAAATGATAATTTTGTGATGACTAATTTGATGTAGAAATTCTAGATACGATCTTGACATTTATTAATACAATTTTAAAAACATTTATTTTCTGGTAATTCGGTGAAGACTCAGTTTAAAAAGGAAACTTTTTGTTTTCAGTGAGTATATTTGTCTCTTGAGTTGGAGGTAGAATCTAATATGTCAAGGGAGGGGGAGAGAGAGTTGCTCTTGCAACTTGCTCTATTCCCTGCCCTGATGATCTGGGGCTGTGTGGGATGGGAATAATTCATATCAAAGGAAGCAGGGGCTGTGCTCCCACTCCCTGTCTGTGATGTTCCCCACACTGCTTTGCCTAAGAGTTAAACTCAGTAGCTTGGAAAGAAACTAGGCTAGTGAAATAAATAAAACCTCTTTCTGGCTAGTGAGTTGAATCAGCATATGAAGGGACAGGCTAGAACTGATGCCAAAGGATTGTGTGAGTAAGGGTAGAGGAAAATTACTGCTCTTGCTGCTGGGTTAGATGCTAGTCATGGCATTGCAGTTTAACCCACGTATTTCAGCATGAAGATTGACACTTTCTCAAAGAAATACCCAGTTGTTCACATAGGTGCTGTCTGGAGTATTAACTCCTGTTGAGAAAGCAGGAGGATCAACTGAAGAGGTCTGAGGAGTCATGGCAATCCCTGGAATACTGTCATCCCTTATCTTCTAGACCTTCTGATTTCCATTTTTCCAGTTATTAATTTCTTTGAGGCTTTAGGATGTTGGAGATAGCATCATTACTTCATTGAGTAGGAAGTTTTGTTTGTAAACTCAGTTTGGCAGTGAGATAGTGTATGGAGTTAACATGATATTTCTTTGTTGGGGGGAGTTTACTACAAATCTGGCAGCAGATTATGACTGGGATCTAACTGGAATTTCATTGAATATATACTATTCAACATATTTCTGAATCTGGAAAAATGACAAATAGTCATAAAAAAGACATAATTCTGTAGCATCGAATAATTAAAGCTTTAAATTAAAACTAAAGAATTACTGAAGAATCTCATGATACTCAGTGACTGCGCAATAATGCAAGAATTAAAATTGTAGCAATAAATTTAAAGTAGAGTAAAGGGGATAAAAACGTTGCTGCTAACACAGTGATGGGCTGTAAATTATCCATTAGCACTCAGAAAAGAGATCTGGAAATCATTGTGATAGGAGCCTGAAAATGCTGGTGCTGTGCTTAGTACCACTCAGAGCAACGTGAAAAATGGTTAGGAGAGGAGGTGAGTTTACTCTCCAGCCTTGCTACCCAAATATGGTGTAAAAGAAAGTTTGTGGACAATAAAGCTTCAAAAATGGCATAGAGGAAATGTAGAAGTGGAAAACTTATGGAAAAAGCATGTGGAAAGGAACACGGTGCTTGTTATTTGATAGAAATGTTAAACCAGGAGGTGGAGAGCTGAGAGCTTTGGACTTTCATTATACTGAATTCATATTTTTCAACTTGTCTTGAAAAGGATAAAATTGGAAGGCCAGCTGTGAAGAACTGTAGCTGAGTGGAAAATTGTGTGTATGACATGTTATGTGGGAGGTTATGGGTCCCTGTGGTTCCTTATGGATCTTAAATGGAGATTCACTCTGTGCCCAGAAGCCTGAGGAATTAATGTCCTCAGTACCTTTCATGTAACAGCACAGTAAATTCCAGTGCCACTGTTCCACAGGCTGGTTGCTGTATTTCTTACTATCCAAAAGAATGTAATTTATATAAAGAAACTTAAAAGAGTATCTAAATTAATTCAGAAATGGAAGGCACTTTTAACAGTAATTTGGTGTTCTGACTCCATAACCTAATGCCATCCATCAAAGCCTTGAAAAAGGGTTTTCTTCTCATCTCACTTGTTCATACAATTCTACAGGAACAGAAGCTGAACATCATCCAAGGTGCAGATGAACACACTGAAGAAGAACCTTTGCCTCCTCATCATGAGCAAAACCAGTTATGAGCAGGGAAATTATTGCTGGTTTATATTAACTTGTAATTTCTGATTCCAGTATCAAGAAACAAGATTAATAGTTATGGGAGGTGATGGGTGTGTTTTGTCAGCTGTTGATGTGGCTGTGACCAGCACAGGGTCCTGACCTTCTCTTTCACTCTTGCAGGACCTACCCTGCCCCAGCCTGTTATGCCCAAAAAAAAACCCCTTCTGCCCTGGTTCTTGGCTTTGTTAGCCAAGTTTCAAGAGTACTGGGAAGAGTTGACCTTTTCAGTCTAACCTGGGGTTGTGCAGAGCTGTTCAGAGCAGTAAGATGTGTGAGTTTCTATTCTACAGCCTGTTGGTAGAGGTGAGCATAGGAGGCTCATAAATGTGGAAAATTTTATTCCAGCTGCTCAATTTTAAAAAGGAAGTTATTAGTTCTGGTTTGGGGATGGTCATGTGAATTTGGTACTTAGTAGAATGCTATGACTGGCTTCTCAGGGAGCTCTTGCATTGCTTTCTGTAGTTTCCTGGCTTCAAATCTAGTGTAATCAGATGGGTAGCCAGTTGCTCAGTTCTGGAAACAACCAAACCCATGCACAACATACCCTAAAGATATTTAGGAAACTGGCATGTTGAAAGACCATAGGAATAGTAAATTTATGAACTGTGTTACAGGGAGAGCATGAAGAATGGAGGTGGGCATCACACTCTTGATTTGTGCACCAAAGTCCACTAATGCTTCTTTGGATCTACCTACTATAGAATTTCTGATTATTTTCCTAGTCTGTGTATGTTGCATTTAGTGTTTGTAGAATCATAGAATATGCTGAGTTAGAAGGGACTCATCAGGGTCATCAAGTCCAGCTCCTGGCCCTTTGCCAGACACCCCAAGAAGCACACCACATCTGGAAGAATGTTCCAAACTTCTTCAACTCAGTCAGGCTTGGTGCTGTGACCACTTCCCTGGGGAGCCTTTTCCAGTGCTCAACAACCTTTGGGTAAAAAACTTTCTCTTTATATCCAAGCTAAATGCCCCCTGACTCAGCTTAGTGCTGCGTCCTCAAGTCCTATCTCTGCTCATCACAGAGAAGACATCAATGTTTGCTCTTCCTCTTCCCCTCACGAGGATGTTGAGGACAACAATGAGGTCTGCCCTTAGGCTTCTCTTCTCCAGGCTGAGCAGACCAAGTGACCTCAGCCACTCCTCATTTGGCTTCCCCTCCAGCCCCTTGACCATCCTTATTGCCCTCTTCTGCATGCTCTCTGATAGCTTCATGTCCTTCTTATATTGTGGCACCCAAAACTGCCCCCAGCACTTGAGGTGAGGCTGCTCCAGGGCAGAGCAGAGCAAGACAATCCCTTCCCTTGCCCAGCTGATGATGCTGTGCCTGATGCTCCCCAGGACATGGCAGGTCTTCCTGGCTGCCAGGGCACTGCTGACTCATTATTCTCAAAGAAACAGATTTGAACGTAAAAGCAAAAGTATATTAACAATTGCATCAATACCGGAATATAGGAAATGCTAATGCTTCTGTTTTTCAATCCTTTATATTCTTTTAATTATGAAGTTTGTCCCAGCAGTATTAGTCACTGATATTTAAAGCTAATTTATCTAGCCAGTAGTATATAATAGAAGATGCAATCTTCAAATTATTTTAGTAGCTTGTGTTCATAACTACCTTGTGGAAGTAATTGAATAGATTAAGTGGAAGTGGACATACTGCAAAACAGCTCAAATGTTGTATTGAAATCTTTTAAGTGGGTATCAACATTTCATCTTTACATCCCAGTATCACTGGGATTCTATGCCACTTTTGAAATATATATATATATATATATATAATGAGTAGAAAAGGTATTAATGAGATTAATTGTAATATGTGTAAGTAGCCTAAAGGAAAAAATGTTAAGATTCCAGTAAATTACACCCTAATTCTCCTTCAAGAGAGCACAACAGTATGCTTAAGCAGAAATACTTTATGAAATCATGATACCTTCAGTAGGAAGATCTAAAAATAGATCCATCAAATAAGAATAAATGAAGAAATGGATCATGATCTGGATACGTGCTGGGCTCAAATTTCTTTATGTATTCAAAAGTGGATTACTGTGCTTTTGTGATGGCAAATGGTGTAGTACATATTGGAAAGAAATAGATTCAGGAATAAAAGTCTGGAAAGCCTATTTTTATGGTCTTCAGAATAATTCTGTGCTGTTATGTGCTGAACCAGGATCACCTGATATTTACAGGGGAATTAGTCAGCATCACTGGCACATTCTCTATGGAATAAAACAAATTGTCCATGACATTGATTAAAATATTTTGATGTAAAATTAACAAGGTAGTTTTGAATAGGAGAGAATACTTCTCAAGGTTTTCTGAGGTTGCTTTTCCTTTGCAGTCATTTATCACAAATGTTTCTGGTGCCTTTCACAATCCTAGTGGTAAATTTGCGAGTTATTCAGTCCAAATCAACACACAAGCCATGACTAAGATTATCATTTAAAAGAGTCCCAGGAGTAACACTGAATCACTCTACATCATCCAGCTATTAGAGAAAGTGCTTGGTATTCTTGGGTGAGAATTTATCATCTTGTTCCGTATGCCATGGAATTTATTCAGGTCAGTAAGCTGAGGCAGCATTTAATCACAGCCAGCCATCTGACCTAGCTACATGTGGCACGAGCGCTTCGAGTCGCTCTTGCTTCCATATGGAGCGGTGGAGGCAATACGCGCTTTCAAACGAGAAGCGTGATTTGGAAGTTGGGGAGTGTATTCTCCCCTTCCTCCCTGCAAACGCTGTGTACCCGGGTTTGAGAAAGACCATGGCACTCCTCAGAAAGCGATGGTAGAGGGTAACCATCTTCAGATAATCTGTTTTTCAAGTACTGTTTGTTATTTGTGAAGTTACGCAGCATTCATGCATGTGTGATGTTTAAGGTCTCTGTTCTTGGATCTGTCATTGGTTACACTCTTGCTGCCCTAAGAAGCACAAATTCATGTGGCTGTTTTTGTATCCTAGTCAGAGCATTGAAGTTATTAATGTCTTTCAAATTACAGTGTACATGCTTCTGTGATCACCTGCTTGCAGACACTTGGGCAACAAATTTGAAAAAAACCCAGAAAACTGGATACACTTTTATATAACTCAAAATCACGAAAATTTATGAACAGAATGTATTCCTTTGACGTTTCTAGCATTAATGACTCAGACATCTCATTAGACTTAATTTATAAAGTAACCTTGAAGAATTAAATGGAACTAATTTGTTTCTCAGATGACTCACTGTGTTGCATATTCACTTCTGTGAGTTTTGTATCTGTAGTTTTCAGAAAGTTATAAGAAGTCTGCAATCACTGAAGGAATTATTTATTTTCATGAAATGTAGGTGCTTAAGCCATACAGTGTTCTATTTAAAGAGCCATTCATAGGGCATTTGGTTTTATAACAGACTTTTTTTTCACTTGTGGATGACTTCTGTGGGTTAGGGAGATATGAAATCAGTCTGAATTGCTCATGTTTATAAATCTGTTTTGGTTTTTTTTCTTCCCTCTGCAGGTGGGTAAGGAATTATATTTTTCTTCTTATCAGAAATGATATATTGGTAATTTTTTTTTACTTTTTACCTTGTTTATAGTGAGTATTTAGAAGCACAGATATGATTCTTTATCATTCTTTTTAATGGAAAAGAACTTTTAAAACATTTTAAGAAATCATTCTTGAAAATATGATGACTCCCCAAACATGTTGTCAACAGCAAAAATTCCCATCTCATTTATCCCAGAGGGTTAGTCTTGTTGAGGGAACAGGCACTTGCTGTATGCTCATGTTCATTGTGCATTCTTCTGCGTCATTTATGTACGACAGATGCATCCTACAGGAGATACAATCTTTTCATTTTCCTGAGCTGTTCTTTGTAGCCCTCTCTGTAAAATGTCAGGTTATCAAAGGCACATTAGAAAAAACACCATCTCCTCCCTGATTACAGGAACCTCTTAGATCTTTGCAAACAATCTTTAGAGCATCCCTGTTCAGTGAGGTGGTGCTGTAATCACTGCACACATATGAGGGAATAAGGCACAGATATTGTAATAAATAATTTTGGCCAGAGGAATTTGGGAACTCTGGAGCTGACCGTTTTTATTTAGTAATATCTTGCTGTGTTTTTGTGTCAATGGCAGTTACAGCTATTTGGATTTATTCAATAATGTATCAGAACTCAAGCAGTCATACTGGGTGTAGTGAAGATGCAGAATGGCATCTCATGGAGACTGATCATCCAACCAGTAGAGATCATCTGATGTAGAGACCTGACTTAACTGGTGGAGAAGACCTTGGGTCTTCATGATTATCTTCAAAGAGGAGCCTTGATCAACATTATATGGGATTGCACGACAATGTTAGAGATCACATACAGTTCTCCAGTTCTGGAGAGTATAAACCACACTGAATCTGCTTTTCTTCTCAAGTCTTCTCTCTCAGTCATTACTCACTATCTAACTTCTGTGACAGCAGAAATAAAGAGATCCATATGGCTGATTTTACAGACAAGTATAACTGACATTCAGAGATTCATCTATCCTTTATGTAACTTAATGGAAGAGTACATGATCATGTACATAGTGCATTTAACAAAGAGATGACAACATTGCTTAAATAGGGTTTCTTTTCTCATATTTGACCTTTGAATGGTGGACTTGAAACTTTAGCATCCTTTTTGTGTTTTAGCATTCTAGATGTCCAAATTTAAAAGTCTGAATATGCTGAATCTCTGTGGATTCTCCTTTCCTTCCCTTTGATGGATCATCTCTGGTGTTTAGGGGTTTTTTTGCAGGAGGCATCTGGATGAAGAGAATGCCATCTTTAGACTTTCTCCTAGAAGATGGCCAAACTGACAATGGAGTGGTGTTCACAGTGACTTCACTCAGGCATTTACTTATTGTAGCCAAGTCGGGAAAATCTCCCTTATTTATATGCCATTGCTAGAAAATGACAGACCATACCAGAGAGATCAACGAAGAATGCAAACCTCCTGGCAGAACAGAGCTGACTTAATGAAGAGTTACTCTCCAGTCAGCATAATCCCAGTCATAACCCTTTTCTCAGGGCCCGTGGTAGCTTTCTTTTTTCTCCTTGATGAACTCTAAATGTTCATATCTATGGTTTTTGTCTGTAGGGTTTTTTTTAAAGCTTGTAATTTTATTTCCCATCTTCTCTGCTCTGTTTCTCTTCATACTAGCTTTCCACTGCTATTTTGCATTCCCTTCTATCCTGTTGTTTTTGGTTTGTTGTTTTTTTTTTTTCTTTCTATCCTACGTACTTATTTTGTTCACATTCTTCTGAGTTCTTGTCTGAAGTCCTTTTCCCTGCTGTCTCAAGGGGCAGTACAGTCTTCCTTCTATGTTTTGAGGAAAGGAAAGTGCTGGAGACTCCAATGAAGCAGGAGGAGTGCTTGCAAAACACGCTGCTTTATCTTAGCATAGAGCTCGCTCAGTTCTGTGCAGATGGTGACTGCAGTGTGCCATGAGCTCACAGGAGCTCAGAGAGACCGTGCACGTGAGATGTGCCACAGATGGAGCTGCTCAGATCATCATCTCTGGGCCAGGCTTGGACAAGTTCTGGAGGAATTTGTCCGAGACCTATGGTCAAGCCATCTGGAGCAAGTGGCTAAAGAAATATCCATGGAGGTAGAATGTAACTGCCTGCTAGAGAGATTAATTCCTAAACATGAAGGTTTGGTACAGCAGAGAAAGACTGAAGCCTTCAAGAAAAGAAAATCCATTTAAACCTCACAGCCCGAGTTTGCCTGCAGAACACGATACTCCACGGATGGAACAATGCTGCCAGGCTTCAGCTGTAGTGTCTGTTGTTGCAGTGCTAGCTTTGTCATCCAGGTAACAGTTTGTTTGTGTGTGGCACGTGGGCAAAGTCAAGGGACTGAGGAGAGCCAGGCTTGTATGGCAAGGCTAATGGTTGGCTTAAAACAATCGATCTGCCAGTGCGCCATTTAATGGTAATAAATGGTCCAGCAAAAACATACATTTCTTCAAGGTGGTATTGACTTTTTATTAGCTTTTATGATCCTTTTGGCTGGTGTTTGTCAGAGGTACATCTTCACTCTGTTTTGAGATTTGTTTAAAAAGCTGTTTATTGATTGGATTGAAATTCAAATTTGTTTTCTCTCTCTCATGACCTGGGCCGTTTTTCATAACAATTTTCTGCTTTAATGTAGAAAAAGTGTAGATTTCAAAATCTAGGATAAAAACAGCATAGTTCAGGTAGCATCAGCTTTTGAAAAACTAAAATGCCATTGTGTTACAGTGCATGGCTTTTTCTTGGATGCAGGTCTTGTCTCCCACACTCAAGAAGGATGTAATAGCATTATATAAAGGATGGAACAGATTCTCCACACAGAAAGAGTAAACTGCCTTCTTCAGCTTGAAAAGGAGGAATTGTTGGAGGGTTTTGATAATGTTAGGAAATGATCATGAGAGGAGAAGAAAGTGTAAGTGAAAAGCATCATGATCTTTATATGTCCAAGAGGTCTTTCTTCAGAGAGAAGGAACAATTTCTGTGTAAAGAGACTTTAAAGAATTTTTCAGTTTAGAAAAAGAATAACCCGGAAGAATTAAGAGTGAAGTATATAAAATCATTAATATCATGGAGAAGGTGAAGAAGGAGTTATTATTTGCTTTTTCTCATGGTACAAAAGCAAGGCCATATTCAGTGAAATGATCAAGCAGTAGCTTTAAGACAAATGAAGGGAAGTAGTTCATCATTATGTGCATAATTATATTGCAGGGTTCATTGCTGCAAGAGTGTTGTGGAGGCTTAAAGTTTGACTGGGTTCAAAAGCAATTAGACAAATTCATGATGGATACTTCCATCTAGGACTGTTAAGCATGATGATGGGAACTGGGAATCCCTGAACCACAGTCTCCAGAAAGATGAAAGGTTGCTGAAGGGTTGGGCAGAAGGAAAGAATTGCTCTATGAATGAGGATGGTACTTTCTTTTGCTAAGTATCCAGTGCCAGCCACTACTAGGGATGGAAGTAGCAGGGAAGGGAGTGATGGCTGCCTTCTCTTTGTACCTTCCCCTTACTTACATACAATCATGAGATCCTCCAAACCTTCCAAACCTTCTCTTCTCTACAGCTGAACAGTCCCAGCTCTCACAGCCTCTCATCAGAGAAGAGCTGCTCCAGCCTCTTCATCTTAGCAGTGGCCCTTTGCTGGTCCCTCTCCAGTGCTGGAACCAGGTATGGCTGTACCAGTGCTGAGTGGTTGGGTTCTGACTGCTTTCATTTTCCCATTATGAGTTTGAGAAATCTAGACAGTGCTGTTTTTCCTTCTGTAAAAGAAACATAGGCATTTGCATATGTACAGTGTGATTGTCTGAGATACTTTTTGTGATGTTGCAATAGATTATCTGTTGTGCTGGATTAATTAACATTTTGCCACAGTCAAATAGAAAAGATACTGTGCAAAGAGGAATATTTAATCTAAAAGTGTTTGAGAAGTGAATCACTTTACTTATACTTGTTTTTAGTTCTTAAGGTATCTAAAAGGATTCTTGACATTTTGAAATGTTGCAAAAGTCTGCCAATTGTATACATTTTATTGTTGAGAAAGGCTCATGGGTGTTTTTCCCTGTAGATTTTATGTTTTTACATTGTTCATCAAGTGATGAAAAATGCTTAATATTTCTGGGAAAAAAAAAAATCAAAAAAAAATCCATGATTCACATTTGAGAACTTGGAAGTCATCAGCAATTGGAGTCTAAGCTATTTCACTACAGAGAATGGGTGAATGGGTATGTTATTTTACATAACATTTTTTATGACCTTTTATGTGTTCTATTATAGAGAGAGAACTAAAAAGCAAATTGTTATATGAAATTGTAAACAAAAAACTACTTGATCATATTAACTACTTAACACTTAGCTATGGTTTTACAATATAGGTGTAGGGTCTCTGACAAATGCTGTTTTTTTAGCCTTTCAAAATTTACAAAAGGAATATAAAGATACCACAGAACTAATCTGACAACTTCAACAAATGCTCTGAATTCATAAAGTCTGTATTTTCTATCTTAAAAAAGAAAGTCTCACAAGTTACTGTAAATATAAATGCTGTTCAAGCAGGGAAACTTAATTAGCTTTTTGATTGCACAGGAAGAATTAAAAATTAACCGGTGGCATCCTTGGCATGCTTTTTCTCCTCTACTGCAAGCTCCCCTGAATCATTATCTCTCTGCTAGAAGTTTTGGGGCTGCTTATGCTTTCATGTTCTGTCCCTTCATGTTCATGCATTCATGAATGTCTTATAATTTTTTGTTTATTGCTTGCAGAATGATAAACCATTGGTATAGAATTAAGATGTGGCCAATAAATATGTAAATCTTAACATGACTCTGAACCTAATATGCAGGAAACACAAGATTGTCTTCCAAGCACTCATATAGAATAAGACACAAGAGAGAAATCAATATATTAAAATTTCTACTGTTACTTGTCTTGCACCAATTTTTTTGTCTAGATTTTCAGGGAAAAGGGATCTTCTAAGCATTTGTAAAACCATGTTCTAGCTGAATAAAATTTTATATGAGACGTGATTATCATTACCTTTTGTAATATAAGAACTTGGAGTTATTAAATGTCAGCAGGGGGCAGGTTCAACATAAACACATTGAGACAGTTTTTCACATTAATTAATGAAATACTGCATTTTTGGGGTTTTTTGGCAAGAGAATGCTCCTGTATCGCTAAATGTCTTCATGAACAAAAATAAAAGGTAAAGGAAGAAAAACAAACCTGCTGAGGGTTATTAAACACAAAGATACCATCTCTTTATCAGGAAATCCCTGAACTGAAATCTCCACTGTGATAAGAAAAAAGCATTACAAGCTTGGCCTATTTTTATGATCTTTCACTACTGGACACTGTCAGGAACAGAAAAGCAGATTAAAAAAATCTTTGGTCTTGTACAGCATCTTCCTTTGGTTGAAGAATAAATGCATTAAATTTCAGAAGGGCAAGGGTTAGCTGGCATTATGGTTGCTAAAAGATTATTTACTTGGATTTTTCATATTGATTTACTGCTTTGTTTTTCCACATCAGAAAGTTATACATGGAACTTTCTCAGTGTAGGGTCCTTGGTTCTGCCTCACATACTTGCTTCAAAAGTTTCATCGTTGCTATTTTGGTTTCCTTTTACTTGTTTCAAATAGAGAGTTTAAAGGGAGAAGCAAAATTCACCTTGTTCTAAGGATATCTATTTTATTCTTTGTTACCTTTACCCATTTCTTTATAATGTTTTGGTCTACTGGGTTACTCTAAAAATATTTTCCTTTCTTGAATGCAAGTAGTTCATGGGTTCTCCTCCCCAGGACTTCATAGCATCTTCCCATGTTAAGTAAAGGGTTCTCTTTCATTCCTAGTTATCCTGCTAAGCTTGCAATAAGAATTGCCTGTTCTTCCATACAGCCATCGGGTTCTAATCCTAACCAGATTTTAAATTGATTCTCTTCTCTTCAAAAAGCTAAGAGCTCAATTCAAACAAAGCTGATAGATGTGAAGTGGTGCTTGCAAAGAATTTTGGTGTTAGAGTCTCCTTGTGTCATCCTAACCTTTCCCAAATTTTTATCAAGGCCCAAATATATAAGCAAGTTTAACTAATGTAACTCCAATTAAATTTCTTTATTGCAGTAAAGTCTGCTTGTGCAAACTTCTAGCAGTACAAGCAGTCTTAGCAGAGATATCTGTACATCATACGCAAATTTTGAATACTTCTGAGTATCCCACTCTTTGAGGAACCTCTGAAGTGTGTACAGATCACTCTGCATACAAGTGACAGAATGAATGATGTGTACAATGCATTCACCATGACTCCTGAGTATTGGTTCCTCTGGGTCTGGATTGAAGGCACTGGAGAAGGTAGTTCATGTTCGGATTCAGGTGTTTATTATTTATCAGCGAAACAGCCTCAAAATCATTAATTCAGCAGCATTTCATTAGCAAGGCACAAAATGGCTAACTATCTCTTGTTACAAGGTCTTTTAAGACTAAACTATCCAAATAAGAAATGACATCTAGATTATTTTCCATTTTAACCCAATAACTGATCCCTTGAAGCCCGCAATGCGGACTTTTCTGTCCAATTACAAAACATCACCCAAACCCATGAAGAAGAAGGAAGAAGAAGGTAAAGAAGAACAACCTGCCTCCACCCTAAAATCTTCATCGTGCTTCATATTTATTTCTAGATTCTAAAACCCCAAAATTTAAGTTTTCCACCCTGTGATATTACACACTTCTAACCAACTACACACCTGTAATGCCAGTGCTGTTAATCGATTTTGGAAGCCTTCTCCACAGCCTCAGGTCAAATGCACCTCTTGTGGGTCTGTGCCTTTAAGCACAGAAAGCTTAAAATTCTCAGTATCCAGGATTCCAGCACCTGAGCAGCACACACACTGCCCTAAGTGTCTCAGCACAGTGGTCTCACTGGGAACTCTAGTGTTTAGGATCACTAAAACAAGATGGAACAATTGTGCATTCCCATATCCTGGTCCAAGTTGTTTATTCCGTTCCCTAAGAAGGTAGCTGCTGGTGACAAATCAGGGCAATTCAGGAGCAAGAGCTCCATTAACTTCTCCTCACAGTGCTGCTCCCTGGAACTACCCCTCTGTAAGCCCAGCATACCTTTCTGCCTTAGAAACAGAAGGCATCTTGTTTTCTCTCCTGTGCCTGTGCATACCTGAGGGGTTTGTGTAGCGTCTGTGTGTGTATATGTTGGAGATAAATGCTGTTGGTCCTCTGCTAAACCATCTTTGGAATGCAGGGTATGGGAAGTCACATCGCTCTGCATCTTCATTAACATGCACGTCATCAGCTCCAAACAGGCTCTATCTAATCTTAATCCAAGTTTCTGATCCTGTGTTCACTTCTAAAGAAAGTGTTAAAACAAGAAGGGAACCAAGCTTCCGAAGTATTTTTCCTTAAGATCGATGTCTACGATATTATCCTGAAATTACAGCAATGTGTACACACTCTTAGTCTGCAAACCTCATTGTGTATTGCTCTGTTCCTCACATTGCATCAGTTCCTAGGCAAATCATAGTATTAAATGATCATTAGGCCTTGTATAAACCATAAATACAGGCTCAGGTTTATTTGTCTCTAATCACTGCTTTAGTTTGCTGTTACTTTGCTGGGGACCTGCCCTGGAGCTGACTGAATATTGATGCGGAACAGTGGTCACATAGACTGCTTTCTGAACTTGGAGGAACTTAGTCTTCTGTTCTGATCTCTAACTAATGTTTGCTTTGCCTTGTTTATCTTGCCTGATAAATGGTAAACATCTCAATCTCACAGGTCTTATGTGATTTCATGATGTTCAATCTCCTTTGTTAAAAAACATTTCCACAGTTTACCCTTTCTGTCTTGCAGCTGAAATAACTTTTAATGCACCATCTAACCTGAGCAATTGCTTTTTACCTGGAGCCCCTTTCCTTTTTACGAAGTTGATGATGTTCCATGAAGGAGCTGCAGGACTTCAGGAACCACACATTATTCAAATGCTTGGTGAGAAGCAGTGGGTCTGCAGGGCATTGAAGTATTATGAATAAAAAGGCAAAATTACAGTGCTTCATTTCTTCCAAGCTGCTGTGCTCTATTACTCATTCTGAGAAGTCCTTTCTGTGCACCCTTCCAGGGTGTGAGATACGCAACAGAAATACATCAGGTTTATGGGTAAATTTCTCCTCTAAAATACGTATTTTTTCAATTTATCTAATATTTTGAAAAGAGCTTCTCAGCAAGGAGCACACAAGCCATAAATGATTTGCAAGTCATTTACCAGTTACTGATAGAAATTAAACCATTTAATTACTAGAATTACTAAATAATGAATAGTCTTTGCCAAGACAGGTGGTAATTCTAATAAATAGCTCATGTGAACAAACTTGTTAGATTCAAATATTTGTCATAAACTTGTTTTCAAGCACTATATATAATTTTACCTTACTCTTTAGCATTATTTGCCTGTTTAGCTGAACATCATTATAACTTATTTATATTCTAGTATAATGTTTATTTCTAATAAAATGACTTGTAACTCCAAATTCCCATAAATTTAGAGCCAGCTTATAACACAGTTCATGTTTCATAGCGATAAACTAGATCTGAAACAAACAAAAAACCATAAAGAGACAAACAAACAAAGGAAAAAAAATAGAACAAAAAAGGAGAAAAGCCTGTGTTTAGGTATTTCAATTAATGAATTCTCTTTTAGAAATTCAAGGTAAACTTTTTGATTCTTCTTTTGGTTAGTAACCGTTTCTGCATCTTACTCTAATGTAAATTTCAGGAGTTTTTTTTCTTTTTGAATTCTTACATATTCTGGGCAGGGAAATTATGTAAATACAGGGAGAGTGAGGAGGTACAATAAGGCCAAGCACCCACAATGCTCTGGAAACCTCAGATCTGGGGAAGGAGGTCTGTGTTGGAGCCATGGATGGAATGGGCACATTGTGATGATGTATCACAGTTACTGATGTGAAGAAATCAGTGCATATGCTTTTGGAATATGGTGAGACAACATCTTTCAGGCAAAAATATTGCAGTGTTTTTTAGGCAAATGTATAACCAGTGTTATCTTTGTGGATTAAATTACCTATGGTTCTGCAATGTAGCTTGGACTTCCTAATTATCAAGGTTATTACAAACCTAACACCTCGGGCTAACTTGGCTTTATGTAATTTATCTAATATGTCCTGACTTCTTCAAGATGATACCTGCTTATGCCCTGAGTTCTTCAGGATGATGTCATGTAAATATGAAAGGCATTTTTCTTTGGACCAAAAATTTATTTGCAGTGAAGCTTTTTATATACACTTGAGAGCCTGCTTGGGTGATAGCATTATTCAAACCCATGAGGCAAGGTGCAAACTGCATCTCTGAGAAGCTGTCTTAGGCAGTCATCCTTGTGTACTGTGCTGGACAGTTTAAGGGAATTGCTTCTTAATTACAGGGTTGTCCTTGATAACAGTGAAAAAAAATTGGTTTGGACAGTATTGATTCCAAGCACTTCAGTTCCTCTTTCGGGACATTCCCAGCCAGCAAAACATTCACTGACAGTCAGATAGAACAGCTTAAGTTCACCCCATGCTTAATTTAATCAATAGGAGCCTATTGACTTTGCAGAATGTTGGCCATGTTAATTCAGCCGTGGAAATATCATCATCATCATGTGCCTCTGAGGTACAATAGAAAGCAAGTTTTGGTAAAATATGTACAAGGCTGTGCAAGTCTCTTGAATTTTGCCCAATTATTTTTCTAGAAAAGCGTAATATTTTTTATAATCTTAATTTTGGCAAGTTTTTCCCTTCCTCCTTTGGGAAGACAGTGATTTTCTCTGTGTAAGCATTTTGTTTGAAACACATCTGTTTTTAGCAAGAGCCTTGTGTCATCCCTCCTATGTGACAGGGAGAACTGAAAGCAGCCATCCTGGGCTAACAGTTGGTTAGTGCTTGGAAGACCACTGATGGAAAATTTCACCTTCAAAATATTTACCAATGCTAAATGTGACTGTGAGATAAAAGAGTAACCAGGATAACTTCTTAGAGAGAAATTGGGGTAAATTGAGATTAATTGCTTTGCCTAGAGCCACATTTCAGCTCAGTCATGTGGTCCAAAAGTAACACTCCACAATGGATAGGACTCAAGTGCTTTGCACAGGGAGTCTGTTAGTCTAATTGTAAAAGGTTATCAGTATGTTCTCATTATCTGAAGTGACTAATTAAAATTCAGAATAAACAATGATGCAGCACAGTTTGTTTCTTTTTTAGCAATCACCTCAGATTCCCACACAAATATGTTTGGTGTTCAAGCTACAGTGTCCAGTTTTGCCTTTTCTGTTTCTTTGTTGGCTCTGGGCATTTTCTCATATGCAAACTTTCTGACTTGCTATAGTAACAACCCATTACAGAAAGCAAAACGTTTTGAGATTGCGTTTTGGAGACCTGAATTTCCCTGATCATATTAGTATTGCTTTTATGGATGCCGTGGCAGCAAGTCCATTAACAAAACAAACAGGGACTAGAGGGGGAGCTGGTGAAATGAATACTGAATACAGGCAGAAGCAGATAAGACAGCAGCACAGTCTGTGGCTTAAGACAGTGCTTGAGCAAGGCTCTGTTAACACCTGGGAAATCCCTTCAAGGTGAGAAAACCAAGGAGCTAATAATAATCCTAACTGTAAGCATGAAAATAACCATATTCTTAAAATTCTCTTCTGAAAAATATGGCAGAAAAAGGTCTGTGGCTAGGTGGGGAATATTGCAGGCAGAGATGATTGTGGTTTACTGCTGTGGAGCCTAAGTAGTGCTTGGTCTCAGCGGTATTGCTGTAGTGACCAGTGGCACTCTGGGACAGGTGACATGGATCAGTGTCAGGAATCAAATGAGGGTTGGCTTGGCTGCAGTGCAGATCACATCACACGTGTCAAGATGCTCTACAGCCTGGCATTTATGGGATTTCCTTTGTATTCCCAGCACCTGATGGGGTGAGAAAGGATATACTGAAAGGAACCAGCTAAGTTGTTGCTATAGACTTGTGTCTATAAAAGAGAATGGTAGAGTAAAATTGGTTTTACAGAGAAAGGGAGGAAAAATGCTCCTTCAGTTATGGTCTTCTTCCATAGCTTTTTTTTTTCCTAGGCAAACATAGCCTTGGTAGGGCAAGATAGACTTGTGTCTATAAAAGAGAATGGTAGAGTAAAATTGGTTTTACAGAGAAAGGGAGGAAAAATGCTCCTTCAGTTATGGTCTTCTTCCATAGCTTTTTTTTTTTTTTTTCTAGGCAAACATAGCCTTGGTAGGGCAACTGACCATGGGGTTGGTAAATAATTTTGAAATTCGTACAATGAAATGCATTTACATGCCAGTAACAGGGTGTTAAAGAAATTATAATTGATTGGTGTCATATTTCACCATTTTTAACCATTTAATTTCACAATATGCATGAAATGAAAATGAATCAATTTATTTCCATGTGTGATCCATTTAATCTTTTGTTTCGTTTTTATTTTTAATGATAAAATTAAATTCATAATTCATTTTGTGTCTGATATGAAAATTTGATGTTACATCTGAGTTATATCAAGTAACATCATATTTAATAATAAGAAAACGTCACAATTACAGAAAAGTGATATAATTTAAATAATTTCGTTTTCTCTGGCTAAAGGACTTGCTTCTCTAGTTACAAGATACAAAATGAGAGAAAAATAGTATATTTCAAATGTTTTTTTGATAAGTAATTTTTGTAATGCGGTTTGCCACTGCAAACATAAAAGAGCATTATCAGAAATTTGGACTTCGAATGACACTGTTATACCTTAATTAAACTCTGTTAAATGTATGTGCGTTTCTTACCTATTGGTCTTAGAAATTTTTTTTCCCGTTACAATTCTGTTTTTGGAAACAAAACATGCTAAACTTCTTTTTTAAATACTCATGTACTAACAATTTGATAGATTGTTGGGGTTTTTTAACCTGGTAGTGAATACACTAGCAATCTAGGGTCAGGAGTGATATTTATTTTCAGGTACTCTGTGTTCTAGTCAGAAGTTAAGTTCCTCATTTCAGGATCACAGGTATTGTTCAAACATTGAATATTCTGTGCTTAGAAAAGCACAGGTTTGAAAACCTGGCTGTTCCATTTTTGCTAACAAATTAAGCTGTGTTTCCAGGAAATGTTTTTGCTGCAGCAGGGAGTGCAGAGGTACCCTCCATTTCTCACTCTCTAAATGTGCAAAATTCAGCTGCAGCTGCTTTGACAAGTTTTCTGCAGTGACCCCTGACATTGTCATATGTAAAAGTGAAAACACAATTTTACATTTGTTCTAAGTAACTTCTCGTAGGCAGGTGTTACAGATTCACATTTAGGCAATTGCTTTTTCATAAGTTTAAATGTTATTTTCAATTTTTCTCTTCATCCTATTTTTCTGTGTCGTCTAACAGGGAAGTAGAAATTCTGGGTGATGGAAAAGCAGCACTGCCTTCTATTCTGTATAAAAACCAAAACATTGGAGAAAGGAAGAAGTATTCTCAGAAAATTGTTTACATAAAATGCTGTAGTCAGAAAGTGATAAAGAATAACTGTTTTTTTAGCAGCAGAAGAACATGAGAATATAGTCTTCAATTCTCTTACATGTTTTGTAATGCAGATTCCCTTTAAAGTGGCCTTGCCAATGTACCTTAAATATATTTTAGAATTATTTTACCATGAAATTAGTTTTTCTCCATCATTGACTTAGTTGAATCCTTCTTTTTGATCTATGCTGGGACATTAGGAGTGAAGCCATGGCTGCACATACTGTTTTAGTAGGTTTCTGTCAGAAAGTGTTCTGCAGTAGACCATACCAGGGGAGAGCAAAGGTTATTTAGCACAGCCTGGCTGCTCTGTAACCAGCTCCTTCAGCTCTCACCACGAGTCTTATTTAATCCCCACACTCTATACTTCTGCCACCAGGTTGTATTTACATATTTATTACCCAGAGGAAAGGCAGAGAAGGAATTTCAATCTTGAAAAAAAACTGCAGAGCTTCAAAAAGCTCTTCAGGTTGTCCTCGTGCCCTGGTAGTCATCGCTCAGCCCGATTTAAACTCTGGTCTCCAGATCTCTTCTCTAGTAACCAATCTGCAAAATATTTCCTAACCTTTTAACCTTATACATTAGGTTTTGGGGTATTTTTTTTTTTTTTTTATTTTTTTAGGAGGGTTAAATGAAGCAATTAGAAGTAAGAAATTTGTTTGGGTAGACAATTTTGGCTTACTGATATTTCACTGTCAATGTTCTATTAATTATTTTTCCTATTCACTTGCAGGTAGTTCATTCCTGCATTAAAAAAAAAATGTTGAAAGTTTTATCTTATAATAGCTATGGGGGGAAATTATTCATTGCTTTTGAGTTACACAGCCTGTTAAGGAACAAATATATTAAAATTAAGATGCACTTTAACATTACAAGGTCACTTATATCAGTTCAACCTTATATTAAGGAAAATATTTTTCTTAGACCTTTGTGGTATTTAATTCCAGTTTTATCTCCCACCTTTAGGTGAAATGTCTTTTTTCTTTTTCCTTTTTTTTTCTATATAAACCATACTTTCTTGCCTATCACAAGCAAGAAGTTAAGTGAGTCTGTAAAAGATGTGGTAGCTGAATTTCAGGGCTTGAATGCCATATGGCAGTTTTTTTAACTAGTCTTCCTTTGAAGTGAAACACCACAAATCACTTTGTTTCTGAAGGAAGAGCATGCCTCTCTTAGGCTGCCCTAATCTAGGTTTTATGAGAGCCAGGAACTCTGAGAATAAAAAGAATATGGGAAATTGCTTAAAGGTAGTCCACAGCAGAATCTGATCCACACCTCTAGGATCCATTCTCTTTTATTCTTGTGTATACCTAACACTGCCAGTGTGGGTGTAGGCACTGAATATCCATGATGGCTCTGTTTTCCATGAGTGGCATTTTAAGATCAGGAAAAGAAACCTGAAATTTTTTTTGTGATGTTGTATCTGTTGCAGTAGGTAACATTTGGACAGCCATACAAAAATTGCCACGGCTCTGCAATCTTTTTGTCTTCTGCTTGTCTGCTGTGCTGTGTGAAGAAAGGGGAGCTGGTTAGAAGGCAATGCTGACTCGTCTTTTCCTAGGAGTGTACAGGAACACAAATGGACAAAGAAATAGGATAAACATTGTAATCTCTACTTAAATAAAAATTCTGTTAGTGAAAAATGGATACCACTAGCATCAGACATTTAGTTCTCACACGAGTTTCATATGTCTTAGTTCAGCAAGATCTACTTACTACCACTGCCTCTGTTGTGAGTACAGTCATATTGTTATATATCCTATTATATACACTGTGACATAAATTGCATTTGTTATATACACAGATGTCCTGGGTACAGCCAGAGGTCCTCAGAGGGTGTGCCTGCCCACCCTGCCTCTGAGGACTTCCTTCATTTTCCTTGCCATGGAAGCTGGACTATGTGCAGCAATCTAGACCTGTTACATGATCCATAGTAGCCACTGGGGTGGCACCTGGCGCATGGATTCAGGAATTTAGAGATGTAGAAGGCTGGCAAGAAATATGTAAACTTGTTCCCTAAGTTCAGAAGCCTGCATCTTAACCTGAAATTAGAGATGAATATATTTGTACCCTGCAGTTTTCTGACCCTTTAATATTTTGGACAGCATACATGCTGCATGACTTAACACTTCAATAATTTGTATGACACATTTTCATTTTGACACAGCCTGCTAGCAGCAGGGCAGTTTGGCTTTTGTCCAACAACTGAAATATGTTGTGATGCATGAACATGTAATTAAAAAAAAAAAAAAAAAAGCCCACTGATATGTTTAGAAGATGTATAGACCTGTTACATGATCCATAGTAGCCACTGGGGTGGCACCTGGCGCATGGATTCAGGAATTTAGAGATGTAGAAGGCTGGCAAGAAATATGTAAACTTGTTCCCTAAGTTCAGAAGCCTGCATCTTAACCTGAAATTAGAGATGAATATATTTGTACCCTGCAGTTTTCTGACCCTTTAATATTTTGGACAGCATACATGCTGCATGACTTAACACTTCAATAATTTGTATGACACATTTTCATTTTGACACAGCCTGCTAGCAGCAGGGCAGTTTGGCTTTTGTCCAACAACTGAAATATGTTGTGATGCATGAACATGTAATTAAAAAAAAAAAAAATAAGCCCACTGATATGTTTAGAAGATGTGCACATCAGGCTGAAGAGCTGGCTGGGTACCAGCCAGGTGCTGCCTGTCACTGCTCCTTTCCAGACACCTCTGCCTGTCACATGAGTTTGTGCTGCAGTGGTGAGCAAGGAGAGGCAGAGATCGGTGTGCCTGCGTTCAGTTTCTGTGTCAGCTGCCTGGACAAACTCAGCCTGTGACTTTGCACATTCCTGAAACATCTTTTAGGTCTGTCTGCCTGTGGGAATTGGATTCCAGACTTGGGATCTTGAATGCTCTGCTGTAATCACGTGGTGCCCAGTTTGCTCATCCAGAAACAGAAAGTGGGGATTTGTTCTGTTGGGACTTTGACTTGCTGTTTGGATAGACAAATCAATCCAGCACATAAATCAGTGCTCTGCTTCCCAAATTAATTTTTCACTGAGTTGAAATTTATTGTCTTTTCTAACCTGCTCAAGACTGATTTTTGACTGATTTTTCTTACCATTCTGTGGTTTTCTGCTTCTACTTTGCAGTTGCTTCTTTGGGTGGTTTAAGAATTGCCCAAAAGGCTGTGCACTGCCAGGTGCCCAGCTGCTCCTGTGCTGACCCCACTGCAAGGCTGTGGCACCAGCCCCTTGCAGTCCAGGGGCCCATAGCTTGGCCTTGTGCTGCCAACATCTCAGACGTGGTCCTATTACTTTAAAACCTGCTATATTCCCAGAAGCTGCTAGGTGTGGAGAAGAAAATAAACAGATAAATAAAGCCCTTATCCCCCCAGCCTTTGGTTCAGAAAAAAGCAGGGAGCAAATGTAGAAAAAGTTTCTATTTCATGAGTAAATTAGTAAAAATTCTTTTCAGTCACAGACTTTTGGATCCATTTGATTTCTTTAGAAGGGTAAATATTTCTTTTTAGAGGATCAAAGAAGGGAAAACTATCCATTAACTCATCTCACCTTTCTCTCCACTAATGTATTATTTTGCTACCTCTACATGCTTCTGCTTTGCTGTATCTTCTGGTGTGTCAGCTGCTGACGTGTATTGCAGGCAGAGAGTCAAATTAATTACAAGGAAAACAAAGCATCTATGAATACTTGAAATAATTCCTCTGAATGCTTCTTAGCTTTGTTGGATAGTGTAAAAACAGTACACTGTTAATGTTGTTTTGAGCCTGTCTGAACAAATTTACTGGAGGGGAGAAAAGAAAATCTACCTGGATTGCACCCAGGCAGAATGGAATACACTAAAGTATTAGAGCACTGTGTAACAGCAGTGTGTGAGTAATAAATCATCTGAGTAAACTCTTACTGGAGGGTGAAATAATGCTACTTGAGCTAACAGGTATTTGTTGTTTGTTTTGAAAAAACAAAACAAGCTTATTTTCTGCTTAATATAATCAAAGTTATGCAAGCTCACTAAGTGACACTAACAAGTAAGAAGGATGTTTACTCAATTTAATGCTAATTTGAAATATATGTTTAAAACTATTGAGTGACAGGGTGATGGATGGCAGATGAGATATTGAAGAGTGTATTGAAAAGGAAGAATTATCCTAACTTAATGTGAGTGGCAGTGAGTTCTTGAACATTCTATTTCCATTCAAGAAAAAGTCTTTGAATTATAAGAGGTAATTCCGTAAAAACAGTGCCTCTGTGCTCAGTGGTAGTCAAAGAAAAAGAATATTGAGGGTGATTATGTGGAGAATAAAAACAAAGCAGACAGAGCTGCAGAAACCTGTAACTTGTTGGGTTCTGTCCCCCCCTCCATCTTGACAATGAATAAATAGAATTGCAGAAAGTACAATGGAAAATAATAAAGAAAAAAAAGGTGTGAAAGCAATTCTGTCAAGTAAGTGATTAAATAAAGCTGGACTTACCATCCTTGGAGTGAGAGAATTGAGCAGTGAATATAATAAGCACAAATGGAAAAGGTGAGCAGTTTCAGGATGTCTCTCAGCAGATGTCAGAGGCAACAAGCAAAGCTAATGTATGTCAGGTTCAGAACAAAGGGAGATGCTTCCTGGGTGGGGTGGTCAGGAATGTTGCAAAATGGTCCAAACATTTACATGGGTTCAGAAAACAAAGTGAAATTGAGTAAAATGGAATAAAAATATGTCTCTCAGCAGATGTCAGAGGCAACAAGCAAAGCTAATGTATGTCAGGTTCAGAGCAACAGGAGATGCTTCCTGGGTGGGGTGGTCAGGGATGTTGCATGCTCCAGACATTTACATGGGTTCAGAAAACAAAGCGAAATTAAGTAAAATGGAATAAAATGTGTCACTGAACACAGGAAAATCTCTGTCAAAGCACGCAGGTGATATGCCTGTGATTCAGGACAGTGCTGATCTGCATCCAGCTGGGACCATATCCCTGGAATGTGTCTCTGTGTGATCCCTTTGTCCTGTTGCTGAAGATCCTGGGCAAAAAGACTGTTTGGTCTCAGTGAGAGTGCTCTTCCATTTCTTTTGCTGTGTGTGGGGGGAGAGAGTTCAAAAGAGCAGTGTAGTCAGGTTCACTCAGTTGTAAAAGACACTTCAGATCTTTACAGGATACCAGCCCATCAAGGATTATTGACTGAACCCTTCTCATCACCTGCTTCTTTTCTGTTCATTACCAGAAATTAGTCTCAGCTTCCTTTGCTTGTCCTCAAAAATACAGCATAATAGGTTGCAGAGTATATTATGTACTTTTAAATTTTTAATTATTTTATTTTCCTTGGTATTTATTCTCTGAGAGCTCTGTGCAGGACTAAATAACATATGTACAGAAATAAATAGTAATACCTGTGTGTGTGCAGATGAGCTTTCTGTCGTATAAGGGAACAGAAAAAAGGAAAATAAAAAATTAGGGAGGGGGTAAAATGTCTACTGAGATCTAAAATGAGATGTAAAGTGATTGAAGCAGAGGGGGAAATGGATGTCTGATTAAAGATAAGGAGCTCTGATGATGTGACCTTTCATGCCTGCTGCATCTTCGATGGTCAGTAAGAAGGGCTGATTCAAAGGGCAGCACAATCCGAGGTTGGTTGTCTCGCACCAAACAAAAGGTTCAAAAAGAAGGAGAAGGCAATTTTTAGTTGTGCATTTTAAAAAAGGAACAACAAATGCACATGTGAGGGAGTGGTGGTGTAGTCACCTTTGTTTAAGTGTTACAGAGCTCCAGATCTGTGACATATGTGTGAGAAAGCTGCAAGCAGAGAATTTCCCTACTGCTGAGAATGTAGGCAGGGGCTTGTATAGAGGGTATTGCAGGGCAGTGGTGAAGTAGGGGCAGGTTGCTCTCTGTGCTGTAGATTTTAGAGACTGAAGCTGTAATTCAGCTCTGGAGGGTAATACATGTTGGGTTCCCAAATAAAGGATTAGATTTGCCCATTCTGGCTTGGCTGAGCAGCTGCACCTCTCACCTGTTCAGTGACATATTGGCCACTCCTGATGGATGTGCAGCCACTGCGTGAATTTGCAGAGAAGAGGACAGAGGGCTGAGTGACATCTGAAGTGTTTCTATAGTACCTTTTAACACACAAATACATGCAGGCAGCTGGAAGGTCTCTTCCCAGGGCCACCTTTCTGTGCTGGAAAAAAGCCTGTTCTTAAAAGTGGCAATTTCATGCAGTTCCTGTCATTTCTGTCCCTGGGATCCTGATGAGTGCTGACCAAAGAGCAGTCGGCCATGCTGCAGGGGAAGAATGCACATCTTCACTGATCTGTGGGGATTTGGGGTGGGAGCACCAGCTGCATTTCCTTCTCAGTGAACTTCTGTAGGGGACATAACGAAACCAAAATCCTGTCTCACTACCATCACACGTTTTCTCCTCAACTCACAGCATGCGTCTTCTGTAAATTAACTGCTTTGTGTGGCAGGGATGCATGACTGAAGGGGGACTTTTAGGCTCTGACTTGGTCCCTCCCTGGTACAACAACTTCCCATCGCCTTCTGGGTCTTTTTCGTCTGTCCTCTGCCATCTAGTTGGGCTGGAAGCTGGCAGGATTCCTGGGGGAACAATACTGGCCTGATTTGTAGTGGCATTGGAGAAAATGAGGGCAGGCAGGAGGATGGTGAATTTTGGACAGTTGTCCTCTGCTGATGACACCTCTAAAATGTTTTCCTTGAGAGGGAAGTGTGCTGCCTTTCATCCTTTACTGGAGTGCCATCAATCCTGTGTTATCCCTTCAGGCTTTCTATTAATTAACAGATTTTCAATTGTAAATAGCTGGCTTAAAAGCCTTTCCTGTGTTATCCCCGAACATCCCTAGCATTCATATGAGCCCTTTTCTCTATAACTCTGAAGTTGATCATTGTGATACCAAAGAATTTTTTTTCTATGTAGTTCTTCTTCCTGTTGCCTAAAAAAAGTGTTATATTTGAATGCTTCAGCACAGTATTACCCTTTCCTTTCCTTTGTTCATTCAAACCTTTTTCAGCTTTCACGTGTTTCCTGAAGAGGTCAGATTTTTCCAGAAAATCAGGAACAGCTGTGTTAGAATAAACCAGTAACATCTTCTTTCCAGAATCCCATACCTGGTGGTGTTGCACAGTGAGCATCTGTCATGGATTATTTTGTGAAGCACTGCAGTGGTTTGTGGTCTTTTTATCTTACCAGTTGTAATTGAGTGTTCTTGTGAGTATGTAATCTCATTTCATGGATAACAGATGTACCTATGTCAGTATCTTTTCTGCATGTATGCACATGCAACAACCTCCATGGTTAATTATACATGATTTAGAAATTTAAAAACCCTGCCCTTCATAATTTATTAAACTAAAATATGTTAAAATGATATCTTTATTAATTCTATATATACTACTTTTGTCATTCAGTTTCTTTCTTTATTACCTTGTTCTTCTGGATAACAAAATGAAAACAGTCAATGTAATATGTTTGCAATGGTTGATTGTGTACCCTATGTACTTTGTGTATTTCTATCCTCCCTTAGTTTTCTGTACCTTATGAGGCACCTTAAGTACTTCTGTGTTTTTTCCACTTGCCTACTTTTAAATTTTACATATTACTTGCTGTAGCTTTTGCTTTTGAGATAGGTGACAAGAAGTACCAATCATTTATTCCATGTTAGCATGTGTTATAGCATGATAAAACCAAATACATAATTAGATTTTGTTAATTTGCCGAGTATGATCAAGTGCTTGGCATACTTCTGTATAGTTGTAAGTGAATAGAAATTGTTTGGGAGAAAAATAAACACCAACCTAGGGAGTTTACTGCAGAAATTTAGATTCTTTCTTCAGATTTTTGTATAATTGTTTGTCTGTTTTCAAGTTCAGCTGAAAACCCCAAGCAAGTTCTGTAGAAGAAATAATAATAACATATGGCACAAATTTAGATCAGTTTAGAAAATCTGGTGCTTCAAGGGTTGGGGACTCTTGTTACCCCACCTACTTGACAGTCTCTCCCAATAGCAGTGGTCTTGCCAAGCCTCCTCCATGCACTTTTGGGGGTACTACTGGTCAGGAACAGGTGTTACTTTGTCCCATAAGCATTCCCAAGGAATTTAGGCAGCACATAAGGTACTACTCTAGCATTGAACATACCTTTTTGTATCTCAATTGCAAGGTTGTACACTGCTTCCAGGAAAAGAAGTTGACTGTTCCTATTTTTTGTGTGCCACCTTGTTTGGCCAGGGCACACAGGATATAAACTCTGCCTGTTGCCTTTGGCCGTGACTCCTGCTGATTGCATCCAGCAATACCTGGAGAAGATTGCAACTTTCAAAAGAGAGGTGGTGGCAACTTGCTGTGCCAGAGAAAAGAGAATCCTTAAATTAGACCTAAAATGTATAGAATGAAAGGAAAAATACACTGCCATCTTTAATGCTTTCCCCATGGTGTTTCTATAAACTGGTGGTAAAATTTTAAATTTATTTGCACTAGTGTCATTAAAAGTCAGCAGTTCTTTTTAGCATAGAAAATTGTAAAAACACCTGGTAAATTATACCCTGAAATAGGTTAATTGTTAGCTTTTTGTAATTATAATCAAGGGCTTTTATATTTACTAAGGAAAACTACTATGTGGGAGTGTAGATAGTATTATTGAAAATAGAGCTCTTGATTTATTTTCATCTTGTTTTCCCTTTGATCTGATTATTCTGAATGACAAATCTGTCATCTGTGTGAACACTGGGAACACTGGCTTTGGCTTGCTGTGTATTCAATTCTAACAAGTAGGAAACTTGCTTGTAGATCTTTCTGCAGCATAGTTTTCACCTTTGCCCTGCTTCGAGCAGATGACAGTATTTTCATCTTGCACTATGCAAGATGCTTTTAATTAATTTAGTGTAGTCAGCTATAAATCATTTGCTGTCCTTGAATGCCAAAATTGATGACTGCCATTACAATACTCAGAAGAGGTGTGAGAGAATCCAGTTTAATGAAACAGCCACTTGGGCATCCTTATTCCATCCATTTATGTTTTTGTTTCCGTAGCAGCAATAAAAAAGTTTGTGGCTCACGGTTAGGTTTGTGTTTAGGTCAAACAGCTTTTCTTAGATGTGAGTGTGTACAGATGTACCTGCAGACAGATATCTAATGTGCAAAACCGTACACAGTTGTTTTAAGAAGACAGAGTGTGGTGGTTTTCTAATGTATGGGGAAGTTGTAGAGCTGCTGATTAGTATGGAGGCTGACTCTTTGAATTTTACTCAGATATTTTCTCAAAACAGAGGGTGGTGGTTTTCTAATGTATGGGGAAGTTGTTGGAAGTATGGAAGAGCTGCTGATTGTTAACGGGTAGTATGGAGGCTGACTCTTTGAATGTTACTCAGATATTTTCTTTTCTCATTCCCTTTACATGATTCTCATGAATATAATTTGTTCAGTAGTATGTCTTCACCTATTTGGAAATGCTCATTATAATATACAAACATTAGAGAGTCAAGAGATGATGTGAGCTCCTGAAATGCTACAGGTTTTAAATGGAGGAAGAACCTCTTGGGTTCATGTCACACTTTGAAATCACATTTTAAAACTCTTCTTTCTGTCTAGCCATGCAAATATTGTAAAATACTGTATTGCTAAGGCTATAGGTAGTTAAAGGACAGTATGGACCCTGGATTAAACTTGGGATCTTTTGAGGATACATTAAAACACATTTGTTTTGGCATCCTTTTTTAAAATCCAAATTACTCTCAGAAAAGCATCTGAATGTAAATTTTAGAAAGACAAATGTGATCTGAATCACTAAATATTGTATTTTCTTTATGAGGAAATTCTCTTTTCCTGTTGACTTTATTGTTTGATTAATGCACTCAAAATATTCAGGGAAACAATAAAAATGGAAAGGCAGGAAGTCAAATAAATATGAGCTATGTATTTGATTAGGAGTGTTAGTGTATAAAAGAGTGCAGATAAAAATTGGGGTTTTTTTCTGCATTTTACTGTTACGATGTCACAAAAGAATTGCATGTAACTTAAATACATCTTTTTTTCAGTCCATTCCCAATGGGAGTAGTGTGAAGGAGTCTATATTCCTTTCCCTTAAGTCTTTTTTACTCTCTTCCAGCAGCATTTGATGCTGATGCTTCTCTGTGGCTTTGTTGCCCCTGCCATTACTATTGATGTTGAATCTATGATACATGTTTCAATTAATAGTAGAGTAGAAAAATGCCTTCCCCTCCTTCTACACAGCAGGCAAAGCATGGCACAGAATAAAAACATTACAAGGCATAAAGGCCATGAGGCAAAAGTAAATAAGAATCATCCTAATGGCTGAATGCTTATTAGTTGGTAAACATTTACTTGTTAGCCGTATATTTATATCTGCTGAATTAAAGAGGAGGAAGAAAATCTGAGAGATGTTTGTGTTCATGTGTGTTCTCTCAAATGTGTGTGTTAAAATTAGGATCCCCAAACAGAGCAGGAAAAATGGGAACTCCAATTGTGATGATACTGGGCAAACTTGTGTACTAAATTACTTTATGCTTGCTTCCAGTTAAAACAACTGTCAATATTTGCATCTAAAAACCTTTGGGAGAAATTTTAAGGAAACAAGCAAGAACCACCTGTGGGGGGATCTAAAAGTCGAATGTTTTACAGAAATGGCTTACCACCTCGTAACTAATAATTTGATGGGTTACAGTAGGCAATGGAGAACTGTTCCAGTCAATGTAGGTTTGTGAAAAATGTAGAAAATCTCTGTTCTCTGTACTCCATCAGACAAAGCTATGCAAGTGTGGATGCAAACTATGAGTCTGACCTTCACTGAAAACTCAGTGGAAAAGGGAAAACTCAAAACCAAACTACGCCACAAGGCAGATGCCAAGCTACAACAGGGGAAGTACATTTCTTAATGTCCCTCTCTCCAGTATTACCTGCTATCTTGTTTACCTCTGTTGAGTGTAGGGCAAGTAGGAGGTGATGCAGATCTGGGAATATCCACCCAGCTCTGGGAATATGCACCTGGGGATGACAGGACACAGTCACACTTGGCATTACCCCATCTGAGCTCTTTGGCTCTCTTGAAGGTTGTCACTGATGCTGACCTGGAATTAAATGAACAGGGAGTGTGCTTGGCTGATGTTGGCTGGTTGGTGTTGCTCCATTGCTCTTTCATTGATAGTTACCAGTATATAGCCAAACTCATGGAATGGGTTGGAAGGGATCTTCACTTGAAATCCAGCTAGTTCCAGACTCCCTGCCATGGGCAGGGACATCTTTCATTGCATCTGGGTGCTCAAAGTCTCATCAAACCTGGCCTTGAACACTGCAAGGGATGGGACATCCACAGCTTTTCTGGACAACCTGTTTCAGTGCCTCACAGTAAGGAATTTCCACCCTCATGGTAAAGAACTTCTTCCTAATATCTATTCCAAACCTGACTCTTATGTTTTGAATCCATTACAGTTTGTCCTGTCAACTTATAAAAAGTTGCTCTCCAGCTTTTCTGTAGACCTCTTTTTGGGTACTAGAAAGCTGCTGGAAGGTCTCCCAGAGCCTTCTCTTCTCCGGGCTGGACCTGGAGAAGTAAATAATTTTGCTGTCAGCTGGTATATTTGTTAGCTGATTCTGCAATTTATTATTTGAGAACTAATCATCTCGTATCGATATGTGCAGGCTAGCAGAGTAATACTTTTATCCGTGTTAGGAGAATGGGGGGGTGTCTACCCAGGGTCATTCAGGAAAACTAATCCAAATTGATTTTTAAAGTAGATTAATTAAATTAGTTTCCATCTCTTTGAATTCACTAAGTGACCAAGTTTGAGTTAGTTAAATTAGATCAAATCCTTGTTTAACCTTTCTGCTTCAGAATTGCAATGGCCTTAATTTGATGAAGTCACTTAAAAATTGAGACAAACTTCAGAGTGATCACTTATTTTCCAAATCAGAGACTTAGATAAAATTTAACTAAAGAACTTTAAATCCAAATATTTTGTCAGCTGGAATTCAAGTTTTAGAGTTCTGAGTGAACAAGTATCTGGAAAAGAGTACTGTGCAAATGATTTGTACATTTTTTTAAATTGTGAATCATTAATAGTGTCTGAGGGAATTAAAATACTCTTGATATGGCTGTAAGTCTTGCTTGAGTCCTCAGTATTTCATGCATGAATTTAAGGGTGAAAGAGAGAGCTAATATTTGACAATAAAAGAATTAATTTTATCTGCTGATAAAAACTCTAATATTAATTCACTGTAATTTGAAACTGTGTATGCAAAATACCTGATGACAAAGCTATCAGAGCTTGCCCAGCACTAACAGCCCAGCATTATCCATCTGTATCTTATGTCTGAATGTGTTCCTGGGTGTATCAGTTGGTAGGGAAGCTTTCTGCTCTGTATTGTTTAACCTTACGATGCTTTTAATGTGGAAGATAATGATGTGTGCAGCGAACAGATTACACGGCGGCTGGTAATGATATGTGTGTGACAATTCCCTCATTCCTCTGCCTCTGGCGGTGGCCAGGAGAGCTGTCCTGACCTTGACAGGGGCTTGCAGAGCAGAAGGACTAAATATTTAGTTATGAGCACTGAGGGTGAAGTGAGGTCTGTGATGTGCTCTGTTAACTAAGGTATTAGTCAGGCTAACATTGTCTCAGCCAGCTCTTTCCTGATTTATGTTGCAAGACTCAGTGGCATATTGCTTATTTATCACTGATAAACTGTTCCTGGATAAAACTTTTTAAATTTTTTTTTTCATATCCAGTTTCTGACTGCTGTGGGCTTTTGATAACATTGTGATTTATATTTACCTGTGTTTTTTCCTGGCAGTGGTTGAATAGCAATAAAATTTCTGTTGATTTTGGGTGGTCAGATGAAAACTTAGGGCTATAACCAATGTATTAATCAATGCCAGCCATCAAAATGCTCTCAGTCAAAGAAAAAATTTATATAAAAGTTATTTTATTTTGTTATCTTAGTGAATGGCATAAAATATTTCCTAGGTGTCCTTATCACTGGTAATGCATTAACATTGGCTCATCCTCCTTCATAGGTCTGTTGCTAATCAATAAATTATTTTGACTTGTGGGTTGGGGTTTTTTTCACCAAGGAATGTATTATCTAGAATCAAATGAATCTTCATGAAAGAGTGAACCTGCATGTTTTCTGGATTCAATTATGTTCATTTTTTCAAATGTTTGATTTTGTTTGGCTAGAAAACTGCTTTCTGAATTTATAGATGGTTTTAAAACATTGTTTTACCACTGCATAATGATAAAAGCAATTTAAATTTACAGATTATTTTTGAAATGGGAAACCAATAGTGATGGTAAATTGTGAAATCTGCCCAGATGAGCAGATAGGTTGCTTGTAGAATCAAAAAATGGAAACAAAACAAGTATAGTACACAATGCAGCAGATCTGTTGTTGTCCTAGAGAAACACATCATACTATCTAGAACCAAGATAACAAGAAATTTGTTGCACTGTTCAACACCTTAATGGTACACAATTCCACAAGAATAACATCAGCTACCCATGGCAGTAGATCTGTGTTGAGAAGAGCAAAAACCTCTAAAGATGCTTGCTTGAAAATGATACTGTATTTTTTCAAGATAAAAATCACTGAATGGCCTGTTTCCCACTTCCTCTCCCTTCTGAAATTCAACTCCCAAGCTACTTCAGTGTGGCTGCTTTCTGAAATGTTGCCTAATCAATTAGTAGCAGTAGGATATGAACTGGTGACAATTACACATAATTTGCATTGAAAAAGAAATACTCCAAATGTTTTGAGGTGTAGTCTACATGTGAAAGAGTATTCCTTCGTTTTGAAGTATCCATAGCTGTGAAAGTATTAGAATGCAAATAAATGTCGAAAAAATAATTAAAAACAAGAATATATATTCACTGGCTGGTTGCACGATAAAACTAGTGAACACCTTGTTAATTCACTCCTGAGTCTCAGTTTATTTCCAGTGAGTTTGTTCCTATAAAGTTTCCTTAAGGAAAATGTTTAGGGTTGACCTGTTTAGGTTTTTTGTTATTGTAAGTTTTTGTTTTGGCTATAGTTTTTTCACATCTTGATTTTTTTCTTGCTGTACCATTCGTCCATCTCTCCTCCCATCTGCTGTTGGTGATAGTGCTTTGTTCTGCTTTCATTTGATATTACTTTGCTTTTTCTTTAATTTCAAGAGGTGTTTCTGTTTTGTCAAAGATAAATTTGCTGGTTCTGTTTGTGTTGGTGTTGAGAGGGACAATACTACTTCATGTCTTTTGGTTAATTTATCTCTTAGTTGTAATGCTAATCTAGTTAAGACATGATTAACAGTTATTCTGTGGGCCTCATTTTTTTTCCTGTCCAGTCTCTTTTGACACTCAAATTAATGCTTTTGTGTTTGTTATATATTTACCTGAAGCTTAAGCTTGATATTTTTCTACACTCTAGCAGTGGGTTTGGCTCTTCAAAAATTATTTTCATTAATTAAAAATTGAAAAATTTCAGAGAAATTTAGGCACAGGGGGCAGTTAATTAGGAAAGTCCTTTTGAAACTGCTAAAATTAATCACACAAGAGTTTAAGAACCATTTTTGAAGCACTGTAGAGTGAAGCTTTTCATTAGAATTTTTTAGTTGTACAGTATATAATTGCATAACTGTTGATGAAGGTGCCTCAGGTTTCTGTGCTTATTAATTGGACCAAAGTCTTAGACCTTTGTAGTAGAATGAATTAAGATAGAGCCAGTCTGATAGTTTAATGGTGAATTAGAACTATGCAGTATTCAAACCATGTTTCTTGTGCCAGTTAGAGCTTCTCGCCTCTATCAATGTTGTCTCATGTAGTTTCTTTCTACTTAGGAATTTTGTCACAGTCTTTGTAACATGCCAGGTAGAGAATAGTTTCTATCTTGTGTCCCATTAAAATTATACAACAGATTCAAATGCTCCAGGACTTCTGATTTGAGATCGTTGAACACGTTGTGTCTCTTCCTTGGAACATTGAGCTGGACTACACCAGCCCCCCCTTCTGTGTTCTTCCTGGTGGAAAATTTCCAGGTGCCTGTTGTGATGTTTCTTCTTATTTACCTAGTGTATCATTTATCCATTAAGAAATCATCCACCACAAATACTTAACGTATCATAGCTCAGGCTGCTCAGTTTTCATAGTCTTCTGGCAGGAAATATCAGCAGGAATGCAGCAGAAAGGATCTGCTGGCAGATCTAGGGAGAGTGGGTAGGGATTTCTAGTTCTTTCTTCAAAGCAGTAAGATTTTGTGATTCCAGTGAATCTTTGTGATTAAGGAAAAATAGAGTTCTGGAAAAACAAGAGCTCTCAGGTTTGTCCCCCACCCAAGACATGATTTCTGAAGTGCATTTATTCTGTTATCCAGTCTAGCAGTTGATTTTGGCTACTCCAGATATAACGCCTTATCTAACATGGAATTTCTACGTATCTGAGGAAGGAAAAAGAGGAGTGACAAGACTCCCTTCTGAATAAAGGAGAAGTAATGAAATTATGAGGACAGGACATAATTCTGTTTGAAGCCCCAGGGGAGTGCAAAGTGAAAGTGAAGGCATGCTGCTAGGCGTGGGCTGTGAAGCTGGGACTGTCTCTTAGGATAGAGCGTGTAGAAGACCTCAGTGTGTGTTGAAGTCACCTGGAGGAAAGTGAAAGAAAGCTTTCAGGTTTGACCTTGATGTAGGTAGGCTAAATCTGTTTTCATTTAGTTACTCACTTTGTTTCTAAAGTTGCTTACTTTAGATGTTGCTTACTTTAGTTGTGGTAAATTAATACTTTGAATAAAAATGGCTTTCAACAGAACAATCTGAAAACAAAGCAAGTTTTCTAAAAAACCTACAAGAACTTAGAGTGTATTTTCATTTTTCTGTAAATAACAAATATTATTCAATTATGATTTTCTGTCCAAGTTCAGAAATTCATGTCATATTATGTGACCATGAACCAAAGGCTTTCAGCTTTCTGCTGGTATAATTTGAATTAAATCTTCTTTCCTTTCTTTCTCTTAGAAAGGAGATTATATTAGATCAACTTGTTTTTTCAAGCTCTAAAGGTCCAAATAGCAGAAGACTAGGAAGAATAGAAAATGGTTGCTAGTGCTTATTGGCATGTTTATATTTTTCATCCTGATTCAATTAAGCTTACTAATTACTGCTCTGTTTGACACTGTCAAAGGGCTAGGGGTTGTTTTACAGTTTAATAACCATAGTATGATTCTAAACATCCTTCTGTTAAAAAAAGAAAGACAGGCCAAAACAAAAATCATTATACTGATATTTTTGAGGGGACCTTTAGAGGATATACTCAGCATATACTCAGAGTGCTTGCCATGTTGATTTGCTGTGTGGTGGGGAGCTGAATGCTGAAAGCAGAGATTATATTGGGAGCATCATGCATGTGTGGTTATGACAGCTGGCAGGAGCGCTCAGGCGCTGCGGAGAGGGCAGGAATGTCCACAGAACTGCTGCCCATGAAGATTAGTGGGTAATATCCTAATTTCCTCCAAATGAAGGGTAAAACTAAAAGGTTATGTGAGGGTGCCTGCGCTCAGAGCAGTGAAAAATCTCATCACTGTGTTTTGCCAACTCCTATCCCCTATCAGTCAGGGTATGAAGGATGTCTCCCACTGAAGGCAGTTTAGGTGCAGGTATATAAGCTGTAATCTTAATGTGATTTTCTGCTTCCTTCTCTTCAAGCAGCAGCACAGCAAGAGTGGATTTTGGTACATTGTACCTTTGTCCTTTGGCACAGTAAGAAGTTTGAGAAGCATTGAGCATGCTGAAGCAAGAGGCTTCTGCTGACCTTTTACTGGAGCTGACTGAAGCTGTTGGGAGAACCTGGAGAAATAGCTTTATGACACATTCAGCTTTCACAATGTTTATTTCTAAACAGCTTCCTGTTTCCATGCAATTTCCAAGCTGAACTTACTTGATATTGACAGGTAATATTTTAATGGGTAGATTGATTGGACTGGCAGAATGAATTAGCCATCAGCTTGACAACCACATAGCATTATGTTGTGTATCTGTTTACTCAGCACTGGGTAAAATGCAAGAGTCTATTGAAAATCAGATTTCCATGCTGCTTTGTCAAAGCAAATTTAATCACAGCTAGAACATGTGGCATCCATCATTTCCACTTCAGAAGGCATCAGCAGCCACAGATCAGCAACAACAAGCAGTGCTGCCACTGCTGTCTTTGACTCACATGGAAAATTAAATTTTAGCATAGATTTTTGATAAATGATGCAGTCTTACCCATCAAACATGATTACTTAAGTGTTCTCTATTAAAGTAATCCCAATAGCTTTTTATCTAGAAGCAAGGTGTTACTCCATTTGGCTTTGAGTCACTCCTCCTGATGTGGGATAGGCCTTTGGATATTGCCTTTGCAGATTAGACAACTGCTTTCTGTTTGTTGTTCTTGAAGATCTCAGATCTGCCTGGCTGCCTGCTTTTACCTGCATTTTAGTGGCCAGCTCAGTTACATACTATAGTTTATTCTGTGTTCTTCTCCAAAATTCCACATGAATGCATCTCTTTCTACCCTCATGGATATCAGGAGAGCAAATTTTATTAAAAGAAATCTCAAGATAACTTAAGGAGTAAAACAGTACAGAATACATGGAAAGATGCAACCAGCTGCTTTGTTCGTGCTTCAAGTGTGGCAGAGAACATTTAAAGTGTCCAGATGTACATAAAGTGTTTAAAAACTTTGTAAATATTAGTCCTGCAATTTTGCTTTAAAAATTTTGAATTCCTTTAATTTATCACAGACACTGAAATGACACCATTTTAAAACCAAATACTTCTTTTGAGGGGATCTTTTTTCCCCCCCTTCTGCTGCCATTTAGAATATCCAGGCATTTGTTTTGTAACACCACTGTCTATTCCTATTATTCATGTTTAATTTTAATTTGATGTGTTAATGCCTCCATAAATGAGCCCAAAGCCTTTTTCTTTCAGACTTGAAGATAACAGCACAATTTTTCTAATTCCTACTAATTGAGCTATGATTCTTTAAGATTGTCTCAGGTCTTGTACTGTCTCTTCTAATGTCCTCAAAATTAATGTCATCAAGGGAAAGGAGCTAATAAGTTATTTTTCATTTACAGCAATACTCAAAAATACCCTGCTGGTAGAGTATTTGAGTTCAAATAATAATGCTTCTTGTGTTTTTATGTTTCCTCAGCATATTCAGCTGTTTGTAAGGATTTTGTACTTTTAATAAAATTTAAAAATCACTTTCCTTTATAGCATTGCCATTAGCATATCAAGATTTTTAATCAAATGCCTGAATATGCTATTTTGCCTCTTTGCTTTAAGGTAAGTCACCTTGTTGAGGTGTTATTCTCTCCAGACTGTAGAAGGTGCAAGGGGTGAGTAGTGTTGCCTGGAATGCTTAGCAAGAAGCAGAATTTGAGGAGCAAACAAGCCCAACAAGCCCTGCCTCTGTGATGGATGCCACAACACAGATGCACTGCCAGCACTGTCAGTGCAGATGTGTCGCACAGCTGCCACTGGGAAAGCTGCAAGGAGTGCCTGGGTGATGCTGGTTCTGTGATTTGAACTGATGCTGCACAAATGCTGCACGAATGAATGCTGCACAAGCAAATTGTGTATTTCAAGACCCACATGCCAGAACTTGTTCCTTACTCTGCCAGGTAGTTGCCCACCAGATGTCCTCTGAATTTTGTGTTATCTGCACTTGGACATCTGTATTGGGGACTCTTGTATAGAATGACAGCTGAATACATACAAGAACTAATCAATCCCTAAGGGTACAACAGTTTTGTCTCTGTCAAACTGGTTTATTGTTGTTTTTCTTAGAAAAATATGAAGCTGCTGAAGTATAGCTTACCTTTCAACACCAAAAGGTGTTTCTTCCCAAAGCTGGGAGGTGTTCAAGATTTATGACTTTTCTGCTGTCTGATTTGCTGGTCTGCATGACTGATGTTCCTATGCTAGCTATTAGATCGTCCTTTTCAGACCAGAGTTTCTCACATCAGTAGCCAGTGTAATTTGTAATTAATTATCACTGACCTTACTGTTATCTGAGTGTATTGATAAGCATCCACTGGACAGCAGGTCTTGCTTTTTGATCCACTTTCTTCTGTATAGATCTTAAAGGTACACTCAGGGTGACAAAAACTCAAAATATTGAGACCTGAATTGTGACACCTAAATTAGCTGTGACGAAGTTTAGCTGTGTGGGTGTCTGGTCATAAATAAGGGGTGAACTGTGGGCTGGGATAGCCAAGCACTGTGTGACTTTCCATCCCTTGCTGTAGCTTCCACACACAGCTGACCCAGTTTGTGTTCCTCCTGATCTTGCCCAGTGTGAAAATTCATTTGTTTTTCTATCTGGATATGCCTGTATTGAGTGCTAGGCTGCTCCTTTGGGAAAGACCAGTGAGAAAATACTGTGCAGTGTATGTATTATCTTAGCTCGTGCCAGCAGAGTATTTGCACGTGATTTTCAGAACAAGGCTGTTCTTGGATGCTGAAGCAGCTTTTAAATTCACTCTATGAACCCCCATCTAAGCAAGAGTGCCTCCAATTTGTCTGGAATGGCAGTGGACCCAGGTGCTTGGGGTTGCTGCATATTGATTTCATTGAGATCAGGCATGTATGGCGATTTTGCTTTGATATGACAGAAAATATCTTTTAGTTTGTATACTTCTTTCATTTCCATTCCTGAGAACTAATTAGAATTGTCTGGAATAAAAGGGTGAGTTGAGGCAGAAAATTCATTTTGATTGTAGCCATCCAGTCTAGCAAAAAAGTAATAGTGCTGCTTCAAATTTTTGAATAATGGAATAAAACAAACAAAATGTAGTAGAATTGTATTGATAAATATCTTTATTCTGCCTTGTTTTAAAGCAAATAACATTTTTTTTTACATTTTTACTGCAAAATTTCCAGACTTTTTTACATTGCAGTGTCCCCAAACACTTAAATTCATGAAGCTAAAGTTTCATGACAGATTTATTAATAAAGCTGAGGAAAAAAAACTAGAAGGTGGTATTTTAGATTTGATAGTGCTTTATATGTAGTGCAGAAAAGAGAGGAATGGGCTTAGTTGGTGTTCTGAACAAAGTAAAAATAGTGGTCTTTCCTACAGACTTTTTACTGAGTATAGAAACTTGTGTCCAGTTGAACAACATGATCTTTGGACCTTGTTCAGATATTACTCCACTCTACTGAATCAAAGACTTTTCCAGGATTTTATGGAGCTTTCTGTATTCACATGGTCTCAGTCATTTTCACAGTAATGTAACAATTTCATGTGTCTCTTGCTCTGGTATTTATACATCCATCAGGTTTTAAATTGCATGTAATCTTTTTGCAGCAGTTTAACAAGGGAGGAATAATGCACGAAACAGCAGTAAACATTTACAAGCCAATGCTTGCCTATTATCACTTGGCTAAATGCATTTTAAAGACCAAGGCATCCTGATTTGCTCCAGTGACAATCTCAGAATTGTAGCAAATACAATTTAGAGCACACAGTTCTGGAAGAAAAGATGCTGGGGAAACCTAGGAGGATGGAGATCTGGGATTGGAAATAACTGCTTGATTGCTCATGGGAGCCTGTGTTTTTAAGAAAGCAAGATATCACTTTCTCTGTCAGTTTAAGCTTATTTTTGTTGTCAGCGTGGGAAAAAAATGTGGAAAACTTTGATGAAAACACACACTATTGTGGAGTAGAGGACCAAGACTGTAATATAAGTGGTGACCTAAGTGTAGCATGTTATCATCTGTCTCTAAAGAATAAAACAACCTCTCCAAATTTTGTTTGAGTAATTACAGACCCTTGTACTTCAGAAGCTTGGGCTCTGGTTGTTTTCTCTCATGCAAGTGATCCCTGACTGTAGAGGCCTCATTTCAAAGTCATTCCCACTTGTCTTGCAGCGTCTTCAGGGAATTCCAGAGGAAAGAGAATGAAGGTACATGACATATGCCATGAGTTGGCAGGTTAATTCAGTCAAAATCAGCTGCCAACTCATCCTTTCCTCATAAGTGATTCAACTTGAAGACAAGGTACTGGACTTCGCTCTGTTTCCAGTAAACCAGTATGTGATGAGTCTGGTACTGTACATGTTGTTCTACCTCTGCCTTAAAAGCTGTCTCTGTATTTCCCACAGAAGTCCCTACAGTTTCTCCTCAGTTACAGAATATCATTTAGACACCACCTACACTTGATGTTTTTTCCTTTTGCTAAGCACAGAAAGTCACAGAGGTTCCTGTGAAATGCTCCATGCTGGATCCCACCGCCTTAGGTAGCTAAGTAGGCTCTGAGAGGCAACATCTCATCAGTAACCCACAACCTAGTCACACCTACTGTGCTGTGAATTGCCTGGAATGCCCAAATCACAAGGAAGACCTCTTCCTGTTCCAGCTGCTGCCATTTCTTGCCTCGCACAGCCAGTATCTGCTCTTTTCAAGGGCATTCAATTAGCTTGAGCCCTTTCCCTCACAGCTGCTGGAAGCTACAAACATTTCCTGGGAGGGGAACCCATGGGATGAAACTAAATTGCACTGGACAATTCCACTCTTTTCTGCACTGCTCTGTCTTAAGCTCAGACAGTCTGGTTAATTTCCAGCTCTTTTGTCCTTCAAGAATGTTGATGTGTCCTTGTGCATGCTTATGCAGTAGCTTGCTCTGGCAGGGTCACAGAATAAGAGAGTTTATTTCTGGGAGATCCTAAATGTGAACCTGTTCATGGCAAAACAAGGTTTTCTGCAGATGAAGGCTTGTTCCTTCTTTCCTCATTTGCTCTGTGAATAAATCTTTGAGTCAGACCTTTGAGGTAGATGTACATAGATCTTTATCCTCTAATAAGCTCTCTGAAGGAGACAAAAAGCTTTTGAACTCAAGAATGATTTTATCTGAGTCAAAGCTAGAATAAGTAACTTCTTAAATCCAGAAAACTCAGAGTAGATAGATAAGATGGAATGAAAAGAAAGTATACAGCATTTTTGTTGATTTAAAACCAGCGTGTCTGTTCAAAAGGTGTTTGCTTCTAAGCAGTTTAATGGCTCTAAATAGCAGCAAATGCTGCACTGACTCCTCTGATACTGAGGAATTTTCCTTCTACCTGACTTTCTGAGGTCTGGATGTTGGCTGCTGGCTCTGAGCAGTCTCTGTGTGAAGCTGCAGCACCCCCAGCCTGCGCTGTGACTTTCTCATTGCAGACACTGCAGGCTCTGGAAGGTAGATCCTTCTTGCTATGCTCAGAAGAAAGGTGTCTCCTCCCTCTCTCTGCTTTGCTGTTGAGGAGGAGTGTGCAGGGTATACCTGTACACCCCAAATTGCCGCCTTGCTGTACACTGCTAGCAATACATAGCTTAGTGAAGTGAACTGTTGGTCTTCAAAAAGGCAAGGAAAAAAGAAATCTTGCCTTCAACAAATGAATATCAAAACATATAAATCTGAAATAAATAACGTGTTGAGACTTCAGTGTTACTTTCTTTCCTGTGTTTGTCTGTTGTTTTCTTCAGTCTCACTCCCCAGATGCCCACCCCTGCCTTGTGATTCCCTGTGTACTTTTGTCCTCTGTCAGCATACGGTCAGTCTTTATCATTTTCATGTTATTCTTGAGTAGCCAATGTTGATATTCGTCTTCCCTTTCTACCTGCTCCACTTGTTCTTTTGATGGCCAGAGAGCTCTTGCTTCCCCTCTCTTCTGCAGCCCACATACTCCCTGGATGCTTCCTTTACCCTGCCACATCTGCATCTTGTCCCTTGTTCTAGGGCTGCATGCAGAAACACACACCTCCAGGGCAGTCACACACTGCCTGCCACTTCATCCCTCTTTGGCTGAAGGAAGATGGGGATTTTCAAGGCTCTCTCTCCAACTCCTCCTTCTGTTCCCCCATGAGGGCAATGTTTTGAGAACCCTGTGATGCTCTCCTCTTTCGTGTTGCCATTCCAAGAGCATGAGGTCATATGGATTTGTTTAGTACTTGTGTCTCTGCCTGTAGGACCTGCATGAAGTTTAAATCCTCAGTGATGATGCTGGCAGGACTTGGAGTGGGACTTTCTAGTTGGTATCATTAAATGAGGCCTGAAACTATACCTAAGAACTTGTTATTAATAATTATAGAAGTGCAGGAGTTTTTTAATGGGTAGTAGATTTAAAGTAATAATGTAGACTTTTGTAGCTTTGGCTGGAATAGAGTTCAGTTTCTTCCTAGTAGTTGCTGCAGTGCTGTGTTTTGGATTCAATATGAGAATAATATGATAACACAGTGAAGTTTTAGTTGTGGCTAGGTAGTGCTTACCCTGAGTCAAGGACTTTTCAGTTTCCCCTGCTCTGACAGCAAGGAGGTGCAGAAGAAGCTGGGAGGGAACACGGCCAGGAGAAGCTGACCTGAACTGGCCAAAGGGCCACTCCATACCATGGAATGGCACACTCAGTGTATAAACTGGGAGAGCTGGCTGGAAGTGACTGATGGCTGCTTGGGGATGGGCTGGGCATCCATCAGTGGGTGGTGAGTAACTGCTGTGCATCACTTGTTCTGCTTGGGGTTTATTTCTCCCTATTTTTAAAAATCTCTCTTTTAATTTGATTATTATAATTGTATTTGATTTTATTTCAGTTATTAAACTATTTTTATCTCAACCCGCAGGATTTACCTTTGTTTTCTGATTTCCCTCCCCATTCCTTGGGGGTTGTGTAGGCTGTGAGTGGGTGTCTGTGCCATATTTAGTTGCCAGCTGGGTTAAGCCAGGACAGTTCTTTTGATGCCCAATGTGAGGCTCAGTGGATTGAGTTAACAACAAATCTGCCTAGAATGTGTTAGAACAAATTTGTTACAAGTATTCATTATACTTAATAGTCACAACAATTTCTTTGCTCTCAAATTTGGTGTGGCTGTTCTTAAAGTTGCATTATGTAATCCCTTACTTGCAGAACATGTTCCCTGTTGTGTCGTTCAATACCTGTGGGAACTGGACTAAGGTTATCACGTTGTAACAAACACTGGTTTATAATGTGATAGAATTGTTGGTCTTGAAACTAATCCGGTCTTTGTACTCAGCATTGCAGTCATATCTGTACTCCAGGAAACTATAAATAAGTTTCTTTTACCTTTTACTTTTTTTCCTCTGAGATCAAAATCATGGCAGAGACACTTCCCTTTCTCTTCTCCTTCAGGATAATAACAATAGCTCTTCAGAATTTTGAATATCCTTGAGATGTTCAAACCAGCATGTTCCTCTTGCTTTCTCTTCTGAATGTGTTCCAGGTCTTATTTAAGGTTAAACAGCTATTTAAGAATGCCACCCAGAGATCTGTCCTGAGACTGGCTAGTCAGGAGTGGCTGAGTGTGTGGGATTATAGGGGCAGGTACTTAATTCCAGCAATTTAAAGTGGGTATGTCCTACTCCCTTCAAGAGGAACTTGAGGCAGAGGCAGCCGAGTGGTAAAGCACAGCTGATATCACTAATGGATTTTTCTCAGTCCCTTTGGTGGCAGGGTGCAGGCCACAGTTTGCTTTCACGTGTGGGGGTGTCCAGTACACCTGGAATGGGCATTCCCAGGGGTGGACACACAGCCCTGCCATCTGCCATGGACTGATGCAGACTGTACTGGAACAGGATGAAGCTGGGGGAAACCTGCAATACAGTGATGGCATCATCAGGAGAGGTAACAGAAGAGGAAGTTTTGAGAAGGGGAAGAAAATAGTCCAAATCCCTCATAAAGTCAGTTTTGCCCTAAAGCAAAGCAAGGTCAAGAGACTGAAGGGGAGATCCAGTTTTGGGAATAAACTGGCAAGATGAATGTCATGAGGTCTCAATGCATGTGATCAACAATAATAACAATTTTATTTCAATTATTAAACTGGTCTTATCTCAATCCACACCACATGGAGGATGAGATTGGTGAGTCAGCAGCTGCATGGTACTTATTAGTTGCTAGCTGGGGTTAAACCCTGAAAAGTCAAGCATCAGTAAAACTAGTATGGCATGTAACTGGAAGCTGATTTGGGCTGTACAAGTAGCTTTTGGAAAATGAGAATGTGATACTTAAGTAAGCTAAAAGTCAGTCCTAGGACAGTGAGATTTCTCAATGCCATAGCACTAAAACAGACTTTCATAAAGCTTTTCTCCACTGCAATTAGCTATTTTATTTTTGTACTAGTTAATCATATCTTTGAATTCAACTAGGGACAGTAGTACTCTGAACTTATTAGCAGTTATTAGAAATAATAGGAAATAATATTTCTTATGCTGTAACCTCAATTATAGTTGCTTATGCTAATTCTAACATTTAATTTTAAATACAGAGGGCTTATTTTAATTGTGTAACACCTGGAGAAAGATGGAATCTTACAATGGAGGTTTGTTTATGTTTATTACTTTTTAGAAAATAGCTTTAGATTATATCAATGTGGCAATTATCTTTAATGAATCCATAATGATTGAATGCATATGGAATGTTCTTCGTATGTGTCGGGTAAAGAGCAATAGTTAACCAATTATAGGACTAATTTGTCTTTAAGCTCTTTTATTTTGTAGTCGTTTATCTTCAAACTTGTCAATAACTTAGAGGGTATAATGTAACATTGTTTTGAAAATTATTCTCATATTGGTTTTAAAAAAAAAGGATTGTGAAAGTGTTTGGCTGTATGCATCCACCCCAAATGACTCATTCATGTGTAGACACCTATACTGTGGAGCTCTGACACAGGCACAGTGAATCTGAGCTCTAGATTCCCTCCACTTTCACTTGAGTAAGAGAGATGTTTTCGGGGGGGAATTAATCCACCCTGAAATGGGCAGCCATCTAAGGCATACGTACTAAGTCCTGTTATAACTGGCAAAGACAGCACAGCAAACCCTTAGCAATAAAAGCCAACACATAAAGGAGGTGAAGAGACAGTATATTCCTCATGGTGGAGCCATACTGTTTGAAAACTAGGCCTGCCTCAAATTTGGGAGAAGAAGCAATGGAGCATCCTGTATTCTGTGCATCCCTGTATTCTGTGTTTTGTTTTCTACCTGTGCACCTGCCCCTGTCAGTGGTATGTGAATGTCTGTGCTGTGCCAAAGCTTCTTTTATATTAACTGCATCCTTACACCCTCTGCTCAGCAGGTCTTCACTGGTGTGTACAAAGGAATGAGATCAACAGATTGAGAGGAGCTTTTATTTGTGTGTGTGTCACTCTGTAAAGTTGTGCATGAGATTTTGGTTGTAGGGATGTTGAGAAACCGGACAGGTGTTGAAGGAGAGCTACTTGCAATGAGCAGGAGCTAGAATTCACATCCTGTGTGAGTGACGTTGAAGGAACTGGGCTTTTCCAGTTCTGAAGAAATGCCTTGAGAAGCATTTACAGATATGGCAAGGTCTTCTAAGTAGTGATGGAGAATATAACAAGTGGCAACAGCAGATGGTGTATGAGGGGGTTTAGGCTGCACATTAGAAAAAGAACTTGAGTGGGTGGATCATGTGGCACTGGGACAGGTCATCCAACGTCTCCATTCTTGAGGGTTTTTCAAGACTTGGCTTGATAAACTCTAGGTGACCTAATGGTGCAATGCTGGTCATAGTCTTGGTTTGAGAAGAAGGCTAAATGGACCTCAGAGTTACAATGTTCCCTGTCACCATTTCTACAGTTTTGTGCTTTTCCTTTTACAATATGATGTTTCTGTGATGTTTCTTCTTTCTGGCTCACCCTTAGCTATGCAGAATGATCTTACTGCTTGTTTACAATCCAAATGATTGCACTTCAAAAAGCATTAAGGCAAAAAGATGAGAAGAAACTGGCATTCTGCCTCTCCTGAAAGGTCCATGTGTTTTGGTGTCAATATTGTTCCTTTCTGAAAGAATGTGCAACTGGATTTTTTTTCTGTCAGTGTTACGAAAGGTCGCAGTCTATAAACTGCATGGGAAATTTGCAATCGCAAAACTATGATTTTAATTGCAAGGTAGTGGGAGAGAATGGTAGCTATGGACCTCCATTATTTATGTCTTTCTGTGTGTGCTTAGAAGCAGACAGTTAATCAATGTGCAGACTTAAACATGGTTGCTATAAATTTACTTAATTTCTACTGCCCAAGGGACTGTTGGTATACTAAACCACTAACAATTAAAATTTGCACATCAAGCTTTGTGAATCCAACAAATCCTCTAACTGTGGCCTGAATAAAATGTCAGTAAAACAAAACTTAGCAGTGTCCTCTTTACTAATTAAACAGCCTGACTCAGTGTCATAACCATTCAAATTCCCAGGGAATATCTTCTGGAAAGAAGGTAAGATACAGTACTTGGCTTCAAAGTGCATCTGCAAAAGGGTTTTAAATTTGTTTCCTTTTAAACCCTGGCTGACAAAAATCTGAAGAAAAAAGGTTGTTTGATAAAGTTTATTTGGAAAACAGATGCTTGCTGAGTCAGAGTTCATGGGATTAGAGTATTGTACACTGATTATATCAGGCAGCAGCTGTGGCTTTGATTCATGTGCCAGGTTTGCATTAAAGAAGGATATTTCTTCTGGGACCAATCAAAAATACTAATATTTGATCAAGGAATTACTAGCTGAATCTTTATTAATTGCATAGTGAGATGTTCTGTGACCTTTGTTTAAGATGATTCTTCAGCGGCTAAAATTCAGCTAATCTGTTTCATTTAGAGTAGACTAACCTCGGAAATATCACTAGGAACTAAGCATCTGCTCATCAATCAAAAAACTTTTTATGGGAAGAGCTCTTAGTTGATTCTTCTTAAGAAGACAAAAGAGACTTCCAGGTGAAGTAAGTACATCAAAATAGCAAATTAAAATGAAGCAAAAAAAAATATAAATAGCACATTAAAATGAAGGATACATCTGGATTTGATGCAAAGGTAATGATGAAACTTCATTACGTAGGATGGAAGTAATTAAATTGCTTTTTTCAAGTTACTGTGAGGATACAGAGCATGTTTTCATAACCTCTGCAATCTTGAGAATAACAGATTCAATAAAGATGAAATTTCATGGTAGGATTTTATTTACTTTATTCGCTACATTTGCTCATGAAATCATGTAAGTGACTTCAATCTCAGTTAGGTTTGTCTTGCTAAAAGATAATCATAATTATTTTCAAAAAATGCCAGAGCCTAGTATAGGGAAGGCAGTGGCAATAAAAATGTATGAATGTTGCTCTGCACAAGGCACGCTGACTTCAGTGAAGGCTCTAGAGCGAGGCAGAGGTGAGGCTGAGTCAGCATGCCTCAGTCCCAAGGTTCTTCTTCACCAGCCTACAATTTCTCAATATTTGGGACTCACTTTGCCAGCTCTATTGCCTACCCAAGTATGAATTTGGAATTTTTCCATAGCAGTAATATATTTTGCAGTTACAGGAAAATAAATATTTTTTGTTTGTTTTCATGGACTCTTTCATTTTCATGAACTCTCCACTGGTTTGTGAATTTAATTTCTTCCTAAAAATATTCTTTATAAGTAGAAAATATAATTCTCTGTCCTAAGATGTTAAGAAATCATGGACATTTTTTGTAGAAGGCAGTTTCAAAGCTGGAAAGAAAGGAAGATACTTACCTGCTAACTGTCAGCTTGTGAGTTACTTGGACTAGCAATGTGGTCATGTTTGGCTTTTTAGAGAGTGTTCAGAAACAGCTCAGGGGGGTTCCAAAGTTGTGTGATCAGCTTTTAACATAGGCCATTCATTAAGTTACGTTTGCATTTGAATTTGGATGAAAACAAAAATTATTCCCTTGGTTTTGTAGAGTGATTTTATTTTTAAGTGCTTTTCCAAAATTATGCATTGTTGGGTGAGCCAGTTGGTGGGAATAGTTTAGTCCATTCTTCTAAACAAAATGTTCCTGGTACAGCAAGCCGGAGGGGCATTTCTCTATTTTGTTTCACTTGTTAGTTTTCAGGCAGAAAAATTAATACTGAGTACAGCCTTTTCTCTCACCAGGAATGCATCTATTATGAAGGTGCTGCCACTGTCTGATATGCTGTTGAATGCAGTAGGATTTATTTTTCTCAGTTTTTCAATTTTTCTGCTTGAACTGCATAGAAAACTTACCAGCAAACATACAGTAAGTATAGTGATTAAAAACTTAGAAAGCTGTAAATATAAAAACATCATTCTCTGCTTCACTTTACTGCTCCTTCCTTTTCTCAGAACCATACATTGCAGTCCTTAAGAACAGGTTTCCAGGGCACTCATTTTCCACTTGGGGTGCACGCTGGACAGTGAATGAGAGTGCAGATGGAGTTCAGAAGTTTCAAGATCCAGAATCTGCTTGCTTATTTTTTTCCTTATTAATATACACCCAGCTTTGGTTTTGATAAATGTAATTTCTATTTCTCTCCATTTTGTAGCATCAAGGAAGGAAGGACAAGTATTTTTGACTGGTGGAGATGACATTGTTTGAAAGGATCTTGGCTGCTCCTAGCATTTCCTTGTGCTTGGAGACACCATCCAGGAGAAAAATGCAATGCTCCTGCTGAGCAAGGAACGTGCAGTGAATTACACATCAATCAATGAAAAGATCTCTTTTTCTAAGCACTTCACCTTATGTCTTGTGGTCTTATTTTGGAAACAAAAAAACAAACACACCAAGGCCCCCCTGCCATTTGCAGTTGTGCTTGGAATTTGCTCAGGTAAGTAGAGTAAGCAGGAGTCATCAAAGGCATGTGCAGAATTATCCCTAGTGATGCCAGAGTTCTGCAGAACAGCAGTTCTGGCCACATACTTAAATGTGCTCGAAGGGACACGGCCTGAACTTTGTCCTTTCTGCTTTAAAAGTGGGTTTGGTTGCAAATTTTACAAGGTCTCTGTGAGGCTGGAGAGTTTTCTTGGCTTGGTGTTGTTTTGTTTGGATTTTTACATTGTAGTGAAAAACTTGCAGTTCTGTTCCCAAGAAATCAGACTGTAAGCTGTATATAAAACAACAATATTTAGGACAAAAGAACCAGTAGTTTATCTCCTTTTCATTGCTATTTCATCTCTGCTATTAAATAAAATGTAGTAGGCTTGCTAGTATGTCTGTGAAGAATCCAATAATCAAGAGTCTTTGAGGTCTATAAATTAAATCTCTTCAGTGACTATTTATTGAGATTGTGTTTGAGCTCTATAGGATTTACAACAGATGCATGGTTTACTAAACAGCCCTAAATTATGGTAAGTCTCTGTGGTTTTCTGCTGCTATAGCCTTCAAGCTTCTAAAAGGATCCTATAAAAAGGAAATATGTATTTTAAATCCATTTAAATGAATAATTTGTATAAATCTGTATAAAAAGACACATATAAGCACTCAGCATAATGTCCATAAATATGACTGCATCAACCCTCTTGTAATCTGGAAGCAAGGCAATGTCTGTTGTTCTTGCTCGTTTTGAGTTTTCCATCTAAGAAACCAATACCAAACTCTTGAAAGACATAGAAATTTTAAATAAAAATGTTTTTAAAACTTTCTCACATGTCTTCTTTTGGTTGATCCTGGCCTCTCTTCTCATCAAAAGACCAGTAGATTGTGAGCAGGACTGCATTTGCATTTCCCTTCAGCCATGTGATTGCCTGCTGAGACTTGCAAACGTACCTTTTGCCACACTGTCTGCAGATGTGTTTTTGATGCATATAAATGCTGTGGAACTTGAATTGATGCACAACATGACAGTTGTTATGCTTTAAAATAATTGGTATGGGTTTTTTGCTGGTAAAACTGGGAAAAGGAATTAATGAGAGATACTTTTTCATTTGCTGTTTCAGTGCTAAGCTGCTCTGGACTTTTTATGTCGTTTTTTCCTGAATTCTTCCTTATCCTACCTAATAATTAGTAGCTGTGAAAAATAGCTGATACTTTTAGAAAAAAGAGATGAGGTTTCTTGTTCTGATAATGTGTGGTAGAGAAGTTTTATTTTCGCATTATGTCTGTTGTACAGTTTGTACCTCAAGATTTCAGTAATTAAGCAAGGGAGGAGATGAGGAGGAAATATTCTTGTGGTGAGAAGGTGCTCTGAGGTTTCCTTGGTTTTTATCAGTGAGACATGCAAGACTGCAATTCTTTTTTCTTGTTTAATTTCAATCAGGAAGCTTAATCATATTTCAATGCCAAATTAAATTCTGGTACTTTTATAATTTGGTGTATTTAAAATTTGCTTCTGTTGTAGTAGAGGGTGTTTTTTTAGCATCCCTGTCAATAGGGGAATCTGCTTTTGCAGTTTAGAAGGAAATGGTTTGGGGTTTATATGTATTGTAAAAGTAAGATACAAAGACTAACTCACTGCTATCTCATGCTTGCAGGTCTGTGATTATAGCATCTATTTGCTTTATTTTCAACAGCTTTTCAGAGCAGTGTTTAATTCTGTAAGATCATTCAATTTGCTTCATTTTTCTGTCCTTGAAAGACTATGAGTCTGATTTCTGTTCTGATAAGAGGGTTCATGCAGAAGTCAAGGCTTCTAACTTCTGAAGGCTTTGGAGTCCTAGTAGCACCTCCTTCTTGAGAGATTTAATTGCAAAGTAAGTGCTCTTCACTTTTCAAATATAATGAATTGTCCAGTGAGTTAGAACTATGTAAGGGTAAACTCTCCTACATGTGATAGCTGGGTAGAGCTGGAAGAAGCGTAATGGGGTGCTCACACTCATAAAATCCTCCTTGTTTAAGACCATTTACTGCACAGTACCAAAATAACAATTAAGGAAGTGCTTTGTTGGTACATGGTGGCTGTGCCCAAACCAGTCCTAACCAGGATGGCAGGAGCACACCCTTTCTCTGTTCTGCTGCCCCCTGTGCACACCAAGTCCATGGAAGAATGCTTTGGAGTGTTACTGGCAGCCTGTGAAAGCTGTTTGAGTGCATGATAATGATAAATGTATCATACCCAGAAGATGCTTAGGCTTATGGAATCACATGCATTTTCAACAATGTTTTTCAAAAGAGAAGAATCCAGCCTCGCTGTAAGTGTGGACATCACTGAACTACAGCAATACACATTATAATGTGTGATTGAGGAAATGGTTTGGGATGTTTTAAACGTAATGATATAGCAGCTTCTTTGAAGAATGCTTTATTCACTGATGTTTTCCAGTGTGGCAATGAAAAGTTAGTAAATGCATTTTTAAAGGTATTGAATTTATTTACCTCCTGTTCTCATTGAAGAGATTCAAAACCTGGCAGGTACCTGTCTTTAAAATCTGTAGTATAAATGTCACATGAGATTATATTTTCAACTAAAACAAAAGTGTGAAAAAATGACATGTTGGACAGAGAACAAATAGAACAATATTTTCTGTTTATGGGGCAATTCAATTCAAAATAGAAAAATATGTTTCCTTAATATTTTTCTTCTCTTTTGTGAAACTGTAGGCAGTTGAGTGTTTATCCTAAATGCAAACTCAAATAGCTGCCAACACTTTTAGAGAAATGAGTGGTACATAAGCATTTTATCTTAAGATTTATTTTTCTTTTCTCAAAGTTTGTGTCTCTTTGGGTGAGTTAGCCAGACAAAATTTTGTCCAGAAGAATTAAATATGGTGACAGGTATTATAGTACCAGTAGTTCAAAACAGTGTTAAAAAATTCCAGTGCAAAGCAAAGTGACTATAGACAGCAGCAATACAGCTCAGGCAGTAAGGGGGGAGATTTTCTCATCTGACAGCCAGAGCCATGTGTGGTATGAAGTTCTTCTGGCCGTTCTCTCTTCTGTCTGCTTTGTCTTCTCCCTCTCAGTAATGCAGGTGTGCAGGTCTTCTCCCTTGCTGTAATACCTCTGTAAACTGGTTGTAGCCCAAATACTGACTATTTTGAGCTTTTCTTACTTTCTTCAGTTCTAACAGAACCAATTTCCCACCTTTGTCTGCAGGAGGAACAGACTTCTCTGTGGGCCTTGATTATGGTAGTCTTTTTCATGGTGTGGAAAAGATGTGAGAATCTTAACTTTACTTGTGCCTTTTTCTTTTCCTGTGCTGTGAGAAATGAGACTGTTTCTATAAATGATTAATCATCTCCATTTACTAAGGCTGTGTCAAAATTTCCCGTAAAAACATATGGGAAGAGATGTCTGTCTCTATTCTTTATCATTATGTCTACAGAAACTTAGGAGGGCTAAAATAAGCTCTTGGAAATTATTGGATTTGTCCTGTTTGTCATGAAGCAAATTTCAGTATGGAATTTCTTCCCCAGGACTGGCAGTTGTAGCTTTAGAAGTCTCTCTGGTGCCCATCCTTCTGGAGGATTCTGATCCAAAGCATCCAGGATTCCAGAGAGCTTGCTAAGCAGGATTTTACTCAGCTGTATTAATGGTCCTCAATGAAACAGGGCTCTGCAGGATTTCTAAGTGTCTATTTCACATGACAGAGATTGTTCCCATAGTGTTGCTGGAACGTGAGGATCACAGGACTATTCATGTTCTATGAGGCTTTTTGAAGGCAAACCTTTTAGAGAAAGTTTAAGTTGTGTGGTTCTAAGATTGTTAGCCTTAGGAAGTGACAAAGGTTGGATGTGGGGATTCACGTGTCTTCCATTTGTTTGCATGATAGCATCACACTGGGCATCAGGTGGCTGCTTGGCAATCGCTGACAGCACTCTTTGCAGGAGTTCCAGTGTTGTCTTTGCAAATATGTTCTATTAGAGACCATCTGTTTCTTGTAGTTCACTCCTTTTGGCTCTCTTGGAACTCCTTATTTTATCAGTATTAGTAGCTGTAGGCTGGGTAGTGTCTTGTGTGCTGTGGACCCTGACAGTGTGGGGTACGTGGCTGACTCACTACAAGCTCAGAGGTGTAGGCACAGTACCTAAATGTGTCCAGAACAGGCACAGTAAGGAGATCTTCCTTAAGTGATTAGACATTCTATTTTCATTTATTGGGGTATTTTCCATTTGTGTTTCCAGTGCCCCGAAGTTCCAGTTTGCAAAGTTACTGTGTACCCATGAATAGGGATCAGTGCTTGCCTTTTTTGTGTCCATTCAGAGTGTTTTATGTCTTGTAGTTACAGTCTTATGTCAAGAGAAGTGCATTGGCAGAAGAATCCTTAAAATACAGTGACAAACTCAAGAATCACCAAGCTTTTACTCCCTTTTTCCAGTTTGTGTTTGGGGTGCTTATGCTATAGAAGGAATTAGATAATCAGAAGTGATTTGAGCATGGTGTGCCATACCCAACATCCCTCTAACTCTTTCCTCGAGGACTCCAGCATGATGCAAAGCTAATCTACAAGAAAAATTGTGAGTATTAAAAACAAATGAGTAGCTGCTGTGCTCCTTCTATTTCTCACTTATGACCCTTGTCTAGGCTTCTAAACAAAAGAATCTAGCAATCTGTCACACAAAGTATTCTTGACATCTCCAAAATGAGCTTCTCCCCCCACCTATTTTTTTTCTTCTTACTTAGATTTAAGTTGTTGCATAATTAAAATCTCTTTGACATCCTGCTTACAGTCATATCCTGTTGCAGGATTGGTATCCATCTGGCTCACAGCTGATGGATCTTTATACAAGCCCACTCTCCTGACATCAGACACCACTTGAGAACCCATGACCTTAAATATCACCACAGATATATTTTTTAACCCCCTACCAAGAGTAATAATAGTATCTCCTGACTTGGAAGTGACCCACAAGAATAATCCAATCCTACAAATCACACCATGTGCTCAAGGGCATTGTCCAAACACTTCTTGATCTCTGTCAGGCTTAGTGTCATAACCACTTCCTGGGGAGCCTGTTCCAGTGCCCAACCATGCTCTGGGTGAAGAAACTTTTCCTAATATCCAACCTAAACCTCTCCTGGCAGAGTTTCATGCCATTCCCTTGGGTCCTGTCAGTGGTCACCAGAGAGAACCGATCACTGCCAGCTCCTCCACCTCCCCCCATGAGGGAGCTGCAGACCACTGTGAGATCTCTCCTCCAGGCTGAACAGGGTAAGTCACCTCAGCCACACCATATTGTGTCTCTAGACCCTTCACCATCTCTGTAGTCCTCATTTGGGTGGTTTTTTATAGTTTTATATCTTCTATTGTAGTGCCTTAAACTGCACGTGGACTTGAGGGTGAGGCCACACCAGCAAGAGCAGAGCAGTCTCTTTCCACTCTCCAGCCTCTCATTCCTCAGTCTGTACCTACATCCAGGTCTCCCTGTTGCAAGTGCAGAATCTGACACTTGCTATTATTCAATGTGTTTAACAGGAAAATCCCACAGGTGAATACCTGGCTCTGGGCAGAATCTCTTGTCACCAGCAGAATTTTGAGGTTTTTGATCACAGGTCAGCTTACAGCCCTGGTGGCTGCAGTGGGGTGCACCTCTCTCAAAGGGGGAAAGGATCTCTGCTCAGGAGTTAACATGGCTTGTTGAGAGAGCTGTAAACTAGATTTGGAGGGGAAAGGGGATAAGACTGGTTCACCTAGGGATAAGCCTAGGGGCAGCGTGCTGATTTTAGAAGGACAGTAGCAGAGGTAGGAAATGGTATTTTTAATGGTAATAAAACTGTAGCAAAAGGAGAGGGGAAAAGCTGGTTTCTTCATCGAATGATGCCTGACAAAAATAGTCAAAAGGCACTTGCAGTTGGCTCTTTTATGCAGTCTTTATAGAGAGCTTTTGATATGCATTTCTGAGAAGAAGGACCTGAGTGGCTCTGCACTCCCATGCACAGTGCTGCCTCCCAAAATAGGTCCACCCTTCTCCACTTCTGCTGCTTCCGTGCTCATGCAGAAACAGGAAATCCAACGGTGGGCAAATTCAGGAATTCACAGACAATGGGAGCACCTTGGGGAGCCCTGGTGGAAGTCATGGCCCCATGAGGCCCTGAGGTCACAGAGCCCCTCTGACTTGTTCTGTGCCAGCTGTGGGTGATGCTGCAACAGCAGCAGCAACAACAGCAGCAACAGCAGCATGCTGCGGGCATGGGGGGTCATGGTCCTCACCCAGTGCCTCCTCTTCCTTCTGGTGCTCCTGCAAGCCCAGGACACCCTCTCTGCTCCAACAGAAGGGCAGGGAGCAGGTAGGCAAGCTGCACCCAGCCCCAGGCTGGCAGCAGCAGCAGGGCTAGGGCTGGGTGAGCCAGAAAGGCTCCACAGTGCAGCATGGGGCAAACACACCACAAGGAGGGGGGGCTGCAGCACTTTGGGGGGGTGAGGGGTTCCTAACAAGCAGAGGGGTGGGGAGTGACAGTGTGGGGCTAGAAACTTGGCAGTGGGTTCTTCAGCACTTGGCTATGTTTAGCCAACCTCCTGGTGTGTGCCCTGTCACTACATGACCTTTGTACACATTCTGCATTCAGATATGGCAGTGGAGAGTAGAACATGTAATGAGTACATCTCTTGGGTGTTTGGTTGTAGATGTGGCCAGAAAGGGGGCTTTTCCAGATCCTCAGGTGGATTCTTTGCTGGTTCCCAGCTTGCATCCCACAAGTGAGTATCTGAGAGTCTCTACTGACTTCACAGAGCAAGCTTTCCTTTTCCTTGTCGTTCATGTGAAATGTAACTTCATCATTTCTGTTAATGTACTCATATAAAGCTGCAACAGGGAATGATTTGCAGCAGATGCTTGAAGTTACAAAGAAGGTCCTGAAAGGCTTGGGGGAAACTGGAAACACTTAGTATTTCTAAGTGTTAACTGCTAGGACCTGGGGAGCTGCACTTTTAACTTCCTGTGCAGCAGGAAGGGAGCAGTCAGAGCCTCGCTGCTGGGACACTTGATTTCCCACCTTGCAGGGACTGCAGAGCTACAGAGATGGTCCAGCACAGTGTCTGCTACCAGCTGAGCTCCTAGATGAGTCCCAGGGGCAGCTGCTGCCACAGTTGTACAATTACTGGTCAGAGTTGCTTTGTCCAGATGTGAATATCCAGATGTCAGGAACAGGTGTGTGCTGAATTTGTGTTTGGCTCATGCAAACCCAGCTTCAAGGCAAGAATGACAATCCAGGAGAGATTCTGCAGGCACTTGTGCTGGTGATGGATTTTCAGCCAGCAGACTGATAGCTCTGGTGAGATGAGTGTGGCTGTTGCTGTTGCTTCTGGAGTGTGTGAGGGATGTGCAGAGGAGCTAACTGCTCTTGAGCCACCCGGAGAGGGAGAGCACCCTGCCAGTCACTGGGGGAGAGAGGGCCCTTGGCTGCTGCAGAGGAGGTGCAGGTAGTTTTGGTTTGCAGGGACCAGCAGGCTTTGTCAGGGCTGCAGGCAGTGTTGAGAAAGAAAGAGGAGCAGTTCTCTCAGGATGACTGCTGTCTCTAGTCTGTGGAGGTTACTGCCAGCAGAGATGCTTGTGGTCTTGTCGGGGTAGGAGGAGAGATTGCTCACCTCCCACCACACCCAGTTCCCAGGAATTGCAGAACTTTGCTCTTCTGGGAATGAGGCCACTTGTGAGATTATTTGTAGCACAGAGCGCTGTAATGTGTGCTGTTTTCTTTTCTCCTGCAGGACAAGATTTTGAAGAGGCCAAGGCTCAGAAACCTAAATGGCAGGACATGTACTTTGTTCTAGGGACAACAGTAGGCTTGTGTGTGCTGCTGCTTTGGATAATTGTGTGTTGCATAGCCCTGTCATGGCTGAGGGAGAAAGACACGTGAGTTGGCTTTTTGCTGCAGTTATTTACTGCTGCCTTGACAAAGCAACTGCGGGCAGTACTCTGCTGAGATTTCCCCATGCAGTCCTTCAACTGTCCTCTCAATTAATGAGCAGTTGAATGAACCAATGAATAGTTGTTTCTGAAATGCATTTGCACAGGGGGCACTAGAGACATGGAGCAGCACTGGGACAAGCTCTGGAAAAGCAAAGATCAAAGAGGTAGAGGTGAAGCAGAGACAGGAGAAGGACCAGCATGCAGATCTCCCAACTCTGCCCACTTGTTTCAGCTGCTCTCCGACTGATGGTGCCTCTTCACAGAAAAACTGGGTATCTGTGGATTCACCTCACCCCACATCATCCCAGTGTCCCTATAACCAGTATCAACCAGTATTGTGCCTCCGAAAACCATAATTGTTTCAATTAGTAATATTTTTTTTTTTCAAACTGGGTATCTGTGGATTCACCTCACCCCACATCATCCCAGTGTCCCTGTAACCAGTATCAACAGGGATATTGTGCCTCCGAAAACCATAATTTTTTCAATTAGTAATATTTTTTTTCCAAAAGCAGTGAGTTCTTGCCTGTTTTGTCTGTTTCTCTTTGGTAAAATACTCAAGAGCTGGCACTAGGGCTGTATCTGTGATAGAGTCTGTCAGAGACCTGCCCTGCACATGGGACACCTTTGTGTCAGCATCAGCCTGTTTTCCTCACTGGGGCTGTCATCAAGGCTTTCCCCAACCAGAATGAGGGTTTGCTGGTGAGACATGAGGTGCAAAGGTTTGTCCATGAGCTTACTTGAATCAGGATTGTCCAGGTAGAGAGGGAAGGAAGTGTTCAGAAGGATGGGCACCCAGTGCTGAGCACATCAAGGAGGGCTGATGGGGTGACAGAGGCTGCAGGAGTAGCAGTGTCCCCCCCCAGAGCTCAGAGGTCATAAATGAGTGGAAAGTTGGAGCAGGGCTGGGTGGGAGAGGAGAGTGAAAGCAAGGTACTATTAATCAATCACAATGGTGGCATTAAAAATGAAACAGAGTTAAAATAAATAACAATAAATAGAAATAATAATAAGAGTAGTAAAAATAAATGCAAAAAGAGAGAGTTTAAGCATTGCAGACTGTCAGTAAAGGGGAGGAGCACCTTTGGAATACATCTAAAGTCACACTGGCTGAATACAGCAGATGCTGTCCAGGCTGATGTGCAGTCAGACTTGCAAGGTTCTTTTCAGAGTGTGTCAAATGACACAAAGTGCAGACCCCAAAGCCAGTTTTATGCACCTCTTCCCTGCAACTTTGTCTGACGGGTACAGCAACCAGGCAGAGAAGGCTTTAGACTGTCCCAGACTGCCTTGCAGGGCATGGAACTCTGTCTGAAGGGTACAGCAACCAGGCAGAGAAGGCTTTAGACATTGTCCTAGGCTGCCTTGCAGGGCGTTATAAACACCTCTTCCCAGCACCCCTCCTGCTGTGCAGAGCCCCCCAAGTCCCCCAGTCAGCCCAGCTGCTCACCTGGCTGGCTGTGCAGTGCCAGTCCCATTCTGTGCCCCTGCAGGAGCTTCCCCAGTGCCTGCTTTTGCCTACTGAGGTGTCAGCAGCCAACCCTGAAATTCTTAGCACAGGGAAAGTGTTCCAGAAGCTGCCAGAAGAGTTCTCTGAGGATGGCTGTTTTCTCTGGTGTGTGTAGGTTATTGCCAGCAGCATGCCAGAGGGGTATCGGATTTGCAGGGTGCCCCCGAGAGGGAAGAAGTGATGAGGAGGACTCCACTGAAATCAGAGGGCTAATGAATTACTTTATTATGCTGTATTATTCTATACTATATTACACTACATCTAAATTGAAACTGCACAAGCACTCAACTCTGCTGAGCAGAATCTTGTGGCTGTCTGCTGACCGACAGTCTGGATACGCGCTTGGCCCTGACAGGCCAAGGAAACAAAACACCATCACTCTGGGTGAACAATCTCCACATTGCATTCTACTTTGGCACAAACACAGGCACAGCAAATGAGATAAGAATAGTTTTGATCATTCTTTTCTCTGCTTCTCTCAGTGCTTCTCTCAGGTTCAGAGAATGTGAATCCCACAGAGGGGTGCTCATAGAGTTCTTACCTCCCACCACACTCAGTTGCCAGGAATTCCAGAACTTTTCCCTTTTGAGAATAAGGCCCTTTGAACTAGAGTCAGCAGGGGATGGGAATTCTGGCTCTTGACCTTCCATACAAAAAAAACAGGCTCATAAAATCAGAATCATAGAATCTCTTGAGTTGGAGGAGACCTACAAGGATCATTGAGCCCAGCTGCTCGCCCTGCACAGGACACCCCAAGAATTACACTATATGCCTGAAAGCATTGTCCAAACACTTCTTGACCTCTGTCAGGTTGGTGCTTCCAGAAAAGCTGCCATTTGCTGTTCAAGGACACAATATGCACAGCAAGACTGACACAGGTGGGAACTGCTGTGCTCGTGTGTGTCAAGGCAGTGGTTTATCAGGGAGTCCCTGTCATCCACACCAGCTTGTGCATGTAGGTATAAAATGTCCCACACATTTTAGAAATATGGATACTTTTTTTTTCTACCACCCAGGCACAAAAAATCTTCAGGAGGAAGAATAGGACAGATCTGAGGGAAGAGAGCCCTTTTTTGTAATGTATCAGTATTATTCCTGTCACCAGGGTAATACAGTGAAGGCAGTTCTGCTGAAAAGCCATTCAGAAGCAGTGAGTAGCTGAGCAATGGCATAATTCAGTGCTGGGCAAACAGCAAAGGGTAGATTTCTCAGTGAGGCTCTGCACTCTGTAAGTTTGGATGTGTTCAGGAGTTTGTCTCAGGTTGGGCTATGATTTTTTTTTTCTTTTTAGCTATCATGCATTTATAAAAATCTATTTATGGAAATACAAGGGCTTCATGAATAAATGAGATGGTATATTCCTTTCTTCATTTCGTGAATTACAGTATCAACATTTTAGAGCCTGTTCATGAATTAATAATTACTTTAATCAATAAAAATAATTACAGTGCTAAGAACATTTTAACAATGAATGCTTTCATGCCATTTTCACTCCTTTTTAATTAAAGCATGACAACTCATATTTACCATTTTCATCATGATCTCTCTAAATGGTGAAATTTGTCATCTTTGACTTGGGCTCTAATTATAATTCTTTTAGATGGTTCAGATTTCTTCTCATTATTCAATTATGCTTGCTCCAATTTTAAACTGAAAAAATTTTCCTCTCTAAATCTCTTTCATGCTGTAAGAATATCTTTGACTTTATAATACCCATTTTAAATATCCTATGCTAGCCGAAATAAATGCAAATTAAATATATGAAATAGAAAAACAAATATAAACTGCTGAATATAAATAAATTCAGCAGAAGACCAATTATTTTCAGTTTAAATGCATCTATCTTACTTCAGTATAGCATGAAATATTGATATAAATTTGCTGCAAATACAGAAATTGTAATAAGACCATAATAAGCTTGCAAAAGCAGCATGCAAACTTAATTTTTGTGCCTGTGACACAGCCTCCAATTAAATGATCTCTTACTATTTTTTCATACAGAATCTCTTCCTTGCTTTTTCACTAGATAGCATGGCATTCCCTTAAATATAGTAACCTGCTATGATAGTCTTCTTCAGCCTATTCTCCATAATTGCCTTAGTATTTTTTTTATAATCTCGGCCATGTGAGAAAAAATTTCTTTTCCTGGTCACAGTGAGATTTGTTTGCCTCACAAATTTGTGAGTTCTGTCAGTGCCTCAGCGATGTTTTGCCAAGTGTGAGCTAAGGGAGTGAGCCACTGAGGAACTACAGGGGAAATTATTATGCTTGAGTTGATCACAATTAGGCAAGTAGGACCTAGGTTTTTAAATTCTTTGCTTTGTAAAATACCATGTAATGCTAAGAAATCTTGTGAACACTCTAAGAGCTTTTTTCTTATTTCAAACTCAACTTTCATGTGCTTCAGGAATCTGTTCAGCTTGAGGGCTTTCTCATGTGGATTCATGCCATCAGAAAAACATGGGATTGTGATAGCAGGATCATTGCAATGTCTCTTTGTATTCCCCAAACCCTACAAAGGTTTCTTTTGACACCTTGGGGTTATGATTTTTGTCTTGTCTTTGGTACAAAACATCTGCAACAACTTGCTTTGCAGTGCATCAGGTTTGCTGGCAAACAGTGGAGTAAAGAGGTGCATTTGGGCAGGTATCAGTGTGCTCCAGTTGCTGTGCCTCTCAAGTGGTTTTACCTATCCTAAGGAAGTTTTCAGCCGACCTTTTTGGTTTTCAGTCACTGTAAAATGTCTGCCTAAAAAGCCAAATATCTCCTTCTGTGCCTGTCACCCTACAGCCAGACTGCTGCTTCAGGAATTTGTTGGGCATCAGTCTGCAAACAGATCCCAACACTTGAATCCAACCTCCATGAACTACTCTGATGGGACAATTAAGGACCAAATTATAATTGTGTGCATGGAGGGGAGTAAGTTAAATTGGCAGATGAAGCCAGATTCCTGCTGTCATATCTCTGGAGTGCTTGACTTGAAGTCATCACAAGGTTGTTTCAACACAATTTTGTGCCTGCACTTTCCAGTAGTTCTAGAGGATCCATTAGGAAGAAAGCACCAATAATTCAGTACAGAAATAGATCATGGTAAGGATTAAAAAATTTGAGATGCACAGTTCAGAGCTTTGCTGCTAAACCTAAATTAATAGTCAGCAGCTGCTTTCTCTGAATGACTTTTTCTATAGCTTCATACAACCTGGCTTACAGAGCTGGAAATCCTGGGGTTAATTCCAGCTCTGGAACAAAGTGTGCTTCTGGGTGCCCACGTCCCTGCTACCTTTCACGAAGTTCTTCTGTCCTGCTTTGTCTCTTTGTGCCCCGATCCTTTTTCAGACTTTTTCTTTGCTTTTTCCAGCTTCTTCTCCATGGAGGCTCTTCAGACTCTGCCTAGGCATTCCTTCTATTCCTGGATGCTGCTCATTGGATTACACTAATATAGTACCAATATAGTAGTTAAAAAAAGAACAAAAGTATAAAATTGATAATGCTTACATTCTGTTTTTTATCTGGAGGTCAATGTCCCATTGCAAAATATGTAAGTGAGTACTGCTTTACTTGTAATTGAGATTAGTTGGTATATGAGACTCTTGTTGGCTTTCTGCACACAGCAGATTTAATTTGTGGCATATTAATTGCATTTGGTGTGTTAGCATCTTAGTGCATTTTAATAACAAAAATTATTTTTAGAAATTTTTCTCTTTATGTGGGTCACAGAATTGAGGAAGTGTATTTTTTAAGGTATTTGCACAGTCTGTTTTTGCAAGGAATATGGGCAGGTTTGGATTGGGTTGTCACATATGCAAACAACTAAGAGACAGTCACTCATTTTTACATTTTCTTTTTTTCAGTGGCAGAGAATAGGTTTTTGTGAAATCCAAAGCAGCAGTTGCTATTTCAGTATGGACAGTAATTGCTTTAATGAAGCAGAGAGGAGCTCAGATACCTATTTTCCTGGCATGTGTTCTGCAAGATACTAAACAGTTGAAATATTACACCAAATCCAATGTCAAAATGGTTTTCCTGTGTTATTTCTTGAACCCAGAATTTTAATATACGTCCAAAAAGTGGGTTGAGCAAATATTTGTGTTTAGTGGATTTATCATTTGCTATTGGCAGCTTCCTTAAATTATTTCAAGACATCTGAGAATGCTTTGCCATGACATGATACAGCTTTTCCTTTTAAAAGAGGCATTAAAAAATAATTGCTGTATAAGATGTAACGTTTATGAGGTTGTATGAATGGTTGCATAATGTGCACATGATGAAAGCTGTGCATTTCATGTTAAATACAAGAATGACTGTGCACTGGGAAGGAGTATTTAAGAAATCATGAGAACTATAAAGAGCCATCTGCTTCATGCTCCATTTTTATTTGCTGGATTAACCCACTGCAATATTTAAGTAGATAATGAACTGCTGTTTCATCTACTCATTAGATTTTTCATGGCACGAACCCACCTCATCATGAAAAAGGTTTCCTTCCTATGCAGGGAAAGGACAGCTGTTTGGGAAGAGGAAAAGACAAAGCATAATATGACAGCTGGCATGAGCTACACCTTTTTGTTAACCTTTGCTGTAATTCCAGTTTTCCTACTTGCTCTTGTCTGTCTTCAACAGTGGTCCTGATGTTGCTATGGGTTACAAAGGGGGAATGAAAGTGGGGTCCTGTCACTGTCCTCCCTCCCGTTCTTTTGGGCAGTCCCCTGTGCTGAGTAGGAGAGTGAGTGAGTGAGTGAGTGAGTGAGTGAGTGAGTGAGTGAGGGAGTGAGTGAGTGAGTGAGTGAGTGAGGTGTGCTGTGTTCTCCTTACTCTGCCTACTTGCATGCACCTCCTGGGTTGTTGCTGCTGAAGTCTTCATTTCAACAGAAACATGGAATTGTGGAATCACTGGGGTTGGACCTTCAAAGTTCATCTAGTTCAACGCCCCCTGCCACATTCAGGGACATCTTTCAGTGGATCAGGTTGCTCAAGGCCCCATCCAACCTGATTTTGAACACTTTGAATTGCTCCTAGGCTGCTCTGACCCTTCTCTTTGCTGAGGTTAGCAGAGTTGACAGGCTCAGTAGCATGAAACTTGTGCAAAACATTTTTCCATTTCTTTCTTTTTCTCCTCTTTCGTACCAAACAGGGGCAATGGAGAAGGAGTCAGTGTGTGGTTGCCAGTGTGCTCTGACACTGGATCTCAATTTTGTGCTTTGCTGCAACAGCAGACAGTATTTGAGTCTCATAGTTCTGTAAATATGCATTATTGCTCTGCCTAACCAAATAAGCAGTGCTTCTTTATTTTGTGAAAGGTTTCCAGGGAGTGTTTTTTTTAACTAATAAGTATTTCAAGGTAGTAGGGAAAGCCCTTTCAGTGAAGGATAAGTCCTGGGTATGTTTGCATTTTTAGAAAAAAAGAGGCAGTAACATTGAGTGTTCTGATATTTTTTTTAAGATGTGAAGATGGCTGAAGAATAATTACTATAATATTATTTGAAGATAATAAACTGCATAGTCGGATTTACCTAAATAGGCCTAATAAAGCATTTTAATCTTTCCAGTGTGATTGTGGTCATATTGCAGAAACACAAAACAAATTACAGCCAAAGCCTTAGAATCTGATGTTTGCAACAAAAATATGTTGCAGAAGGATATTTGAATACATTGTTAGAAGAGAAAGGCATCTGGTATGGATGACCCACCAACCCTGGAGTAAATGCAGAAGATCTGTCCAGAGCTTATGTTTTCATAAAAATCCCTGTTATCTCACAGCCTCATTTCTGAGTGGAAACAGCCCATTAAGATCTCATTGCTGGGCTGAATGCATGGTTCAGATTACTGTTTTCCCCATGTGCACCACATTTGTTTACAGTGAATTTCACTTGCCATTTTATTGACTAATCACTCGATTTCATGAGGTTTTTCTGCAGTTCTCTTCCCTCACAGCATAAATTGCAAGCTCCACGGTGCTTCTGCCTAGAGGCAGGCTGTTTGCTATCATGCAATTCAGTTTGAACTGTCTTACCATCCTACTTTAGCACCTATTTGTGAAATAGGACCTTATCCTTCAATTCCTCCTTCTGAGTTTAGTTTTGCATGATCTAAAACTCTTCCTCTTTCCCCCTCTGTGTTTTGGAGAAAAGAATATTTAAAAATTCATGGGCTGAAATGCTTCTTCCTGGATTTCTTGCTCTGTGTGAGACCATTTCCCTTTCATAATGGGCAGTTTCAGCATTTGTTTTGTTTAAGAAAATGACTTGCCTGAAAATATATTTTGTCCAGTTTGAATAAATTTAATGCCTTGTTGTTCACCTTGTCAGCCTTCTGTCATCTCTGTCCAGGTTATTCTGCTGGGCATCTGTTAGGAAGAGAAAAAAAGTGAAGTAGGAGTTCTTCTTGGACTCTGAGAAGTTCAGAGGGAACATTTTCTAGTGTATGGCTGCAGGGAAATCATCAGAGAAGGTTGGTCTCCTGCCTGCATCTTCAGTTCTGCAGTCAAGAAACTGCAGAGCATAGAGTGGGAACCCATGAAGCCTCTTAGCAATACATCAGCAGTACCCAGATGGTTTGTATATGGGATGAGATTTTTCAATACATATATCCTTGAAAATTCCAGAGGTTGCTGTACACCCACCCCATTGCATTGGAAAGGCACAAAGTGAGCTTACACCTGCCCAGTTGTACACTGCTGCTCCTACAGTCAGAGTTCCAGCAGTGTAACTCTAAATCCTAGTGAGTCGTGTGGAGTCAAAGATGGGAACGTGATCTCACTTCCCTTACTGCAGGGCAGCTCCACAGAGCTTCATTGTTGAGCAGAAGGCTTCGACAGATTACTGAGGTTTGTTTCTCAGGTACTGGCTTCACTTGCACTGATTACACACCTCTGTGCAATTTCTGCAGGTCAGTACTTGAAGTCAGGTACTTATTTTTATTCTTTTAATCCTTCTCAAGCCCCTATGAGCTTTATGATGACATAAACATTAAAAATTTGCTTAAAAATATGAAAAAATGTTGATGCAGTTTAAAGATCTTTGCAAGCTTGTGCATATTAGGCAGTATTTTCCCTGAGTAGTTATGACTTGTTTTATCAGTCAAAGACACTCCCAGAAATATTTAATACTGGATTGCAGTGGAGAAGATGACTGGTGAAAGGGATGTTCTGAACTTTCAAAAAAGAGCAGAGCATCTTGGTTGCCATCTGGTACAACTGCTGCAAATAATAGCATTTAAAAATACTTCTAACTGAAAGTTAAGTGAATTGGCTTTGATCTACCTGGCTATAAAAATTATTCATTAACTTAGAATAATTATGAAGCATTTTTGGCATGCAGTAGCTTTCCCAATTTCAATGAGTTCATGGACTTCATTAATAGTGGTAATAAAAACACAAGAAGCACTTTGGTTATTAATTAGGAAAAAGTCAGTTAAAAGTGAGAATTTATAATTTTCACAATATGATACATGTTCCCTGAAAGATTTAGAGTTAACAAGCAAGTATATTTTGTTTAATTGTCGCGGTTAATAAGAAAAAAAATTACTCTGCCATAGAGATTCTCTCATTAAAAGCTGATAACATTTTGCAGGAGTGGTGAAACCCTCCAAATATGCAGGATTTCTAATGATAGCATGTGGCCTTCTGTGATTACCTGTATTCAGACACAAAAGGAAATTCTCTGTATCGCATACTCAGTGTGTAGGGGATGGCTCCCCTAGGCAGCTGCTATTGAGATTTGTAATTTTAGACTGTAAAATCAAGGTTAAACTTCCACATCTTGTATAGGTGGGTGCCCCATCCCTGGAAATGGTTCAAGGCCAGGTGGGATGGGGCTCTGAGCAGCCTGCTCTAGTGGAAGGTGTCCCTGATCATGTCAGGGAAATTGAAACTAGATGATCTTTAAAGTCCCTTCCAACCCAAACCATTCTCTGATGATTCTACGATGATTCTGTGTTACATGATGGTGGCTGATCTGTGGAGTCTCACTTCTTTTCTCTAACAGCTGGATAGCAGTTACATGAACAAATTCAGAGCCTCTAGGCATTCGATTATGAGGCCAGAAATATGTTGAGCACACTGGAAAACTGAAGTCACATCAATAATTTAAAGTGCCTTACAAATTTTTCAATCTTATGAATTAGTAAATAAAACAAAATAAAGTCTTTAGATGTGAAATAAATGAAAATGAAATACAAAGTCTAGTTTGCTTTAATAATTATAATTGTTTATTGTGTGCTTCAACATGATTCTATTAAATCTTCACCCTGATCTGCTGAGACTGACATTTTTTCAGTCCCTGAATTATAGTAGATTGCACAGTATTGAACTGAGACTTTAATGAAAAGGGAAAATTAGGAAACTGCATATTATGCATCAAAAACAGCTCTGGAGCATTTAGGGTACTATTTTAAATTTGCTTTTTGGTGCATTATCTCTTCTTTCCTTATACTTCTACTTTAATGCAAGACAGGTCTTTTTATGGGAGGTAGAAATACTGTAAATTCATGTTGAATTGGTGAGTGCTGTGTACTTTTAGTACTGTGATTTTCTGACTTTCGTCCACATTCCAGTGGGAAAACATTGGCAAAAGTCTTTTAGTTGTCTTCTAGAACTTGGGGAAAAGATATATTTTAGGTTTCCCTGAGAGTTGGAACCAAATAAGAGTGAAAAGGTTTGGCCTGGGTTTTTGCCAGCTGGTGGCTTGTCAGGCTCCAGCTGTCTCAGGGGATGAAGCAGGAGAGCACTTTGGGGCCATTTCGGAGTCTGTGCCCCTTTCCTCTCTGCTGCCCCAGAGGATTTTGAGACTGTGCAACTCCAGGCTGACACAAGAGATATCAAAATGTTCCTCCCAATGGTTTTGATGCCATTCTTGTGCTGGCCCTGGACCATCTCTCCACCTTTTGTCCCTTTTTTAAGGCATCTAGTTTTGATGATAAAGTCGTTGTAGCAGTCACCCGTTGTCTCTTGCAGAGGGAGGCTTTCCTGGGGTATGCATCACTTTCCTGGAGGCAGATGGTTTCACCAGGTATGGGTTTGCCTTGCTTGAGCATAGTTCACTGTAGGAACTGCTCTCAGACAGTGTTGTGGACAAAAAGGCGCATGGTTCATCTTCCTCTTCCCTGCAGTTCTCTGACACTGCCTGAGCAGACTTGGCTCTCTCCAGCGTGGCCACTTGGCTGCCTGTTGCCTGCTGTGGCATTCACCTGCCCATTCAGTTTTTGTTATAAAGCCCTGTTCTTGTTTAGTGCAGCAGAGCCCTTTCAAGTGCTTTGAAAATCCACCCCAAAATCATTTTGCTTCATCCAGTATGGGCTGGATGGGATGAATGCAAAAGGAAATGGAGCTGCTGGTGGGACAGAGAATGACATGCTGGCCCTCCTTTTACAGTGCCAGCAAGACTCCCAACAACCCTGAGGTTAGGTGGGATTCTAGGTAATGTACTCTGAGATTTATGTGCCATTCTTCAGTGTGAAATGTTCAATGTGACTCATTTCTTCATCTTTGAACTTCTCTTGTGAGAGAAACTGGCTCCACATACAGAAATCTTTGACATCTGTCCTGGCCTGTGCAGCTGTTGTATGTCTGATTGCCCTCTTGGCTGTTTTTGAAGCAGAGCATGATCCCCTCATGAGAGGGGGCATGGGGGAGGTAACTGTTATTCAAGGAAACTGCAACTGAGAACTCAAGAGGTGTTATCCAGACATGTTTTCATTTGTGTTGTTTTTCTTCCTTTTTTTAGTAAGTTTTCTGAAGTCTGATAACAGTGAACACAAAGGGTAAACAGAGAAAACATTTGTGTTTTTTAATTGCCCTTATTTTGGAGACTAAGGATTTGCTGAAGTGCTCCCTTCACCAATCCATAGGTGGACAGTGAAGTTTGAATTTCTGCTGCAGGTGACTCCATTTTGGGATTCTTTATTGCTTTTCTTTGGTTAAGCAGGTAGAGCTAGATTTCTTCAGATGTTAACTTTGATGTCTGTTGTGCTATTAATTTCCTATTCAGGTATCCACAGAAAAGCTGAGTGTCAATGTGAAGCTTTACAGCTGCATCAGCATTACTTTTGTCACTTTGTGCATGTATAAGGAGCTATGCATTTCATTTAACAGAAAATAACAGAAAGACATTTGGGTAATGTCAAGGTGTTGTCATACTTCATAGTGGTTTTGGATTATATTTTTGTGTTTATAGCAGCCTAGCTTGCTCTTTATCTTGTGGGAATGTATTGTATTTAATCTTTTTTTAAAGTTCCTTTAGTTAGACTTAAATGTGTTATCTTTGAATTTCATCTTGTCTTATAGGAAAAGCATAAAAATATAACATAATTTATAGTTTTAGTAATTTATCTGCTTAAAAAAGTCTCATATCTTTTATCATTATCACTGTAATTTTGGATCCTTCTTACACTTCTATATATTCAAAGAGTGTACTTCACTGGGACAGAACATGTTTGCATGTTTGCAGTCTATAACATAAAATATAGATTAATTGTTTTAGTTAATTTTCAAATTCATTCCATCATCTGAACTGAACTTCTATATAAGGTGTGACTTCTCAGTGAACTATCCAATATAAATTTCACTCTTTTCCCACTAGAATGGTTCAGTGAAGAATTCAGAAATATGGGTGCTCTAAGTCCTTTTCTAAGCTTTATGGATTGTATATAATAATGTGTTTGATATTGTACACTTATTTAAGTGAAGTATTTCAAGAGACCTCAGGCCTTTTTAAAATTTTGATCAACCAACTGAAATGTTTTCTCTAATTTGCAAAATTTTACTGCTCCTATTAATTTGTCCTTGAGAAATTTGTAGGGTTTTTTTTTTGATGGGTTGGGTGGGGACATTTTTCCATGGGAAAGGTCATCAAAGTGCTAGCATGCTGTATTTAATATGCTGAGCAGGCTCATCATAAATTATTTTTCAAATTAAACTGCATTGTAAGCAAAACACTGGATTTCTGAAAAATTGAAAAATAATTTTTGTAGCAGTACTACTCATTTTATGCAGGAAAACTATGGAAGGGGCTTTGGTCTGGAGATATTGTTAAGATTGGAAATACATACTTAGATATGTCCTGTCTTGAAGTGAAATCTCAATTTGTATGTAAATAATTTGTGACTAAGCCTAGTTAATTTTATTTCATTAAAACTCAGAATAGGTGCTATGATATTTTTTCATTCCAGTGAAATGTATATGAATGCTTTTTTCCACAGGGCTCCAAAGTCTGTGTTTTAGGTCCAGAAGCCTTCTAAGATGGTATAAAGATATGTATTTTCTCAGGTACAGTAGTTTTAAGTGATGTCAAGGAAAACAGAAGGTTTTTCTGCCTGTGACCAGCACCTGGATAATGGACTCTGCAGTTCTTTTGCATTCTGCCCCTTTTTATCCTTGCTGCAGCTGTAGGATCTGGGTTATAATCTAGAGCAACACAAGATGTCCAATGGTTGCTCAGATCCATGTCAGCCAACTGTGCAGTCTTGCTCAATACATGGGTTTAGTGGCCAAACCTTTCTTTCAGCAGCAAAACCACCCAAAACGTAACAAAATTAAATAAATATCCATGTTATACAGTGATTATTCTTTGGAAAAATACCACGCACTGGCAAGTTCTCATTGATATATTTTTTACATGGCTTTAACACCAGGTAGGTTCCTTTTGTTCATAGTGCGAGGGAGTCTCTCCTGGGAGCTGTTCAGCGTGCACTGGAGGGGGGAGACAGTTCTGGGGGAGTGTGTCTCATCTGTTGCCTTCAACCATTGTAAAGTTTGCTGTGACTGTCAAAGGTAGTGGCCAGCTTTATTTCACATACGCTAGAAACCAATTAAGTCTATCTGATAGTTTCAACATGCAGGCCATTTAATAACTTTGGGTCACCGCTGACGTGGATCAGATTTGAATTGGTGTTCTGGAGGTGAAAGTCTGGATATTAAATTATTAATGCTTTGCAGTCTCAAGTTCCCTTACTGAAGGTATCCTTCCCTCCCTTGTGCTTCCTGTAGAAGTTTGAGTGAAGTACATGTGTCGGGTCAGGTCTGCTCTCAGCTGGAAACCTGGGATTTGGGTTTTCCTTTCCCATCCTCCCCTCCCTACCCCCAAAACGTATACCAGTCGACATTTTTTTGTTACTCTCACTAGGTCTTCAGCCACTGTCTGCATCTACAATATTGATATATTTTCTATTCCCTGCAGGAGTCTGTGGCTTTATATCTGGGGAGCCAAAGGTCAGAAGTACTCCTGTATGTTTGGAGATACAATTTTGTCTTGCTCTATTTCTCTGTGGAGTTGGGTCTCTAGAGGAGCAAAACGTCATATGGCACAATATGATTTTTTTTTGTCCATCAGTTTTTCAGTTACTAACACTACAGGTACTCTGTTTTGTAACATGTCAATGTAATTCCATCTTTAAAAATAATCTTTTATATCCAAGAAAGGAAACATCACGCAAAGACAAAGTCTGCCTTCATATCAGAGACAGAGAGAAAACATCTTTCAGCTTAGATTTGTGTAAAGCCTGACATACATCGTTTGCAGTGATTTTACTTTCAGGGAAAAGTCTTTTCAAATAAATAAGAACTTGCTCCAGATTCAAATGACAGTGTCTCAGTAAAAGTCAGATCTGATTTTTTGCCCTTTTCTTGACAGTGATTATAGTAAGTGACCTGAATGTGGTATGTTCCTTTGAAGTGAGCAGCTTTGAGATACACTGAGGAGGCTCCTTTTTTCACTCTTTGAAAATAAGACGCAAGAAGGATTGTAGCATTCCCATCTCCATAAATGGGAGTGGAACACGTGCCTGCTTGTGTGTGCTTTAAAACAGTGTCCCTGCTACAATGCTTAAATGTACTCAGTGGTTTATCATGTAACATATGCCAAGTTTGTTTTCTGTGGTTTCTGTTAATGCCTTTTCAATAACTGAAACGCGTTAATAAATAGTTGTTTATTATGACTAAAGGAGTAACCATATATTCTAAATTTATTGAGTGCTGCCTGGAACTTTTTGGTTGGAAGTTGGTTGGGAAAAATTACTGTCAAACTCATTTACAGCAGAAATGCAGTTCCTTCTGGGAACATAGGCATTTGTGTAATCTGACTCTGTGGCACTGAGCTATGCTGTATGTAGTGTATTTATGATTGAACAGAAAGTTTCAAACAGCAGCCTGTGAAATTGGATTTCAGATGTAATGTACCATAAATAAGTGCTATAAAGAATGCCTTTAATGCTATAAATCAGTTTTTATTGGTTTCAGCTATCTCATTCTGGTTATTGTATTACCCACAAAATCAATGGGAATCAAAGAGCTGGAATATATTTTATTTTAATGTCCCATCTCCCATGGAAATGGCATATGAGCCCTTAGATCACCTTTTGGGTAGGTTGGGCAAGGCTGATAAACTGCAGGCAATGAGAGTGTTTTCACAAAAAGGTCTGTGTAAGTAGTAGATGGATAACACTTGAAATGCTTTGGTATGGCACTTCCTCCCTGTAAGGGGATACTCTCCTATCTTTCTGAATGTCCTTTCCTGTTGTTGTTTCAGTAAATTTACCAGTTTGACTTGATTACTGTAGTTCTCTTCTTTAAAAAATGGCATCACAAAGGTACCAGAACCATATGTCACTACTCCTGCACCCAGAATTAGGAGCACTTTGAGGGCAGGAGTTCTGGGTTTTTTTTGCACCTGCAAGCATTCCCTCTAGCAAAGGCTAGCTTGATCCTGGGAAAAGAGCAAGAACATTTCTAGCAGCAGTTGTGAAGCATAAAATACAGTATGAGCTCAGTTTAAGAACATATCATTCTAGTGGAAGAAGGAAAGGTCATGCATCATGGATCTATGAATAGATTTTTAGAAATAGAAACAAATCATACTATCCTATGAAAATTAAGAAATACGAAGAAAAACTGTTTTCCAAGTAAATAGTACCAGCCCAATTTAAAACAATATCTATGTTTCCTCAGTGTTTCTCCCTTTCTTACATTAGTATCTCATGGTAGGATACAGGAGAAATATTCACCTCTGGAGCTCTGTTATTCGGGGCTGGAAATCTGTGGCAGAGGGCAGAACATTGTCTGAATGTATGTTAGAAACCTTCACTGTGTTAAGAAATGAAAGTACAGATACACTACAGTTGGATAAGAGTTCACTGGTAAATGTCTTCTGGAATATTGTACTCCTTTGTGAGGTTACATGTGCCCAACAGTAAGGATGACTGAAGGAGTAAACTTTTTAAAAGCTATTATATATGGGTTATTTACACCATTCCACACATCAGTTTTGCATTTTTCCCTGTCAGCCGAAGCTAGTGTAATTTATGTGCCAAAATTAAGAGGGGAAAGTAGACAAAGAAGAATGATCCCTGTGGGGTTCAAGTAGGTTATTATTGGCAGAAGTCTGAATACTAGGATGATGGTAGAGTATAGGAGCCAGAGGAGAAGATTTACTCATCTTTGAACCTATGAATAGCTTTAAACTGCCTTTGAGTCCAAATTGCTGATGTTGACTTACACCCACATCACCTCACATTGGAGTTTAAGCTCTTATTACAAGGATTGAATGACACGTTTTATTATTTGCAATAGTATTAAGCAGTTATTCTCACTGGAGCGCAAAGATGTGTGGCTTCACGAGAGGGGAGTGTTAATCATTTACAGGCAGATGTATGTGGTTATCTGTGGGAGTGGGTTAAAGAGACAGGTGTCAGACCTGGCTGCTTAATGGGAATGTAGGGCATGAATGATGCCAAGGAGGCAGAACAAAACGCCTGGCTGCCTCAGGGATGGTTATAAAGTTCCCTATCCCTACAGTAATTTTACAGGTGGTGATTATAGGAGATGTAATGATTTCATGCAAAATACAAGATAATTAAAATGTTTGATTTGATCTACAGACCTATGGTCAACTTGCAAGCCAGTTGCTGACCAGCACTGCACCGTGCCATAGTGAGCATCGCTCAGAGCTACAGCCTTGGTTGGAGTAGTGCTGTGTCAGGCATAAGTTTAGATGGTCTCGTTGCTGCTACTGATTTGGGTCAACCTAGTACCTGAGATGATTGCTAAGTCCAAAAGAGACAAATCTTTTCCACTGGTCAAAAATGGTGCAGGAAATGTCCCAGGGTCTTTGTGTGCTGGTGACATGCAAAGCAGCAAGTTGTAGCTTGTTGTGTCACACTTGGAGGAAGATATGTGAGGAATGTTCTGAGAATAAAAGCTTGCTTAGATGGACAAATGAAGGGCTTCTCAAATACTGAGGGTTATGTAAGCAACCAGCTTTCTGCATGTTGAAGAACAGCGTAGGATGGTGGATTATTTACTTTCCTCTCCTGAGGCAGAGAATTTAGGTGTTACCACCTGGAACACAGATAGGACCCTGTTCTGACACACTTCAGGTACAATTTCCTCAATCAGTAAATAAAACAGTTCTTCTTGAGGCTTGTGTGAGCACCTGGTCCTCCACATCAACTTCTATGGTGTTACAGAAACACTAACCCCAAAAAAACTCAGCGACAGACAGATAAAGATAGCCGAAGTGTACACTTGAGATTTTTGCAATTATGGGTATCACCAGAGGATAGGATCAAGCAATATGGTTTTGAAATATATAGAAATATTATAATATATGGAACACACATGCACATGTTTATGAAGTTCAATTTGGAGCTCTACCGTGTCCTGTCTTCCTGAGTGGCATAAACCCCTGTGCAGTTGTTGGGAAATGTGCTGGGAGATGGGAGCTGTGGGACAGGCAGCGGTGTGGTCCTGGTAGATTGCCATCTATTGAAAGATAAGGTGATAAACTAGAGAATTCACTGGGTTGTTCCCTTGGGTGAGTTCAGATACATTATCAGCTAGTTGGTAGCTGATAATTGAGTTGGGATAGTGCCATAACTGGAAGCAGCAGAGTTTTGGGCACAGCATCCCCCAGGCATGCTTTTTATGGTCAGCTCTGGTGCTGCAGTCTTATGTTAGGCTTTTAATTTTAGATCTGTCCATGAATTTGGAACAAACACTCATCCTTTCCTTTTGCTTCACATGGCTATGAAACCAAGAAGAGAGTGATGTAAATGGCACAAAATAGCTACCTAAGTCTGTCCTCTCAGAACTAGAATAACGTTCTCGTCTCACCATAATTTCTATCATTTTCTGTCTCCTTCGTCTGAACACTGACATGCATTCTGATAGTGGTGATTGTTATGAAATAAATGATTCACCAGTTTTAAGAGAACAGATGGATCGATGGACAAAAACAAACCAAGGGGAATCACAGGTGATCTCTGCAGGACTCATCTCTGGTTACTCACAAGGATGCAGCACCATGCTGTTCAAGATGTGCTTTTGGAGCTGGACTGATTGTTTTTCAAGGCATTTCTGCTGGGTGCTCTCATGGACGGGGTTAAGCGTGACATTTTAGTCAATAAAAGTATGATGTTTCCTAGCATTTGCTAGTTGGTGCTTTGTAAAAAACTAGAGCTGAAAATTACAGTGGTGAGGGGGTCAACAGGACCAAGTGGCAGATCTCATGATTTTCCAGAAATACCACATCAAAGTTCTGCAATCGATGAAGTCCCAGTGCATCAGTCCATAGAGTGAGATACAGTGACAGCCATAGGACAGAAAGCTGTGGATGGAAACATGTAGCATGAGCTCATGCTTCCCAGAATGCCTCCTGTCAGGACAGTGCCAAGGAATTCCACAGCTTCTTCCCTGCTCCACCATCTCATGCATCATTAGAGCTGGCCAGGAGTGTCAAGCATGTGAAGCAAAAGCAAATAAAAGGACACAGTAGTGGGTGGTTAATGCATGGGGAACATACACTGCTTTTTAGGAATACAAGTGGGCTTTTGGCAGGATCTCTGAATGGAATTGGTTGGTGTGACTTCTACAGGTGTGCTGCAGAGGGACACACAGATGTGATGTCAGAAGGTCATTGCCCAAGTGTTGCAGAGCACTCCCTTAATGCATATTGGTTTGAAAGTGTGGCAGAAAACAAAAATTGCAAGTTTTGTAGTACGTACAGTTTCAAGGTGTTAGGAACAGTGTTAAATAGATGAAGTTAAAATTGCATGCTAGGAAGCAGCTTAACTTGAAGTCTGCAGAACCAACATTTTGCCATTGAGCACCCACATCCTCACTGTTTCTTGTCTGAAATTGCCATTGTCAGCTGCAGAAACAGAACATGTGCCATACAGAGTACATACTGTTTCAGGAAGCTCTACCAATTAAAAAAGCAGTTTCTGCTCATTCATTCCCCTGAGCTATGCCAAATTTTAAGGCCACATATCTTAGTTAAGGGCCTGAACCAGCTGAAGGGTAGCCCAGCTCAATCCACAGCCCCTCCGAAAATGCTGAACGTGTTTCAGCAGATTCAAATGCTGAACAAAGCCACCAGGTACAGAAATGCCTAATCCAGCACAGTCCTTCCATTACATCCTGTAGTTAATTCTTTGCCTTGTCTTGAGTTTTTGATTCCCTGTCATACATTAAATTATGTTCTGTTCTCCCCTTTATCCAGTTGTTTTTTTACGAATTTTGGGAAAGGGAGAGAGAAGAAATCTCTTCTTTTGCAAGTCACAGAAGTGCCTTTTTTCTTTTTCTTTTTTTTTTTTTTTTTTTTTTTTTTTTTTTTTTTTTGTTGTTGTTGTTTTTGTTGCTGCCTGGGCTGCTCTGACTGTTCTGTTCTTTCTGCCTGTTCTTTCTCCACCTGTTCTGGTTCCCTTTAATGAGCGGCGCTCTGCAGAGTTACTTGGGTAGGTCTGTTCTCTGGTTCTGCAGGGTGGCACAGATCAGAGGCTTTGCTTCTGAGCAGGACACCCAATTTTAGGTGACAGTTTTTCCTTTTTCTCCTGTAAAGTCAGTGGTGTGCTCAACAGTGCAGGGTAATGTTTTTTTTCTCCACTTCATTACTTTATCACCAGTGCCAGTGCAAAAGAAAAGATGAAAAAGGGAGCTTCTCTGAATCTTCAATCAGATAAGAAGAATCCCCAGAATAGTAACTCTTGTGTTGGACCAACAGACTCAACACTTTCTCCTTCTATTCTATTATTTCTTCTTTCTAGTATTTCTGAATTCTACTTTCTAGTCTTTTTTTCTACTATAAAATATAAATAATCTGAAATATTTGTATTTTTCCCTCCTGAAATTAAGCAAGTGCTTTAATATTGATAGTGTTTATGTCACTCAAAGAGAAAAGGTGGACATAACCAGCCTAGCATTAAGCAAGTGCTTTAATATTGATAGTGTTTATCAAATCAATTATTTGTCACTCAAAGAGAAAAGGTGGACATGACCAGCCTAGATGCCCAACTGGACAAAATTTGTTTCTTGAAGTGGCTATGGCTGTTAAATATGCATTACAGCAAATCAGCATCTTTCCAGGGGTTGAGCTAAGCAGCCTGTGTGACTGCCATGTACTGTGACTGAGAAGCACCGGGCTGAGGCTGTGGCAGGTTTCTCGTCACTGGGTGTGTGTCACTGGAGTGTGCCCTTTCCTTTGTGTGTGTCTCTCTGGCTTTGATGAATGCCAGGGCAGGGGAACATGAGCTCTTACCTTTTGTCATGCTTGAGTGGATGCCAGTAAATTTGCCTATTGATGCTGATACAGTTTTTCTTCAAAGTCAATTGAGAGGAAAGTGTAGTCCAAATGAGGTCAGCAACTACTCCCTGTGTGTGATAAAATAAAATACACAGAGAAAGGAATAGGCCAAAGGGCTCAATTGATGTAAATAAGTGACAAGCCCAGGCTAGAATTCTGCTTAGAAACTGGGACTTTTCAGGCATGTTGTAATGAGCTCAGCTTCACATCAAAACAAGAGCTCTCACAGATTCCATTCTTCATCTGCCTTAACCTGCTGAACTGTGTTGTGCTCTGCTGAAGTGGAGACAGAATGTGTCTCCAGCATGTATCCTCAGTCTTAAATTATCCTATTACATTGTCTTGCAAAAGCACTGGGACTTACTATTTTTCTCAAAAAAAAAAGTAAATTGGTGATCACAGAGTAGGGTCTGAAGTGGTTACTCGACCTCTAAAAGGATTTTTTGAAAATGGGTAATGCTGTGGTTTTAGTTGCCTTTTATCAAGCACACCGACTTTGGGTTTAAGCTTGATGGCACAAGCATGAGGTATATAGTCACCTTGCTGTGATTGACTGGATGCTAGTACCTGCATTAGTGATGCAATTGCTTATACTTCCATTCCTCTAGTCAACAGAGGAATATAGGCCCCTTTATGATTAGGTAACTGAGATGCAAAAGACATTTTGGAGTTGGTTTTAGGGCTAAATTAGTCACCTTAGCTTAATGATTAAGCTTTAGTGAGCTAAATTGGTATTTAGCTCTCTGTTTCATGTGAAAAGAAAGATCACTGCAAATGATTTTAACTCTAAAAGGAGTCTTTAAAAGAATTACTGAAGTTGCAGGATAAAGCTGTAAAGGTGGTGGCTACACTAGGCATGGTTTGCTAATACCTTTACTAAAATGTTCTCAGTCTCTGTTAATCCTATGAGTTTACTCAGAGAATTGAGAAACGCTATAATTTTCTCTTTAAAAACAGATCAGTACAACCCAGGAGCAGGAGGCTGCAGCTATTTGTAATAATGTTCATGACAGTAGCCAGAGGTTTATACAGTCATGCAGGCTGTATTTACAAATAGAATTTAAACCAACCAGAGAGCTACAATTTTAGGATTATGGAGGGATTCAACAGGTAAACAAAATGCACTTTCTTAGTAGCTTCAGGAAGCCTGATGACAACAGAGTTTCTTGTTTAGGAGGGTGATTTGGGAAGAACTGCATGTATAAATCAGTAGTCCTGAGTAGTTACTGAGTGGTCCTGAGTAACCAGTGGCCTCATTAGTGCAAGGGTGTTTTGCTTTGCAGAAGAGCAAAGAAGAGGTATTTTCATGAAGAATTTGAAGGAAGGTGGGGATGCTGTTTAAAGGCTTTGATTGCACTTTGCTTCCCTGCATAAGGGTCAGCCAGGGAGAAAGGGCTCCAGAGACCAATGGCAGGGTGCGTCCTTAGGCAGAATGAAAATGTGGCTTACACTGGGGTCAGCTAGTAGTCGTAGAGTAGATGAAAAGGAATGAGATGAGATGGATGGGCACGGGGCAGTGACTCACTGAGAGTCAGGTGAGCACTGGCAGGGTAAGTCCAAAAAGCTCTTGTACAAGCCCTCCTTATGGTATTCTGGTGCAACAATGATGGACAGGACTGATCCTGCCAAATGTGGATATGCAGGATAGGAAAATGTACTTACATGGCCTTTCCAGAGGGCATTTTGTGTCCATCCTCATGTGGATGTAAGAGGTGATAGAGATAAATTGACACGTCTCTGTCCATCCTCACAGATTGACTTAGTAAATACCAAATGTACAGATGTAGTTGGAAGTACTGTGCTCAAAATACGGAGTACAATCAGTGACTTTTGAAAGATTTTAAGGGAAACAGGTGTGACCCTACTGCACATTTTTTTTAGAGATTGGGTGTAAGGGTAAAAATAGAAATTTTAAGATAAAGGAAAAGGTGAGAGTGTCACATATCCATTGAATAAGAGAGTTTATCTATTGTCCTTCAAATCAGATAGAGGGAAGAGAAACAGGTATCTATAATAGAGGAAATTTCTAAAATTGTACAGTTGCCTATGGTTTCTGAAGAAAATAAAAGAAAACAATTGCAGTGACAGCTGTAATGATGTCTCTGGTGAAAGATGTGTAACAGAGTCTTCTGATTTAAGAGCTAACCCGATTTGCCCAGCATGGGTTTGAAATAAAAAGGGATCCTTCAGTTTTTTATAATCCTAGATAACTGAAGATAGCTGCTGTTCAGTTCTTTATCTTCTCTCTCCTACTAGGACAGTAGAGACTGACCTTAAACCTTCAGTATTTTTGCTTGTGAGCACCAAATTGCTGCAGCATGTGTAGACCTGCTGAGAAACACTAATAGAAACCTTGAGGGAACCTTTCACTTCTCAGAGATTGAGGATTCATTTTTAATGCCCAGCTCAAACATTCCTTTTGTCCATATTCCTACACTTAGTAGCAGGCATGAGATCTTTACTTTTTAACTGAAAATTTTATTATTAGAACACCCAAGCTGATTTTTTTTTAATCAATAAAGTGTTATAACTTCAGAAAATTAACTTTATTTGGCATTTTTTGCTATGCATGGGGGAAAACCCAAGTGCTGTCACTTCAGGTAGTTAACTCAGGAACTGACTTCAGGCAGTTGCTTCAGCATTTTTACCGTTTTCCCATACTGGTAGTCCTCCCAAGAAGCCCACAAATATGTGGTTTAAATGACTGGGGTTTTTTTGTTTTGTTTTGGGTGGTTTTTTTTTTTTTTTCAGAAATTAATGGAGTAAGAATACTGTCTTTGCTCTTCTTGTGTGGATTTTTTTCTTGGGTTTGATTTGTTAATTTGAGGGATCTTTTCCTTTTCCTTTTCCTTTTCCTTTTCCTTTTCCTTTTCCTTTTCCTTTTCCTTTTCCTTCCTCCAGATCAACCTTCATACATCTTAAATTCTTTGCCAATTGTTCTCTGTTCAGGAGAGGCTGTAAACCTCCAGCAAACTGAATTAATACAATTTTCTTTTAGTAAACTATAGAATCCTAGGATGGTTTGGGTTGGAAGGGTCCTTAAATGTCATCCAGTTCCAGTCCTCCTACCCCATCCAGCCTGACCTTGAACACTTTCAGGGGTGAGGTATCCACAACTTTGCTGTGAAACCTGCTCCAGTGTCTCACCACCTCACAGTAAAGAATTTTTTTCCTAATACCTCATCTACACCTGCCCTCTTTCAGTTTTAAGCCATTCCCCTGTGTGCTGTCACTACATGCTTTTTCAAAAAAAGCCTGTCCAGCTCTCTTGCAGAGGCCCCCTTTAGGTAGTGGAAGACTTAAAGTCTCCCTGAAGCCTTCTTTTCCCCAGGCTGAGCATCCCCAAGTCTCTCAGCCTGTCTGCATAGGAGAGGTGCTCCAGCCCTCTGATCATCTTCGTGGCCTTCCTCTGGACGTGCTTCTACAGGTCCATGTCCTTCTTATCTAGGGGGCCTTAGAGCTGGACGCCGCACTCCAGGTGGAGTCTCACAAGAGCGGAGGAAAGAACAGAATCCCCTCCCTTGACCTGGTGGCCACTTTCTTTGTTGTTGGCTTTCTGGGTTGTAAGCAGACAAGTCATGTCCAGTTTTTCATCCACCAACACCCCAAGTCCTTCTCCTCAGGGCTCCTCTCAGTGCATTTGCCACCCAGTCTGCATTTGTGCTTGGGATTGCCCTGGCCCATGTGAAGGACTTTGGCCTCACTGAACTTCATGAGTTTCACAGAGACATCTCCCAAGCCTGTCAAGGTCCCTCTCTTGCCTCCAGCATGTTGACCTCACCACACAGCTTGGTATCACTGGCAAACTTGCGCTCAAGTCCAACTGTCCAGGTCACCAAAAAAGGTGTTAAACTGTACCCAAACAGTACTGTTAAAAAATCCCAAACAGACCCCTGAGAAACACCAGTCTTCATGGTCTCCACCTGGACACTGAGCCATCGACTGCAACTCTCTTAGTGCAACCATCCAGCCAATTCCTTATTTGCCAAGGGGCCCATCTGTGAAGTCCATGTGTCTCCAATTCAGACAAGGATGTTATGTGGGACAGTGTCAGATGCTTTACACAAGACCAATCAAAGAGCTCCTCCTGCTGGTGGGGAAAAACCCGCATACAACAAACCCAGCAAAGAATTTGTTGTGTGTCTAGGTTGTGTGTTAAGTACAGTCTGATTTCTTAGATGGTTCTGGTTAGGAAACACACTATATTTAACTTTTCTATGAGCAGGAGGGTGTGCGTGTGCACTAATGCTGTTGTTCTGTGGTATTTGCTGATACTGTTCCTCTATCACACACAAGTAATGTAAGGTAACATTTCTTGACACCTGTTGGCCTTTGATGGCTGTCAGATAATAACATGTAGTCTTATAGGGGTTAAAGACATAAATATTGTAATTTTGTTGTCAATAAAATGCCTTTTATGTAAATCATTAAATAATGCAGTGAAAGCAAACTTGCTCAAAGTACTGGAAAATGGAAAATTCATTTGTTGTAGCAGCCTTAGGAAGCAAGCTCTGAGGGGCTTCTGCTTTTTGAAATAATTCCCTTTCAATACTGAAGTTGTTAGGACTGATGTACTATAGAGTTTGATGTTCTCAAGGATAATTCAATATATTTTGATAATGGGACAGACAGTGAAGACAAATACTGCAAAAAATCTAATTTTCTTCTTTGTTGACTGAAAACTTCAGCCAAGCTGATTTTCACTTAACTGAGCTCCTTCCATTGTTTGTACTAACTGAGGTGCCAACTTAATAATAAGACATTCTGTGTCCTGAGACCAATGTTACCCATCATGGGGGGCTGTATTAAACTGGGAGGAAATCCAGGCAGGCTAAACCCTCTTCTTAGGTGTCTGGATGGAAGAGCCTAGAGAGAATCGCTTATGAGAGAGTAAAGGGGCTTCTTCTGGGGAAGAGACCATTGGGATGGTACCTGTGGGAGTAGTCATCCTTTGAGAGTGCTGTTTTCTCAAATCACACCCACCTCCTTCCTCCTGGGAAGGAAGGACTCAGTGCAGTGTAGCTGAAGAGCACAAGGCAGTCTGCCCAATGTAGCTTTTTATATCCACTCTGAGTTGTCAGTTCTGTGGAGGACTGTTTGTCCTCTTCTGCATTGTTCTGTTGCAAGGCGGTGCTCAAGGGTTTTTATGAAATATAATTATAAAAAACCAACAATTTTGAAGGATCAGACACACTTGCTTAGTCACTTTTAGATTTATCAGCTCCAAAAATCAGTTAGCAAATCCAGCCCACTTGTATATAAGATGTTCTTTGAGATAATTTTTGTACAGGTTGAACTTGTAGTACTCCTACATAACTTCAAAATACTTAGTTCCTGCAAAAGCACTTTGTAATCAAATATAGTGAGTAGGCCTGATTTGCTTCTTAAAACTTCCAAGCCACATGCATTTAATTTTTCAGCATGAATGCACAAGGCGTGTTAAGAATTCCTGATGTTTCTAGGTATGAAAACTATTTTCTTGTATTCAGGACTGCTAAATGGAACTTTTAATGGCAAAATATTGGCTCAGAGAAGGAAGAGCTCACTGTGCTTTCCTCTGGTGGCTCTTCCCAGCTGCTTGTGAATGTTTGCAGCTGTAGCCATGTTGTGCTGTGTATTCGGCAGTGGCCTGGGTCTAGATGCTCAAAATAGGCATCTCCCTTTATGTTTGACCTTGATTTTCCTGTGCTTTGTTTTCTCATCTGTAAGTTTGGATAATACCAGCTGTTCATCTTTCAGGGATATTGTGAGGATAAATTATTAGTGAACCACTTAAGTACTTAAGGGATGAATAATGTTGTACCGTCTGCAAGGAAATTAAACATTCTGTCTTTCTAGCAGGATCTGAATATTGTTTGCTAATCGAGGTACAGGGTCATGCACAAAATGCTGACTGGAGCGCCGTGCATCCAAATGAGGCACAGCTCCTGTCCTAGATTAGAAAAAGTATGAATCAAGACTTCTGTGCTGGGAGCGTAAGTGTACATAAGCACATGAGAAAGAACAACAGTAGCACAGTCCACCAGAATTCTGATATATGCAACTTTCTTGCTGCTGAGGTACAGTTTCATACTGGTGTAAGGACCTGCTATGTTTTGTGATACTGTCTGTTGTGTTACACAGGCACACACACACTCATCCTCCTATAGCCAGCTTTGTTAATGCTGCAGGTTGTGACCAGAACATACAATGCAGTCATATCTGGGATTCTGGTAAATGTGAAGAAAAAAAAAACAAAAACCACCAAACAAAAAATTAGAATGTTGACTTAGGGACTTAGGGTTATTTTTTTGGATTTTTTTTGCACCTGCCTTTTAACATGGCATAAAAAATTTCTAGAAGGTTCACCACTCAATTAAACTTTTCTATTAAATGCTGGACGCAGAAGCCATATATTTAACAAGTTTTCCACTCTGTTGCTTTACTGTATAAATAATATGTCTTCTGGAAATTTCTAATGCACGTCAGATATTCATGATGAAAAAGCACATTTGTACTGCCAGTTCAGAGATAATTACTTGCCATTAGGTTCATAAGAACATAAATTTTATTCATTTCTATCATCTAACTTGTCAACTTCTTACATTTGGTCTACACTCTGCCCCTCACTGACAAGCAGCAAATAATTTAGTCTTCCACCAAAGTGGTAATGACTGGCAAATGAAAATTTCATTGAAAGAGACAGCACATCAGTTGCACTAAAAGAACTTTTTTATTTTTAATTTTTTTTCAATGATAATTCAAGTGCTGTCACTGAAGGGAAATTATTAACATGACTTCTATTAAGCTGCTCTTATTTAGATGCTTGCTTGTTATTTAAGAGGTAAGCTATTCATGCTGGTGATTCCATCTGAAGTGCATTTTAACACACAGTCACTTTGGTTGTAAGTGTTTAAAAAAAAAACAAAACAGACTTTACCACTATAACAAAGTTTCTTCTCTCAATTAGTTGGTTATTATTTGGAAAATACTTTTCTGGTTTTTGGTACCTGCCCACCTCTGGCTATCCAAAGAAATTGACCATTTGTTCCTAGAGTAATTTAAAGAACTTTTCTCCTCTCAGGTATTAGGTTCTTTATTTGGACCTCTTTCTTATCCCAGTGCTTGGCTGTGTAAAGGCCTTAGAGAATCATTACTAAGCTAGGAGAAAATGTGCATTGACAAATTTAACATTGCTAATAATGATTTGGGATAGTTATAGTACTAGAAAAATGCACTTCAAATATTGAAAATAGTAATCAGAACAATGATTAATATATGTAATTTGAAACCAGAAAAAGCAAAGTAATTCTTGGCCATGTCTGTCATGTGTGTATATTAATCTGCCAGTGGGGACAATCAGATGGTGTTCTAGAGAAAAAAGAGCTAGGACTAGAGAAGCAATTTTCCAGTGAATTAGTCTCTGGCAAAGGTTGCTTAACAGGGGAGCCTTGCCTTTCCATCAAAGAGAAAAAAAAAAGGTAAAAAAACAAAGTAGCATCACCTTTTCTTCCACTGGGTGATATTCTTAATGGAAGAATACAATCCAGTTAGTCCCACAATGCCTTCCAACATTAGAGAGCTGACAAGATTTAGAAAACAAAGAATGTCCTCTCAGTGTTATGTTAGATATTGGTATTGTGGACTTGCTCTTACAAATAGCAGGGAGATACACACATCCTCACATTGAGATGAAATGGTTTGTGAAATGATCATGCTATTCTTGCTATGCATTGAGTACTTGAGAATATCTTAGTAAACATACAGTTGGAGGCTATTAATGTGCATTATTGACTTCAGTTAAAGTTTGCTCTGTAACTAGTAAATGGGAAAGTGTGGGGTGGCATGCATAATGCAAAATTAATGTAAATGCTTGGTGGACCAAAATGATACCAATTCCCTAAAGTATTTTATTTTACAGGGCAGTGTAGCTGCAAGGGTTTTGTTAATACAGTGTTAACACAGAAATAAAACCATAGAGGTGGGCAAAATAAATATCCCACATCCTGGGGTTAGACAATTCTGTACTCCACCAACTCCTTCACATTTCAACACATTGCTTGGGTAGATACTCTTGATAGTATTTTCAATATTTATTTTTTTTTTGGTGACAGGTTAACACAGAAAGTACAATGCAAGCCTGAACAAATATCTTTCTGTTTGTTTGGTCTGTTTGTTTGTTTGTGAATTGCTTTGGAAATCTTAATGTTTCAGAGAAATCCAGATCAATGAACAATGGACTGTGAGAAACAGAAATCTCTTTTAGGTGATTTGTACAGAATGCGCACAAATTTAGCCAAAATACAATTTAATGTGTTTGCTTAAAATTTTGTTGCTAACACTCAGCTTTCATATGAGGATGATTCATTTGGTTATTTTCAAATTCCCTTTTCTAGGTGTAAGACTGAAAATCTTCCATTAAAGAAGAAAATTAGGAGAAGGATTTCAAAAGAATGAAAACAGTTTTTAAAAAAGGGAAGAAAAGGAAAAAATATGGGCTCGCAGCTCAGTTTGTGTACTTCTGTTTTACCACAGTCCTAGTTTCTCCTGGTGCATGAGCAAGAAATGGTCTGAGAAATAACAGAGGAAAGATACCACAAAGTACATCAAGTCATCCAAACCCACACAACCCCACATTCAGACGTGGCTCTCCTCAGCCCAGGAGTCTTGGCTCTGGGGGGCCGTGTCCAGGGTTCCAGCAGTGGTTTCATAGAATGGTTTGGGTGGGAAGGAACCTTACAGGTCATCTAGTTCCCAACATCCTACTGCAGACAGGGACACCTTCCCACCATGTCAGGCCAGACTGCTCAAAGCCCCACCCAACTTGTCACTTTCCTTCTCTGCACCAAGCGTGTGTCACGCCATTTGAACCATCTGCCACACGAGTCTCAGAGAAAGCAAGAGGAGCACAAGGAGGACATGTACCAGAGCATCTTACTAGCAAATTATTTAAATAAGAAACACCAGACTTAGCGCTGAAATGCTGCATAATCTTGACAGCCTGGCTTTTAAGCAGGCAGGCAGTAAAGCAAAGTTCTTGCCAAAACATCAGGATATTGGGACATCAAAACATGTTCATGTACTGCAACTTCTGAAAACAAAATGATGAAATGGAAGAGTGATTCAAATGCATTTTATGAGAAGGCTTATCTACAGTATGTTTTACTCTGAGGAAGTGAGTCTCAACATGTGTTTCCAAAGAGAGGCTTGAGGTTTTTTTAAATGTGCTGATTAAAAGTTTACCACCAAAGATTTTTTTCAGCTTGTCCATGACTAATTACCTCAATTTTGAGAACTTCTCAAGCTGTGTCTTCGGGTCTGTTCCTTGTGGTTTTTTTGGATTTTAGTTTTACTTTTCATAAACAGACTTATCAGGGAGGCGCTAAAGTGTGGGGTGAACCTGTTTGCTGGGAAAATGCAGGACTTGATTTCCCATGTGGTCTTCTTAGCTGGCAATTGCAAGCCATATTACTCTGTGGCATTTTTAATTATTATTATTATTTTATTTTATTATTTTTAAGACTCTTTAACTGCTTCTGCTCACCACTTTGCAAAATTTGCAGTTTATTATACTGCCACTGCTTGTCTGGAAAGGAACAAAGAAAGGACACAAGGAGCAGGTCCATTGTATTTGAAGAAGAGTGTGGGTATTAAGGGAGGCTTCTAAAAACCTGTGGTGTTCCACCCCTGCACCATCTTTTTCTTGGTGTATAATAAGAAGGATCATCCCAATAAGTTTCAAGTCTGAGAAAAAAAAATTAATATGAGGGAAATAATTAGGGACTGTAAGGAGTCTGATTTCTAGGAGTGATAGCACACAAGGCATCTGCCTTCCCACCCAATAATCCAGCTGGGATCAATGCAAACCTGCTTGTTGTCATGAGATGGTGTGTCTGTCACCCTCAAGCACAAATTACCTCTGTTTGGTCAGTAATGATTATGCATTTTTGTTTTGCAATAGCCACACGATTTGGATCTTAATGAAAACTAGAAGCGATTATGCATCAGGGTATGTGTGTGGGTAGAAATAAGGGCTGAGATTCTCAATTCGCCCCTAGAAAAGGCCATTTGAGGAAATTTCCCCATGTGGTGAGTTTTGTGACAAAAAATAGGAGAGTTTCCTGTGATGTTTCCACAAGGTCTGCACGTTTAGATATAAGCAGCAATTTTCCTTCTTGTTTCCTTGTGCCTGGTTCCTGCTTTCCCACTTCTAAAAGTGAAGAATAGGAATCTGAGTGCAAATTCCCTCCAAGCCCAACAGATAGGCTGCTGCATGATGGGACTGCTTGCTTGGTTGGTTTTGTGTATTTGCTTTGCTTTGTTGGGAGTCTCCTGTGTAGAAAGCTATTTGTGCTTTAAGGAACAGAAAATGACAAGTGCTGGTGAGCCTGATGGGCTCTCAGAGCCCTGAAATGGAGGAAGGTGGCATGCTTGTGCCAAGAACCGACATGCTGACCTCAGTGTGTCATTTAAGTGGTTTGAGTACTCCTTAGCTTGTATCTCTGAAAAAATATTAAGGTGTTCAATAGAGATTTCTGGGAATGATGCTGCAGAGATGAAAAGGATAGGACAGTACTTGTCATTAGCATGCCCAAAGCGGACTTGCTGAAAGGATCTTGCAACAGAGGCTTCCCGAATCATTAGTTACAAATAAATGGTATTTGATCATGCTGAAATTTTGTAGAAGCTAATGAAAACAAATTAACTACTTTACAGTTATCAAAATATATAACTTAATTTATCCTGCTAATGAGAAAAATAAATGCCTATTTGGAACAACATGAAAAATAATCATAATAATTTTCTTACGTAATTGAAAAAAATTATCAGATTACTTCTGTGACTTTCCTGTGTTTTCATTCTTTTATAGGATTTAATCCATATAGCACACAATCAATAAAGGGACAGTTGTAATATGAATTGTCTATTTCTTAAAACACAGAAATCCAGCTGCTTTCCTTTAAAGTCCTTTTTTATTGTTCTAGTGATTGCATATTCTTGACCATTGCATCTGGTATTCCAAGAGGTTGCATTCTTCTTTTGAAAATGCCTACATTTTTGTTCAATCTATAGCATGATGTGTGCTGACCTCTATCTGTAACCATACCTATATCTGTAACCATGGTATCTAAAGCCAAAAAGTGCATGAAGGAATGATTATCAGTGGAGATATGACTTTGGGTTGGGGTTTATTTTAAGAGATGGGATGTGATTGGACAATTCAGTGTGTAAAAATGAAATGTGTCAAGATATGCTTCTCTTTGGCCACTACAGGCTCATGTTAAATCAGATTGATGACCAGCCTTCTGTGTTGGACTGGTTCTGTGAGCAGTGCCATGAATTATTGCACTTGCAGAGCAACTCTTTTAAAATAATATTTAAAAACTTTGAAAGAAACCTTATGGTTTTCTAATAGACTGCAAATAGCTTTTTGTGAAGATTTTAATGGCCCGATGTCATGTGAAAAGGGGAAGTTTACCCTTAGTGTTTGATGTGTCTGTCAGTGCTCCAGGAAAGCTGGGACTGCTGGTTTACCCCCAGCCATCTTTCCTCATGCTCGACTGAGCTAAATGGCTCTAGCTATTTTATTTCCAGCACAATTATAAACATCCATGTAAGTTTTATATTAAAACTTTAGATTGGATGACTGTAGTTAAGAGGGAAAAAAACAAACCAAAACAAACCCATACCCACTCCCCTTAAAAAGTAATGCTGAATGCTGAACAGGACATAAAGGGACATGTGTTTGGGTTTTACATTAGAAGAGCATTTTTAACCTGGGATGTCAATTTGTCTTGATGATGTGAATCTTTTGTATCTAAAGGTACATTAAAATTAATTTTAAAGTAATTTTTCCTAGAGTGCTCTTGGAATATGTCATAAATAATTATGGTAATATCTGTCCAGTATGGCAGGATGGAACCAGGTCTACACTAACCTCATTTCACCTTTTTTTCATCATTGTAACTTACAACTGCAGAGGATTTCCAGAAGGTGTGTAGGACTTACCTGTTTTACTGAAGTTCTCCTGAATCTTTATTAACAGAAGAAAGTTCATATAAAAGGTATTTTGAAAATTTTTGCTTCTTTTATATTTTCCTGACTTAAAAAAAAGTTTTGTTTTCTTGCTTTTCCCTGCAGTTTCCTCATTTCCCATCTACCTCCCTGAATGAGGGGCATAACTTTACTTTTTTGTCTGTGTGCAAAGGCTTTACTTCCTAATGGACCTCCAAGCTGGAATTAGTGGTTCATTAGGCTTAGTGTAGACATTGAATAAGCCCTTTCTGAATGTGGAAAAATTAAGCATTATTTCTGCAGTGAGCATTGCATTCTCCTTCCTGCACAGGCTGTGCTTCATTATGGAGATACACCAGGACACTTACTGAGGGAACATACAGGATATTTCACCTGAACTGAGAACTTTAAGTAGGACATGCCATTGATTTCTGCTAAGGAAACTCAGGATACCACCAACTTTTCATAGTTTCTAAAGTGATTCCTGATCTGAGCCTGTGCAGGGGCAGCAGTGCTGACATCCTCCTCCCATGTCATCTTTAATCTCTCTTGGCAAAAAGAAAATAAAGGAAATTCCTGCCACCTATGAGTATGTAGAAATCATCTGTTAAATGATTAATTTCTGGTTTCTGATGAGAGATTTACACAAATCTTGTTTTTAATCAAATACAGAAAATTGATTTTTTTTATGCAATGGCAGTATACTACCTGGGGTCTTTTAAGCAGAACACTCTTTTTCCCCTTGCTTCTTTCTCCTAGTACATTTTTCTGTGGGCCTTCATTTCATATTGGAGTCTTTTTCCCATATATTTTTGAGCTTTGATTTTCAGGGAAAGACAATATATTTTATTATATATATTATATTATAATATTATATAATATATAGTATATTTCACCTGAGAGATGAATATCATCCTTTTCCAACCTCTTCTCAAATAATCAGCTACTTCTCATCTGTGTGGCTTTTATTCTTCATCAGCAGACAGCAGTCTAATGCTGGACTGCTTTGTCCTCTGCAAATATTTTGGGATCCTTTGCTACTCCAGGATTTTCTGAAACTTATTGTGAAATTCTGGCAATTGTGATCCCTGGCAAAACAGAATTTGCAGCTCTTCAGTAATTTCTTTGAATTGAAACAATGAGGAAGAGAGATATTTGTAGTTATCTCAGCATTTGCAACTGTTTAATTTGGAAATCAGGCAATAGATAACTTTGGTTAAGAATCTGCATTTTATGTGACTTTATTTATTTATGTGACTTTATTAAAGGAAAAACATATTGATGGGTTTGTTTTTAAAGATTAGTTATAAGAGCTGGAAATTATGCTGCTCGAGACTTGTGGGTGCAAAAGTTTTGAAATTGTATTGTAACAGAACAGTGGCAATTTTATATTCATTTTGTCTGGTGGCAAATAACTATGTCTCTTCATCCTGTTTTAATTGAGGCTGCCATTTTGTAGTACAGCTGCTTAAGCTATATGAAAAAAACCAACATGAAAAAGAAAGAAGCTCAGTGAATCAGTGTACAGTGATGACTTTATTTATAGCCTAGTTCATTTATGATTGTAAGTAAACCTTTCACACACAGCAAAGTGTGAAATATCCAAATTAATCACGGACCTAAGTGCCTGGGGAAAGAAGATTTTAGGAGGATCGAAGGTTTGAAATGAGAAACAGAAAAGAATGGGGAACAGGGCCTTTATGGATTACTGGGCTCAAGGGTCACTTAGCCCTCACAAACAAGGCTCAAAGGCAGAGCTGCTATTGATTTCTTTCCTTAACTGAAATCACATTTTCACTGAAAAAAAATTAAAGCATAGACACACTAAACGGATTAAAAACTTCTAGATCCCACTTTTATGTGGCCTCTGAATTTGTCTGGCTAATTGTAAAATGCTGGTGCTGTAGTCTTTGCACCACGAGATGGTTGTGTGACACATGGACAGCGTGGTGTGCCAGTTTGTGGGTCCTGTGCCACTGTGTGGATCCTGCAGGTTCAGCAGAGCTCTAAGCAGCAGGTGTCAGACTCCTTGGCCTGTGGGATACTCTTCAGGTTTTACATTGGACTGACCAATGGCACAGTCAGGCTCTGTAAAAATTGTGTGGGTTTTGGATAGAGGGAGACACCATGATGGCATGCTTGCTTCCTGCAAAGCAGCTGAACCATGAAGACCATCCTTCAGGACCTGCTGTAAGCTCTGTTGCTCCCAGTGAAATTGTGAAGAGCATGATGTCTGACAGGCATCACAATGGTTAGTATGTCCCAGAAAATCCACATGGCCATAGAATAATCTACTTAAGGGAATCAGAATTTTTATATACTACTGATAAAAGCCTCAGTACTATATTAGGACATATTACATCCCACTTAAGGACCTTTTCTTTTATCTCAGGGAAGAAAAGCTAAGGTAAGACTAACATCATTAGTGTGCTTTCATGTACAGTGAGAGTCTGAACACCATGGAGAATGCCTATGGCACTGGATAACCCACTGTTTTCCTCACAGCAGGCACTTTGCAGCTGAAAGTGAACGAGCCTGGGCTGAAGTATTTGACTTACAAAGTGATGCACTTTGCACCAAAACGTTCTGCATTCTTCTGTCCAACTCAGTTTACCAGAGAATGTTTATGTTACTGTCTGTTGGGGATTTAATTTTCTAGGTGAGTGAATGCTGAGGTGCACTGGAAACTGGCTGAACGACAAACTCAAAAGGTTATTGTGATCAGCTGCACAAAGTCCAACCAGAGACCAGTAACCAATGGTGTGCTCCAAGGCTGGACAATAGGACCACTGCTGCTTACCATCTTCATTAGTGACCTGGCTGATGGGACAGGATACACCCTTAGCAAGTTCACAGACAATATAAAATGAAAGCAGTGGTTGATATGCCAAAGGGCTGACCCTCTTACAAAGTTTTCTGTATTCAGATTCCTTATGGAGTACAGATGTTGAAGGGCATTCTGTGCCTTTGATGCCTTGTGAAGGCTGACCTGGAACAGAGACTGGACGGAGCTGAAGAATAAAGCAGGTATTTATTAGGAGGCCTCAGTGGATCCACCTTAGGCAGCACAAGAGCCCAGCCAGGGTTATAACCCAGGAGAACCCAAAATGGTCTTAAAAAAATGGATGACCAGTCACAGGGTCTCACACTTCTATAAGTTTTGGTCCATTAGCATATTTGAGTTAATTGTCCAATTGCAGCTTTAGCCCATGAAGTCCCATCCTTCTTGTTTTTCTCTCTTCAGTCCACTGTTGTTTATGCTTTTGGACCTGAGATCTGAATTGGTTGTCCTTGACCCCCAGCTAGAGAAGGAATTGTTTTGTCTACCTTCTCCATGAAGAGAGCTTACTATCCCCTTACATGAGGCCCAGACCCACACATCAAAGCAGCACAGAATCTGAAAAATACAAAAGCTAAAACCTGGGGCATCACCTTCACCAAGCAAGCTGGGAAGTTTTCCTAGTTACTCCTATTAGATTTGCATTGCTTTGCACTGGGAAGGAATGATGAGTTCTGTTCATGGCTCTCACTTCAGGGAAGTGGAGATTTTTAGAAATAGGCAGTCTTTTTTATTTTAGAGGTAGCTTTGGATAGGATGAGGAAATCTTGTCAATAGTTGTAATTCTAGAGATAGATGACAAAAATGAGCAGAACTCTGTCAGAGAAATACCTCTGCATGCAACATTTATTTGAGCTGTAGAATGTTTTCCCCTCGGGTGACAATGAATGGATGCTCTAACTTTTTAGAGGTTCGAGAAGGCATTGAGCAAATTAATGAAAGAAAAATCCACTCACATTGAAAGTTGCCCCCTTTGGACTAGAAAGTGCATGAATCAAAAGTTGCTGCATGCTAGGAGTTTATCCATGCTTGCACTCCAACCTTCCACAGTTGTGGGCTCCTGGCACTGAGCTCTGTGGAGCTTTGGATCTGCCCCCGCTCTCTCCTTGTGCTGCTCGTGAAGTGAGCTGGTCCCACTCACAACTGCACAAGGTGGCAGCAGGGGCTGATGCTGCTTGGTCTTGGGCTTTGATGAGGGCCCCAGACCTCAGCGTGAGGGGGAGCAGTCGTGAGCACACTGGAGATTTCTCCATGCAGATGCTCGGCACTCTTGGATTTAGCTGGAGTGGGAGTGAACTGTGTATACTGTGCCATGTGTAGGCATCCAGTCTTATTAGGTCTATAAGATGCAAAATTTTCAGACCATGATCAAATTGCTGAAAACACTTTAGTTCCCAATGTCTTCTAAAGTATGTCTGATTTTAATTGAGGCCATAAGCTTAAATATGGAAGGATAGTTTTGGGCACCACCGTTGAAAACATTGGTGGCTATCACTTTAGTTTTTCACAGAATAAACAGAAGAAAAATTGCAAACAGAAAACATGTTTTGTGTAAATACCAAAACAACTTAGTAGAGCCAGCACAACATAGGTAAAAATAACTTTCTGGTATTTTTCCAGATTTGCATTCGCATCTTGGATCAATCTGTACACATAGCAAACAGAGTAAAATTAGAAAATTAGAAGTGTAAAGCAAGATTTCAGGAGTTTAGTTGAGACAACAATGTACAGATACAATTCTTTCAAAACACAATGAACTCCTCTTGTACTGTCAGTGTGATATTTGACTATATGCAAACATAGACTGCTGCAATGACAATTTTATACCCTGTTGTACAACTCCAATCACCTCTGGTGTTTCAAAACAAGACAATTTGTCTTGCTGTAAATACAAAAAGAATTATACAAATGTATCTTTTTCCTTTATTATCCTGGAAACCTCATAGATCATATGAAATGTTTGGTGTGTGGCAGTCCAAGGAGAAAAACAGAAAAAGAGATGGCATTTAATTTGGCTTCTTGCTATGTTTACCTCTACCTGATGTGGGATTAAGTTGTCATTTATGCAGCTTTAACAACATTTTTATTCCTTTTTAAGTTTGTGAAATGTAGGTTGGATGAATTGCACTATATTTTCTGAGTTTTCTCAGAAGTCATTTAAAGGAGTGCAGTAACTATTTGGGAGAGGAAATGTGAGAAGAATATTAGACATCTTAGGAAACTATAACTCCCCTTGCTGAATGTGACACAGAGACTATCACAAAAAACCACGTTCAGAATAATTCTAACTTCTGAATGTAGAGGTTTTGTCTAGTTTTCCTATTGACAAACCAAAAGTTTTGGTCAAGCTGATGCAGTGTGCACACAGCGTTAGGCCAGTGTCTAACTCAGCAGCTCACAGAGCAAGTGACAATTCATAGTGAACATGCCTTAGCACAAAACCCCTTATATCCCATAACCAGCACAGGATTCTCTTGTGTTGTGGACAAGGTGTGTTAAAGCTTTACTCTCTTGCCAGAAGCTGGCTGTTGTCTGCATATGAACTGCAGTACTGGAATTTAAGTGAATTTCCAGCTGTATTTTATGTAGCATGAATAAATGAAGAACTGGAAAGTGTTATTTTGTGTTGTTTTATAGTGCTGAGAAAAAATACTGCCACTGGTTGCCTTTATCACTTGCAGTAAACAAAAGACAGAGTTGTCCAACATTAAGACACTGATTTCAATCAACAACAATTAAAGAAAAGAAAAAGTCATCAAATTAAAGAGGTGCAAATGAGCTCTGCCTTGCTTGCAAGTGTAGGTACATATATAACCTAGTAGCTATATGGTTAATTATGTCAATGATACTCTAGGTATTAAAAAATGCACCATTTATATCTTCGTGCTTCTTCAGCATTAAGATAATTATTTTATTTTGGGGTAATAAAAATCCTATTATTGTAAATGTTTATAAGCAGACCTGAAAAAATAGCTTAAGAGATCTTAAAAAACTTCAGGTTGCAGGGGTGACCTTGCATAGTTTTTTGCCTGCCATCCAAAAGGGCAGTTTCTGATTCTTACTGACAGATGGGAATAACTAAATAACCTCTTACAAATAGAAAGAATTGCTCTTGAAACCCTACTTTTGAAAACTTGGGAAGGTTTACAGTTTCAGAATATCAAAGTAAATAGGACATTCTTGTAATATTTTTCCTACAGCTGGATAAATCTGTGAAAACAACTTTGTAGTCTTGCCTTATTTTTTTAGTGCTGTCAAGTTTAAGTCTGTGAGCTACAGCAAAATGAAGAAACCAAAACCAAATCAGGAAAACACAAGAAAGGAAATGTACAGAAGTATTCTGAGCCCTACAAATTAGCAATAAACTAGATACAATTATATCTGTGCTTTTTAGTCATTTTGTAAATTTGCTAACGGTTTCCTATTACTCTTCTCTTATTTGTGATGTGGCATTTCTAATAAAGGAAATATTCTAATTTGAGGAAGTTCCACAGAAGCATTTGCTAGGTCTCATTTTTCTTTTGTTTAATGCCCAAGAAAAATTGCATAGCTGTAAGCAAAACCAATGTAATTGTGTTATTATATTTGTTATTTACTTATATTTATAATACCTCAAAGGCATAGTCATGATACAGTATCCCATTGCAAGATAGGCAAATGCAGAACAGAAATATTATCTCTGTCCTTAAGAATTAGTGACTTGAATTTGAGATGAGAGAATAAGGTATTTCAGGAGAAGAAGGAATAGAGCAGTACAGTATTGTTGCAGTTACTGATACCATGCAGTGCTCTAAATGGCGATGTGATAAACAGCATTTGCACAGAGTACCATTGGCCTGGCTTTGGGAGGCTGGAGGCAATGCAGAACCATGGGAAGAGATTTAAGGAGCAATTTTGCTTTAAGTTGGAAACGTGCAGGACTTAGGGATAACCTGATGAAAAGAAAGAGTTTTAAAAACATCAAAGTCTGATGTACAAGTTGCAGGACCAGGATCTGCACTGTGGTGGTGATCAGAAGAAACATGGAAGGAGGTATGGCAAGCTTCTGAGTCGTGTTGAACTTGCATGGGCAGCTAGAGGACAGATACAGATGTGAGCGGGGGGTCTGTTTTGTTGTTTTATTTTAACAAGCTACGTCTGTCTGACTTCATTGTGGAGGTTCCTGTTATGGGTGATGCAGAAAAGCAGAGACTTTGGGGGCACAACTCACTTGTCCTCTTTTAAAAGGTGACTTGGAGGAAGGTGAATTGTGCACTAAAGGGATGTTTTTCCCTGTTGATGTAAAGGCAAAAAAATTACCATCTGTGTCTAACAGGCTGCCTTGTAGACATTTACAGTGCAGATGTGTCAACAGTGGGGTGAGATGAATCCCAGCTGATAAGACAGGTGGGAAGCACAGGTTTTATAGGAGAGAGAGATGTGAGACATGGCAGAGCTATGTTGGCTCATTTCTCTCCATGGAAGGTAGGACTGAAAGAAAGAAAATGGCCAAAATAAGTTTTCATTTGGTATTTTTCAAAGAAATCAACAATATTAGATGTGGAGAGAGAAGCAAAGACACAAAATGCTTTGGAATTTTGAGGAACAAATCCTGAACATCGAAAAGGTCTCAGTGACTGTCAGTGTGAGATTTCTTGGAGTTAAAATGAATGTATTAAAAGGAAGTAGAGGGTGGCTGAGCTAAAGGAAGAGTAGATGAATCAGTGGTGGTGAATATCACTGGGGATACTTTTCAGTATTTACCAAAGATAAATGGTCTTTGTAGAGTAAAAGCAGGTTCAGGGGAAGGAAGTATTGGAATGATCCAGACCCAGGGACCAGCAACATGGGCTACATAAAGGAAAGGAAGGAGACAATTGAAAACAGCTTTGTCAGGAGAGCCATGAAAAGGTCTTGAATTCTGCTGAAACTTCATAATTCCCATGGCACTATGTATCCCATACAACCTGGATGCCAGAAGGTAACTAGAGAAGGATGAGCAGGAGGGCTGGTGATGCCTGGAAAGGGAGAGTGGAGCAACAGAGGCTTCTGAGAGAGTAGCAAAAAAAGGACAACAAAAAAACCCTCAAAAACCAAAACAAAGGAAAAAAAAAATCCCACAACAACAACCAAAAAAACCACCACTGAATTGTTTGAGCCAAAGCAAATGAAATCTTATGGTGATGGGAACAAGGAACTAAAACAGGTCAGACAAGTGAAAGCTGAAGTTCTCAGGGGAGTGTAGGGCTGCTATTATTGCTTCAGGTAGATAAACCACGTTGTTGCTAAATTTTTACTGTGATTTCTGCTCTGCAGTCATCAGTGATCACAGTCTAGATTGCAACAAGCTTCCAAGATTTATGTAACTAATAATAACTCTTATACAGCTTTTTTGGTTTGGAAGAACTTTAGGAACCACACAGATGAATCTCATTTTCTTTCTCTGTCAAGATGAAATTAAAAATACATTTTTCTGTAACTTGATCTATTTTGGTTACAATAACTGAGGCCAGCCAAGGATGTTCGCTTGTTCTGTTTCTCTCAGCTTTAGTAAGTGTTTATTGATCAAGGTATTCTGCAGATATATATATACAATGAGAGAAAAACCATACATTCTAAATTTACTATTTTTCCCCAGCATATAATGTTTTTCTTGCAACTTTTCCATGTCTGATTCCAGTATTTTTCTTCTATTATTGGTAGTAGGTTGTTGCCTGTGCAGAAACTCTACAGTAAAATAACATCTACCAACCTCTGAAATCAAGCCATTAACTTTTGGCAGCAGAAACCTGGAAGGGTAATCACATCCAGAATGAAAGCAAGGAAGATTGACAAATACTTACTTCATAATTAAAGTGAAGTGTTTAATAATACAGCATTAACTACTGGGATTAGAGATGAATCTTTAAAATATGTTAGGTGAACCTGTCTGATGACAAAAAGGCTGAAAGTTGGGCAGAGATGTTTTCCTTCTGGAAGCCTTCAGGGACACCTGCCTCTTCCCTACTTCCTTGAGGAGTGCTTTTCTAGGCACCTAAAATGAAGCCTGCAAGTTTGGCAGTACAGATCCTGAGAGGGTTTTTTGGCCTCTCAAGCTACTTGAAGGCTGAGAGTAACTTTCATTAAAACAAATTGCTGTCTGTATTGTATTAACCACTCTTACAGCTCTCTGCAAGCCTTTCATTTTCTGTAGGTGATATTAATCACAAGCTGCCTGTAATGTGCTGCTGCTTATGAACAAATACAATTGAACTATATTGAAATTCCTTTAGGAATTCTTAAATATTTCTAGTCCTACATGAGTATTAATTTTTTTTTTGTATTTTAGAAGCAGATATTCACTCTTCTGTTTGAACTTCTCTTTCTATCACGTGCTGTGTGAAATTGAGCTGCAATTCAAGTAATGCAGCATATGCAGTATGGAGCTGAGCTATTTAGTGAGTTGTCCCTCATGCTCCTCAGGTTTGGCTTGATTCTGTTGTGTGCCTATTGCTCATTCCTGTGTCAATAATGTAAATACTTTCATTTTTGGAAGAGTCTTCGTGGGGTTGCTGAGTGTAAAACGCAAGCATATAGAATGGTGCACCCCATCATGCTCTAACTGGAAGCAAATAGCTAAACTCGTGCTTTCTTAAGCCAACATTCCCTGTTTGGGAGAAAGCTTCTTAGAGCCTGAAGGATACTGAAGATCCTTTTCAGAGAATCTCAGTTGTACATTTACACCAGATGACATACAAGGATTTAAAACTTTAGACTGTTGCTCACAGAACCTTATGTCTCTTACCATAAACATGGATTTGTCCTACAGTGAAAAATAAGATATTTGGTAGTTTAGGTTTCACTTTCAAACGGCAAAACATAACTGGCACATAGCAGAAACATTTAGAATGATTGACTTAAAACATAAGGAGAAAATAAAATATTCCTGACACACGAATTTAGCAGTTTAAAATGATAGCTTGGCAACAGTGGTTTCCTTATGCAAAACTATGAGAAAGGTGAAGGAAAGCTAACTCCACCAAAATCTATCAATTCCTAGTCTCCTTATGGAAAGGGTGTGGAGATGGCTTTGATAACATATTTTATAGACACTGAAAATGGACAGACTGGCAGTTCTAGAATGGTTGGCTGCAATCCCTTGCAGTACATTGATGGTTTGCAGTCAGGAGGAGTGGTGATGAAGCCCAAAGCTGATGACCAGTTGCACTGCTTTCCCCAGACCTTTTCTGAGGATTAAATGTGGCTTCATTCCTCTCCTTCTCAGTGAGCACTGAATATGAAGATGATGTGGATGCTGCCATTGCCATCTGGCTATTGCATTGCTCCTTGAACAGCAGTTTGGGTGAAATCCCTGACTCAGATGTGAGCCTGATCAAAGTGAGGTAATGGGTGTGAATAAGAAATATTTTCAAGACTTAGCTAATACAGTGTTCTCACCCTTTGTTGCTAATTAGTGCTCTGCATATGCCTTCTATCACAAAGACTGAATAATAACTTGGTGTTATTTTTAAAAATGTGAGGGTGAGAAGGGAGACAGGTGAGCGAGAACAGTGCTAGGAACATATGGAGCTTAAAAGCATTTCTTAGGAAATAATACAGTCTGATTTTCCATATTTATGCAATGTAAATGATATTATGGTGAAGTAGCTGCTGCTGCTCTGCAGTTCTGCCATGCCATGCAGGAAGCAAAGTGCTTTCCAATCTGGAGGTTTCCTCTGGAAGCAGAATGGATCCACTAGAGGAAGCCAGGGGAAAGTGGGGTGGCAGGGATGAAGGCCATAACTGCCAGCTGAACACTTTGTCAGAAAATTGTATTCTGGCTCAACTAATTATAAGTTTTCTTTCCTTCTCTGTTCACCTTCAGGCAATATTCATTAGGGCTGTATGTTTATATTTACCAAGAAACTGCAAATTTGCTGAACAGTGTGATTTAAAGTCTCAGAAGCATTTGAATGCATCAAATAATTGTGGCTGGAAAAAATCCAAGGCTTAATTGGAAGTTTTCTATTTGTTAATCCCATAACTAATTTGGTGATTAGGGCATTCACCCTTGATGTGAGAGAACTTTATTCAGTTCCTCTCTCTATCTCAAGGGCACAAACAGAAATTTTCCCAATCTGAAATACACCTAAGCACTAGATTCTCATCCTCTGCCTTTCCTACTGGCATGCTTTCACTATGGATAAGAGACAAGGACTAGGACCCAGCCATCTAAATTATAGAGTATTTTTCTTCATGCTGTCTGTTTCATTTGCTGGTAAAGCTCACTATGCAAGAGGAAACAGCTCCAACAAAACATTAAAGACTATTTTAGGCTCTCATGTAATATTCTGATATAGGAGTGTTACCAAAAAAGGAGACTTTGGGAGAAATTCCTGCTCTGAACTAGTTAAAGAAGGAATTTCAGTCCAAATCTTTTTTCCCTTTAAACAAATTCATGTTGTTGACAATATTTTGAGGTGGGTTAGGTTCAGAGACATTCTCACCTACTTCCTAAAGGAGTGTAGGGGGCAGTTCAAATAACCTGACTCAGATAACTACTACTCAGTAATTCCCAGCTTGTTCTTTCACAATCCTGTTCAACTGTTAGAGTGGGATTAATTAATTTGGAGTGGGGAAGAATAAATGACTGAAAGATGGTAGGTGTTGAATACTTAAAGACTTCCCTGCTTTATTCATTGTGTGTTCTCTTTTCCCATTCCAGAAATGAAGTGCTTCACTGTCTATTCCTTCTATTAACCTTTTTTGTTGCCTCTTATGTCCCTTACAAACTGTAACTTGTCCTGTGTCATAACCTTTGCAGTGTTAGTCCTACATGCTGGTGCTGTTCCTGTGTCCTTGTCCATAAATAGGTGTCCTTATTTAAGCTTTCTGTATAGTGTTTTTTATTCTGAGGTTGCTGAAGGGTTCTAAAAGCAGTCATATTGTTTTATCACTGTGCTGTGTACCCTTCCTCTGCAATAGCATAGCTCTTTGCTTTTGTATTTAATAAAATTCTTTTAGTTCTCCAGAACACTTCCATTCTTTCTGCTCCTCTCCCAAGAGACCTTTTCAACCTATTCCCTGGGTAGGTTGAATTCCACTTTTCAAGGTGATTGCCCTTTACACTTAATCCTTTCCTTAAAATAGCATTTTCCTTAAAATAGCAAAATTCTTTTGCTTTCCTCTCCACCTTGCTGAGTTTACTTTCACTTGATTTTCCCCATAATTTCCCATTAATGTCTAGCACATCTAAATTATTTGCTTCTCTAATATCTTTATCTTTAGGAACAGTCTCCTGCTATACCTCCCAAACCTTGGATTGTACCCTAAGCATTTTCACTGATTCAACGTACAAATCAATGCCTTGCTTCTTCCAAAATGGTAGCTCCCCACTATTAATTTAGCCTTTTCAGACCTTCTCTGTCACCTTTATCTTCACCCAAGTCAAAACTCTGCCTTCCATCTCTTTTAGAAGCTGAAAATGAGAACATGCATTTTTTATATGAGATGCAGCATACACATTTTTTTTACTATGTTGTTATTTTAGTTTCTGAAACAGGGACTGCTGTGTGTTTGGGCATTTTATTTCATTTTTATGTTGACCGTTGAACTAATTCTTAATTTGGAATAGGTAAGGATTTTAGCCAAACAAATGCTTAATAATTAAATATTAAATTTCCTTACAGTTTTCAGAATAGCAGTTTATTAAGATTTAATTTTAGTTTGGAGTTCATGTGAGCTGTTAGTAATTACACTCAGTTTAAGAGCTATGAAATGTTAATTAAAAATCTGAAATGTAGAAGAAATTAGTAGAAACTGGCTAATTAAACAATATGATCATTTGTAATGGTTCCAGTTGCACAGTAATGTAATTTAGAAAAGAAATTGTTTGAGAAGTACTTAAATAATTATGGGAGATAATTATGTGTTGGTGTTTGCTTTGCAAAGTACGCACCACATACTGAACTATCTCTGAAATCACTGCACCTAAAACATGTATGAATAGAAAGAGCTTTTTGGGACTTAAAAATTATTTGGAGTGGCTATCCAATTATAAGTAAAACATTCCATCTTTGCTATGGACGAAATTGCCCTCTCCAAGTCCTGCCTTCGTCTTTGACTCATCTTACAAATTGTTCTTCCAAAAGACTGAGTGATGTCTTCCCCAAATCAAGACAGGCAGCAGAAAGATACTGTAGATAAGGATGGGTGTAACAAACTGCTCTCATGTTCCTCAAATGGTGCTGTACAGGGAAAATGAGGTGCCAGGAAATTTCAATTATGAACTATGCTGCCACAATAATTGTAGTTACACACACACAATGCCGGTTTGGGTTTTGCCTTTTTTTCTTTTATGTGTTTTTTATGTTTTTCTCACATATATTTGTTGCTCTGTAGTCTATTGTATTAGTAACTCATTTTCCCAGTACTTTTCCATGGCCTTTCCTTAAGCAGAAAGACAAAACAAATTTCAGAGCTCCAAGCCCCAGGAGGTACAAGGCCCCTGTCCTATTTTTCCATGGCCTTTCCTTAAGCAGAAAGACAAAACAAATTTCAGAGCTCCAAGCACCAGGAGGTACAAGGCCCCTGTCCTATCTTGGTTCTTGCTGGGAACCAAGGCCAAGAACAACTCTTCGAGAGATGTTTCATGGACAAAGTACAGCTAATACTGAAGGGGGCCTCCAGAGAAGGGGCTTGACCCTGGGGGAGAATTGCATCACCACTTGTCTTAGTAATTGGTGGTTTTTATCGATTATGTTAGTTTCCTAAAACCTTTAAAAATGTACTCACGCCTGAAGGGGTGGGCTTTTGTGGACATCTTTCCATAACTGCCTCTGAAGGCCTTAAAATAAAAATCCCCTTTTATATTACCTCCTTACTAAAATTATCTCAAGTTTCATTTCCAGGTTAGGAAAAAGGCAACACACATTATGGGGAAGGTGACAACACTGAAAATAGGTGAGGACTCTATCCTACAAACTCAATTACCAAAACAGTATCTAATATTATGAGTAAAACCATAGGCTAAGTACTTCATCTGCCTTTGCATCTTCTCCTGAGCTGTTGAGCTCTGAGCAGTCTTTTAGATCTGGCTTGTGTCACAGAAGAACCTGGCCCACTCTGGAAATCCCAGCCCTTTCACAGGTTTGATGACATGCTTCTGACTGCTTCTTGAAAATGTGGAAACCAAAATGTTTTTCCACTGTGTAGAAGTGAGGAGTGTTTTCTTCTGATACCAAGCCAATGGCAGGTGTACAAGTTGACACAGAAGACATCAGAACTGCTCTAGCATGAGTTAGCTTGAAGAGAGGTAAGGCAAATGCCACATTAATTCTGTTCTCCCCTAAAGAGTATAATCTCTGATGACTGATAGAAGTGTTTTGAAAAGTGCATTTCAGATAACAAAGTGCTGCAGAATACTGATGAGAAGGTATTTCTCCTTCTCCTTTTACTGTAAATTCTGTGAATGCTTTGATCTTACAATGTTATGAAACACACTTTGTTACGTTAGCAGATATATTCTTCTTAAACAAAAGTAAACTTGTCTGTAGTTTTGGATAAATTATTAATGAGAAATTCCAGTATTTCTCTCCATTTTGCTACTTATTTATGATGAGATTGGTCTATCAAATATGAGGAATCTAACCTTTCCAGTCCTTTAGCTTCAAGCATATCTTCTAAAGCTCGGAGATGGTTTTGAGAGAACAGGATTGCTGTTTGCTGGTGAGTCCTAAATAAAAATTAAAATAGCATTTTTAGAGAGCCATCAAAAGGCCTTCACCTATCACAGTGTTTGAAACTGTGCAGTCAAAAAGGATGGGATTGATGAATGCAGTGCTCAAATGCTTTTTATTAAATAGTACTTAATGGGAGAGACACAGGTATGGATTAAATGGTATTTACATCTGCTTCTAGCATTGGAAAATAGATGTCAAACACTTCACCCTACAAAGGTAAAATCTTTTAGGACTTTTGTACCCCCTTTTCTCTTTTTGCCAGAATCCTTCCTGTCCCGTGCATGGGTCTGACTGTCTGGCAGGACTTAGCCCATTATTATTTAAATCAAATCTCTGGGCTTTGAGTTACGTGAGATAAGCCAATGTATTTAAAATTCATGATGTTAATTTTCTCTGGACTCTGACTTGATAGCAGATGCCAAGTTCCTGCCCAGAACAAATTTTACAGCTCAATTCCTTTTTCCCTAGCTGTTGGAAAGTGGTGAGCAATGGGTCATAGTTGATTAAATTTATAGACATTCCTTCAGTACTGCATTTTTTTAAAATTTTGGACTTTATTGACAATTAAAGGCAGACGCACTCAAGACTCAAGATACAGAGCCATGTTTTTTTACATAAGGTATGTTTTATTTATTGAAAATTAAGTGAGAAAATGTAATGATCAGAAGCTCTGATTAGTTAAGGTTAGTTAAGACCATGCTAATGAGAGAAAACAGCATTTTTGCATTTTGCTTGCTTTCCCCTGGCTTAGGGAATATTTCTGTCCTGAAAGCTTTGCCTTCTGCACAATCATTTAATATTCAGTCAGGGTTAGGAAAAATGACAAGTTCTCATTCCAAACCTTCAATTTTAATTCAAACAAACCAGCAAAATGATGAGTTGTCCAACCACCCTCAGTCCTTTAGTCTCTTCTAGGAGACTTCCATATTCTAAGATGTTTTTTATAATGTAGTTACTTGTCTGGAGAACTGAACAGCAGCCCTCAAATACTATGTGAGTATGGTCACAGTACTTTCAGGCATAGGAAATAACAGCTAATTGAAATTGGGAACTTTCTGGATCATGCTGGTTTGCTTAGTTGGATGGGTGTAATTCAGGTTTGTTCAAATGACTATAATTATTCTATCTGAGTTAATGAAGCAGCTATTACACTTTATGAAGCAGAGATTTATCATTTTGTTGTCAGTGATACTTGGAAACTTAAGAAGAGATGTTCAATGAATTGAGGAAATCTTTGTATTAAAACATAGTATTTATGCATAAATACTGCTACATGGAGAAAAGGACAGGATGGCAAAGTCACAAACTTCACTACCAAAATAAAAAAAAAAATCATGTTAGATATTAGGACTATCTTATGGTGAGGGTAATGAAACACTGCAATGGATGAACTGCCATATTTCCATAGGCAGTGCTAAAGGTTGGTAAGCACATCTGTCAAGAAGGAATTTGTGCATACTCATGACTAGGTGACCTTTTGAGTTATTTATTGATTTTGCTTCCCACACTTTGTATATACAGCTAGTTCAGGGTTACATAGGCTGTTTGAAGCCATAGATTTCAGATAATTTCCGCTTTTGTAGAAATTCAGCTGAGGCCTGGATCGTGAGCTGTTTATGCTGCAGCTCTTGTGATTTGTAGATGGCCATGGATGAGATTAGACTCCAAAACCCTGTGTTAAGATTTCAATATCTAGAGTTTAAGCCCGGACAGACACCCAGTCTGATGAATTTCAGGAGATAGCTAATTGCATTCTTGAACTTGTTGGATATTCACTAAGGTCCCTAAATGCTTAACTCCAGCGGCCTAGGGAAGATTTGGGCCCTGCATGTGTTACCAGATGGATTTAGAAAAGTAGTATATAAATCTTCAAGAGATGTCCAGAAAACGAGATATGGGCAGATCTGAAATGGATTTTGGTGGGAGGCTGTTTTTTTTATTGTTGGCTGGGGAGTGGGGAACACAGGTTCTGGTTGCTGATCAGCCTGGAGATGGATGACCTAATCTCCTGGTGAGGGAATTGGCCTGACCGATTCCCTGGTAATGAATTAGTCTTGAGGTGTCCTCAGCAGAGCTGTCGCCTTTTGTGCTGTGAAAGTTGGGCTGAGTGAGAAAGCAGGTAACAAGAAAGCTGGTTTAATGAGTGAGGAGGATGCTGAGCGCATCTTCCCAGCTCAGGGTTCCTCAGAATATGGACGTAAACTGCACCATTACTGATAAAATCAAAATCCATTCTTGAATCTGATTGACTGAAGGTTCCAGTTCCAAGCTGGTACCCTGTTCTCTCACAGGCATTGCACAAATTGAGCAGGCTTAGTCTCCCTCTCAAAATGCACAAATTTCTTGTGCATTAATAGAGCCAAGAAGATATTCCAGTTATACTTCCAGATGGACTTACTTGCTCTGAAGAAGAAGTATAAGTATGGTGGTCTGAGAGATTGCTCCCTACTCTCCTGCTGTAGTCCACATGACTAAGTTACACACAAAACGAGTGTGAGTAGGATTCAGCCCTGTTTCTTAAAAGAATGTTGTTACTTGCTTTTCTAAAGATTGAAGACAGTTGATGCAAAAACTGATGTAAAACTATGAATCTATGAATTAAATGTATTTCCAGTGTGTGCAGAAATTTCAAGTCTTCAGGAAACTGCTGGTTGTCACTAGGAGTGACAGCCTCATACTGTCATAATGAGAAAGATAAACATACCAACTGTATGTGTATTTTAAAAAAATGAGTGCTGTCTACCCGGACTTCAGTTGGCCAACTTGGAAACAAGCTAAATGAAGAATATTTGCTTTCTCTACGTCCTGTCCTTTCATGCCTCAGGTTGATTCACCAGACCTGCAAAAATTTTTGAGGTGGTGTTGCAGAATGATGCACAAGGGATCTGAAATGCTCCATGTCTTCTCTTCCCAAATATCTCCCGGTGTCACCTGCTTTCGCTTTGCACTCCTTGCTCCAATGAGGGTTATAATCTGAAAGGTTACCAAGAACCACAAACATTTTCAAAATTTGCTGATGACTTCTAGTTGGGACCATCACACCTACAGGATGAAATGTGTTTGCAGATCTGTGGGGAAAAGCCCAGTGTGTGTCTGGTGCCTGGACATTTTGTCTGTGTGGCAGTAGGATAAATTTTTACCTAATACTGTTCCTTTTTAGAATATTTTTATTCAGTTCTGCAAGGAATAATGTCTTAGAATATTAGTTAAAGTTTAAGGTCTCACTCAGGCGTGCACTATAAAGCAATGTACAAACTGGCTCAAGTTCAGACAATTTTGACTAGGCAACAGATGAGCAGGACAGAATGTAGGTAGAGACATAGGCACTAAAAACAGAAGTCAGTCTTCATAAATTCACGTCAAAGTAGTCATATTTAGTAATGCATGTGCATAACAACAGAACACTTGCTGTTAAAGAAGGAACCAAAAGAGATGATAATTTCCATTTCTTCTCCAGACGAGAAGAATGTAAAGGGAAGGGTTAAATTTTTTTTTTAAAAAACCAATTTAAAAAGTAAGTAGCCAAAGCTGCTGGTAGCAGGACGAAGGTGAGAGTTCACAGTAAGAAGGCAAATTTATTTTTTTTAGTAAACAAAAAATCCTTTCAACATTTTTTTTTATTTCTGCTCTCCCATGAATATTTATAACTGTGAAAGATGAACTGACAAACTACATAAGGAAATACTAAAATTAACTGCCTTTTTCATGACCTTGTTTCAGTCATTGTCATGTAAGATTTTAGTTGAACAATGCCTAATATTTTCCCACAGACTTATGAGTTTTTCAACTTGACTAAGCCCACTGAGCATTGAAATTCTGTGAGCAGATCTCTGACGTTATTAAATCTGGCTATTACATATGTGCATCTAAACAAGGACAATATGAACCTGTATTAAATTTGGGTTCAATCATGCATATTTCCTCAGAACTTCATGTGGAAATGCTGTACCATTTTCTCTCCTCTTTGCCTAAATGAGACACTGCAGCACCTCTGTTTCTTTGGTATAAATAAGCAAATCAGAGCAACTCCAACTGTGATCCCTCTGGATGAAAAAATTAATGCCACATCTGGAGTTGAATTGTATACAAGTTATGAAACTTGGTTTTTCTAATACACTCCATCTCTGTACGAAGGTGCTTATAGAAAGTGCTTTATATGGTAGCACAGCATTCCATAAATATTACACAGATCTTTTTGGATTCATTTTTAGAGAGTGAGGTAGAATTAAGTAGCTTTCGGGTGGTAATGCCACAAAGTCTGGAAAACACAAGGATTTAGGTTTCTCAGACTAATTGGAGGCCTCCATTGTGAGGTGAGTGAGACCTCCTCTAAGTGTTAACTTTATTAAACTGATTGAAAGAGAATCAATATATACATTTAGTTTAGCAGAAGAGACACCTAGTTAGGTTGATCTGTATTCCAGCTGTGGTCCAGTTACCTAAGTGTTTTGTTCAGGTTAAACCTTACCCCTGTTGGTTTTAAAAACTGGTGTCCTCCACAGTACTTCTCATAAAAGTCTGAACTCTTCTTTAGTTTGAAGGCAAAGATCCATGAGATGTTGCACAGGACTTCGGGGAATAATTTTTTATTGAAAATGAGAATGGCAATGTGGAGAAAGCAACGGAGCTATTTAGGTTGGAATGATGCATGGACTAGCACCAGTGCTGCTGTAATGGTGTGGGATGCATTTGCATGTATGCAGGTGCTCTGTTTTTCATGTGAGATTGGGGCACTGGCAGCAAAGTGTTGGGATAAATATCAACTCTTTACCAGAGCACTGTTTTCGCTTTGCTGTGGGCCAGTCATTGTAACTGTGACCTGTGTGCAGTTGCATGCAGTCTCTCTGGAAGCCCTTTCAGGTTCCTCAGGGGCCATCCTGAACCTGGATGATGCAGACTTTTGATTGAAAAGCTTTGTTCAGAAACCATGAGATAGTATCAGTGCTGTTTGAGAAAGTACTGCTATGATGCAGGTAACCACTACAGACAAAACTGTACAGAAAATACTTTAGAGTGTGCTTTATATAATGTTCAGAAAGAATAAAACCCAAAATCATTAGAAAAGCAAACTGAGCCACTTAGAGAATAGCACAAAAATGAAAAGGGTGAACTGGCTTAAACAGAAGGTTTAAAGTCTCTAATGACAGCCTAATGTAATGACAGTAGTGATAAAATAAACATGTATATTTTAAGTGTGGGGTTTTTTTAATCTTATTTTGCATTTGTTTACAGAAGAAGGAGCAAAGAACAGGAAAACCGACTGATATATAGTTTTTTCTAATTGAAACAATCTTCACATTCATTTTTGAGGCCTCGCTTTGCAAACCCAGCATACTGTTTATGCAGAACATTAATTCAAGTGGTTTAATCATTAGCAAGCTCCAATCAAATTATTCTCTTTAATTTTTATTACACAGATAATGCTGTTTGATATATTTCATGTTTGCTTATTATTTCTCTCATTACTTGTGTCCTTCCCGTTTGAATGGAAATAAGTGCTTTACACGAAAAGCTAGAATTTTACATCACATTCATAGTGATTGCATTTATTATATCCTTATTACCGTAGCTCTGTCAATGTCAGGCTTCCAGTTCAAAGCAACAGATTTAGTGAGTGTCATTATTGTTTCTAGTCACTGTTGGACTGGGTTTTCTGGATGTCTCATCAGCTATCAATGCAAAGACTTCAGCAGTGTGTCCCAGCAGATAAAGTGTCAGGGTTTTGTTTGCTGCAGTCCTTCAGTGGAGACAATGTTCTGTCAGAAAGGTCTCTGCTGCCTACCTGTACTGTTGGGCACCCATGAATATCTGTGCATGTCCTGCAGATTTTCAATTTGCCAGATCCTCCTTCTTCCCACGTAATTCATATTCATGTGTTGGGAGAGGAAAATGAGTTTTTCAGGTTTTTCAATTCAGAGTTGGTGTCTTAACTGTAGATGAACTCGTGCAAGGAAAGAAAATATGCTCTTGACACCTGCTAGTTGTGCTGAAACAAAAAGTAATTAAGGGAAAAACTTCAAATTAAAAATAGAAGATGTAAATAACAGCTTTTCTCCTTTCTAAACACTAAGATAATATAGCATCCTAAAGTCTTATAAGATACAGTGCTATCTTTGAAACTGCATTGAACATGTAGATTCTGGATTTCTCATAATAAGTTATGGTTTTTAACCAGTGTTATTTGTTTTTTTAATTTCTACATGATCCAGCAACATATTTTAACTTTCTAAACAAATTGGTGCTATTATAATAGAGGGCTATGAATTTAAACTTGAGTAGTTTATGAAAATTACCCATTTATTTGTCAAAAGCTGTATTTTAAAGAGAGAGGATATTTTTCTATGAGTGTTTTTAGGTTAGACAAATTTGTCTATTCTGACATGAAGGTGATTTGTGGAGTGACTATTGTGCTTCAGGCACTTTCATAGCACTTTTCAGTTTATGGGCTGTGAAATGTTTGTTTTGTGACTTAAATCAGCATTATGATTTCTGTAAGCATTTCATCTTCATGGATATGCTGTAATCAAATTCATATTTTGTACCCTATAAAGTGATTACAAAAAGAAAATACGATGTTATTGCAATGGAAACATATCTGCTTCTGATGCATGGCTTACTGAAATACATCTTTTTGATTTTGGGGATGAGTTAATGACTTCATTGAGCACACCTTTTCATACACATTGAGCATGCAGGTTGTGGGTTTTTTATATATTTACTTAACAGCATCTTTCGGTTGGCTGTGTTAAAAGAGATGTTGAAAAGAAGTTACCTTCATGTGTTCTGCACTTCTGTCTTTGAAGAGTTTTTTTTTCGGTAGCTCTGATTGATGATCTGTGACCTGCTTTGTTAGGTGCTCAGGGTTGCTTTGAATGCATACTTAAGTTTAACAGTTGTGATCCTCAAGGTCTTCAAGCATTTGGTCTTGTGTTAATTTACCTGCAGGGGACTATTAACTTGTCTTATTATCTTGAGGTCATTATTTCCTGTCTGAATGAAGTGAAACTCAATTAGCATTTTCAAGTGTTCCAAATGTTAATTTGGAAAAAGGGGAAAGGAAAAGGGAAGGGAAAATAAAAAAAGGAACAAAGAAGTAGAAGGATTTGGCCTTTCAAATACAAAGCTGCAGATCCATTTCCAGTTACAGCAATGCAAAGCTATCATTAAAAGTTTTATCTTCCAAGGTTGATTTAAGAGCACTTTACTCCTGACTTCATCAGAGATGACAGCTTGTCAATATATAAATGCCTGTTTTCTAAGAGGGTATCTCTGCTTCACATAGGAATGGTAGCCAGTGCTGCATTTTTGTTTGATTTCAGGAGAATCAGGAAAAATGTTTGGAAGTCCTGCACACGAATGGATGATGATGATGTGCATTTGCATTGTAACTAGAAAGCCTTTGTTCTTGCAGGTATTATGTTTCCCTAGATCCACACCTGTGATCTTGGTGCCTGACTTCTGTTTAACAGATGTTGGGAGAGTGACACACACAGGAGATCAACAGCGCAAAGCAATGCCGTAAACTGAGGAGGTCAAACGCTGCAGTTCAGGCTGTATCTTGAATTCTCACCCTCTTCAGGTTTATCTGTCTCCTTCAAATCATTGAAAGATCCTTCTTCATCCTTTCCAGGAGCCTTATACAAATGTTGTTCTCTATAAACACATAAATGGTGCAATCTTGATTTTAGTCTAAGGATGTCCAAACTGATGGAGAATTGGCTTGTTTGAGTTTAGGGGTTCTTTTTCCACCCTCCTTTTTTTTGACTATGAAATGAAGTGTTTCAAAGTAGAGCCTTATTAAAGGTTGATTAGAAATGAGTGAACAGTCATAACTCTGAAGGACACTGGTCAGGTTACCCCCAAATAATTCTGGGGTACAATGCCGAGTGTATTTTGTGTTAACAGCATAAAACATGAGGATGTGGGTGTTTTGAAGACCTGACTCAGGCATAGGTAATTGACCTACTCAGAAGTCCCACGGTATAGATAGCTAAACCCCTTGATGAGGAGGAGGTAATTGACCTACTCAGAAGTCCCACGGTAGATAGCTAAACCTCTTGATGAGGAGCACAACCAAGAGCCTGCTGGCAAAGCAGGGGATGGCACTGCTGTGTTTTGGGTGACAGGGCACAGACAGGCGTGTGCCTGGAGAGAGGGTGATCAAACCCTGGCATGCCTCACTCCAGGTAGGTGAATTCTTTCCACGTTTGTCACCATTAGACCACATTGACAGATATAGGTCAAGTGCTAGTTATCTAGATTTGTAGCACCTAATTAAATTATACTTTTAGCCTGGGAAACAAAGCTGAGTTGATGGTACAGTCTGTTGCAGGATTTATTGTATCAATAGTTTCATCCTGGTCTGTTTTATTAGCTGCTGTTTTCCTTGGCCTTGTCATCTTGCTATGTCTGTTGCTATTGCACATCTGCAGGGATTTACAAACACAGAAACATTCTTCCACATCCGGATTCCTCTGTTAATTATCTTGATGTTTCAGGGTGCCTTAATCAGCAATATTTGAGCTATTCAAATATTAGAGAACTCTAGATAAAAGTGAAATTAGTTGATCTAGAATGAAGGTAGCAGCTGATTTTAGATTACGGTCCTGGTGGATTATCTGCAGAAGGCTGATTCTGTTCCAAGGTGCATGTGGAATTCTTTGTGGAATCACATTCCTGGGAGAAAGAGTTTTTTTCCAGACTGTTGTTTTCCAGACAGTGTGTTATCACACAATTTAGTCAGGTGAGAGTTTTAACAATAGTTTTACTGAACACATATAAATACTTTCTGTAGTTTTTTGGTTTTTTTAAGGCTTATATTTATTCAATTTTGTAAGAAAGAAAAAAAATAGCTGCAGTTATTTTCTGTGCAACAGGAGGAGGGTTAAAGGCCTTCATTTCTGTGTAGCTGCCTTCAGGAGGTTGGTCTCAAAATGTTGGATTTGATTTTCATTACTAACTCAACCATTTTCACCTCTTCAAGCAATAGAAAGTTTCCCATCAAGTGGTAGTGATTTAAGGCAATATTTGGCATCCTGATGTTTGAGAATCAGTTGATTGTGTGTAATTAGCCAGACTCAGGAATGCATTAGCAACACCTCAGTGAACAGTGCTTCTCTGTCATCAAAGCTGATGCATGAGTTTGAGGCAAAAGCACTTATCTGGAGAACTGAGTAACAAATGGGATATGTAACTTCCCTTCTGAAGGTTACTGATTTGAATCCAGCCTTAATAATGAATAATGTTATACAGTTATCTAAATATCAAATGGGAAACTATAAATCCAGAGTGAAAAGGTATATTCCCTACCTACCTGGCAGGCACAGTCATTGCTAGAGGACTTACTTGTACTTTATTTTCCTTAAAACTTCAGTGCCAAGGTTGCAAACGATTCTAATATTAATTTCCTTGGGGTAAGTCTAGTTACTTTATTTTCTTGTTTGCTAAACTTATCTAAAGCTACTCAACAAATGTTTAATTTCTGTATTAGCATGTATATGATGCTGGGCTGAGACCTTGAAAGGAAAAAAAGGGGCCATGTTTTCTCCAGAGATGTGGAAAAAACTGTGATGTGGAAATAGAACACAGTGTTTCTGTGGGCTGAGGGAACAGAGAAGGCTTTTGTATTTCTTGATGTAATGCCACAGATATTATTTTGTACCATCTTGCACCCTCTGTGTATTTACAGCCATGACCACTGAGATACCAGCTGTGCAAAAGTCTCGCATTCTGGAAAGGACTTTTCCACAGAATGCCTTGGTCTGCGTGGATTCCCTGCCAGTTCTAGCCCATGTACTGGTAAATGAGGAATGCTGAGGAGATGTTAAGCATTAAGATGTTAATGATGAACAAGCAGTGAGCATGTTAGGATACACAAAGTAGGGGGTTTGGAACACTGTAAATATCTGGTTCCAGAACATCAGAACTCATGTCTGGGAATATGAGTGCTTCAAACTCACAGAGAATGATCAGAAGATCTGAGCAAGAGAAAATGAAACAGGAGCAGGTCTTCCCTGGGCAGGGTTGTGTCAAAGGGGTGAGGGGGAGAGTGGTGTCCTGGGCAGAAGGTGGGAGCAGTCCCCACCATGCCTTGGAGATACAGAAGGAGCTTGCATCTGTCAGTAAATGCTCCCAAGCAGCAAGGGAAGTGGGAAATAGTGATATATGTTTCAGCTTCCTGCACCAGGTCTGTGTATACAATGAACTTTATAGGACACTACAGATGTTATACTTTCAGTCAAGAGAGACAAAGGTGTTCACATTCAAGAAGCGAGGTGTGTTTGTCAGAATTATTGGGTAGAAGGAACGGGAGGGCAGAAAATTTCCTGAAAATAAAGTATGGGTTCATTTCTTGCAAACTGATCATAGGATGGGATCCTGCTCCAAAGAGATATACCAGAGGACTCAGAGAAAGGCCAAGTCCTGGAGCTTATCCAGACCAAGGAAATCTTTTGGACCAATTGGTGCATGTATTCATGAATGCATTCAGAAGTGCCTCGGTTTCAAGGCTGAATACATGACTGTGACATCTGATGACTGTATCTCTGCAGGCTGGAAATGACATATCTGTTCTTGCTCTCCCTTTGGTTGGTCTCTCCAGTTGATTTTGAGGTTATTTCACGAAGTGAACATTTGGGGTAAAGGGAAGGGAACTCTTGAAGCCCTTTCACAGCAGGAGCTGTTTCATGTGTGTCACAGGAGAGTCATTGAAGAGGGGGGAAAGATGCAGTGCAAAGATAAAAATGGAAGTAAACACCTTAAAAAGAGAATTCATAAAAGACTGTACTTAGCACCTGACCATACAGTGCTGTTTCATTTCTTTATTATTTTCAGGTCTGTTCTGTATATGTTCATTTTTATTTTGCTCCTTCACTGTACTGAACACCTCACTGACTTCAGATGGATCTATGAATGGACATGGAACCTTTTAGCTCGGAGGAGGCCAACTGCTGAACCCCTTGTTGATAACATAGTCACAATAAAGTAGCCTGGCTTTAAGATACCATTTAAGGTATGAAAGGTATCTATATAGGTTCCAAAAGTACCTGCTATTTGCATTTTGCCTTACTAATGACTAGTAAATCATTAAATCAGTTCCCTAAATCAGTTCTCATTGTACTCTTGTGTGTTGCCATGAAACACACTTCTACCTAGTGACTCTAGTTAAAATCCCAGTTATGGAGAAGACTGGAGCACTGGTGAAGGAGAAAAGGGGCTGGGTGGAATACTGTTCAACCCATGGAAAATATCCTTCATCTGCAATAGAAAGCAAAGATTTAGTCCTGAATACAAGAACTGACCTTTTCTTCAACTGTGCTGTCATCAAGTGCTCAATAAACATGGTTTCATTTAGTCCATGAATATAGATGGTTAATTCCTCAGGGCAACTCACTCTATTAATACAGAGCATCTGCACCACCATCACTAATAGAAGAACTCTGCTCAGTTTCTGGTGGTTTGACTTTATTCACTGGGGGGAAATGGCAGTCTCAAAGGGGAAGGATGCTGACAATAAGGTTCCTAAGATTTCAGTAGTTTTGCTTTGGTAAATACAGTTTTAAAGAGAGTGGTAATCAATTTATGAACTTAGGCAGTTCATTTGAGACCTTCCACATCTCTTAATTTTGAGGCAGCTGGTAAGAGAGTTTTTACTCTGACTTCATTATGGAAATTTTGATACAGTGGGATGATAATCATGCTCAGAGTTAGACATTGTACATTAGCGCATTCTGGGCTGACTGGCAACAGGAGCAGTTGGGAAACTGACCTTCAGAAGATAATCCAAAATAGACAGAAATGTATTTCTTTTGTCTGCATGATAAAGTGTGGAACGGGGAAAAAAGATATGTAATTCACACATTACAGAAACTAGAACTTCAACTATAACAACAAGATGCAGCAATATAAAATGTGAAAACAGTGAGTCATGAAAGACTCATTAGAACATAAGGATGTGACTGCTGCAAGACTCCATCTTCTGTGGCCAAGATCTTCTAAGTCTTTTGGCTCCCCAAAATACTACTATACTACTTCTAGAAAATGTAGACAAAGCTTCTTCATATGTATAAAAAAGTTCAAAATTTAGGAAACCAACCAGTGGGAAAGTTGAGGGAAGAACTTCTACACTGTCAGTAGGAGTAGGAGAATTTCCTTTCTGTAGCTCTTGAAAACCTTTTCTGGTTTTTCTCTCAAATGACAGGAGGTTCAGCTTCCCAAATTATTGGTGAAGAGACTCCATTTTAAGTCTCAGCTTGTACAGAGGAAGTATAGCTAGCAACTCTTCTTGATAAAAACACACTCTAGATTTTAGATGCCTGAGTGTTTTATCATTTGCAATTATTGGGATCTTCTAGTTTAATTTTCTACAGCATAGTTGCAAGGGATTTAGATAATTCCTCCAGATGTTCTTGAATGCAGCAGAGGTCCCAGTCAGCCTGAGAAATTTTTCGCCTGTTTACAGGTGAAAAGTGAAAAAGAAACTTTTCAAGTAATCTCTTCAACTCCTTTCTTTATGCAACATTACTTTCCAGCAAATATTCCTAAGTAATTTAAATTACATAATTGGAGGTACTTTCATCAGCTCTGATTACATTCCGTATTGCTCATCCTATTTTCGATATGTATCTTTAGGTTATGTATGCTTTAGGTTAGGTGTAGCTTTGTCTCCTTGGCTGGACATCTCCTCTAGAAATGTGGTACAAGGCCTCCTGAGGGGGAGCTGTCCTTGAAGCCCCCTGGGAATGGCCACCAGACCCGACGTGATGCAGTGCTCGTGTCAGCGCTGTGTCACTGTGTGTGTGATGAACGCTGTAAAACCTTTGTGCTGGTGGTGCTTACAGAAGGCAAGCAGACATGGGCAAGGGCAGCCATTTGTGCTGGTGGTCTACCAGACCTGGGTTTGGCTGCAGGCTTTGTGGTCTGTGCAAACTGGCAGCCTTGCTGTGCCTTTGCCACAGCTGTGTTGCATAGCAGATTGATCTTAGTTTGCTGTTCTCCGCCTGTCTCTGCCTTCATTCCCAGTTTTGTGGTCTCTGTCTCTTTTGGTATACCAGTCCTGCCTATTTGTCACAGGTGTTTGTCTCTTGTGTTCTGCCTAGGTAGTGTTTTCTGCCTATTCTTTTCAGTCTTCCTGATCTAGCTGCTTCCTACTCCCCGTTTAATACATCAATTTAAAGCTTAGTGAACTGTTTATTGTTTTTAAATTGTTAATGAGGATGTTACATAAATCCAAGACATCAGCACCATTCTGGACTTTTCTTTACCTATCCTTGTTTCATACTGTTTTCACTCATTATCTGTCAGCAATCTTAATTTATATTCTTTGCAGAGACTTTTTGCTGTGCGTGCATTTGTTTTTCAGGTGGAGTATTGTGTGGTATGACATTATATTCTGTATTCTGAAAATACTGCTTCTGTTTCTTTCCCTTACTGATTCTTTAAGTAAAATGTAAAATCAAAGTCAAGGTGATTATTTTTGACCCAAGTTTTAATATTTTTTATAATAAGCAGTATTTTTTATCTAATTTTTACATAAATAAATTTTTAGTGGTGTGGCCAGGGAAAGCAGGTAGATTCTTTAAATACAAAATCTGTATCTTTTTGCTCGTAAATCTAAAGTAGGCTGAAGTCAGCCTATTAAAATATGAATAAGTGTATTATGATGTGAGGTAAATGCTGATATCTTGAAAACTGTTTGCATTTCTTACAGCATGTATTTATTCAGCTTTGTAGTTTTATTCATATTTATTTTTCCAGGTGTGGAAAACCCAAAATACTGTTTGACCTCTGAGGAGAGGCTGTTCAGCAGTGCTAGATACTTGCTTGCTATTTCATTGTTTAATTGGGAAAAGAGTCTATTTTTTATTTGTTTGTGATCTTTATGGGTTTAAAAATATAGAACGATGGTCATTGCATTGATTTTTTCTTCTCAATGTGAAGGCAGACCAAAGGAGCAGGGTGTGGGTGGCACCCAGGAGAAATTATATTTCTATCCTCTTTGGAGGACAGAAATTGAGTTCGATACAAATTGAAAAAATTGTGTTCACTAGTAAAATTTGCAGTGATTTTAGTTCTGTAGGTGTGAAACCTAATAGAAGAAATGACTGAAGAAGATGCCTTAGTGGAAGAGTGTGTGTGTTGCTCTTTCTCTGCCAGAAAACTCTTTTAATGAAATAGGGATACCTGTGAGGAATATTTTTCTTAAATGCCTAAGCTTTAAAAACTCTTTTTTATACAGATCTATCTGTGTTTTTGACAGAGTAGATTTGGACATGCCTGAGGTGAGAGGGCATGTCAGCTGTCACTGTCTGTAGCTGGGAAAGTGTTTTCCAGTAAAGTAGGGATTCATGCTCCAAGCAAAAGTCTAAGAGCTTTGTTGCTTGGGAGCAGAGTTTTATGTGGAAGGAAAGTTTGTACCCTGTGGAAGTCTTAGGAGATTAAAGACATTGTGGAAGTAAACAATCCAGACCCACGTTTCTGTAACATTCCCCATGTGGGAAAGGGAATGGCAGCTGTAGTTGCATTACACTGTTCACAATGTAATCACTATCTCATCAGGGCATTGAGCATTCAAGTGCCTTAGCAATGTCTTCCTCTACTAACACATATTAGTCTGGGAGACAGATGTTTATGTCATGTTATTTTATTCCTCATCAATCAGCAGTTTCCCAACCATCTTATTTTTAACTTGATTATTTACTAATGAGCAATAAAACCCACCATGCCTACAGCAATGTTTGCACAGTGGGTCGTGAAATAGCAACACACACACACAGTATTATTTCTTTTCATGTTTACCACAAATCAAATCCTTTCCCACTGTCTATGTCCTTGTTTAAACCTAAATCACATCAGGGTTTTTGACTTCTTTCAGTTGTTTCCTTTTAGTTACGGTCACAACATTTTGTCCACTGAAGTCTTAGCAGCTTGTAGCAGACTTGGAGACCAAGCCAGCTAAGTTCCCTAAAGGCTATGTGTCGGGATGCTGGAAATTCATTTCTGATTTTTTCTGCCTTCCTTAGCCTGCATTAATTCTGATTTGTTATGAAGTGGATCAAAGCTAATAGGAAGCGAAGCTTCTTTCAGCTGAAGTAAGTAAAGAGGTTGAGGTGAAGGGGTCCAAAGTTGCCACAAGGCTCTTAAATTTTAGAGTGACATATTCAAAGCTCTGTAGTCTTTGAACACACTGCCTCATATTATCTGGTTTTATAGCCTTACCCCTCCAGAAAGCCAAAAAAGGCTTTGGTTTGTACCCAATAATCAAGTTCACAACAACGACAAAGCCAGAGTTGAAGAAATGGCATGACCAGGGTGTATGAATGAGCTTAGGAGGGAGTTCCATTAATGTGAGCAATTATTGAGAAAGGGATTACAAAGCCATCATTCATCAAATCAATTGAAGAAGAAACAAAAAAATCTGTTATGTTAGAAAGAAACCGAAGTATATGGAATATCAATGTAATGTTCTTGAAAACTGATGTAACTAACAGGAAAACAGAGAACATATAGGTACTGAAAAGGAGTGAAGACTGAGAAGTCAGAAACTATAATCATAAAAATTTAACTCTAGAATAAACTAATCATTGCATAATAGCAAATTAAAAGTCAAACTGAATTGTCTTTTTCTCCGCTGATGTTCCAGTGTTTCAAAATTATGGCATCTGAATTACAGCACCCTAGAGAATGCTGTGACTTAATTACCCAGAGTATGCTAGGCTGCTTGTGTCAGTCTCACTCTCCATGTTCCTTTTCTTGGAGGGAAATTAAGGCTTGCAATGCCTTGGTTTTCTTTAATAATGAAGTGTGCTGCAGCTGAGGGCAGTGTCAGTGATGCATGCTTTGCTCCTTGTGCTGGGGGTTGTATTCATTTGTGGATCTTCCTGAAGTGTATTTCACAGCCTTTGACTTTCTTCTGAAGGAAATCCAGTGGCTTGCATCAGTTGGCTTTACCTTGGCTGCACTGCTTGTCAGAACTGAGATACTTGGCTGACTGTTATAATTCTGTAAATGTTGTAGTTAATTAATGTCTGCCGTGACAAGATGGGTGATTATGGTTTCTAAGTAAATTAGTTGAAAGTAACTGTAGAAAACAGTACAGAGAGTACTAGCTGATGGTTATTTTCAGTGCAAGTGACTGCTCCTCTCCTCCTGTGTTGACTTTATCAAGGTTCGGGATTGTCTGCACAGAATCTTGCACCATTGCAGCTAAATGTTTTTGGTTTGTTGGGGCCTTTTTCCTCCCTGTGTTATTTAAATGGATGAATATCTGGCATATAGATTGGCCTTTATTTTGTGTCTGGCATATTCTTTTCCTTCAGCCAGGGAGCAAACTGCCTCTGCCCAAGGTGTGGTCCCCACTGGGAAAGCCTAAGAGCAGGTTATCAGGGAAGAGTTAGACCTGTCATCCTTCAGGGATTCATTGCTTCTAATCTGTATCATTCCACATTTTAAAGATGGGAGGAGGGAAAGCCTCCTCCTCTCTACCTACCAGAGCTCCCATGATCAATGTGGGATTAGCCTGAGTTTGTGTAGAGAGGTTTCATCTCCTGCTTTGAGAAAGGGCTGGAGGGGCAGATTGAGGCCAGCAGATGGACAGCTGGGACCTAAGTGGATTAGATTAGAGTAATGCACAGCAAGGCCAGGATGTAAACAATACTTTATTAACCTGATGCTGAACACCAGAAAGGAGTCTATTGTAGGAGGATGAATCTGAACCATAAGGATGTACCTGAACAAAGAGAGTTGGAAAATTGAGAGGGCTTCTTCTTTCTCTTTTTGTTAAAAAGATATATAAATCCCCAAGAAGAAAATAGCCATTTTTTCATTCTGTTTTTAAAAGGTTTGATTTTTTTTCCCCCCCTGGCTTCAGATACATTTTTTCAGCTACGGTGGAAGATTTTCTCACATAGTTCTCGTTTTTTATTGCCTGACTATAAAAGACCTTGATACCCACTTTCAACCGTTCCTATAAAAGTTATCGGTGTAGCAAAATCCCAGTACCTTCCTTGTAAAGTGCCAGTCTCTCCTTGAAATCTGCCTTGTCCTCTAGTAGGTGGTAGTTTTTGCAGCCTGAGTGCGCTGCAGAGAGTTCATTACTCTCTTTGCCTAATCTGCAGTAAGCTGGCTGGAAAGATCCACCAATTCCAGCATGTCTCAGAGTAATGTGTCTGCTTCTGGCACCTTGCTCCTCATTACCAAGCTCTGTTCTAGACTGGGAAGAAAAATGCTTGCACTTCAAAATACTCCCCAGCCCATTTGCAAGCGCTACAACATTTATTATTTTCATCATGTTTAATAGCACAGCTCCTCATTTTCTTGCCCTTTTATTGCTGTTATAGTAATGTGGGCTATGACTTCATATGACTTTTCTAAGTAGGCAGTATCACCTCTAGTTAGCATTTAGATGGGAAAATGTCTGAGGGTGTAAAGGTTGTTCAGAATGTGACAGGTATCCATCTAAAATGAGACTGAGAATATGCTGGAAAGTGATTTACAAGAAAATGTTTGCTCATCAAAAATGACTGTTTTCAAGTGAAAATAGCAGTTCCAATAATACCTTAGAGAAACAAACTGTTTAGAGCAAAACAGGAGAAGCAATCCATGGTATGTGTAATAGCATGGTACCTGATGTCCTCACCATGTAAGTGCATGAATTCATTAGTCAGGTCTTCCTACCTCTAGTCTTCCACACAGTGGGAGACTGGCCAGACTCTTTCACTGCTTATTAAATTCTTTGGTGTAGCAATTTGACAGTTGTAAATTCTAAATGAATAGTCCATTTGCCTAAAGGTCAATTTCCTTTCTGCATATACAAACTCTCAAATGGTCTTATAAAGTAAGGCAATTTCAGCAGGCAGGTTGTGGTGAGCTGCCCTAGAATGACAGCTGTGAACAGGAAGAGGATGGAGAAGATTTAAGTTATGTCCATACTCTGAACTAGACAGGGAAAGGATTTGACTTTGCAACACTGGCCTTAACCACTGTGGTGTAAAAATGTTGCATTACTTTTTCTCAATCTTTCCTGCTATAACTGTGCTTAGTTGTAAGAACTATGAAGCATCATTCATGTGGAGTAAAAAAAAGTATGTTCTTACATACTGTTATCTAAGGACAGATTTCTGGACTGATACAGCTCTTTCAGTTATGGGTATGTGTGACCCAGTATGTCTTTCCAGTATGACTGCTAATTTCTATGGAAGTGTCTTACACAGTTTTGTTTTCATCCTTCCAAGAGAAATTGCCAGATGTATATAAAATAACATATGTACAAGCTGAATTTATTATCCTAATTTTATTGGTACAACTTTATGTTTGGTCAAACAAAAGATGGTTCAGTTCAGCTTACTGAAACTCTAAACTGAAGTCCCTGATACAAATTTTGTTTTAGTTTGTTTTTGCCAAGTTCTGCTGAAGATGCAGCCTTCATGACCCAAGCCATCAATCCATCTGTTCTTCTGAAATTGATGCCAAAACTCACTCAGATTTTACAAGATCAGCTGCCATAAATCTCATGGCTAGACAGAACTAAAAGGAGTAAAAGGTTGAGATGTTAGACACTGAGGAGAGCAGGTGTTACTAGAATTACATACTGGGAGAAGAGCTATTGAGTAATAGATGCAGAACTTTTAAAAATCAGTTTGCTGTCCTCCTGGAATTTCACTTTTTGTCATAAACTCTTGTGTAGTGTCATGGAGTTCTGCTAAGCAGATGGTGTTTTTTATCTCAGTGGTGTCTACTTATTGCTTGTGGATGAAGTGATTTTTCCATACAGTTAGTTAAAGTGTGACTTGAGGTTCTTTGGCAGTCCGAGTTTTTATTTCGAGAGTCTTAAAATATAAGTCATGGTTACTTATTGCTCATTTTAGGTTACACAAGCTTATCAGTAGGTGTGCTTCTAAAAATAGAAGAAAACACAGATATCTAAGTGCACCTGTGGAGGTTTTCAATAAACTTAGTTTCTGTCCAGGGTAAGGAATTGGTATTTTGTGTCAGCTGCAGGTTATACTGGGAAAACTTTTCAACAGTAGGAATAATGAAGAAAGCAATGGAGCTGGCAGAGCTCTTTAGGAATTGGTTGGACAAATATCTGTCAGGAATAGTTTTAAGTGTGGAAGGTGCAATGAATGACTGACTGAGGCATCTCCACCAGAAGTCACATCCAATTCCTAACCTAACAGGTTTTCTCAGGAAGAGGACACAGAAGAATGGTGCTGGCCTGATTCTGGAGACTTACAGTTGTGGAATTTGTCCCTCTGGGCAGCGGTAAATACATGTGTGTTTTTACTCCAGTGTTTAGGCTTCCCAGGGAACTCCTGGGATATGTATCTTCAGAGATACATACCTTTACTTTGGTTTTGAGGTGTTTTTTTTGTTGGATTAGTTTTGTTTGGTTTTTATTTCCCAGTTGGCTCCTTCCTTGTGCCAGCCTCATGTCTTTACTAGTTTTGCCAGTTTTCAGGCTCCTTGAAGATTCCAGCTCTGGTTCAGGAAAAGCAAATAAATCTTTCCTCTGGGTGGTTTGTCTTGGGAATGAATTTTGAGAACTCATACGTGGTGGGCAGAAAATCTGGGATGCTATTGACAGCCACTGAAATGGCAGAGCACTGGCTGGAACGCTGCCTTAGTTCCTTTTGGAACACTGGGAGGTTTCTAAGAGATTGCCCTGAAGTGGTGCCACTAAACTGTATTATCTTTCAAAGGTGTTTTATTAGCTTGGGCTGAATGTGGAACTTCCTTTTAAACTTCCTAAACGAGAGCTTTCTAAGCAGCCTTTGCACTCACTCCTCCTGCTACTTTTTAACACTTAGTGAATGAGATGAGCTATTAATAATTTGTACTCTACTTTTCTTTCCATAAATAAGTGAAAGCTCTCCATCACATGCTAAATACTGTGAAATGCTGCAATCAAAGGAAAAATGAGCATGTTGGCCTCAAACTTGCCTGACATTCACTTCAATTCTGCTACTCTAATAGCACACTTTAAATTGTCCCTCCATCTTTCAAGCCTCCAGGTAGTTTATTTGACATACACATTCCCTTTTCTTTTTTAGTGTGCTTTTTTATTTTTATTACCATTGTCTAAACTGTTTGAATAGAATGTCATTCATTTGTATCATTATTGGAGGTACTAACTGTGTATCTGTCACACACTTCCCACACTAGCAGTGAAGTTTGAACACTTAAAGGATGGCTAAAGGAATAGTAACAACATATGGATCTGCTGAAGCTCCTCATACACAACACAAATACAGTGCCCCTACATAAGATCACTGCAGGGAGGGATTTTCAGCCTGCCTTTTTCCTTTGGTTTCTTTCTGCCCAGTTCTTCAAAGGAGAAGGTGCTGGTGGTGTCCCAGTGTGATTAGTGAATATACTATATTGTGAGTGTGGGCGATACTTCATCTTACTCTCTACATAAATAAATCATCCCGATACCTTTTCAAGACAGCCGGTGTTGTGGTGATTTTATTTGGTTTGTGTTTCCTGAGAAAAGATAATTATGACAAATGTTGCCATCACCTATTGCTAGTGCTTTGGGAAAGGAAGAAGCCTGTGATTGCAATTAGCTCCTGTAGATAGCAGGAGAACTTAAACTAAAACTGTGTGTGCTTTGGTGTTAACTGTTTCTTTGGCAGAAATCAGTACTCGCTGTAGTCCGACTTTCCTGTGGGCACAGCATTTGGGCATTTGGGCATTAGTATCTCAACACTGAGTGATGGCACTACAGAAGTCACAGAGGTTTGAACCATGAAGCTTGCCTACTCCGTTAGTCTGTAGGCTCCAGTTTGTCTGAATGAAATTCTGATTTTCCAGTTTCTATCCATTCTGTCTTTGATATTTCTATCATGATCCCTCTCAGACAAAATCCTTGGCTAACTTCTTCCTGTTGACTCACTCACTTATGAGGCATCTTCTTCCTTTTTCAACAGAGACACTTTCAGCAGCAAAACACAACAAGGTAGATCCCAAATCCTTTTGGAGGGGTTGCAGCAACAAGCCTGTCAACGAGCTCTTCCAGTCATGAGACTTCTACTGGCTTTAGGGGCTGGAGCAGGTCCCTCATAACTATTTGTAGCATTTGAGTCAGGAAACCCTATTGATTCACTTAAGTAAGCTTGACTATGTAGTTAAGGTACTCTTTGTTATATGCAGTGATAGCAGCCCCTCACTGGTAATCTACTCTCTAAATATTTCCAGGAGCCCCAGCTAGTCTGTTTGTGTGGTGCAGTCTGATTTGGACCTCACAGCTTGTCCTAGGATGTGGTGTTAAGGCACATGGCTGGTGAGCACCATCATTACTCTTGGGTAGTAATCTAAAGTACCCTTGCACACAGCTCTTGTGGCTGTTGTGGAAGAAGGGGCTTTGAATGGACTTTACCTGGGACTTTACCTGGTCTCTTGAAACCACTGTGACTTCTGTCCCAGCAGTGACTTGCTGTTGCCTTCTTCCTTAAGAATAAAGACCAGCAATAAAGCAACTGACAGCAGAATCACTAGAGTTGTTAACCTCCATCATCCAGTATATACATCTGAAGTTTGGCTTCCTTTTCAAAATTATTTACTTACATTAGCCTGCTTTCTTGATAATCATGGTATAGGGTGAGTGGCTTGTAATAATCTTTACATAGAAAGGTGATTCCCATTCACTTCCTGGTTAATACTTGGGGACTCAGCTCATTATCCCATAGAGATGACCTACATCTATCATAGTTGAATGTTTTCCATGTGCAGAAAATGTAACTCAATCTCTGTTCCTAAAGTTGGAGATCTTTTTACCTCCCTTCAGATGGCTGAGACTGTTGATTGCCTTTGCCCATTATGGCTGGCTTCTGTTCTTCCTCTGTTGCAAGACTGATTAGTACTGCAAATTAGTCTGGTTTTCCAAAAGGAAAAAATTCATGGGTAATTTTTCACCTGCCATGCTTTAAGCTTCACTTAATTTTCAAGTTCAATGTTATACCAAAATGCATAGGTATTTGAGATCACAGTATGCATACGTATCAGTTTAACTATACCTCAGTTATCAATTTTACCAGGCACCTGGCCAGTATGTGGCTGTTTTAAGTGTCTGTAATGCCCTGTATCTCTGGGATCAGCTGCATGCAAATATGAATGTGTTTGAGTCTTGACCGAATATTCTACAATATCAGTTCCATGCATATGCATAGTCTTTTTTTTCCTTGAACTCCTGCAATAATCCTGTAATCTAGAGATGATTTTTATGTACTTTGACCAGATCTCCTAATTGCAGTTGCTGTTTTTCACTTTACACCTTTGTATTTCAAAACTAAACTCAGTCAAGGATTTGCAACTAATTTCTAGATAAAAGGTATAAGATTTCCAAAGAGCAGGTCTATTTACATCTTCTATGAGGTCTTGAAGAAATCTTAGTAGCAAGGACTCAGTAATGTTGTCCTACTGCTACAGTTGCTTTAACACAAATTTTGAATGTCCAAAGCATGCCTCTTCTGAGTCACCCAGATCTACATTTTTACTAGTTAAAAAGCTGTAAAGCAGCTTGCAACACATTTATCATGATTAGTTATCTGAAAATGCCAATGCAATTCCACAGTGATTTGCATGGAAATACTCTGTAATAACACTGAACTTGTACTGCACAGGGCTGAACACTGGAGCCTTCCTACAGAGTGAAAAATTAAAAGAAGCCTCATCTTTTTGTTAGGAAAGATCATTTCAGATCCTCCAAATCAGATGACTTCTGACTTTGTGCACTGTTCAGCTGATGTCTTACTGCCTCATATAATGTTGTACATGTCTGTTTTTGAAACCTGCTTGTAGACACATGTCAAACACTGCTTTAAAGACTGGCTCAAAAGAAAAAGCAAGAAAATTTGTAGAATATATTTTCTTTTTGAGAGTGAATTTTTTGGAGCAGGGTCATGGCTACTTTAATTGGAGGCTGTGGCTGAGGCCCCTCTATTAACAGAGAATAACAGAAGAAGAATTGGTAAGTAAGGGGGGAATTCTCCTGGCAGCATCCAAGGCCAAAAAGCCTTATTTATTCTTGACAGCTCTTCAGTGCCTGGATCCTCATAAAGACAGGGGTTCAGTTCTGTGACAGTGGGGAATGGTCCCAAGAGCTGACTAGAAAGAAGAACTCCAAATGATTTCAGTCTATTCTAAGTAATAAGTCTTTCTAAGGTAACATACTTCAGTTATATTTGAAGCCACCCACCTGGGATCATAAAATATGTGACAAAAATCTAAGGGGGATGGCAAGTGGCCTCAACTCTGTGAGCCAATCCATTTCTGTGAATGTGTTTCTTTGGGGAAAAAAAAAAAACAAACACAAAAAAGCCCCCAACCAACCAAACAAAAAACAAAACAAACAAACAAACAAACAAACAAAAAAAAAAAACCAAACAACCCCAGTGATCTTTCTCAAGGATTTTTCCTTCAAAAAATATTGTCAGAATTCCTCACTGAGCTGAAAATTAGTCTGAGCACTGTAAGAAGCTCCCCTACTCACTGCAGGAGGTACCCACATCCACAGGAATGCAGCAGCCAGAAAGGGAAGTAGCATCTTTCTTTATTAATGCTTCCCTCTCTTTTGAAGTTGGGGTAGAGGGATGGAGAGAGCCAAGACAGTGATAAGGTGCTTTATAGGAAGCAATGGATAATTATTCCTGTCTGTCTTCTCCCTCAGTCATTTTCCCTGGAGCACTGAGGAGTTTTGGTTCAGTTTTGGTCCTTGAGCAGTTTCTGACACAGCATGACTGCATTCCCCTTCTACAATCAGTAAACAGTGTGCTCTCACTCTCTGCTGTTTTGTACTCCAGCAAGAAAAGCATTCAAGCTGGGTGGCCTGCCAAGGTAACCGTATAAATTTCAGTGACTTTAAAAATTTCATCAACCTTAACCATATGTGCTGAATGCCCCCAACAGCTGCGGGTTAAGAAGGGCATTGAACATGTAATTACCTCAAAACTGACTTTCTCTTCTGCTTAGTGCCCGTGAGTCTATCCTTGCCATGGCTGGCTGGCTCCCATTCAAGTGAGGATCCAGCATGCTGCATGCTGGTGATGCAGCAGCCTCTACTGAGCCCACTGAAGCATAGGACAAGCTGCAGAGGTGAGGAGAAGTGCTGCCTTTCACCTTTTAATTATTTTTTAGTTTTTTCTTTTCCCCAAAAATTCTGCAAAAATATATCCATTTTTTGTTTGGGTTTTTGTTTTTGCTTTGCTTAGTTTTTGGATGGCCACTTATCAGTCTCTGTCTGCAAACAAATAATTTTACAGAAGGCTTCTTGAATAATTGTAGCTTTACTCACAGTAGTAACTGCGTAGAGTTGGGTCACACTTAGGAAAGAGAGGATTGAATTAGACCTCGCTTATTTATAGTCTGGTGCTGAGTGTTGCTATTGACATCAGGACATTTATTATCTATATGGCTGGTCACTTTTGAAAACAGAACCAGTAATTTGTAGAAATGTACTTAGAAGAGTAATTCTCTGGGACAGATTGGCTTTTCATACTAGAAATGTTGGCTGAGATGATCCCCCATGGAGTGGGGAATGGTGGCTGAATAAATCCATCAGCAAGTTTAGAGCTGCAGTAGCACAAACAGAGCTACCCCAGGTTTGGTGTGTGGTACTGCTTGTAAAGCAGTAAGGAGATTAGACTGTTCAACCTGAGGGTAAAGGAGCTCAAACTCCTCTTTGCTGCACAGCATTTACACCCACTCATCAGAGCAGAAAGGCACTCTCTCTGTCACATGGAGGTGCCTCCTGGTTGTGAAGTGCATTTTGCTGTGGCAGGCCACTTAACTGTGTTATATTGGAAGCAGTACAGTTGGGAAAGAGCCTCCGTGCTTATACCTGAAAATGTTGGTCGTCTTTGTAGGAGAACTGTGCATCCAAGTTTCTAGGATGGAGCAGGTACAGTGACATGAGGGTGGGATTTGTGTGACCCTGAGATCAGCTCAGCTGGTCAGAGCATGGCGCTAATGATGCCAGGGTTGTGGGTTTGATCCTGTACGGGCCATTAATGTAGGAGCTGGACTCGAGGATCCTTGCAGGTCCTTCCCACTCAGAATGTTTTGTGATTCTGTAATTGGAGATACCTGCTCTAGTTATTTGTCTGGCCTCTTCTTATTATTATATCTAGTTATTATTACTGTCCATACAGTCTATGGACAGCAATAGAAACTTTTAGGGCACAATTCATTGCATCCAAAATGGTGTCATTAGGCATCCAAAATTGTCATATTACTTGTAACCCTGAAGGCCAGTTTATAACCACTTCTTTGGCTGTTGGTGTGTGTGTCTGCAGATGTCCTAAGTAAGCAAGATTACCCCATGGGGGCCTGATGAGGGAAATGAAATACAATTCCTGAAAATGGCTGATGCCTGAAAAGAAAGCAGAAATCACTTCATTTTTGAACTCTTTTTAATGTCCTGTAGCCTGTGACCTTCATTAATACTTTGTAAGAATGCAGTGGCCCATGAGAGAATTTAGTGCAGTGCTGTGTTTTGATTTCTTTCTGATCTCTGATAAAGTTGGAAAGATCAGCATTCATATGAGGTACTGCCTGTTTCTAGTTAGGAATTGGGTTTTTTATTCCTAGCAGCTCTGCTTCTAATAATGTTCATGAATCTGACTGTCATCACAATCACATATTGATTAAATGCAGCATTTGACTCAGTTTTTAAACTTGAGTAATCTGTCACCATCTATAGATAGCCGTTTTTCTAAGTATTCTCCATATAAAACTTCTGTATATTTAATAAAAAGTTTTATCTAAAACAATAAAAGAAATTAATTCAATGTTTGCATTACCATTCAGGAAAAGGCCTTTCTTCATACTGAATATTTACTTACATAGCAAGTGGATATCACTATATTACTTCTCCACACTTTACATATCAGGAGCCATAATCTATTGCAAGTAGTGATGCAGGCACAGTGGTACAGAATCAATTAGTTGTTTTTACATTGCACTGCAGACTCCACATTTCCTGAAGTGACACCAAAAGACAAGCTTTAGTAAAAATCCTGTAATTAAAGTAGAAGCTCGGCCCAATGCGAAGTGCTGGCTGCTGTTTTATCAGCATAATGAAGAGGACCAGGAGACATTGCCTCTGTAATCAAACTCCTGCACTGGCCAAAGTTCAGCACTATTTCAAACCAGCAGCAAAGCCTGTAAGTAGTCAGGTGGTGGAATCGACAGTGCCAGTGTTGTAAATCAACAGGGGCCCTGTATTTTCAGAGCCATAGCAGTGCAGCAGAAACACAGGTCTAATTTCCTGTGATTTCTCATTTTGGTGCTCAAAGGCTGATTTTAATAAAAAACCCATGCATCCTAAAAATTGTAGTGTCATAGTATAATTTATTTATCAGTGGTTCCTCTAAATCTTGATGGTTTTTTTTCCTGGGTTTTAGTACTTAAAAAAAAGAAGAGCATTCTCTCCTTTTTAATGCACCTCATTGTAAAGGGTGCACTTTGAAGGTGAGGAGGTATAATGAAAACTATGATTTTTTGTTTGTTTGTTTGTGTATTCTGTCATCAGTTTATTTCAGTGATGGCAAGATTATAAATCTGAGAGCCTGGCTTCTGGTCTGGCTTACACTCAGATGGACAGAATGCATATTTTTATATCCTTACTGTATTTTCAGGTAGTATAACTAGGAAAAATACTTAATGAATAAAAACATGTAGCACAAGCACATTAGATCCCTTGACATCTCCTGGGTTTGTTCCACTGTTTCTGATTTGAAGTGATGACACCAGCCTTTCAGGTAAGATTTTTTTAATCATTTTGGTAAAAGATTTGAGAAGATAGAAATTAAGCTGCTACCCTACTCTGCTAAACACACACTCTTCCCTATCAGTCCTGCTGGGCTGAGCAGTTTTTGAGGAAGTCTCTTTGCTCTTTTGCAGTTACAGATTGTACCTAGAGAAGACACTTGCCCATGATCAGTAGGAACTGTTCCTACAGATACAGAAATGGTCATTCAGGACATCTTTTGATTGTAGGTGAGATACTTATGTTTTTAGGTAATTTAAGATAATGCCTAGTGAAAGACCCTGCATATGCTGGCATAGTCATGTAGGACTATGAACCAGCAGGATACAAGAATTCAGCATACTGGGGAGTCTCACGTTTCTTTCAAGCACCTCTTTAAAACTGGCAGACTCACAAAAATAATTTGAAATTTTTACACTGGAATTTTTGAGTAGAGTTCTCCTATTAGGGAATGTTCAATGAACACACTATTCAAGCTGTAGCTTTGCAGGAGGTGGTGGGATCCCAGACAAATATGATTCTGGGTTTGCTTCAGGCTGGATCTGTGGCTGGGAAAGGAGCTCTTTTGGTGAGCTGTTCCTTACCTACTGATCAGAGTTCCTGGTGGTTTAAGACAGGGGCACTGGGAGCTGGCTCTTTGGTTATACTCAGAAAATTTGAAAGAAATTAGCTTTGACAACAAGGCAACCAGTGTTTTGATGTTTTAGCCAAGCTGAAGAAGGCTTTGTAAATGAATACACTTAAATATTCAATTTTGGTATTCCTGCCATCAATATTCCCTTTTATACATGCAGGAAATACCACTGTGGTCATAAATATCTCAAAGAACATGTGAAGTGTTTCTAAATGTAACACCTAAAAGACTTACTCAAACCTGGTAGAAGATACTTTATGATTTGCTTTTTGGAGATACAATGAGTCACCTCTGTCACAAGGGAAGTTAGAGTTTGCATTTCTATTTCTGGGTTATGGGGGTCATGTAAAAACTGTAGTGCAGTCATTTGATGCTGGAATGACAGAACATTTTGGCCTAATCCTTATTTTTCCATCAGCTACATTCTACTTTGCAAAATTTGGAGCTGTCAGGATCAGGCAGGTTTTTATTATAGCATATTAAACAACTTGCTATTTAAATATTTGGGTGGGAGGCACTACTTAGACAGACTTAGCTGATCTGTCTTTAAGACTGCCTGTGACAGATCAGGTAAGTGGTTTTTTTAACCCTGGCAAAATTGCCTGCCACAGTTTATTTGAAAAGCCTGAGCCAAAACAGAGGAAAGCATCCCCACTAAGATGAGCATAAAACAAAGAGAAACTTAGAGGTTTTTTTTGAATCATCGAAAACTGTGGAGTTGACATTTTGTAGTGAGTAAAATAAAAATATTTTGTATGATTTGTAGAATGACAATACTCCCTCTTTGAAATAACAGGGGATATCACTGAAGTCAGAAGTAGTTCATGAGAAGGGTGCACTTTTTAAACTGCAGCACAGCCAGCAGTAGAAAATCAAGCAGTGAATGGATGTCTTTGAAATAAATACACTTGGGCTGGCTCATCACAACTTTGTGAGCTGGGTGCAGTGTCTTGTAGGAGAGAAGAGATGTGGCTGGTGGTGAAATCTCCATTGCCAGTTTTATACCAATTTACTGTAAAAATCACCCAAGTAAACAGCCGATAGCAAGAATAAACAGCAATGGGTCATCTCACAGTTTTCTTTCCCTCACATGAACTTTTCACAAAGCAAACCTTGCTATGTGAGAAAAGGATAACTTTGGGGTGGAATAGGGTGGTGAGACACTGGAACAGCTTGCCCACAGAATATGTGGATGTCTCATCCCTGGCAGTGTTCAAGGCCAGGCTGGATGGGGGCTCTGAGCAACCGGGTTTAGTGGAAGGTGTCCCTGCCCATGGCAGGGAGGTTGGAACTGGATGATCTTCAAGGTCACTTCCAACCCAAACCTTTCTGTGATTCTATAATTAAAGAGCAGAGGAAAGAAGGTGGAAGAGCTTTTCTGGGCTCTGGAACATGAGAAAACAAAGTAAAAGGGTCAGATGGAGAGTTGACAATGGCTGCTGTGTAGTGATGTATCTGCTTTGTGTTACTTGGAAATCTTTATGCATTATCTGGAAAAATATGGAGACTATCCTCAGTGAGGTTACAATGATAGTGTAATAAAATATGCGCCTAAAGTCTTCTTCTAATATAAAAAATCAGTTAACCATCCTGTTAAGAAACACACATAAATTTATTGCAGTGTCATTTTCTGTGATATAGTGGTACTTCAAAACACCACTGTGGAAATCCTCTGTACATCATTTAATGAAACACTTTTGAAAACACATGACTTAACACATGACTGCTGCTCTATCCTGGGTGTTGTGGCAGATTGGAGCAGTGAGGCTGCACATGGATGAGACATTTACCATCACCCTGGTGAGCACTGCCATTATTCCTGAACCACCCCCAGCCTCTTCCAGGTGGAGAGGAGTGCCCATTTGGAGACATCAGTAAGAGTTTATGCAGTGGGACAGTTTGTGTGACTGACACCACTGAGTAGCTTTCCAACTGTTGCAAAGAGGGCTTAATTATCCATTAGTAAGGTGTGTGGCTGAATGGGGCTGGAATCAAAGAGCAGTATGTGATCCACCAAGAACATGTGCTCTTTGTATTGGGAGTGCAGTAATGTCCCCTCTGAGTGACAATGCTAAATGGAGCTATATCCTGCCTCACTATTAATGTGGAAAGAGAAGAGAAAAGGAGCAATTTAGCCTTGGCTTCTTTAGTCTCTTTATAGAGTATACTGAAGCTTTTCTTACTTTGGAAAGAGCTGGAGTCTTACAAAAGTGAAGGTGTTGATGTGTATGCGTATGTCAGTGGATGTGGATGTGAATGTGACAGCTGTAATGCTGGCATTCAAGAAGTAAAGTCAATTTCACTCCTAAGGAAAAGCTTTGCATGTGGAACCCACTGACCTGTTTGACCGAAGGATATTTTCCAAAAAGTCATACAGCCTTCATCTGAAATTTCAATAAATGGAGTGACTGGCACTTCCTCTGGTAGTTTGTTTCAAAGGTTAATCACCTTCTCTGCTAGAAGTAGAGGCATTAATACTCATTTAAATTTATCTAGCTTCAGCTTCTAGTCATTGGTTCTTGTTAAGTCATTCCCCATTAGGTTAAATAGGCCTTTAATATTGGCGTTTGCTCCCTGAGAAGGTAGAGCTTTGCTGCAATCAAATCTCTTCTTGGTCTTATTTTGAAAACTAAACAGTTTTAATTTCTGAAGTCCTTCACCATAACAACTTTTCCCAGCTCTCAGTGAAGTGTTGCATAGGTTCTCCACTTCTATTTCATTAATGTAAAAGGAAAATAGCAAAATGCTATATGATGTTCCCACCCATGGGATAATTAGAGGGAAAGTTATCATTCTTCTAATTGTTGCTTTATTTATCAAACCGAATGCTATATTTCATATTTTTGCTGCATTGTCTGAGACATTTCTTCATTCAGTCCAGCTTACTTGCCAGTTTTCAGAGAACAGAGACACTGTATCACTCATTAATTGTTGGAGAAGGGCACTTTCCTGTCTTTTGTGGGGTCTCTAATAAACAAAGACACTACATTCCAAAGAAGAAAATAAAAACTAAATGTGGCAGTCCAGAGTTTATGGAAGGAATGGACACTTTTTATGGCAAAAAGAAATCTACTGTATAACACGCTTTTGCTTTATTGCAGTAGCAGACCTGATAGAATTTTTGTTGTGCTTCAGCCAATTTTAAAGTCCAGCGGGAAGCAGCCACTGAGTTTGAGGTCAAGTTTTCAGAAATAAGGCTCTGATATAGTGATCTAAACTCCGAAACCACCCTGTGCAAAAGCATCAGGAAGCCGCTTGTGAAATTATTTGGTAACATCTAAGGACACCTTTATAAAGGAGGTTTCTACGCTTCTCTAATTATAGAACTGACCATGCTGTACATCATATATGTGCAGTCTTTTCAGCAAGCTGTCTTTCATCTCAGATTTTTCTTGTCTTTCACTTGTCAAATCATAGTGCTTGGGTTATTGATTGCTGGTTATGTTCTGCTCTCTCAACAGCACTTTAGCAAAGTCCTTTCTCAGTTATGTGATTGTACCATATCTGTCTGACTGTTTTTCTTCAGTGAATCTGCTGTAAAAAAATTGATAGAGGTGAAAAGGTCTCAGATTATTACCTCTATGCATTTCATAAAGCAGAGTAACTGGTTGGAGGAACTCTGCTTGGAAGGTCTCTCTTGTGGGCTCCCCCCAGTGAAAGCAGAGGGAAGGTTTTGTGTGTTCTAACCGTAAGAAATGATTTGACTGGAGTTCAAGCCCTAGCCCAGGTACACAATTCCTGTTCCTTCCTGCTTGTTGATGCCACAACATTCTGCTGCATTTTCACTCCTTTCATACAGTCTACCTGTAGGGTATTCTTTTCCAGGTTAAATTACATTTTTTCATTTATTTCTAAGCAGCACTTGAATACTGAACAGACATTTAGAGGATGCAATGAAAGTACAATATACATGGTAATAGTATAAGAGCTAGACATGCAAAAAAACCTGTTTTCAGAAGAGTGTTCCTGTGTCAAATTAAGCATGTGGAAGTCAAAGATTGCCAGAAGTAAAACAGTTTCATGTTGTTTTAATTTCCTTCTTTCATGTATGTGATTTATAATCCAGAGTCTGGAGCATATTCACCCTGACACAAGCCTATTTTGTAATTATACTGAGATAGTGCATAATTACAAAAACTTTGTTACGAGGTGGATGAGCTGTTGCATACAGAATTCTTCATTTACCAGTTGTACTGTGCCATCTTTGAATTTTTAATTTAAATATTTAAAAGTGTGCTGGGTTGTGGGTAGGGAGAAGGTGGGATGAGGTGCCAAGATACAGCATTTAATGTGAATTATCTCACACAAGTCCCGAGCAGGAGACTCCTTCACACCCACAGCATGGAGCAGACCTCTGCAGTTTGGGAGGCAGCAGGTAACTCTTGGCAGAGAGAGCAGAGCAGCAGCCAGACTGAGGAACTGTGAGTTTCTCACCCAGCTCTCTCTCCTGCCAGCAGAGCATTGCTGAGAGGTCCCTAAATCTTAAATTCTCCATGGGAGTGTGCTCCCAGGCTTTTCTTGATCTTTTTCTGCCACTGCCCTTCCCTCCCCAAGGAGGGAAGTCCTGCAGGGATCAATCTGTATGAACTGTTTCATGGAAGTGAAACAATTGGGTAACACCTCAACGTGCATGTACTCCTAGCACTCAGGTAGCAGCTAAGCTGTGTTTTGCTATTCCAAATCATAACCATGTTCAGACTCTTCCATAAAGTGATTGTAAATTCTTACATTTCAACTGGGTGATACAGAGAAGAGATTTTTTTTTAAATTTTTTTTCACACTGACTTTCCTGGGGAAAAAAAAAGTGCATGTATTAGTCTTTGAAAACCACAGCCCCAGATATTGAAATTTGATTAAATTGAGAGTACTGAAATTACCATATCACTGCTTTAGCAGAATATAGTACTGCCAGTTGTCAATATAGTAACATAAACTGGTACATATAATTTGGCATTTCATTACTAAAACCTGCTGAAGGGGTTCCTCTGAGTCCTTTGGGTTGCAGATTTGCTTAAGCTGAGTTCCTCCTCACAAATTTCAAGCTAATGAATCCCAGTTACCAACATTAGGTTATGATGTAAACCCTATTTAATAATTTTTTTAAAAATTCAAGTGGTAATTTCCTGTGCTGCTAAAGGTTTCATATATTGAATTTTCAATGATAAGAGAGTTCATTTGGCATTTTTTAGTCTTTATTGGGATAGTGCATCCATAAAACAAGACTAGAGTTCATGATGCAGTGCGCTTTTTGATATTCCAGATAAATAATTCCATTTTAATTTCACAGTAGGAAAACAACTGATTGAGATTTAATGTCATATGCAAGGAGCTGCACAATATGTTAGTTATTTGTCAATCTGATGGAAGAGCAGAGGAGTTTACTTCCTCTGATTCCAGCCATGCTATATTTTATGAGTGACTTTTACTTGTTTTACTCATTCCAGATAAAATCTGTCATGATTATACATCAGAAAACATTTCATTATTCCATCCATGAGAAATAACTGTAGTCAGTGCAGAAGCAACAGATTGCTGCCTCTTGCAAGCTTTATGGAAGTGTGCTGTAATGAGACTGAGTACCCTGGATCGATAGTTCTCTCTAGTAATACAATCTGCTGTCAGATAACCTCCAACAGCTTTACAGATTTAATGAACTCCCTGGGCTGATGATAAAAATATAATGTAAGGAGGAAACTAAAACAACATCATGTATTAGATGTAGCCCTAGGCAACATTTTATGACCATCTTTCTTTCAGTTGTATATTTTAAATTATAAAGTCAGTATGTATCAAGCACTGTCCTGAAATTCTCCATCAGTGAAATTCATCTTGCTCTTCTCAAGTCAAGGATAAGGAGACTTCATGTAGGGAACTAAATGAGAATTTTAAGCTCTGTATTCTCACCACTTCAGTGGTGGTATTTGAACCTGTGAGCTGGAGGAAAAGCCATTTCTCCTTGTGACCTCTTCCGGGCAATTAAACTCTTTTGGAGCAACATACTCCAGTCCCCCTCTGCCCCATCCACAGTAGGATCTTAATTCCTACTGGTTTTTTGGAATGGAGGAATTCAAAGAAAGCAGCATGAATTTCTAGTTGTAGCACAGTCAATGAAAACGAGTGTCTGAACTTCTGCTAAAAATATTGTGTAAGACTGAGAAGTAAGTAAAGTCTCAGGTAACGATACCTATTGTAAGGAGTGTATCTACTGTGGAGAAGCAAACCTCTTAGATAAGACACTGGATAGCTGTAGGAGCTGTAGGAGCCTCAAGTGTGCCTAGGTTTGAGCACACTGACAGGAGTTAAGGATTTTTGCCTAAGATAGAAAGGTGGAAAACTAACTTAATGTTTTAGAGAGGAGTTAAAAATTATTTTCCTTCCTAGAGAAAGGTCAATAAAAAATTGCCAGTTCTCTATAGTAACTTTTTTTTTTTAATTTTCAACCAATTAGATAAGAACTCTTATGCAGGTTTCTGACATACACACTACTTTGTCTAAAACTTATGAAAAGCAAACATAGAAACTTTGTGACCTGTAGTCAGATTGAAAAAAGATAAACTGTGGTTGTTCTTTTTTCTTCTATTGTCTTTGCTCTCCAAATGAAAAAAAAGTGGCACTGTGACACCACTTACTGAATTTCTGTTGAGGATACCTGGACTTCCTCCCAGTAGTTTTGATGTGGTTCCTTAGTGGTTCTAAACTCTGCCATTCACATGCTGCTGCCATTCAGCCTTCCTTTGCTCCTTTGGGGTGCTGGGAGTGCAGCAACCATCCAGGTGCTTCTGCCAAGGTGTAACTCAGGTGGTGCTAAGTGCACTCAAGAATCATAAAATTGCACAGCTGGACTTAGAATCACAGACATTTAGGCTGGGTAAACCCTTTAAGATCAACAAGTCCAGCGCAGCAGGCACATCTCCCCTGCAACTCCCCCACATCACCCCAAAATCACAGGTACAAGGTTGTGCAAGCAGAACTAAGCAATGATGAGGGCAGTGGTTCATCCAGCATGGTGGTGCCACTGAGGTTAAGTCACCAAATCTGCTTCCATGAAGCAGAAAAGACAGGTCACTGTCATAGAAGACTGTCTCCTGAGGGGAACAGAAGGCCCAGTGTGCAGCCTGGACCCATTTCTTAGGGAAGTCTGCTGCCTCCTTTGGGGTTTGGTTGAAGATATGAAGAGAAACATTTTCACCCTGATACAGCCTTCAGATACTGTTTTTTCAGGTTGGCAGCAATGAAATTGCAACAAGAATCCCAATGGCAATTAAAAGAGACCTCAGGGTGTTGGGACAACCGGCTAAGAGATCAGGAGCATAGGTTCTCTTCTGTCCTTCCAGTTCAGGGAATGATGAGGGAAGAAACAGGAAGAGCCATCACCACTGAACCATGTCCCTAAGCACCATAGCTACACATCTTTTAAATACTTCCAGCAATGATAACTCAGCCACTGCCCTGGGCAGTCTGTTCCAGTGATTGACAATCCAATGGCTTTACAGGGGAAAAAGCAGGGCTTATTCCTTTCTCACAGAGCCATCAGAAGGATCAAAGTTCAAGGTACTCTTGGGGAATTCAGATGTAGGTCGGTGCTGGTGGCCAGGTCTTGGACCACCTGAGGCAAGGTTACCTCCAGAAGGACAGTGGACAAGATAATCCATAACCATAGATTTCCTGATGAAGATTCACATCTGACAGGACACAAGGCAGAGGTGTCTCCTTTCCTGAGCCAGCTTCACAACGGACAGTAGACACCAAAGAGGGATTGAGTGCAAATGCTCTAAAAAGCACAATGTCTCTCTCATCTGTGCATCCCAAGCAGACCCCATCCTCCCTGCTGCAGTTTGGTGGCCAGGGCAACCTGTTGACCACCACAGTGGGGGAAGGTGCAGAGGAGGTGGCTGACCCTCTGCTCTACCTGTCAAGCTGGCAGTGGCCATAAAAACAGAATGGGAGTTTATGTCTGACATGCAGAGGTGCCAGATATTTCTTCCCTGAACAGTCTATTTTTTGGCCTCTTTCAAGAGACAAAAGTGCCATCCACACTGAGTTATTAGAAGAAAAATGTTCATGGCAGTATTGACACCGCTTACTATCCCATAGGTTTGATTGGTAGTATTAGTGGAAAGAAGGCAAAATTTATGTTAACAATTTAGTTCTGTTAGAATTACTGAAAAATGGAAATATCTCTAAAGGAATAAAAGCAAGAGGTTATATTTATGACAGTGCCAGAATTCCTGGGGAAAAAAAGTGCATTAAGTAAACAGGAACCACATTGTGTGTTTTGTTATCATGTTATAGATCAGAAGCTTTTAAACCAAATAAGATCACACTGCCCCATAAAAGTGAATTCTTTCCTCTTGGCTTAGATATATTTCCAGTCAGGAAATAGAAGCAGAAGACTGGAGTGAATGTGTAAACTGAATTTAAAAGGAGGATGTTCACTTACATTATTTCTCTAAATGATCTGAGCTCTAGGGGTTGGCAGATGCTTTTATAGGAATCCTTTGAATGTTGGACAGAGAAATTTTTATGCATGCTGTTAGACCTACTAGCATTTTTCTCAAGGAGTCTGCTACTTGAGCTATAATTTTCAGTGCAATTCATTCTTGTTAAGTTCTAGAATTTACCATGTTAGTGACCTGCTGCCTCTTAAAAGAAAGAAACCTCTTCTAGTGTTGTTGAAGACCACTGAGAATCCTCCATGCTGACTGCATTTTATGGGGCTTCAGTGATTTTGAGAGTTGACTGGTATTTTGCTGAGACTTACTTAGAAGGGACATTGAGTTTTGTTGCAAATAGCTTGTTTATGAAACACCTCAGGGTAAGTAGGTATATTTTGTTGAGAGGGTGAGAAGGAACTTGTGAGCTGAATATAATAAGCTTTTAGCTCAATACAGCAAGCTGGACATAAGTAGTTAATGTGTTTTGGGAAATTATAATCCAGTATTTCCATAGGAATAGACAGATACTTCTTTCAAAAAGATCATAGTACCTTTCAGGGACTATGAGCTGTTTGCTATTTACTGGCCCACTACCTTCCCTGAAGTTCCAGACAATACCAGCAGAGAATGAGACCACCAAGCCACATCACAGCTGTGCAGTTTAGCACTGTAAGGGATTGCAGGCAAATGGGTGTAATAGCTTCTTCTTGGGCACAGCCTAAAGCAGTCAGCCTTTTTTCCCCCTTTAACTCTTCTTCCATCATCATTTTCCATATTCATTTTATCGGTCCTCTCTTTCTGTGTCACATAGGAACAATCCAGCTGGATAACGTGGCCATCTGGATGGCTTAAGCAAGGAAGCCTACAGCCAACCTACCTTGTCCTTGCAGAATGCTTTGATACACTAAATATCAAAATCTCAACTGTACTTCTTCACAAGTGTTTAAACGTGTATGCATGTATCAATAAACTGGTGAATGTGCCAAAGGAGAAAAGAAGTCGGAAAACTCCAGTAATAATGGCAAAAATCAAGAGCAATATCAGTCAGTAACACACCAATTGAACTACAATGAGTGCCTTGGTCTCATGAATTGCAGCTGATTCCTCATAAGAGCTTTGCAGAAGTGCACAATTATTTAGGCCTGTCTGAAAAGGCATGTGGGACAACTCTTCCTAGCTTTTTTGAACAAACAGAAGGCCCAAAGGAAAAAGACACTGCTCTTGAGATCACTCTTGCCCCAGTCAAATCATCTGTTGCTGTGATTTGGAGAGAAACTGTTCCTATCTGGAGAGAAACTTCCTGAACTTCTATCAAATTAAGAGAGAGCTCCTGGAAATCTATATATTTTTTCCTCAATTTTTAATCTTTTCATCACCTCCCTTTTAAAGTCATAGTCTTTAGCAGCTTCTTAAAGTACATCAACAGAAGAATTGCTCATTGTTCATTGTAAGTGTCAAAAATGTGTTTTTAACATATGGTACCACCTTCATTTGCACAAAGCAGATATTTTTGATCAGGACTATCTCTACAGAGTTCTTTCTGTCTGATCACATGCAGAATGAAGAATCTTTTTCAGTTCAGAGGTCCCAAGTAGTCAGTTTTCTAGTTCATCTTCATCTCAGGGGAAATGAGCTTGTATAAGTTATCTGGTACTGCAGTCTTATGTGATTTTAGTAGCAAACTTTTTCCTCTTCTAACTTTTCTACAGCAGTCTTTTTTTATAAAGCTTACCTTTGATCTCGGTATGCTTTCACTCTTACAGTGCATTCTGAAGCAAAACTTGGCAACAGCTGTCACAAAGTAATGAAGAACATCCCTGAATATCAAATGTAACATGAAGCTCTGTGAGTGTGGTGGCTTGTTCCCAGGAAATGTCAACTCTTTTGCTATGCAGCACGTAGCAAATACAGTATAGACAGCCATCTCCCAATATGTAGACTGCTAGTCTGCAGCCTAAAAATAATACACAATTTTATAGGTGAGAAAAACCACTAATACTTGGTTGAGGTGTTAATGGATGAAAATATCATCGCTGTGTACAAAAAGCCTGTGCTCTGCTGATATCAGCATTTTATAAGAGACAATCTGCATGTTTCTCTTTGATTTTCTTCTCGTACACAGCCTTAAGGCTGTCTGCAGAGAAGATTAATACAAAAGAGGTTTTTAGTGGCAAAGAAAAACACAATCTGCCCCAGATTTACAGAGTGTTTTACAGAGGAACACTTATACCCCAATGTCCATGTCCTAATAGTATACCTAAGCCATGCAACTAAAAAGAGAATAATTTGGTATTTACAAAAATACAAGAGAAAGACCAAAATTGACATTAACAAAATAAAAAAAAATTAGGCAGCAGGCTTGGCTGTGTTTCACTACACTGAACTGATTAATTTTATTTTTTTTAGCTAAATCTTGTTTTCTTAGCATGAAAGATTAACAACAGCTCTTTTTTTCTTTGCTTCTTTAGAAGTAGGAGCTCTCCTAGAAGCTTCTCCAGACAAAGTCATATTAAATAACAGTTTATGAATGGATTGGATAAAATTTGGAGATGACTGATGACAAGATTGCTACTGGTTGTCTATGGAATATCTCAAGCTCTCAACTGTTCTGTTGAGAGTATCATGCATAACACTCCTGCCACACAGATCTCAACAAGGCTGCTCTAGAGAGCCACAATGTTTAAATGTCCCTTTTAACAAGAATGTTCATAGTGCACTGGAGATAGCTTTGCTTGAGCTGAGCCTTTATGGAAACATCTGTTAATCAAGTTTTAGTTTTGTTTTGTCTTACTCCATTTTTAAGTCAGAGTACATATGTGTGTATGCTATGGCAAGAATCAAATCCTTTTGATTTTTTGATAGATCTGTCCCACAATATGATATGGTATGATATAAGCATCAACTCTGAACACAGAGTGGGGAAGAAAATGCAATATTCAACGGAAGTGCTAAATTTAAAAAGTACTGGAGGTTGTGCATACATCTGTCCTCCAACCACTCCATAACTTTTCTATTTAGGGCATTAAGTGTGTCTGTGGCTGACTTTGAAGCTGAGTGACTTTGTGCCAAGAAATCAAATAGCCTATCTGGAATTAGAGCAGTGCCTATCTAGGTTTTACTGATCATATTATACTGCAGGGGAGAAAGGTTTGTGGAGATTAGCTGTTGCCTGCTGTAGTGCAGCAGAAGAGGGTAGACACAAACCCCAGCATGGGCCACACCAAACTCAGAAACAACAGTATGAGGATTTTATAGGAATTGATGAGGGCTTCAAGCCCTGTACTCTTCCCTGGAAATACATTTTCAGGCACCAGTATAGTTTAACAGTGTGTATATATATATATATATATATAAAATATATATAATATATTATAGTATAACCGTACTGCTCATCCAGAATATAGATTCAAAAGGAAGTGTTCACTGCTGTTGGATGTGGCTCCTCTCTGAAAAATCAGTGTACTTAATGTAGAACTGAAGGTACAAGAATCAGAAATTTTGTAAGCTTCCTGCTTTGTTGAATTTTTAACATTTAGGAAATGACACTGATTAAATAATTATTTTAGCCAAGCATATTTTACAGTTCAAAATGTAAGGACTATTCTCTTTGTATACTTCAATGCCTTTCAGGACAATTATAATTACAGTAGAAACCTCATTGTAGTGATTAGCTTTTTATCAATGGGTCTCAAAGCACTACCTAAAGGAGCTGAGAATTATTATTCCTGTTTTATGTGTGAGGAAGGAGTCAAAAGATGATGAAAAGGCTGGCAAAGGACAACTGGAAGAGAGTAACAATGGCCAGAATAGGAACACAGATGAGGGCAAGCCTCATGCATTATCCAGGAGGCTGTTCTTCCTCGTTCCTTGCTTTCTAGTGATGTTTTTTTTCTCAAATATTAATATTCAGGTTATATAATTGTGTTTTTCACTGACAGGGAGAACTGCATAACATGAGGTTTATATTTAATGCAGCACTTATGGATGTATTGAAACACTAAGCAGCTGCCTCCCCTTGAAGGCGAGCTCTCCTTACCCAGAGGTTCATGTGCTGAATCAGACATTTGCTACATCATGCTCCCTAATGCAGAATGAAGGGATCTATTGGGCCCTTCCCTTATCATGAACATCACTGTGCCAAAGACAGTAGAATAGTCAGGTTGTCTAAAATAAAAAAAATACAATTATTTATAATACCAGCTATTTACAATTATTTGTCAGATTTATCTGACAAAAGGAATTTTCCTTTCACCTCACATGTGCTGTATAAAACATGGTAGATCATTTTAATCCAAGTGCCTCTCACCACCAGCTAGGTACAGACTAACCACCTATTACCCCCAGAGGGTCACTGAGAACATTAAATCTGAATTGCCTTTTAGAGATGTCTTTCTCTCCCTCTTGAATGCAGAGACAACTTGCAGTGACCAATATCCAACCCTGATTGTCTCAGGAACTCCAGCCTAGGCAGGAAAGGCCTTTTGGTCTGTTTAGGGAGAGAACATCCCTCCTTTTTTTTGTATGCATAGTTAAACTTGTCAATGAAGAAGTATGTCAGTAAGTCTCTAGCAGAGGTTACTGTAGCAGGTAGCGTTGCTGAAACCTGTGTTTCCCCTGGAATGAATCATTCAAGACAACTCTGGTTTTATACAGTGCTCCACGTTGTGTCCTCAGAATGGGGAGAGCTGACATGTTGTTTGAAAAGGTCACTTAAAACCTGTAGGCGGTTGGCAATTATTAATATTTATTAGTTGTCTAAGGAACTTTATGTGAAGATATTCCTTAAAGCTTGTGAGCTGACAGATAAAACTGATAAAGTTCCTGTTCTTATCTCTTAGAAACTTTTTTTTTTCTGTTTCTCTTCCTTCTTAGAATTTATTCTGTGCATCAGGTTTTTGCTGAACAATTTGGAAGTGAGAGGAAATTATATTACTATTGTTATTATTATTTGGAGCTATACAATTATACTATTAAGGTTAATGATGCCAGCAATTAAAAGGCATCTAGTTATTTGGAAATTGTCAGTTGGGACAAATTGTTCTTTAATGTCTCTACACATGGATTACTTTGATGGGATTGTAGGAAATTGGTAGGTCAGTGCAATATTTCTTGTTGCTTTTTGCTGTCAGGAGCCTTTCCCTGCTGTCCTTGAAAAGTATTGTAGGAAAGTATAAACCACATTATACCATCCCTTATCTTTCTTATGGGTATTAGTTACAAATATTCTCATTAACTCTTCGTCAATGAATTATGGACCAGCTATTTATGGTACAGAATTATAAATTGTCTGTGAATGTTTGTGCTCATGGGTTTCTGGCTCTGAAATTGCCTCTTTTTTTACAAAATGGTTAGTTGTAAAACATGTCTGGATTTCTAGGGTATGAGTGGCTTTGTCATGTAAGCCTTCCAATAAAATTTTCCCTTTCTGGAAGATACTGCAGTGCTTTATTTTTTTCCCTCATGAAAAATCATTGCAAGCACCAGGCAAGCTGCTCACTTGTGCTTCCATGGAGCCACAACTTCATGTGCAGCTGAGAGGGGAATATCTATAAAGTCAAAATTTTGTAATCACTAGTTTTTGATAAAGTCCATGTTACTTAAAACCTAGGTGGGAACACTGGTGTTTTCTGGCATTCTGTGCTCTGTTTTTACTCCTCATTAGCCTTCCCTCAGTGAGCAGGTGTAGTGATACCTGCAGTGGTTTTCCCTGGAATATTGTCAGGTTTATTTTGGGCAATTAGATGTGACAACATCAACATTTAGAGTATTGCTTGTATTCCCTGTACTCAGTAAAAGGAACAGCTGGTTAATACTGATAGTACATTGAAATGAACACATGTGGATGCACAAATACATACAATTATCTAGGGGATAGTTGGCATGATTTTTTGAAGCTGTTCTCATGCCAACGAACAGTTAAAGGTTAAAAAAGGTTTCCTTTGTTCCAGTCTCAAAGTGATAAACCACAATGAAAGATCAATGTCCTGATCTAGGAAACACTTCTAGTTAAAATGTTATTTGGATGCTTGAAGTTAAGAACAGCACATGAAGAGGTTCTTAGTACTGAGCTGCAAAATGGAAGTGGTGGCAGCAGTTGGGGGTAGATTCTCCCCTACCATCTCTGTGCAACTTCCAGTCGAAAAAAAAAAATGACAGCAAACCCCAAAACATATATTAAACTTTATTTTCAATACAGGTGAAATACAGTGTTTAAATGGGAATGCAGAGAATGGTCTTGGAATTAGAGCAGCACTAATGAGTTGCTGGTGAGCTTCAGTGGGAGCCTAGGCAAAGCATCTAATCACACAGACCCATCTTAATTTACCTCCTTGTAGTAAATGGGGTACTTGCCAAAACTACTCTAATTCTGTGTTTCTTTAAAAGTGGAAATATCTTTTATTGATTCATCCTGCAAAGGAGAGAAGCTGCAATGGGATGGAACCAAATACAGAAAGTTTTGGAGAAGTTAATTTTTTTCATTATGTCCTGTTTCAACTTCCTGCCAAATTTCCTTTGCCTTCAAAGGCAAATAAAATCTCAATAAAATGTTATTCTTTTATTCGAGTCTTATTCTCAAAAGCAGTTTAACTGCTGAATGAACATTCTTTAGAGTTTTCATGTTCACCACAAATATGGATTCGGTTTGCCAGCACTCTCTAAACTAGCTCAAGTCTGAATTTTACAAGACAGGAAAAATCCTCCCATTTTTAATAAGAAACTCCAAAAGTGATTCTTTCCCAAAGGCTAGAAATGCAAACTATTCATTCATTTGAGGTTTTCCTAAATAATTGCATAGTTTAACATAACTGTCTGATGAATATGGTTTATTTAGTCTTAATATTTAATTGCTCATGCAAAACAATTATCCAGGTTTTTGCAACAATTTTGAAATCTGTTTAGGAAAATAAATACAGTAATTAGAAATTAAAAGTCCTGTTGCTCAGTATAATAACTACATTAGTTTTAAGCAATAAAGTGGAGCTAAGCTTTGTTGCTTAATTTTTATTTTTTTTTTCTAATGTGTATGTGCCCCATGCCTATTTCCTGCCTGGGGCATCACATTTGCAGAAGCTGGTCCTGAGTCTGTCTCCAGCCAGTTTTGCATGTACACCATGGTGCACAGTTCATAAAGAACCAGGTGACTGATTGCCCTGCTAGAATGAAAGGGTAAATGAGAAAGCATTTAACTAACCACAGGAAACCTAATTATAATCAAAATCGAGTTATATTTTCTCCTAATTTCTGAAATATTTCTGGTGTGGGAATTATTTTTGCATCACTAGCTGTAATTGTTTCTTAAGTATATATAAACCTTTTCACAGTTGCAAGTTTTGGCATCAGATGGGAGAATCATGTTGGGCAAAGCCTCAATTTCAATGCTACTAATTCTGAATGCTCTAGGGGTGTAGCCTCTCATCTCAGTCCATACTAGAGTTTTCCTCAAGTGCAGTTCTGAATTCAAACATATACTTGTGGTTTGGATTTCCCAGCACAGTGGGTTCAAATCTGAAATTAATAGCTGGGCAGAACTGTGTTTTAGGTCCAGGAGAAACAGTCATATATTGTCATGGCTGTGACCTCTACCAAATGAATATCTGTCAAGAAGCTAATGAAATCTCATTCATATAGCTACAGTGATGTTTTTAATGAGGCAGAACTAAACTCCAGCTAGGTAGGAAAGCAAAGGGCTTCCTGTGTGTGCTCCACATGGTTCTGAAGAGCAGTAAATCAGATGTGGTGAATTTAGGGACAAGTGTGTGGCATTGGTGAGGGAAGTTTCTCAGAGTTACTGCTGGACGTTGACTGTGGGAGGCCTTTCCTACATGGCTTCTGAGTTACTGCCCCCAAGATTGTGAAGGTAAACCCTGCTTAATCACGCTGACCAAGCTCATTTTAAAGCAGATGAGCAATGTCACTCTGACATTAATGCTTAAGGTGTCTTGACTTAGTATCTTAATCAACAAAAGTAAAAGGAATTTCTCTAGGAGTATTAACTCATGTGTCAGCCCCCTGGCAAACAGAAGCATCTGTTTTCTCTCGGCCAAAGCAAAACCATAGTATTTGTTTTTTCAGGGAGTGAATACTGAATTACTTAGAAAGACCATTTCCTAGTGGGAAGGTTGAGGACCCACAGGCATCCCTCTGTGTGGAAAAGGAAACTGCCTATGTATTTTTCCAAAAATCAAGGAAAATATTGGTCTTCTCTGTGCTACCCTGACCACAGGGAGACCTGTCCTGCTGTGCTCCAGGAGGTTGCAGGCTGCTCTAGGAGGTGCCCCAAGGGCAGCTGAAGTGCAAGGACACAGGCCACTACCAGTTTCCATTTGTTCAGGAACTGGGACACCAGCCAGCCTGGTCAAGAAACTTATGGGACTCTGGCACCCTTGAGGTGCTGCTTCAGTGCATCCTTGCATCAGGGACTGAGTCTTGGTTTTCCATGCAGAAGATAAAGCCCATCCCAGGAAGGAGAGAATTCCTGTTGATGGAGAGAACACAAATTCACACAGTCCTTTGCTTGTGCATAAAGATAAATTATGCTTTGCATTTTTAGTCAGCTGTGTCTTTCTTTTTAATTGCTTTTTATTCAGATCTGAGATACTTTTGATTAATTCTGAATCCCCTTGGCAATGGCTTGCTAAAAACTATGAAGGGTGTATAAGAGTAAACTTTTTGATCTGATAGAAGACACAAAAAAAATCGCTTGCCACATGCACCATTTCTATCAGAGGCTGTTGAAGAGACTGAATGCATTTCAGTATCTTCATTGAACTTGATGTCACTTTTATATTTCCTCATGCTGTCTGTTGAGTTTCAGGGGAAGCCAAATTCCTCCACTAAGGGGAGCATGTGGAGTAGCTGGCAGTAATAAGAGTTGAGCCAGAGGATGACAAGTGAGCTGAAGAAGCCCAGCAGCAATGCTTGTAAGAATAGTGTGTCACGGAGATCATTTTAAGGCTGTTATTGATTGGAGAAAGATGAATGTGTCTTTTAATGGTATTCTTTGGTGTATCATTGATCTTCATAGAGCCCTACCAAGCTGCCTTCGGGTGCTTCACTGAGAGCACCATATGTTGTAGCCTGTGGCTGTGCAGTGATAAATTACACGGCACCAAGCTGCTACTGAGTGCTTCCCTCTCCCTTCAGGCTTTTCCCCAAAGACCTGCTTGCTGCACTGGCCCAGCAGCCAGGGCTGAACTTGTACACAGCTTCTCTTTGTTTTCTTGCACCTCTGGTAGAGCTCATGAATGTGCTGTTGTGACAGAGTGAAGCTTCTGAAATTTAGTTAGAGAGTAGTAAGAGAGTGGCTTGCCCCTTCTATACAATGAATTGCTTGAAAGTTATGTTTTCTGTTTTTATTTGTTCTCAAATAGCAGGGTGTTCTTCAAAACAAACATTAGGATTGCAGCTGTATCGATCTCCTGGATTGATTGGGCTGACCCTCTCTGTCCCAGCAAGAAGATAGCAGGTGTTCCTGAAGGCAATCCTAGCAGGAATGGCATTCGGTCCCAGGCACTAAATTTTCAATCAGCTTATAAGCATCTATTCTAAATGTTGTATGTTTATATAAAATCTGATTAAAGAACAGTTTAAACTTTGTGAACCATAATTATTTCTGAATGGTGCTTTCCTTCTGTTTGGGAAGTTTTGTGTTTCATATGGCATGAATAAATAAATATTGTGCAGAATGGCTTCATGAAGAATCCATACTGCAGAATTAAGAAAATGTGATCCTTTGCACTTGTTAAGGCAGCTGGGTAACTCACATGATGAAATTTAATGCTTCTTTATATGCAGTAAAAATTCATGCCAGCCGTTCGATAACCAATATGTTTTGTATTTTTTCTTGCCATGACATAGAATGAGGCTGTTTCTGAAAGTCTTTTAGTTGAGTGCTGTGCATATGGAGAATACTAACTATGCATGTATTTTGGAAGCACCTCTTTTTAAGAAAAATGTCAGATTTTTTTCATAGTTTTTGTTGTCTTCATTCTAATGCATCAAAAAGCTACCACAGATCACACAGATGCATTTATTTGTGCATATTTTGCATTAATGTAGCTTTGAGACATACTCTTTCATGAGAGAATGTATTTAGTATGAATGTTTAAATAAAACTTTTCTTATCCATGAAAGGTAATTAAGTGTGGAGCTCCCAGAAGTGTACTGTTGTGTAATAGTTAATGACTATGAAAATAACAGGAAGATTTAAAAAAGGTTAAACTGGTTTTGACAGTCTGTATTGATACTACCAAGTAATTTACTGAATTAATGAATTTGGGGTCTAGGTGAAATTATGGAAACACTCAAAAAATTGTACGCCCTTCCCTTTTTAAAATTAAAAATGTAATCATAGACCTTTAAAAAAACCCCATAATCTTTGAAAAGTAAAAAAAATATATGATTAATTAAGCATTTTTCTCATTATTGAGAAAATCCAGTTATGCCATGGTTCAGGTGTGATTTAAGTTCTTTATCTCATCTTCAGGCCAGGCGTAATCTCCATAATGACTTTTGGTGGCTCATGGCAAACCATGCCTTCCATGCAATAAGGAAGAATAATAATAATTCTTCATGGGGTCAAAGACAGTACAATTATGCTTAATGTGTATTAAAAAGTGTAACAGGATCTCCCCAGAGTCTGTGCCAGTGTGGCTCAGGCTGGAGTGGCACCTCCTCACTGCTGGTTCCTCACTGGTTGCATTACCCTGCAGGATTACCCTAATGGAGGGTGACTGAGGCTCACATTTGGTTCTGAAATCTCACTGTACAGCTTTTCTAGAGGGAAGTTGTTTGCTGCTGCCTGAGGGCTTTCTCTAGTCACCATTTCAGTCAAAACACATGGAAAATCATAGATATTTTAGATCTTCCTTTAGATTTCTGTATTCCAGGGGACAGAGGTCTTCAGTGAAGGTAAAGTCAATTGTTTGGAAACAACCAGAGATACCTGTGGTATCTCCAGATTTAAAACAATGCTGGGAAGCAGAGAGTGTCTGAAACCCAAATACTTCCTGGGTTTAAATAAGAACTGCTGCAATCAGGACTCTCTCTTCTGAACTTCTCTCACTTTTTTCTTCCATAAGGACCTTTTCCTCAAGAATTCCTTACCAGTTCCAGTTGCAAATCTGCAGACTCTGGTACATAAGCTTTTCTTGGTGACGTGTTTCTTAATCTTAGTTGTAATGCATCTCTAAAGGTGGGCAAGTTTGGTATATTACATTATCAGTCACATCTAAAGCCTTCTGACATAACTAGACTGTCTCCCAAGTATTCAAAAGAAAAAAATATTCTATTTCTTATAATTCTAGAAATGTGATTAGTTCTTCTAATTATGACTTTTTTTCTGTGCTTTTTTCTGTAAATGACATGTTAAGGGAAAGCTGTGCTAAATTTTTGCAGTTTGGCACATGTTTCATGACTATTCTTATCTCTTTTAAAATAAGTAAAAAGACAAATCAAATGTTCAATAGTCCAGGCTTGGCTCTTAAATCAAGTTTGTTCTCTGTAACTTGTGATCTTCCCCCCATTTGGTGACAATTTAATTATCCTGATGGGCAGTGGTGAATATGTAGTGCAATGTGACTTGTCAGGTAATCCCATGTGTATTAGAGGGAAATGCAAATATTAAATGTCACTTCAGAAAGCTGAATTATGCCACACACCCAGTGGGTTGCCAGGGCAGGCTATATGCCTAAGTGGTTGGTTCCATCATATCCTTGGCCTTTTTCATCTTGGGTCTTTTCCAGGTTTCACATGAGGGGAAGGCAGAGCTCCTTCACTTGAGGCCCTGGAGGTAGCACACACAGGGAGCACTGATGCTGGGTGGGCAGTAGAGAGTTGTCTGCCATTCTCCACTGATACTCGGTGCCCTTGGTTTGTCACATCTTGAGGGTTCCAGGATCTGCCAATAAACCTACTGAATCAAGGGGTGGTGTCCCACATGCAGCTTCCAAATTCCACAAGAACTTTGAATTCTTGAAAGCACTGCCTATTTTCTTTCAGCCCATACCAGAGTCTTACTTGAATTTGACTTTTGCTGGCTGTTCATCATGCAGTACCAGTGGAACTTTGGGAGATGGAAGAAGCTGGTCTTTCAGGCTCCAGCAGGATGTTTTTTCATTTGCTGTGGAAAGGGAGAGCTTTCATCTCAGTGGGAGTATTAAAACCGAGATTTTACAAAGGATAATCCCTAGTCCCAGCAGGACTCCCTGTTCCTGCTTTCTGAACAAGCCAGCTCAGAAACAAACAGAAGTACAGGTTCTGTGTTCAACAGTGCTTTGTGAATTTTATAGAAACGTGATAGTTTCTGAAATTATAATAATACTGCAAAGTGTTTTGGAGTAGAAGGTGGATGTTGGTTGATCACAGAGGCTGTCAGGACTGGTATCATTGGCAGCTTTTTGGTTGAGCAGCAAGACAATGGGGAACCAGAGAGAATCTGTCCTCAGCTTCTAAATAGTGCAGTACTCCAGCCAGGACTTTAGGCAGCATCTCACAGCTCTCAGAGCTCTCAGAGCTCTTGCTCAGTCTCCAACATACTGTTTCTTTCAGTCACTGAAACAGAAAGTGAATGTTTTTCCAATTCTCTTCCTGAAAAGGTTCTCTTCAGTCTGCTTGGCCAGTCTGGACATGGGTGAACCTTGTGCCTGGGAGGATAATTCTGTGCAGTGAGAGGTGGTATTTTCTGGGGACAGTTAAGTCTGCATGTCTGTCTATTTATGCTCACTTTCAATCCACAAAATGACGAGTAGTAAAAATCTTAGTAATATGGACTTTAGTAAAAAAAGTCCATATTACTAAGATACAAAACTAGTAACTGCAGATTTATATGAGAGAAAATTATTGCCTGACAATGCATTTGTGATCTGAAGGGGTGCTGTGCTCAGTTCCTGAAGCAGTGGGAGATTGGGATCACATTGCTTTGCTTTGCAAAGGCTCAGTTGCATAAAAAACCTTTCCCATTCAAGTACTTCTGAATCAGACTCTTTCACCAGGAAGAGTCATATTTTCTTTCTTCTCTTTATTTTTCTTCCTCAACATCTGCCCAAGGTTGCATAAAAAACCTTTCCCATTCAAGTACTTCTGAATCAGACTCTTTCATCAGGAAGAGCCTTATTTTCTTTCTTTATTTTTCTTCCTCGACATCTGCCCAGGACTGACTTTCACCTCTGTGACAGAGGGAGTGGTGGTGGAAGCTTCATCCATTCCAGCATGCCCACAGCAGGTAATAGGGCAAGAAGACTTCCTAACTAATTTGTGGTTATATTTTTAGATACATTCGCTGCTCATATGTAGGACTAGATTTTCCAAGGAGTGCTGGATCCTCCTGGAAAAGGACTGGGTGCCTGCTCTCAGCCTGGCAATGCTCCTTTCATGTGCTGGGGCTGGGCCCCTGCAGCACCCTGCAGAGCTCAGGGTGTGTCTGGCAAAGGCAAAGGGTTGATCTCCACCTAGAAGGGGAATTGATGGGACCATACCAAAGCACTGTTAGATTTTACACCTGGCAGTGTCGCCCATCCTTGTGTGTGTGACTGTACAGCTTCTGAGTTTGTGTGAGTGACAGCAAAAGACAAAGATTGAGGGTAGCCACCAACATCGTCCCTGGTCAGAAGCATTATCCACAAGGAGACCAAAATCTATTGAGGAGGTGACCCTGCATATTTCTCTACATTGTCAGGCAGTAATTTTCTCTCATATAAGTCTGCAGTTACTGGAATTTGTAACTTAGCAATACAGCCAGGTTTTACCTATCAGTTAACAGATTGAATGTGCACACAAGTTGGGCTTGAACTGGAAGAAAGTTTTCAGTGTTGGAAGTGTGGAGGGACCAGGATGACTGGTCTGTTCTCCTGCAGTCTGCAATGAACAAAAAGCTTGGGGCAAGGAGAAGAAATAGCTAATGCCAGCTCTACTGTCTCGGCCAGCAAGGCAGCCTGTTAGCTAAATTCCTAAGCTTTTTTTCTGGCATTATATAAAAACATACTGCTGTGGCTGAGAATTATTAACATCCAGTTGTGTGGCTTCTGCGTACCTGCAATGAAAGGGAACGAAATAAAAGTAGATAAATCACTTGTCTTTGTGATTTTTTCTTTAGAAAGTGCAAGCAGGTGTTCGTGCCAACATATTCTAGTCTATGACCTTTAGTTTAAAGGATTTATTTTGCATTATTCCTTGCTTTACAGCTTTAAAGACATAGTAATGAGGTACTCTCTGTGCATCCTCCTACTCAGAGAAGCTATATTCAGAAGTACAGCTGCAGCCAGCGGGGTGTTAATCACCACTTACCGACAGGCAGGACTAACACAGGCAATTGGAGAGTGTGCTAATTTTCAACAGGACATCTACTCTTGCCACCCTGTCTCCCATTAATAGGGTAAAGTTTGAAACACTCAAGTGTGAGCTGTTTTACCATGGTGAATAGATTTATGTAAACAAACATTATTTTGGGGTGAAATTAGCCAAGGCATTAAATTGATAAGCAGGGCTGCAAACAGTTCTGATGACAAGAATGGAAGAGGAATATGGTGGTTTTCTATGGTAGGTGTTTTGGGTTTTTTTTCTGATGAGACATGGAGTACCACCCACAGCCTGGGACGGTGGGCTTGGTGAGCTCTGGGCTGGCTAATGCTACTGGGAGATTTCCCTGCACTCCATCAAGCTGAGGGATTTACTGTCCTCCTGCCTCTTGCTGCTGGCCTTGACAGTGTCTAGTGTAGTTTCAGACTGTCATAAGGACAGAGGTTATTCAAGATAATTATTAAATCCTTGTACCAGAGTCCCATCACAGTGTTATCTCCTACAAATTATGCCATCTTCTGGATCTTCATAATTTGCTCCTTGATAAATTTGAATTCTTATAAAAAAACCCGCTTCCATTAGGGATAACATTACAAGCACAAAGCATCATATTAATTTTGGATCTCTATTACCTTTTCCAGTATTACTCAAAATTTAGATTGTCTTGAGTAACCAGGGGACCAGCATGATGGATCCCAGTGACTAATCGCAGTAGGATAAGAGGTTATTACATCCCAAAGAATTATGAGTCTCATAAAATACTATTAAAAGTTAATGTGTTTGATTTTTCTCTTAAAATTATTCAAACAATTTTACTATCACTGGGTAGCTGACAATTTGCAAGAGGGTAATCAGAAAATATTCCAAAGAAAATGTGAATGCATAGCTTTTAGATTGTTTCATTATGTGTTATTTTACATTTGTTATGACTTTTAAACTTAATTATCTCACAGGGTAGATACTGATGCACTTGGTGATTTGCCAGACGCCGAAATATTAAAATACAATGACTCATGGTGGAATATATGCATCCAGATATTTTCAGTGTTATTGCTTGGCTTTTAAAATATTTAGATCCAGAGCATGAATTGACACTATCTCTGTCTTTGTTTTAATAGCTCTTTAAATAGGAAGAAAAATCCCCATTTTAAAGAGAAACAAGAAAATGGCTAAAGCGCTTTGAACCTCTCATTATGGTGCTTTGGCTTCTGTTGGCTTGCCCTCATCTTCAGCAACTAGATGATTAAATATATCAAACCACCTCCCATATGAAATTCGATGAACATTTGTTTCTGAAAAAACACCCAGAAGTCTGAGGGAAATTTGATGGGTGATTTCCCTTTTCTGATGTTTTTATTATATGCATGTGTACTGGGTGTTCTGTGTTTCAGAGACCCCTCCCAATCTTTTTGTGATCAGGTCTTTTTATTTGCAAGTGAGAAGAGGAAGAAAACACTTCAACACAAAGGATTTGCAAGCTTCTTTTCTTTTCATTCCTACTTGGATGGCATGACACGTCCATTCTTTGGACTTAAACACCGTGATGGTTTGGATGCTTACAAGTGTCCGGGTAGGTCACAGCGTGGGCATCGGTTTTAGCAGCACACACTGTGCCAGCAGAAGTTGCTATTGAGGCTGGAGGTGTTGCATCCTCCCACAGAAAATTTCCTCCACTTGCTCCCGCTTTAATCCTTTTCCTTTTCTACAGAGCTAGTGTACATGCTGTGATTGAAGTAATTAATGTCAATCATTCAGTGGACACAGAGGATGGCATGCATAGCAAGACCTAAGGGGAATTAAGAGTTGCACAGACCTTCAGCATCAACAGATTTCTCTTTGCTGGCTGAATTTTGGTGCTTGGGAATAGGCAAGTAAAAATAGATCCAGAGGACAGATAAAAGACTACATTTACAGCAGCTGAAGGATATGACAGTTTAAAGCAATAGGTTTTTGCTTTGTGTAACAGCCCTGCCATATTTTGAGATGCTTATGGAGAAGGTATTGCTTTGCCTCTCAGCCTGCAGGTTCTTGGCTGCCTTATACTTACAGTTTATAGTTTGATGTGGAACTGAAACTGAAAAAAAAAAAAAAGAAGAAAGCTGACTCACCTTGTGTAACTAAACCCCAGTGTACAAATTTGTCTGGGGCCCATTCCTGATGCAGCAGGCTGGCTCTCATGGTGGCCAGCATTACAAAACTGTTGCGCTGGCCTTGTGAGGATGAGATGCTGCTCCCGATTGTCTTGGGTGTTTGCAGCATTTAAAGGCTGTGTGATCACTCTGGCATCAGCTTTCCTGTGCTTCAAAACCTGCTCTGTACCAAGCCTGGTACTGTTGGCTGTGGGTCAGCCTCACTGTATAGTGAGAGGATTCAATACGTGTGGTAGCACAGCAGCTTATCACAGGGGAGAGCTGCGCTCCGCTGAGATAAATTACAGTGCCAGCAGGCAGGAGCTGATGACAGTGATTAAACCATCGCCTGCTCTCACCACTATTCAGAAAAAGAGAAAAGATTTTTGCATGTGGAAACTTGACAAGGAACTATAGAAGGAAATAAATAAAAAAGCCACTTCTTTTTTTCTTCTTCTTTTTGGTTTCAGTCAATTCCAGACCCTCCTCTGAGGTATTTCTGAGGCGGTGTATGCTCCGCTGAGCAGCAGAGTGTTGTTTGGCAGGTGTCACCAGGTGGCACTGGTTTCAAAATGTCATTGTGTGCTAGAAAAGGCAGAGATTGGCATCTCTTTCCTGCTGACATTTTAATACACCTTTCTGATGAGGCCATCGCTGTGTGAGAGGCCGCAGAGTTTGCTTTCGGCCGGTATCTTTGATTGAAGCTGCTCCCTGGGAACAGGGCATTGGCGTTTGGCTGAGTGTCTTGAAAGAAGGGATCGCCTGCGTGTTATTTATGACAATCTCCGCTCCAGGATGAGTGTCTAAATGTAAATTACTCAATTTGCGTTTAGAGTATATCCACTCTGATTTCTCCTCCACTGAGAAACCAGTCTGCAGGGTGCTGACATCTGCTAGCATTCAGAAAGGAAGCAACACATGTTCCTAGAAGTTAAAAATGGAAGAGACATATTGCATTTTCTAACATTGTTTTTCCCTCTGCTACTGCCAGTGTCTATTCCCAGTGCTTTAGATCTGGTTATGCTTAATACAAATCCAAATGGCTTAAGTTAGTGCAGTTGCCATAATTTCTCAGAGCAAATACTGCTGCCACCATCCAGGTATCTTTTTTTTTTTTCCTGTTTAATTTACAAGGGTTATAAATCATTGTCATGTCTTTCCTTATTGTTTAGCCATTTACTTTTTCCTAATAGATTTCTTTCACTGCTTTTTTTTGTGTTCTTTAAACTATAAAGTTTTAAATCGCATCATTTTTAAGGGACCCCATTTCCGCAACCACTGATATTAAGAAAGAAGGTGATTCTTTCCCTCTGCTCAGCATAGGTGGGACCACATTTGTGGTGTGATGGTGTATCCAGCTCTCACACCCCAGTATGGGTGTACTGGAAAAAGTTTAGTGAAGGATCACTAAGATAATTAAGTTTTGGAGCACTGGGCGTATAAGGAGAAGCTGAGAGAGCTGAGACTGTTTGGCCTTGGATCAGTGAAGTCTCAGGAGTGATTTTTCCAACATGTACAATACACAAAGATGACCCACCTGGTGGATGCAGGAAAGGCTGTGGATGTTGTCTATTTGGACTTCAACGAGGCATTTCCCACAGCACACTCCTGGGAAAGCTGGCAGCCCATGGCTTGGACAGGAGCACTCTGTGCTGGGTTCAGAACTGGCTGAATGGCCAGGCCCAGAGAGTGGTGGTGAACAGTGCTGCATCCAGCTGGGGCCAGTCACCAGTGGTGTCCCTCAGGGGTCTGTGCTGGAGCCAGTTCTGTTCAATATTTTTGCTGATGACATGGATGAGGGGATTGAGTCTTTCATTAGTAAGTTTGCAGACGACACTAAGCTAGGATCATGTGTCGATCTGTTGGAAGGCAGGAGGGCTCTGCAGAGAGACCTGGAATGGTTGGATGGATGGGCAAAGTCTAACAAGATGAAGTTTAGTAAGTCCAAGTGCCAAGTCCTGCATTTTGGCCACAATAACCCCCTGCAGTGTTATAGGCTAGGGGCAGTGTGGCTGCACAGTGCCCAGGCAGAAAGGGACCTGGGGGTGCTGGTGACAGCCAGCTGAACATGAGCCAGCAGTGAGTGAGCCCTGGTGGCCAGGAAGGCCAAGGGCATCCTGGCCTGTGTCAGGAATAGTGTGGGCAGCAGGAACAGGGAGGTCATTCTGCCCCTCTGCTCAGCCCTGGTGAGGTCACACCTTGAGTGCTGTGTCCAGATCTGGACCTCTCACTTTGGGAAGGACCTTGAGAGGCTTGAGCGCATCCAGAGGAGGCAACGAGGCTGGTGAGGGGCTGGGAACACAAGCCCTGTGAGGCACAGCTGAGGGAGCTGGGGGTGTTTAGCCTGGAGAAAAAGAGACTCAGAGGTGACCTCATCACTCTCTGCAGCTCCCTGAAAGGTGGCTGTAGTCAGGTGGGGTTGGTCTCTTTCTCCAGGCAGCAGCTGACAGAACCAGAGCACACAGTCTCAAGCTGCATCAAGGGAAATATAGGTTGGATATTAGGAAAAAGTTTTTCACAGAAAGGGTGATAAAGTTCTGGAATGGTCTGCCCGGGGAGGTGGTGGAGTCACCATCCCTGGATGTGTTTAAAAAAAGACTGGATGTGGCACTTGGTGACATGGTTTAGTTGAGGTGTCAGGGAACAGGTTGGACTCAATGATCTTGAAGGTCTCTTCCAACCTTGTGATTCTGTAAAACGGAGGATGGAAAGAGGACAGAGCCAGGCTCTGCTCAGTGGTGCCCAGGAACAGGACCAGAGGCAATGGGCACAAATTGAAACACAGGAGGTGTTTCCTGAACATCAGGAAACACTTTTTCACTGTGAGAGTGACCGAACACAGCGCAGGCTGCCCAGGGAGGTTGTGGAGTCTCCATCTGCAGGGACACTCACTCAAAACCCAACTGGACATGGTCCTGAGGAAACTGCAGTAGCTGAATTTAATTGTCTTCAAAAGTCAAGAAGCAAGAGTTAATGTAGCCCAGCTACACAGATTTATTTTGTCCTATCAAAACTGCCATACCCTCAAATTTTTTGCTATTTTTTCTTATCCCAAAATGTTATAATTAGGTGAGTCATTAATAGGCTTAAGTCAGCAAAGTCATACCATACAATGGGATATTTCTGAATGTAAAGTGACAAAATTCCCTTTTTTTGCCAAAATATAAATGTAAAAAGCATTTCTCATATTATTCCATATTCATAGAATCTTCGTGGAATGGTTTGAGTTGCAAGCATTCCTCTAAAAATATTGTTTCAGCCTTGCTGCCATGAGCAGGGATACCATGCACTAGGTCAGGTTGCTAAGGGCCCTATCCAACACAGGTATTTTTAAGGCCTAAAATGTTTCCACTCCATAAAATACTTGTTTCAGAATATATTGTTCTGCAGTATTTCTATACTTTTTTTAAACTAAATTGTGTCAAGTATCTTTATATTGTTTTCATGAAGTTAACTAGTATCTTCCAAATTACTGTCATTGTCATAATTAGTTCATTGGCTACCTTTTCTCTTAAAGCATTTAATCATTGTATATTATACTGGATGACAATGCATCTAATAAGAGTGATCAAAATAGCACCCGTTATCAATTCCTCTTTGCAGTATTTCCAGACTTGATGTTAATTTCAATTTTTCCCCTATTGTTTAATTACCAGTCTGTATAACTATGTCAACAGCTGAGAAATGTTAGCATTTTTTTCCATTATTTTATGGGACAATATTGGATTTTACAGCAATTTGTATAATTTATCGCAGTCCTTTAATACCTGAACTGTGGTGACTGAAATCCCTGCAATTATCCACTGTGTGAGAAGCCAGTCACCTTCTACTGGGATCTTAGACACCCATTTAAAAGCCTGATTTCCATCCTGTTTATAAAACTCATGGCGTCTGAGCTTATAATTTATGGACACAATTGCTATCACTCATCAAACCCTAAGCCCAGGCAACCCACTACTGCATTTCTCAAGGGAAGCCCTCAATCCTATTTTTTCTCATTGGAAGCAGAAGGACCTGAGTAACTCCACACCTACCAAGCATATGCCAAACAGCATCGTAATGTCTTCTGCCAAGTGACAGCCATTAACAGGTCTTGCCAAAAGCTCTGACACAAAAGTTTGAAAAATTAATTGGGCCATCATTTATTTTGAATGATAAGGCAATAAACCAATGGCTCAGTGGACTGCTGTGCAGCCACACTTACAAAGCTGGGGAAATCAGTCCAACAATGAATCACCACAAGTAGCACTCAGAGAGACATCTTTTAAAACTCAGCATTTTGTAAAAGTGATGCAACTGAGCAATTTTTCCAGTAATATATGTTAACTGGGGGAAATGTCTTTCCAGCTGGCCATCAAAGACTATGAATGGCTGCCATGTTGTTCACCAATTGCTGTAAGGAAAGAAGTATCTGCTAAGTGCAGGCATCATTGTGTGTGCTGCCTGCCAGTCACTGAGTTGCATTTGATCTGACATCACTGACATCAAGAATTGTGATGGTGGCTGTAGCAGGGGGCTGCCAGCAAACGTGAATATAACTCTGTAGAGCTCAACTGGAACACACCTTCAGAGACAAACTCATTCCATGTATTGAAGACAGCTGTCTTAGTAGGGGATAAATCATCTCTGAAACTACCTGCTTTTCTCTGCTTGCTGCAGATGAACTGCCTGAGACTCAGAATTTCGCAGTGACAGACAGCAGGTTGAGTAGGTCTTACCCTAGAAGTCCTGTGAGAAAGAGTAGGTGTCAACAGGAACCAAATGGCTGTATGTTAAATTGAGGATGCTTTGAATGCATTTACACTAACCATTTTCATCCTACAATATAGATTAGAAATAGGGGAGGCTGACATTTTAGAGATAAGAGATAAAGAATATCTGTGTTGGAATGTATGGTGCCTGTTTTCTATTCCCAGTGCCAGACTCCCCAGAGGAAGCTTTTTATCCACATAATTAAATTAAATTAAAATGTCAAAAGAGTAAGGAAGACTGGACACAGCTGTTCTCAAACCATGGAGATCTGTGCTACTTCATAGTGCACTGGCAGAGTGCACTGACAAGATTCCAGAGCAAGGACATTTAAAGCAAAAATCATTTACAGAGATCAGTTATTTCAGTGGTTCACAGCAAAGTACAGGCATGGTAATTCTGAGCTCACAAGTGGGAAAAGTGAGAGGAACTTTGGCCAACAGAGTCTGTAGATCTCTGAAGAGATCTCACAAAAATCTGTGAGTTCAAGAAAGAAAGAGGATGTCATGAGTTCAGTAGTATCCTACAGACTTCAAAGACCAGAAGAAGACCATTGTATCCAAAGAATCTCCAAAAATTTGACTGCCTGGAAAAAAAAGATATCTCCAGTCACTGAAAAAGAAGAATTCAAATATCAGATATAATGTTTTTTTATAATCATGAATACTGTAACCCAGAGAGTCACATGATTTTATTTTGGACATATTTCAGTATTTTCAAGGTCAAAAATATTAATTTTATCTGAAAAATTAAACTGAAGAAGTCTGTCTTTTGAGGACACTGGCTTGCCCTTTCCCGGTTTACCTTTGCACAGATGCTGCTTGGTGAGTCAGGCACACAGTGCCTCACTGGGGTTACCTATCCTTTCACCTCTGCGTTTCAGCCTGGGCCCTTGCAGGTGTTTGGACAGAAGTAGGTCTCCTGTAACCTTTGTTTCTCTGCTCCTGTGAGGTATAATGCCTCCTTACAGATTTTTGAGGCCTGAAGCAGTCAGGTTTCAAACTCAAATGAATCAAAAACATCTCCAGAATTGAGATATTACTGTGACAATTATTTGTTTGCTCATATTTACATCATTTACTTGCTCTTTGAGTGAATAAACCTTGTCAGAGAAAGTAACGCTGTGATTGCTTTAATTCCAAGCATGTATCCTCCACCTATCATCCAGCTAATTTACTGTGCTAACAACTGTCTCTCTACATAATGGATTAGATAATACCTTTTTTAATGTCCACAAATAATTGATGTCCTGGTTCAGCAAGGCAGTTAAAGGCTGTCCTTGTCCAGCAAAGTGCACAGACACGCCTTTAACTTTGTACAAGGTGGTAATGGCGACAAGATGGCCAACTGGTCCCCATCTAATTGAGCTGTTAATTTTGTCTTCAAGTAACTTTGCCTGTGAAGTTGTGCCCATTAGTGAGTATAAAGTGCTAGGCTGAATTTAAAATAAAGTTTTCTGTGTAGCCTAGAAGTATGCTTTTAAAGGATATTAATGTTACTTGTTGGCTGACTGACAATACCTATTTCATCCATCTGTCCTCTGGATTAAAAAAGAAAACTTTGTATTATTTTTGGGTATTTCAAATATTCCTTGTGTATTCGATTTTTTTTTTTCATTATCAACTATTTGAATACAGTTTTTGCATTCAGGAATATATGTCTTCATGAGAAATAGGTGGACAAAACCAAATCATCTTTCTGTTAATTGTCCATTATCTGTGTCTTAGTTATTCTAAGCATCTGCCACTAAGTGGTGGCTATGAAAACACATTACTGCCTTATTAATGTCAGTCATTTCCTCATTAAAATTTGTACTGCCTGAAAGATGCCATGAAGAATATGAGACAGCCATTTCCAAATGAAAAGTGAGTGTCATGATTTAACTCCAGCTATCAGCCAGGCCCCATGCAGCTGTTCACTCACTCCCCCACCAGTGGGCTCAGGGAGAAAATCAGAAAGGTAGAAGCAAGAGAACCCATGGGTTGAGATAGAGGTAAACAGGGAAAGCAACACCCATGCACACAAGCAAAACAAAACAAGGGATTAATTCACTGCTCTCCATGGGTGGACAGATGTACAGCCATCCCAGGAGAGCAGGGCCCCATCAGCTGTAATGGGAAGACAAACACCATCACTCCAAACACCTCTTCCTTCCTCCTTCCTCCACTTCACATACTGATCTTGATGTTCTATGGTCTGGAATATCCCTTTGATCAGTTGGGGTCATCTGTCCTGGCTGTATCTCCTCCCAGCCTCCCCTGCATCCCTCCTGGGGAGCGCAAGTGGGAAACACCTTCCTTCAGGATCCTTGTGGCACACATGGTATGTGCAGATGTGAGTGCTACCCCAAATAACAGTCGGGTCTGCTTTTGTCAAAAGCTGGTTGTGGTATGTAGGAACTGAGGGATGTTTCTTCATTTTCTTCTATAGCCTGAGAGACTCAAGCTTGCCTTTTCCATTCTTATGAGATTATTGCAGCTGTTTACTTCCTGTACACAAGAAGGAATTTTCCCCCAGTCTTTGGTTATATTTCCTTTCGACCCAAAAGAAATCAAAACTTTATGTGCAAAAGTGCAAGGATATGACTTTAATAGGAGTTGTAGAAAATACTGATCAAAAAGAAATAAAGTACAGCACAGTGCAAGGATGATTGTGATTGTAAAAGCAATGAGGAGATGTGATATTCTGTGCCTGAGCAGAGTCTGTGCAATCAGCTGTAAATAAAACACTGAACTATGGGCTTTCACATGATCATAAAAAGAAATATTGAACAGGCATCTCACTGAGCACTGCCTGTTCAGTGCACTGAACAAAGCTGGAGTTCTATGGAAAAATAATAATTTTCATTGCAAATAAGTGGGGTGTTATAGTGGCAAAATAAAAGCTGCACAAATAATATTCTTTCTGGCATTTTTCAACTCCCTGGAAAATATTTCACCTTGTAATGGAGGCTTTTCTACATTACTTTTCTCAGGGAATTGATATGCTTTTGTAATTAAATATGTTGCACTCCTTAAATATTATGTGTGATATTCAACATTTAAGGAATTTAATAATTTAGTTGTGTCATTTACTTTCATTCATATAGTTCTAGCAGACTGACACAAGGAAATGTGTACTGCATGGAAAGACTTGCAGATGCTTGGTAAGTTGTGACAGACACAGAAGTGCCCAGGGCAGCAGAATGAAGCAGATTGTGCTGGTGTGTTTGCACACTGATAAATCCAGAGCAACTCCTGCATAGCTGTAACAGGTTAGGTACAAAGGCCACAATTTTTTTTTTTTGCTTTGACCATACAGTCGAACTGGCTTTAGATATCCTAGAACATGCTCAAAAGCAGCATTGAACAATGATGCCAATTGCTCCTCTGACATAAAACCACTGTGCCAATTCAAGCTGTTCAGAAGGAGTCAGCAAATTGTTTTTGTGCCATACCAGGCTGGTTTGTTCTGTATCTGTCTGTGTCCATCAGATATCACACGTGAACACATAAAGCCAGTGGAGGCTGGTATGTGCTTTAGCTGATTCATGCTGCCCAGGTGTGCCATGGGTGACATTTGCAGTGCCAGGCTGCATAGCCACACGCAGACCTGGAATGGAGCAGCGCTGGAGTAGTCAGGAGGGGCTGAGCCATTTCTCAGCCCAGCTGAAAACCTCAGCTGCCATTCTGTGCCGTGGCCTCAATGGGATGCTCCTGTCCTCTGTGCTGAACCTCAGCGGTCGGTTCCTGCATTCACTCTGTTTCCATGGTTCATTTCTCTTTCAGAACTGACATGCTGTTTGATGTTGCCTCCTACCAACCTTTGGTAATAATATATTTTCTGATAGTCTCTTCTTAAATGAATGGAAAGTGTTCATTTTTAAAAACGGTAAAGAACTGCCATTTGTAACACCCACATCCATTTTTAAGAAAACAGAAAACAGATTTCTTATTGAAGGTGAGAGAACATTTTCTATGGCAAGCATGACATCCAGATTCTTCCTTATGCATATGACTAAAACAGTACAGATTTTTTTTTTTAATTTTTTTTTTGCTTTGACTTAACTCATCAACATGAGATACTTCTCTCATCAATGTCAGGGGAAAAAAAAGTACAATTATGTGGGTGGCTTGAAGTAGCACAGGCATGGCTAAGCTGAGTCAGACCAAGGGTCCAGCTAACCTAACACCTTGCCTCCAAAAATGGAGAGTCCAAGGAGGATAAGAATGAGGCAAGCATGTAATGATGATACCCCTGAATATACTCCCCTGCTTGAAAAATTCAAGGCTTGAGAATTTCTTACTTATTGAAGATTTCTCTGTACTTAATAGCTGTTGGTGGGTTTATCTGACATGTCAAGTAGCTTCTTCAACACCTTTTTAACATGATATTTTTAATTCAGCTGTTTTTATAGAACATTATTGTCCATAAGACCTTTTTAGGAAGCAATGCTAAGTCCAGGCTAGGTTAAAATAACGAAGTCCAATTGCAATACTGTAGTATTATGACTGCCTTAGGATATCTGGCATTGAAAGTTACACTGATGCCACTTGCCATATGCTGAATGATAGGGTTATGCCAATATATAACTCTAAATAACAGGGGTAAACCTGCAGAAGGGAGAGGACTGCATACCAACGTTTTCAAAATAATTTTTGGCTCTCAGATTTGTTAAGGAAGCCTGAACTAACAGTAATATACCTAATGCCCAGGGATCTAAACTGAGCCCTCAGAGAGTCTGTGTGCCTGGGTTGCAAAAATGAGGCGTTCCAGTTTCAAAGAGCTAAAATTAAAAATTCTCAGTTAAAAAAAGTTAGCTTGTAGAGGACAGGCACAGATGAGGCCAGCACTGTGAAAATGGCCTGTGGGGAAGCAACCACAAAGCTAAAGCAATACACTTCCAGGTGAGAGCTGTCCCCCAGCTCCAGCTTTCAGGCTGCCCTCCTGAGCCAGCTGCACAGCCCCTGTGCCACCCCGACAAGCAGCACCTCAGCTCTGTGCTGACAGGGGCTTTGAGTGACACCATCCCACTGCCACTCATATTTTCCCTGCAGCCAGCTCCCTGTATAGAGAAACTATAACTATAACCATTGCAGGAGCAAATGGGCTTAAACTTCAACTTAGCTGGGAGAAGGCTGAATTTCTTCTGTATCAGCCCAACAGTCTGTGGTACATGGAAATGCTCTGTTTCCTCTGCAGCTCTGTCAGGCATAAAGTCATGCTACTGCTGTGTGAGGACACAAATAACGAGGGAAAACAAAGAGCAGAAATAGAGGAAAAAAGAAACAAAGTGGTGCCAAAGAATGAGAGAGAAGCTAGGAAGTGTGGGTTTTCCATGATAAAACCCAGCCTGTACTAGTTGTTGTTCCTTGTAGAAAAAGCAGTGTAACTGGAAACAACATGAAAAAATGTCTGAAGGGAGTCATTTTTAGAGTCGTGGTTTGTATGAGAACACTTAATGCTGGTGTATTTAGTAAGGCCATGGAGCAAATTAAAGTGTCATGAATAAAGGTCTATGTGCATGCAAGCTTCCTTTTCATCCAGGCAGGGCCGTTCTTTAGCCTGAACATAGAGTGGCTTCTATCCCCAGAGGGAGAGCAGGGATATAAGTGCTAAACAGCACTTGGTGAGATACTGGGATATATAGTTTTACTATATATTAAAAATTATGCAGTTATAAACAAAAATGTTGCTTTAGAAAAAGCCCAATTAGAAGGAACATCTTCAAAGTAAAAAAAAGTAACCAAAACCAGATTAGTTTGCAACCTTTTCTCTTATTTAGGTAATTTTTCTAGGGAGGCAGCACATCTTCAGTTACTCAGTTCTGATGAGATTTCTTTTTTAAATTCACAGGTGTTAATTGATGTTAAATTATGTAATATTCAATATATGTATCACAAATAAGATTGACCCAGACTATGCAATCTTTATTAGATAAAAGACAGAAATATTGAAGTCATTAAAACTGCAGAAGAATTTTCATTATAATATCTAATATTTAACCTGAATTTTGCTTTTCTGTTTGCATCACTTCTATACTTGTATTGACAGTAATATTCTGTATGAAACAGAAAGCAATTTCTGTTGAAATTGCAGAGTCTTTAAAGAAATCCTAATGAATGTTTCATGTTCAATCTTTGTGTTACTTAGGCTACACATCAGCAACTTTGCTCCTTGTTTATGCTAAAATAGCTTTCATAACCCTGTCATCATCCCACTCCTTTTAGAGCAAGAAAAGTTTGTGACCTGAAGAGCACTCTGACTATTTCAAGGAAAGGAAGAAATCAAAAGATAAACATGATTACCATTAAGTATTTCTAGACCTTAAGTTCAATTTTAGATAGGCTTTGTCTGCTGCCTGAATTCACATTCAGCATCTGCACAGATGTTCATTAATTTCCATGAGAAATAGTTTTGGAAATGAAGTCCCACACACGATTCCCCTGGCCTTTAGTTCAGAAAGATGCTAGATCATGTTGAGTCTCAATGTCAAATAGCTCTGTGGGGAAAGACTAGAAAGCCTGACCTATTTGCATATGTGAGCATGTATGGCAACAGTCTGCTGCACTTATCTATGAGGAGAAGGTTATTTGACAATAATAAAATTGCAAAGATGATAGCCCACAGGAAAAGAAAAACACATTCCTCCTTGTTTTTACAGACAAAAAGGAAGAAGGAAGAGAAGGGAACATCAATTCAGAGAATGTGGCTGGATTTTAATAAAGGCTGGATGGCTTCATGGGCCCTGAAAACATTTATGTATAAATGAGTTGAGATAATAAGGCTAATCAAATGTCATGCTTCAAGTAGTCAGTTCATGGCCTGAAGGGACTGGCAAGTGCTTTTTTGCCACTGTACAGATGTGCTTCATTGATTAGGATTTGTCCATTTCAGAGGAAAGTTGCAGAGCCACAGGCGTCCATGATGACTTGGTTGAGCCAGTATTCTTATGGAGACCCATGAGGTTCTTGGGTGTTTTATTTTATGTGAATGCACAAGTTTTGGAGCAGCCTGAACTCTGTCATGGACATGAGTTAAACATGACTGTATCATACAGCACTGTCACTGAGAAATCATGGAAACTTTGCTTAAAGTTTGTGCTGGAGATCAAGGTGCAGAGATTCATTTGATTGAGGCAGCAGATTGGTGGGTTTGTGCTCTATCTGGAGGACTGAATTCTTATAATCTCTATCTAGTTTTCTTGAAGTGCAAAAAATCCTTCATAGAAATTGTTTAGAAGCCTAGACTTCTTTATTTCATCTTACTAGCTTCTTTCTCAGAGCATTAACATCCACAACTGATGGTACAGTGCAGTCCACAGCATGGCATGTGTGACTAAGCCTGCTTAATTAAGATTTGAGGTCAGAAGAAGGAGATAGTCCCATTTCCTCTAGGTATTCCAAGGTCAAAGGCATGATAAATAATAAAAACATCACGGAGCTACAGCTGAGTTAAGATGAGGACTTATAACACTGTGTCTGTAAGACATTCAGAATATTAAAGCAGATAACAAGGTATGACAAACCAGATTTGTTTTTCATGTCTGCAGGGAGCTGAGAAGACAGTGCAAATAACTTTAATACCATTTGTACCTTAACTGTGGTGCCTATGGGATGTGCTGTTACAGGGCTGAAATCACTCATGGTAGCTCACTTTGGGCTTTGCCTGCAAATTACAATATAACACAGAACCAGGCTGCAGACTGGAGGCTGCCTCGCCCTGCCATGTGAGCTGGCTCTGTGTCCGTGTGTGTGTGTAAAAGGTCTCATTCTGGCTGGGTATTGCAAGTAGTGAACTTGGGAAACTTGATCAAAGTTCTTTGCATGCCAAGTATACAGTGGGAATTGTGCATAAAGAGTGATTCCCTTTTGAACTACAGGTTTTGTTGTATGAAATTCTATCACAAAGTCTCTTCTAGTTGGTAAAAAGCTTTTTTCCTAAGATACCATAGTATCTGTAGACAAAAGCTTTATGGCATCAATTTTTGGAAAGAAGGTTTAGCTTTTGCGAAGATTTGGGGAAGATTAGATGGCCCCCTTGTGGAGATTTTATGTATGTGTGTATATGTTTATATATGTACAAAGGTACCTATTAGATCAATGGAGAAGGAAAATGGCAATTTTGCTTATATTTGAGTTATATTATTAATACCAAACATTTCTAGGTTTTCTTATATTTGTACCAAATATTTCGGGGTTTGCTCAGATGCTATTTTAGTAAAACACGAAGTTCAGTGTAAAATGGAAAGTCAGCAGTCTGTCATATAAGTATTCAATGGAAATACCCTGCCATCTTATTATTTATTGGCTTACAGGTAAAATCATGCAGTTGCATTACAAAAAGAGGAATTTTAGGGGGAAAATAATAGCATTTTTATTTTACAGCTCGGTAATTTCTGTAAGTTTTGTGAACTATTTCAATGTACAAATAGGGAACACTTGTCTTATAATCTATTCACTGGTAAAATCACCTGAAATTATTTTATATCTGTATTACCATGTTGTTTACCTTATGGCTTGTTTACCTTGTTGTTTACCTTAGGCTTTAAAAACTCAGCATGTAGGACAAGAAAATAATTGTGATGCCTGGATTTAGTGATGATCATTTATAATTTATGGTCATTTTGCTTGACGTCAGAATTAATAAAGATTTGAGGCAAAGTTTAGAGAGAATAAATTAGTGTATACTTTCAAAGGGATTTCAATTACTGAGCCCTTTTTATTGTTAATTACTTTATTAATTGAGCAGAATTACTGTACTGATTCAAAATGCATTGCAGTGAAAAATCCCACAGAACTTTTATCTGAGCATTCCAGACTTGGAAAAGAGTGAGCTCTTAGCTGGAAATCAGAGAAAGCTCAGCTGGGGAGGGAGCCTTGTTACACTTGTGGCACAAACTGCTTTCCAGTGAAGCCAGTTACAAAGGAACACTGATGCTGCTGTGTCACCTAGCCAGAGAATAAAATGGGATAGCAACAGCTCCTTCAAAAAACAGGAAAAGGATGAAAATAAACATTGTAGTTGTATTTAAAATAACTAATTTTGCTTTGTTTTAGACCTAACAAAATCTGACTGAAGAAATGTAAGTGTCGGAAGATTTAAGGATGTGGCTACATTTGATTTGTTTTTTCAGGAGCTCTTTGAAACTGAATTTTACCAACCAAGTGTATTCCTGCAGACAGCCAGGACCCTTGTGATAACAGATCTCTCATAATTCTGCACGAAAATATGCAGGGATTTTTTCCTTTAGAACCATTATGAAAGGCCTTATGTTAAGTTATTGGATAGGCAGGAGTTCTGTGTCCTCACCTTTTTCCACTGGAGCTGGAGGAGTGCTCGGTCGCCCAAGCAGTGACCCCATGAGAGTCCTCCGGGCACAGGGACTTCCTCTAACCTTTTTGGCAGCTGTTAAGAGACTGCAACCTGATTGTGAGGAGGGTTTTGTGGCTTGTCCTGTGTGCATGAGGGATATTTTACGAATTCTGTTATGCTACCCTGTTACCCATGACTCTAGATATCAGAGAGTCTCTTCCCAAACAGGTTTCTGTAACCCTTTAAGGCTATATTGGCAAAACAAGCTCAAACTGCAGGTCCCTTGTGCAGCACTGTCTTCAGGTTTGCTTTTCTCTTGGCCGCTGTCTGTCATCACCTTTCTTTTCCCTGGCCAGCTCTTGTTTTCTGCTGCCACTTCCTGCTGTGGGCCATCCCCTTAGCTCGTTTCCCCTGCACTTGTAACATCCTCTTGAGAAAGGCAAGTTTGGATCTTCCTCCCCAGGCTGGGGCTAGAGGCAGCTCAGGGAGGAGGTGGGTAGGACAGCAGTGCAAATGCACCCTTATTTCATGTTCCATTCTGTGCGGTGGCCTGGCAGAGGCAGAGAAAAAAAGAAACAATTTTGAGTAAAGAGGTCATGTGTACCTCAGATTTACTTGGTTCTTTTGAGTCACAACAATCACCTGTGCACAGTAGATTGGATGGGGGTGATGTGAGCAATGAATTCCCCCTTTCCCAGTCCTCTCCACAAAAGATTTCTTATTTTCCTGAGCACAAATGCCTTGCATATCTTTAAAGAATCTTGTAAGACACTGCACATCTATTGCTTTTGAATGGTATTTTCTCCTGTGTGTGCTCACACCCTGTTTCTTAAGAGGTACAAGTGTTGTTTTGTGCATGTGCTTGACAGAACAATACAATTCTCATTGTTTGAATTATTATTGCATTTTCTATTTGTATTTCTTTCAGCAAGGTTCTTGCTACTTCACTCCTTTCAGCAATTTAAGGAATATTTAGAACAACTGAGCTGATATAATTTAGGCAAAGAACAAAATTCACTGGAGGGAACTTCGTTGGATTTGTGTCTCATCAAGAAATGATTTACAATTTGTATCAAGCTTGTTTGTTTTTCCACGAAATCACCTCATCTACACATTTCTATTCCAGACACTTCACTCTGAAACAAATTGTCATTTCCCTATCTTTTACCAACCTCTGTGTTCTCACATGCACCAAAGAGCTGGGGCCACCAGCCTCTGGGCTGTGACATGTAAGTCCAGCATCCATCTCTGATAGCAGAATGGAAATTTACCTTCAATAAAGTATTTAATAGACCAGTGCAAAGTTATTATACAAGGCAGAAAGCATGAAGCTGAGCATAAGAATTTTCTGGTGAACAAGAAGCTGGTAGCAAAACAGAATATGCTGAAAGAGGTACCTAAAGGAAAGTTATCCATGAATTTCCAGGGCTAGTCTTAACTCTGACCCTATTTCATGTTTCCATTAATGATGCTGGCACTAAAATCTTAAGCAAATTAATGGAATTTGCTTAATGACATTGAGGATTTAATAAAAGTAGGGGAAATTAAGTTTGGTAGTGCAAAGTGCATGGTTCATGCATCTGAAGCTGGCAGGAACAGCTGTCCTCCATCAACTGAGTGCTTACCAGCCAAAATGGGGAGTGTTCAATTTCATAGAATCACAGGATGGTTTGGGTTGGAAGGGACCTTAAAGACCATCAAGTTCCAAACCCCCTGCCATGGGCAGGGACCATATGAGCCAGTGACACAGTGAGTATGAGTTTCCAGAGTCACGTGGCCCCACAAAAAACCGAAATGCAATGTGAGGGTGTATCAGAGGATACATTGCCATTGGAGGTAAGAAATGTTTATTGTACAAGGCACCTCTAAAGCCTTGTGTGAAATTTGCTCAATTCTAGCCATGTATAGTGAAATTTGAAGCGTGCAAGTTCAAATGCCAGGAAAGGACGCTATGATGACCAACACCTGGAACAAATCTCAGGAGCTCCTTACTTCTGTAAGCCCCCTATCAAAAGCTAGCATGAAAAGCTGAGATATTGGAAAACTCAGTAAAAGGATCTAAGCATGACCCAAGGGTTTTGGAGACTGCAGATTGGTCACTTAGGACTTTTCTTATCAGAGGAGACAATAAAAAGTAGTTCAGCTTTGTAAATTGAAAGTTGAGAGGTGTGATTGCTCTCTGATCTTCATCTCAAATGCTATTTCTCCTTCTCTGATGTTACATTTATAAATCTCCTTGATGTATTTGCAGTGTTAACTCAAGAACAACTGGATCTGAGTAGACCAAGACCAGGTTTTGTCTGGGAATAAGACTTGTGTTCCTAACCGTAAGAAGCAACCTTCACAAGATATTTTCAGTAGGAGCAATGGCATGAAAAAGATATTTCAAAAGTGGTTAGGAAAGAGATAATTGAGTGCTGTTATCTGTGCTGGAAGGGCACTGTGGTGTCTCTGAGAGCTTTTTTTTCTAAATAAATTAGCAAATTTATTTGTATCTGCTCATACTACTCTCTATTTTCTTCATTGCCAGTGAGGCTGAGATTCCCTATGTGTTTAAATATAGAGTAAAATGCCCAACTTTATGCTCTCTGTTTGAAAATATATGCCTAAATCCTGAAGGTGTCACACAGGAAAAACCTATATTAGCTCAGAGAGCTCACACATACTCATATGCTATTCATGTGCATTTTCTAAAATACTGGGGTCAAAACCATGGGTAACTACATAATTTCATTAGCCTAGGAGCTGCTCAAGATCCAGACTTGATACTTGTGAACAGAATTAGTTTCTTTAGGGACATGTAGTGGCTGCACTGTCCTCTCCAGTTTCTGGAGGCTCTATATTGAATAGCATGTCATTGAAATAAGTACTTATGAAGCTCCTCAATAATTCATGAGGTGCTGATTTGGAGTGTTATAGGCCTAGTTAAAATCTTAATAAAAGAGACTAAAAATCATCTGTACTGTTCCTTGGGTGGCCAGGAAAGAACAAGGGAGAAGGGGATAATTTAGTTGTTGAGTTGGTTCATGTTTTCTGCATTGTCTGACAGGACTGTGCATTTGGTGACAGCAGACTTTCTGCTGTCATTCAGAATCCCAGAGCCCCAGGGCTGGGAAGTGACTTCAGGAAAAGTCCAACCTCCTGCTCAGAGCAGGGCCACCACTGAGCATAGTCGGGGTTGCTCAGAGCTCTGTCCAGTTGGACCTTCAAAATCTCTGAGGGTGGAGGATGCAGAGCTGCTACTGACAAAGCTTTCCAATGCTTGATTATTCTGATAATGAAAATTGTTTTCCTTTTATTTTCACCTTTTTCCATTTATGACTATTGTCCCTCATTAGCTATCCCACCATGCACAAGAGTGAAAAGCTTTTATTGTCTTCTCACTGCCCTCTTAGGTGCTGAAAGGCTGCTGTTTGACCTCCACCTCATGTCTTAGTCACATCTTTGAAATACATCATTAAAGTCTGTATCCTCACAAACTTATATCCTTCTATGCCAAGAAAAAAATTCTCAGCACTCCCACTATCCTTTTGCAGCAGGTCCCAAGATACATTTTCACTGATAATTTTGAAGGGCTTGTGGCAATGTGATATGTCCAAAATGTGATTATTATTGTCATGATTATTCATTACTTTAAAAAAGTACAAAATCACATATCCTGGGTCTAAAAGCAGACAACATTTTAAAAATAAATTGTCATTTTGCCCAGTCTGAGGCCAGTTGTCTTAATTCCTGAAGTATTTAAGAAAAAAAAAATAGAGTCTCCACAAATGCAGTTTTTACCATTGTTTTCAGTACAAATGTAGTGCTGGGTTTTGAAAATAATCTTTTTTTCAGTATTATATGAATCTATGAACCAGTGTTGTGCTAAAATAGCTTACCTACTATCTCATTCTTTTAATATCTTTGCATAGCTCTATGCCATTACTGAATTTGTTCTAGTTTCACATCAAGAAAAATTGAACTCTTTAGGTGGAAAAATTCCTAATGTTGTATGTGTAACATTCATGTTGCTAAAGGTTCACTCCCTTTCTTTTGCCCTTCTGGATTACCCTAAATCACTACTGTTAAAAGTTGTTTGATGTCAAAGAGTGAGTGATCTCTAAAGACACTCCTTGTCATCTGTCTTTCTTTAATCAGTTGTAGGACACTAATCTTCTGATCAACTGTGCAAAAAAAACAAAAAACAGTGCTATAAAGCTTTCCTGAGGTTTTTATGATGGCATGGATACAGAATTTAATCTGATATTTCAGAGGATATTTTTAAAGAAAAAAAGGCTTGCAATATCTAAACAGAAAAATTGGGAGTTTTGTTGTGATGAAAGCGGTGAATTACTGTAAAAGAAACTGAAGTTAGTGACAGGGAGTATTCCTCCTAACATGCAAGGAATACAAGATTTCACATTTCTTAAGAGCTTCCCAGTGCCCAATCACCACATTTCTCTTGCCTGTAACAGTCTGTGTCACCACAAATTACTTCCCCAGCGACCTCCTTTTCTTACCAGAACCAGAAATACAATCCCAGCTGTCTGACTCCCAGCCCTCCCTCTGTCACACTGATATACTGATGTGTCAGCAAGGACAACAAAGTTAAAATGGACTGCTTTTCTAACTGCTGGATTGGAGATTTGTATGAAACAATACAGAACTTGCTTAAAAACTTTGTTTTGCTTTGGGGAATGTTCCAACTCTATAAGCATGTTTAGAAAGAGATATTATACCATGACTGGTAGATGTGTTATAGGTACAAAGAGTTGTGAAATGGAGATCCTCTGTAGTTATTTCCCCCTCATTACAAAATGTTATGTTAGTAGTTGGTTTTTGATGTTGGCCTGAACTTTGCATTCTGTGAATACGTCCCTCCAGGCAAGGACCCTTTGGCTCCAACCCTGGTTCACCTTGCAGACAGAGATGCCTGTACAGCACAGGCACCTCCAGGTCAGCAACTAAGCTCCCTCTGAGACCAAGGTACATGGTGTGATGCAGAGGGAGCCTCAAAAGAGATACAGCTCAGGCCAGAGGTGGCTCCTGCCATGGCCAGACACCCATCACTGCCTGTGCTGAGCAGCTCCCTGCTGGTTTCAGAGCTTGCCTCGATGCACAGCTCATATGTGCACCATTGCACTTAGCTGTCCTACCCTGAAAGCAGCATCCAGTCCCTTCTCTGGGCAGGTATGTTGGATGGATTTAGCTGCTCTTCCTGCCACTGAGGTAAGGAAAAGGGGAAGTTTAACAATAGAGATTGTGACCAACTAGGAAAGGGGAAACAATGGCCACTTTTTATTCCAGTTGGATTTAGAGCCATGGGACAAAATCTCAAAGGAATAATGAAACACATCTAAAATTTTGTAGTTTTATACCTCAAAATTCAAGTAGGGATTTTTAAATTTTTCTTTTATATAACTCAGCTAAGTTTTCCTTTAATGCAAAGTGTCTATAGAATATTACAGCTACTGTTTTAAGTAAAGTGCTCATCATCCCAGATAAAAACTGCAGCAGTGCTGAGTGCTCAGATCCTCTGAGAAAACAGCTAATTAAGTGCTTTGGCTGCATGCTGAGCAGGTGATGCATGTGGTAAGAGCAGATAAACCTTCACTTTTTAATGGTGGTGGCTGTTCTTTCAGTAATAGTCTTGTAAAGAAACCCATGAAAACCTGAAAGGACAGATAATAGTATTAAGCTCACAAACTTATGTAAAGGATTTCTTAGAAAACCATTCCATCACAGTGTCTAGCATCCTGTGACAGACACTAAGCTTAAGAATCCTGTGTGCTCCTGCTGCATCATCTTTGCACAAGTTTGTGGGACAGCTAGGGTTTATCTGTCTGGCTTGGTGGATAAGCTGTGTGATGTTTCCTGCAGCCAGATGGACATGCATATATTCTGTGCACTGTTTCATAGATTTTTGTTACAGTGCCATTGTTCTGGATAAGTATACAGCCTGTTCTTGTTATTTTGGGCAGTTTATCTGTAAATTAAACACACCATGGATACAGAGACACTGCACAGAAATGCTGCCGGCCTCGAGCTGATGGATCTGCATTTCACTGACTTTGACCAGTTCAGACTAACTTGACAATGTTTCTTTGCTTTCTGCCTTCCCCCATCATTCCTGTTGTGTGTTCTCATTCCCTAGTTGTACAAGTGCTGCATTATGCTTACCTTTGTTTCATTTGTTTACCCTCTTCCTTTCATCATTACCCATACTGACAATACTTTGCCCAAAGAGAGGTTACTGATTGTGGGCTAACTCTGTTACTGCCTGTGAGAATTTGGGTTTCAGGATAGAACTGGGAAGTATAAGGCTTTTGTTCACATAATGCTGATCCTTCTTAAGCCTTCATCTTGCCACAACCTCTGTTGGTAGCAGAAGTGTGCTGACAGGATGGCTTTTGGTGGGTATTTCAGACCTTTCCTCAGGATCACACTCACTCCCACAATTAAAGCCTCTAACTTCTTATCTCCACTTGGGACATAAACTTGACCAGGGCTTTTATTTTCTTTTCTACCAGGAAGAAGCAAAATGTAGATAGTTTTATGATGCACCTGGATTTTTTCAGTCACTTGGGTTTTTCTTTCTTCTGTCTGCTAGTGTTTTCCAAAATATTCTGTGGAGACTCTTTTTCTCCACCTCAAATACTCTTCTGTCTCTGCATCCGCTGCCATGAACACGCTGTTCTCCTTTTATGAAGATGCCATTCATCCTGCTTCCCCAGGAGGCTCTACAGGATGTTTCTGTTCTCAGTGTGCGATGATCCTTCACGTATTTAGTAAATCTCCCTCAGCTGGGACATCTGTTCCATGGTGATAGAAGAGGCACAGTGCCCCGGTTTGGGATCACCTCTGCTTATAGCAGACTCTGCTCCTCTGAAATTAATTTCTAAACCAGAGCAATACTATTGAAGGATTAATGTAAGATTAGAGTATTTATATTAAAATACCTTTTAATGTGGAAGAAATACATCTTCTTAGGTTATAACTGGAAGCTCATTTTATCTGCTGTTTTAATTAAAGGTTTTCTTTGCCTAATGCTAATGAAGAGATTGGATTTCATGCAAGTAGGACTAGAGCCTTAGGAATTACCAAGTACTTCATAATTCCAGTGTAAACAATAGTGTGCTGCCCACACTTCACACTGATGCTTGTTTGAGCCCTTGCATGGATCATCAGGCCCTTGCTGTGACCATCACTTGTCCAAAAAATCAAGTATCCCATAATGACAGCTTCAGTAATCCATTATTTTCAGTACATCACACTCAAAAGGAGATTGCTTAATCTGGGGAAGCTGCATAAAGTTTCCATTAAGGAGGAGCTAACACTGCAACTAGTGGGCTAGTGTTTAAAATTTAATCTAGACTGTTCTTACATGTCTATGTGTTTGTAGAGACAGTCACAAGATACATTGGCAAACACACACTTAGGCATTTACTGTCATTTTTCTGTCATTGACAAAAGCAGGTTATGGCCAGATTTCAGTGTAAATTTTTACATGCACATGCTGATATAAATATTGATTACATAAATTTATAGATATAGTTTGTATGGGTTTAATTAATTAGGAATATTTTCTGAAAAATATCTTCTCCCTGACATACCAGTATATTCTTTTTGGCTAGCCTTTAAGCATTGAGGGTATCTACGCCAGTAGTTTCAGTAATTGATGATGAGAGTCTATAAAAATGAATCCAAGAAGTCTGTGATGAGTTTGCTTTGACAAACGGTAACAGAAGTCATTACTTAATTCTTTGCTCAGTATTTCCCACAGTGGGTAGCCATTGAGTTTAACACAGCCATAAGTGTGAGCATGGATGATGCAAGAGGATAATTTACACCAACTAGAACAAGTGCACATCTGTATTCAGAGTAGCTCAAGCATATTCAGTGTTTAGCTTACTTTGTGCTATTTTACTGAACGGCGAAGAAAGGTGATATCTTGTTTCATATTTTTAACCTGCTTCTTGTCTTTATTATGAGCTGACTCCTCGGCTGCTCCCAGTGTGATTGAATGCTTGTGTATGAGGCACTGAGGGCTCCAAAATGCTTCTATAATTATTCCATAAATGTCAACATTTGAAAACAGTTTGAAAACAATTTCCTAAGATAATTTCATAATTTATATAATTTTCCAACTGAAACAATTGCACATGGCCTTCATGTGTTTACTTGTATCGTTATTCTAGAGATGGGACACCCTTTTCCCTGAAAGAAATGTTGGTGCACAACTTCAGTGTAGCATCCCCCCACTCCAGGGGTAGGACGCAACAGTGTCATCTGGACAGTGTCCAGGATAAGGTGGAAGAAATCTTAAGGTCTTCCAAACTCAAATTGATTAAAAGGGTGACAGAGGGTCACAGCCAGAAGGTTAATCAGAAGGTTGTAAACTGCGAATGCGGCGTAAGTTATCAGCCCCTCAGAAACTAAATGTGTGTCAAGCTGCTGTTAAAGGTTGTGTGCCAGATGTAATCCATTCAGTGGATAACACAAGAAGGCAACTCTCTGGAAGCTGCAGAAACCAGCAGCAGATTTATCCGGGCAGTGAAAACAGCTGCAGAAGTTGGGTACTCGCAAGGAGGAGCAGCAGCAGGCTGGTGAAGGTTTCTGGCCCGGTATGCAGAAGGGAAGCTGCGGATGTTAACCAAAGATGTACTGTTCTCATTTCCATGCATTTGCTTTGTACTCCTGTTTATTGCACATCAAACACATTTACATATCCAGGGATGAAAGGGAAATGATTGATGCAAAGGAGGTGTTTTTGTTAATTGTTGTTGCTCTGAGTCATACCTGACTGGGACTGCTGGAGGTGGGTGAGGAAGGACAGAACTATTATTAGAGGTATAAATAACTGTCAAGAGCAACTTTTAAATCTGTCTGTTACCACATATTAACACCCAAAATTACCTGAAAGAGAGGAGGGGCAGCAATACAAGACTAAGCCAATGCCCCATCTCTGTTGATGTAGATGTTTGCAGCTGCCTCTGAGTCTTAGTCCATTTTTTTTCATCTCTGTTCCCTTGGAGTTTCAGCCATTTTTGGTCACAACCCTATCAGTGCCTGCTGGATGTTTTAACAACAGCTTCTTATGCTCAGAGCTGACGGGTGTTTGAGAGTTGGGCTGTTTTATCTGCACAGCACCTGTGAAATGCATCCCCTTTCTTCCTGGTAAAATGGAAAGTAGTTTTTAATGTGCTCTCATACATGCAGTGTAGAGCCAAGATGAGATAAGCATCCAATCTGAGAAGAGAAAGCTGTGTCTGAAGTGCCCAAAGACTGCTTTTTCATAGTGGAACAATCCTGCAGAGTGCACAGGAGCATTTGTGGTACTTCCTGCTCTGCAGGAGAAGAGGGATTTGAGAAATACTTGTCTGTGAAGGGTTGTGTGATTCTTGGGCTCCTGTTGATGTGGGCAGTGTAAGTAACTGAAGGGGACCAAAACAGCTGATGTGCAATTTGGCCATGTGTGAGCAGCAGTCAGAAGACCCAAGCTCCAAATGATTCTGGAAATATCATCCTGCAAAGTGTCATCTGATGCTGACAGAAATCTTGGCTTCCAGTGCAAATGATAGTGAAAATATGTCCATGACACTCCATAGTTTAAATCCTTCCACCTGTAAAACTTCTGCTGTGAAATAAGTATTGAAATGTCTGTTTCCATTAGATAGTAGCTCAGAAAATTACCCTGCAGCAGAACACAGTCCATAGTTTGGTCTCATAACCTTATTCTGGAAAATGTATTCTAGGTCCTGTAGGTGGAAAATTCAGAATGAATAAGAATGAAGTATTCAGACCTGTTTCCCTTTGCTTTGCCTGCACTTGGAAATATATCTGCATATTTAGCAGTATGTGGGGAAATAAACCTAAGTTTCATGGAGATGGTAAATCTTTAGTGGCTTGAAGTGGGTGATTCCTGAAAGAGCAAAGTAATTGTCTTGGAAGGTGTTAAAATTTTTGAGATTTTTTATTTTACTGGAGTTAGCTCTTGTATGAGACGACATTTCCAAACGTTGGTTTGTTTACAGGTAGCTTGTCTTCAGCAAGCTTGCTTCCTGCTTACTTCCTTCATCCTTGTCTCTTGCCTGCTTACTCTCTTCATCCTTCTCCAGGCGGAAGAAAAAGTACTGATATCAGACTTTTCTTAAGAAATCTTGGGGCTCATGACTTATTAATGTGTAGTTTGCAGTAAGATGAGTCATGCAAACTCATGAGCCTATTTTTGTACCAGATCATGTGTTAATTTTAGTCATGAATCTTCTTCTGGTTATTCTAGCTGAGAGAAATCATAAGTATTTCAGTTTTGCTTTGTGTTTATGATATCACCTTATAACTCAGGTGAGTTATTATTGAGTAAAACATCCCTCAGTAAAAAAAAAACAAAACCCTCAGTCTGTGAAAGTTTCCTTGATATGTATTTAATTGCAGTCCCTTTCAGATTGCCATAAATAAGACATACAAACTGAATTTAATAGCAAAAAGATGAACTGACAGTGTGAGCTCCATAGTTATTTTCTCTATTTCAGATCAATATATCTTGGTGTCTCTTTTGTATTCTTGACAGGTGAGACTGAATAATAATAATCCTTACACCAACAAATGCTTTTGTACTGCAAGATTATAACTAATTTCAATCAAGCACTTGTCTAAAATTAAGTCATATGAATGGATTTTTGGTTTCTTATTATCTTCACTCCAACCCACTTAATAATGGGGTTTTTCTTAAGTAGGTGGCTCATGCCATTCTTCCACATGGTGTTATTTTTAGCACTTACACCTTCCACATGAAATTGCTTAAGCTTTTCTTAGGTTATGCCCAAGTGCTGTAGGGATTATCAACCCCTGCATCTTGTGAGACGTGCGTGTCTCAGTCCAAAGAGAAGTGGCAGGATTATTTCAATCACTTTTCACACAGTTTCTGATATTGCTGGTGGTTAATACTTCAATGTGGAGGGGAGCACACTTCAGTTAATTGGTTTCTATGTAAAGTAACTATCACTAAACGCTTGATAGGTCAAAGTAATTCTGTTTCTCTGATAACTGCTTATTTCCTTTCATATCTCTCTCTCTCTCCCAATTTACCTTGTATTTTATTCACAGTATTTATGAAGATTTTACTGTCTCTGAAAGAGTCACCTGAAGTGCCTACATTGCACTGGAAAAAATGAAGGGTGTGGTGCCAGTGCTGGGTAATAGTTTTATTGGAGAATAAATATGAAGATCTACTGAAATCTTAAACCTGTGTTTAATTATATGTTTCAGGAATTTCTATTACATCACCATGCTGAGGGATCCAGTGTCACGGTACTTGAGTGAATGGAAACATGTCCAGAGGGGTGCGACGTGGAAAACTTCCCTTCATATGTGCGATGGAAGAAGCCCAACACCAGATGAGCTGCCTACCTGTTACGAAGGAGATGACTGGTCTGGAGTCAGTTTACAGGAATTCATGGATTGTAGCTACAACTTGGCCAGCAACCGCCAGGTGCGCATGCTGGCAGACCTCAGCCTGGTGGGGTGCTACAACCTGACTTTCATGAACGAGAGTGAGAGAAATATGATTCTTCTCCAAAGCGCCAAGAACAATCTGAAAAACATGGCCTTCTTCGGGCTGACGGAATTTCAGAGGAAAACACAGTATCTCTTTGAGAGGACATTCAACCTAAAATTCATTTCCCCGTTCACCCAATTCAACGTTACGCGGGCCTCGAATGTGGACATCGGCGAGGATGTGCGGCAGCGGATAGAGGAGCTGAACTTCTTGGACATGCAGCTGTATGAATACGCAAAGGACCTGTTCCTGCAGCGCTTCCAGTACTCCAAGCAAGAGGAGCATCAGAAGAACCGGCTAAAGAGGCGAGAGGAGCGGCGACTGCTGCGGGAGCAGAGAGCTCACCAGTGGCCAAGGGAAGAGGCAGCAGAAGTAGCTGTTACTGAAGATTATAATAGTCAGGTTGCAAGGTGGTGATGCTCCTCCATCTTGCCTAACCAATGAGAGGATCAGATTGTTTGTGCAACGTGGCTACCTGGGAATTAGCCAAGGGACACCTACTGCTTTGGTAAATGAGACCTCGACTGACAACTCCCCTTCCTTGTCTCAGTTTTTCTTGGTTTCTGCCAGTGAGAATGTATTTTTTTCTCAATAGGTATTGATTAGTGTTATTAAATGGCAGTAGAATAAGATTCCTGCCAGAAAAGACTTCCTTCAAAGGCCTAAGCTATGAGGATGGGTTGAAGAGAGAGAGAGATTTTTTGCATTAACAGACATACCCTGTACAATCTGAGCTACTAAAACTTGTGCAGACATGAATGATAAATTGGGGAAAAATACCTGGCTTGGTTTTTTTGTGGCATGAGAGCTGGTTTATTTCGTACTGTTCATTACAACGGTAGTGCATAACTTTCTAGTGAATGAAATGGAGAAGGTGCACACATTGCCCTTCAAACTTCTACATGCTGTGTTTTGAATAAGGAAAGAATTTGATGAGGTGATTAAAAAAGACATAGGAAGTGTTGGATTGGGGCACTTCTTGCTCTGTTCCAAAGGCCAGCAGTGAGACATCGACTATAGGTGAGGTGGTGGAGGGGTTGGCTTATTTCCCTGCAGGTGCTGAGGGTACCAAGCCCAGCCAGGTAGGAACCATCTTTCTAAGTGTGTGTGGCAAAGGAAAGCTTTGAGAAATTAGGTCCACGTGGCAGCTGAACACACATCACGGAGATTATCTGGCTGGGGGCAATGAAATCTGCCTTCACATTCACAAAAGGGGTCAAGCAAACTCCAGGGAACAGGAAAGAGAGAGAAGGAAAAGCTTAAATATTAGTGTGACATTTTCCAGATTTGATATAAAAGCCTGGAGATACATTGTCTGTGAAGGTAGGCAGGTTTATTATATTGTCTGTTAAAATACATTGATGCTGAGTGCATACAGTTTAAATTGGTTTTCTCTCTAACTACAGTAGTGGCTAGAAAAAAAAATCAGCTTTCATTTTTATAGGCTACATAATGGATATGTGGAAAGTCTTGATATTTATTACTCTATATGAGGATTCTTTGTAAATTTATTGTTTTCATGATGAGAGATCTGTATCTGTTTTTCTTCCTTGTCTAGAAAATTATTCAATGGGTTCTTCCTCTATGTGTTCCATTCTTGTGGCTAAACTGCATCTGCTCATTCCAAGATTTTATGTTATTCCATTTGTAATAGTGAAATTTTAAAAAGAGGGTCCTGTGCACCATAGATCTTCTGAGAGTTTTTTTCCTTCTTCTTCTGGCATAAATGTAAAGCATTAGGAGGAAATTTTTCTAAGTGCCTCAACATGGCTGCTAAATCAAGATGCTGAAAGTATATTATTGCATGCATGAATGGCTTTTACCTTATAGATTTGCTAATTAGAAGTACTGGAGTACCTGATGTGAATGCACATTTCTCACTTGTTTTCAAAATTCAAGGTTTCTATCCAGTTGGTTGAAAAAATAATGTATTGCAGAAAAAAGAGGCTCAATTTGAAAATTTTTCCCTTCATTTCCAAGTTGGATTTTTTTTTTGTGCATGCTGTATCTTTTCTTCTGAAAATGCTATTGCTACTGATCTATGCAGATTATCAAAAATAGAGTCTAATGATCCTATTGAAAGTTAATGCATACAATAATACATTGAACATGAAATATCATAATAGCATTAAGAAGTGAAGAGAGCTACCAGGATGATGCCTCATTATCAATGTAGTTCATTAACAATATGCTGCTTTACATCTGATTGTCAGTGTGTTACTTTGGGGTGAGTAGTGGTGGGGTTTGGTCCCTAATACCTCTTCCACTCATGGTTCATGTACATCTTCTCCCACCTCCACATTCAGAAGGGAAAAGGAAGATTGTTGTTCTCGGTCTGAGCATGGGACGTCTGCCTTAGGGAAGAGTGAGGAGCTCCCTGGGTTCCTGGACAGTGCTGCTTGGATCCCCATTGCCTGGAAGAGGCGCTCTGACACCTCGTTCCAGTATGGACACCAACCTTACAAGACTTAAATTGAAATCTTTACAGCTGAGGTCTGAAGGTCACTCTGCGTGTCCTGGCTGCAGGACAGTGGGGCCATGAAGAGCTAAGGCTCATTGGCACTATTGCACCTTAGCACAGTGCAGGTAATTCACAGTGATCTGACATCTTAGCTGCTGGCACCAGGGCTCTAGGCTGGGCTGGCCCTGGCCCTGTGGAGGGAAGGAGCTTTTGGGTCAGTGACGCAGGGATGATGGGAACTGTTTTGATGGGAATTGTTTCATCTCCCCATTCCTACGCCCATTGCCGCATCTTGCTGGAGACCAAACAGCATGAGAGGGGAAGGAAGAATGCTTTTGGCACCTGATGCTCAGTCTCCAGGTGTTGTGGTGCATTAGTTTTGTCAGTGACCTTCTTGTCCCCATGAGCACAGGGAGCTCGGGGTGCTGGGGAGATCTGAAGGGCAGGGGAGAAACCAGCCATGTGGAAGGAAAGATGCAAGGCCAAATTCACATTAAGAAGCAAGGTAAGCAAGGAAGTAAGATAAATTCCAACTCATCTTTTGTTCTGTAGAACATTCTTTCCTCTTCCTCCTAAATGCAAAAAAAATTGTCCCTTCCTCACATACCTCTTTGCTCAGCAGGCCACCTCTCCGTGCTGCTCAAAGCAACTGGGACCCCATTTTTCATTTAGAAAATGCAGTGTTTTTCTTTCCAAGGGAGAGGAGGCAGTGCTCGGAAATACTTCCCTGGAGCCTCACCAGTGACTGTAAGTATCAGTTTCAGCTGTCTAAGCACACCAACTGTTCTCCAGACTGTTCCTTCTGCCTGATACAAAACAAAGCCTAATGAGGAAAATCGAAGATGTTTTCTAGGTGGTTTACATTAGCTTGAATAGTTTGGCAACATCTTAATGTGATGCCTAACCTTTTTCATCAGTCATTTCCCAGGAGTCAAGATTAGGGTCCTGAAGAGCTGTTAATGTGCTGTGGCATCTATGTTAATGGGATTTGCCTTAACACTTGGGATTTAGTTAAAATTGAAGTTGGTTTCTTGGATTTTTTTTTCCCCTCTGGAGCCTGTGTAACAGCCCTGGCTGTGCAGGAGTAGGTTTGCTGCTTTTGTTGTTTTGGGGTTTTTTTTGGAGGGGTGGGCAGCGCTTTTGTTGTTTTGGGTTTTTTTTTTGGAGGGGTGGGCAGTCAGCAGCTAAGACTTTGCCCAGAACCCTGTGCCTGAAGGCACCTCCTTCCCCAGATCCAGCAAACTCACTGCACCAACAATCCTGTTTTTCTTAGCAGAGTTTCCTTACACATGACAAATAAAGCAGTTTGGAAACACCTTCAGGTTGACTTCTAAGACACAGGCCTGCAGCTTTTTACCTCTTGGGCACTGTGCCTGAAATAATGTAATGCAAAAGCAAAATAAAGGTTCTGCTTCATATCTCTGTTATTCCAGGTTTTCATTGCTCTGACAGCATAAACTTCACCATAATTACACTGGCCCATATAAGATCAGGGAGCAGCATGTTTCTTTCTAAAGCTTTGTGAGCAGCAATGCTATAGGATTTCTGTCCATCTTCCTGGCATTATTTTGTTGCTTAAGCAAGGCAATTTGGCTTCTGCTACCGTGGTGCTGAAACAAATCTCATTCTTTTGTAATGGAGATGTACTTGCTAATCTCTCCCATCACATTCCCAGCACTGCCTTTTCCAGTTATAATTCACAGTAGGCTTGGAGTGGACAAAGAAATATGTTGTGTCATTAGAACTTGTTCCTGATAATTTGATGTCTAGTCCAAGCACTCACCGTATGGCCTTATGGCCTTATTAAGGAATGAAAATTTGTCCTCTTTTCCCAACTCACCAGTGCTGACAGTAAAAACCTTTTTCACCATCAAGAGAAAAAAATGATGTTGGGTATTTTACACTGCTGTTGTGTTAATGTGGCTGTCATAGCCTTGCTAGGGATTCTACCCAATATGCAACAATTACTTGCTAGTCAATAAAAACAGAAATGCAGAAAAAACCACGATGGAAGTCAGATCCAGAGCCACATTTCATAACTGCATAATACCCATTCAACCAAAGGCAGGTGACATCACCTTTGTGTCTGGAGATGTTTCAGATTTTTCATCCATGACTAAATCAGGAGGTTTCTTAAGTTGGTCTTCTTGTCAGCACACGCTTCCTTCTGCCCTAGTGGGATCTTGTTTCCCACCTGCACTCCTGTATCAGTTACGAGCACTTCTGTTTATTCATATCTCACTTTTTCTTCCCTCTGTTTCTGTTTCCCTGATACATATGGAATTACTCTTTTTTTTGGTCTGGATAAGGATTATCTTGTTTCCAGACTGGCGGGGAATACTATGTACAAGATGAACAACCACAATAAAGTCATTCAGCTGGAGTTGATGGCTGGATCCTCTGTATGTGTGAGGGAAAAAAATGCAGGCTCAAAAAAGGTACCAAATTTTCACTGTAACTCTTCTTTCAATTTGGTTCCTGTAATACTTTATTTGTCTACATTTTGTGGAGGGAAATGGGTTCCATGCCTGCAATGTCCTTGGCTTTCCTCTTGGCCATATCACTTGCTCTGTAATTTCAAAAAAATGTTGGAAGAGAAGAAAAAAAAAAAAGAGAATTCCCATCAGTTGCCATATTTAAGATGAAAGAATAAATTAATAGGTTGTAAATTACTTTATTCTTTAGGAATTTTCCTTCTGTTTATGTGCAATAATGTTTGTGAATTATGCTACTGAGAGATTGTATTGTGAGTAATCATATATACTTCCATTCCTATTTAAAAGATAGTTTGTAGACCTAGGGATTTTCATTGACGTAAAGCACAATTTAATGAATTATTTAATGTGTTTAACCATTGTGATGTCAAAAGCAATTGTTTTCATATATTTATTTGTTGGTGATTTTCTGTAAAAAGATGCTCATTAAGAGATCTGTTAAAAATGAAGTTTTGTTGAATATTGTTGGTCCATGAATTACTTATGAGAACAAATAAACATTGATTGTGTTTTTGAAACACTAAAGATTCTATCTTATCTACATAGCCATAAAAATGACTGAAAATGTTTCATGTCATAATAAAAAACTACTGTGTGTTTTTAACAAAATGTACATGGAGGAAAATCATATTGCTAGAATTTATTATTTAATTATATTAGGGCCCAATACCAAATCTCTTGCTCCCAATTGGACTTCATTTCTGCTCCAACAGCACTGAGGAGCAGCCCAAACTGTCAGGATAATCTCCTGAGCTCTGTGGGGGATAATGAGAAGCTGAAGTGTGTTGCTGCACTGTCAGCCTCATACTGCTGGTTTGCTCTTGAAGTCTACATATATGAAAGCTGTGGGGTAGCCCTGTATGGTAGGCAGTGTTCTGACTCTCCAGAGTTTGTTGACAGTGATCAAAAGAGTGTTTATGAGTAAGAATCGTGGGAAAGGCCAACAATATCTTGGTGGGAGTCTGTTACAAACCAGCCAACCAGGCTGAAGAGGCAGATAAAATGTTCCATAAGCAGCTGGGGGAAGACTCACATTTGTTAGCATTTGCTCTTATGGGGGACTTGAACTTACTTTCTTCTGAAAATACAGTACAGTGGAGAGGAAACAGAGTGTGTGGAAGAGAATTTCCTGGTATGTCTGGTGGGCAGCCCAAGCAGGGCTTCACTGAAGCTGTTGTTTGCCAACAGAGAAGGACTGGTGGGTGATGTAATGGCTGGAGACTGTCTTGGGCACAATGATCACAGAGTGATAGAGTTTCCAATTCTCAAGGAAGTAAGGTGTGAGTCAACAGAGCTGTTACCTTGGGTCAGGAGGGCAGACTTTGGAGCCTGGTTGACAAAGTCCCTTGGGAAACCGTCCCAAAAGGCAAAGGAGTCCAGGAAGGCTGGACAATCTTTAAGAAGGAGGTTCTAAAGGCACAGGAGCAGACAGTCCCCATGTACTGAAAGACAACCCAGCAGGGAAGAACCCCAGTCTATCTGAACAGAGAGCTTTGACTGGAACTTGGGGTAAAGTAGAGACCTTTAGGAAAAAAGGCAGGTGACTCAGGAGGACAAGGATATTGGGAGGTTACACAGGGAGAAAACTAGAAGGGTGACAGCCTAGCTAGAACCTAATCTGGCAGCTGCCATAAAATACAATAAAAATGTTTCTCTAAATACATCATCAGTAAAAGGAGGGCTAAGGAGAATCTCCATCCTTTATTGGATGTGGGTGAGGACAGTGACAAATGATGAGGAAAAGGCTGAGGTACTTAAGACCAGTTCTTCTCCAGGTATCCAGCCCCTGAGCTGGGAGACAGGGACCAGGAACAGAAGGTTGCCCCATAATCCAAGGGTAAATAGGCGGAAACCTGCTACACTCTCAGATACACAAAGGTCTGTGGGGCTGGGTGGGATCCACCTGAATGTATTGAGGAAGCTGGGAGAAGGACTCACTGAGCCACTTCACATCATTTATCTGCAGTCCTGACTAACCAGGGAGGTCCCAGTTGACTGGAGGTTGACAGCTGTGACATCCAACTATAAGGAAGGCTGGAAGAGGGATCTACAGGCCTGTCAGCCTGACCTCAGTGCCAGGGAAGGTCAGGGAGCAGATCAGCTCCAGTGCTATTTTACAGCACGTACAGGACAACCAAGGCATGAGGCCCAACCAGCACGGGTTTGTGAAAGCAGGTCAGACCAACCTGATCTCCTTTTATGAAAAGGTGACCCACACAAGGTCAGGGAGCAGATCAGCTCCAGTGCTATTTTACAGCACGTACAGGACAACCAAGGCATGAGGCCCAACCAGCACGGGTTTGTGAAAGGCAGGTCCTGTCTGACCAACCTGATCTTTTATGAAAAGGTGACCCACACAGTGGATGAGGGAAAGGCTATGAATTAATAATTAGGAAAAAGTAATGTACAATTATACATATGCCTTGCAGCAGGATTGTGTTAGATAATGTTTGCTGCTCCTTTCGGTGTCACCAATGAAATCCCTACTGCAACTATCCATTTTCCTGCCACTTGTATCACTTTGAGGAAACAAAAGGGTTGGGTGGCTTTGTAATCTCCAGATTTCTCTAAACTGTGGTGGTGGTATCTCACTGCTTGCTTGGTTCTTGATGTGGAGCTAACTTACTTCCTGGGAGACAGATGTCAGCCTCCATAAACTCACACTGTTGTTTGAAACCAGAGTCCCAGAAGCTGCTGGCTGAGTGGGCCCAAATCCTGATGGAGAAGGCAAGATGGCATGGAGAGTTCATACTACTGGGGAGCAATACAGGCTGCTAAACAGAATAATCCAGTGCTGCTTATGGTGCCCTGAAGTTGCCCATCTGACCTTCAGCTGCTGCTCCAGAAGGATACAGATCTCAGAACAGAGGCTTTGTCCCATATGTAAACCCTGTGCAGATATCTCAGACACTTGCAAATGTCCAACCAACAGTGTCTCTCCTTGAGAGTTATGGTTAGGAGCCTAAACTTCTCTCACAGTGTTTGTAGCATTTGGGGGTGTCACTTGAGACAAGTGGTCTGCAGACTGAAAGTCATCATCTTCTGAGCACAAAATTGCATGTGCTGAAGGGTAGTGTGAGAGATGGAGGAGGAAAATGAATGTTGCTGTATTTCTGGGTCCTGCACTTTAGTGAAAGCAGTTATAAAGCAGGAGCAGCAAGATAATAAGTGAAATAAATGTCTGTATTGCTGACGAATACTGCTATATAGCCAAAGGAGAAATTGATTTTGCCACCAGGAGACAGATAATTTTTGCCACATACTTTTTTACATTTCAAGAAGTACATCAGAATATTGTGCTGTTATGTGTAGTTTGTGTCACAGTTAAAAGCAAGAGTGAGACTCAGCATTGCTGCCCAGTATTACATATGACTGGAGAAAGGCTGGGATTTTTAAGATTTCATTCACATTTCTTTCTGTTTTACCTCTAGACTCTACCAAAAGTGTGACACCTTTCAACATTTGCTAAGGAATTTGTAAGTATGCTGCTCACATTCTGAATAAAATTCAGAGCATGAGCAAGAGAGATTAGATAATATGGAGGTAAGTCAATGACCTATAAATCTCACCATCCTGGGGGAGCCCTGAGTGATGTAAACGTGCAGCGGTGAGAGGACATAAGGGCTGCCCTTCTCACACATGGAAGCTACTGCAGAAATTTTTCCACTGGGTAAGCAGCTCACCATTTCACTGTGACACACATTGAATGAGACTCCTTTCACATAAGGAGAGGTCAGCTGGAGCCAATGTCCTCAGGCAACCCCTGGGGACCTCCCTGTGGGTGATGGAGGCAAATGTACTTTCATCAGGCATGAGCATCTGACCACTTTGGATATTTATGATGGTTATGCTGGCTTAGAAGAGTCTCATCCCAGAAATGTGTCTTTGCCATCTCTGTTCATAGAGAGGAAAACAATCCCCAAATATACTTTTGAGAAGATAGAACCTCAACTGTGCCACAGAATGATGGAGCAGCATTTCACTTTTGAAAAGACTGTGCTTGAAACGGAATCAAGGCTTCCAAGTGGATAGATCTAGAAACATTTGAAGATGCAACAAAGATCAGAGGGGGAGATTTAAGGACTGAGAGAAGATCTCGGGACCCTCTGTAAAAGGCGATGACAAAAGTCACTGTAATGAGTGAGGTAGCAAAGAAATAAATAGGAAATAAGGGGAGGAGGGGGACAGGGAAGCTTGTGAGCATCAGGAACACAGAGACAACCACTGCAAAGGGCAAGCAAGGATGTGAATATCTTCAGGACAATCTGCTTTGCTGCACCATCCTCTGTATCTGTTTCAGCAGGTCCACATCCTTCTTATGCTGGGGACCCCAGAACTGGATGCAGCTCTCCAGCTGGGATCTCATTAGAGTGAGTAGAGAAGCAGAATCACATCCTGCTGGCCACACTGCTTTGATGCAGTCCAGGATATGAATGGCTTTGTGAACACATTGCTGGCTCATTTTGAGCTTCTCATCCATCAGCCAACCCCAAGTCCTTCTCCTCATGGCTTGTTCTCATCCATTTTCTGCCCAACCTGTTTGGGATTGCCCCAATCCAGGTGCAGAGCCTTACACCTGGCCTTGTTGAACTTCAGCAAAATAAACATTACCAATACTGCATGAATGTTTGGGAAGACTTTAATGCTGCACAGCCCAGGTATGGTCTGAGGGAGCACTGGGGTTCTTGTGTGTGTTTGTGTGTGTATAAGTGTGTGTGTGTGTGTGTGCTTGTGCCTGCATCCCATGTATGCAAACACCTGATGTCTGTCAAAATGCCACTGCTGGCCACTTATTTGGATTGATCCCTACATGTTGGACACACATGCTTTGGATTTGAAGGCAGAGAGAGCCCAGCTATGCATCTGCTCTTGTTTTGAGGGTTTTTTTTATTGTAAGGCCTTCTTTGACTTCTGATGTGCTTACAGAAGCACTTCATCTTTGTGGCTGTCCATGGTCTGGAAGACCCGTGGATAGCCACATGGATCCATGATCCTTGCCTGCTCCAAGCCTGCTGCTCTCCATGCAAAGGAGACATGAACAGATGGATTGTATGGGAGCTACAGCCACCCTACCACCCCAGTAGTGAGTCATATGTCGGGTGGTGGATTCATCATTGACCATCCAAATTGCTCAACCCTGAGTTTACTCAGCTTTGTGTTTATGAGAATTAAGTGGCAAATAAATGAATTGCAGTTTATGTAAGGTTTAGATAAACAATCACAGGATGTTTCATCTTCTATTTGGATCAACTGGGCAGCTAGCTCAGCAGAACATGAGCTGAATTTAAATTTCTCCTAGGTCTGAGACAGGCTTGTCTTTGCCAGATTTTGTTTCAAAGATGCATCGTTATTTATAAACTCCTATTTTGTGATTTATTTAAATAGATTTAGAGGTAGCATAAACAATGTTGACTGATAAATCCTAGTTGGAGTTTATAATAATAACTATTTGAAGGAGTTAATATGTAGGAAATATGTATTTCTGGTACTCCTGGGCAAAATGTGCTCTCTTGTTGACTCATAATTGTCCCAGACTTGGGAAATATAGGCACTAGTAGAGGCTGATTCATTTCCTGAAACACCTACTTAAACCTAGACATACTTGTCTGTCTTTTTATTTCTGTATACTACAAAGGAAGGTAAATTAAACAAATCTAAATCAGATTAATTTTATCTCTAGGCTCTAATTTATCTGCTATGATACCATGATCACAGGATGAACTGAAGCTTACAGTGACTTCTGTAGCTGAGAAATCTGCCTGGCTCATCTCCCTCTGCCAATATCATCCCATGACCCAAACAATAAAGGTTTACTTTAAAAAGGAGTTTCTGGAAGAGTTCAGCTATGGCCAAGGAGACCCACATCAGAGGCCTGAGTGGCTTCTTCTAAATATATGTATATATGTATATATATTCAGGAAAGCATGTATGTCTAAATATATATATATATATATATATATGACAATCTGTCTCCTAGCTGCCAATCATTTTTAGGTCAAGGACTTCTTGACCAAATTTAGCATCTTGGAATTTAAGGGGCTTTTCATGGACATTTTTCTTCTTTGAATTTACTCAGTTGCTCATTGCATTTAAATATTAACTTCTAGTATTGTTTAGCTTAACTATGGTGAAAGTTTCATGAATACAACAGAAAAACTACTATTATCGAAAAAGGCTTTTTGGTTGCTTCAGGTTGGACACCTTCTAGGTTCATTGAAGCACACCTAGCTGCTAAATTTGGAGAGATACTGAGCAACAAGTCTCTGCTCCTCTTCATGCAGCTCCTGATTTTGTGATTCTCTGTATTTTGTATCTCTCTTCCCTCTGTCCATAGCAGGTGTTAGAACATAAGACTGTTCAGTAAGTCTCCATGTCTTTGGTTATACTGACTGAGCTTGCCTGCTGCATTTCTCATTCTGCTTCATCTTTCTTTGGAGATGGAGTGACCACAGCTGCCCATAGTACTCAATAGACCAAGAATTCATATGAGGTGAATACGAGTGGTGTTTTGCGTGTTGTTTACTTTTATTTTCATAATATTTCCTAAAATTTAGTTTTGGATTTTTCTGAGTAGTTCTGAGCACAAATATGACATGTCCATAAAATGATATATTCCAATGGCAAGATCTCATTCCCAAGTATCAGTAGTCAACTCAGAACTCAGCACAGTGTATGGAAAGTCAAAATTGGGTTTTTTCCCCCCAGGTGCCTCACTTTAAATTTATCTACGCTGAATTTCATTTGTCATTTTATTGCCGTCACTCTATATCATCAGGGTCTTCTGCTATTCACACTCAGCCCTTGTCTTTAGTACCCTGAATAATTTAGCAGCTATTCTCCAGCACAAATTAGCATCCCTAGAGCTCGTTCTGCAACCTGCCTTGGCAGCGGGGGAGCAGAACTCGAGGCAAGCTGATATAACATCCCAGTAGCAGATATAAAGGCTTCATTTGCCTCCCCAACCATTCTGATGAAAGTGCTGGGATGTGTGCTGCCATTCTGCTGCTCTCACCATGGAGCTGAAAAATCAGGTTTTATTAGTGTTGAAATTGCTTTTCACACAGGTCGCCATTAACAGAAAGGTATTGCTTTTGCATTTGTTCTTTTATCAGGAAGTCCTCTTTGAAAGGGTGTCTAATCCTCTTTCTCATCTGTATTTCCAGATTCTTTAAAAACTTTTGAAATTATATCTCTGCTTCCCTCTTTCACACGCAAATTTTTAGCAAATGGAAATTTCTGTCTTTCCAGTGCATAAGCAACTCTCATCTTGTCTTGGTTTCCCTGCTGTAAGGCTATAAACAAAGGCATATTGAGTGAGCTGGCAGTGAAATTACAGAGAGATGAAAAGGTCAGAATCTTAAATCATAGATCAGATAAGACAAAGAATTTCAGATATCTCACAGCAAATAAAGTACGGAGAAAGTGATGAACAGTGTATAACACAGCATGAAACCTTACACAGAAAAATGTGAAGTACCATAAACTTCCTTTTCTGATTTCATTTGCTCCAGCTGCCTTTAGAAATTATAGCAAAAATGCAGCAATAGCCACATTATTATTTGCACACAGTAGGAAGCAAGGCTGAGGTGCATGCAGAGATTGTCAATAAGGGGGGAGGCATTTTTACTGCTGCAAAAATCTCATTAATTTTGTTTTAGTTTGGAAGCTAAAAAATCAAACTTACCATCCTAACAGGTACTAGAAAGGTATAATTATAATGGTTTAATGCTTATATTTCAATAGGATGCAAGAATTCAGGCTTGGTTAGTTCTCTGGTGTCTGCAGTAGGATACAAAAGTGAGAAGGTACCCACTCTAGAAGCCATAAAAAATGGGATCAGCCATGATACCTTGCTATAGCCTGGTCTGGGTCTGTGGTGTGTTTTCTTCAGGAGCATGCAACTGACCCAGGGTTGGTGCTCAAGGATACTAAAGCCATTATGAAGTAAATAACTCCAGTTCCTCATTTGTTGGAAACAAGCCTTCATCCTGAGCAGAACATGGTTTCATAAACTGACAGATTAGGAGGAGGAAAATAGCAGAAGAAAGAGAGGTGGATGCCTTTCTCCTTACAGTCAGGTACTGGAGAGTGGCAGGAAATGGAGATGAGCAGGAGAAGGTAAGAGGAAGGAGCTGTTGCAGCAGGGCTTTTGGGTAAATCATTCCCCTTGCTTTACCCTTTCCACTGCAGAGGCAGCAACCACCTGGTTCCCCTTTGCTGGCAGGGTAGACATGGGATCAAGTTGGTTTACAATAGAGGTGAGCTGGGGAAGAGTCAGATTAATAGATTTTGGCAGCATTGTGCAGCATATATTTTTCAGCTTTTTCCTGTAAAGCTCAGGGACAGAAACTTTAGTGTTTCTTCTTAAAATATAAGACTTAACTTCTTATTTATGAGCTGTTTCTGAAACTGAAAATGTCTTGTAGCCTTACTTCAATATCCTGGAGTTTGGCCTAACCTATAAATAATACAGCAGTATGAGGAGGTGCATTCCCATGCCCAGGCTGTAAGAATGTGGTGAATATCAATACACTCTCTCCTAAATCAGGCATTTCTCTTTTAAAAGCTGCCTGCCCATCAGTATGGCGTGACTCTGGAGCTGGGTTGGAGGGTCAAAGGGGGCCCTTCCGTGCAGTGGGAATTTTGAATTGCTTATGCATCTAGTGCAGAACTTTGGCTCTTACTAAACCTCCAGGTAAGGAACCTCAAACTGATGATGGCTTAAGGTCTGCAACAATATATCTGACTTTCCTTTCAGTGGACAGTTAATTCAAGACTGTCAATCAGCTGTAAGGAAGACAATCTTGTCTGAAACCTAGGGAACCTTCTTGCCTCTCCATGGGGAGGTGTCTGTGAGGAGTCAGATGAGGAATACAGCATGGAAAAAAAAAGTCATCCTCTGGAGCTGGGTTGGAGGGTCAAAGTGGGCCCGTCCGGGCATTGGGAATTTTGAATTGCTTATGCATCTAGTGCAGAACTTTGGCTCTTACTAAACCTCCAGGTAAGGAACCTCAAACTGATGATGGCTTAAGGTCTGCAACAATATATCTGACTTTCCTTTCAGTGGACAGTTAATTCAAGACTGTCAATCAGCTGTAAGGAAGACAACCTTGTCTGAAACCCAGGGAACCTTCTTGCCTCTCCATGAGGAGGTGTCTGTGAGGAGTCAGATAAGGAATACAGCATGGAAAAAAATGTCATACATGCCTGTGCATTGTTGCAGGGCATTCCCCAGCTGGGGAATAACATGTAATGACACCAGTGATTTCAGAAGGCTGAACAATTGCTTTATTAAACTGTACTATATTATATTACATACTAAACTATACTATATATACTAAACTATAGTATACTAAGCTAAAGGAAAACCCATGACCCTTTCAGACAGTCACAACACAGCTTTGACCTAATTGGTCAATCAATCCATACAACCATAACCAGTGGCCAATTAACAAATCCCTTTTTGTAAACAATCTCCAAAACACATTCCACATGTGCCAAACGACAGATGCAGCAAGTAGAGCTAAGAATTGTTTTTCTTCTTCTCTTAGATTTCTCACTGCCTTTTCCATGAAGAATCCTGGGCAAGTTGTGCCTGCTGTTCTCTGTGAAGAGAGCTGTGGCCACACCTGTGCACCATCCATCAAGGGAATACCTTCGATGTTTTTTGGAGTATACCCCAAAGTATCACTGAAAACTCAGTATGAAAGTAAAACCTAGTTAAAACAAAACCTCCCAAGCCTAGACCACATCTGACAACATCTGTCCCCATGCAACTTCATTATTGGAAAGAAAATTGCATTCCAGGGACATTTCCCATGTTCTTACCTGCACACCAAGAACTTCTTTGGGCCATGTATCATTCAAAAGCTTGTAATTACCACAGACCCTCCCTGAAAGCCACCCACTTTCTGCTTTGACTTTACAGTTCATCAAAGGCAAGCAAGCCCAGCAGAGGGAACAAAAGGGGGTCTGGACCTGCTTTTGGAAGGAAGTCACAGTGACACAAGGTGGGGAGGAGGGAAGCCAAGAGGGGCTTGCATTACCAGGTCAAATGCACAGGTGGCAGGCAGAATCAGTGTTCATGAAGGAAGCATTTGCAGTAAACAAAAGCTAACTGTACTCTGAACCTTAAAGCACATGGAGGAAAAAAGCCAGGTAGGCAGTAGGAATGGCTGGAGGCCTGGTGACATCAATTATTGGCTTCCTAACTCCACTGGTAAAATGTTTTCTGAGAGGTCTGTAGAGCCAGTGATGCAGTCTTGAAGTACAGTAATCAAAGCAAAGTAATCTCAGGGACCAGGCATGATATTTTCTAAGCTGTAATTAACCAGTAAGCTGTCTGCTCATTCTCTCTCCTCATTGCCCTCCCTCTTTTCTGGCAAGCATTGTTAAAATTCCCAAAATCTATGTTCAAATACTTAAAACAACAAAGACCCCCACTGCTGTAAGAAATAATGTAATTGGAGTGCATTGTCATGTAGCTTTCAACTTTGCCTCCTAGATATTAGTAAAATGGCTGAATCTCTGATTAAAAAAAATGAAATCCAAGGGACCAAAGCTGTTCTCTGTTGATGCAGAGAGCATCCCATGGAGCAATTACTGTTTAAACTCTATGGTAACAGTCATGCCAGGAGGCCAGAAGAAAGCCTTTAGTCCCTGAGGAATTTATCAAGGACTTTGAAAAGGCAAGAGAGACACCATTATTTTTTTTTCCCTTGCTCATCACAGATTTGAGATAAATCCCAAAGATCCCTGTGCATTAACTCCATCATTGCTTCAGCTATATCAGGGAACCAAGAGCTTTTGCATTAATTCCTCCCTCAGATTTGGTCTCTGTGAGAGACCAAACTTTAACTTGTGAAAGCTTTTACCGTTCATCTGGACAAGGACTTGTCAGCTATTACTTTAAATCTGCATCATTAATGGGAAAACCATTAGTAAATTATACACCACGATGTGTTGGTAAGTTTACATCAGAGGTCATGTGTTTCTGGGAGTCACAGGAATCCCATATGGTGCTTTCAATGACTGCAAACAGAGAAACAAAACCCCAGACCCTTCCAGCAATTCCATGTTAGAGCTAATGACAGCAAACAGCCCAAGGTGTCCATACTGACACACTGCTTTGGCTAGACCCCATCCTTCCCTGCATTGATCTACCACGTCTGTGTCTGGCTAAAACCCAGCACTAATTCTGTCCCCATGTAAGCCTTGGCACTGTATACAGTTGCTCACATATGTCAGATGAAACAGGATCACGTCATTGGGGTCTATTTAAATCATTCTTGAACCCCTCTAGCAGAGAAGAGGCCAGGTTTGCTCTGCCCTCCCTGCCTCTGACCATGCCACCATGGTCACGTACCCATTGTATAGATGGCAAACATTGGAAGTCCTGCAGAAAGGGCTCAAGCTGACCCCCACTCCCTCTGTGGATGCTGAAGTAGCTGGCATGAGGGAGCAGGGGGAGAGGGAACACTGTGGCTTGTCTTTTCAAGCAGCATCTTGCAGCAAGCTCACAGCAAGCACAAGCCCTGCCAGTCTCCAAGGGTACAGTTGCATGGGCTGTGTCACAATGGCTCTCAGTGTTGATGAAGTCCAAGTTTGCTAAAGATATCTGGTAATAGACATTTGCTAAAAAGAAAAGGCAGGCAATACAGGGTTAATAGCTTCTGTTCAAGCAAGCTTGGCTTTTTGGTTATTCCCCTTGTTTGAATTCAGAGTATGGAGACAGATTACCTTTCAGTGTCTGAGTTTGATTAGATAGATACCTGAGGTCTGTCTTTTCCCTAGGATATATCACTAAAATGCTATATCCTTTTTAATTCATTCTACACATGGCACTTTTTCTTCTTCTCTCCCAGCAAGATATTTTCTCAAGCTCTCCCAGTGACTATTTACCTGCTGGAACATTTACATTGATGCTCCAGCTCTTAGCAGTTGTCCTTTCGAACCTGTTGAGCTGCACTTTGAACTTTGTCAGATTGAAAAGGTCAGACCATTACAGAAACTGACAATTTTTAATTTGATAACTTCTGTGGGTACTGAAAGCTACTCACAGAACAAATAAATTAGTGTGAGACTGACTGCTTTAACCAAACTGCAGTTGTCATTTGGGGGAAGAAGTAAATTAATTCCAATAAACAAAGATAAATCCTTGATGCCCTTCTGACAACACTGAGATCTCAGTGAGGAGGGGAAGAAGTTGAGCTTATTAATTAAGTCTTTGGCAAACTCTCAGAGTTTATCTTTTTTGGGTAATGCTAATGTTTTGCTGTTGTGTAGACAGAGGCGCCATTAACAGCCCCTTTGCCATGCAGTGGGCTGGGGGGAGTGGGACATTGCATGTGGTGGGGAATTTCAGGTGGGCTGTCACTCTTCAGGAATGATTACAGCAGTTTGGGTGGCTCATGACCACAATATCTCCTGCCAGAGGCAAACTAACCTGGCACAGAAAAAAACATTTGTTTGTCATGACGGCCACAAGGTAATGGGAAAACAAAACATGGTCTCTGGCAGAGCAGCTCTGAGGTTTGGGCTGGTGGGATCAGTGCCAGCTGTGAGCAGCCACACCCAGGGGTTCACTAAGCCTGGCTTCCCTAAGACCTCCAGGCTTTGGTCTCTGGCAGAGCAGCTCTGAGGTTTGGGCTGGTGGTATCAGTGCCAACTGTGAACAGCCACACCCAGAGGAAGAGGCTCACTAAGCTTGGCTTCCCTAAGACCTCCAGGCTTACTGACACCAGGCTTAAGAGAAACAATCGCGGTTTTCCCTTCTCCTGCCACTCAGTTGGATACAAGCCGCCCAGAGGCAACAAGCCCTGTCCCTGGTGGATTGTCTGAGACAAGAGGAGCAAGGTAAAGCCTTCAGCTGAAATAAAGTTTACACGCTTTCTTTAGAAAGATGTCACAACAGAGTGTCTTTTACCTTTTATTTTCCCCTTAATAAATAAATCTCATTTTTAAAGGAGATGAAAATCATTATTTCAGTTGTAGGATTTTTAATGGATGTGGTTGTGTGATTGAGAGATTAATCACTTGGTACCCTTGTAGACTTTTGTACCCTAAACACAGAGGAGTAGACCTTGTGGAAAGGCCAATGGCCAAGGTAGTATTGGTCAAATACAGAATATTTCCATAACTACCAGCCACTGACACAACAGGTTTGGTGATATTCACAAGGAAATGCCTAAAGTTGACACTACACTCCCAAGTGGCACTTAGAGTGCTGAGTTAGGGGGTGGTGGGGAACATAGAGGGCTTCAGTGGGACTCAATATTGAGCCCTGAAAGAGCTGGTCTGGAAAGCTATTTTGTAGGTGCACAGTGTCCAGAGCCTTCCCTCTGCCTTGGCATCCAGCACCAGTGCGGCATTCAGCCACACCAGGGTGCTTCACTCCCCGTGCCCTTGTGCCAGTCTTGTGCAAGTGTGCATGGATGCTCTGCACCTCTCTATGCATCCATGATGGAAGTGGAAGTGAGATTTAAGGCTACATAAGTGTAGCCTGTAAATACTTGTGGTCAAGGAGGTTTGAGCCTACTGATCTTTCTTCCTAAGAGCCTGGCATGCCCATGAGTTCAGCTGAGGGCAGAATTGAGCTGAGGGTGGACAAGAAGGACGAATAGCAGGTAAGCAGCCTCCTGTGCTCCCATTTCAGCTGGGCTGGGAGAATGTGAAGGAGATCATAGCCTCTTACATGCACATGTCAACAAGGAAGAAGTTGTGTTTCCAACAGAGAGTAGTTGGCTGAGGTCTCCAGGTTTGTTTGGATTGCCCTTCTTCAATTCATCACCATGTAGAGGAGTTTTTTGGGTTTGACCTCACGTTCTTTTTGCCACAGTGATCTTGCATTTAATCTTGGTTTGCTTAAAGTTAAATCAATTATCTAGCACCCAGAGACATGTTCTCTTTCACTCAAGCTGCTGTTTCAAGGTTAGTGTTTGGTATGCTGTTTTCATATCAGCATTTTCTTGTGCCTTAAGCACTAGGCCTGCAGGTGGATCAGTTTAACATGAGACAGACCTTAAAAACAAGGACAAAAAAATCAGCTTTTTCTCCATGAGAATCATCCTGAATATGAAGAGACTTGATTCCCCTCCTGTACCACATATTAAGGTCTGAATCATTTTGTCTTGTGCACTTTGCTTTGCAGCTTTACCTTAGGTGAAGATTTACTGTGTGGATCTATCTGTTGCAATCCCCATCTCTGTGTCCCTGTTGAGGCACAAGAAACACACTTGAGACCACAGCTCTGTAACCTACTGCTGGCTGAGCCTAAGCCACCCACAAAATAAAGAAAGGCACAAGTGTGTCATTGGTACTGAGAAAGGTCAAGAGCTGTTCTTGGCCAGGCAGCTCTAGTGCAATAGAACTGTATATCCTGCTTGGAGAGGTCCATCAACTAATGATTCTGCTGACTGGGTGCTTGGAAGGAAGACTTTGTGGGGACAAGGCTGTGGGATCTGGAGGAGTTTGTGGTAAGTAGAAAAGGGTGAGGGACGAGGACAGGATGGTAAAGTAAGATGTGGTTAGGATTGTTTTTTTGAAATCGACATCACTCACTCCAGTTTCTGATTTATTGAAGTGGAAGCCACATAAAGTTTAGGATCTCCAAAACATATTCTTGAGTTAATACAGAAGCTGTTATTTAGCATAAAAGAGCCCTTATCAGAACTGCTGTAATGAAACAGAGTATTTAATTATTTCTTTCACTTAAGCTGGAAATGAGGCCTTGTGTCCTGTTCTCCAACTGTCTTGGTATATCACACTGGTTTTAAGCTCTTTAAGCTCTTTTAAGCTCTTTAGCCATCTGCCAAGCAAGTGATGAATATCAAGAATGTTTCTGGGAGAACTATAGCAAGCTGAATTCTTTAGATACTATAATTAGTAGGACCTGCCTTAAGGAATAAGAAACACTGTGGTTTTAGGAACCAGAAGTCTGAAGAAGGAAAAGCCTGAAGGAAAACTGTGCAGGGAATAGCAACAGAATAGCAGGTTAAAACCTAGGATATCATGTGGTTAGGTGGTCAATGTGTTGGTCAACACAAACACACAGGGGCTATGCTGTTGTTGAATATACACCACCCAAGGGCTGAAAAGGCCTTTCCTAGAGCCAACACCCTGAATGTGGTTATGCCTGGCCTGGCTGTTCTGTTCACTAGCCCACTGCTGAAATGATGGTAAGTAGACATGGTTGCATATTTTATTCATTATTTCTGACAAGCTGAGGGAGTACTTCCTTCCCTACTTATTTGAGCTTCAGACTCAACTCATGGTTGCAGTACCACTGTTACCTCCTCCCTAACCAGGCTAAGCTTGCCTGCAAGCTGAGGGAGTACTTCCTTCCCTACTTATTTGAGCTTCAGACTCAACTCATGGTTGCAGTACCAGACACTGTTATCTCCTCCCTAACCAGGATAAGCTTGTATGTACAACTTGTTAGGAGCCTTCCCTCTAATGTGCCAGCCCCTAAACTATCCCCAGGCAGTGTCTGAGGGAAAGCCACATCAAAACTTTGCTGGGAAGAACGTTAACAAATCAGAACACCTCAGTTTGGGCCACTTGTGTAGATGTAGCCAGCTGCATTCTCCATTAGAAAATATCTCATATGTTTGCCCAGTCTGGCAGCAGCAGGCTGGGAGACACCAGAAGCATTTGCCCAAGACCTTGAACAGATTTGTAGGAGCAGTCAATAATTTGTGATAAAAAACCTAAATGTGTGTTACACTGAACAGGTGCCTATCTATTCTCCATTAGAAAATATCTCATATGTTTGCCCAGTCTGGCAGCAGCAGGCTGGGAGACACCAGAAGCATTTGCCCAAGACCTTGAACAGATTTGTAGGAGCAGTCAATAATTTGTGATAAAAACCCAAATGTGTGTTTATTACACTGAACAGGTGCCTATCCGAAGAGGACAGCAATTGAGGGCAAAGATTTCCCCTCTTTCCTGGAGTTTCTGCAGCAACAGATACAAAGAGCAGCAGTGATCGAGGAGTCTGGGTCAAAACCCCATTAAAGTGTTTGATAAGAAGAGAGTGCAAAGCTTCCTTCAGCTGCCAGGCATCTGAACAGCAGAAAAATTAGTTTGACTAGATCATAGTAGGGCTGCTGTATTTTAGGAGTACAGATTTCCTTAGAGGAGGTGATAAAGCAGGAAAGTTTAAAAGGCTCTGTGATCGGAGTCCCTTGGCATAGCTGAGAGCTTCAGGCACGCTCTCCATTTGCTCCTCTGCACCCCAGGGACTCACTCTGCAGACTGTGCCTTGTCTGAGATCCAGAACATCCCCAATGAGAGCCATCAGCCTACCCCATGTCTGCAGAGACTGGAGGTGTGGCAGCATCCATTGGCAGTGTCAATGTTTAGTGTCACAGGCTGTCTAAACACTGTGGTCCGCGCCCCGCGCAGTGAACTCAGGAATGTGACTTGCTTTGTCTCCCCTGCCTCTACAAGCATTGCCATCCACTGACTGAAACAGATCTTTAAATAATGACTGTGCTGTGATGCCTCGTGCTTTTTTAGCTATGAAGTGTGAGACTGCAGTGTGAAACTCATCCTCTCCAAGAAACATGACTAATAAGTTTTTACTTTCCTTTGCTATCACTTGCATTGGCCATGATTCATTTCCCAATCTGAACGGGGCAAATGCACTGAATACCACATGGTGCAGAAACCAGGGGGTGTTGGGATGTCCTTTCCTGTTGTCCCTTGCAGGGAAAACCATCAGGAGAGGCTCTGTGTTATGGAGCTTTGTAGCAGCAGTGAATGAGGGCACAAAGGTGATGTGAGACCTGCATAACCTGTGTATGTCAGTTTAATTGAGAGATGTAATGGCCATTTTACTCATGGGCAATTTTATATTAAATATGCACAACTAGCATAAGTGCTACTAATGCAGAAGCCTTTTTGGTGATGGGTTACTGCTTTTTGAAGAAGTAGCACTGCAATCATCTGAGACTAATGTACTTAGGCTAAACTACACCTTTAAAATGTGCCTAATTGTCAGGTTTTATGCTGGCTACAAACTGTAAAAAATTTGCAAAGAAAAATGCCTACAAACATTTGCTACAACTTCATACAAGAGAAGGCAGGGACATGACTTGTGGGCTGAGCAGTGGAGGGATGCAAGAGCATTTCAAAACCAGCAGCCATTATGAGGTTTGGTCAAAAGCAAGAGAGGCAGGTGGGTACTGGGTAACACATATGTAAGCTATGGACTCAGAAAGCTACCTTTGGAAACGTAGCCATGGTAAAGTATTGTTGAAAGATACTTTCTGTGCTATTTTACATTAAGATAAGAGGAAACTGCAGTGTGGTCCCAGCTGTGCAGGAGCTGTCAGGGACACAGTACACACAAGGGTGTGTGGCTCCCACTCACCATTGGGGTGAGGATTAAAGGTTGACCTGAGGTGATCCCAGATGACATTTCGGCACAAGAGGATGGCTGAGTGTGCAGAGCCACCACGGTGCTGTGCTGGCACTGCCTGCAGTGACAGGCTTCCTGCTGTGCCACTGCCTGGCAGGACAGGAGGAGAATGAGGGAGGCAAAGGCCCCTTTGGAGACACATGCAGTGATGATGGAGTGCTTTTCCTCTGGCCAAGCCCTGAGCATCTGCAGCTGACCCCGAACCCTCCCAGCACAGGGATTGGAGGTCCACAGAGCCTTGGGATCATCCTGGCAGTGCCTGGGCACGTCTGACTGCTGTTGTGGGATTTGTGCCACCATGAGTCTGTGCTGGGAAAGGGTGAGGGAAAGGGGAGTAAAAGACATCTGAACAGGAGCTGAAGGGACAAAGACCTGACTGGGGACTCATAAAGCAACCAAGCACCAACTCAGCTTGCCCTGCTACCAGCTCCATGTCCTAAACCTGACTGGCCTGACACTGTCTGCAGGCTGCTCCCATTTCTGTGTGTGCCTGCCTGCTTGTCCGGCAGCTCTGGGCTCTTTCACACCCACCCCATGCCCCTGGTGGGGCTGTGGCCTCTCCCACAAACAGCCAAGGGCAACCAGACCACATCTTTCAAACCTGGATTAAAATTTTCTTCTTGACAAAGAAGGAGAAGCACTTTTTCTGTGTTTTCATTTTATGCTTGCCATTTCAGGGGGACACCCACTTGCTCAATTCCCTCCCTGAAGTGAATCTGTAGGATGTGGAGAATTGCATTCTCCATTTTCAGCAGGACTCTCGAGGCGGTTTGCCTATTTTTTCTTCTTTTTTTTTTTTTTTTCTATTTACATATGATAATCACATTGGGACCTCACAGTTACTGCAGACTTAATGACACTGAGATATGGAATGTTGTCTCTGATGGTTGTCAGGCAGGAAATCCTTAAAAACAGGCCTACTCATTTAAAACTATATCTATGGCTATAAGCTGTGGTTGGCAAACTGTGGAAAATATACACTGTAGAGATGTTTATGAGCAGAGCTGAGGTTTGATCATGCTGCTGCCACTTTTTCAAATTTATATTTTGCTACTGCAAATTCTTACTATAAATTCTGGCTGCAGTAATCTGTATTCTTATTAACAGCTTGGTTTAAGAAAAGAGGGATGTGTGGGAGGTAAAGGATTAAAAAACAGTATATGCATGCCTCAGATACCTCTTCTTAGCAAAAGCTTGCTTAAATGCAAAAACGACAACAAGCCTTTATATCCTGGGCAGGAGGGGGCTGAGCAGAAGCTGGAAAGGGAAAAATCACATGGAGGCAGTGGGTGAAGGGCTGAGACATCAGGTGAAGCTGTTTGCAGTGAGCTAGAAAGGATTTAGGAAACAGTCTATGCTTTTGATAAACAGGCACGTCATCACAGGGAAGATAACATGCCAGAAGAAAACTGGCTTACAAGGTATCTCCAAAGGACACACGTGGGCTGCTTGGTAAGGGGCTGCTGTTGCCTGTGGTGAGGTGACTGCAGGTCCCTGCTGCCTGATCCCCTGCTTATCCCAGCAATATGCTGCTGCTGGCTCCTGCCGTGCTCTTGGGGCCTCACCCACAGCTTAATGCTGAGGGGCCAAACTCTAAAACATTCCCTCATTTAATGTGACTGAGGTGAACTTTTAAGTGTCATGGTGCACTTTCTATACCACAAGTTTTCCTCCCAAGTTCTTCTAGCACCTCATCTGACAGAGATTTAAAAAAAAAAAGTTATTTCCAAAGTGAGCCAAATAGAAGTGACCCCTCAACAACTTTTAATTTGAGCTCAAATGTAGGTGTCCCAGGATTTGGAGGAATACCAGGAGCTCTCATCTGGGCAAATGGTCCTAAGAGAGCCCTGATGGAAATAAAGTGCATAAAATTGTATGGAAATAAAAGTGCATAAAAGGCAGATTTTTTTTTTTTTTACCATAAATGCCAGAAATGCAGCTATAGCTATATTGACATTACACTTGGAGGCTGGGATCTGGCCCAGCAGAGCTCTCAGCCTGTAATTGCTGTATTCAAATTAACAGATAGCCAGACCCCGCGTCTCAGCTGGGAAGCAGCAAAGAGGCACTAAAGCACTTAGATTGTCTCTGAGCCGTGCCTAATTGTGCAAAGGCTCCTCTTGGCCACCCTCACAGAGTTTAAATGAACACTTTTTTGTTGTTGCTGTGCTGAAAGAGAAGATGAGTATTCGCACTGACGGGAGGAAGGAAGAACTTCACACCAGGACAGGGACAGCTTGTCAAGCCCCTCAGCTTTCCGTGATAGCCATCCAGCCATTGATTCCAGGCTTTCTCCATGCAACATCTGAAATGTTAGCATAAATCACCCTTAACATCTGACTTTGCAATGGAATGGGCCAAAACAATTCACAGCCAGACACAGATAAGGGACACCTTAAGAGGCATTTCCTCACCTCCTCTTGTTAAATCTGCCTAAACTGGGACAGAGTCTGGCAGCCTTGCAATTGCAGATTAAAACTGAATGGCAGAAGCTGCTTCCCATCTCCCCCTGGCCATTCACCTTGTTCCCTGGCTTGTCAGAGGCAGCTGCTGCTGAGGCAAAGATGTCCAAGCCACTCACAAACCAGTGGGGCTGCCTGCAGTCTGGTGCACCAGGCTGAAGGAGAGCCCAAACCAAAAGAAGAGCTGCTGAAGGGACTGCTAGATCAGATGTTGTGCCTCTGTTGGGGTCCAGGGGTCCCTCCAACCAGGACCATTTCCAGTTCAATGGAGATTTCATGACAAATGCATGCCCCAGCAGCCACCTCTACCAGAAGAGAAAGTGCTTTAGGCTTTCAGGCTGAGCAATGCCCAGCTTCAAAAATATTTATCTTTTGATATTTTTCCACTTTTTTGTGAAATTACATTGTTCTTTAGTATCTGTCTTCTCACAAAACACATACAAAGATCTTATGCTAAGACTGATCACAAAAGAATTATTATTTCAGTCCCAGAAAGAGGCTTTTGAAGTCCCCATCATCCCCCAGGAGTTGAGAAATTAATGTCTCCTCAGCAGGCAGGTCCTTACTGCAATATTTGATGGGGAGCAGCTGCCTTGTTGCTCCTACTTCAAGTTTTCCCAATGTGCTGTAAACCTGAGCAATCTAGTTCTTGCTGTGCTTTTCAGGAAGACTCCCTGGCAAGAACACTCATGAGGGGAAGAAAAGGTAGTTTGGGTTAAAAGACTTAAATTATCTGTGAGCCAATCTGCTGACATGAGTGGGAGTGGAGTGAGTTGAGCACTTGAGAAAGCAACCACCACCTCGCAGCCTCTGGAAGAACAGTTCCTCTGCAAAACAGTGAGTAATAATTCTGGTTATGTCACTGTCTCTCCTTGGGGAAAACTAAATATATCCTGATACCATTGCTCCTAAGTTTGCTTTCTGATTGCTCTTCTTCCATTTATGCTCAATTAAGCACTGATGCCTTCCCCAGAATTAGCCATGGAAACCTAAAAGATCAGTCACTCAGGCTGCTCTGCAAGCAGCTTTATTGGGTCCTGCTTACTGATGCTCCTCAGCTCTCCTAGTACCCTGCTGCTTTTGTCCATCCACTTCTGCTGGAGCTGGACAGAGAGAAAATAAGAGAGAAACATTTCAGAAACCGTGTATTCACAGGACACATCAGTCTGCTCTTGTTGGTGCTCTCAGAAAGCATCTCTGCCTCCTGAGGTATGATTCATGGATAGCTGTTTGCTTAGCAAGTTATCACTTTGCTGGCTAAGTATGCTTAGGAACAAACAGGTTTTGGAATGAGCTGAGGTTTGTTGAGTATGGCATTGTTGTTGGAAGCTGACTGTGCACTCACCTTGTTGCAGCACAAAGGAAGATGCACCCTTTTGTGGCTCTAATTTGGGGAGAGGGATCTTGGGAAGAAGCAGTGATGTACCTGAGTGACCACTGGATGTCATAACACCCCATACTGCTTCCACAGCCTCCTCCATCAAGCAAAAGAAGCAGACATGATTAAGAAAAAATATGTTGATGCTGTAGCTGCTTATGGCTGTGTTAAAAGCTGCAAGGGTAAGCTGAGCACTTCAGGTCCTAAAATAGGATGGGGATAAGGGTGAGAAGTATGACTGGAGTTCTGTGAATAAACCCTGTCACCTGGGCATTGTTGCAGTGGATGTGGAGGGCAGGGTGGCCTCTAGACTGGGGAGTGCCTTCTGCTGGCCACCCCTTTTGCTTCAGGGAACAGAAAGCATGTGCAGAATGGGGCACACTATTGGGGTCTCGTGCTTGTCTTCCAAGGCTGCTTCACCTCTTTCATATTCCCTTTGGCAGCTGGAGACTGCTGGGCAGGAGCTTGTACGAGGCAGCAATCTTACACCTCAGAGCACAGAGTGACCACACAGCAGTCTGCCTCTGCTTGCTCCAACTCCTCAAATACTGCTTTAGCACTGAGAGTAGGATCAGACCTACATATGCCAGCTGGAGAGACTCGAGAGGACTGCAAAGCACTGAAACTCAGTCACCATCCTGGCTGGAGTACAGGGAAATTCTTGCATATGCTGGGAAAGACAGATTCAATTGACTCCTGCTGTAGATGTGTGTGATGTGCACCTTGCAAGAAGGACTCTGTGGTGTGGTTTCCATTCCTACCATTCATGCTTTGGCAGCACTAGCCTTGTCCATATCCAGTGTTTCCCACCCCCAATGCCTCACACACACACAGAGTCCCAGCATCATGGTGCATGTGGACCCACAGTGTGTGCCTCATGGGGCAAACCCCAGCAGCTCAGACTTTGAACAGGGAATTCTTCCATAGCTGAACACCAAAAAGGCCCTGAGTGAGGGCAGGAAATCAACAAGAGGAGAGAATGTTGGAAAGCTGGAGGAACAGAGTGCTGCTACTAGAGCACAGGATGCCTGCTGAGACAGTGGCAGAGAGGTCTGACCCCATCTGTGCTTGGGTTTCCCATCACAGCAGTGGCACCAGCGTACACAGTTGTCCAGGCAGCTCCTTGGATTTACCACCATATTATTTAGTCTTGTAAGCAATTTCCTCACTCTGCTGGGGAGCAGAGCTGGGTGCACAGTGGAGAAAGTGGAGCTGGGAGTCCTGTGTGCTGCAGGGGGCACAGTGCAAAAAACAGACCCCAAGTTTTGTTGTTGATTTTGGTCCTGCAGAAATTTTAAAGGCAAGAAGGGACTGTGTGTTACACACCATAAAACTGTATCAAGAGATTGCTGCACCAGGCGTGTAACTCCTTGTTAAGCTATGACATGGCCTTTAAAAAGGCATCCAGCCTTGATTTAAACACCTTGAGTACTGGGGAATCGAGCGTGTCTGTGCATCTCATTTTGAATCTCAATTAATACAGTTTCTTCTCCCTGCCCAGGGCTGTGCTTGATATGCATTTGTTCTTTGGATTAAAGAATTTTCTATTGGCACAGATTTCATCATGAAGATACACCTAACATCAGACTAGTCCAACATAGCCCCTACTTTGTTAAGCCAAACAAGTCGAACATCAGGGGTTTCTCAGTACATTTGCTCCTGTAGCTGTGTTTTGAAACCTTTAGCATCCATTTGAAGTGTGGGCATCCATAGTGGATACCAGTGGCTGGTACCAATCCCAACAATGCTGCTTGCAGGATTGACGCTGCCTCCTTGTGTACAGCAGAAAGGCCCATTCTTTGCCTAGGGATTGTATGAGCTCATTCACATCCCTCTCTGCAGGCAGATGGGCCAATTTCATGGCTCTTCATTGCTTTTTGAAGTTGATAGGGGGAAACTTTAGCCTGTTCCCTGCTCCTGTGTCTGTCTGGTCCTTTGGCTCTATGCTCTATCAGCTTGTACAGGTTTGGCTTTTTTTGAACTTCTGGCTGAGCTGCTTCAATTGACTCTACCAGCAGGAAACTACACAAATTGAGGTTCTTTCTCAGGTAGTTTTCTGCAATTATGTGAGGGAAGATGGCCCACAGGGGATCTGTCCCTCACTGGCACAAGGCAAGAAGCAGGAACAAAGAGCTGGGAGCAGGGAGAGGGCAGAGGGGAGGCAGAAGTGGATGTGTCCCCTATTGGTGCCTGTGCACTGGCCAAGGCTGTCCTTGTGAGGGATGACTAGGTCTTAAATTATATGTTTTACCACCTGACCTAGTCCTGAAGGTATATGTTTCCTAATGATCCTTGTGAAACAGCTGTATGAGCACTTTCTAGAAAAGAGAAGGGTCTGATCTTTTGGTTAAAATCCCTTTTAAATGGGTTGTCCATCCTTATTTTGTAAATGCATGGTCACCCATGTGGGGTGAATCCCATAGTAAGTTCCATCACCTTATCCAGATGAGAAAGAATAGTGACAGCACATCACACTTACAAACCACTGTCATTAGGTATTTCTGTGAAGATGTTTGGAAAAATGGACTTGTCCCCATTTATAGACACATGAAGAAGTTAAAATTACTTTTTTAGTGGCTCAGCTACTGAGAACAGGGTCCAGCTGACCCTGTGCAAGAACCTGTCTTTCACCAGCTCATTTTTCAGCCATAAGCTGCAGAAACCTCAGTGAGATGTTTTTAATCAACCAGGATTTTGTATTGAGCCAGGTAAAGTCTTGGGCAGCTGCAACAAAACCAGCTCCTTTCCTAGCTTATAAATGCTGAGAAACTTGTCAGGTACCCTCTTGTGAGAGAGGATAATGTGGTGGATGCTTTGTCATCATCAGCTATTCAGAAAGCATTGCACCTGGATCCTGTCTCTAAGCCCTCAGTGCCTTAGATAAGACAGTGATATAAAGGATGAGTGTGTGTTTTTGTGTGCATAAAAGCCTGGTGTTCAGGGCCTTAAATCTGCCTCCTTGTGAGGAATTTCTTGAGAACCGTATGTCAGCTTATTATTCTTCACTTCAACACTGGATACTTGGTGGCTGACTACTTCCACCTATTTGTTCCAGAATTATGGCAGCTTTATTTGGGTGATAATAGGAGCACTGTGCTGTTTTATGAGACTGTAATCCAATTCTCATGTGGATGAACGCTCTTCAAGGCCATGTAGTTTATCCTGATGATTCAAGGAACTGAATTACTGACCAAAAAAGTAGTAGTATTCCTTCTCATGTTGTTCTGCTCCAATTCTCCACAGGCTAAATAAATATTCAAAATATCTGTGATGTGAGAAGAAAGATGATAAGGAGATGATGGGAATGACAGTGAGGAGCAGAATGGCAAAAGTAGCTGGATAGGGGGATATTTTATTGTTTGCTTATTAGTTATGGCAGTAATTTCTTGGTGATATTTCTCGTCTTTCAAACAGTGACTGCACCTTCACTTGAAATCCTCTAGCTCTGGAATCACAAATTATATAGTCACAAACTATATAATTTCCACAGGCCCAAAGAGCTGAAGGTTATTCACAACTGCCAGAGTCCAATCTCTATGTGAACACAGCACAGGATTAGAATGCTCTAGCTCTTGCACTGTGCAGGTTCAGGCTGCTTACACACAGAGCTTTTTTTTCCTCTGCTCTGCTTTGTTGTACTGCTTGCTTCTGAAAGGGATTTAAACCAACTTTTACAATTTAAATAATAGGGTTCTAATATAAATGTGCAGGTGTAGGAATAAGCATTATGTAGCAAACAAACACTACCTGGTGGGTGCTTGCAGTCCTCAATAAGGCTGAGGTGCACAGGGTGCAGCTCAGGACTGGGCCCAGGGTTTTTAATTACAATGATGTTTATTACGTGACAAGAAGTGATCCCAGGAAACAAGCTAGGAGTGAAACCAGGCTTTAACTGTGGACACATGAATTCACCGACTCTCCTAGTCTGTTAGTGTATGCTACAGTGTCAGAAATACACTGCTGAGAACTGTTATGGTCCCAGTCTTGCTCTGGGGCTGTGTGCAGCTCTGCTGGAGGGTTTGTGCTCTGATAGGAGCTGGCTGGGATTGGATTTATAAATGGCAGCTTACCTTAAGCATTGCACAGATGGCATTTGTATCTTAGAGCCAGCTGATTTCACAGCGTTGGTGGAGGAGGTTTTCTGCTTTTCTGCAAGCCATTGGTGTAGGGTCTGTCTCTGACACTTGTCACCTTTGCACAGACCTGGGTGAAGATACTCCCTCTAGGCTTAGGGGGGGATCCTGGGAACCAGAGGTTTGCTGATTGCTTCTCAGCCTCAGCTTCTGGAGTCAGGTGAATTTGGAGCTGTTTGGAGGGTTACCCTCCAGCCACTATAGAGACAGCACTCATGTTTCAGCCTAAAGATTCAGGGCAGAGAGGTGAAAATCTGTAACTCTCAGCAGAGATGCCAAACACTTCAAAAAGAGCCTGCAGTCAACTATTTTGGGAGTTTGCAGAGCACTGAAATACTAGTTAAAAGTACAATTAATTAAAAAATACCAGAGAAACATTACCACTTCTAGTACGCTTAGATTTTCATCCCTGGTTTGAGCATGCACTCTTGGTTCTAAAGTAATTTTTGCTTTGGACTACTTAAAAGTTGAGGCTTACTAAGTCCCAACATCTCTTAGGTCCTTTTGAGGGTGATAAAAAGAAGCATTCAATAAAAGTAGGGCATTTAGTCATTATTTAACTGTGTATCTCAAAATTATCAATCTGATAAATATCACTGGCCATTGTACTCCAATGTTGTGCTGGAGTGATGCTGCTTGCCCAGGTGCTGGATCTGCTGTTGACTTTATCTTCTGCTGGTGGCTCATTAGCACCTGTCAGACCAGCAGTAGTCTCAGAAATGCTTAGCTAGGAATGCTTTAGAGGATTTTTTTTAAAAATAAAATTAATTAATTAGTCCAGGAGCTAATTAAACATAGCATTTGGTTTTCTATGGTAGCACATGAATCATAAATTTGAGGGCAGGATTAATTTATCTCTTGGTGACAAATCTGTGTAGCTGACATGCCATGTTTGGGGCAGACGCAGATACATATTCAAATAAGTCATGGATAGAAGATATGTGCATTAATTATCCTATGACAGCTGCAGCCACATTCAACAAAACATTTATCTGCCTAGAATAAGGTAAATAAACTCTCTTGCTCTGAGGGATGCTTCTGGCATGGTGCTTCCCCCACATCTGATAACCAGTGCTGCTGGTGACTGCAAAGCACGTGGAGGAGCAAGCCCTGGTGGAGCTACTTAAATGGATGAGCAAGGATGCTGGCATTAACTGGGAACTACCCTGTGTTGGCACTCATCACTGCTCTGGGTCTTCTTCCACTGACCTTGTCAACAGGTCAGTAGTTATACTCAAATACACTGTCTCACTGGTGGGGCAAGAGCTGCCAGTGGTGGTCCCAGTCAGCTCCAGTGCCATTGGTCTGTGTCAGAAAACCCTCTGCCACACAAGTGAGGGTGACAGCGGTGTGACAATATTTATAGACGTGCATACTTTGTGACAAATGACCAGTGCTTTGGAAATGAAAGCTGAATAATAAAAACATCTTCATCTTAAAAGGAAAATAAAATTGATCACACAGGTATGCAAGCAAGATGAAGGCAAATTTTGCTGGGAAGAGAGAGATGATGAAGCTGGTAAGGAGATGACTGGTGACTGTCACAGCACAGCACCTAGCCATGAGATGATGGCAGTTCAGACCCTGTCCCCCTGCATGGACTCTTTGGAAGAGATACTCAGGCTGAAAAGCCCTTGGCCTCACCAAAGTGAGACCAAGGTCTGGGCTTTTCAGTGTGTTTTGAGGGTGATGTGTGTACACAGGTCACCTGTAGGTATAATACATTGGGAGAGGTTGCCCGGAGAAGCTGTGGATGCTCCATCTCTGGAAGTGTTCAGATGCTCCATCTCTGGAAGTGTTCACAGCCAGACTGTATGGGCCTTTGAGCAACCTGGGCTAGTGAAAGGGGATGATCTTGGAAAGTCCCTTCTAACCCGATCATTCCATGATTCCCCAGTGTTGTCCATGCACAGATATGTAAATGGACGATATATCCAGGTGCCTGGATAAGAGATTCCATCGGTGCCTCATGTCAGCTGGCTTAGGAGGAAAGAAGTCCCTGTGGGCATGCCTGCCTCCTTCCAATGACTGGAGGTAGGTCCCAGTGGATGAGCTCAAAGTGTGGGCCAGAGCTGTGGGTAGATAAGGAGAGAGTCCTTCCTCCCTCTGCTGTCAAGGGTACCTGCCTTTCTGCTCTTGCTGATGGAGGGATGTAATGTTTTGGCCACTGATTTTCCATCCTCTGAGCTGCAGGCACATTTTAGCTCCTGTGGAAACTCCTTTTGGAAGTTTTCTGGATGGGGAGACTTTTAAAAAGTTTTGTGTTAGAACTGAGAGATGAATGGGATTTTGGAGGGTTTTTTTTGTTTGTTTGTTTTTAGGTTGTTGGGGTTTTTTATTAATAGTTTATTACATTGTTTACATATTAGATTTAGTGTATAAAGAGAAAGTTACTACTAAAAAGTTATACTTTTTATTAGTACTGAAAAGTTATAAGATATACAGGTTTAAGGTTTTTTAAAATTATTTTTAATTTTTAGAGCATTTTAAAAAATTACTAATTATTTGTTTGTTCATGCAACATCTGCATTGTGGCTCTTTCTAACCAATCACTGTGCTACCAACACTGTAGTAAATGGAGTAGATGAAGAACAAGGAGATCAGACAACACCCAACGTCCTCCATCTCGTCTTCTATCTACTTCCATACTAAAACCCCAAAACTCTAATTTTTTTGTCCTGTGATAAACTATACTACTATCCATTTCACACGCTCATAGATTCCAATTCAACCCAAAGTCTTGGAAGTTTTCCTCATGGACAAAGTTTAAAAGTAGTGTTCTCCTGGGAATCAGGACCTGTGAGGACAGGGAGAGAAATATTCCCTGGGTTCCAGCAAGGTCCCATCCTCAGCAGATGAATTTCCTTATGTCATTACAAGGAATCCAATGATCTGCTGGGCTGAATTACAGAGGACTCTGTCCAGCTTGTGATCTCTCAAGAGTTCCCAGCATGGAAGAAGAGCACAATTCTCTTAAGGAAACAACACTAAACAAGTTGGGGAAAATGAGAGGACTCTGTCCAGCTTGTGATCTCTCAAGAGTTCCCAGCATGGAAGAAGACCACAATTCTCTTAAAGAAACAACACTCTAAACAAGTTGGGGAAAATTATCAGAATAACCTGTATTTATGAGCCCTTAATGGTGTCTGAAAAAACTGAGATTGTGAGAAGCTAGGGCAGCTTACTTAAACATGGATCCTGTGAGTAGATAAGGAGCTCTCTAATCTCCTCCTAATTTATTGCTGTGGTTGGTAGCTAGCTTACTTAAACATGGATCCTGTGAGTAGATAAGGAGCTCTCTAATCTCTTCCTAATTTGTTGCTGTGGTTGGTGTGTCTTCATAAATTTTAGAGGACCAAGATAATATTGAATGGACAGTATAAAAAACTGGATCCACAAGACACAGTGAAAGTGTCAGGACACAAGGAATAAGCCACATACATCCACCCTCTATATGTCTGTCCTCCCTGCTCCTCTCACAATTTTTGGTTAAGCTATTATGTAAACAATTATCGTTGTGTACATGGAGGATATTTTTATGTTCTATCCTTTGATGCAGGCATTGCTTGGGTACAGCTGAGACAAATTTTCAGCTGTGTCAGTTTTTAACTATACATGTAGCTTAGAGATTACTAAGTATTAGGAACGAGCATTAATGCTTGTCAGAGCAGGAGCAGGGTCCACAGGTGGTGAAGATATCTCTCCAGCAGCTGTCATCCTGCAGGCTGCCATTCACTTTAATCTCCCTACCACCTATATTTCTCAGGCACTTGGCAGCCCCTCAATTTCAGTACTGAAAATTATGTGCTTCAGAACTTTCATGAAGAAATTTAATAGTTTGGTTACATTACAGGGAGGAATAGACCATAAATTGTATTTCTGAATTTTGTTAATATTTTTTTAAATTACCCATTTAGTGTGTCAGTCACAGTGTGTCCCATCTCAGAGCTATGAAAATTTAAAGGTGTCTAATGAGAAATCCTTTTGGGACAAGCTACTCTAAGGGCCATTCAGAAAAGTTCTCCAGCAAATTCAAAAAGTTTGGAGGGATACAGAGCAATGACACCTCAAATGTGCACAAACAGGACACAGGGCAACATAACCCTCTGAACAGCTTCACTCTGTGTGTGTGTACATGCACCTGTATGGACACACCAGAGTCTTTGTTTTCTTTCTTTGTGATATCCCTCTATTAATTTTTTAAATAACTTTTCATATTTTCAAATCCTGTAAGCTCTTTTTATTTTTTTCTCCAGCTTTTTTCCCCTTACAGCTCAGAAGGCTCTTTCTCTTCAGCTGTAGAAAGGGCTCCAGTCATCCCTACCAGTTCTGCTCTTGCTCTTCCCTGGAGTCCAAAGCCAAATCCTAGCACAGTCCCCTGCCTTGGCCTGACCCAACTTCCCCATGCAGCAGAGTCCTGTCAGCACCTGGCTTACACAAGAAAATCAACCCTTTAAATGGTGTGAATTCCCTGTGGATGTATGCAGGATGGTAGTGGGATGTTCCCTGAGGGCTGGGGATGGGGGCAGAGCTGGGGTACCTCAAGTGTCATGTACCACTTATTTGAGCTAAGTCTTGTCCTTGAAAGTTTTTACATTAATTTTTATTTCTTCATGGTTCTATGTGTTCCATTATATATTCTTTCAATATGTAGAATACATATTGAGGGCAAATACAGTATGTTCTTTATTATTGTCTGTGTAACTGTAGCCTGTCACTTAGCCAGACATTTGAATATAATCCAGACTTCTTAAACTAGGTTACCTGAAGATGATGATCCAGAATTTGTGCAGGGCATTACATTGAATTTTTAAAAATTCAACGTAATGCCCTGCACAAATTCTTCTAAAAATTGTCACAATATTAAAACCTACCTTTTTGCCAAGCTTTTCGTAAGAAATAACAATCAACCTACAGATGAGACACAGTGGAACATTATCATTGTGCCAAAGCCTTGGCATTGAAATCAGACACAGGGACACCACTGACTCCCTGTGCAGGCACTTCTAAGGCACAGTTCATCTGACCCACCTGGTGGGGGATAATTGGTCCCTCCAAGCTCTCAATTCTGCCAGCTGACTATAAAATCACTCTAGACAGCTGTCTCAGAGCTAGGCCTTTATGTTATCTGGAGCTGGTTGAGGACATTTTAACCAGAATGACTACTGAAAAAAAGAGAAAATTTAAAATAAAACAAAAGGGATAAAAGACATTTGTTTCCCCAGAGGAGAAAAAACCCACATCTTTTATAGCACATAGGTCAAAAATAGTCACCTTACGAGAGCAATGCAGCTCTATGTAATGTAAATTGTATATTTAAGCAGGTCAGATAAGAATATTCTTTGTGTTCTGCATATGTGAATAAGCCTAAACTGTTGGGATGGTAAGACACACTTAATTTTGCAGTGGAGAAATAATGATAATCAATTTCAATAATCTTGAAATACCAATATATTAGAGAGCAAACTTTACACAAGAAAACACCCCAGACTTGAGTAGCCTACCCTTGAACATATATCCAAATCCATTTTGCTACACAACATTATGTACAGTAAAGTACAGCTATTTTCCATGGGAAAAAAAGGAAAAGCTATATAGTTTTAGGTGCTATTGATATTAGGAATAAATAAAAAGCATTTTTAGGGAATGGTCCTCAAATTAGCAGTGAAATCTCACTAATTTGTATACAACAGAAAATTATGCCTGAAAATCACAAAACATTTTAAACTGCTTGAGAAGATTTTGTGCATTGCTGCAATTACTTTTGTAGCAGTTGCTTTTTGTCCTGAAAAGGGATTTCTCTTCAGCTGACTTCTGTCCTCAGTGTCACACTACTTTTATTCTACAAGAGAGAAAAGGGACAAGTAAAATGCATTTGGATATCCAGAGGAAGAGTCTCAGGCACATTGCTTTAAAAGAGTTGTATTTTTGCATTAGGCACTGCTTCCCCGTGCAGTTGTATCTGCATATGTGTGTTTATGTGTCTCTAAACGCACAAATGATAAGTAGCTACATCGTTTACATTTTTATGGCTCAAGCCTTTGATTGAATTTTCATAATGCCAGGAGGGCCCATTCGGGATTCGGGTCCTGCTGTGCAAATACTCGCTAAGACATCTGCCCCAAAGAGCTTGTAACTCTAAGAGGATAAAATGTGGCAGGGGAAATAATTAGGGGGAGATGCGGTGACTCTCTGTGGTTACATGGGAGGGTCATTCAGCTACAGGATCAGAACAAGCTTTTGTGCTTGTCTGGCACTGATTTATTGGTGAATCAGCAGCACCATTCTGGTTTTTTATCCTGGGCTCACAGCCAAACAGTCCCTCCCTCTTGTGCTCAAACCACAGCATCAGGATGTCCCCAACCACAGCTGAGCTGCACAGCAGTATCAGCCCCTTCCAGAGAAGACCCCAATGGCATAAATCAGCCCTGGTTTTCCACATGCACAATTCAATTCATGTAAGGAAAAGATTTCGCTGTTGTTGGGCTTCTTTTTGAGGTAGGAGTGAGAAAGAAAACATTTCCCTGCTGTGGGCTTGTTTCTCCATCACACATAAAAGGAAGGACAGGTAAGAGGAAGCCCTCAAACCTCTACATCTTTCCCCAAGGGGACATTACCAGGAACCACCAAGGAGCGGTGAGTTCTGGCACACCTCTACATGCCACCCTTCCTAGCTCTATATGTCCACTTTCCACAATGCTCCCAAAACATTCCCAAATGTTTTCCACAACTTTCCCAAAATACCAGCATCTCTGTGCCTCAAGTTCAGGCCCTGATCTCCAACATGCAGCTGTATCTGGACTGGGAAGGAAGGATGTTGTCTTTGGATCTGGATCAAGGTGACATGAAAAGCAAGTCACAGGAACAGCTCTGGACCTCCACCCCTCTCTATGGCCAAGGAACCAGAGCCATTCTGAAAACCAGACACCTGCATTTGCTCAGGACAAGGAGTTTTGGTTTGCAGCGGTGGTTCTTGCAGAAATTTTGTTCCTCTGTGTTTGCATTAGTTGTCAGCCCTGCTGGCTTGGGGATGAGCCAGAGCATGGCTGCTGATGCACTCAGTTCAGCGCCTCTGTGGGTGATGGAGGAGAATCATGATGGTACAAATGCAGCTGTTTGGCCTGTTTCTCCCATCTTTTCATATCTCTGGTGAGAAACTGCCCAGCTGATCAGAAGAGTGAGCAAAAGAGGCTACTTTCTTAAGGCCTGCTCAAGTGACTTCTGAAGATCAAAACTTTGGAGCAAAACTTAGGAGCAAAACTTTCTGTTGTGGTTGCAATATGCAGCAGTGAGAATAAATGCTGCAAATTGGTGTGATTGGCAGATCCAGTGTACCTCCCCAGTGGAATTATGCAAAATTCAGAAATCTCTCACATGCTCATTCTCTGATACTATACAAAACCATGATTTATTTACAGTCTCAAGAAGTGGGTCCATGGGAAGCTCAAGGGTTTCAACAGGGCCAAGTGCAAGATGCTGCACCTGGGTTGAGGCAGCCCCCAGTATCAACACAGGCTGGGGGATTAAGATATTGAGAGCAGCCCTGCTGAGAAAGATTTGGGGTACTGGTTACTGAGAGGCTAGACATGACCTGGCAATGTGAGCTGGCAGTCCAGAAACCCAAATATATCATGGGCTTCACAGCTAGCAGGACAAGTAGGTGATTCTCCCCCTCTACTCCACCCCCATGAGACCCCACCTGGAGTGTTGGATTCACCTCTGGGGCTCCCAGCATATGAAGGCTGTCAATTTGGAAGGTGTCCCTGCTCATGTAAGGTTAGACTAGATGGCCTCTAAAGGTCCCTTTCAACCCAAACTCTTCTAATATTTTATTTTGGTGTTGTCACCATCCCTGTCAGCCTGGCCCAACATATCACAGGAATTTGGGAAGGCTTTAGACAAGAGATTCAAAATGTCAACATAATTTGTGGCTAAAGCCTGAATGCCTGTGCCAATGCCTGTGGCCAATTTGTGCTAATGCCTGTGGCTAATGTTCTCAACCTAGTGCATGTGCTTTCTTTAGCTAAGTCATCCTGCCTCTATCCCTCAGGGTTTGCATATGCAAACCCCTGAGCAGCCACTGAGGCTGATGTTTGGGTCGGTAGTTTTATAAAGTGGAAATCCGCTGTTGGATCTGTGGGGAAATTCTAGGTGGTTATTTGCATCGGATTTGTACATGTAGAACAAGAAAGGCTACTGGCAGTCATAGTTTTTCAATACAGTGCTTATATAATGGTGCGTTTAACTGAGGTTCAGGTTTACTCCTTGGGAATGGACACAGCTGATAAAGTGGCATAAGCTTCTTGTCCTCCACCTCTGATGCAGGACCACAGAGCATTTTGTATGTCCTTCCTTGTGTGGTTACACTTCTAAACCAAGGGTAACCATCTGACTTGGTCTACAAAGTCTTTGTGTGCAGGGCCTTCCCTCCCCACAGCTGTGCTGGGCAGGTGGACCCATTTGTCCTGCCTTTGTGGGGTCTGCAGAGGTATCCCAGAGCACAAGCTGCCAGAGAAATATGAAAACTATATTAAATAAGCAAAAGAAAGAGTGTGTGTGTGTATCATATTCATTCAGACAAGATGAGAGTATCAGCAAAGTTGATATGGGTTTTCCTCCCCTCCCTATTTCATTGTCCCTTCTGCCCTCCTGCCCCCACACAAGTCATTGGAAAGTACAGGGCATTTTATTAGGTAGGCTTGGACTATCTGCTGGGCTCTTTAAGAAGTCTTAAAATGGACATTTCTGTCTCCTCAGAGGTAGGGATAAAATGCACTTTGTACACCTTACAAAACTAGCCTTGTTCTCTTCTTTAGTGGCACTGTTGTGAGGTCCTGGAGACCCAAGTTGCTATTAGAGTACGCCAAAAATCTGAGCATCAAAATATGGCAGCAATCTGCCACTGTCATGCTCAAGGCAGCACCTGGGTTTCTCCTTGAAATGGTTTCTCCCTTGTTTGTGTAAAAAGGTTCACAAAGTTGTGGATGCCCCATCCCTGAAAAATGTTCTAGGCATCTTCCATTTATAAAAAGAGTACATAGCCTGGATGTATGAGTAATTGATCCAGAAAACATCAAGTAGAGCTGAAGGGGGGCTAATACAGAGATTTATTTAAAGCTGAATAAAGTAGGACTTGATTTGAGTTAATAAAACTTTGGTGTTGATATGCAGTAGAGGCTTAAAAGATAATGTATAAGCCTGATTTTACTTTAAAAAACCTCCAAAAGTGGTGGTTTTTTGATAGAATAACTTAAAATTTAAAAACAGCTAAAATGTCATGTTCATCATTGCCTTCTCAAGGTGTGTCTTCTGTGTCTGGTGTTTCAGGAGCAAGTGCTTGAGAGCAGCACTGCAAGTGTAGTGGAGAAGGAGGAGCTGCCCTTGGAAGACTGTCAAAATCAATGCATGTGTTGTGGGAGGCATTTTCTTTGCATCTTTTGGATGGTTGCATCATGCAACACCTCTAATGCCTAGCTTCCTTCTTCACCATAAGACCTCATGCACAATTTGAGGCTGGACAGTGGTCTCAGGGGAAATCATGCTGTGCTGTGCAGAAGTTTTTGAAGTCACCTTGAGGAGTAGCTAAGGCTGGATTAAAATACAATGGCCCATTTTGGGAGCAAAATGGCTTCCTCCTCTGATTTCTGACAGAATATTTTCTTCACAGGCATGTTCTGCCCTAGCCCAGAGAAATGCTGCTGCTCCTTTCCCCATCTTGCTCCGTCCCATGTCAGGGATGGTTTCTTATCTCCTCTCACTCCCTCAGCAAACCTGCTCCTTTCTGTTTGCTCTTGTTCTTCCCAAGCTGGCTGTGGGATAGGCAGGAAATGGGCTCCCTGTGCCACAGGGGAGTCACAGGCTGTTTGCCAGTCACTCAGACATGTGCTTAATGGGGGTGGTGCTCTGGAGGTCTTGGTCTGGTGGTCACTGGAAGAACAGCCCATAGAGCTGCATACAGGGGTTGCATAAGGAGAAGGGTTGCAAGAGAAGCTTGAGGCAGCACGTATTCCCATTGATTAATGGACATTTTGGGGTAGAGAGCAAAAGTAATGAAACATGAAATAAGGCTGTTATAAAAATGTGTTGTAGGATTCACTCTGTGATCATACTTTTGGGCTCTGAATATTATGTTGCTAATATTTTTGTACTGCTGTTGGCCAGGGTACTTCAGCTGGTACTGGGACCTCTCTAGGTATATCTTCAAGTATTGGACTCACGCTTTTCTATAAGTCTATTTTTTCCCCCTGAGACAGCCCATATTGCCTGTAATATATGCTATTACTTAAAGCTGTTCCTTACTTGGTGTGACCAAGAAGAGCTTCACTGAATAATGTAATGGGCAAAAATTATTTTGATTTCCTATGAACTGTGGAAAAGGATTTGGTGGTAGTGGTGAATGAAAAACAAGCCAGCAGTGCAGGCTCACAGCCAGCCATATCCTGGGCTGCATCAAAAGAAATGGGGCCAGCAGAGGATTCTGCCCCTCTGCTCCACTCTCATGAGACCTGGAGTGCTGTGTCCAGGTCTGGAGCCCCAGTGCTGGATAGAGTCCAGAGGTAGGCCATAAAAATAATCAGGGGGCAGGAACACCTCTCATATGGGGAAAGGCTGAGAAAGTTGGGATTGTTCAGCCTGTGGTAGAGAAAGTTCAAGGTGACCTGATTGCAGCCTTTCAATGCTTAAAGGGGGCTTATAAGAAAAATCAGGAGATATTTTCAATAGGGACTTTACCCATAGGAAAAGGAGTAATGGTTTAAAACTATAATAGGGCCATTTCAGACTAGATATGAGGAAGAAATTGTTTACAATCAGGATAGTATAACACTGTCACAGGTTGCCCAGAGAGGTGGTGGATGTCCCACCCCTGAAAAGTTTCAAGATCAGGCTTGACATGGCTCTGAGCAGCCTGGTCTAGTTGATGTCCCTGCTCATTGCAGGGGGACTGAGTCTGTGGCCTTTAAAGGTCCCTTCCAAGAAAAACTGCTCTATGATTCCACAGATTCTGTATCAGTAGTGTGGGAAATCCTTGTAAGAGTGATCTTGTATTACCCCACCATCACTCTTTAGGCAATCACTAAAGGCACTGAATGGAGTCTTATGGTGCAACCTGCACTTTTGGAAACCTCTGGAGTTGCCAAAAGTCAGTACTAGAACTGTGCCTCAGCTCTTTAAAAGCAGGCACGAACATTTGAGTCTGTGTCTGATCTACTTACCTTTTACAGTCAGTGGAGAGAAACAGGCACTTCTAGGTCAGGATTCACCTTGTCCAAATGCAGACATCAAGAATAATTCAATGAACCACACTCTAAGACTGCTTATTTCTTTCCATTATAATGGAAAATTATAAAATGAGGACAAGGTGCTATATGCACACGCCCACCCTGTCAATGTCTCCAGGGAGGTGAGATGAACCTCTTACAGGCCTAAGACAGGTTTTGATCTCCAGAGGATCTTACCGGTCTCCATGACTTAGGAAGAAAGTGAGACAGATCTCTAGCTCAGACTACACTTATATTTTAAGTTAATAAAATTAATTTAGCATTACTCCCATCCTGAATCTCTATCTTCCACTAATAGACTAGTATTTTTTTCCAGAACAGGCCATTCTCCAAAAGAGCTACCATGGATTCAGGAAGCAACTGCAGACACATTTCTGAGAAGTTTCACATTTTATTTATTAGTATTTTATTTAAAACATTTTATTTTTAATCATAAATTTTCTCCTTTGATGATCACTTTGTAACCCACAACAGATTAACTCTCCTTTGGCACTGGCTGGGTTAACCTGAGTAATCTAATGGCAGGGAGATTGTGCTTGGCTGGTTGAGGGCAGATTTCAATCCTTCCTCCATAAATGTTAAACTGCATCAATTTCTTCTACTTCAAACTCTTCTTTGTCCAAACCTTGAAGAGCGAGAGTATCACCTGCTGGAAGTTATCTCCTGACACTACATAGAACAGCAAATTTCCAAAAGTATTTAATGCTGATAAAGGTTTAGTTATAATAAACATTAAAAGGATAGCTTTCTTCAAGTGGCAGCTAACTGGCTGTACTCGGAGCTCCAGATGAATCCCCTTAATGACATGGAAGGGCAGGAAGCACACGTAGAAGACCAGCAAGAGGAGAACAGTGAGTCTGCGAGCCTTTTGTTTGTAGCTAGCCTGTGTGTGGAGCCCAGTGGCCAAGATGCCAAAGATGAGCATGTAGCACAGAGTCACCGTGAGCAAGGGCAAGAGGAAGGCAAACACAGTCAGTGCCCAGTTGTACCAGCGACTTGTGATGAAGTCATCAGCAGCAACCAGGTCTGGGCAGATGGTCTTGTTCTGCCTGTCACTTGGGACAATCAGGATGGCCAAGGGGCTGAGGGCCACCAGGGAAACCATCCAAATGACTGCGCAGGTCACCACTGCCCATCTCCGCTTCCGAAGAAAAATGGATTTCATTGGGCGCACAACTACCATAAAGCGGAAGATGCTGAAGCAGCTAAGGAAGAAAATACCACTGTACATGTTGAAGTAGAAACAAAACTGAATAAATTTGCACATGAAGTCTCCAAAAATCCAGTTGTTTCCATTAGCATAGTAGTGTATAAAGAAAGGAAGTGTGACGACATAGAGTAGGTCAGTGATAGCCAGGTTCAACATAATGATGGTGCTGCTTTTCCAGGGCCTCATCTTGACACAGTAAACAAAAATTGTTGCAATGTTTCCTGGAAAGCACACCAGGAAGATTAGGCTGTAAAGGACAGAGACATACAATTTCTCCTGTAAGAAATCTTCATCCTTGCAGCTTGTCAATCGGTCTGCAGAGCTGGGTTGAGCAGTAAAATTGCTGGTGCGTTCAGATGCCATGTTTGCAGAAGTCTCCTTAAGACAAAAATCAGATGTTTACTTTTAATTTGTTTGTTGGAACAAATGTTGTCAGTTAAACCTTTTGTTGCTGGAGAAAATGTACATTTGGGAAGGCACAGTAGTGAGAAGAAATGAGGATTTGCTAATGTACCCAGTCTGACCTAGATAACACCATTGAAATGTTTAATTTCACTCTTTCCTCTCTTTCACATTTAATTTTGATAATTATTAATTTTTCTCTCTCTTTGTTTAGCCTCCTTCATTGAAGAAGACAATTACTGCTTATCTGCAAATCTTCAGGAGTAGGAAGCACACATTTAGAGAGCTAGAGGGAGTTTGGGCTTAGATTTTGCAAGTGAACTAGTCTTAACCTTTCAGAATGTAGAACCATATCCATATATTATCTTCACTAATCTGAGCTAATCAGTGTTTTGTGCTCATGGAACAGAGATGTCATTCTGCATTCATGAAAGCCAAACAATGTTAGGTTTAGTTACAGATCTCAAGACCTGATGCCCCTGTAACCTGACAGATTGCTCCCTGAACATGATTTTGTTCTCTTGGAGTCATCAGAGTATAAAAGTAGTATAAATGTTTTGGTTTTGGTTTTTTGGAGGGTTGTTTTTTGGAGGAGAGGTGTTATTTTATTTTGGTTTTTTTTAATCAAGCTCCGCAGTGGCATGAAATTGATTTACTTTATTAAAGACTGTTTCTCAAAGGAAGAGGGAAAATGGAAAGGACAGAGGGAAAGCTTACTTCCCACTCTATGCCAATTGGAGCTAGGTGGACTTGTCTCTGAAATGATTTCTTGTTTGACATAGCCGATTTGGATCTCTCCACAGAGAGTTAAAGACATAACATTTCTTGGTAGTGTTTTAACCTGAAAACATGAAGATCATCTAACTTCAGGTATCAGAAAGTTAAATGCTTAAATTGGAGCCAGTCCTCCTAAGCCTCACTTTATCATCAAAGGACAGAAGTAAGTTCCTCCAAGACATAATGTATCTACCCAAAACTGAGGTTTCTAAGACAAATTATTTACTCTTTTGGCATACCTATTTCTTTCCACTGATACAAAAGGTAGCCCAAGGTGACTAGTTCAGCCTTGGATATCTCAAGTGAGGCAAGAGCTGTGCCACTGTGTGTCTTCAGCACTTCAGGTGAGTACCACTCTTCCAGATTTGAACCAATTCCATGGGAGAAAATATTCTAAAGAAAGTTCATAAAGTGCTAGACAGGGTATTATCAAGCCTAGATCCTCTCTTGTCCCAGAAACAGCATCTTTAAACTTAACCAGTGCTACATGAAACATCCAGGGTGAAATCAACACATTAGAAAAAAACAAACCAAAACAAAACAAAAACCCAAAAAAACCCACTATACCTGTAAAAAAGTCTTGGAAAATGTGATTCAGTTCACAGCATTCAACATGTTACCTGAATGACTGTTCCTTATCCCAATAACTGGTAGAACATGAACAATTTGCTCTGACAAACCCATTCATTAAATCTGGGACACAACGGGCATTATTTGATCATAACAACTCAGCAAGATGATTATCTCTTTGTTACTCAGAAGCACTTCAGAGTGAAATCTGAACAGTTTCCCCACGATTTAGTTAAAATGCTAATACTTTTTAACATGAGTATTGGATTTGGTATAGAAGCTTTGCAGTAAAAGATGTACTAGGGAAAGGCTGTCAAGCTTGTTTTAAACCAATCCAGATTTACAATCACAAAAGCTAGGGGTGTGCATGTTTTCTCTCTTTTCTGCTGCTCAGTGATACCACTGTCACCCACATTTATGCCTCTCCAGTATATTTCATATCATGTTAGACAAATTTACTAGAATATTTGATTTATCCCCAGTTTGGCTTTCTTGCACTGCTGATCAGTTCTTCACCACAATCTTGAACCCTCCAAATTGAAAATGGAGAAATACTGCTTACCTGAAAACCTGCAATTCTGCTTCTCCCTCTGATATTGCTTTGAGTAAAGAGCTGAAATGAAATGTATTTATGTCTTCCTTGCAGTGAAGCAGGTTTTAGTATGGCTTTGCAGCCATATACATTCACTCCCTGTCTGACTGAGGCTCCATGTGAATTAGGAAACTGGCAGAAAACCTCAGTTACTGGCTCAAGTGTCAGCTCTTGGAACTGGGTGGCTGAAGGACTCCCCTTTTTCCCTCTGTCATTCACCCTGTCTTGCCTTCAGTGGGCAGATGAGGCTTTGCTGGCAGCAGCTCTGTGTGCTGAGGCAGACCTGTAGTATTCAAATAGCAGCAAATCACATTAAAATTAGCATGTATGTATGAGTGCATGTGCTTAGGAAAGATGAAATTAAATTTATTCTCCATTTCCTGTGAAGTGAAACCTGAGCACCAAAGTGAATAAGGCATGTTGTCAATTCAAGGTCAGGTGAAATGTGTTATGACACACTGTCTTCATTAAAATCAAACTTCTAATGGAGTACAAATTTCATCTCATGAAATAAATGAATGTTTCTTTTGGCATTATGTGCTTTTCAGAAAATGTGGCATTCTTTCTGCTTATTTTTGGTGAATAAAATATCAACAGTGTGTTGGCTGGTTATTACTGGACTAGCTGAAATTGCAAAGTTGTTTTATTTTGAGCTTTTGCTTTTGGGCTTCATAATTCACAAGATCTGCAATTTTCTGTGCTTCTCGAGCCAAAAGACTGTTCTTGAATAAAAAATCTCATTATTATCCTTAGCTCGAGGAACAAGATCAAAAGAGATTATTATTATTATTTTAAAACAGTCATTGCATCTTGAATTTTGAAACTGCAGTCTTCAGCCCTTGAGCTGGCAACCTGGTACATGCACAGAAGCTCCAGCTGCTCAGTGTGGCCAGCAGCCTTTCTGTCTGGGTACATTTGATGGGTCTGTTCTCACTGATGAGTTTACGGTGCAGTACTAAATGAGCAAGCTTTCATGCCTGAACATTATGTATGTATGTACATATAGGAGTATTTTTCAGAAGAGTGTCTTGGCTCTCCTGTACTGGGCAGAATTTGGGAGCTGGCTATCTGTTTTGTTAATCATACTGCAGGGAAGAGTGGTAATGGGGATGATCAGGACTGGGGCAGCAGTAATGCCTGACACCTAGATCATTGTCTGTCTGTTACCATTAGGGAAAGGGCACCCTCTCTGCTCTCTTCTAACCAAGATTTCTCTAGGTCAATGCACAGAGCACTTTTAAAAAATGTCCAAAGTTTCTCAATAATTGTAAAATACACTGTCATGTACCAGCTGAAGGATCAGCAACTGCTTAAATAGCTATTACCCTGTTCCTAGGCACTGCATGTGTCATTAGAAACCATTTGTATGAGACTGTAGCGTTACAAGCACAGAGGGAGCTAATTATAGTTAGGGATCATTTAATGCATTCACTACTTAATCCATTATACCCCTGAGCAATGGGGAACCTGTGCAGCACTGCCTGGTTTTTATTCTTCCTTGGCACTGGCAGTGCCTGAGGTAAATCAGAAATGGGCTTTCCTGGTACTGTGACCTAGACCTGCCAGGAATTTGGTGTGCTGGGGTCTCAACCAGACCCTGGGTCACCTCTGCATTTCTAACTCTGGACAGGAGAAGAGAAGAAAACAAAACACAAGTTTTTGGAGATAGCTCTGCATTTCTAACTCTGGACAGGAGAAGAGAAGAAAACAAAACACAAGTTTTCAGACCAATTTTGGGAGATAATGACTAATATAAGGTCAACTCAGACAGAGCTGCTCTGCATGGAGAAGGAGATATGCTCCTTAGCTTGCCCAAATCTTGTCCCATCATCAGCTGGAGAGACCTTGTGGCTACTGCACCCCTGCATCCCTGCATCCTCCCTGTTTGCCCAAATCTTGTCCCATCATCAGCTGGAGAGACCTTGTGGCTACAAGGATGCATCCTTGCATCCTCCCTGCATTTTTCACCAGGGCTACAGCAGCTCCTCATTGCACAGAGACCTTTGGAAACATTGATTTCTGTCACAGCCATGTGACTGGCCCTAGGACTCCTGTCAGGCACTAGGGAAATTGAGAATAAACTAACAAGGACCACATGTTTAAATGGCTTATCTAGCCTCATGTAGAATCTAGATGGATAAGGGATGATTCTACAGTGTGACTTTCAACTTTTCAGTTTGTGGACCTTTTCTCTCTACCAGCCATTTCTCCACTTCATGTCCATGGACATCTTAAGTCGTCTCATGGGTAGACCACTGTGATCCTTCACAAAAACAAGAGGCTTTTTGTACTTTAAGGCTGCCCTCACCCTTCTCCCCTCTATGAGCATTGGACGGAAATCAAAATACCCTGTAGTTCCACAGTCAGCTTAAGTGACTCTAATTGCACGCTGCAGTCAAAAGAGCTGGCAGCACCACCTTCCTCCTGTCATCCTAAACCACACGTTTTCAACGACCCCAGTGCTTGTGGAACCACGGGATGTGTTGGATAAGTGAGCTGGCTGAGGCCAAACCAGTTTTCTTAATCTTTTGTTGGCTTTATGGCCCTGTTGTGACAGGTGATGGCTTTTTCTGTGGGTGTGTGGGCTCCAGGGTTTATGGTGAGCAGCAGTGGGGACTGGCTGGGGGCAAGAGGACAACAGCAGGGGTAGATTGGCTGGGGCTGGCACTGAAGCTGTACATGGGTTCCTGCTGTGAAGTTGTGTTTCACTCACTGTACCCAGCAATCAGTCACCAGCTGAAGCTGGTCTCCAGCAATGTTTCCAAAGGGACAGCACTTACTTTGTGTTTCAACAGCCTTCCAGGTAGGCTGGATTAATTAGTCAGAGGGGCTGACATTTTCCCTGACATAATAAAATTCTATGGAGTTCATGTGAATGTATTAATGTGGCTCTTAGTCGCTGTATAGAAAGGAAACTGGAATGACTTGGTGGTAGGATTAATGTTTCCTCTTGAGACTTTGTTCTACAGGCAAAGCCAGTTATCAGAGAGTGATGTCACAAATAGGATCATCGTTTCATACTGTGTTCTTCCTTCTGTGATGGCAGGTGAACAGGATGCACAGGATGACTGACGGGTTTGCCCTCCTGGGCCACACAACCTCCTTCAAAAACTTCCAGTCTGAAATACAGAAGTGGAGAACAACGCCCAGTATTTTTATTTTGCTTTGTGGCTGGTTCCAGACAATGTCTCTCTCCTCCAGATGGGCTGGCTATTGCCTTTTGTGGGCATTGGGGTGGAAGAGGCCATAGCAGGGCTTTTTGTTGTGTCTCAGCATCACTGCTGAGCTTAACTGTAATTAGGCTTTGCAGGCATGAGGGTCCACAAACAGCACAGGGGCCATCCTCATTTCATAAAACCTGACCTAAAATCCACAGGCATGACTGAAAGACTCCTTTCAGAATTAGACCTTCAGGCATGACAGCACCCAGTGTGGTGCAGTAGAAATGGCTCTGATTAATAATTGTGCAGGAGAACAGGCATTTTTTTGGATAAGGGTTAGGCTCCAGAGTCTTAAGAGCTTTCATTATACATTTTACTTTTGGTTCAGCAAACACATAATCTTTGCATGGGTTATTTCCCTTAGCAGACATGCATTTGTTTGGCTGATCTTACTCTGTGTGTGATTGAATACCTAATTACCATTGTTATCAGACCACCCACTGGGAGATGCTCTGTTCTGTCGAGAATGATACTGTGTGTCTTCATCACATGGGGAAATCAACTCCAGTTCTCCCTTCGTTTTTCTTCCCTGAGACAGAATGGTAAGGGCAGCGTTTTTTAATCCCTAAATGCACTGTAACTCTAAATTAATCACAGTTAAATGCTGTCATCTAATTATGTAGGAAATAGAGACTGTTAATGAAAACTTTTGGAAAGGGATATTTTACCTTAGGAAAATTACATATATAATCTGGAATATAAGCAGTGCTGCTGCCACGTCAGCTGAGCAGAAGTAGTTCCACAGAGTTACAAAAATAGCCCATATGGATCTGAGACACTCTTTTCTGCCTAATATTAGTCCTCAAAGCGAATTGGAGCTCATCAACTACAGGGCATAGAAGATAAAATCTACTGCAGCCCTTACATGATGACTAAACTTTCAGAAGGTGTGTTGCCCCATGGGAAATAGGGAGAGGAAAGACAATGGGACAATTTATCTGCTCAAAGCCAGCATGTGCTCAGGTACTCTGGTGCAGCACTGCCAAGAGCATAAACCGGCGAATAAAAAGCCCCACAGGAGCACCCAGCTATGAAGTGGCTCTAAACACAGCAGCTGCACCAGTTAAAGTTTTCCCAGCAGACACTAAAAACCAAACTAAACCCATTGGAGATGTGACAACAGCCATAATTGTTTCAGGCAATAGTCTGTTTCCTGAAAATGACCCAGTTCAGTGGGACTGAAAACAGAGAGGACCGATTTGCTGCCTCATTATTTTGTTGGGTTTTTTTCAGTTCCAAGATGAAGCAGGTTCCTTAGTGTTCAGTAATGGGTCAGTAGAGGATTCAGCAAAGAATGCTGCTGGTGTGGCTTCCAGTGTACAAGCAAGTTTTCAGTCACTGAAGATATATTCCCTTGTGGTGCCGTTGCTCTTGTAATTTGTTGCAGGATGCTGTGGCACGTGAAGGAAAGTGTGCCCTTTGCCTCTGGTCACTCTAATAAGGCTTTGTCTTCAGAAGGTGACTTGTAGCATCACAGCCCTCAACACATGAATTTCATGTACCCAGCCAAAGATGAGCCTTCTTATTAGGCAGATACTGGCAAGTATCCCTCACAAGCCCTGCCTGGCTCTTGGCAGGACTCTGGGTGGTCCTTCTGGGTGCTACCAGCACCACCCATGTCTGCTCCTACCTGCAGCCCTAACCCCTTTGGTTCCCACCTCTGGAAATTACACTTGTGCTCTGGAAATTAGCCTTTTCCAGTGGGGCTGGTGCCAAGAGGAGCACAAACAGGACAGGGAAGGGAACTCAGCCATTTCATATTTCAAAAGTGTAATTTATCTCCCAAGATCATCTAATTCTTTGCTTCATACTGAAATTACGTACCACTGAATTAGTTGTTGCAGTTGTTTAGCACTAGTTTCTGGTAAGGTAAACAGGTAGCTGAAATTATCAGGTAAAATTTTAATATTATAAAGCAGTAAGCAGAAGTAATTTTCACTCAAATTGAAAAAAATTGACATAACAGAAGCAGAAATCCACAAGGAAATGCCTTGCAAATCATCACTTAACCACAGAGCCAAAGGTGTTGTATTTTTTGGAGCAAATTCCATTTTTATCAGACAGAGAGCTGTACAACAGAGAAGGTGTTCAGGCTCCTCAGCCCAAGCACTTCCCATTCCATCCCTCATGATAGAGAACCAGCTCCCTCTGGTTCCTCCTGGCAGAGGCAGCTCTGCAAGCCTCACCCTGAGAGACATGCAGTTTCCCTGCATTTGAAAAAGTCTTGTGCTCTTTAAATGATGCTTATTATTATCCCCAGGCCATTAACTGGCTCTCCAACAATTCAGACTGGGTGGAGGTGCAGATTGCTAAAATAGCCTTCAAAGAGATAATTCATTCAAACTGAACCTGTGGAATTCATACTTTTCATTATTTTTTAACTTTTTTTTTTCCTGGCTATTTTGTTCTTATCTAAATCAAATACATGGAAGAGAGGTGCTATTCTCTGCAGAGACTTTCTCTTGCTTTGCCTTTCTATGCCACCTCTCACCAAATGCTTCAGGATCTCCCTCTGAGCTTTGCAGGACTTGAATTACCAGAGCACTGGGCTTATTCACCACATCTGGGTCAGCTGGGGAGCTCTGCTGTAAGTTGAAGTATCATATTTTTCTCCATCAGAGCACGAGTTTCAGCTAAAACACCAGCACTTTGTTAAATGTGAATGTCATTCTATTGTATTTATTGACATTTTCAATAATAGAGAAACTGAAGAAATCACATCACCATGGGACAGAAGATGACACAAGAAAAGACAGAAAAAGCTCCCTGTGCTTGACCTTGGCTTTTGATTTTTTTAAAAGGCAACTGCTTAGTAGTTGCTGATAAAATGAGATGATACAGTGTGTTAAAGGATATAAAAATTTCAATGCTCTGCATGTTCAGGCTGTTTGGGGTAAGGCTTTTTACCCACTACTCTGCATTTTGCCAACATACAACTCTCCTGCTTCATACTGCCATGTCTGATGGCTTTCTGGGATCTGAGGAGAGGATTCTAACCAAACTTTTATCAGGTTTTGCACATCGTATTCTAAGGAGGTCTAAAGTGGTGCATTGCCACTGACTTCTTAACTCAGCTTAACCCACCTCAGCAGCATCTAATCCATTGTCTTTCATGGCACAGTCACTGCAAAGGCCTGAGCACAGACATCTCTCCTCTCTGAGGGGCTTTCTTGGTGCATGCAGCAGGATGATGGTCTCTCCTGAAATCCTGTCATGATTCAAAGGGGTATTTCCCATGGCATTTCAGGAGATGGGGTAGAAGGAAACCCAAGACATGCCCCAGATGGGGTCATATTCTTGGTAGTCCCAGCAGGTGCTTTTCCAATGTTTTTTGAGCTTCTCTCTCTACCAAACTATTACCCTGCTTCTCTGTGCCCAAAGGATGAGTTGTCTCATGCCTGTCACCTTCCTGATCTAGTCCTAGCTGGGGCCACTCTGTTTTCCAGACACAGGTCAGATGTGTGATCACCATCACTTCTCCTTCAGTGGCCCTTCTCCTAGATTGAACACTCAATCTCACAAAATTTTATTTTTTTATTTTTCTGAACCTCTGTTCTGCTCCTTATCCAACAGGTCCCCGTCCTTCTCAAAGCGCAGTATTGGAGCAGACATGCCACCCAGGAGGCACATTACAAAAGCAGTGGGGTTAATCATCCTACCTGGAAGCCTGTGCCTTATTTCTACACCCAATTCTGCTCTTTGCCCTTTTCACAACAGCAGAGGATATCTGGCTGATGTTCAGCTTGTGTCCTGAGCAGATTCAGTACTGCAGCCTAAGCAGATAGTCCAGTTTGTAGAGTTTTGATTAATCTCCAAACATAAATTTGCATTTGTCCTCATTGTTTTGCATTCTATTTTTTTCTAGACCATTTCTCCATGTTCTGTAGATTGCTTTGAATCTAATGAATCTACCAGAAAGCCTGGAGTCCCCTCACTTGTCATCGGCGTGCTTAAAGGGTATACTTTCTACTCCATTGCCCAAATTGCTAGTGAATATAATAAGGGTGAGCTCACTGCATAATCTGGACTTGGATGGAAAATTTTGTCATGGTAAATATCCTAGAGCTGAGCCTTGCACTTCTCTCCTAGAAACTCACATCAGTATTATCTGTGCCTGGAGTAGCAGCCTAGCCACAGCTCCCAGTAGTGCTGGTTTTTGTGCAAAAATCTGAGAAAAGGAGCAAATTTTGCTTCTCAAAATTGCCAAGTTTTGTGTCTGTTCTGCTCTCTTACAGAGCATTTCAGATGGAAGCCTGCTCCATCCCAAGAAAGGAGCTGTATTCTGCTGGACCATCCTGATGGAGGAAGCAGCAGACCTGTCCATCATCAGCTCCCCTGCTCTCTGTCTGGGGCTGCTTGGTTAGCTGGGGGGCTTCCCTGTGTTCTGCCTACCTGGTTTCTATCAGCTTCTTTAATAGACTAAAGACATCCACATTAAACTTCTTGATTCTGTTGATTCAACAGTTTGCAGGGAAGAAGCATTCTGTCAGAAATTACTTGATTAGCTGAGATCAACCTGTCTGATTTCTTCCCAAATAAGCAAGATACTGAGACAGTCAATCCTAATTCAGGGGTCAGATGAACCTCTCATCTCAGGCAGGGCAATTTCTTTCCTAAAACATTCCCTTAGTACACATGCACAGATAACTTTCAGCACTACCATGGCAGCACCTGGACTGAGCTGAAGTCTCCAGGACAGCAAGGAGTGATTGCTGATCACTTTGGTAAGTAGCAGCAAAGAATTTTGCTGCCTCTACCAGCCCAGGTGAAGGACAATCTTAGAATCATTTAGGTTGGAAAAGACCTTTAAGATCATAAAATCCAACAGTTTACCAGGCATTGCCAAGTCCATCACTAAACCACGTCCCTAAGTGACACCTATACACATCTTTTAAATACCTCCAAGAATGGTGATTCCACCACTTCCCTGGGCAGCCTGTTCTAGTGCTTGACAACCCTTTTGGAGAAGGAATTTTTCCCAGCATCCAGTCAAAGCCTCTCCTGGCACAACTTGAGGCCATTTCCTCTCCTTCTATCACTTGTTACATGGGAGAAGAGGCTGACCCCACCTCACTACAACCTCTTTTCAGGGAATTGTAGAAACTGAGCCTCCTTTCCTCCAGGTGAAACAACCCCATCTCCCTCAGCTGCTCCTTGCTGGTGACAAGGACTAGGCTGATACCCCCCCACACACACCTTCTCCTCAAGGTGCAGTCTATGTCTGTGGAGAAACACTCAGGGATTTGTTGTATTTCCCTGTATTTTCCAAGGGAAAATTTGGATGGGTACTTTTACATGCCCAGATATAGATGTCCCTTTGCCTGTGTGTATGTGTGTGTGAATTGATTGTGATACGGGTGTTGTGAATATTGTGAATCTATAATTAAGTCACTGTTATAACTGTAAAAAATCCTATGGAATCACTTTATAAATGCTACTTGGTGTAGCATTTCACCATCACATTTCTGCTTGGGAGCAATAGTGTGGAAACTTGTGTTGATGAGATGGTGCATTTCATGGACCCCAGGACGACAGGAACAGAAGACTTTCTTTACAGCTGAGACCAGGTGTGTGGTTTTAGCTTTGTAAGCCAACTGAAGAGCCTTCAATATCTACAAAATCCTCACAAAAAAATGGAAAAGAGGGTCCCACAATAAAGGTCATCTCTTTCTCTCTCTTTTGATACCTTTAATACACACAAGAAAAGGAAATTTTGTAGAAAATTTAACATCAACTGCCACCCTGAGGCAACTGCTTGGTGAAAGAGCACAGCTGCTGAGATCCATCTGCTTTTTACTAAATCCAGCTCCTTGTCTCCCTGAAAGAGAGATTTTTTACTTTTCACCTCATATCACAGACTTTTGTATAGCATTAACACTTTCTTCAGTAAAATAGTCTTTATTTTTTCAGAATTATGAAGACAGGAGATTTTTGCATGAGATGTGCATCATTTGAAGTAATTCTTGCAGCTATCATGGCAAGGACAGGTGGTAGAGGTATTGATAACCACAGGGAATATGAAACAGTGTAGTGGACACCAAATGCAGTCCTGCTTCAGATTCCAGATACCTCTGGAATGCCCATGGAATGCCCATGGAATGCCCATACCACAATCCCTCAGACCCATTATTCACACCTTACAGCACAAGTCAGATAGAGAATACATGACTGTATTTCAGGATTAATACTTCTTCCTTTGCTCCAATACTGTGCTGTGAAAATCTTTGCCACACACCTTACAGCACAAGTCAGATAGAGAATACATGACTGTATTTCAGGATTAATTCTTCTTCCTTTGCTCCCGATACTGTGCTGTGAAAATCTTTGCCATGGATTCCTGTGTCTTATTGCAGGGAAAACCTGTCTGGCTGCCCAAAGGGCTCCTTTCTTTGGCTCTCTAGGGCCACAAATACAATCCTACTTCGGGCATATCTCCTGTTTAGCCCTTTGCTGTGACAAGTGATGAGACTGCTGCCTGTAGTGACACTCAGTGTCAGCAGCTTATGTAGCCAGAGAGAATTGTTGCCACCCACCAGATTATGTGGGACCAGATGGGACACATCCAGAACAGAAGGGAAACAGTGGTTTTCCTTTCAAAAGCCCACCCCTATTTAGGGGGCAGATGAGATAAATGCAGTGCTTGTGACAGCAAACACTGTCATGCTGGTCTTGTGAAGTGCAGTTACTTCAGCCTTTACTTATCCTAGCTGTGGGAGGAGTTCCAGCTGCAGGAATGGCTCTGAGAGCCCTGCTGCTTTGCTGGGCCTCCTTCTTCTTCTTTGGTTCATACCTCTGCCAACACAAACAAGTTTCAGAAGATTGAAGCAAATCTTTGCTTAGCATTCAAAAAAAGTCGTTTAGTTCAGAGAGGTAATGCTTGGGGGTCTTAGGACGTCTTTGTTGATCTGGAACTAAATAAATAAACTCAGAAAATAAACTCTGAATTGCTTTAACTTCCCTAGAATTGGCTTGTTGAATCAGTGTGAAAACTTGCTTTGGAGTGGTCATATATGTGGTGAGAATACCTTTTCACAGTGCCCTTATCTGCAGTGCAGGGAGCTCCCTGAGACAGCTGATCTCACCTGGAAAGAAGCTGCTCTTTCAGGGAGAGCAGGAAGGGGAAGATGTGTTGATGCCTGCAGCCATACTTCCCCTCCCGCAGCAAGGTTCAGAGAAACCTGGCTGCATTTCAGCAGTGGAGAAATGTGTGAGGAGAAAACACAAACCATCATTACCTGCAATAGTAGACTGTCAGTAATAAAAGAGAGAGAGATACACTATTTGATGTTTCTGGCTAGGCCATCAGGAGGGGGTGAATTCACTCCCAAAGTGGCTAAACTCTAATTCCCTGTATTTATCCTTTCTAAATATTTGAAATTCCTAATTGGCCACTATCAGTGTTTGTAAGACATCTGCAGGGTTAAAACCAGCTGTATTTCTGAAAATCACAAATCTGTATTTTCCGTAAATCTGATTTACAGCTTATGTATTTATAACAACATAGCCGCTCCAGCTGTATTTGATTTTAAAGTACAAAGCAGAGATTATGTTTCTTTAGAGAAATTTGAAACAATGCTCCCACCTTGCTCTTGCAGATGGTATAAACATATTCTTCCTTTTCCTACTCTTTGCTGCTTCTCAAGCACAGATTTGCCTTTCCAAATCAGACACTGCTTTCCTGCATACTCTATGCTTTTCCAGAGCGATCCTTTCACTGGAAAAGTTTTGTCTACCCTCTAGTGGGAATTTGAGTTATTACACCTGCAGATCCCAGCTGCGGAAGTACAGAAGGGTGGAGTCCCTTGGGCACAGCCAACCCTGGAATTACTGCACAGCCAATCTTCGTAGTGTTCCCAAAAAAGTCAATGCCCCATTCCTGTCTTTCTCTTCCCTCAGTGAGATGCAGGTTTGCATTTTGGCAAAAAGGATGGGGACTGTGTTTGCTGGGATTTTGTTATGGCAGAGGGACAGATTCATTTTTCACTGGTGTTCATTGACAAGTATCTAGCTCTGATAAGCAAGTGTGGCTGTATTTATCATGCTGAGTCAAAGTAGGGATGGAAATTTAGAAGACATATGATAAATCTACATCTTAATTCCATTTGCTCTTCTCCCAGTAGAAGAAAAGCTCTGAAGGCAGAACATGGGCTGCTGGATCTGGATTAGTGTCTCCAGGGAGAGGGCCTGGCCCAGCTCTGAGGAATGACAGCTGGACCCTGTGCTCTCCCAGAGCTGGCACACATGCATGGCCAGCAGTGCTACCCTTCCCTTGGGTGAAGGCAGCTGGGTAGTGATGGAATCTATTTCTCACCTTAGCACCCCACAAAGAACAACCTCCCAACCCGTGGTGCCATGCACACATTTCAGCCAGAAAAGTTTCCCTGTATACTGCTAATATTTTGTGTTAACCTGCAAATTAGAAAATTCTTGATACAAACCTATAAAGGATGAATACAGCTATTAATCACTGGCTCTTGGCTAAGGTCATACACAGTGGTAGTCAATCAGCTTTAGTGAGATGGTTCCCTGAAACCTTCTCTGAAATAAAATAGGAGTGCTCTTTGCACAGATACAGAGTATGATGTTGGGGATGAAGCAGGGCCTGGGCAGTGCAGACACTGCTCTAACTCAGCTTCTATTACTGAAGTGCCACCACTGAGCAATCAAGACTCCCTTGAAAATCTTTCCCTAAGCCAAAAATGCACTTTGTAAAAGCTCTGGGCTGAGAACTGATCTCTTCCCCACTTGGCTGCTAATTTGCTTTGTGACTGGAGGCAAGTCACTTAACTCCCCTGTGCTTCAGTTTCATCACCTGTAAAATAGGGATGATATATAAATATCTCAGAGCAGCTTACTAGCAGAAAGGTAATGTGAGGAAACTCCTCTAGGCAGGTGCTGCTGCCTTGTCTGTTAAGATAACTTTCTGTTGATAAAAAACATCATGGATTGAAGGGAAAAGAGAATTTCCAAAAAGATTTATGCTTGAAATTGTTGCACAGTGCATTTATGTGCCACTGTCTGCCAGGTCTTCTTCATTGCTGAGGCCATAAGTGATGGGCCAGCCTGGCTCACTCAGTAGAAAATTGTCCCTTTGGGATCATTTGGGGCTGGAAATAAATCCACCCATAATGCTTTCCTGCTTTGTGCCAAGCCACCTCCTTTTTTCTTTGCCCAGCTTTACAGATCTGTAACCAGAGCAGAGCTGGAGTTTTTACCTTGGGTACCCTCTGAGGCACCTACAGAGAAGGCGTTTTCTATCCCTGCCAGCTGCAGGTCCAGGGCATCACTTTGCACAGTGGCTGGCACCATGAAAGTCCTTGAAAATTAGAGTAGTGTGAATATCACAGGGTGTTCTTGTGGTAGTACCAAAACACTTTGTCATAGATCTGCCAAGAAAACACCAATTCTGCCAGATGCACAGGAGCTGTCTTGGAAAGGTCCTGGGTTTCAACCACTCATCTTGTGCCATTCAGGGGCAAAGGGGAACCACAAAGGTTTTAGCAGAACTTTTAAAAGGGACAAAATCAACTTCCTAATCACTCTTCCAGAAAGCTGACGGGTCTTAAGCAACTGAATGTGTCTTAAGCTGGATGTAGAAGCAAAGATGGAGTAACCTGCTATCAGGTTTGCTGGTCTGGGTAGCAGGGATCATCCAGGAAATACAACTATGTTTTAAAAAAAAGGAAGATTTCTCAAGGAACTATATTTTCTTGCTTGCTTTATTAGCATTTAGTATGGCATTAGACATCTGTGTGCAAAATTGTATTTCTTTCTGCTTCATCTCATCTTCTTGCACTATTTTACAAAATAGAAGGGAATTAATAAAGTAATTTGAAACCACACTTTTTTTTTCAATAAACAAAACAGAAACTCAGAATTTTTTGTTTTCTTTTAAGAGTGGAAAGCATCACTGGTACTGTAGCTTCCAGGCAACTATCTCTCTTTTGGTTCAGAAATCAGTGATATCAACCATTTGGGGGAGTAGAGAAACCAAGGAGTAATCTTAGAAGATAACACACCTTATAATTCAAGTGCTTTTTAAAGTTCCAGCAAGGATGAATCAAACATACTGAGCCTTATACTTGCCTGCAGCAGCTCTGAAAAATCATTTTTCCTCTATGCATTTAAAAAATCAGCATTTCAGCTCTAAATTTTGTTTTGGAAAGATATGCAGCTTGGTTTACCAACTTTAATTGTCTCATTCTCCTTTTCTCCAAAGCACAGTTCTGACTGAAGGTGGGAATGCAATTTTTTCTCTTTCTTTAGGAGGCATGCAACTCACTCTGGCCTCTACCACAGCACTCTGTGGGCTAGGGCAACAAGCCAGAAAGACATCTTAGTCAGAAATACTGCTCTTTTCTGGGTGCTATTTAAAAAACAGGCCTTGAAAGAGATTTTCTTCAGTATAAATGGGTTTTCCCCCTTCTTGACTCAATTCTGGGGCACTTACATTGAAGTGGCATTAGCTGGCAGTGTTGAATGCCTCTACTTTCACAAAACATAAGGGAACACACAAAGTATTTTCCTTTACATGTCTACTCCTTTTCTGCTGGCAGGGAAAAGCAAACTGAGTTCAGAGCTGGTAGGACTTGAACAGTGATGCGCTCAAAAAAAAGTCATTTGCTGCTTTAAAGTTTAGGTTCACTCAACCTGCTTTTTCACAGCAGAACATCTTAGCAGATGGAAGCAGTCATTCAAAGTTCATTTTGCTCACTTAGCCTTATCAGCAAAATGGCAGCATCTATGTGAGGCCTAAATGACTCAGTGGTGAGCCTGGCACTGCCCTGCACTACTTGTGGTGGATCATGGCTCTGTGCACTGTTACACTGCACAGCTGCTGCAGCAACACCCCAGATATATAGATCTATAGTTATGTAGATATATAGATGATATATAGATATATACATATATAGATATATACAGATATAGATGATAGATATAGATATAGATATAGATATAGATGTAGATATATACACACATATATATATGTATATATGCGTGTATATATATATATATAAATAAATATATAAAAATACATATATATATATATCTCATTACGTCAGGACAAAATTGAAGCCTTCTGTCACAGCAATATCCAACACAGACATTGTCAAAGTAGACCATTTCCAAGTCATTTTAACATTTCTCTCCACTAGCTCTTTACCCAGCTATTCATTTTGATGCTACATGCAGTCCTCTACACAACTCTCTCCGTAGGTGTTCTGCATAGCAGCCAGATTAGTACAGATTTTGTGAATTCTCTTTTATGCAGGACATTACTGTCAGTATTTTAGCTCTCTGGGAGGTTTGAACATGAGGAAGGCCTTTTTGCTTTCATTTCTTTTGAGAACACATGAATTGGGGAGAAAAGGAAAAAAAAAATTGTTGATTGCCTAGCTGGACAAACAAAGGTAGAAAATATCTCTGCTGCAATCTGTGACAGTACATGAGTCACTGTGAGGAATAAGGTTTGTCTTGTCTACAGAAACAGTTGGCAGCTCGCAAGTTTCACCTTTAATGTCATCAGAGTTGACATTCCCTTGAGAGGTTTGCCTTGCAGAGTTATTCTCTTGGTCCCTCTGCAGTCCCAGGCAGAGAGCAGCTTGCTGGTAGGTGCTTGAGCTGGTGTCCTGTCCTTGCAGACAAACCTACCAGAGACTTCTGATAGAAGCTTGCTCACTGGAGCATAGCTATGGTGTGAATTATCCTGCAAGAGTGCAGTAATTTATGTAGCTATATTGTCACACTGTGTACAGAGCCTGAAAAGTGTCTCCTATTTACTGCAATTGAAGCACTTATCCTTGTTTCAGCAGTAAACTTAACAGCAGCTAAAAATAGACGCTATCGAGCTTCACAGTAAGCAAAAGGAATGAGTTGCATGAGATAATGATCTCTCACTCCTACAGAGCACCTGAGCAGTCCTTGAATCCTTTAAAAGTGTCTATTAAGGTTGAACTTTTCTCCTTTTCCAGACTCAGCCATGATACTGGGGGACATGACTGCCCTTCCCCTGGTGGTTTTTTTCCCCACCAGTGAACTACAGCTCCAGGACCATCCCCTAACCTACTCTGGCACTTTAAAATCAGCTAGTTTAGCCCAAAATAAATTAGGAGACATGGTGGATGAGCAGGTGAGGTAGGAAGAGGGCAACCAAACAACATCCTTATTAAGGAGAGAGAGGAGGGGACAAAAGGATAGCCCCTCTCCAAGTCACTGATACTGTGAGACTGTCACTCTTGCTGTTAGAGATGGAAAGCCTTGAACACTTCAATTTCACAATTTTTACCTTCAGCTGCTTCATTTTATATTGAACATGTAGTTATACTGAAGAGCTTCTGCTTGAGTGTGATAAGCTCATCTTGGGCTTGAGAGGGAAGAGCTTCTGAGAACAAGAATTAAAAATGCTCTGACAGAGCAAAAAAGATAATTTTAATCCACTTGTTCAGATGTAGACATGTAAGTGGTAGACACATCTTGTTTTTTCACTGATGTGGGAGAAGAGAATTTGTGCAGTGTGTTTGTACTTTTTACACCTGTTGGAGGGTTAGGATGTTATGAATCTATGGCAGAAAATATTTATTTTGTGTGAATCACCTTGTGTTGTGTAACTTTTGAGGTTGAATTAACCATGCATATGTGAAACCACGTAGCTTGACCATGACTGATCACTACCTACTGGCAAGCTGTAAAATTTGGCCTTTGGCAACAGTGCAGAAGAAGATAAATTAAACTGGAAAACATCTCAAAAGGTCTGTGGCAGTGCTTCTGAAAGACATATCTGATGGATGGTCTTTTAGTAAAGTATTTTAAATATCCACAAGGCATCATACGTACTATTTTTATTTATACATCAGCTCTTTTTGCCACAGCAGACACTGTCAGCCCACTGAAACAGTCAGCTCCTGTCCAGCCTATGATTCACAGTAACCACAAATATCTCTCTACAAAACTGCTACCTAAATAATGGTTTCCTTTTTTTTTCTATTTGTGCTTGCACAATTCATTATTTCTACTTAAACACAGAACTTTGCACCTGTCACTGTTTAGTAGCAGTCTGTGTCTTGGCAGATCATAGCTGTAATTTGTCAGCTTAATTTTGTCCTCTCAGCTTCAAGTAAATAGGTAAATAGAAGAACCAGACTTTATTTCACTATCCAATTTGATAATGAAAACACTAAATACTCCTGAACCCAGGACAGACTGGTCAAATCCCCACCCTGTGGCTCCCCCTACTCTGATAGTAAATTACTAATTTCTTGACTCTGAGCATGAACTCTGGAACAAGCTAGAGTAGTTTCCTTAGCTTACACACAAGAGAGTCAACTCAGATAGCCAAAACTTCTTCTGGAGTAAAGATATGTGACATCATCCTATCCTTCATGTACGAGCCTGTTAATTTATTGTAGTAGGAAATCAGAATAATCTGGGATCATACACAGTTGATAGATTCATACAGGCTGGTACTCATCTATAATTATCTTCTGTAGATTAATATGATTTCATTAATTTTTTCTCCATTTTTTCATACATATATATATACACATACACACTTATATAGCCTTGTAGTCGTCACCATGTATGTCCTCCTCTCCTTTTCTTATATATATATATATATATATATATATTCCTATACATATATAAGTATTTATATAAGAATATATAAATAATCTATTCCTATATATATATAAGTATATATAAGAATTATATATACTTTTTTATATATATATATATATATATGTGTGTGTGTGTGTGTGTGTGTGTACTTATATAGCCTTGTAGTTACCATGTATGTCCTCCTCTCCTATTCTTCCCATCCTCCCCTAGGCCAACAGATTTCTCCACTAAATTGCTCAGTGCCCTATGATGAAGTTCATTGAACTTCCATCCAATCTGAAAACATCTGATTTATCTAGGAGCATTCTAGGTGTGCAATTCAGTGGTTTCAGCAACCCTAACAATATCTGCTGTGTTTTACTCAGGCTGTAATAAACAAAGCACTACATCAGTGACAACACTGAAATCAGTGGAAGTTGTTCTCATGTCCAGACTAAGCTCTCCATGTTTCTGCAATCAATAGCAAAGCCCAGAGCTAGAGAACCCTGTGTTTCCCAAATGTCTTTGGGAACACTCTGGCTGCATGGTTTTAAATTTTGCCTTTGAGGTGGCTTATAGTCTTGTCTTTTCCCTCCTCTTTCTGTGGTTGCTAGGAGAGGTGTATATAAACATGCTTCCAAGAAAGCTTTTTGACAAGTCCTCTGCAGCAGGGAGAGGGCAAAGTCAGATGCAATTCTACTGTCTTAGGAGCTTAGAGCACCAAAGCCATCCTAGTTTTTCTGGAATTTGCTTCAAGGTACTCCTTCACAACTTTAATGTGATGGTCATGTAGTTTTTGCTCCTGGACTACTTGCTTCTGGATGTATTTGTTTCACTCACACCTTGAAGGAGAGGGCATGGCTTGCTGGAAGTTGTCTCCCACCACGACATAAAGCAATAAGTTGTCACATGTGTTGAGTGGAGCCAGTGGCCCAGAGACACAGTGGGAAGAGTGGATTTATTCTCCATGTGACAGCTGACTGGACACAACTGTAGTTAACCTGAGCTGTTGCCTAAGATTAGAAGAAAAACTTTCCAAACAATATTAGAATTGATAACATGGAGAGCAGTCTTTTAATGAAAGCTTTTTCTTCCAGTCTTAGGCAACAGAGCCACCCAAAAGACATGGAAGGGAAGGAAGTACCACCACGTTTTTCTTCCAGTCTTAGGCAACAGAGCCACCCAAAAGACATGGAAGGGAAGGGAAGAACAACAGCGAGTCTTAGAGCATCTGTTTGTAGCAAGCCCATATGTGGGGCCAGTGGCCAAAGTGCAATGATGAGCACATAGCACAGAGTCACTGTCAGCAAGGACAAGAAGAAGGCCAGGCTGGTCAGCAGCCACCTGATTGTGCCCAGGTTTGCAGACCTGGTAAGGTTGAAAAAAAAATCAAAACCCAAACCCAAACCCAAACAAAAAAAAACTCCAAAAACTGAAACAAACAAAAAAAACCCAAACAACCATCCAAACAAACAAACAAAAACAAAAAAAACCCAAAAAAACAAAAACCAAGGCAAAACCCAAACCCAAACAAAAAAAACTCCAAAAACTGAAACAAACAAAAAACACCCAAACAACCAAACAAAAAAAAAAAAAAAAAAAAAAAAAAAAAAAAAAAAAAAAAAAAAAAACCAAACCAAAAAAACCAAAAACCAAGGTGGATGTCAACATGTTTTCACATTCTTTTTGCTACTGAGGATGGTTGGTTAATATTTTTACATTTTTCTTCTTGTTTCTTGGAAACCACTCATAGAGGAATATTTCATTATTTTAGTTCATTAACAAGATTGATTTGCCAAGAAATAAGTTATTTTTAGGCTTGTCGTTAGCTGCTATGTAAATTTCCATCCCTGTAAAAATTTTAAATGGTGTTTTGCTTTGACATTAGTCTTAGATAGAAATTTTCTGAAATATCAAAATAAATTCATCCAGTTTTGTAAAGCAGCCAATTGCAAGATACAATATGGGACTTGAGCAGGATTCAAGGAATGTAAAGACAGCCTGATATACAGTCTCTACAGCAGAAAATAGATGGTCACTGTTGCACATAGCAAATAACTGTTAACATGGCATTCAGTAAATACATTTTCTGTGAAGAAGTGCCCTCTTCTAAAATGGAGCAAATGTTCTGCTGGAAGAAAATTAATACATCTAGCATATGTTTTTTCCAGAGAAATGCAGCTTCTTATAGGATGATGCCTGTCCTCAAATTACTGTGGCCTGGATCTGTTTAAATGGATCCTACTGAATCACTGCTTCTGTTTCTTGTTTCACTCTGAATTTTCTTGCTGTAGCTTCTACCCTCACTTGTGAGGTTGCATAGAAAAAAAGTTGCAGGATTTGGATTCAAATTTGTATTGAACATTTGGTTCAAACATATTTAAAATACTTTGAAAATTGAATCTGGAGCTTGAAAAGATGTATGCCAAACACTGGCAATGGTTTTTAAAGAGCAAAACAGTTTTAAACCTCTTGTCATTGCTAGGGATAGTGCAGGAGTAGTTTGGATAAATCCAGTGGTCCTACTTCACAGTTGTGCAGCAATGCCATCATTCCCAAACAAAACTGAAGCCTCTGCCGTGGCTAATGGTTAACCAGGCTGGCAGCAGCAGCTGCACCCTGCAGAAGCTGTGCTGTGCTCTCTCACACTGGGACACCAGGGCTGTGCCCATCCCACTGTTCACAGTGCACAGCTAGGGAGCCAGCATGGCTGGGAGCTGCTCCCCACACTGCTTTCTTTGTGGTTATGGGAGAATTTCATCCTGTCAGCAGCTCGCTCACCACCAAGCACCATGCTGTTGTAGCAAACGATAGAGGCCAGAGGGGAAATGCCTGTGATCACCAAAAACACATCAGTGGCACTCAGCTGTATGGTTCCTACTGGTGGCCACTTGACTTCAGGGGTTTTTGGAGCCTTCACTGTCCATGTGCTCTGTGTCACGGCTGGATGCAGGTCAAGAAACTCCCCCAGAGGCCAGACCACACCCCAAGCCCTGCACTGGTTATGGAAACACAAAATGGGCACAAACATTGCAAGACAAGCAAATGTGTGGGGTGTCAGTTCTGAACTGCCCTAAGGTTACAGCAGGTTACAACAGGGACCAAAGGAAGAAGACAGTGAGTCTTTGCTGTTGGCCTTGTTTTTTTGCTGTCTGAATTACAAATAGAATTTAGACAAAACTTAAATCTAATTAAGGAACAGTTTGTATTGTGGCAGATTTTATCACACTAAGTAATTGGCCATAATGGCACTTCTGCAGCCCAGGCTGAGGGCAAATGATATATGCTGTAGACACATAATGAACTTTAAATAAATTATCCAAAAGCAGAACTCGTACTAGAAGGGAACTAGATTATTGAAATAGAAACCCTCTTTCAGTCTTAATGGTGGAGTCACTGCTTTATTACATGGTATTCTTTACTGTAACCAATTGATTGGAGTCACTTTAAAAAATGTTGTGATTGCATGTCTTTAATTGCAGTCACGTATAAGGGAAACTTGTCTGCTCCTGCATTGCGATAATTTAATTACAGCCTGCTGGAAATAAAAGCCAAATGGCTGCAGCCATGGCAAAGTAACCTAGTGCCTGTAATTGGACTATATTTCACACAGATGTGTTGCTGCATAAATTAAATAGAATTTAGCTCGCAGTGTTCAACTCTTCAACTGACTTAGATTTAAAAGACACAAATGATATACTTAGGGATCGAGATGTGAGCCCTCCTTACCATTTATAACTCAGGAGATATTTTCATGCAGAAAGAGCATGTGGATTTAAGTGTTGGGCGCATCTCAGGTAAGTTTAATTTGTTTCATACTTCCATCATCTTGTAACCCTTTACTCATCTCTCCACTTTGCTCCTCCCTCCAAGTTCCTGCCTCTAAATCTAAATGTGTATTTTACTTATAAACCCTTAGTGTTGTCTTCTCTCCTCTTCACAGATGGTTTCTTGAATATCTTACTCCAGCTGGCAGAGTTTGCCTTTAAATTCCATGGGTTTGTGCAGTGAGACTGGCTGAGAAAGCCTGCATGGGCTATCAGGCAAGCTGTGGGAACGTTCTGACTCTGTTGCCAGGTTTCTGCCAGGTGAAGACAGCATGGGCTCCATGGTGCTAAGTGAGAGCAGGTCTGCCCCTTCTCACCTACCTGCAGACTAGCTGCCATGTCCCCAGTAGCAGGGCTCTCCTGGTGTCACCTGTCCTCCCTTCTGGCCTCCTTGTTTAGGACTTAAAGAGCTACCCTGTCTCGCTGTCACAATCGGCTGGGACTGCCTGTGACCTGCCCAGTTTGGCTGGAGTGGTTTGCTAGGGCTGCTTCCAGCCCTCAGTGAGGGCGGCAGGCCAGCAGCACTCAGGCAGTGAGAGGCAGCACCAGCTCAGTGCCTGTCTGAAGGGATTCCCATTCTCTGAGTCCCAGAGCACAGCAGAGGTGGGAGATGGGGGAAGGATGTGGAAAGAGTGCGGTTTTGAACCGACAGGAACTTCTCTGCAGAGAGCTTGGTGGATGCTGAGAGCTCAGACCAAATCCTTGCCTCTCAAGGACAGCAAAGCTCTCCAAACTGGGAGGCTGGTGGGATCTATTGTCCCTCTGCATAGATGGATCTGACACTGAGAGAGCAAGGACTGTGAAACCAGGGCTCAGATGGGTCTTGTGTCTTGGAGAGGTATTTAAGAACATGTGATTGTGAGGGCAACCCAGGTGGAGACAGGTTTTGATGGAGCAAAAGATTGCATGAATGACAGATAATAATGTTACTGTTCTGAATGACAGAAAGATGTTACATGACTCTTTCATTTACTGCTGACTTGTCCAGAGGCCAGAGGAAAGGTTTTGAAGAGAGATCAGGAGAGGCTAGATTGATGGACTGAAGTCAAATTTGGAAGGTTCAGTGAGACCAAGTTCCAGGTCTTGCACTTGGGTTACAACAATCCCACACAGCACTCCAGGTTTGGAGAAGAGTGGTTGGAAAACTGCCTAGCAGAAAAGGATTTGGGGGTGCTGGTCAAAAGGCAGCTGACCATGATCCAGAACGTGCCACTGGCCAAGAAGGTAAATGGCATTCTGGCCTGTGTCAGCAATAGTGTGGCAGCAGGAGCAGAGCAGTGATTGTTCCTCTGTACTCAGCACTGCCGAGGCTGCACCTCAAGTGCTGCCTTCAGCTCTGGGCCCCTCACTACAGGGATGACATTGAGGAGCTGGAGTGTGTCCAGAGAACAAACATGAATCTTACTCAGAGGGGTCTAAATATTAAATCATGTGAGGAGTACCTGAAGAAGCTTTAGTCTGGAGAAAAGGAAGATGAGGGGAGACTTTATCACTCTCTACAACTTGTGGTTTAGAAGTGCCTGTAGCAAGGTGGGGCTTAGCCTGTTCTCCAAGGCAACCAGTGGTGGGACAAGAGGAAATGGATTCAAGTTGTGCAGGGAGGGTTCAGGTTGGACATTAGGAAGAATTTCTTCCCTGAAGGGGTGATTAGATGTTGGAGTGGGCTGCCCAGGAAGGAGCAGGAGTCACTGTCCCTGGAGATGTTCTATAAACAAGTGGACATGGTACTTAGTGTTAAGTTAGTCAACATGGTGGTGCTCAGTCAAAGGTTGGACTTGGTGATCTTGGAGGTCTATTTCCAATCTTAACTATTCCATGATTATATGAATGCAGAAACCTATGTCAACCTATGTGCTCCTTTTGATTATGGTTATAAAAACACCCAGCCTGCCCTGTGATCTGGAGCATTTTGCAGTCCCCACATAACTTGGCAATAAAGCAAGAGAAAGACCAGCACTTCTTGAATGTGATGACCAGCTCTCAAGAAGGGTCTGGCACAAATCTCCTCTTCCTTTAGAGATGGAAGTGCTTATTCTTGTGTGCCTTACAGCAGGGGTTTCACGTCCTGTGCAGAGTGAATTGGAGGGAGCATGGCCCACCTAGAGGTTCCTGTGTAACCACGGTGTGGACATTGAAGATTTCATGGGATGACTCCATTTTCCAGTGTGTAGTTCTTGCTACAATGACCCTGCTGTGACCCTATTATGACAGGTAGTGATAGCACAAGGAGAATGGCTTTTAACTGAAAGCAGGAGGGTTTAGATTAAATCTAAGGAAGAAATCCTTTACTGTGAGAGTAGTGAGACACTGGAACAAGTTGACTAGAGAAGCTGTAGATGCCCCATCCCTGGAGGTGGTCAAATCCAGGTTGAATGGAGATCTGGTTGAGTGGGAGGTGTCCTCATGACATTGTGTTTGGAACTATATGATCTCTAAAGGTACCTTCCAATACAAATAATTCTATAATCCTATGATTTTATGATTGCAGAGATCTCCTGTAGTGCCAGTATTTGCATGTTTTGCTTGATCTTCTCTTCAAAAGATTTTGACGTGTGCTGACTGGTCTGCATGGACTTCCACCTTGTTTCAGAGCAGTGATCTTTAAGCTGGTTCCAGGCTTCTCTTTTTTTGGAAATAAAGCACTTTCAAAAGCATAAGCATTCCAGATTTGATTTTGATTAAATATTTGCAAACTTCTGTGAACAGGTAGGAAAGTTATTATCTTGAGAGAGAAATGTTTAGATGAGGCTGAAAAAAACTTGAATGCTTTCCAACACTGAACTTCATCTCAGATCTCATTTGAAGGCATTATTTTTTTTCTCATGATGATAAGAGATGTGAACCTGGAGATATCAGCAATTATGTACTGCATAATGTAATGATGAATCAGACTCAAACTATGTAATAAATATAACTTTTTTAATGGTTGCATAACTGTCCTGTTTACCTGATGCTTTCAGTATTTGCAATTTTCACATGACAAGTTCAGCTTATTTGTCTTAAACAATTTATTCTCCTTAACTCTTTCTGGGATAAATGATGTAACATCACCTTGAGAGTGAGCATTATTTTTGGATTTCTAAATTCCTGAGTAATAGCTGATATGAACCACCATTGTCTACAGAAAGGGTTGAAATAATTGTTTACCATGTGTTTGGGTGCCAGATGGTACTAATCTCAGTACTCTGCATCATGGAAATTGTACATGCTACAAAGGGCATATGGGGAGTCATAGAGAGACCAAGTGTGTGAAGTCAGGAGTCCCAGCTTACCCCTATGTACATGGATGAAGGACTTTCTGCATTTTATTTGTGAATTCTTGTCAATATATAAGAGATAGAGGGTTTTTTATTATTTTTCAATTAATTGTCTAAGAAACAGTTTTCTGCTCTTGTGTGATATTTTGGAATAAGACTGGATATTGTTCTGGCATTACAATTCAAATTATATTAAATGGCATCATTACTTGTATTCTTCATCTCAGATTTAGTGTTTGTAGTTCAGAAAAAGATTTTGTAAAGTTGTGAATAGCTGTTCAGGAATAAATGGAGTACTGGGAGATGTTGTGACATGCCTTGCAAGACATTGAGGTTTTAGAGATTAATTAATTGAGAGCATATTTAAACAAAAACAGGCAATAGCCATGATCCTGTTCATTGGAGAAGATTTCTGGCATCCACATAGCTTAAGATATGCCACTGCAGGGTGGCAGTGAAGAACAAGTAATTCTTTGTGGGGGTGGGTAGCTACTGAAACAATTGCCTGTAGTAAGATGGTACTTCATCTTTGGAATTTTTGAACCAGTGTTGAGTTTCTTTTGCATAAGTATTAGTACAGACACAGAGAAACATGAGATGATATTGTTAGACAACGCTGCAGGACAGATTCGTAGGGTTTAAAGGCTCTGGAAAATACAATCGAAGAGGTTGTATCCCCAAGACCATGTACACTCAAGGCCATAGGATTTTAGCTCTGAATTCCTATAACTTGTATTAAGCATGGGGTTTTTTATTAGCTATTACTAGGAGGACCATTTTGATTTAGAGAGAGAGAGAGAGAGAAAATCCTCTTATTCCTTTGATAGTTTGTTCTAATGGCAAATCATGCCCACAGCTGAAATCACGTTTAGACTTTAGTATGACTCACTAGTTTGTACTTTCAGCCTTTTAAGTTCTTCATATGTGTCTCTGCTATAAGGAGAGAGAAGCCCATTTAGCAATTGCTGGTTTTTGTATGTGTAAATATTTAAATTTAATAATCCAATCTCTTTTCACACTTCTTTCCTATTGTTTTGTCTCTTAGGCATTCTGGGATAGCATCTGGGCTTCTCTACCTATTCTTCATGCTGCCACTGGCTTTGTGAGGTGGAACTCTAGGTCCTCCAGCTTCCATGCTGGGTTTCTGCATTTCTGGCTGAAGCCATGTCTTTGCCTGCAGTACCAGACTCACAGACACCCCAGGCAGCCGCAGTGTGCATGCACCAGCCAGCTCTGCCCAAGCTGCATCAGGATTCTGCTGAGGTGTCAAGGGTGGACTGTTCTGCACACTCCACCCTTCCAAGACATAATGTTCTCTTGCAGCAGTCAGTGAATCTTTACTGTTTCTGTCTCTTCATCCACTGATGACAAAGGTATTCCTTCTTTCTGTTTCTGGAGCACCAGGTGATGACGCTGGGCACTTTCTGCCCTGCCATGGGGGAGAGATGGGAGGAGAGATCCTTGTACCCCTATTCCCTTTAAAAATTGAGAAAATATTCTCCTCCGCCTCTTACGTGGAGAGATGGGAATATAAAGAGATGTACTGGGCTAGGAAACCATCAACCAGAGCAGGAAAAGCAGAAATAAAAATTACAATTAGTAAAAAAACCCCATGCTGATGCTGTATTGGCAGCAACAGAGCAAAAAATGTGTTGTGCTGCCCACTTTTATAATACAGAGCAGTGGAGTTATACAGCAAAGAAACTGCTGTCACACAAATTCAGGAAGGAAAGCCTCCACAGCATAATCCCAGAACAGGAAAAGCAGAAAGAAAAATTACAATTAGTAAAAAAACCCCATGCTGATGCTGCATCAGCAACAGCAAAGCAAAGAACGTGTTGTGCTGCCCACTTTTATCGTACAGAGCAGTGTTATACAGCAAAGAACTGTTATACAGCAAAGAACAGTTATAGAGCAAAGAAACTGCTGTCACGCAAATTCAGGAAGGAAAGCCTCCATACCATAGACCTTGTCAGAGTGTCTCTCCTGTTTTTCAGATGTGACTATGCTGGGCTATGTGGTCTCCAGCTTGCTGCCAAAATATAAATACCTTAAGGTGATTCAGTTGTTAGAGGTTGCCTCCTTCTGTCAGAAAATAAGGGGATTCTCCTGCTGTCATTCCCAGCAAAACCTGGTTGCTTTTTCTCCTTGGAAAGAGGTTTTCTTAAATAATTTAGTTTTTTTCAAATTCTTTGCTGAAATTGAGATGTTCCTTAGCATGTATTTTTACACAAATCCCACATGATCCATTGTGTAATCTCCCTATAAAGAGTTTTGAACAATTTTCATACTGTGCAAAGAATGACTTTGAAATTACTCTGTCATTATGTTTTGGGTGCCTTATAACTGAAGACTTCAAAGATGTTTTCTGTCGGATTGCCAGATTTCACATTGACTGATACGAGGTTCTCAAAAGTATTATGGGCATCATTGGGGATCAGATATTAATTGCCCTTGATTCCCCCAATAAATATCATCTGACTTCATTTGCCACAGGTTTCCTTCCTGCTATGTTGCCCCCTCTTTTCCCAAGAGAGAGGTTTTACACTTTTAGTTGAGAGATTTTAAGGGCATACCACTGAAAAGCATTCACCAGTTGTCATCAAGGCGATTTAAAACATGCACACACATTGACTGATACGAGGTTCTCAAAAGTGTTATGGGTATCAGATGCTAATTGCCCTTCATGCCCCCAATAAATTTAATCTGATTTCATTGGCCACAGTCTTCCTTCCTGCTGTGTTCCCCCCCTCTTTTCTCAACAGAGAGGTTTTACACTTGCAGTTGAGATAGTTTAAGGGCATTCCATTGAAATGCATTCACCAGTTGTCATCAAGACAATTTAAAACATGCACCAAACACACACATGTATTTTCATTCACACCCACAGTTTTTCCTTTGGCAAAAGCTTTCCTTTTCCTTTGATTCTGCATAAAATTCCCAGGGTGCAGACGTCCTGTGAGCATTGGCAGCTTAGCAGTTTCCACCACTGAGGCACCTACACCATGTGTTCTTCCGGCTATTCATTCCCCTTCCTGCACTGAACACTTCCTTCCTGCACTCAGTGGGAAACTCTGACTGCTAAAACGTGGTGGATGCCAGCACCTCGATTTCTCCCTCTTGGTGTAGCATCTTTGCCCCCATGGAAGTATCACTGTGACTGCAGGACAGGGTAGGTGGGTGCATGCTGGATCGATCCACACCCTTCCTGTGCATGGCAGCTCTGCAAGTCAGATGTTGGTATTCCAGAGACATGAGTTTGTTCCCAATTTATTTTTCCCACATGTTTTAAAATGTTTCTTGGAGTGAAACAACAAAATCATTGAAGGACGCCAAAAATATTTGTGAGGCCTTGTACAACAAGACAGGAAATGTTAGTCTTTGGTGTGTTTTGTTTTTCTTTCTTGAAGTTCTTATGCTGTGGGAAGATTAGCTCAGGCAAAAAGCTAAAATTTCCATGGACCGCCTTTGCCTTTGTGTCCTTTCACTGGAAGACAAGAATAAAAGTCTTACATATGACATCCTCATCCAGCACAGTTACAAACACTGAGCATGTTTAGTGGAAGTGTAGATGAGGGTGCAGATCTAGGCATAATAATCACCTCTTGTGAAACATTTCTTAGTCCCAAGCAGTGTTTGGCCAGTCTGCCAGTGTCTGCATGTTCTTGGTGTCTGTGTAGTCTTCACCTGCATGCTCAGCAGGCCCACAGACCTGATGATGTTTCAAAATGCCTGTGTCTTCCCTTATTACCTCTATCTCTGCCTTTTTGTGGCCCAAAACCAAAAATGCCATTCAGTCAAATATTCTTGGAAGCATTTGGAGATCACAGTAAGAGAAACCTTTTTCCCTCAAGACATCCAAGGAGTAGAACAGGCCACCCACAGAGGTTGTGCAGGTGCCATCCCTGGAGATTTACAAATCCCAGCTGGACACAGTCCTGAGAAACCTGGTCTGAAATTAGTGCTGACCCTGTTTGGAGCAGGCAGTTGCACTGGAGGCCGCCTGATGCCCCTGCCAACCTGCTTGACTCCAGGATCTTTTGCTCCTATGAAGTCTGCAAACTGTAAAAGTCAAGAGTAAGACTAAGCCATCATTTCAAGAATGAGAAGTATATGTGTCCTACTGCTTCAGGAAAGACAGACCTTATAGAAAAACTACCCTGTGTTACATCTAATCCTTTCCACAGCTAGAGAGTTCTGTTTACCAGACAGGCTTGTCTGTTCACTCCTTATTTTTCATGAGGTTGCCAAACTAAAATTTTCAGCTGAAAGAGCTTAATTTTTCTATTTTATTAGTCCTCAATATTATGCAGTCCTTTCTATTCCTTCTTAATGCCTAAGAGCTGAATATGTATGGCTGTGTACATGTCTGTGTGCTTGGTTATGCTGAGCATTCACATGCAGAAAGTAGCATGTATTTAGATAGAAAATTGTATCCTGAAATTACACATTTGACTTGACTTGGTGTCTGAAAAATATTTCTACTGTTTAATCTTATTTCTGATAAGCAAATTGTCAGGTTTGTTTTTAATTGGATTTTTTTTTCAGGTCTGCACTGTGGTATTTCAGTGTAGGACAGGGCAAAGGTCACACACAAGTCCATAGGGAGAGGCCTTGGGATCTGTTCACAGATTAGATTGTATCTGTTGTCAGTATCAAAATGCTTCAATGTATTTAATTGAAGTTTGATTTCACAGCCCAGATTCTCATGCCTTGCAGATTCCTCTTCAAAATGAAAGAGGATTTGGCTCTCTGCTTACACACCCTCAGTTACTGAGAGCTTCCACTTTCTTGATCAATCAGTTTTGAGTTGCTAGTCATACTGCTTTGGTCATGTGTGCCTTGGGAATTACAGCTCCAAATTCCATTTTTTTCATCAACCAGACGTTTGTGTGATTGAATAATATTTACTAAAACACTGCCTCTCATTCATTTTAACTGATAACACAATCTGAAAATCTGAGGGTGGAAATGAGCTAAGACATTCCATCGGTCCCTCTCTGAGGATTTTGGCCAGTGGGACAGCGCTGCATCCGCTCTGGGCTGCTGGTGCTGATGGACAGTAGATGTCACTCTTGCCTAACTTATGGAATCACGGAACAGTTTGGATTGGAAGGGACCTTTAAAGGTCACCTAATCCAAGCCCCTGCAATGAGCAGGGACATCTTCAACTAGATCAGGTTACTTAAAGCCCCATTCAAACTGACCTTGAATGTTTCAGGGATGAGGCATCCACAGCTTCCCTGGGCAACCTCTTGGTTTTTCTACTGAAATGCTCTATCCTTAGTTAAATGTGTATAGCTGTGAGGGAAGAGTGACTGCTGATCATAATTGCTACTGAGTGAAAACTTTATTTTGAGATTTTAAAATGCCTACATAGCAAATTATGACTTTTGTAGAATCACAGAATGGACTTGGATTGGAAAGGACTCACAGAGATCAGCTAGTTCCACCCCTGGCCCTGCTGTGGGCAGGGACACTGTGAACCAGACCAGGTTACTCAGAGCCCCATTCAGCCTGGCCTTGAATACCTGAGGGATGGGACAGCCACAGTTTCTCTGGGCAGCCTGTTCCAGTGACTCATCACCTTCACAGTAAAGAATTTATTCCATATATCTAACTTAAACTGCCCTCCTTCAGTTTAAAGCCATTGCCCCTTTTCCTATCACTGCATGCTGTTGTAAAAGTCCCCCTACAGCCTTCTTATAAGCCCTCTGTCAGTATTCAAAGGCTGCAATAAAGTATGGTCAGAGCCTTCTCCTTCCTAAACAAGATATTTTCCCTCCACCTTGTTCCTAGTCCCTAAAGAAAGGTGTATGGAATCCCTAATGAAGTGTGTATTTCTGGTGTGGTTTTTGTTACAGTTTATTTTTTTGTTTCATTGGTTTGTTTTAGCTCAGTCTTTGAAATGTGTTTTGGGAGCCTGCTAAATTATGCCAACCTGGTCCAAAAGTCACCATTTTGATACATTAATCCATGGAAACTTAATAGTAAATTTGGGTACTGAGGGGCTAAAGGAGAATTTATTGGCCATCCATCTTGTGTGTGAAGAACAAATTCTGTGACAGTGCCTGACAGTGGAAGGCTGCCGGCCCAAGCCACGCAGGCAAAGCCTGCTTTCCTTTCTGCTCAGCAGCTCTCTAGAAGCTGTGCAACCACTTCATCACAGTTGTCCCCCAAGCACTGAGGGCTGGAGCTTTCAAAAGGCTGCAGACAAGTTGTACAATCAAGAGTGTCAGTACACCTCACTCATGTTTTAATAACATATCCAGAGTCTCTTTGAGACCAGTCCATTGGAAGAACAGACCAGTGCCCAGGCACAGGAAAAATGCCTGCAAAATGGCAACCTGTGGGAGTACCTGTATTATTTGCCTTTTTGTCCCAGTAAGTTAAGAAACAGGTTGCCTGAAAAGAAATATTAGTTGCTTTCATGGTGAGGACAACTCTCACTGTACATCACAGTAAACTTAATTTTTTAACAATGTGGGGAAATCACAGTAATTTCTGACTTCCTCTAAAGATCTGGCTGTGATCTATAAAAATCAGTTCCTCTCTCAAATAGTAGACTTTCGAAAGGTTTTTCACATAAGATAATTTTCCTGGCAGAAAAAAAAAAATCCCTAGTTTTGATATAATAATTACACAATTGCTTCCATTTGTGTCTGGATCCCAAGAGTTTTGCTGCTAGAACCAGAAGGTGTTTCCAAAAAGAGACACCAATTTTCTTTATAATTAATGTCTTCTGTGGATATACAATTTCAAGAGAAAAGCAGAATGGAAGAATTACAACTGGGACATCATTTGAGAGAGATGCTGAAGGCGAGATATTTCACAAATACACATCTGCCACACATTGCATTCCTTCCAAATCCCACTCTATACCCACTCCAACAGAGATATCAGTCAAGCATTAAATGCTTGTTTATAGAAGAATGTTTGAAAAATGCCAGATTTATCAAATTAGCAGTGCTATTAATAACCCTGTCAGGATTGTATGTCAGCCTGGCAGTTCTTGAATTTCTCCAGAGGAAGTCAATGTACACCTTCTTTCAGTGAGTTGCATCCACCTAATCATAGATTGTGCAAAATTGTGGCAGTATGTAAAAAAAAAAAAAGTAAATTTGTTGGCACGTGTGTAAGTCTAATTAAACAAAGGGCTTAGATAATATAAAGGGAAAGCTCATTAATTCAACCATACATAGTAATTGGCAATAGTAGTTAGTTGAAAAGGATAATTTGGAAATAGGGTGCTCTCATGGGTGAGACACATTGAACAACAACCTGCAGTGGCTCTGGATTAACTGGGGCTTATTTAAGAAACAAGAGATTTACTCTACTTTCTGAGCCACCTGCTCCCTGGCTGACCCCAGCACTGTGGTCACCAAGTGTCACCATCCGTCTCAGCAGGGACGAGGCACTGACTGAGGACAGCCCAGCAGAAAGTCAGGTTGGTTCTGCTGTGCTGCTGCTCTTCATTAACAGCCTCAGGCATTACGGGCTGCAAGCTATCCATGGTGTCCTCCATCCTCCCCACTGCTGGGTTATGCCTTCAGGCCAGATACATGCTGCTGTTTTTCCAGACTCACTTCTTCTTTCTGAGATTGCTACTTCACACTGGGAGCTCCTTTCACCAGCACCAGCTCTTCTTTATATCACCTGTAGGCTAATTTGCCTGCTCTGAATAGTCCATCTGCAAAAGCGCAGTGTGTGGTCAGCTTCCTAATTGTAGGGTTCATCTCACATTTATTTGTCCATTGCATGATGTGCTGTGTTTATCCAGTTCAGATGAGATGAAATTTTACAACCAGCATATACCAGTTGCTGCTGTCAAGCCACAGAATTCAACTTGAGAATTTCAGAAATTCACCCCTATGCTGACATATTTACACCCAGTTTTCTGCTGCCTGTTTTAATTCATAATTACTTTTCATCTTGTTCTTTTTCTGTTGAGCACAGAATCTCAGGATATGTGGTTTTTGATCCAAGATTTCACATTAGGTTTGCTATGTTCTGAAGCCTTGCCACTAGGTGGTAATGTTTTCATCCTTTAAAAAAACCCAACCAAACAAACAAGAACCTAAAAATCCAAAACACCCACAAGCCTCCTTTGGAAGCATAGACTCAAACTTGAATTATTTCTATAAGGCTTATATGTTTTATGAAGAGATCAGAAAAATTATGGCTGTTCTTATGTAAAGCCTTTGATTATCAGCTCATTGCACAGCCACATGCCTGTCAGGCAAACAAAAGATGTGGGAGACTTATGCTGGCCTCATGCTTTTCCTTACTGGGAGCAGAAGTTTGGTAGGACAGGAAAATTGGGCTTTATAGACATATTTTGAATGAAATATGTGATTATGAAACATTATGTAAGGGTTTCCTTCTTTTATATCTCTTGAAATGGAACTATTATGCAGGACTGTAATGCCTCTATGGATGCCATACAGTAGCTATTCACATATTTACCATGCTGAAAGGCAATATTCCTGAGCTTTGTGCCTCTCTTTTAGGACATAGCAGTGAAGACTAATGAAAACAGCTGGGCTGTGCCATCTCCCACTTACTGTAATTTTCCATTCAACAGCAGCTCACAGCAAGAGTGTCAGTGAAGCTTATCCTCAAGTGCTGGGCTCAGTTACTCAAGGTCTTGTGCCATGAACAAGGTTTAAGGGTGTTTCCCCCACTTCATCCTCTGCTTCTTATAACATGGAGGGTACAGTATGCTCATGAGAAGCAGGATATTTAGGTTTAAAATCTTGGTGACCATACCAGAAGTTAAACCCCATTACCCCATTTCCCAGGTGAGCACTGCAGTTTGCTGGCCACCCACTCAGGGGGTGGCAGAAACTTGTCTGCAATTCTTATGACCACAGCTACCCACTCCAGTCTGATTCTAATGTCAGATAAAAAACCTGGGAAAAGTAGTTTTGGCATGGGGAAAAAATAAACCCAGCATTTTTTTCCATGTTAACTGCTTTCTCTAAAAAATATTACCCAGAACTAACAATAATAGTTCCCACAATAAAATTCATTACTAGAAGCTCAAAAGGAAAACTCCCATAGCAATACATATGGACAGTAAAATAATTGCTGGAAAGGGCTTTTTCCTCTCTCTTTGCAACTGTTTGTGCTCCCAGTGATATGAATGCAAGAACTTTTTCTTATGTTTGCAGTCAGCCTTGCTTTACCTGCTGTCATCTACCAAAGTCTGCTCCATACCTTCCTGAGAGTGTGACAGCTGAAGGAAAAAGAAGTTATGCAGTGAGCCTCATGCACATATGCACTGCAGCCTTAGGGCTACATAAAGCAAAATGTATTATGGTGTTGAAAAAAAAATCTTTTTTTTTCAAATGTTCATCACTGTGAAGTAAAATATATATATATATATATACCAAAATGTCAAAAGACTTCTTGGCTACACTCTGGTCAAATTTCAGTATGTTTCTCCTCTGACTTTGCCTAAATAATTGCTTTGAAAATAAATATATGTATATTTATTTATAAATATAAATGTATATTTATTTTATAAATAGATATGTATATACAATATATGTGTATATTTTTGTCAGAAGACAGGATTTTTTCCCAGTATGTTCCCTGTTCAAGGGCCAAGTAACATTTCTGATTAAACAGAAATGGGTTGCCTTTTAACAGGGACCAAGACTGGCGTTGTCAATGGAAGTCAATAAAATGTTACAAAATTTGAGGAACAATTACAAAGGTGCAGCTAGAAGGGAATTAACTATTTGGTTATTTGCTATCTTTAAAGGAGTGAATATATGACCTTTTAATGCTGACAACTGGGTATTTTCAGTCAGTGCTTTAAAATAACTTTTTGAACAGTTGACCATAATCTTCAGTGGCAACTGGCATTCCCAATATTATTGTTTAATACCATTCTTACACAGTGAGAACCTTCTGTGTCATGGTTTAAAACACTTTTCAGCAGGCTGCTGATACTGCACTATTTTGAAGGTAAAAAAAGTGTTTACCAAAAAGATGTTCTTATCTGATTTTAATTGTCAACCTCATTTACCAAGCCTAGATAGAAAACACTGACAATTTTTTCACCAAGGCCTTATGGTGGAAAACTGCCCTGGTGCTACTTAGACTTTGCTTCTGTTAAAAGAAACAATTAGACACTGGACTCGGAGTTGCAAGTATGACACAAATAATTTATCTGTTAAAAACTTAGTCTAACGTTCCAGACAGGAAAGAGAAAAACTGGAGTTGGTGCCGCACTAAAGATTTCTGAAAGTGAGACAAGGAGTGAAATGAGTTCTAAGACTGGAAAGACAATTGCGAAAGAGCTACCAAAAAAAGCAGAGGGTGGGAAGAAAAGCTTGTTGCATCCTATGCTCCGCATGTCATTAAGTGCTGTGGCACAGGAAAAGCTGCACAGCTGCCAAAGGGCGCGCATTTGTTTCCCCCTGCAGTCACGAGCGAGTGAGTTGGCAGGAGGGAAAGGTTTGGTGGATACTGTGCAGTTTAAAGGATATTCTGACCTTCCCTGTAGGACTTCACACTCAGCAGGCACAGCGGAGGCATGGGCAGCAAGGCCAGCTGGAAGCGTTTCCCAGGGAGGCGCTGCTGCAGGGTGCAGGATTTTTAAACAATGTGTCCGAACCAAGGCAGGACATCTCTGAGCTCACACAGCTCCCTGACAGCACACAGCGAAGGTCCGGGGATCTGCTGGTGTCAGCCACTTTGTCAGAGAACAGCAATAACGAGCACTGGTCTCATTTGGGAGATCTCCAAGGATCCTCCACTTTCCTGGGCAAACATCTTCAGTGCTTAGCCACCTTTATGTGGTGCTTCATGGGGAAAAATCTGTTTCATTACTTGGCAGTGACATTTTCCTTACTGTCCCCAGTGACTGTGTCTCCGCTTGCCCTTTGATGGACACCTGGGAATAGAGTTAGGTTTCCTCCATCTCTCACCAGCCAAATTCTGCCTCTTCTCCTCTCAGCACCACCTGGATGCCCCCACCCCAACCATGAGCATCCCTCCTGTGGGGCCTGGATGACTTTTCCCAGGGGTTCTGCCTAATGCTTCACTCCTAGCCCTGTGAGGAGGAGGCAATGGGAAGCCCAGGAAGGCTCCTACCCCAGGAAGGGCTCTTCCCCTGGCCTTTAAAAAAATACTCCTCTGATGCCCTGCTCAGAATTTTTCTGTTGCTACATTTTCATTTATGGTTTTAATAAAAAATTAATTGTGATGCCATTCATTATTTGTATCTCAATCTAATAAACTTACTACCCTTCCACATTAACATTTATATTTATTAATGCATGGGTCAGAATTTTTGCAGTGTATTTGGCCCAGGTGAAGGCTATTTTCTTGTGAGCAGGAAGCAGACCTAAGTTTTTGTATAATATAAGTTATTATAACATATGTATGTGAAGTGCTGTAGTTGAATTTGCTTTAAGACTCTACATTGCTTAATTGGACAAAAGGAGCACTGCTGTGTGTTGTTTCCATGTTCTGTGTACAGTGCTTGCTCAATTTGTGTACACTTCAAACCATGAAAAATTCTGTTTAGGGACTCACTTGCTACCTCTTCCTAATGGAGAGACAAAAAAAAAACCAAAAAAAACACCAAAACCAAACAAACAAAAAAAGGAGAAGCAATCACGCAAATCCCCTTAACAGCAATAAAAGAAGTACAAAAGTAAAGATGACAGTTTAATGGAGATTTGTTTGAACAGTGTGTTTTCCTTTTAACCAGTTATTGTGGTGCATTACTAAAGGTTTTTAACAGCCTGAAATGGAGCTGCTGGTAACATTATGAGGCTTGCAAGAATCTTACATGTTGGGCCACTGGTTAGGCATGTTAAAGGTCTGTCTGAGCTTTCAGAGCAGCAATAAATGCACTAAACCTTGGAAACCAAATCATCTTCCATATATCAACTGTTATGCTTTAGTTGTCAGCCTGAATTTTTTTAATATACAAAATAGCTTTTTCAAACAAAGAAGAGTTTGTCTATTACCACAAGATAATGCTATCACTTGATAAGACTTAATTTTTCTGGTTGTTATAAATAACTTTGTTGTAATCATTTTGGCCTGATTTCTTGGCAAAGTCCTTGGCTTGTACAGCAAAGGAAAGTCTGCAGAGCAATCACACACAGGACCAACTATAACAGACACTCTCCACAAAATTCATCAGAAGACTGGGATTTCCTTTAGAAAGCTTGTAAGAACTTATGGATTTTATAGTAAGTGCTTCCAGAAAAATACTACAACTTTGAAATGAAAAAGTAATGTCACAGACAAACCCCAGAAAGGTTTCTGGTTTCTCTGTGCCCGGAGAAACCTAAGAGTAAGATATTTAAAATACAGACATATTTTTATAAAGTAGATATATAGTTCTTGGTTTTCCTACTGTTTCTTCTGCTTCTATTGCTTCTCTTATAAACTACCAAAAGAAATTAAAGGAACTTGATGGCCTGATTTGGGCATTACAACCTCTCATGCAGATTTCATTGTTCACTCCTCTCTCACAAGCCATGCTGGACTTCCTCAGTGACTGTCAGAGCACAGAACCAGCTGTTCAGCTGTGTAACAGTGGCAGCACAAAAATAGCCATTCTGCTCAGCACTTCCAGCCACATCCACCTCCATAACAGGCACTGGGCTCTGTGTATGACACCCCTCTGCAAAATTGCTGCATGATGTGATGGTTGGCACCCAGTGCAGTGTCTGAGCCTGTCTGCCATGGAGAAACCCCATTAGTCATTAGTGCCCTGTCTGCAGGACAGCAGGGCTTTTGGTGTGACAGCTCTCCACTGGTTCCTGGTGGAAAAGGGGGCTGTGGTGGAAGCTGGCTCACTTGTGCCTCCTTGCCCAACCTCCTTTAGCTGTCACAACTTTTTTCACCTAAACTCTGGAGCAAGAACGTGTCACACAGACCTGCAGGATAGCCTGGCTCATGGGTACACCTCCCTCCTCATCAGCCTCTTCCCCTTTCTCTTATAAACTACCAAAAGAAATTAAAGGAACTTGATGGCCTGATTTGGGCATTACAACCTCTCATGCAGATTTCATTGTTCACTCCTCTCTCACAAGCCATGCTGGACTTCCCTCAGTGACTGTCAGAGCACAGAACCAGCTGTTCAGCTGTGTAACAGTGGCAGCACAAAAATAGCCATTCTGCTCAGCACTTCCAGCCACATCCACCTCCATAACAGGCACTGGGCTCTGTGTATGACACCCCTCTGCAAAATTGCTGCATGATGTGATGGCTGGCGCCCAGTGCCATGTCCAAGCCCTGCCATGGAGAAACCCCATTAGTCATTAGTGCCCTGTCTGCAGGACAGCAGGGCTTTTGGTGTGACAGCTCTCCACTGGTTCCTGGTGGAAAAGGGGGCTGTGGTGAAAGCTGGCTCACTTGTGCCTCCTTGCCCAACCTCCTTTAGCTGTCACAACTTTTTTCACCTAAACTCTGGAGCAAGAACGTGTCACACAGACCTGCAGGATAGCCTGGCTCATGGGTACACCTCCCTCCTCATCAGCCTCTTCCCCACAGCCATACACACATGGAAAGTCTCCCACAACAGCTGCCTCCATGCTTTCCCATGAGGAAACTTGGGTTCCTGCAGAAGCTTCCATTCCCTACATTTGCACCAACAGCAGTACGAGGCAATACATTAGAAGAGGAATGTTTCCAGCAGAGAAAGATCATTTTACCAAGGTCTATTTGTGTCTCCTGCTGTGTCATGTTGCCTCTTTCTCCTCTCTGCAATTGCCTTTCCTCTGGGTCAGGCCCTACAGAAACCAGTGAACTGTCTTTGTTTTGTTGGGCACACAACAAGGGGAACATCTGCACCTCCAGAAAGCCTAAGGGAAACTTGTATTTATACCTACTCAGCAGTGGTGCAGCCTCACCTTGAGTACTGTGAGCAGTTTTGGGCACCAGAATATAAAACAAATAGCACCAACAGCAGTACGAGGCAATACATTAGAAGAGGAATGTTTCCAGCAGAGAAAGATCATTTTACCAAGGTCTATTTGTGTCTCCTGCTGTGTCATGTTGCCTCTTTCTCCTCTCTGCAATTGCCTTTCCTCTGGGTCAGGCCCTACAGAAACCAGTGAACTGTCTTTGTTTTGTTGGGCACACAACAAGGGGAACATCTGCACCTCCAGAAAGCCTAAGGGAAACTTGTATTTATACCTACTCAGCAGTGGTGCAGCCTCACCTTGAGTACTGTGAGCAGTTTTGGGCACCACAATATAAAACAAATATTAAGTTATTTCACTTGATCTTGAAACACCAGTGACTTTACCAACTGATGAAACCATTTTGGGGTACAATTGGAGACAAGTTAACAGCTTAGGTGTGGATCCCCTCACTACTGGCACCTAAACTGAATCCAGAGGAATTTGGAGGGGGTTTTAGTAGCTGACCTTGGAGGGCTCCTGAAAAGTGATCACAGGCACATGAAAAACTTTTTTTTTTCCTCGTCCTCTGACAATAGTACAAATTCATGTGGTTTGGCTGATGGTCAGCTTAAAGGACAGCTTCAACCTGTTCAGAAAAATGGTGCTGAGACTAGGTATTTCTGCAGTGGATTTTAGATCAAATAGATTAGAAAAACCTCTGAAGTGTGTGTTCTAAATTTAATACTGTGAAACCTAAGCCACAGTAAATAATCTGCAGTAAAACTGTGAGAGCTGATAAGGACAGAAAAGAAGCATGATTTCCTGATAATCTGAAAAATGCACATGTGTGCACAAGATGGGCAAACCTGATACTTATTAAATATTATGACAGACTTGAAGGATCCAAATGGAGTATTAGACCTCCAATGCATTGGACTTTCCACAAATATACAAAAAAAGAGTTCTACATCTTATGGAATTCAAATGTTCATAGTGGCTGAATGAACTGCAACAGAGGCATGGAAAAATGATACTGATGTTACTTAAACTAATATTTTTAGTGTTGATCGCATCTGAAATGAACTGTATAAGATTCTCAGAACATTTTCCAGATTATATATGTGTCTATACCAATGTATTCACTTACAGGTGAATGGAAGACTGTATCTGGATTTGGTACAGAGAGCCAAAACTGTCACCTACTCTGCGTGGTTTTGCCACAGGGCTGTAAGTTCTTCTCTTTCTGCTTTCTTTTTCCCATTTATTTCTTGGTCTCATCCTGTACATACTCCTTTTTCTATTACTTCTCTAACTATTTGATGAGAAAGCTGTCAAATGGAAAACTGGCAGCATCTCCTTCTCACACATTTCGAAATAATGCAGTACTGACATTTTTAGGTGTTGTTACTTGGGAGGGCAAAGTCTGAGGCTCCCTCACAGTGTTGGGGCCCAGAGGGGAAAAGAGATGCTACTTCTTGCATCTCTTTTGGGCTGAGACATGACATTGGTACCAAATGATTTAGAGAGAAATGCTTTCTGTGACCAGAAATGTAAACTGAGGCATTTGGGAAACTTTAAATGAAAAGAGCAAAGCAGCTGTAGACCACAGGCTTCAGACAGAGGAACACTGATGGCTCAGCAGGGGAATGCAGGATCTTTTGTGCTGGGCAACTAAATTCTACCCAGGTCTTTATAGGTTGTGCCTGGACCTTAGAAATTTCAATCTACATTTGTTCCAGGACCCATTTATATAACAGACTAATGACCTGTAAAATTTCAGTTTAAAATGCCTTTGGAGAGTCATAGTAAACATTTCAAAATGTAACTGAAGATACATTTCCAGTCTGCTTTTATTCTTACAGCCCATAAAATAGAAAGCATTTCATGTTAAAAAAAAAAACAAAACAGAAAACCACTAAACCAAATGCCCCCTTCTCATTTTAATTTTACTCATATAATCTATAAACAGTTTTATATAGGAACACTGTAAAATCTATGCCTTTTTCTTCTTGGCTACATTGAATTTCCAGAGTGGTATGAATTTCTAAGTCTAAGCTTCTGGAGAGAAGGGCTTGTAAGAAAATGTTGATGGTCTCTTCACTATTGTGCTCTGACCAACGCTGCAGTAACAGAGAACACCAATAAAGTACTGCAGTGCTGTATAATTGTCTTATTAATTGGAACATTATTTACAGAGAGGGCTGCCTTCACAGCATGTACCTACTTTCTGAAATGCTCACAGCACTCAGGACACAGCAGGCAGCCAGCATAAAAGTTCAGTTAAAGTAACAGTAAAATAGCCATCCATATAAGTGCAAGTTAATGAATTGAGTCCTCCTGGCAGGAAGACTTGAATGTGAGCAAGCATTTTCAAATTTAAAGAGAGGTGACCTTAAAAGCCTGCCAAACCTCAAAGGTAATGAATCATTTATGATGATGATGGTGGGGCCCTTTAATTTTTAGACGAAGAACAACCCAGCTCAGCTGTTCTTTTAACATATGTTATATGTATATTTTGACAAAGACTGTGTTTGGAAATCAGAAGGTAAGAAGGCAAACAACCCTTTTGAGTGTGTAGAGATCTACCTTACATTTAAATTAGCTTTTTAATAGCGTTGCACATACCAAACCCCATGCAAGGCAGTTGTTTATGAAGTCCTTCTTTGACTAAAGTTCTCCACAAACAATGAAAAGGAGCTGCTACACTCTTTCTAAGCTCCTAAAAAAAAAAAAAAAAGACATTAGTGCCAGCTATTCAACAAAGCATTTCATATTTCCAATGTCCCCATAAAATCCTTTCAACTGGCAGAAGGGAAATTACGATGTCTGGCCTTCTGCCTTTGCAGTGTCCAACAGACTTCTCAGCAAATTCAATGGAAAAAAACCCCAAACCAATACAAAGCATCCAGGACCAAGGCTTACTGCTTTGAAGGACAGTTTATTGTGTAAGATGAATGTTTCATTATCATATATAAAATAAAGCACAGCTACTATGTCACTATTTATATTTATGACTTCACTGCTACGTTCATAAATTACTACGTGGCTTACTCAGCACAGATACACAACATGGGATTTTAAGAAGTTTTAGGGCAGCCAATACTGTCACAAAATATCTTGCAAAATCCTTTTTATAATTCACTTACTCAAATATCTGATGATTACAGACTTTTGGACACATTACCCATATTGCTTAGGGCTTTCCAACCTATCTGAATGCCAAGGAGGAAGATGATTTCTGTTGTTAACACTGAGTTGCCATAAATCAGGCTTTCACTGCGGGCTCTTTTGATGCGTCATTCATGATGCTACAACTTGCACTCATTTCTCAGAAGCTGAAGCCAGTTTCTTCCTTGGCAGTTCTATGGTATAATAGCAGCCTGGATCCCAGTTCATCTACAATGAATGTTAAAGCATTTTATGTTAGCTATTCAGTGGAAAACAGAGCACTCCAGTACCTAATTTCCTCTGTGGAGGTAGTAATTCCTTTTTTGCTCTGAAAACACTGAAAATCAACATTGTATATTTCTAAAATGTTTTCTCTTTGTGCTTTGAACAAAATTGACTAGTTTGTGGTTTACAAAAAGCACCTGTGAATGTAACACATCCCACCCACGTCTAGGTGCCTGAGACAGACACTTCTGCTTTCACTGCTGGAAATCTGACTTCCACTGCTCTGCAGATCATGCTTGGTCATGGCAGAGTCTGCCACCACCCACCACCACCAAAGTCCTACCAGCCTGAAGGGAGGAAGTGCCCCCTGATTCAGACAGCACCGAGATGATGGTAGGTTGTAGTTCTGCCAGTTCTTGTGTCCTCTGTGTTCATTTGAGGAAGGTTACAGTGCTCCTGAAAAGCAGACAGCTGGAAAGCAAGGAAATACAGATTCCTCACTTATCTTTATTTCAAATACCATTTTTTAAATGTTTTTTCCTCTACAGAGTATCTTTATTAACTTCAGAATTCTGGATCACGTTGGGTTAAAGACAGGCAATAGGTAAATTCAAACACTGGTGGCATTTCCTTGGCTGTCTACCAAATATAAAACTATTACATATTGTTGCTAGATTTGTGTAAATAATCACCAGCCTTCCTCTGAAAAAGAATTGCACTCCAGCAATATTTGGGATAGCATTTCTAGGATTCTATGATTTTGCAATAACTAAAGTTTTGAAGAGTATCACCTTCCAATAGAATCTGCCTTCCGAAAATTACACACCGCCATTATTATTTTTTTCTAAACAAATATACCTTAAGAAAGTTTTTCCATGTCTCTATTTGGCAAAACAAGCTATAAAAGACTTAAGAAAAATCAATTTAACCTACTTCAGTGAGGTAAGCACAGAGATTTAAGCTGGCATATAAATTAAACTAGTGTTCCCATAACACAGATCACACCAATATAGATTTGATTCATGGCTGAATCAAGTCAGTATATGCTTACATTCCAAATGCAAACAACTGTGATGAAAGAAATGGTTTTTTATGCCCCAGTGCTACTGTCCAGTCCCAAGCAACAGAGATGACCCAGACCCAGGGCAGCCCATAGGAGGCTGGATCCATATCAGAGCTGCCTGTTGTGCTGCATTCTGGCTCTGAGCCTCTTGTAGGCACCTTCTCCTGTTTCTTTCCTTAATCCTTGTCAATGACAAAGACATTTGCTGGCTGCTGCAAAGATAGTCTTACTTCTTGTTCCTGTCATAAAGTCATGGAACAAAGTTTAAGTTACAAGCATGAAATGTGAGTTGCTGAAAACTGTGAATTCATAGTCTTTTATGATTTCTGGAAGGTTCATCAGATCGAGTTTTGCTTCTGAGTCCAAATCTATCAAAAGCTGTTTATGTTACCAAATGCCAGAATACACAGATGGCATCCATTTAACTGAGTAGGTTTTTCCTATTGGTTATGGACATTTCATGATATCAATCTGCCTTCTTCTTCAAACAGCATTAATCTATATTTTAGCTCTTTCTTAAAGTAAAGAGGTGTTTGGCCAAGTTCTTCTGCCCTTTTTTTATTAATTACCTTCACTCTGACTGTTAACATATAACTTTTGGATCTATGATGTTTCATTTATTATTTCAGATTAAGAGCTCTTGAAAAGCCTAATAAATTAATTTTATCATTTTGGTAATTCCAAATGCAGTACCCCAGCCATATGCATGCCACACTGTACTTTTGAGAGAAGAAATAAAAAAGGCAACCTGCAATCATTTCAAATATAAAAGATAATGGAATAAATACCACACCTCTATAAATGTGTTATTTGGCCTAGACTGTATTTGTTGATGCATGGTATGGATCTAAACCGACCTGAAATTATTCTTCAGAAAGGCTGAACCCAACCATCTTTTCCTTCAGATGGTCTGGAAGTATACCTATGAAAGATGGCTGAATTTCACAGTGATCCCTGGAGCTTGAGCTATATTTAGAATAATAGGATTATGTTATTACAACTCTAGCTGTGATAGGACTGAAGAAGGTTACTTAGGCCCTGTGGCTACACTGCTAAATAGAAGAGAGCCAGGAGTTAATCCTCAGTACTGAGGCTGAGTGGGTAAGCACAGACTGATCTGTGCTGCACAGCTCTTGTCCCTGTGACTTATCTCATCCCATGTGGTGCCTACGTGGTCCAATGGAAAATGCTTCTTTTGGTGTGATTTTGGCCAGTTCAAGATGTGTGCAGGAATTTATATCCTGTGTTGCAGCGTGCTGAGGTGGTGGCTGTGTGACATGAAGCTGCTTGTGTGTATGGCACATGTGGGGCTATAAAACCTTCTGGGATAGCATTAGGAGCTTGTGTAGGATGGAAGAAGTCACACTTTGTGCCCTGGAGTGTGTTAGTTTGCACAAAAAAAGAAAAAAGACATTAGTGGTGAGAGCCAGGAGTTGTGTAGGATGGAAGAAGTCACACTTTGTGCCCTGGAGTGTGTTAGTTTGCACAGGTGAGCCCAGGCCCTGGTGAGAGCCAGGAACTCAGCAGCCCAGTCCTTCTCCCATGGACCTCAGCTGGGAGTACAGTGCAGCTTACAGAGGTCTACAACCCTCCACAGCTCAGACCCAGATTTAGTGTCTGTTTTGGTGCCCAGAAAGCTGAAGAAGTGGCCAAACATTGGCCTTCCAGGTGCTGTTCTGGTTAGAGGTTGGCACGTGTAGGACAGGATTCTGAAGAAACAGGTTTGACTGAGGAGATTCTTGGATGCTGTCTGGGACAAAAAAGGCACTGCTCCCTTCTTGAGGCAGGCAAAACACCAAGACTGGGGAGAAACCTTTTATACCAGCTCTGGGCAGAGCTACCTGGAATTTCAGAATCCTGCAGGAGCATTGTGATTCCCTCCTGCCAACGGCAGTCACTTGTGTTAGGAGAATGAAGTAAACTACTTGTGCAGGACATTCTGCAGCCATTTCCAGACCAATTCCCAGGGAGCAAAGGGGTTTTGGTAGCATTCCCAGATATTTCCAATGAACAGGACATTGCCAGCAAGTTCCTCAGCAAACCAAGCCAAAGCTCTATTATTGATCTTGAATGTCGTCTCCTTTTCCCAGCAAGACACTGGAAATAGCACAAGGCTTTCCATTCACTTGGCAGTGCAGCCTACAGACACAGCAGGGAAGTACCATGGGACTCATCACATGGCAGAGACAGATGGGCTCTTCCTGCTTTTTACCTCTCTTCCCTCTGCCTGTGCTGACTTGAACACCCTGCTCTCTTTCGGTGTCAGTCTTAGCCTCAGGGATATTGCAGGGCTGCAGTTGGTAGCATTGATGCCATGGCCATGCCAGCTCCTCTAGGCTAAAGTTTTGCAGAGAAACCAGTCTAGCTGAATCCCATAATAATAAAATCATAGAATCATAGAATATTCTGAGTTGGACCTAGTAGGATCTTCTCACACAAAGTCCACATTTTAGGTGTGAGATGTACAACAAGCCTTTTAGGTAACCACACTAGGGTTTTTAGCATCTCCATGCAGAACCCAGAGTACAGGGAATGTTGACTTGGGCTGGTCCCTCAGTGTCTTCCAGTACAGAGGTGGATGCCAAAGGCTCCTCCATGATGCTGAAGGAGGTGGAGGCTGAGCTACAGTTCTCTGAGGGATTGCTGTAGGTGTCAGGTAGGGCTGCCTGTCTCAGTGGCAGGAGTGTGGGCCATTGCTATGGACATAACACTCTCATACTTATATCTTTGGGAGAATCACATGGGAAAGACCTTCTACTGCATCTCCTGATGAAAGCGTGAGGTACTGAAGTTTGATTCCAAAATATCTTGGACCTATCATGCTAAACATAACCATGCTACAGGTAGGGAAATTATACACTTTCATTTCCAATGTTTACTTATTTTTGTCTCATTGACCTGTTCTTTCCATTGAATGTTATTCTCACTTGTGCAGAGCTCTGCCCTGCTGCAATGAGATGTGGGACTTGACTCTTCTAGTGCTCTTTCTGTTTTCTTTTGCTTGTTTGTTTCTTTACTTTCTAAAAATTTTAATTTAATCTTTAGGAACCAAATGGATGGGTGGAAGGAAATAAGAAGGAGAAGGTAAACAGAGGGCTGATGGGATACTGAGAAGGAGGATTAGGGAAAGCAGAGTCAGATTAGCAGCCAGCAGCCAGAAGTCAGCTGAGGCATGTGTAGGCTGTTTACTTCATTGCTGCCCAGGTTGTGAATGAGGTCATGAGGTGCATCCTCCGGGCTCTTCAGTACTTTTGCTTTGCTTGTGCCACCTCTAAGTTAGTTTAATCTCTGGAAGGGCTTTCTCTGTTGTCTAGGGGTCATTGAAAACAGGAAGAGGGTGAGTAGGAGACCATTCAAGTCCCTACATTACATGTTTAATCATTGTTTTCTCTAATGCAAGGCTTACAGCCACAGGCACACTTTCCATTTTGTGCCCTTGGGCCACATATAATCCTCCACATTGCAGATGACATTCGGGCATTTAAATTACAGCTCTCTATTCTGCCTTGCAGACAGCAATGACTTTCTTGGCTTTAGAGTGTTTGCTGTCCAGATGGTTCCTGTCAAATAAGAAGCAGGTGGTATCACTGACATGTTGTTTGCCTTTAGATTTCTCCAGAAAAACAGGGTATAATTTCAAAATATTCTTAAGCTTGATGGTCTGTATTATTTAAAGGTGTTTCAGTCCCAGATAATTTACTAATCTCTATGGGAGCTGGGAAGAGAGAGCCTTGAAAAAGTCTCTTCACAGCTTGAAGACGACTATTTCTCATCTTCTTTCCCCCACGAACTGTCACGGCCCTGATGAGCTTAGCTTCCATCTCAAATAATTGCCATTATTTCTTCTCCTTCGATTTACATCTCTCTCCAGCACTCCCTCCACTAGATGGTACTAGGGCAATACGTTTTTCTTCACAGGCTTTCCCAGCCGTGATAACCATAATAATAATGTCCCTGCATATAGAAGGAGAAAAGGGACGGACTTCTTGTAGCGCAAGAAACTTCTATTGAAGACCATTAAACTTTAGAGATTATATACTCAAAATTTAACAAAGAAAACAGGTGGCCTGAGCAAGTATAGCTTGTTTTGCATCTATTACAAGAACCTTCAAGGGCACATATCACTATTCCATGGTTTTTTTTTTCATCTGTCCTCTAAGGGCTTATATAACTGAGAATATTGATACTACAAACAAATTGTTAGCATTATGCCAAAATTAGATCATACCACTATCTTTGGCCAAAAGTTACTATTTAACAAAAAAAAAGATTGTTTTGCTTGTCCTTGCCAACACATATATTATTTGCTGCTGTTTATGACAAAGCCAGGCAAACCTAACACCTGCAGCTTACCTAGCTGAGTCCAGTATCTCATTGGTGTCACTGGCAGCCAGCAGCCCAGTAAATGGCAGTGCCTGTGCACTTCACAATATCCATATGAATTACATGTTTTAATATCAGGACTTTTCACTTTTGGGACTTTTTTCAATTGGAAAGGCTAAGTGAGAGTGCAAAGAGATGAGAGAATCTACATATTCGCTGTTGTATCAGGATTTTTGTGTCCTGTGCTGAGCGTGGTGCCTTCTTCCATAGGCCATGGTTAAAATCAACGTCTATTTGATTTGTAAGACCATGAGAGGTGGTGGATTGCATTTTGCCATTTCTGGTCCAACAAAAACAGAATTGCAATAAGGTTTGTACAACTTGTGCAGCAATAAAGGAGCAGGATTCCCAGGCTGTGCTGGAGATTCTGACAGCTCATATGATGAGCACAAAGCTGTTGGAAAGGAAAAAATGAAATCAACACCTAGCTGCTAGGGCATGCAGGTATGTCTCTTGGACTTTTAAACTCAAGAATCACTGAATTTATTTTTTTAAATGAAAAATTTGCAGCCTCTATTTTCTGTGTGTGACTGGAGGATTTAAAGCATTTTATATACTTTCTCCTCATATCCTCTGGCTGCAAGAACTCCCTTATCTTCAAAAGAAAAAAAAAACTAGAAGAAACAAATGGAAAAGATAATGTACTTTTCACATTATTTATTTCTTGTAAATCTAGAAGTTTTTGTTGGCCATTAGTGTTATAATAATCTATGACATTCCCCAGAAAACTTCAGGTTGACAGTACTCATCTCTGGACAAAGTATATACAAGAAAAGAAAAAAAAGGGATTTTCATTGATATAGATATACATTGATATACATCTACATATAGATGTACAAGACTGTGTGAACTTTCTATTAAGTTTTAAAAATTCTTTACAAATCCATTTCCCACAACTGATCTTGTTATTTTAGTGTACACATTTCAGAATTCTATTAATAAAGGTTAATTTATTAATTCTTAATAGAATTCTTAATTCTATTTAAAAAGTTCCCTGCTTCTTGAGGGAAGAAGTTTGAGTTAGTTCCTCCACTACCATTAAAGCAAGATCATTAGTGTTATAATAATCTATGACATTCCCCAGAAAACTTCAGGTTGACAGTACCCATCTCTGGACAAAGTATATACAAGAAAAGAAAAAAAAGGGATTTTCATTGATTGTTGGATTTCCCATATAGATGTACAATACTGTGTGAACTTTCTATTAAGTTTTTAAAATTCTTTACAAATCCATTTCCCACAACTCATCTTGTTATTTTAGTGTACACATTTCAGAATTCTATTAATAAAGGTTAATTTATTAATTCTTAATAGAATTCTTAATTCTATTTAAAAAGTTCCCTGCTTCTTGAGGGAAGATAGTTTGAGTCAGTTCCTCCACTACCATTAAAGCAAGATTAATTTTTCCTTTACTTCCCTTTTTCAAAACCGGTACCATTTTCATGCATGTAAAGAGCTTTTCTGCATGCTAACAACTCTTTACTTTCTAATGAACCTATGACTGACAGAAAGTTGAGCTTTTCTTTCCTCCCACTAATACCACCATTGTATGTGTCTTGTTAACCAGTATTGTGTATCAGTCACAAGCTGACTCCTTTGTGCCTTTGTAAAGTATCAATTTAGTCAGCATTATCTGCTGGGGAGACAATGCAGCCGGTAAACGCGAACACAGAAATGCTGTAGCATTATGAGCCTAAAAGCACTGGTTCAGGAGCCCGGGAGCCCGGGAGGTGGCAGGGCTGCAGCCAGAGAGGTCCGAGGGAGCAGACGGGCAGCCAGCAGTGGACAGGCTGCAGGGACAGGCCAGGGCGCAGGAGTGGCCAGGAGCTCGGGCAGAGGCTTCGTGCTGGCTGCTGGTTGGGTTACTTGGCTGGGAAAACACCTCTGCCATCCAGATCTGCCTGCCAACCCGCCTGTGGCTTGACCACGCTGATATTTGACCAGACTGACACATTCACAGCGTCTATTTTGATTTTTTGCCTGATCAGGTTTTTCCAATGGTGAACTGGTTTCTCTGCATTAACAAAACAACGCCAAATGTCGCAGCTCAGCCGCCGGGCCCCGCGCTCCTGGAGGAGTCTGTGGCTCTTCTTACCTGCAGATGTGATTTGGCTTCCCATTGGCCTCCAGGTAGACTTTAAAGGGAAAGGTTAGACCGAGGCAGCCTCTCCTTTTATGTTTTCCTGCCTGGCCAATTCTGGTCAGCAGAAACACCCAACCCCCATTGCACTGGAGAGGGGGAGGGCAGTAGCTCTGTGGGGTTTCTGTGTCTTTGGATGAAATTGTCCCTTTGTTAGTCCAAAATAGCTCAAATTGGGCAGCTTTCCAAGCATGCAGTGAAAGACTTCTGTTTGAGACAGTGCTTAGAGAAGGCTGAGGATGGAGGGTTGAAAAAGAGGTGCCTGACTGGCTGGGTTCCCACCGGGGTGATTAATGTAATGTTGCTGGGATTTTACTGCATTATTAATGAAGTGCCAGGGTGCCTGGAGCACTGGAAAAACATCTCAGAAAAAATTATTACTAAAAATCTGAATTGGTGCATTGGATAACCTCTCATATTACTTTTTTTTTTTTCTTGAACGTAGAGCCCTTATCATGCCAGAGGAAGCCTATAAATAACAAGCAGAGAGGGTAAGACTAGACAGGCTGCTGCTCCCTCCACCTCCCCAAGTAGTGGTGGCCCCACTGGCAGTGGGCTGGGTGTGCCAGGAGTCCACGGGAGCCATGCCCGGGGGCTATACCCAGGCTTAGGGATGCACCCAGCCCCTCTGCATGCTCAGCCAAAGCCTGAGGGGCCAGGGAAGTGATGCCTGTGGAGTTCTGCTTTGCAGAAAAATATAAACATCTGACAGCCTGTGCTGGTTTAGGGCTGTTGTTTGCATTGATGAAGCTTGTATCTAGGATGATCGGTGTGAAATATCTCTGCTTCCCCCCCTCACCACCACCCTCCAAGCTGTTATCTCCTTTTTTGTTGGCTTTGTCATGCACTTTTTTCTTTTATTTTCTTCTAAATTCTGAACTCCCCAGATCTGTATTTTAGTCATCTCTAGTAGCAACTGCGGGTTTGTTTTGAGGAGAGGATTTTTTGTGGCTTTTTTTTTTTTTTTTTTTTTTTTTTTAACTGCTGTGCTTTAAACCAGCCTCGCCTGCCTAAAGCTTCCAGTTGCTAAGCGACTTTTCCCCTCCGCCCTTCCCGCAGCCCGGTTGCCATAGCGCTGCCAGCCTTGGCTATCAAGTAGCAGAGAGCAGTCATTACTCAACGGAAAGAAATAAAAAAATAAAAAATAAAAAAAAGAAAAACAAACCCCTTCCCCACCAAAATCCAGGGCTGCACGAGCCAATCAACATTTTCTTCCCTTTTTAATTCACGCAGCCAGCCTGCGGGAGCATCCCTGCGCGCATCCCAGCCCGGCCGGCCGCTGCGCTGTTTCCTTGCGGGAGTTTTCGGCTCAGCCTCTCCCTGCGCTGAGCAGGACGGACTGCAGTGCTGACTCACGGACACCTGTGACGCTGGCCGTGGCAGCGGCAGATGGCGGGGGATGTGGCTCCCGGGAAGCTTTTTGGCGTACCTGTGCGGCTGGAGCCGCCCCCACCCGCGACTGCGACTCCAGGTGCTCTGCGGATCGCAGCGCCGTGCCTTAGCAACCAGGTGACGCTTTTATCTCCTGGCAGTTTTTAGTAACAAGAACATCCTAGGTACATGAAGTGTGGGGGATACCATCAAGGACTAGAAGAATGCACACTGGTTAAAAATTAGCTTTTCAAATCCGCTCAAAATTGCGTGAGGGATCGTGTCCAAAGAAAATCGTATCCATTTTTAAAGTAAAATCATATCCCTAGTGGCTTGGGTAAGAGAAAATTTAATGTCGGCGCTAAAACATAATAAAAAAGGTGAAAAACCTGACATCTCTCTGCTCTAAAATCGTGAGCTGTCTTGTCATCAGTTTACTGATTATCAGACTTTACCAGCTGGATGCTATAGGGCAATATGGTGATCTGGTGTCTCTAGTGAGCCATGCCATCCATCACAACCAGTCAAAAAAAAAAAAGGTATTTGGCTTTTGTATAACAACAAAAGTGTGCAGAATAAAAATACCTGTTAATAAGGAATTTGGTGGTATAGAATTACCTGTGCGAGGACAGGTAACATGAGTTACGAGGGATCGTGTCCAAAGAAAATCGTATCCATTTTTAAAGTAAAATCATATCCCTAGTGGCTTGGGTAAGAGAAAATTTAATGTCGGCGCTAAAACATAATAAAAAAGGTGAAAAACCTGACATCCCTCTGCTCTAAAATCGTGAGCTGTCTTGTCATCAGTTTACTGATTATCAGACTTTACCAGCTGGATGCTATAGGGCAATATGGTGATCTGGTGTCTCTAGTGAGCCATGCCATCCATCACAACCAGTCAAAAAAAAAAAAGGTATTTGGCTTTTGTATAACAACAAAAGTGTGCAGAATAAAAATACCTGTTAATAAGGAATTGGGTGGTATAGAATTACCTGTGTGAGAACATAAATTACATGAGTTATATTTGAATTGATAGCAGGGGGAAAGTGTCTTTTTTACCAGTAAGTGTTGCAAGCAGTGGTTGAGTTGGACTTGGAATAATTTCAGTTGCTCTGTGACTCTGGTGTCCATTAATCACAGCACCAGCCTCCACCTCAGGTTGTCAGTGTAAAGCCTCTCTTAACATCCAGGGAACTTTCTTCCCACATTCTGTAGTCGGTGAGTTATTGTGATAATAAATGCAGCAAGGAGCTAGACTCCCTGTCCTTACATGCCCTTCCATTTATCCAATCCAGCATCTGCCTATTTGAACAAGTGCATCAGATACAGGCAGCGTGCCAGCTATTAAAATGTTAAACCTACTGCCATGGAGCTGCATTGTACATTTTGTTTTTCCCTTGTCCTTGAAAAGGACTCACTCCTGAACTAATAGGAGTGTGCTTAATGGTTCCTTGTCTTAAATTCCCTATTTACTTAACTATCTCCTCCCTGATTCGGTACTTTGTATTCCCTTCTCTTCACGCTATTCATGGGAACATTAAATACCATTCTGCAAGGAAAGTCATTTAAGACACAACCTTTGCCAACTATATGGAAAACTGATTTCAAAATCCATTTCTACTCTGATGAAGCATGCAAACCAAATATTTTGAGGGGCAGGAAAATGATTAATTTTTAAAGTTCTTTTTTTTTAAAAATAAAGATGTTTTTGTTCTTCTTAGGAGTATACATTACATACCTTTCAGCTGGGGGCCCTGTGGCTGTGGTTAGATATAACTTAGGTTTGAACAAATTCACTGGTTTTTACTGAAGTAATAGTGGTTCTCAGCTTTTTATCCATTGTTCTAAGGGAGCTCAGGACTTGAGAATTGTTATGTTCAATAAATTAGGAATTGAAGGTCTACCACAGACCTTTTTGTCCTGGAAATATTGATTTAAGGGAAAGTATTGCCAGATTTATTATGTGAAGATGCTTGCATAATCACGGAACTTAGGTGACAAACCTTGTTCTCAATTAGATTGCTTTAGCTCTAGGCTTCATTTCATCCAGAATAGAAATTACTGGAATAAAGGTTAAATATCCAAATCAGAAATATTATTGCCTGTGTTACTTTATGTTTGAAATGGTAATAAAACAAATTGAACATTAACCTAGTAGGACCAAGGCATTTCTATTTGCATAGTTTTGACATCTGAATTGGGCAATAACTTCTCCATGTTGAAATTATGCAGTGGTTGTTAGTCAGTCTTTCATTTCCTCAAGCATTTGTGCACAGATTACATCCGCATATTATATTTTATTATGAGTCATTAAAATGCTAATCAACAAAAGTACACTACCACAGTTCCAGGAGAGATCTACATTGTTAAATGGGTCTCCATTTTGATACCTTTCTCGTAGCAAACACAAGACATCCAATGAAATCCACATCAACAGATTCCTTTTGAAGTCTACAGTGTTCACATTCTGCACTGCCAGTCTCCTTGTACCTGCTTTGCACTTCTGATTTCTTTCTGGTTTCCTAACCTTCTCTCCCTACACCCACCAACCTATTCTCAAGGTAAAATCACTGTGTCATGGTTAAGGTGTTTCCATGAAGCTGCCTCCTCTGCTGTCTGACTCCTGTACTTCACCTCCCTGTCACACTCCCCCAGCTTTTTTCTCTGCTCACATAAACCCTTTGATTTCTGCTTTTCCTCTGTCAAGTCCAGATTTGTTTTTCTTGTTCTGGTATTTTCTCTTCCTATCTCACTCTTCTCTCTGATCCTGTGCTAATTCGTCTTCACTACAAAATACCTCCACACATCTAATTTTTCAACAATTGCTTTCACCATCCATAAATTTGGAAAGTCAAGTTATCAATTTGACCAAATAGTACATTGTCCTTACAGCTATAAGACAGGACATTTACTTTCTCCCTTCAAACTTTTAGCAATGATAACTTTACAACAGCAGAATTTCTACTTGGTTGACTCTTATTTAGTCTGATACTAGAATTACATTCTGGAAAACTGCTGTTTATCACCAAATCTGTGCTTATTCTGTTCCCCTCCTTTCTACCATTGCCCATACTTAGATATCATATGGATGATGGCATTACAATGAAGGAGGGTAGGTTTAGATTAGCTGTTAGGGAGAAATTCTTTATATAAGGGCAGTGAGGCCCTTATATAAACTGTTCCCAACTGGAACAGGTTGCCCAGAGAGGTTGTAGACTCCCCATCCTTGGCAGTGTTCAAGGCCAGGCTGGATGGTGCTCTGAGTAGTCTGGTCTGATGAAGGGTGGCCTGCCTTTGGCAGGCGAGTTGGAATACATGGTCTTTAAGGCCCCTTCCAACTCAAACCATTCTATGATTCTAAGATTCTATAATTCTCGTTTTTTGGTTTTTTGTTTGGTTTTTTTTTTTAATTTTACTACCCAGATTATTTATTTTAAAAAATATTAATATCTCACTGATAAATTAAAATTACTCTATCTTTCTACATCTCAAACATTTAAAATAAAATCTAAAATTTTAATACAAGTATTCAAAGATATTTTCCCTTGCTTAGGAAAAGTTAGTGAGAAAGAATGTCCAGTTTTAATTCACAGTAGAGTCTACCTCATTCAAAGACAGTTCTGCATTAGCAGGAGGTGTAATTCCTTTCTTTCAGCCCTACCAGAGCAATTATGTCCCCTTACCTTGGACTTTGTATCAACTCACTTCTTTGTGTCACTGGCCTATTTCCCTGTATTTGTGGAGCTTGGGCTATTGGAGCTGTATTTGTTTACTTCTCTGTGTTTTTATTTGGACATTGAATTATATGAACTTAGGTCATGACTTCAAGAAGCCTCATATTTATCTGACCATGGACAGTAAAAGTAAACAATCGTGAGAGTCATGAGAAATGAGAAAGCTGGCCGGAGTAAAAGAATTACTCTTACTCTCACCTGATAACAGAGCCATAACAGGGATTAGCTGAATCTGGGACTGCCATGACTTAGTTCAGATAGTTGTGACTGAGGAAGGTTGAGGCATTCTGGCTGCTTTCAAAATAAATATGTTGATCATCTGCTCTCATTGGCTCCCACTCCAGTTGGCTTACTTGAGTTTTTTAAAAGTAGCATGTCTGTTTGTTGTGCACCTGGTGCAATTCTATTTTTGGGCTACTATGAGACATTTTATCAAGTACATAAATCATGCTGAGTACTGCAGTATTTTGAGCATGTGTATGTGCATGTAGTTCTAACACATAGCCTCAAAGAAAAACCTTTGTCATAATTATAGATGGCTAGATATTCATTATTCACCATTGTTTGTATTTCTGTCCAAAACATTTTATTATCCTTTTAGTCTGATAACAGTTTTCTAGACCACTGTGCAAGCTTTTATGTTATGTAGCAGTTAATCTCACCCAAAAATGGAACAACAGGTCCTTTGTCTACCCAAATTCACACTGTTTGCTGTTTGATCTAATCAAAGAAAAATGAACACCATTAATTTTTATCCTACCACTTTTCCTTCCAGTGCACTCTCCAGATACTAATATAGACCACAGTGGAAAGTGAAAAAAAGAACTCATGTGGAAGAGGCTAAATTCCAGTCTGAAACAATTTGTGATAAGAAATAATAGTGTCCTCTAAGAGTAAATAAGAGAAACTCTAGCATCTTCTATGGGTAATTTGAAGGTCTGGCTGCCCTGCATGAATGCTCAGATGTTGGTTGATGGAGATCTTCAGAAAAGAGTGGTGAGATAAAAATCAGGATCTATCCTTTGCTCTTTTTTCTAGTTTTGTTTAAACTTTGTCTACATTTTTTTCCTCAAGGAACAAACATGTAATGAGGTTCCTTTTAAAATGATGGTGACTTTAGGTAAGAAGTTTTCTGAGGGCATTACAGGATGAACTTTCTAATCCCTGCCTTGAAAAGTGAATATTTAGATCCATCAGTATCTGTTTTCAGTCCCTTACTTCCATGCCTTTCCATTGTATTTACCTAAGTAGAATTTTAATTTTTTCTTCCCTCTACAGAGAATAAATGTAATAGCTTATGACTTCAGAGGGAAACGTGTTTTTGTTTCTGTTGCCATGTTTTCATCTCTTGTATAATTCTTTTGTTTTCTTTTCTGTTTTGTGTGGTTTTCTTAGCCTAATTCCCTATTCTCTTGTAGATTTGTACTTCAGATTTTAGCCAGAGGCATAAAGTGCTTCTCAGAAGCTCACTTGAAACTTCTCAGTCCATTCCATGAAATCAGCATGAATGTTCTTGTCTCATGGGACTCCTAGAATAGATAAAAGCTTGCAAGGGCATCTCCAAAGTGAAAAACCACAAAAGGGAAAAACTCAGCCTGCCTTTTTACCGTGGGTGAGAAAGACCATCCTTTTATCACAAAATCAAGACCTGAGTCCAGTTTTCACTGACGACAGTGGAATGTTTTCCATGAACTTGGCTCAGAGCTGCATCAGAGCAGCTCCTCTGCAGTACTCGGCACTGAAGCGAGCACTCCTGTACAGTCAGGCCATGGCAATACCCCAAATCACGCTTTCCTTCCCAGACCAAGCAACTCTGTGGCAATTTTTTGTGCTCATATGATTCTTCAGGGCTTTTATTACTTTATCAAAGGTTTAAGAATACAGGTTATATTTTTTCAGGATGCCATATGCACCATGCAGCCTAACTCTCAGTAAAAATTATTTATGCTTTCAAGTCACGTTGACACAGAAGGGGAACACTTACACAGTTTTGAGGTATGATTTACAAGCAGCTTTATTTCTCTTCTTTTTCAGTCTCTCTGCAGTTCTAAGACACAGTATTGCCATATTTTACAACTCCCTTAGGACAAGATGAACCTCAAATTAACTTGGCCTTTTAGGATCTATTTTGCTCTGCATTGCACCAGCAATACTAAACATCAGCCACTTACTGTTAATACAGGATGCAGAACTAAAATTTATTGTTGTTATTAAATAAAATTTATCTGCATTATTTACAAGCCTGTAACCATGGCCTTTCATAAATAGATAATAAGCTTTTCATGTCCCTGAACATAGTGTCATTAGGCCATGATGTACAGAGATAACCAAGCTTCTAACTCTAAGTTAAGTTTTGGTAGAAGTTCAGGTACTTCAGCATCAACTGGGAGCCTTTGAGGATCTGCTCACAGAGAGTATGGAATACACAAAAGCATTCGAGAACAATATACCTTTTAATATCACTGTTCCCCTCCCCTTGCCCTGGAAAACCTTGCAAAGAGCCTTGGTTGCTTTGTTCACACATCACCCTGACCTGGGCATGAAAACTTTTGTATTGTGGTCACTTCAGGAATCCTTGAGGTGCAGGTGAGAATGGGGTGTTAGGGAAGGTGTGTGTACATCCTCCACCTGCACTAAGTTCTAAAAGGATCCTGAGCAGTGACTGAAGACATCTGACAACAATAGTTCAAAGTCTTGGATAACAGAAATCTCAGGAAGGGATTTTCTCTTTGGGAAAAGTTCATGCCATCTCATTTTAGCTACTTCACTGAAATACTTTAATGGCAATGCTGATTGTTGATGTTTTCCATCATGTTATTTCCAGAAAGGAATTCATATCTCAATAGGGCAAAACAGACACCTCTAGAGGGCTGTCTCCCTCCACTTTCCCTACGGGGACCATGGGGAGCTAAGCTTTCAGTGGAGGTGCTTCATTTAGATGCCTTCAAGCGGACACTAAACTGCTTTGAGTTTGGTACATGGAGGAAATTACTTAGGTGTTGAGCTCAATAATTTGCAGGAGATCTAGGAGAAACTTCTGCTCTCTTTCAGCAAACCAAAGTGCATCTTCAAACAGAGGGAAGAATGAGGATTCCTTCACCCCTTCCCTATAGTAAGTGATGAAGAAACATATTTTTGCTCCACACTGAAGCAAATCAATATCTGGTCTGGCATGGTTTACTTCAAATCTTTTTCTCTTTAGAACTTGTGCAACAACTGCCACGCTGTACGCTCAGCAGAATAGAAAAATGTGGAGAGAATGTGCCTGTGGAGAGGAGACGGGGATTGTTTATGCACTTGAGTACACTGTACGCACAATTACGTACATCACCACTGACTGCTGCTCCTGTAGGAAAAGTGAATCACCATTTGTGCTCAGCAACACAGAGCCTCAGAAGAAAAACCCAAAGTTTTTATTTGCTTTTTTTTCATTCCATTGGCCAAAGGAACTACATAATATACTATAGTACTGTCTAGTGTACAATACTATCATTTTTTCTGTCTTGTACACTTAGATTTTTTTGTCATCCATTCACTGAGTTCTGTTGGAAATCTCTCTGACAGAAGCTTCCCTGTTGCCTACCCTTGCTCCCAGTTGGCCAGATACAATTTTTTTTCAAAATAGCATCTCTCTCCACCTCCACTGCCCACAAAATCTCTTTCTGTGACACCATAATTATAAAAATGAATGCATAGAAAAGGAACTGACCTCAGGTGTCTTTCACTCAGTAAAACTAAGTAGGCAACATGTTAGTTTTTGCCATGTCCAGGACTTCCAGAACAGTCCCAGCAATCATGAATCTGTTTAAACTCCTTTAAATATATCTCTTTAACTCTTGAAGACCTCCTCCTAGCAATTGATAACTACTTTCAGTAGCAAATTAACTGTACTTGCAGCTCTTTACTGGCTTTTGGTTCAGAGGTTAGTAAACACTTTTGTGTCCTATGCAGGATCACTCATTTAGATATATGTAAGACAGTTTTCAAAGGAACTGCATTGAATGGAGTTAAATGTATTCATTACAGGATGTTTCTGAAATCATAAGAATTCACAGTTGTGAGGTTTGGAAGGCCTGGTGCTGCTGTACTTTAGCTTTGGTTCAATATCCCGCTGCTAACGTTGCTACCCTGCCAGATGCTGCATGGTGAACACCAAGCCAGGGCTGAAGTCCTGTCTCATCTTCAACCCAACCCCAGGAAGGTGCCTGATGCTCAGGGGCTGGTCCTGGCGTCCCTGGCTGCCCTACTCCTGGCTGGGGTTGTGGGACAGCCCTGGTTCACAAGGCCCTGCCCTGCCACCCACCCAGCTCAGGGAGCCATCTCTCCCGCACCGTGCCAGCCCCAGAGAGCAGCCAGTCTTTCCCTTCTGGAGAGAGGCATAATCTCTGAGTGGAAGGGGCTGAAAATAAACCTGGTTTTCTTGGGAACATAAAATCAAAACAAACTGTATTTGTAAGGACATTTGAGGATTTCCTTCCACATATTCCTTTCTGCAAGGCTACTGCACGCTATAACCAGTCATCAGCTATCATTGCTCCAAAACAGGTCAAAACAATGAAAATCAGTATCACAGCACAACTTGTACTGAGAATTAGGGTAATTTATATGCAGTAAAGTTTAGCAGGAGTGTTGAGATTACTGCCAAGCAGGGCTATTCCATCCATGAGTACCCATGATCTCTGTTAAATTATGGCCATTTCACATGGTTAAATGGGCACAGAAAATCAGCTGTTTTGAAGATGACAGTGCTCTGGTAATCTGCGAGTTTTCAATGGATTCTGTTGTTCAAAAGCCCGGAAGTAAAATGTCATGAAAGGGTATTGCTATCAGGAGTGGTGCCAAGTGGCACACTCATGAACCCACTCACTCGCCCGCAGGTGAGAAAACACGACTGGCAAAGGAGTGTCAGTAGAACAGCAAGAGGGAAGGAAAGATATGTGAATATTTTGGTTGGCAAATGTCATTTTGCTGAGTATGAGTTCTTGTCAGACTTACTATTTTGTATCAAAAGTGCTTTGGATCTTGATGAGCTGCACAGCTGGAACGAGTAGATGTACAGAATTACCACATTGTTAATAGCTCAAGATCTCCTTCCTCTCTATTGCTCTCACAATGGGTCACCGATAAGAGCTGAGATGTTTGTTTTGGTTAGTGGGTTTGTGTTTTTACCCCCAGTTGTAGCCATTTGATAAAACCACAGCACTATCTCCCTCCTCCTGTGTCCCTGACACACTACAAAACAACGACAAGGGAGAAGGCAGAACAAAATAGCAGATGATAAAAATGTGAGATGGCCACAGCCGTGCAGTGGGAGCACGGAAGTTCAGAGGTAGAGAAGAGCAGTGCAATACTCTGGGAGAAGAGAAGACATTAATTATAGGGACAGTTTTATTTATCCAGTCTCGTGTTTTCAAACAGTTTTATTGATCACAGAACAGTTTAGCATACCAGCAGGAATGCTTTTTTGTATCCCACTGTGCACTAGTAAAAACCCAGAGATATTTTACATCCATTGGGGTCAACAAAATTTATTTCTTACATGTATTGCCATTGTAATACTCAATTTTTAGCTGTTCTAGTTGCCATAAATGTTTCTACTGATGAATGCATGTAAACAGCAGTTCACAAAACTCCAGTGGATTAATTTGAACCTCATCTTAAGTTCAATAAACCAAGGATATAGACATATCTAGACATTTTTAATGTCTCATCAAAAATATTGATCATACTACTGGCTTTTTTACAAAGTTTTCAGTGAGACCAAAACCTCTTTCTCTTTTTTTCTTTTTTTCCCTGTCCAAAGAAGCAGATAGAGGGGTCTTAATTATACTGCAGAAAATACAGTCTTACAGTTTACTATGACAGTCTCATAGTAAATATCCTTTTTCTCTTCCCTCAAGCAGGAAAGAAGTTAATCTCTGCTTTTTGCTTAACAGAGATATGTGTCTGTATAAGATTTTGGTCCTGACTTCTGTCACACAGTCATGACTCAAAACATTGGGAATTGCACTTCTTGGTTAAAACACTTATTACCTGAGAAAATGATCTTATTTCTAATCACTGCACTAGTATTAATGCTTCTAAAAATAACCTTCCTGTCTCCAGTCTCGGCTGTACTCTTCCAGTGCGGTTATTGAGAACCACTGAACCTGAAATATGGTTATTGCCTGTCTCATTAGGTCAGTCTCACACTTAATTATTGAATGTAAGTTGTGTTGACATTGCAAAGTTAGGCAGTTTGTCTCTGCTTTGGTTCTCTTGGTAAACCCTGAACCTTGTGCTTCTGCTGGCAAAACACACAGCCTGTTTTTTTCCAACTACCTAACAGTTTCACTTTATGAGCCATGTGGAGAAATAGTGGATTTCTTTTTCTTTCTCACTTATGTCCAGTATTTTCTGCTTGACTTCACTGGCTTATTGTAGCTCTCCTTCAAAAAAATGACAGGACATACATTGAGATTAGGAGCCAAAATGGTCTTCAGCTTTCCTCAGAGAGAAACATGCCTAAAATAACATCAATTTTCAGTGCTTTTTTATAGCTAATATCACTTAACAAAAGCTGTTACAAAATGAATGTGATGACCTCTACATTTCTGAATAGGTCATTTGGATTTAGTACTGCTGTAAATATAAAGATCCTGTTCAGTGCTACTGCCAACATTTCCACGAACTCAAGACACTTTAACAGTCCTTGGCACAGACACCATTAGTACCAAGCAAGCTGTATCTTCTCTTACAAGTGTGAGGTCTGACAGCTTCAGGGTGCCAATTCTACAGTTCTTCTATCAACTTGTGTACCAAATACTGGCAGTCTGGGTGCAACTCTTCCCCTTACTAGTCTGTGAACACAAGCTTGTTTTATCAAAACATCATCCTGAGATTAAGTTTCAACACTGAGGAGAGAAGATAATTTAGAAGGATTTGCCATTCATCAAATGCTATAATGACAATATCAGTACCTGTCTTGGCAAAGCTTAGTCATCATAAAATCCCAAGAATGTACTCTTCCACAGTTATCTGCAGACTTTCAGGCAGGTGCCTGGTCTGTGCAAACAGCTCCACAGATCTCCGTAGAAAAATTCATGATCCTCATCAATTTAGATTGTTTTCTGGTTCATTTAATACAATTTTTTACCTGATAGTAAAAAATTATTTGGTGAGCTCTCCAACAAGTAGGTCCTAACCTTCTCTGGACAGTTGCTGTGCTCTGTACCAAATTGCAAGGACTTTGCTAAAGATGATTGTCTTGTCCTCTGCTCTCACAGAACATTGACAAACTACTGCAAATTAAAGTAACATGATCTGGCTGAGGCTGTGCTAATAACTAAGTCCAGATCCTCCAGTGTTTTCAGCCCTACTGAAGCCCCATATATGACATGTCCACCTTGCATGTCATATATATAAAAAATATATATATATATATATATGTATATAAAAATTACTACAGGGCTGTTCTGTTTCTCACATGGAGGATGGAAGGGAAAAGTCAGAAAATATTTATTGAAAATTATATCACAGGGAGGCAAAAATTTGACCATAACTAGACTGAGTAAACTGTATGCCTTCCTAAGCCAAATCATGAGAGAAATGTAACAGAAAAAAAACCCCAAACATTATTTAATATGAAAAACTTGTCTAAAGAAGAAAGGAGATTGCCATGTATGAAAGACTATGCTGTGTAGAGAGACAGCAGCAGGTCATTCCAAAATGAAGCAATGGAGCTGCTGTCATAAGTCAGGTTGCACAAATCTTATGACAAGTGGCTGTGGCAGCTGGGGTTGTTTAGTCTGCAGAAGAGGAGGATCAAGAATGATCATATTGCTCCCTACTACTGCCTGAAAGAAGGTGTAGCCAGGTAGGGGTTGGCCTCTTGTCCCAGACAATTAGTGACAGGACAAGAGGAAATGTCCTCAAGCTGTGCCAGGCAAGGTTCCTGTTGGACATTAAGAGGAATTTCTTCACAGAATGGGTGGTTAGACATTGGAATGGGCTGCCTATGGAGGTTGTAGAGTCGCTGTCCCCAGAAGTATTTAAGGAAAGACTGGACATGGCACTCAGTGCCATGGTGGTTTTAGTCACAGGTTGGACTTGAGGAGGTCTCAGAGACCTTTTTCAACGTAATTACTTCTGTGATCATTCATTTTTTTATGAGGCAGGGGGAAGAGTAACCTCCATGGCTGCAGGACATATGAGTGGAGGGGACTGAGGGGGAGCAGAATGTCTGGCCTGTTAGAGCCAGCTCATCAAAGAGGAAAAGGGTTTGAGAGAACAAGTGGGCTGTGCTGGTGAGACAGAACTTTAAAGTGAGAGAAACCAATATAGATTTACTGCTTCTCCTACTGCTTCTCTGGGTCTCACTTCCAGCCCCCAATACAGAGTAGTAGATTCATGACTAAAATTGTAGAGATTGCTGTTTTCCTTTGCCTCAAAGGGGAAGGGTGCCACAGGCAGGACTGGTGAACAAGCAATGTACAAACCACCCTGTCCTGCCATCCCACTGACCATCCCCAGGGGAGTGTCCCGTGAGATCTGAAAAGCCCAGCTCATGGATGGACACAGGGTGTGATGAGTCTGTGAGGTCTCTATCCCAAACCCATGGGTGAAGTGCAGCTGCATCCAGCATTGCTGTGTGCAGAGAGTCATTTGTCTACAGGATAATGTCATTTGTCAGCAGTCTGTTCTGAAATGTGCATGTGTATGTGTGTGTGTTTCCATGCCACAAAGTGTTTCATGCACTAATTTTTCAAATTTAATTATGACCAATACAGACTTAGATCTTCTATTCCAAGGTGATTTTTTTTTTGGATGACTTCACGCATTGATCTTCACTGCTTGCCCAACAGTGGGAAAATGGGAGCTGTCACTTCAGGTCCATACCCAGAGTTGGGTACACTAACTTGGCCTAGATCTTTAGACATAACACTTTATCTGTCCAGAAGCAGAACAGACACATTCTGTGATGATGCATCTCCTCTGTGGGCAGCAAAAGTCCCCTGTAGACAACTCTTAGGAAATCCCTTTCTACACGATTCCGTGCCTGGATGCATTGAATCCCATAACGTGAATGTACTTGACTTTGAGTAGACATCTCTCACAGAATTCGGAAGATGCCAGCCTTGTTCTCTGTCAAAATGCAAGCCCCTCAAGTAGACAAGAGGTAGATGGTTACAAGTCGGGATAGACAGAAAGCTCCTGTCTGACAGCAGCTGGTGGCAGTCATTGATCTGTAGTAACTGCGTAACTTTGTGGGTTTTTACCTTACTCTGCACCCTAAGTACCTTATTCTTTCTCTGAAGAGTAAGAAACCTCAAATTACTTCAGTCACCCCACAGCCTGCATCAGTACCACATCTTCTAATTACATATTTGCTAAAAGGTGTTAGGCTTTTATCAGCTTTTAATTTGCTACCTTACAATTTCAGTTAATGTCTCCATAGTCCTGTGTTGAGCCAGGGAACAGAGCTGTCTCAACAAAGGTTTTTATCTATCTTGCCTGTACCATTCCTTACTTTAACTGCTATTATCATGTTCTCTTTTAAATGTCTACCTTGTGAAATGAACTCTCCCACCCATTTCAATCTACCCATGCATGGGTTTTCTCCACTCCTAATCAGTTCTGTTGCCTTCCTCTCAATACCCACGACCTCTGTTTTGTACTGCATTCTGTTGGTAGATGGTGAAAATACTGTTGCAACCTGTTTTCTTTTAATATAATGGGTACATAGTAATTTTTGTGTGTGTTTTTTCTCAATGCACAGGCAATATAAGGGCAAGTTTTGACTCTGAATATAGTTGCATACTGAAGAAAGGCTTTCACTTGAGCTGTCTCTAGTAGTAAACAGGTGTCGTTCCTGAATAAGGATTCCAAATAACTCCAAGTTTCCCTTCACACATGTGTTATCCAGTGACATTGAGCTTAATCTGACATTATGTTATTTGTTTGCCTCACTAGGGTAAGTCCCTCTGATGTTCCTGGGGGTCTTTTCAGGATTTGACAAGCCTTCCTAGCCATCACAGAGTGTGGCTCACAGCCAAGTCTGTAATTTGAGGAACTCTTTAAGCCCAAATAAGCTTTCACTGGTCCCCAGCTGCTCGCTCACTGCTTTATGGAGCCGTGCGTGTTTGCGCAGTTACGCCATGAGCCAGGCTGGGTTACGGCCCGGCTGAAGGCTGACACAGAGCCAGAGCCCATGTCCTGTCCCCATGTCCCGTCCCCATGTCCCTTCCCACCGAGCATGGAGCCATGGAAGCAACTCTGCTCACAGTGGGAGTGAGGCACCGAGAGTGGGGGAGATGGGGGACCCCTTCTTTCAGTGGCAGTGTTTTCTTAAACTGTCGAGAAATCTGTGATGTACAGCCTTCTTCAGAATGGCAAATTGTGGTAGAACAAGCTTTATGCAGAAGTATCTGTAATCAACAAACAGTGTGAGGATACCCAGGCTGAACACCTCACCTGCCACAGGTGGCTTTGCTGTGTCTGTGCCTCCCTGTGTCCCAGAATTCTCCTTCCTGGAATCCCATCAGAAGGGAGATTTCAAGAGCTTTCATCTACTTCTTGGTATGAGATACTGTTGAAAAGCAGAGCTGGGGTGCTTCATTAAAAATCAAATTGGATTTGTTTGGTATATATCAAATATCAGATACATAGCCAAGGCTATTAGGAACTTCCAACAAGAGGCAGATGAAGAATCATTAGCCTTGAAAACCCGGAGGATGAGATTACAAACACACAAGCCAATAAATCACACAGGTCAGTTTTGCAGAAGCTGATGTGGTATAGCAGCAATGTGTTTATGCTGTGACAGGTCAGTTGGATCAGTGTCAAATCTTCTTTGGGATAAAAGATTTTGGTTTTAATGCATACTGTTTCCCAAATGGCTGCTCTGCAGCTTTTATATCCAACACCTCTGGTCAATTTCAGGATTACAAATAGAAAATCTAAAATAGATGAAACTGATAAAGCAGAATTATTGCTTAATTACCTCAAGATGCAGATTTGGCATTTAAAGATCTCCAGAGTAAAGCAGCATTACATTATTTAAGTTCAATTATATCCCAACCATTTAAAAATGTTTCTAGTACATTCTTATAGCCTCACCTTAAATCACATCTCCTTTTGAGAGAAGATTCCCTAAACTATATCTTTCTAAGGGGGACTTCAGGGCTAACATGATCTTTTTATTACTTTTTCTAAAACCCTGACAAAAATTGTCTAAGAGTAATAAAGTTGAGAGGCACAACACAGATAGAGAGCCTTATGCTTATGATGAATGTTACACTTCTTCAATTGCTTGCTATGAATTGGTTTGATACCACAGATTGCTACATTTTTGAAAGTCTTCCTTGCAATAATGCCCCAAATACTTGTAGCATAAAATGCAGATTTATTAATGTAATAATGAAAAGAAGAAACTGCAATTGAGGCAACAATGAGTTGATATTAGTCTACTGTCACACCAAGACAAAGATAATGTGGCTACATCAAAAAACTAAGTTTTGACAGAGGCGTAAGGAGAATTTTAAGTTTTGTGACATCTGTCCTTTTGTCTTAGTTTACTATGGTCTTGTCACTACCAACATATAGGCAGGCACTTCATCTAAGTCCCTTCCTTCTTCCTGTGCTTGCTTTCTAGTGGCATATCTCAGACCCTCATTCCTTTTGTCCTCCACATACAACAAATCATAATTTCAAATGTAATCTGCCAATTGGAGGATCAAAAAATATTTTTCCAGAATGCCTCTATACTGCATTAAAAAAAAAAATCAAATTTGGCATAATTTCAAATTTTTTATTTTTTTTAAGTCACCTTTTGGTAGGAAAAGAAGCTTTTGTAGTGAAGGGTTATCCTTTACTTGGGATTTTTTCTTTTAATGGTGGTCTCTGCTGCTGCAAACCAAAAAGGTGATAATTAGTGTCTCCTACTGTTTATGCCTGCTGCCATCTACAACGATGAGCTATTATTATTCTGTCTGCTAATACTTGGAAAGGATATCAGTTGGAGAACTAATCCAAAATACAGCAAGCAAAGATCATTGTCACAAATGCCAAATGGAGACATTGTTACAGATGTTGGAAATGAAAGGATTTCATTACATTGAATCATTCAGTCCATCTGCCCAGACTGTGCTTAGCCGTGCAGTCTCTAATGTCTCAAATAAGTGCTAGAATATTGTAAATTCTAAATAGATCATTCTCTTTTAAATACATTGTGTTCACCAAAAAAACTTTGCTGTAATTATGGTGCTAGGTAGACCTGATCTTGAGCAGTGGTCCAGTTCAGTGGGGCTTTATGGCAGCATGCTGGTCTTCCTGATAATTTTCAGTTACTGGCCTGGAGTCACTGTGAGGAAATTGCTAGATTAGACAGGCTTTCCGTGGAGAACTAGACTGCAAAACAGCCTAGAATATACTGGTTTGGTCTTAATTTTTAAATTTTTTTTCTTTACTTTTTTTTGTTTTGTTTTGTTTCTTTTTAAGGCTTTTGTTGAAAAGAAGTCCCCACCTTTGTAAAAACTGTCAAACTGCAATTCTGCATCTCCATATGGTTTCTTCACAGGGACATGTTTTTCAGAGGATCATGGTATGTTCACTGTTATGCTTGTGTTCACTGGTAGAGATCCAGAAGACAAGAGAGAGTTCCAGCATCTGGATTTCAGCTTGTTTGGCATGCACTGCCTTTGGCAATGGGAAGGCAAAGCTGCCATCTTCAGCAATTTGGAGGAAGGTGTCTCCGAGCCACCTGGAGTGCTGCATACATCACCCTGCTGAGTGATGTCACTAAACAATCCTCCTTGTGCTTGACCATGCATGACCTGGGATCCCCTGCACTCTTTTTCTTCCCCAGTTCTCTGCTGTGTGTGCATGTCTCAGAAGCCATGCTCCACAGAAATGGTGTAGAAGCCACCTGGCAATCCTCCTCTTGCAGGTGGTACAGGACCCCCTCCACCTCTCACTAAGTCTTCTTTTATATTTCCCATTGCCTTCATGCCCCTGAGAAAATCTTCCTGTACTGGCATCTGTTGTACTGACTGCAATTGAAACCTGGTGCAAAGTAAAAGTTGGATACTCACAGAAAGTGTCACCAATGTCTCTTGCTGATTAAAATCCATAAGCATAACATAATAATGTTTCAGTATTTCAAATGTATTTTAATTCTTGTCTACAGATCCTTCAAGTCTGGAACTCCACAGAGTGTTAAACTTTTTTCTTGTTTCCTGTAAATAAATCTGACTGCAAAAAGAGTTTAATTCCCACATTACATGTAAGGCAGAAAACCTCAACATTGTCTTATGTAAACTCATGAATGACAGCAGCTATTTAAATCTATTTGATCATTCAGCCTTTCAAGTCATCTCCTTAACAAGATATAAAAGTTTCAGTGGGATGTTAAAATGTTGAATGTATGTGGGAGGGATCTACACTTTACAATGCTGGAGACCAGGATATTGTGTTGTTCACAGTGCATGTGTAAAAAGAAAGGAAATGCTTTCTTATGGTGCTTACTTTTATGGTTTCTTACTAAATGCTTTCTTACAGCTCATAAGGTATTGATTAAAAAAAACCAGAGGACTTAAGATACTTCACTGTAAGTATCATGTTCAATTCATGTATCTTGGATAACTGACTTGTAGCTCAATTTTGGATGCCTGTTGAATAACCATTCTCAAAATAAGTTTTTTAAGAAGTTAAGGGGTAGAGGTCTTCAGAGACACTCATCTCTTTTGCTTTTTAGTTACCTTGGTGAACCAGCCTACATAAAATAAGTGTTTAAATGCTAAAATGTAGCATTATTTTTGTAGGCAAACTGAGTTGCAGATTCACTAACCACACTGCTGATTTTTTTTTTCAGCAATGCAATTCCTTAAACTGTGATTGCTGTAATCTGAAATAATAATGCAGTATGCTGCTTATTGTATCTTTCATGTAGAGGTTCCCACTTGCAATCTACATTTGTTTAATGGAGAAGCTCAAAAGGTAACACACTGCTCCTGCTGATCAACAACATAAATGAGCTGTTTTCTCTCCTGGCTTATTCAGTGTATGCAAATATCTCTTGTTTTCCCTCACTTCTCTGTCTCCACATTGTTTCCTTGTTTTAGATATGTTTACTATCACTATACATTTTTAATGAGGTGTCTGTAGCTGCTTTCCTAAGAAACTATTGATTCTGTCTGTGCCTGTCAGTCGGTCTGTATCAGTCCTCTTTAAACTCAGTATCTTCTGAAGCAATGGCTCCAGTTCAGCTGAATTTGTCAAACGGATTGAAAGGTGAAGTTTTCATGAGTTTTAAGGAACCAAAAGCTTTGCTAGGTAGGCAAGCACATCAGCAGGCCACAGTTGGAGAGACTCCAACATGACTTTGATCTGTTCAGCCTTCCCGTTAACCAACGAGCACGTGTGTTCTGGCCTGCTGCTCAGAATCCACACAGCTTGGAGCAAGTCCAGGCACATGATATGAATCACATTCCCCGGCACTCACCCTTTTGCTAGACTAAGCAATCCAAGGCCTTTTAGTTTACTCTTGTAAAACAAGCTCTCCTTTCCTTGGATTATCTGAATATCATTTGCAACTGCTGGAATTTCAGCCCTTCTCTCTTAAGCATGGTCAGGCAGAGCTGCACACTGGACTTCAGCTGAGGTCACATTAGGACTAGGTGGTGTTAATTTTTTCTTGACTCCAATGAGACTATTTTGGCTGATTTAAGTCATTTTGAAAACTAGAAAGATCTCTAGCACACTAAAGATGACTTGTCTCGGGCTGGGAAAGTCAGGATAAGATATTTTTCCTTTTATTTTCACTGGACTCCAGCTGAGGTCACAGTAGGACTAGGTGGTGTTAATTTTTTCTTGACTCCAACGGGACTATTTTGGCTGATTTAAGTCATTTAAAAAACCATCAAGATCTCTAGCACACTGAAGATGACTTGTCTTGGGCTGGGAAAGTCAGGAGTTACTAACTTAAGATATTTTTCCTTTTATTTCCTTGAAGTTTGAAGTAGTAAGAAGTAAGATCAATTTTGTGAAAATGGAACTCTGTGAAATGCTAGGAAGTATTTCAAGGTTTTGTTAGAATTTATCTTTTTTAGGAAGATTAGTAATTTTTTTTTCCCTTCTCCCTCATTTAGTTTGTAGGAATAGATCTCACAGTAGCAAATTTTACTGCTTGGCCATCCAGTCCTCTGTACCCTGCAGGAAAAAAGCTATTTTTTGAACAAGCTGTTATAGATATTAGTCTTACAATGTCTCTATGTCTGATAAGAAAGGAAAAGATGAGTGCAGGCAGGGAGCTGAAGTAACTGCAAGACAGAAAAAGAGAAAGCAAAGCTCTTTTGCATTGTGGCTGTAGAGATGGCAGAGCATTTAATGTTGGGCATTAATACTTAGCACTTAGATGTACGCTTGAACTGTAATTTCTAGTTACTAAAAGATTTTCTGGCTGAGGAAGTGGGTGTGCAAGTGTCTGGCAAGTGTCCTTCAAACTTGTGCCACAAGAAAGAAACTATCTTCTGGCCTGTTTGAAGATTGATTTTTTTTTTTCAAATACACTTGTAGATTTTTAGCTGAAATACTGAACATATGTTTGAATTCTGTTCATCTTTTCTTTGGCTGATAAAGAGAAAAGAGTAAAATGAAAACAGTTTTTCTTTTTAATAAGGGAGGATTAATTTTTCTACCTAGCAGAAAAGTATTGAGTTATGCTATTTCATATGAAAGTCAGTTCTCAGTAATGAAAGTGTTTTTCCTTTTATGTGATAAGATGGGCGGACTATAAAGTAGCTATAAAAAAAGAGGAATAGGAAATATACTGCTATAAAGAGCTACACCGTGTGCTTTTTGTTAGGATTGTTTTGTAAAACCAACTTGCTGGAAGTAATCCACAAATAGGCTTAAAAATAAGCCTCAGAATTTTATTCTGAATATCTCATCAACAACAATAAGGAGAACATTATGCATATTGACAGTGACAAATCTTTTTGTCAAGTATTCACTGTAGTTTCAGAGCTGTTGCATTTTTAAGTGTGCTTGCAAAACATCTTCGGACCTCTGTTTTGACCCCTTATGTGAAGGCTTCCCATGATTTCTATTCATTAACACGAAAAAGGCAATCCACCACATACATTTAGATAACCAAAGCTACAAGGAGCATCTGTTTTCCAGACATCTCTGTGCTGTACGTGACCTATGGTCCGATTTGGCTGAAATCTGATAGTGTTGTATAATTTCACATGCCATCATTAGAACATTCCTCCGAGGGGAAAAGGAACAGGCCCCGAGCCTGGGAGCGGCATCCTTGGGTGATCTTCCTGCTCTTAAGGAAGCTCCGTGCAGAATCCCATCCAGCACGTGTGGAACAGTGCCCTGAGGATGGGCATGCAGGTTTTGGTGGGCAGGCATGAGCTGGCCTGCACACTGAGCACACAGCAGCCCTGTAGCAGGGCTAGAGCAATGATCAGCACGTCCCAGGGCAAGGTTTAATAGCTGTGGTGCAGTCATCCACAGCAGCAGCCCCAGCACACGGCTTGCACAATGCTCTGCAAAGGCACGCAGAGACATCCCCTCCTCTGGCTGCAGCAGGCCTGCACATGCAGAGAGAAGGGAGACCATGTGCGTGTCAGCCAGCACCATGATGCATTAGGGGAAGATCAATGGATCTACTGTTAGGTGCTGAGCCTCCTACATGCTCAATAAACCTGGTCTGAAGTTTCCACTCCGAGTAGGTCTAAAGGGCTGCTCTGGACCAAATGTCTCTGGCACACACGTGGTTAGAAACTGTCTGATGTTAGGTTTGGGCACTGTGGTTTGGACCCCCACGTGGGGATGGAGCACATTTGGGGAGCACCTGGTGTAGGGCTTGAGATTTAGCTCCTCTGAAGGAAATACAGTTTGTATATACAAGCCCCATTCCTTTTACGCAACAATGTGCAGCAAGTGTGACCGACTAGGGAATTTGATTCAAAAATGCTTTAAGGGTTCAAGTCAAAATCTCAGCATAGACATAGCCTAATTAATTTTCTAATTATATTTGCTCACTTGTTCAACATTTCCTTCACATCAACAAGATGTGTACAATTTATGTCCAACTCAAAATCTGGTGTCATTCCATATGCTTTCTCTTGAAAGAGCAGGTTAGAGCAGTTTGAAATTGAAGAATGGGCCATAATGAGGTGGAGAAATCCAAATTTTTATTTCAGTGCCTTTCTCTGGCAAGTAACATGAGTTGTATCAATATGAATTTTACTTACATTTTGATGCTGAATAAGTAATGGATTTAAATTCCAGGAAAGCAACTCAAGCTATCAGGAGTCCCGAAATTGTAGCTACCACTGCAACATGATTGTTCACACAAACTTGAAAGTTATGTTATATTTTTGAGAATTTTTCCAAGTGGTATATAGAGGAGTTTGGACAAAGCAAGTGATTTGAATGCAAAACCTACTCAAGCTTCTTGAGTGCTTAGCAGCCTCTACCTTTACAAACTTGGGGAAAATTCAACAGCAGAAGGTTTAAAAGTATATGTTTTAATTGAAACCATAATTTCTAATCAACACGAGAATTATGCCTAGTATGAAAGGAATGCAAATTATATCCACTGACATTGAAACAAGAAAGAATAAACTTGAAAACAAGTTTCAAGCTAATCCTTTTATCTGTGATTAAAATCAAATCCAAGTCAGTAATGTCTAAAAGCTGTTATCACTGGGATGACCATTCCCTGATACAGGTGATGTCAGCCCGATTTCCCTGAAGACTGACGCGTGCATCACAAAACTCCAACCCACTTCCACCATGCCTAACAAGGAACTCGGGTACCTGGACAGTAAGCAGGTAGAGGAGCATAGAGACAGGAAATGTCTTCTTATCCTGCTGATGCTTTCATCTGAGGTGTGGGCAGAATGGTGAGGACACACACAAACCTGCAGTACCGAAATACTCGGCATCGCACCTTCTCTCTGAGTTAAGGTCTCACCGTCCTTCCAGTCTCCCACTTTTCACAGCTCCTTTTTTGAAACAAATAAATTGTTTATTTGCACACAGGTTGCATGAAAATTGAATAACAGAGTAATATTTTAAAGCAGTTTATCAATTTTTAGTACTCTCCGGTGAAGGTCAAGGCTAATATTTGTAAACATTTTTCATAAGTTCCAACATAGGAAGTATATCTGTAAGAATAACTTAGATCTTATCTTCCATGCAAATCCTCCAATGAAGACTTAAAAAAAATAGGAAAATGGGGAGAAAAAGTCCATGCAACATCATACTAGAATACATTCCAAATTTTTGCTTCATATTTTATTAATCAGGAGTACTTTTATGATTTGACATGAGGCAATTCTAGGTTTACATCCTAATACAGGAAGATAAAAGTCTTTAACCCATGTTGTCTACAGGTCTGGTGGCAGAATTATTATGTTGAAGTCATCACTCCAGATGCCAGAAATCTAATGTGTTACCAACCAAACAAATATAAAAGGGAAAGATTAAAAAAAAAAAAAAGCACCATAAATAATCTTCTGTAGGAATATTGAAAGTGTTTTGAAGCAACAGTTCATTCCTTACTCAGAAAGCTGGAGGCTGCAAAGGTCTCCTAGATTGCCATAGTAACTAAAAGAATAATTTAAATCTGCCTTTTAGAGGGTTGTAAATAATGCAAGTGTAATATCAGTCACTGCTCATTGCCATTTCACGTGCTTCAGAAGACAATTTGAAGAAGACTGTAGTATCACCATTCCTCTCATAAGGAATTCCAACATAATAAAATGCTGTGTCCAAATCTCTCCCTTTCTCTGCTGGTTTTTTTCTGGATCTGATGAGAAATTGGAACTTGTACAACAGGCTTCATTTCCATGTCTCTTTGGGAACCTGAAAAGATTGTAAATATCCGCTTCTCTATTTGTCCAAAAAAACATCATCCTAAAGGACTAAGAATATGAATCAGACTCTCTATGTGTGTATGTCCTGAATGTGGAAGGATCTTCTGGAAGCATTACAGTGCTAGTACACAGCTGCAAACTGTGTGTGAAGGTCTTCTGCACTATCTGCAAGAGTAGGAGCACATAACTAAATGGATGCTGCTTTCAATATTATTAAAATATTACTAGAGTAAATATTTTAGGTGGGGATTTAAACACACAGATGAAATAGCACTGATGATCTTGTTCAGATTGCTATGGGGGAAAAGGGATATAACATTCTGATCCTGAGTGATGGAATGAAAAATATAGCAGGCCAAGAAATTCCCGAAGAACCACAAAGATAACCTTTTTTGTGATGCAGAAAGTAAATACTTTTGACTCCCTTTGACTGCAATCAGGTGGTTCTGTATCATCTGGGTCAACTTCCCATTGTCATGGTAATCATGTAAGAATGAGAAAAATGCCTTCTGAAAGCAAGATGAAAATCATTAGCAAATTGAGTAAAATGTGCTTAGAAATTATTTCTTTAGCAAACAACCTATACACATTTTTGTCTCATTTAACTACAAGGGTGGCCCTCTTCAGATACAGGAAAGGGACAAAACCAGTATTTATCCTTAAGACAGCCCAGCATGTATGAAGATCTGGACAAAACTGATTTCTTTCCAGAGCCTCTGTCACTCACATTAATCTTTCCCCTGGAGAATTAATGTTTTCTCAAATCCCTCATTGTATCTGTGCTTTCTGGCTCTGGCTTAGTATATTGCTTGTTAGCTTCTTTGCAGGCCTAGAAATAAAGTCCTCCTTTTGCTTAGACCTCTCTTGAGCCCAGGCAGCCTGATGCATCGAGAATATATACCTGTGGTGTGTGTGCCAAGGCTGTTTGGACATGAGCCAGACAGCTTCTATGTCTTGTCCTCAAGGGAAATGTGCCATTGCTGCCTTTTCTTCCTGACATGTGAGGCACCATCTTAGGAAACCTATATCTAAGATAGAAAGCCAGTAATATTTACCACTAGTATATGTTGTATTTATTGCAGGCTCAATGGGACCAAGTAGGAAAATCCTTTAGTATAGACATGTGCATCCATATCAAAAGACAAGGAAGAAAAAGGATGGTGTGACAGACAATCTTTTCATATATATTCAGTACAAAGAAGAAACTTGTGTGGAGATTATTAAGGAACAAGTCTTTGTATTGCAGTATTGCTAGGAAGTGAGTACAAACTCTATGATGGTTCAGGCAGGGAGAGTACAGAAGAAGTCAAATGGTATAGCATTGGTATTAGACCCTATTAAAATAGACAAGAACAATGTAGGTGGGCTTAGAAGCCTTCGAAGAAAATACACATAGTCCTAATCAATAACACAAACAAGAGGATTCACTTTAATTTCTAACTAAATAGCATTGTCTTAAATGACTATAATCCTTAGCCTACTAAACTTTACTCTAACATTATATTTAATTCATAGCACTTGCTTTGCACTTTGAGGAGGTAAAGTGCTGTGAAGTATTGATCATGCAGCAAAAGATGACATTGAGTATTTAAAAAGACAGTGATAGTTTTCCTTGGGAGTAAAAAAGTATCAGTATTTGTTTCGGCAATGAGAAAATGAAGCCCAAAACTCAGATTTGCCCCAAGTTAGTAATTCCATGTAATCCTCAGTTTCCCAAATACTGAAAGATCAGTAACAGAAAGAGCTCTGTAACAACCCCCTCAATTCATACAGAGTGCTTTCTTTTATTATGCAGTGATTTAGTATCCATTTTCCCTAACTCATTTTTCCTGTGGTGCCACTCTTGTTTTGTATTATCATTCCAGTGGGTTGAATTTGCTTTTGGAGATCTCAAGTGCCACAACAATGGGACATTTTCTAATGGTTGATAAAACAACACAATAAGAAGGGCTAAATTCTGATGACCTTTGTTATTACTTAGAATTCACGTGGTTGCAAATTTTAACTGCAGCTAAATTTTAGCTGCAGTTTTAAATCCAGTGAGAACTTACAGTAATAGTCTTATATAATTCCAACCCTACCTAGCTCCCTTAAGATATGTTGCTCTATAAAATAAACATTCCTTTAAAGATGGGTGATTTATTAATAAGATTAAGTCAAATGAATTTATATTGTATGTTTTTGTAGTATCTAAGATAATATAGCCACAATAGTATCTAAGATAATATAACCACAGCTCAGCTTGCCATGGTGAAGTACCATGTTTCCATAACGCTTCTAGGAGAAACATATTTCACAGCTGCATTTTTTTGTTTGTTTGTTTATTTGGGGGGTTTGGTTTTTTTTCTTTTCTTTTCTTTGTTGTTTGTTGCTTTGGGGTTTTTTCAATAAGGCTATTTTAAAAATTTTTAGCATGAACAGGATTATAACATAGGTAAGTAGAGAACTTCCGCTGCTAAGTTCCTTTGCATTATGTTGGTTAAAAAAAAAGGACACTCAACAAAACATATGAGAGAAGAGCCAAAGATAAAATGCTCTTCAGATTTGTAAAACAAAGTACAGAAGGACAATTAAGTGTCAGGGCATACATTCAACATACTTAAGGTACTGTTTGTACCCTACATGCTGTAAATTTGGACCAGACTAGCCAAATCACAATTAGAAATAGGACATAGCCAAACCAGATTTTTATTCCATATGTAACATCTGTACAAGATGTGAAATCAAGTACAAGATTTCCCTGTTTACTGGCACATCCTTTATAAGTTAACCCAGAGATGTGCTGCTTCTTCACAGTGCAATGTTGAATTCATCCACATGAAAGCATTTATATGAATTGTACTTTAGTGGTGAATTATGGAGATGTGAAAGCATGTATCACTTTCCCATCTGCTGCTTCACTTTGTATTGCTCTATTGATTTGGAAATAAAAACTCTTCTGGTGCTGCTCAAATAGTTGCTTAGTTCCAGTTCCATGTTCTGCCAGGATCACCCAATGTGATTGTCTCATCTGCAGCTCCTAGCTGGTCACTACAAGCCTTTTCTCTGTGATTGCAGGTAGACTTTTAATATTCAATTCAGATGATAATTGGAACTGGGGCACTCAAAATCACCTGGCTGCGAGTCTGCTTCATTGCAGTTGGGAAATTTCTGCTTTATATTATTTTATTTTGTTTTATTTTATTGGATTAAAACATTTAAATGGGTTAGCTGCCTCTTGTTTTCAACAGTCATTTTTCATGTCAGAATTTACATTACTTACTTCATTAAGTCAGGTCATGAGGTTATGCAGGGCAGAAAATTAGAAGACCTAGAGCCCAACTAGAACTTAATCTGGTTACTGCCACAAAAGATAATAGAAAATGTTTCTATAAATGCATTAGCAACAAAAGGAGGGCTAAGAAGAATCTCCATTTTTTATTGGATGTGAAGGGAAACATAGTGACTAAGGATGAGGAAAAGCCTGAGGTACTTAATGCTTTTTTTGCCTCAGTCTTTAGTAGTAAGACCAGTTGTTCTCTGGGCACGCCCCAGCCCTCTGAGTTGGAAGATGAGAAGAAGAATGAAGTCCCCATAAGCCAAGGGAAAATGGTCAGTGGCATGCTATACCACTTAGAGACACAGAGTCTATGGCCACAATGCCACACACCCCAGGGTGTCGAGGGAATTGTCAGAAGTGCTCACTGATCCTCTTCCCATCCTGTATCATCAGCCCTGACTAGCTGGAGAGGTTTCAGTTGACTGCAGGCTAAACAGTGTGACACCCAGCTGTAAGAAAGGTTGGAAGGAGGAGCCAGGGAACTACAGACCTGCCAGCATGACCTGGATATTGGGGAAGGTCATGGGGCAGACCATGCTGAGTACCATGGGCTGCATGCAGCCCATGTGGGGCAGCCAAGGGACCAGGCCCAGCCAGCATGGGTTCATGAAGGGTAGGTCATCCTGGACCAGCCTGATCTCACCCTGTGACAAGGTGATCCATCTGGTGGGTAAGAGAAAGGCTGTGGATATTGTTTGCCTGTGCTCTAGTAAAGCCTTTGACACTGCTTCCCACAGCATTCTCCTGGGAAAAAAACTACTGCTCATGACTTAGGTGCAGTGATAATCCCTCTGTACCCAGCACCGGTGAGACCACACATGTAATTCTGTGTTCAGTTTTGAGCCCCTCACTAGCAACAGACATTGAGGGGCTGGAGTGTGTCCAGAGAAGGGGAATGAAGCTGGTGAAGGGTCTAGAGCACAAGTCCTGTGAGGAGCAGCTGAGGGAGCTGGGATTCTTCAGCTGGAAAAAAGGAGGTTCAGGGGAGACCTTATCACACTCTGCAACCGCCTGAAAGGAAGGAGTAGCCAGGTTGGGATTGTTCTCCCAGGAAATCAGCAACAGGACAAGATGAAATGTGTGACCTCAAGGTGTGCCAGGGGAGGTTTAGATTGGATATTAAAAATCTCTTCATGGAAAGGCTTGTTGAGCATTGGAACAGGCCGCCCATGGGAATGGTTGAGTCACCATCCCTGCTGGTATTTAAAAGACTGTAGATATGATGCTCAGGTTTGTGGTTTATTGGTGGACTTGGAAGTGTTGGGTTAACAGGTGGACTTAAGGATCTTAAAGGTCTCTTTGAAACCTAAACGATTCTATGATTATGTTGGTTTTGTACCTTCTTGCTTCCAGAAACTCTCACTTGTTTTTTCACACCATAACTGAGGCTCTGGTAGATGGGAGGGCACCTATGCTTGTCAATGCATTTCATGTAGAAGGAAATTAATCATTTAAACTTTATTCATTTGCAGAAGTACTGTATAGGTAAAAAATTCTGACATAATTCCTGTGAAGTTATGCCAGTAGCTCTAGGGATCTGTTACGTATTCATTGAGCATATCCCTATAAGAGTAATTTGCAAATTTTTAAAAATTGCTATAGTTTATAAGGCACTGGATATCGGGATTCATTCTCTAGTTCAAATGATAAAATTATAAAAATATTTGCCTATTTTTCCTGGATAAATTTAAAATCAAAGTTCTTAAACAGCTATTATTCTTAGATAGTTAATAGGAGAAATGCTGAAAAATGTAAACTAAATTGAAGAATAAATCTCTAATACAGAAAAAAAAAAAAAAACAAACCTACAAAAAGCCCCCTAAAACAAACATGTGTTCTTAAATTAATCTCTGTTCAGCAAACCATTTAAACATACCAAGGCTCCACTGGAACTTCAAGACATACTTAAGTGGTCTGAGAAATAGCGATAAACTTAAACAAATCCTTAAAGTTAAGTGCTTTGTTGAAACAGAATTCAGTGTTGCAATTCCCAGCCTGTAAATTATTAAATAGATGTAGGTGAAACTGTAAAGTATGAACTGTGGCAACCTTTCTAATGGGTCTAAGAAAACTTCTCTGGCAAGGACTAACAATATTTAAAAATATGAGAGCTGTCATTTAAAAAAGTTAAATGGTTTGATTACATTTAGGTCCAAAAATGGTATTTTAAAAAGGCATGTGGTGAAATAGATACACAATGAAGTGTTGTATAAAAATAAAATAATATTATTTTAAAAATACAACTTCTTCTGCCATTTTATACAGCATCATGGACAATATGTCTGATTTCTTGATGCTCTGAATTTAGGTGAATGTGCCCTGGGTGTAAGTCCTATTTTAATGCACACCTGATTGGATTATAGCTGTTGTCTCAACTGGCCTTAAAAAGCTAAAGGGTAAAGAACACCTGAAATATGTTCTCCTATATATGAGTTGTCAAAACATTTGAATCTCAGCAAATGACAATATGTTTTATGCTAAAGCTTATGATTTACATATAAAGCACTTAGATGGAAAATAAATACAATTGGTTAAGTCTAACCAGGGAATGTTTGCTGGATAGTTTGCATGGGAAAAACAAACAAAAAAACAAAAACAAAAAACCAAGCAAAACAAAACAACAACAACAACAAACACAGAAAAAGAAACTCAAAAGTGATGACATTTAAGGAGAAGGATTATTTTCTTTTTAAATCTTCTTAATGCAGTATCCTTCCTCCCAAAGGGAATGAGTCATTACAAGACCTTCTCTTGACAAAGTATAGTTAATTGTCACTCTAAAAATTACCCTGTTGTTTATGTATTTCTCATTAGAATCTGATTACACTCCATTTGCCTAAACAGGCAATGGTAGCAACCAATATTCATCTGTGAAACTCTAAAAGAGCTAATTACCCAAAGCTTAGACTAATTGTCAGCATAAAGGACAGAGAACAGGGCTTTGAAGTAGAAAGCGTTAAGAGAAACTGCCAGTCGTTCAAAGATAGCCACTTGGATATGTAGATCGACAAGATTTCATTAGCATGTAAAGCTTTTACTGGGCAGAAAGCCACCCTGGTTAAAAAATTAAATGAGGAAATGAGAAAATAGAAAATCAATTTGTAAAGACTCAGGTGGGGAAACAAAGTAATTAATGACAGGGATTAAAAGTAGCAAGAAAAGAAAAAGTTACTTGCTGGAGTAGTAGCAGGCAACTGGATTAAATGCAGTAAAAAGGGCACTTTACATAAATATTAGGAGGAAAAGCAAGGAAGAATCTTACCTCAAGTACACATGAAATACGATAGGTAAGCAATACAACAGTTGTCTGGTATTTGGAACAAAGGGATTATGTAGCCATGTGAGACAGAGTGAGAAAAAAAAATCACCTTTTAAGAAAGCTAGCAGGCCAAGTTCTGCTGAAATTAAACTTCCAGAACCTGTCTTCAGCTGCTAATAAGGCATTTTCCTAGGTCATGGGTAATTCCAGGAGAATATTGTTAAAGTTGCATCAGATTTGAAAACTTTGAAAGGACTTGTTGATAACTAACAGTGTTATTCTTAACCACAGGAAGAGATTGCTAATTTTGGAACTTATTAGCAAAAATTAGAGGTCAAAATACAATTAAGATCTGTCAACACAGCACCCAAGAAAGTAGTTACTATAGTTCTGCTGGGGAGTTTGTGTCTGTGTTTCCTCCTTTGTTTTGAAAACTGTGTGATTCCAAGTGCTGCAGACAACTGTGTTCACATGACAGCCATTGATCCCTTCAAAGCTTCCCAGTCAATACAGCAATAACACTTTGATTTAAAAGAAGTTCCATTATACGAAATTAACATTACACAGATTAAAAACTGACTCGCTGTTTGATCTCCAGATGTTATTGTTAATGAAAAGACATAAACAAAAGAGGCTATTGTAATGATTTTCCCCCCAGAAAATTATTTTTGTGCTTAATACTTTTATCAATGATCTAGACAACATAAAATATTATGGCAAAGTTTGCAGATGGTAGTAAATACTGCAAAGCACGTACTGCTTTTGCCAGTGAGTCTGAATCATCTCATTGAGAGCCACAATCCAACAAAAAAAAAGTCAAATTAAAAGGCCAAATACAATGAAGTACATGTGGGATCTGGCAACATTAGCTGTGTGTACAGAGTAGGAAACTTGGGATCAGAAAATTCCACGATGTTATGTACATAGAAGTAAACTGCACAGGGCAAGAGCACAGGCTCAGCACCAGCAGTCTGCTTTCCTCTGCACTGTTTAATAACTACCTACCACATGGTACCATTGCATGACACACCTTCAGACAATACTGAGCATGCAAACTCACACCACCATGTTCTGAGACCAGGGAATAACTGTGCACACTAGGCAGAACAAATGTGGCCAGCTTTAAGGGGCGTAGAAGAAAGTTTAGCCATGGGCATGAAACACAAAGTGTGACTTGATCACAGGGTCAAGTTAGAAGAGTTAGAGTGAGAGAAAAGTCATGTGTAGGTAGTATGGAGATGTCCCTCTGCAGTCCTGTTGGAGGACATGAACACTGTATTGCCCTGACCATGTTAATTTCATTTACAGCTCTTCATTAAAACAATGAATGTATTAAAATCTTGTATGTCTGGGCTTCAGCTGGTTGGCTGTCACAGTATGGAAAGACTTCTTTCTGCTGCACAATAGCCCAATTGTACTTTGTGGGTAGAGGGTTACTCTGACACACTAGAAATGAGCTGGAATATTGGTGGGAAGCACTTATTTTCTGCAATTATATGGAGAAACTTTCTTCTCAGATACTTGTCTTCTACAGCTTTTTCTCCCAGTGAATGAAGTGGCAAAGAATTCAATCAATCTATAAATGGGAAATAATTTGCTTCCAAGTAAGGATTATTCTGTCATCCTTTGAAGAACAGGGCAATGGTTTTCTCTTAGGATCATCTGGCAATATGGCACCACTACAGATTAAAGAAGAAGCCAGCCCCTACCAGGCCTTTGGTCATCTTCAGCTTCTCCATTTCTTTGAGCACAGCATGCAAAGCTCAGTCTGCTGTGGGGTAAGACAGCTTCTGCTGTGATTGCTGAAGATGAGAAAAATGTCACTGGGCTGGGTCTCTGTGGCTGTGCCTTGAGAAAATTTAACAGCACATGGCACATGGTATATCTGTAATCTATTGATTCAATATGGTCTTGAGTCCTGAAATAATGAAAGACTGCAAAACTTCCTAATAAATGTATCGTGAATGTATTTGAAGTGTTATTTCCCAAGAGCACCCTGAACAGATGGGGCAGATGCTGCAATTGTCATAGGAACAAATTTAATGTTGCATACATGGAAAAAAAGACATTGCAAAACTTGTGCAGAAGCAGCAGCTTGCATACTTTGTTTCTTTGGATAATGGCATTGCACAAACTTTGGGTGAGTTGTTTAGGTAATCTTTTGCTCCAGAATTTAATAATAAAATATTTATACAATTAACTTGCATGAGTTCATGTTTTCTCCTTACTATTAAAAAAAATAGGGAAAATAATGAGTTATGGACCTAGCTATGAATTCTAATGGCCTCTGTATGTACATATATTGGTGCCCACACAGAGGAAAACTTGATACTCAGCTGAATTTTTCTATGCTTTAAAAAAATGACATAGGCTTGAACTGGCTTGATGGCCTTTGAAACAGCAAATTAATCTTAACTTGTGGAGACAGGCATAATGTCAGTGAAACCATGCCAACTTTCCCTTCCTGCAGTACATGAATACATAGATAGAAAAAGAAAAAAGGGTAATTTGTAAAGTTTCTTCTTACTGGTAGCCTTGAAAATAAAGGGGCAAGGAGAATTCATATCTGAATCTAGGAATTTGCCATGGTCTGAAACTGACTGTTGGATTTTCTTGGTAGCCATTTGTATATAAAAGCAAGTAAAACCACAGATTATGCCGGTATGGACTCAAGTTATTTCACTCCATACATCCTTCCCTAGTAGGAAATTCCCAAACTGATTTTAGGCTAGAGAGAAAGGCGCTGCACGGCACAGAGATGGCATATGCCGGGTTTCTAGTGACACATAAGTCCAACGAATTCCTGGAATCCCAGTGTTTGAAATTCACGTGCGGAGACACATGAGGGCACTACTGGGCGGGGGATGGCTGCGGGTGGAAAATGGACGTGTGCTGGCTCCTTCCATGGGCTAGCTCGTGGGACTCTCCTGGATTCCATGGATAGCGGGCAGCTCCAGGGCAAACCCCCTGGTGCAGCAGGGAAGGCGAGAATGGAGCTTAGAAACGTGGATCTTGTGTTCGGTTAAAAGATTTGACAGATAAGCTGACAAGTTTCAGCAAAATACAGCATAATTTCTGAATATCATTTTATAATTTTAAAAAATATGAATAGTTCTACTCAAACATCTTGTTTAAATGGTAAAACCCCTTTAGTCCTTGTGGTACGTTTGTAGTAAAAATTAATAATACAAATAAGACCAAAAAAATCCCTGAAAATATTAAAGAGTTAATGGTATTCAGCTTTGTCTTGTCTTCTCATCAGTTTTCTGGGCTGCACCTTTCCAAGTAGGATAATATTGACTAAGCCTCATTAAGCTGATTGAGAAATAATCTTTTAAAGAAAAATGCAAAATTAATGATCCATACTGCAAGATCAATAAGCCACTTCAGAATGTACATTGATAAACTATTGCTACTAAAAAATGCTCTCAATTTTGTATGCAAAATGAACAAGATGGGGGCAAGTGCTGGCTAGGCACTTAGGAAGGCATGAAATCCTTACAGGGAAGAGTTGGTGAAGAAAGGGTGCTCTTGGCACTGACCCACTACTCAATGAGTCAGCATGAAATTGCCATTGCAACAAAAACAAATCACATTGAGGGATTTATTGGCAAAAATTCAATATATAAGTCACCATTAATTATTCTACTTTCTTCATTACTTCTGAGGCTTGGCTGGTCTACAGTGTCCTATTGTGGATGTTTCATTCCAATGACTGGAGGAGAGCAACAAGAATGATACAAGTTTGAGAAAATGTGGCAATTTGAATCAAACAGTAAAATCAGAAGGGAAACTATAACTCATTATAGCTTTAGATGTATATGTAAAAGATTGCCATAAATAGGATAACATCAGTCATCCTCCACAGTCAAAAGAGGAAGACAGAATTTAATAATCAGGTTAATTTGCAGAAAGAGGGGCTTGTTCAAAGCCAGTTGATTGGCACATCAAGTTGCCTGAAGAGAATAGGCACCTCATGGCTGGTTTTTAAAAGCACGGTAAAAACCTGTGTTGGATTTGGCCTGAAATATATTCAATTCTGCTTCTGGGCATAGATGCTTAATAGAAGGCCTCAGGAGATCCTGTGTTTTATGGTATCAGCTGTGCACTAAACTCTCATTGATGGAACTTCCTGTTGAGGCTTTTTGCATATTTAACAACTTCTTTAGTTCTGCTTTCTCTCATTTAATGAAGATTAATAACAATGTGCCAGAGAAAAAAAAATGTTACAATCTCATTTATTTTCTTTCACAAAATTGCCATTCACCAAGATCAAAATCATACAAAAGGAGGGTAGGAATAGAGATGTTGCTGCTTCTGGTCACCTAGGGGCTACCATATTCAGCACTGGGTTATGCTGGAGCAGCAGCAGAGTTTTAAATTTTATTTTCCACCCTTTTCAAAGCCATTGTCTCCTCCTACAAACTGGGGGAGGGTGCTTACTGTACCTGGTCGCATCCTCAGCTAGGCTCTAGCTCGGCTTTGTGTTTATTTATTCTATTTCCCTTTCAAAGTAGAACAATATTACCATAATTTCATTGGGTATATTCAAACGCATTTAAGCATGGGGTAGCCTTGAACAGACTGGTTAGAACTGGTTTCCAATTAGCCTTCAAATAATAATTTGTCATTCTGGTCATTACTTAAATAAAGAAAAAAAAATTAAAACCCCCAGATTTTTCTTTTTGCCTCTTTTTCTCAGCCTCCTGACGCCAAAAGGATGTGGCTAAGTTGAAAGGGTTACTTTTCTTCTCAAAATGTAACAAATTTTTCTGTAGCAGTTCAGTTGCTGATCCTTGTGAAAGACTTCATGGACAGTCTAAAGGAATTTAGTTGAAATTGAAGCGCAGCTGCTTTCTGATTTATTTCCTGCTCCACCACCCTTACATTGGGATGCTGCAGCGGTTAAGGTCCATCGAGGATGGGGCAGCTGTGGCCTCACCCCTGGATGCTGCCTGGCTTTCTGGAGACCCTGTTCGGGGACCTGAGCTGCCTGGAAAGGAGCTGTGGGGTTTGCCAGACGAGGCTGCAGCCCTGCCAGCACTCGGGGCAGGGCTCGCTGCGGGCCAGGGGTCGCCGGGGACGCCCGGCCGGAGCGGGCAGTGCTCCGACAGCTCCGCTGAACCACCGCACCTCCAGCTTCACCTGGCGCAAGTGGAGGCAAACCGGGAACCTCTGCAGCTGCCCCTCTTTCTGGATGGGGAATATTCCATGGTTTTTAGGGAAAGGCGCCAACCTTTGCTCCAGGGACAGCGGCCTGTGGGGAACGGGGGCAGGGGGGTACCGGGGCCCTGCGCTGGCTGCTGCGGGCGAGGGGAAGAGAGCCCATTTTGCCTGTGAACGACACTTCACACAACAGAAACTGCTCACGAATTCGGGTCAAAATGCGGGAAGAATAAGCCCCGGAAGCCAAGACACGCGTTTGTTTCCTTCAGAAAATCGTCCACGGTAGCGGGTGACACGCCATAGCTCCAGCAGTCAAAAGGAAGCCGAACAACACGACGCAAACCCAGGATTTTGGCCGCTCTGCAGCACCGCCCGCCCGCCGCTGCCCGCGTTGTTCTGCGGAGGAAAGGCTCCGGCCGGGCTCCAGGCAAAGCACGGCGGCCCGGCCCGCACCCCCGCCGGAGCCCCGGCCCCGCGCTGCCGCGGCCCCTTCCCCGGCCCCGGCCCCGGGGCGGTGCGAGCGGCGCTCGGCCCCGGCAGGGAGGGGCCGGACCGCCCCTACGCGAGGAGCCGCCGCCGTCGCGGTCGCGGCGGGAGAGGTGACAAGCCGCCGCTGTGCGGAGCCGCCTCCGCCCGGCTGGGAGAAGCGGGTGAAGCCCCGCTCCGCGCTCCGCTCCGAGGTAAGGCAGCCGCCCGCGCCGCCGCCAGTGCTCCCCGCGCCGCCGCCAGCCCACCCCCGCTGCGGGGCCACGGCGCGGGCTGCGCGGGGAGCTGCCGCCGCTTTGCCGCCCGTCCCGCCGCACCTGGAGCCGCCGTCCCCCCCGCTGCCGCCGCCGAGGGTGAGCGCCCCGAGCCCCGCGCCCGTCCGGGTGCCCGCTGCCCCCGCCGCTCGCCTCCCCTTGGCTTCCCTGGGGAAGCCGCCGCGGCGTGGGACGGGGCGAGAGGCGGCGGGCGCTGCTGCCGGGCCGTCGCGTCTGGTTCAGCGGTGATTTATGGTTTTGTTAACTCAGCATTTGGCACGGCGTGCGAGCGGGGAGAGCGGCGAGCGGGAGTCATAACTTTGTGTTACTTCTGGAAGGGAAAGGGAAAGGGCCCCGTGGGGCCGTGGCCGCCCCAGCGGCTTCCTCCAAATCCTCCCTCCCCACTCCATGCCCGCCCGCTTCATCCCCGCGCCGGGGGCTCGCTGCAGCCAGCGGGGAATAGCGCTGGGCAGGTTCCTGGGGGGGACACGACACGGGACTGCCACCCGTGAAGGTGAGTGTGACAGAGGGGGAAAAACTGTCAGAAATCAAATGTTTTTCTTACTCCTGGTTTTGTGTGGATACCCTATATACTTATTCCTTGTACGTACATATGTAGTTGTCTGCATGTGCACAGAATATGCACACGTATTTTTTGAACTGTGAGAACATTGCCTATAGGCTTCTGTTTCCAGATGTTTTGTTTTCTCTTTCTTTTGGGCATATTTACATTTCCGCTGGGAGGGAAACAGACAGCAGTAATGTGGCTGAATATGTATTTGAGCAGTAGCAAGGAATAACTTGTGTGCCTTTAATTCAGCTGCAGAGGATATCCATGTGGGATTAATATACTTAAGTGATCGTGTCACACTGACGTATCTTGTTCAGACTTGTAGATTTTTAAAGCAGTGTGGACTTGTAGGTAGTAGCGGAAGTGTAATTAATTTTAAACATGTGACTTGGCCTAGTACTTATGATTTTAACGTGGTATTCGTACCTTGGTAAATATGCATAGATTTAGCCATCTGTCCTCTATTTTCACTTCATGTGTGCACGTACCACGCTGTGCAAATGAAAAAGGTACCTGCGGTAAGCTTTAGGGCCAAATACATATTTCAACTCTTCTGGGAAATGCTCTAAAGTTACTTTCAAGGACTAGTGGAAAGCGTCTTTCATACAGTTTCTGAGTATATTTCAAGTTAAAAAAATAGTTGGTCCGGCATCAATTATGTCAGTTTGTAGCTTGTATTTGGCACTGATACTATTTGCATTCGTCAAGTACAGTTGATACTGCTGCTGGAAGGGATGTAGTTTTTCCCACTGTGGACAAGGCCCTTTTGTGCACTGTAAACCTCATGTTTTTAGAGGATGCATGAACCCCTGGGCAGAGCCAGCCCTGCGCTTTCTCTCTCCAGTGATAAGGTGGTGGTGGGGTGCCAGCTCCAGTGGGTCTCGTTGGAGATCATAGCAGCAGAACTTCTGCCACAGGCTGGAGCTCTCAGTCGGGGCACGCCAGTCTTCAGCACTTGCCATAGTTGCAAGCATATGCTATGGCTTATCTCCGTGTCAGTGAAATTTGGAATAGCAGTGGGCCACCCTGGTGATTTGTACAGCATGGGTGTCTGTCTGTCCATGCAAGGTAAGCTGCAGGATGGTGCCTGTTTCCTGCAGCTGAAGAGATGGGCTGTTTTGTTGTGGTATGCCTGCCATCACCACAGGAGTGGTACCTATCTGCATTGTTCACATAGGTGGGTGGATGATATAACACGGGTCACTTGAACATATCTTCTCCTCTGAAATGTACCTCCTCTGTTATTTATGGCCCTCTCTCTGAAGACATAGCCTGGGTTTAGTCAACAGCAGCCCTGCCAAGATCTCTAATCTTTGGAATTGGTATGTTTGGGATTGTGATGCTGAAATCTTCATCTGAGCATCATTTTCTTAAATTTGGCTTTTATAGAATAACAGTTGTCATAAGAAGATTAAAAATAAAGTCTACTTGCTGCTAACACTTGGTGGGTGAAATTTTCATCTCTTATACTCCAGATGCTCTGCAGTTTCTCTGCTGGTTGCAGTCTCTAGAATTGTACTGTGCAGTACTAAATGCTTTTTCTCCTAGGGTTTCTTAAACTTAATACCAACCATAGCAAAGTAGTACATGAATCCTGCCACCAATGGCATGTGACTGCCATTTGGGGAACCTTCTTAGTTTTGCTTTTCCTTGGGTTAAAAGCTTGGTTACAAAGCACTGGGAAAAGTTCTGTTAACTTTTTGTCCTGATTTATGGCAGGAAGAAAGAAAAAGTGTATTAAATTGGTATTCCCATTGCTGCCTGATGGTGTTAGCTTTTTGCATCCTCTGGGTAACTCTTGGAATCTCAGCAACACTATGTGATTATTTTACTCCTTATGCTGCCAAGTAGAATTATATAGCCTAATTTATTTAGATGTGGCATGTTCTCACTAAAAGTCGTGCCGTGCTAGGTGAATAAACCGTTTTCTTGTTTATATTGCCTTCACTCCTCACTCCCCTTTTAATAGGCCCTCACGGGTCTTACTATAGTTCTACTTGAGCGTTTCTGAATTTTGTTGAATCTGGCAATAAAAATAGAAATAAAGAACTATGAATCACATTAAAGTTGTTATCAAAGAAGGTATTTTCGTGCTGTCAGTTACTCGGGTAGAAATCTCACTTCTCATGGCTCCAGCCAGTCCTACAATCACATTTACTGCTCTTCTATAAATTTTTTTCTGACAGTTTATTGTTAGCTCTCTGTGGCTGAAGTATTCGGGACAGATGTGAACATACTGCCTTCATCTTTGAAGAATTACAAAGTCATCTAATTGGCTTCCAGATCACACTGTATCTTTCTTCACAGCCCTCTATCATAATTCAGACTCTTCCATTCTACTTATTATTCCTTTCTAGATGTCTTTTGACAGTCGAATCTTTGCTGGATCACTTTTCCCCTGATGAATTATTATTTATTTTCTCAGAGGCACCTAAGAAATAAAATGACTGATGGATTATTCTTTTCCCCTCCCATTACCTTTCTTCAATATTCTCCCACGTTCATTTGCAAGTAGAGCTACTTAGAAAGTGTTCATTAAAATGTCATTGAAATGAAAGTCAATGCAGAGTGTTAATCAAAAATGCTTTTCAGTTTCAAGTTACTCATTTCTCATGAATAAACCTTCAAAAACAAAAACAATCTCTTTCTTTTCTACTGCTGATACTTTGTTTCCCTGTGCGTTTTGCTGTCTTGATCATTGTGGTTGGATTATTTGTGGTAACTGCATTTGACACAATCGTTTGGCTTAGGGCTTGAGAGAAACACAGTATCAAAACACTCAACTAGCTTCAGAATAAAAACACATGGCTCAATCAACTACAGGTATGAAGAAAGAGTAGGCCTCTTCAAAAATCTTGAAGTGCTGAAGAACTCAACAGTTTATCTTGCCTTGCAGCTGCATGCCATAGTGTTGAGAACACGTTGGGTGCCTGATGGACTGATGGCAGTGGTGACTGTCAGGGGCTGTTCCTCTGCAGAGCCCAAGGTAGCCCTGCTGCTGCCCAGGGCTGGGGCCTCAGGGAGCTCTAAGATAGCAGGTAGGATGCAGCCTGGAAGATGGGAGGATGATGGTATCACGCCATGTTCCTAGGGAAGGACATAACACATTCTGGAGTAATCGGATTTCCTAGATTGGAAGGCTTCATGGGCTGCCCATGGGGACACAGATGACTCTTTGCCTAGATAGAGATGAGACAGCAATGCTGTTATTGAGTAGTGTTTCAGTATGAAAGTATAATGTCAGTGTAAAGTCCAGAAATACTTCTGACCTATGACCAGCTGGGATCATGTATCTTAAAGCAACAAACCTAGGATCTGTCTGTGGCTGCAAACTCTTGACAGGGCCTTCCTCTGTTCTGCACTGAATTCCAGGTTTAGGTTTAACTTCAGCTATTCCTCCTTGCTTGGATAGTGCTGCAGTTGTTTGTGCTGAATGTTAAATAGATCTGTTGTGTTTTCACATTGGCAGAATTTGAGACTGTTGCTGGCTAATTCACCTGGTGGTTTGACACTGATGTTAAAAAGTAGTGTATAGGGAATTGAGCTTTGTAGGTCTCTACAGGGGAAGGAAGAGGTGATGTGGAAGCACCTTTCTACTGCTGGCTTTTCTCCATTGCCCCTAGTTTATCTAGGAAGCACCCAAACTATATTTTTGTGGGCCCTTTTGAGGTATCCCCCCTGGTGAGAGGCAAATATTTCATGGCTGATGGTATCAAAAAGGAGATCTGTGAGGCTGAGTTTATATCATCCCATACCTCCTCTGAAAAGAGATAATTTGAAATATGGGAAGATCCAGGTCCTTTCTCTAGTTTGATGTCCTTGGTCTGTACCATTGGATTTACTGAAATGGGCCAATAATTGCTTTTGCTGCTTATCTTTTTCAGGAATGGGAGATTTGGCACTAACCAGTGGGTGCTCTGAGCAGTATAGCCACAATAAGTTCCTCAGCAGTAGTAGGTCTGTTACATTTTCAAGGAGGAAGAAGTTCTCCAAGTATTTTTTTAATGATTTCAGACTGGAAGGAGCATGGTTGAATTTGTAGGTCTCAGAGAAAAAAAGACACCCTGTTTTAAGATGAGGTGATGTCTAAATGTGGTTGGCTTGAGCTGTGTAAGCTGGCTGTTGGTGGGTATGGGCGAGGCATGGTTTTGTTTCCTGAGAGGGCTTTCCAAGTGTGCACAAGGCCTTCTCAAAGGGGAGTATTTCCCTGCTGTGCAGTATGTCTGTATGGATGTCATAGGCCTTGAGCATGGAAAGCCTTACCATAGGCTTTGATTATTCAGCATTTATTGGCCATTTCTTCATTTGAGTTTCTGTCCTATGCCTATGGTGAGATACTGATAGATAACATCAAGGTGATTTTTTGGGTATGTTACTGGAGCAGTGTTTGTCAGGAGTTGGCTGTGGTTTTGATTGTTGGCTGATGTGTGGGTCTCTGAGCCCTCAGGCCCTTGCCCTGCTGCTGTTGATGAGATCTGCAAGATTTTGGAGTTTCTCAGTCCTTACTCTGTTTAGGCCTTCTCTGGTTCCTGGGAAGCTGGCCATGCTTTCACTTCCTGCATGAGGCAATGCTCTTTCCATAACTGCGTAGTGTTGTGATATCCATAATGTTCAACTTCTCTGTCAAGTGTTAGGTCAAAAATATGATCAGCTTTGCAGGTTGTTCCAGTGTGATCTGTGGAGGTGCCAAGAAGACTATGAGGAATTGGCTTTTCTTAAAAAAGCCAATAAGGTTTTTTAAGACAAGATTTGGGGGTTTTATCATGTTCAACCTTGTGTCAAAGTATCTGCTGAAATTCTCAAGCTTTGTAATTCTGGGACATTCTGCTACCTTTCATTGCATAGTATTAATGCTAGCCTTCCTAAAGTTGTTTCTTTATTGTAATACTTGAGTGAATAAATTTTAGCTTTGGCTTTCCAGGTTAATGAAATCTAATAAAGATGCTTTAATATAAGCACCTTAGATTTTACATTTGCAGAACAGGTGAACAAAGTGCTTCTTGGTGTCTGCTTGTCTTGGACACTGTATTGTGAGGAACAGGGAAAAAAGACATGGGATTTATGTCTCATCTAGAGAGAGCTTTGGGTGATGCAATGCATGTCATGTATTTCACTCTCGGGATTGTGTGTTGCCTGTTGGCAGTTAGAGGTAGGTCTTACATTACTCAATTCATTCACTTAATTTCATAATGCTTTGTGCTCTTTGCTTCCTGCTCGTAGTGGAGTGTATTTCTTCTGCTACTTGAAGCTACGAGAAAGTATCTGATTTCTTTGGTTTTTTCCCCTCTAATTCTGTGGAAAACCCAGTCCAGTTTATACCTTGGCAAAAGAAGTGTGCCATGTCATTCAGCTTGCTGGGTCCCACAAGAGATGCAAGTGATTTGTCTTGGAGGCACAATCTGTTGAATCCTGGGAATGGTTAGACCTGGACATGCCTCCTATGGGAGCTGTGGTGAGTGTGGACAGGAAGGATGAGGGCAGAGTAAAGCTAAGATTAAGGCACATTCCATCAGAAGATGGTGTTGGTGGTTTCAGGCAGTCATTTTTTATTTTAAAATAACCTGTCCTTGCTGTTATGAGTTAAAGGAAAGGAAAAGAAAAATCTGTCCACTTCCTGGGCTGTAAAAGGGCCACTTGACTAATGGTGTGGCAATAACTGGAGGCCAGAGCTGGGTGGATCTCAATACTCCTCCCTCACAAAGCAGCAGAAGAGTTTGGTCATCTAAATTGTGGAGATGGCCCTGGGGCTGAAAGGAGGATTACTACAGCACTGTACTTGCTTTTTGGAAAGCTTACACCATTCTTTACAAATTTCAAAGATGACTGAAGTGTTTCTCCTTACGTGGTACGAGCAGTTCCTAATCTGCTAGAGCTGGTTCCCACTGCTGCCGAGTCCCTGGTGGAGTCTGCTGCTGGAAACGTACTGGGGTGGGGGAAAATGTCATTAGTGCAGAACTGTGCAGAAGGCTTTTAGGATTGAGATAATGACTTTTCTAAACAGGAAGAATAATTGAAACTGCTGTAGTTCCACTTTGCTTACTCCAGCAAGATTTTGTCAGCGGGTTCTTAGTTATTTGTTGATTTCTGCATAATAGACTGAAAAAGGAGCAGAATGAATGGATATCCATAAAGGTTAGATTTTTTGATTGACTTCCCCCCCCCCCCGACTTTTGTGGGGTTTTTTTTGGTTTTTTTTTAGTTGCCAGTACTCTTGAAGTTACATTGTCTCAAAAAAAAAATCTTTAGAGATGGCCATAACTGGAAACAGCTGTATAAAATTTGGGGGTTTTTAAAGGACCCATAAAGAACTCCTATAAAAAATAAGCACTGGTAACTTCATTTTTTATTGTTAGGTGGCTTGGTTTTAGATACCTTTGTAAAATAGAAGTGCATTCAATATGCAAAATATCTGAGAGTACTGAAATAGAAAGGTCTGAAATTCTGTGGACATTTCTGTACGGGTTGCAGAGCTTTTAACATATCCTTTCTGTCAGCAGTAGAAAGAGGAATCAAAAGAAGCAAATGCAAAACATCTGAGTAGTAGTCCCTTGTATATGTAGCCAGTAGTAGAGGGAAGAGAAAAGCAGAAGTCTTTCTAGTTCATCCAGTGTTAATTGAGCACATGGTCACAGATTTTGTCAAGGCAATACTTCTAGCTCACATGAAGTTTCATTGCCAGGTCTAGCTCCATTGAAAAGTTACTTTTATGAGTAGGCGTCTAGGGTGAGGGAGCTGGGTTTATTTGCTTGGACGAAAAGTAGGCAAGGGACAGTCCTGTAGCTGTTACAGCTGTTGGAGGATGGTTATGAAAACAGTAGGGCCAAACTGTACTTAGTAGTGCCAGGTGACACTAAGGGAGAGTGACAACCAATTGTTTCTTTGGAGATTCAGGTTGGATATTGGAAAAATCTTGTTACTAGGAGAGTAGTGCGGCACACCAGCAGATCGTCCAGAGGAGCAAGTATCATCTGCTTTCTGAGCTTCTCAGGACTCACCAAGGAAAAGCAATGCTGACCCAGTCTGCTCTTGATGATAGTTTTCTTTTGAGGCAGAAGCTGGACTAGGTAAAAAAGCCCCTTCGGTTTCTTCACAATCCAAGTTTCTAAGAAAATTCCCCTCCGCCTTCCTTCTCAAATAAATAATTTTTTAGACAATTTTGGACTGAGCTGACCAGCTACTGTGGGTTGCTTGGTGGTAAACTTACTTTCATGTCCTCGATACAGCTTTTTTAGTTCATACAGTAATGTTTCAGTGTACTATACCTAGATTAGTATTGTTGTTATTATTTATGGCCTGAGGACCAGCAGAATATTTTTGTCAACAGGTTTCTTTTGTTCTTACCTGTCCCTGAAGGAAGGGACAGAACTCTTTGCTGGTTAATACAATCCTGCCCTAACAGGCAAACCTCTCCTCATGGGTCTGCTGAAGATAGCTTTGGGGGATGAGGTGGCATTACAGTTCCCAAAAGGGCAGGTGGTCTGCAGTGAAATTTAGTTTAAAATCGTAAGTTTATAAGACTATACACCCCACAGCAAAAGACCTATGCAATTTTCATCTTGTATTTTTTCCCTGCATTCCCCTTTCCTTAGTAGTACGACCTTTAAGTAAGCCAAAAGTAGCAGACAGGATATATTCTAACCTTATTGTGGCTCTACTAATATGTTAGTGGTTGTATTTTATCATTATTAGAACTGATATGAGGGGGAACAGCCAAATGAATGGTCTTGTCAATTTATAGCCTTTTTTTTTTGAGAGCAAGAGGAAAAGGAGAGTTGGAGAAAAATACAGAATGGGTAAAGTAGCTGTGTTAGAAAGCTTTAGAAAGAATCCCTTTATAGACATTTCCCTACAAATAAACTCTCCGTTCCTTCTTTGGATCTCTGGTGAATGAAGTGCTGTATGCATTTTGATTTTTGAGGCATTTTTTTCTGTAATTTACTTCATTTTTCTGGTGGTGGGATTAAATATTGACATGTGCTACTTGAAACATGCCGTTTTCAGAGGTCATGCTGTTGGATGCCATTTTATCCCACACAGTGCTTCTGCTAGAGGACCTTGTTTCTTGCCCTGCATTACTCATACTTGTTTGTTTATTTTTTTCTATGTGAAAACAATTCTTGTTTCTCTTTGTGTTTACAGTTACTTATTTCTTGGTTTCTGCTACATGACATTTGGGAAAACTGAAGGTTCATGTTCATGTATCTAGTATTTTGTGGCAGAGTAATTAGGCAAAGATCCACATGTAATGTTTAAAAGCATTATACAACAAAGTGTTCCTGACACTTCACAGTAATCAGAAAACAAGCCGAAACAAAGCAACCTCTTTTGAGGTGCAAATGGAAATTTGGTGCAAAACTCATGACTGAATGCATCTAAGTCTAATGTTTAAAGAAAAGCTTGCCTAAGTGAACACAAACTCATAGACTTCACAAAACAGAGCTGCCTGTTAACCAAAAGACTAGTTGCTTGCCAACAGTTCACTTGGCATAGCTTTCTCCTACCTGTCATCCATACTTCACAGAAAGAAATAAAACCCTGCACTTACATACTCCAGGCCCTCTCTTCTTGCCAAAGTAATGCTTTTTTAATTATATAGAGTCCTCTGCTCTTACATGTGTGGGTTATTAATTGCTGTAAAAGGGTGAGGGATTGAAAGCTGCTCTTACTGATTTTAAAAAACAAAAATTATCCAATTGGCTTTCATTTTCTGTGAAGTTTCCTGGAGCCTATTTTCTCTGCTTACAGTGGAGATTGCTTGCTGATTTTGCTGCATGCCCCTGAGCATCTACCCTACAGACTCAGGCTGTTAAGAGACAGCTTGTAGAGAAATGGGAGGCAGCATCACCTCTTAAATTAGGTTGTTTTACACCTGTATTGCAGTAGTGTGCCAAAACAATACTGTAATTTTAATGAATTAGAAAGAGCAAGTTGAATTATTTTTGTGCTAATTGAAGATGGGAAAATTCAAAATGTAGCTCAGTTTCAGTAGCATTTTTTCCCTTTGGGTTTATAATGGATTAATAAAATAGAGCTTTTGATTTAAAGGATAATTAGAGAGTTAACATTACATCACTCATTTAAAGATGTATTGTTTGAAGCCATTGCTTGAATTATATGCAGGATTTCAAATATATTTGAGGCTGATAACTGAATCTTCATAGATTTAAAAAATACTGGGTTTGCATGTAGAAAATTTACTTGGAATACATCTCTCATATAGTTACATGAAGTACTAATTTTAGTCATTTACAAGCTTCTTGGAGGTCAACTCTTGCTCCTGTGTCTTCTCAGTATGTTGGAAATCTCCAAGATAAGGGGCAGAAGTTTAGTGTATGCATCCTCCACTACATTCCTTGAAACACAAGAGGGTTTTCCGATGCCCGCGTGATTTTGTGGCTGAGGTTAGTAGGTTTTATGAAAAGGTGATTTATCAAATGGTTTCTTCCTGTTGTGGGTTTGAATAGGAACTACTCCAAATCTGAGGCCAGAACAATGGGTATGGAGGAAATTAGTCATGGAGGGGTCTGAGGAGGAAGGAGCATGTTTTTATCAGCAATGGAAGAACTTCCCAATACATGGGGATCTCACTAGAGATGATTTATGCATTAGTGGGTAGTGCTGGATTACACCTTTGCATTGTTTCCAATTGAGTATTAAAAACTTAAAGGTACAACACTCACTTTCTTCTTAATTTGACACATTTGGGAAGCATTCTTCCTAACCACGTGGATTTGCAATACATTTTTGTGAAGGTTTAAGAATTTGGTGTTTATTTCAGCTGAAGTCAAAGGCTCAGGAGGCTTCCATCAGGTAAGTTCCTGGCTGTGGCATGTATTGTACAAATTAGGGGGCCATGAAGTCAGTTAGCAGAGAGAGATTTATCTTGAATTTATGATACATGTTTCTGGCTTAAATAGTGCTCGTACTTTTACACTGTGATTCCTTGTGATTCATAAAACATATTCTGGACAGGGTTCAGCAGCTGATGATAAAGGGTTTCTGTTCTGTATATAACCCTTTTACATTCTGCTGGAAGATTTGGGAAGATCTGTTCTGATAGGAATATTTCTGAAGAAATGGTTGCATTTATGGATGGGTACAGGTATCTAAATATATGGTATCTAAAATGGCACTAGACAATTTTATATCTGGGACATCTGTGTGGGACTGGCAAATATAAGACATACCAGTAACCCGGTCCTTCCAGCGATGGCCACTGAATGCCAACAGAAATTCCCTAGGCCATCTAGAAGAAACTAGATATCTATCTGAGTTTGTATGATTAAAATTTCAATTTTAACATTTTAATACTTCTATGATTTGGTGTTTCAGATGAGCAAACTGAAAATGGCTTTTTATTCAGCTGTCATGAAGAAAAACAGAATCACTTTCCTGAAAAAACTTTTGCATAAGTCAGTGTTCTAAGAGTAAGGCAGTGTAGGTGGTTTGCCAATTTATTTTTCTGAGCTTATTATTTTGCCAGTTTATAGTATCTGCCTTATAGAGTCAGCAAGATAATGGTTATTTTACCACCCTTCCGTCTCCCCAAAAATGTCCCCTTCCAAAACAAAAAAGAAAATCAAGAGGAGAATCCCGGTTCACTCTTCTTAGGTTAATTTGTGTCCATCAGTTGTTCAGAGGAGGAAAGCGTGAGTGAGTGCAAAGATTGCTGTTCAGTCAGGGGAAAAAAAACCTGGAACATGTTCAGCATAGCTTAGAGAACAAGCTTATGTAGCTTATATAGCAACATAGCTGGAACATGCTTATGGCAAGCTGAGGATTTACACCAAAGCTGTAACTGTACATTGTCAAAATACAGGTGTCCTTTAGCTCTATGCTAATGTCTTTAGTTATTTGAACTGATTTTGAAAATCTAAAGTGCTGTCCAGTGTGTGTAACTGAAATATCTAAATATTTATGTTCGTAATAAGGCTTCTTCTGTAGTAAGATTTCATCTCCTACATGTTTAATGAAGGACATGATAGAAAAAGCCTAAGGGTGACCATCTCAGGTAACCAATACAGAAACACAGATGCTTTTAGGATATGATGGAATCTCTTAGAATAGCTACTTCGGGATAGGATGAATCACAGCCCACAAATGCCTATTTCTCTTCAGTGACTATAAAGAGAGAGGGGGAGTAGAAGTGACTCAGTGAAATGTGGTTGTTTATATTTGGTCAAATGTATTTCAAGCTAAGTGCATAAGGCTACAATCCTGAGGCAGATCAGCTCTCCATGGCACCTTGTGTATGTGTCTCAAACATTCAGCTACAAAAGCCTGGTTGGACTGAACTGCAGTTCTTCTCTGGCTGATGCCTTCATCACCCTTCCCAACTGGAACCACCCTCTAAAGGAATTGTGCACATGTACTTAGTTTTCATCCCGATGGGGAATTGGTGTCATCCTAAAATAAAGTCAGGATGCAGACTGGATGTGTGCCTGAATCCATGTGTTTGGATCTCACAATTTAGACATGGCTTAAACTCCTTGTGCAAGCAGCGGAAGGAGAGAGAGCATTTGGAAAGCCTCCAGGAGCCACCTTAATTTTGGTAAGATTGATTCCTAACATGTAACATGGATATGTGCTCGCTTCTGTGGAGCATTTCCATTTTATATTTCTCTCAGCATATATATGATGAAAATAGAATAGTCTGTTTTCCTTTCTGTGCACAATCTCCAGTTTTCCTAGGTTAGGGAGATGTTGGGATGTCTGGGAGGTAGGAAGTTAAAACAGTTGAAAAGCCAGAGTTAGTTCTTGTGATAAGCCTGTTTTTAAAAGAAAAATTAGACCCATCCTTTCAGAACCTGTTCCCAGTTAGTAATTTGGAATTTTGATATTACTCTCTAAATTTTTAACTTAATAATGATTTCCACCATCCCTTCAGCCCCAATATAGAGATTGAGGTATTTTGCAAAAGCTGGCATCAGTGGTATTATGCAGGAGTGCCTAGTTTTAAAAACTTGGCAGCTGCTTTGACTTTTCTTTATGCTGTCATTCAGACCATAGCTACCAAAGCTGAATTTTGCTTGTAGTAACAGTTGTGGGAAGTTACTAAGGGAAGAGTCTATTACTGACACAGGAAATAGTTTTACAGTTCTTTTTGTCATTGGCAAACTTACCAAAACATCACTGTTGCCATAGGTCTTTTAGGCACAGCTCAAAATCATCAGTCAGCTGCAACTGAATATCACATCAATTGCTTGGTGACTTCAGTGCTAGTGTTCCATATGTTCCACCCTTCTTGCAAAACTCCCTTTAAATTGACAAGTTTTGTTGTTTCTGGAATTAGACCTAATTGCTGTGATTCAAGAGTAAGGAAGGAAAAATAACTGCGTGGGTTCTGCATTTTTCAGTTCTCCTCCTCTTTAGTACTTCCAAAATAGTTCACTTTTCTCCAAAAGTTGTATCAAGACCATTCAGAAAATTGTGTCTAATAGTCACTGATAGAAGCATTTTTCCGTTGATTCATTAATTACAGGAGCATATCAGGCACAGCAGATGGCATTTTTTGAGTTGGGAATTTACCTTTGTTATTCTTTGTTGAGTTTGACATGTGAATTTCTCAGCTTCTGTAAGATGATATTGTTTTGCAATTAAATACATAATATAGTTGTATAAATCAGAGTGAAAATTGAATTTCTGGCCTTTTTCTTTGTAACTGATGTGAAAAATTAATGGGTACATGGGTACATCTCCATTTGAGAACTACTCACTCCTCACTGTACAGAGCAATTATTTTTTTATTTGGTTTTTTTTTTTTGTTTTTTTTTTTTTGCAGTCCATGAAGTCATGCCTTACTATGGTACTACTCAGGTGCCATTTTTGAGAAAGAGCATATATTTTCTCTTGAGTTTTTTGATGGGTCTTACCTAAAGGGTTCAAGAGCATATATTTTCTCTTGAGTTTTTTGATGGGTCTAAAGGGTTCGCAAATGGGATGTGATGTATTATCAGTGCTCCCAATTGAGTCAAGGATCTTCTGATCCTTTGTCATGGGAGAATCTGTAACATAATAACCAACATGAGGATCTGGATGGGTGTGTGGCTGCTAGTTTTGTGTTTGTGGTTTGGGAGTCCTAGGAATGCTGTCTTCCTGCTGTCAGCTCCAATGTCTGGTCTCTGGCAGATGGAAGCACCACAGCCCCGTTTTACTGCAGTTAAAGCTCTGCAGTGGCTAGAGACCAGTGTGTGCACTATGAAGCAGTGGCACAAGAAATTGGGTTGTACAGGCAGTGCCGAACCTGTGCCTTTTCAGGGGTTGTGTTAGTGGGAAGAGTTGTGGGAAGCTGCAAGTTTCCTCCCTCTTTTGGAGCAAACTAATGGGCCACAGAAGCTCTTGGTGGGGCTGTGGTATGGATGAACATGGGTCTGTGGAGAGGGCGGCCGGCTCCTGCTGGCTGGTGCTGCCTACTCTGCCTTGTCTGGCAAGGGCACCATCTTCCTCTGTGCTGTAACCTGCTCGACTAGACCAGCCAGGCTCTGGCTCTCGCATCTATTCCTCCCTTTCCCTCTCATCCCTCTCTCCCTTTTCTGCCCGGCCTCGTGGTGTGTTTTGGCCAGCTGACCTTTCTGACAATCCCCTGTGCGGCGCTCTGAAGGGCTTGTCTTGCGCACGTCCGTGGGGCACCAGCCGAAGGGTCACGAGAGCAACAGGCTCTGAGGTTGTCTTCCTGCTGTCAGCTCCAATGTCTGGTCTCTGGCAGATGGGAGCAGCAGTTACAGGGGAAATCCTGCTAATCTCCTGTAACTTGAGCCCATTACATGCTCAGTCGCACTGTGGGGCTGGTGCCTTTCCAGCCGCATATGGACGGATGGCTGAAGGAGTCAGACGCTTACTGCAGAGCACTTTCCGAGATTTGCACTGTAGGGATCAGAAATAAAAATTAAAAAGATGCTGTGAGTCAGCTGAATATTAGCAGGTTTTAAAGCTTTGTCAAATAGGAAAATATTTTCATATGCATAGCAAAACATATAAAACCCCCTCAATATATTAAAAATACCCCCTGAAAAACAACATCAAAAAAGCAAGGGATCAACACTTTGCCAAATTTGAAAGCTGCCCCAACGTGGGCAGAGGAGCCAGAGTTCCTCAGTGAGTTACAAGCATGGCAGAGCAACATGTTTCTGTCTAGGTTATCTCAGAAATAGGCAAACTGTGTTTTGGCAGAAAAGTCAATAAATCCTGCAGCAGATGTCCAGCATGGAAAATTTTTAACAAGGGCAGCTCAAGTTTGGCAGAGTCAAAAGAATGTGGAAAATCCTGACGAGATGCACCAAGCTGTCTTAATAATGGGTGGAGTTACCACCCTTGTCCCCAGGGTCCCAGGGTCTCTTGAACCCACCAGAATCAGCCATTTGTTTGGATTTATTTTTTTTAAGGAGGGTTGTTTTTTATTGTTTTTTTTTTATATAGCGCAGAATAAAGAAGAATGGAGGGGGTGATTGAACAGAAAGTAAGGGCTGGCTAGCAGGAACCTTCTTGGCAAGAACACATTTCAGCCATGCCTGGAAGGGGAGGGTTTTCACAAATTGTGTGGGAGATGTTGGAGCCCAAAGGAGAGTTGCTGCTTGCTGGATAGAGGAATAATGGATTTTTGGGAAGCTGTGTTTATAATATGCAAAATAGTCCACAGGAAACAATGGGGCCTTGGGACAGAACTGCCAGTGAATGAGAGCTTTGTTTTCCTCTTGTCTATTCATATTTCTAAACTTTTAGTGGCATTTTATACACATTTTACACATTTTTTGTGTAATGGCTTGAATTGCCTAAACTGCTGCCTAAAGTACTGTTGCACTGCAGTCTTTATCCCTTTTTGGATAAAGAATGACTTTCAGCTTAAGCTCCTTTTTGTGTTTTTCTTAATTGCAACTCTTGTTTAATAATCCTTGGCTGCTTTGTTCTCTTGTTTTAAAACTTTAGAAAAATTTATTGTAAAACTGGTTGACAGCAGACCTTGTGTACCAAGCGTGTTGAGCTGCCCACAGCTTGACTTGAAAATGGCAACTGGTATCGTAGTCCTTATGCCAGAACCCTGACATAAATGAACATCAGTTGCAAGCTAATTGCATGGACTTCAGTTTAGATGCTGCTGATGGGATTTGTCTGCCATGGATGTGAATTAAAACACCATCATATAGATTGCATTTTCGTTGAGAAGCATCCCATACCTGCAGTCCCTAACAACCGGTCTGAAATAATCAAAAAGATGTTATGGGTGTATTGCTGTTAAATGCAGACACTGCACATAAGATTATGCAGTATTAAAATGAGAATATTACTGCCTGAATCGGGGCATGTTTTGGCTGCATGTTAAAATAAAAGACAGATGGTTTGATTTATTATGGTGCATGTCTCACCTTTACACACAAAACAGCACCACTGCAGTTTTGCGGTTTCAGAAATGTTTGTGCACACATTTACGAATGGCAAAAGCTTTGAAAATCCTTGTGCAAGAAATGCTGAAGCTGCTGTTGCAGTGGGGGGAAAGGGAATTGTTTGCTTTTGCTGTGTGTGTTATTTCATGGAGCTATCGCTTTGCCTCACCAGTAAAACTCCTTCCCTGTGCGAGGGAAATTCCTGGTTCATTGGTATGGATGCATTGTTTTTACACATTAGAAGTGCTGTGTTGCTGTGTCAATCATCCCGTTAGGATCAGTTTAAGAGCAGTAGGGCTGACGAAGCTGGGTGTGATTGGCTGCCATATGCTGGGAGGGCTCTGTGAGAAGGAAGGGCTGCAGTCTTTCAGCAACAGAGTTTAGGCTGTGTCTGCTTCATCATCTGAGGAAAAATCCCCCGATAAGTCACAAGGCTTTCTGAGGAAAAAAAAAAACAAACCCAAAACATTACAGGCTGCTCATCGTTTGGTGTGAGAATTAGTTACCATGATGCGATGGGGAAGATGCGGCTGTTTGTTTATATCAGATGTTCCTGTTCACGTTGGGAATGTGTCGAATAGACAGGGCTAAACAAGGTAGGAGGATTGTTGTCTTTTATCGAATGTTTCAAGAGTTTGCTGCAGTATACTGCATACTGGATGTGTTGCTCGGGGGAGTCGGGGAAACATTGTTTCTCTCGTGAATGGATTCTATTTGAGTGAAATAGGTGGATTTTATGGTAACTTGTTTTCAAAGGGTATTAATTTCCAGTGTAAATAGCTCTCTTCAGAAATAGAACATGAGTATATGCATATTAAAACAAGTAAAAAAAAGAAATAGGTCAGTGTGTTTCAGAAGTGCTGCTACCCTAATTGGATTTTTAGCTGGGTTGTTGTCTGGAAGTGCAGCCTGGCTTTAAGAAGGAGAAGGAGTCAACCTGGAAATCTGTGAAGTTTATAGCAGCTATGTTCGAAGATTTAGGTGAATTAGACTGGCTGATCTAAATAATTCCCTATCAGAAGCTTTAACTGAAGCCAAGACTGCCTGTTTTAGATTTGAAGGTGTATACAACAAGATTAGAGTATTTTACCCTGTTATGAAAGTATGGGGTTTTTTGACTGTGCTGTGATTCCTTGTGCTCTTCAATGAAATCTGGGGAAATTTTTCATATTGTAGTTTAGCTTATGGTAGTTTATTGCAGAAAACTGCCCTTTTCAAGTCTTTGTCTAGGCAGCAAAACAGAACCTGTACATGAAAACAAGGAAAACAAGGTTAATAATATGTGCTGCAATTATCTGATCTTTATACATTTTTAATGAGAGAACACGCAGCTAGCAGAATAATTTAATGAGCAGGCTGGCTTTCAGAGCAATGATTTCACTGTGCTAAGGCACATCAACTTTCTGCCAGAGGAGGAGCCTCAGTAAGGAATGAAGAAGATTTATGTTAAATACTCTAGAGAGAGCAGAAGTCTGTAAAATTCTGGAAGAATAGAGTAGTTTTCAATTGTTTTTATTATTTATTAGATAGAAAGCAAACTTTACCATCGTGTTGCAGGAGGGCTCTGAGAACATTACCATATCCTGTTATATGCTGAAGCCTTTTCAACTTTCTCACACTGCCATATGTATTGATGGTGCTCAGTTCCTTTCAGGATGTCACCTAGTTAGTGACCCAAATTAACATGCTGACTTCAGTTGTGTTACAGCAGCATGGTTTATATGTGCAGTATATACTATAGTTGGGTTTAAAATTTTTTTTTCCCTAAGATTACCCATTGCTAAAATAAGAAAATGTTGCATTCTTACTTATTTTATAATAGCCATGTACAGTGCATACTTATATTCAGCTAGGATGTTGATAGATAAAATAAGTGTATGTACTGAGGAAGACTAAAGATCAATTTCTTAAAGAGAAATCAGGTAGAAGAACCTTTTGCTGCCTAAAAAAACCTTTCAGTGGTGTAACTTTAGGGGAAAAGTTTCAAGATTTCCTTCATCCTAGGAATGAGTTACACAAGTTTTAACAGTATTGTGGCAAGTAGGCCCTTCTAGCCCAACTATCCATAGACCTACTGTCCATTGCCCCTCCCATTTTTCAAGGAGAAGTACAGGACATGTACTCAGAACTCCCAAAATGTCACCTCCCACCTCCTCACAGCTGACTCTGCTCAGGGAAGGTTGATACGACTTCCCTGCTCCCTGGCCAAGTACTTGCTGGTGACCTGTGGCTGGGTTGTTGACACATACTCAGTTCATGAACCAGTTATTTTTGAAGGCTACAGTCTTCTAAGTCAAAACAGCCTTGTGTCTTTTGAGAATTTCAAGATCTGCTAACAAATGAAACAAGTGTCAGGATGTAGAGCGTTATTATTATAAATCCATAGGGTATGGATACATATGTTTAACTCTCTATCACTATTGATGCTTAAATGTGTTGTTTGTGTGCAGACTGTGTTAAGCATGTGAGGCAAAGACTGATAATTAGAAGCAAGTGAGTAAAATAATCTTTTTCAAGAGATTTCTCTGTAAAATATGAGACAAATATTTAGTTTTTGCAAATAAAACTGTTTTCATGCATAGGTCTCAGAGAAAACTTTTCAGTTTCCTGTTTTGAGACAATCTCTTACTTTCAGAAAATTTCAGTGTCTGGTTTCCGTACCTTGTAGATCACAGTATCTGGAGTTATCTTGTTATGCCTGACTGCCAAAGTGAAAATTTGCATTCATCACTTAGTCAAGTAGTTTGTATCAAACTACTGACAGACAGTCAAATGACAAAAGGATTAAAAAAATATTTCCTGGTCAAGGTGCATATATATACTACTACTTTGTATGATTAGGTAAATGAACCTTCAGCTTACAGAGTAGAGGTGGCAGTAAATATTCTGTATTTACATTTATTTGGTATTAAAAGTATTTCAGATCAGATTCTGGTGCCTATTTAATTTAGTAATATCTTTTCTGCTTAATCGCTCTGTATATTTCATCAGAGCTATTAGTGTGGTAACCTTCTGACTGCAGTCTGTCTATTTTCAAGGAATATTTACTTTGTTTAGAATTGCTCTGTTTTCCTAAGATAGAATTTATTATAATGAGTTAAAGGTCCTGAAGTATAGTGCTTGACAATAGAGCATTTATAAAGGCAAATCAACTTCTTAATTTGTAAGTGTACATTTTACAGAAGTGTGAGATAATTATGTGCTACCATTTTTTTTTTTCTGAGCAAGAAAAATGGCTCTTAATGTTGCGTGGGATTTCTGGCACTCAGGTATCAGCTCAGCTGTGAATGAATTATCTTCTCTGTTGCTCAAAAATATGTCAGAAGTAATCTGTACTGTGTTTATTTGTAAAATCTCTGTAAAATATTCCACTTTTATTATACTGAGAGATGAAAAATAGAGTGTTTAATTGAAATGAATTATTTTGCATACAGTTTTAACACATTGCTAATATTTAAATTTCACATGATAGCTATTAGTGATACCGTGCTAGGAATTTCTGACTTTGAGGATTGTTGTTTCTCTTCCAGGGAAGAAACAGGTTTTTTTAAGTCAAATTATTTGTTCCCTCTTTTTATGAAAAAAGATAAAAAAATTTAGCAAAAGATAACTAAATCACTTTGAAAAAAGTTGGTTAGTATGTATTGTCTTTTTAAAACCTTTGATTGTGAAGCAAATTTGATGTGTTTAATACAATGTATTATGGTTAACTAATGTGCACCAGTGCTATGTAACTGGTCTGTAAACAGGCTGAAATTATAGCCTGAGGAAAATAAAACTCATTTCAAGAGAGTGTCAGTGCTTAAAACTAGTTCAAATAATAGCAGTATTAACTGTTTGACTAATTAAACTAATCTCCTTATACATTATTAGCAAATGCAGCGACAGTTGTTGGTTATTAATAAATAGAGTCTTCTTTTTTTAAAAAGTCTTCTTTTAAAACCAGACTTTTTGGCTCAATTTGGAGTAGAGAGTGCACGAGGAGAAGGAAGTTATGCATCTCCTTTCTAGAATCTTTCAACTTCTTAATCACCACAATTTTTTATTGTTCTTTTCTAACCGGGCCGTTAACACACCGAGCTCTCTCCCCAGTAAAGCTGGCAACGTCAAGTTCTTAGTTCCGTATTTCAGGCGTGCTAAAAAAGGAAAAGTCTGGGGCTGTGAAGATTGAAGAGCATACCTAACAGGGGATTATATGCAAAATCCTTATAACTAACACAAAGAAATACTAATTATGTAGGGGACTCTTTGTGCTACAGATGATGACTAAAGCTGTTGAGAACTGCCAGTGTGCAGTTTGCTGCTTCTGCAGAAGACTTGTAGGATTCCTGCTGCTACTGTAGTAGTTTGCTGCTACTGCAGAAGACTTGTAGGATTCCTGGAGTCGTAAGTCTGGCAAAGGACCCGGTGGGCTTGTGATACCTGAATCTTTGCCAGCTAGAAGAGCTCAGCTGTAAACAAATTGGTAAACACAGAGGTTTACACTATTTTTATTAGTTATTTTCTTTTTTTCCCTCTTTTTTCTCCCTTCTTTTCCTACCTAGATATATGTCCATGAATACATACACACACACATAATATGCACACACTCATAATTTTTTTTTTTCATCTTTGTGATATTTGTACTACAAAAACAATAGCTAATAAAGACAGTGGGAGGGATTAAGTGATATTGCATAAAGAAGTGGATCAAGAAGTAGGAGCAGATGGTTCATATCAGAGTCTATTAATTTTTTCTATTTTAGATAATTATTTTTTTCATCAGTTTCTGAGTGGATGATCAACATTTTGGAGGTGTTTTGGGAAGATCTGGGTATCATACATTGCTGAGCTCATAAATAGAGACAAGGTCAGTCTGGAGGTTCATGAGCTGTAAAGTCTTGTCTCCTGCAGGGAATACAGCACCTCTGACAGTAGGCAGGATTAGAGAGTGCAAGTAAGGAAAAATGCAGGAAGGTTTACCTGTGGTAGTTTTATGGAAGGAGAAAGCTAGGATTTGGTTAGAAATGCCTTTTTTCTTTTTTTCCATGAGAATTCTGAAAGCAGCTTTTCAGTACAGTTTTTGTGTATGATCGCTTTTAAGAGGCCTGGCAAATAAATTTTTGGTTTTTTAACCCTCTAGTGTTCACTCCTATCCAGACTGAATACTTTTTAACTTGAGTTTCTGAGAAATTTTATGTTGTTGTTTTGGGTTTTTTTACCCTACTGCTCTGTTATATATACTTCAGGCATGTTAAATGGCACAGTCCCCCAGCCCCTAGTTTTCTGAGTCTGTCATGACTTACGTACTTTATAGGTGCCATAGGCAGTGTTTTGAAATTAGTCTGAAACTAACCTACAATTTCCAAGAGACAAGTTTTCCATTTTTTTCCCGTTGTTCAGAAGGATGATGTTTCAATGCTGGGTTTCAGCATGTCAGGTTTGTGCCTTCACAGTGTCCTTTGGTAGCTCTCTGTGGGGCACTCCTGCTAATGCTGAGGTGGGTAAAGTCCTTGTAGCACTGGCAAAGCCCTATTTTAATCCATTTAAATATTTTTGGGTATTTGCTTCCACTTTTCAGACTATCTGCAGTGCTGTCATCAGCAGCTGTATGCATATTTCAAGCCTAGAGCTGCCTTGGTTTGTCAGCAGACCCCTCTGGCAGTGCCCCTGGCAGGACAGGCAGGCTCGCTGCTGGCAGGAGCATACCTCTGCACCCAGTTAATGATTCAGGACTTTAGCACTGCCTCGCTCTTATTTACTTAAAAGGCTGTGATAACACGTGTGGGATTTCTCTGATGGCTGTGTTCACCTGTGGCACAGCATTCCCTGCTACAGCGTCTCTCTGCCGTGAGGAGACCAATGCCAGCTTTCTCACCTTCATCTCCTCACCCCGTAGCCAAAAAGTGGTGTGGCCTGGGGCACCTCCTCCAGCTGGCAGGAGGCTTTTGCAGAGGAGGACGCCGGTGCGTGGGCTGCTGGTGCTGGGGATTGCAGTGCTGCAGTCCTTATTGGCATGCTGAACATGCTCTGGCAGCACGGCGCGCCGCTGTCCTGGAGTCTAGCGCTTGTCTTTAAAAACTTTTTTGCTTTGTGTGTGGTTTTTTTTTTACAATTCCCTCGTGTATTTTAGTTCCCCGCTGCTAACGCTGGGAAACAGTTTGGGGATGGATTATTTTATTGCCATAATTTTAAGGAAGTTGGGGTGGTGGTGGCTAAAAACTCTAAGATTTTCTCTGTCACATTGTAGATGGCATAAAAGGCTTTGAAAGTAGCCCCACTGATGTGTTTATAAAGCCAGGGCACTTTCCACTTTTCCCCCCCTCCTTTTTTTTAAAGACCTCATTTAATGCTCAGGACTGTGCAGCAAGGCCACTTTCAAAGGCTTTAGTATCCACAGTAGCAGCTCTTTGAAGTCGAAATGCCAGCGGGGAACAAGCCTTCAGCTTAATCCCTGGTGTAAAAGGTCCTAAGTGGTAAGAAGCCACAACATCCCTCCTGGTGGGAGGAGCTGGAGAGTGATACCTGTAACTGCATCTGTATCCTGGACCTCATCTGTGGAGCTAGAATTGGTTGGACGCTTCTGTAGGGCAGGAGGGATACAGTCCCTCTCACCTCTCTGCTTTTTCACTCTGGTTCTGTCCCAGCTTCTTTCCCCAGTTTCTTGAGGAGGAGGACACAAGTGGAAGGCGAGAGAGTAAGGCCTGAGAGCAAATATGTTGGTGCTTGGGTTTGTTTGCTGTCTCAAGTTGGTAAATCTTTCCTCTGGAGTGCAGAGGCAGTGGCACAATCCATCTGCTGGTCCATGTGGGCATGTGTCTGTCCAGTCAGGTTGGTGGCTTCATGGTGGCCCCAGGTGCTTGTCTCCCCTTTGGCACAAGGAGGGTGAAGGAGATAGTGCTTTTTGGTCACCAGTGACTCATTTAAGTGCTCAAAGCTAGGTGGGATGAGTCTGTCATCTCTGAAATACATTTGCTTGTTAGGGGATGAAAATGTTGAGTTTCTTGCAATGGGGCTTGAGGATCAGTGTGTCCCTATGGATTTGTAGCCAGTCTTGGTTGCAGAACTAGGTCGCTTGTAAGGTGCTGCCTTCCAAAGATGAAGAAGGCAGAAGATGGCAGTGCCTTGACTGGTGCATGGCTTGAGCTACCAGGGGTGAGAAGCTTTCTGAGGAGGGCTTTCCTTCTCAGACATAGTAGCCATTGTTGCTTCTGATGACTATTATGGATTTGTAGCCAGTCTTGGTTGCAGAACTAGGTCGCTTGTAAGGTGCTGCCTTCCAAAGATGAAGAAGGCAGAAGATGGCAGTGCCTTGACTGGTGCATGGCTTGAGCTACCGGGGTGAGAAGCTTTCTGAGGAGGGCCAGATTATGGCCAATAATAGCCATTGTTAATTCTGATTACTATTTAAATAATCTGATTTTTAATTAAAAAGTTATTTTTTAACTTACTGGTATTTTTGACTTTCTTTTGACATCATCTGCTGTTTAACTTCACCCTTGTGCTGTTTGCTGTGTGCAAAACCAGCTGTCTTTTCCATGGCTTCCCCCCTGGTAAATGACTGAACTCTCCCTGCCTCCTAGTCAAAATGTGGTGATCCTCATCATCAGTCTACATGAATTTTGTATTCTTTCTGTTGTCAAAAGCCTTGCAGTTGCCTCTTTGTACATGTAAGCCTTTCCGCAGTGCTGATGGTGCTGTTACTGTTCTCTCTCACTCTTTTATCATTCCAGAGTTACATACTCCATGTCTGTACACACTAGTGTAATTCTTTTTTGTTTTCCTTTGATAGTGCCAAATGTTCTGCTTGTTTTATCCTCCATCAGCTGCTGAATGTTTTGCAGAAGTCTTCATGGAATTGCCTCTAATGTCCGCATGGTCTTTCCTCTGTAGCAGTGTCTTCTTGAAACCTAGTGTTGTGTGTTTGCTATTCATTATTTGTCTGTTTTCCCCCTCATCTGCATTACTGTGCCTATCTTTATGTTAAAACTGATGTCATTTTATCACCCAGTGAACTCATTATCATGAGATCCTTTTGTAACTCCTCACAGCTGGCTTCAGGTATGACTTCGCAAAAATTTTATGTTAACTGCGAACTGTCTTTTTGGTTATGGCTATTGTTATGAAACAGAGAAGGAAACTCTCTTGGCAAACCTAATTATAAAAATTACAGTATATTATTAGAAGTAAAACATGATATTTAATCTTGTGAGTTTGTGGTGAACTTCTGCTCTGACTTTAGTCTTCATGCTGTCTGCAAATGCTTAGCACTTCTTGCTGCTCTTTTAAATTAAATTTCTTTAACATCCATGAGGCCTAAGTCGTCATGATAACTGGGTTCCACAAACATCATCAGGTTACAAAGATGAGATGATTAATTTGCTTTCATTTTGCTTAATTTTGAGCCTTTAGATTTTGTAATTCCTAGCTTTGCCCTACCATTGTCAGAATTGTACTTCTGAATGAAAACTGACAGTTGCTTGTAAACATACTTGTAGGTGATAAGGTTTTATGAAATGAACTTAATGTTTTCAGATTTCCAGTGAAATGGGCAGGAGATAACTGTGCTGCAGTATCTTCTCTTCTTTAACTTGAAGATTCTTGTAATAGGAATCAGGATAAGGTGGTGATGGTTTGGTATGGGGGTTTTTTGGCAGATTTTTTTTTCCTTAAAGAGAAATGAAATTAAATTGAATTAAATTAAAAATTAAAATGAAATTAAAAGTAATGTTTTGCTTTGGTGAAGATAACCACCTGGGCTATCACCTTGGGTGAAGATAAGCCATCTGGGTCTCCAATCACCACAACATCAGCGTACTTTTCACTTAGGGGAAAGGTATATGTGATGATCGTAATGTTTGAAGTGCTTCACTGGAAGGTAAAAATTATTTTCTTGAAAGAGGACATTAAAATTTGTGGACAGGTTTCTACTTTTCTGATTTCAAATTACTTTTTTTTAAATTTGTGTGGCTATTTTGACTCCAGTTTTGCAGTTAGGAAATTTAGGAAACACCATGCAATATTATTCTTTAAGTGTTTTCCTGATGGGCTTTGTTCATGTGGTGAAAAAATATGGGGCCTTAAATTGTGGATTTCCATTCAACTTTACAGAACCATAGGAACTAAACTGACCACTCCCCAGTATGTAAATTAAGTGAGCTTTTGTTGTAAGAAAGCATAGAGCTAGAATACCACTGCATCTTTGTTGTCCCTCTCTTTTCTGTCTTTTCAGAGTATAATTTTTTTTGTGGTGTTTTTTGGTGGGGGCTAGTGGGCTTGGTTTGGTTTTTTGTTTTTTGGATTTTTTGTGGGGGTTTTTTGTTTGTGATTTTTTTTTGTTTGGTTTTTTGGGGTTTTTGGTTGGTTGGTTATTTTGGTTTTTATTTGTTGGGGTTTTTTTGTATTTTGGTGGGCAGGAGTTGGTTTTTTTTTATAGCGGACAGTCCTGTACAATTGCTATAAAGTGGTACCATGGTTTCTGTTCTTTCAGGTGGTGGGCAGAAGGATCAATGTGGAGAAGAGCCGTTCAAATAGTCTTTCAGGATTTCTAGAACCTATGCATTGCTATAAAGTGGTTATCTCTGTGAAAGCCAAATATTGGTAGTGCAAACTTTCCATCCCATAAAGTTGTGGAGGATTACTAGAGGGCATAACTTTGACTGAGAGTGAGGTTGGTTTTTTTTGGTTTTTTGGGGGTTTTTTTTGGGTTTTGTTTTTTTTTTTTTAGTTTGGGTATTATTTTCTGGTATGGTTTGATTTTATGTCTCACCTGTTTTATCCTGGAAATGCTGTGTACAGGCTGAAGGTTAGAAGTTGTAAAATCTCTTATTCACAAGCTGAGCAAATATTGCACTAAAATGGGGCACATTCAAAACACATTTTAAGTAATTTTTGAAAACTTGTTTCTGGAATAGAAATATGTGTAAGCATAACAGAAACAATCCACTTCTTGTGTTTATATAAGGTTTTTTTTAATCTCTGGGAGATGGTGATGATGTTATTTATTAGACCAAATAATATTAGCTTTGTAACACAGAAGTTTTGACATTGTCTTTCAAAAATGCCAGGCTGTGCTTACCTGTTCTGCCATTGCCAGTAGGACAGGGAAATCTCTGCAGTTACCAGTAAGCAGAGACAGTAGAAAAAAGACTGGAAGAGAGCTCAAACCATTTAATAGGAAATGTGTTCAGTTTTCACTGCAAAACATTGCAATTCATTGTGTCAAAGCATGAAAGCACTTGATTTTTCAATTTATTTTTTTCCTACTGCTCTCTTCACAATAAGTAGCTGAGTTAAAATAGAAGCTGTAATTTGAATATTGAGAAAATTTTTGATTTAAGGTAAGGACATGCCTAGTTCTGAGACATAGGCTAACACTGCCTAATCTGTATAGCTGCCTAAATGCCCTTTTCAATTTTTAAGCTAAGAGAAATTAAAACCAAGGCTCCATATGTTGAAGTTGCTCTTGAAAGATACTGGCTGGAGATTATTGTTGTAGTTTGGGATTTTTTTCCCCCTGACAGAAACCTGAATGTAGTTTATTTCCACTTACTGTTGCAGACAAATGAACTATACACATGATAGAATAATGAGTGTGAACTCATACAGTGTCCTTACTGTAGGCCAATAAATTTTCGAAGTTGATTTCTGTGTAGCCTTTCTGTGTTTAAGTACTTTATCTCCTGTTAGTTGTAAATGAAAAAAAAATATAAGAAAAGAAGTTACTCTCTAAAATGAAACTGAGTTGAAAAGTAACTTTCTTCAAGTGGCAACGGGTGGGAGCTTTTTGGGCTGAGGGAGACATATTACACAAATCAAAACAACAGATCGATATGACCCATTTTTATTGGGTCAGTGCTTCTTAATTGGTGCTCAAGCAAAAAGGAAGGTCAGTAGCAGTACTGCACATCAAACCCAAAATTCGTCATCCTGGAGCTTAGGGGAAAAAAAAATGTTTACTTGGTAGGCAATGTCTGCAGATGGTTATTGTGCACTACTTGCAGTTGTAACTCCATTATTTGCCTCAGGACTAAATAGAAGTATTCAAGACTTCCAGGAAAGCAGACATTCACCAGAAGTTGCAAGTCATATGAGAAAAGCTTGTCTCTTCCTTTCTGCCACCAGTTGCAAAAACAGATTTAGGAGAAAAGTATTCTCTTTCTGAACTTGTGATAGCTATTTGACAACTAAATAGTGGTTCACTAAATGCAAATTTATTTTATTTCAGAAAGAAAGAGCATGCATTATGTATTGTCAAATGCAACACAGGTAGCCTTTGAAGTTTTATGTGTTGGTTTTGTTTAGGGTTTTTTGTTGTTTGTTTTTTCTTGTGGACAAATGCATGAATTTTGAAAATGAAGTTTCTTACTGTCATCATCACATGGAACATGATTAAATATTTTCTTTATTCACCTTGGAGGACCAAAGATAATCAGGCAGAAAGCCATCTCTGTTTACAACACAAAAAGGCAACCTAGCTTCAGAAGAGACCAATAGAGACCAACCTGTTAAATACTACCTTTTTTTCTTCAAGGCCATGCTAAACCCCCCATTTCTGTTTTTTTCTTAACTGGGAAGGGTCTTTGAAAAAAATGGCTTTTGATGGGAGATTTCAGCTCCTGTCTGAATGTTAGTATAAAAACACTATTTACATTTTTAAAAAAAAATCATAATTGAAGATTATTAATTTAACTACCTACTATTGTATAGGTGACTTTAAAGTTAGGTTGCTGTTCCGACTTTAGTTGCTGTAAGATACGAAGTATTCTGGCATAGGCACCTAATCAGGCTTTGCAGTGTGTCCTGTGAGATATTTCAGCAGTAAAGCACTTGAATATGTTCTGCTTCATGAGGATTTCTTTAGTCTTGGAAGTAAATAAAGCCAGTGCTGTGTATTATGTGCATGCTACTAGTGGAGTGAAAGGGGAATTGAATCCTTGTGATAAAATGGACTCTGGTGAAGGCTTGCTTGGGCAACTCTCTGAGTACTAAAGACACTACTGAGGTTTCTCTTTTCCCTGCCAGAAGCACTTTGCCATTGTGATAAGTTGCTTCTTCCAAAATATGTTTGAGATGCTTATGAAATGGTTTGGGTCTGGTAGAATGCAAGAGTGCCTTGCTTAGGCTCCTTTAGACAGCCTCTCAGGTTTTCTTCCTTCTCCGTTGGGTTGCTGAGATCCCTGCTTCTGGGAATGTTACGAAGTGATACAGCTTGGGGTGCAAAGGAAGGGGTCTTGGTGTTTCTTCCTCTTGTAGTAGGTTTTAAAAGTCTTTTTCTCCAAGCTCCTCTTTTCCTAGAGCTTTTAGTTTAACACACTCAGGAGTACTGGTGAAACAATATGAATTCTCTTGAGGGCTTTTGTAATCAGTCATCTCCAGCTCCAAATGTGATTTTCAAATTTTTGTGAATCTCTAAAGAAGTCCACAAGTGTTTCTTTCCATATCCATGCTTCTCTCCCGAGAGTCTATACTTTTGTCAACAATTGTGAGAGCCAGTCAGGCTTCTTCTTGCTATCCTGCTTTTCATGCCCATTATAAAGGACATTTCTGACAGAGCAGCATTTGAAAAAGAGATTGAGGAAATCCATGGAAGAAAAATTCAGCGAGACCTATTAAATTCAAAGACATCAGTTACAGGTTGTTGGGAGAAAACTCATGGAAATTATCATGCTCTGCCTGCCCGGGTTCTGCACTCTTCTGAAGACATCTAGTATAAGTCGTAGTTGCAGGCTGCATTTTGGGCAAGATGGACTCTTTGGATCATCTGCTAGGGTCATTCTTTTGTGTGTTGTTATTCTGTACTCAGATAAAAGGTGGAGGAAATGGCATAGGAATGCAGGTATTTTATCTCAGAACAGTGATGCTGCTTGAATATGGTGTAGGAAATCTGTTCAGCAGAATGGGTTAAGCACTTAAGAAGCAGTTGGGGTTAATAGCATTAGGTAGTGTTCTTGCTGCACTCACCTTAGGACCTTGGTTTGGATGTGCCATGCAGCTTCCCAGAGCTGGGTAATTTGCTGGAGTATATTATTAATAATGCTGTTGGCCATCTTAAAACATGTGCAGCTTCTGAATTCAACATGTCATTAATTTACATACAGTCCTTGGTTTATTCAGACTTATCCTTGTCTTTCAATGCAAAGGGATGCTGTTTGTCACATAAACAAGTATCTCAGCAAGAATTCTGCCTTCTTGACTTAGAGCAAAACTGGACTAGAGAAAATAGAAAATTTACAACAGCCTGAGCTCTTTTAGATTGTGCTCCTGTGTATCAGCATGTTATCAGTCCTTTGGCAGGTGAGAGCAGTCATTTGATCACACGTTCCCTCCATGCCAGTCTGTAAAAATTTCACAGTATGTAAGCACACTTTTCTATAAATATTTTACAGTCCTAAAAAAACCATAAATACAATGCATGTCTGCAGCTGGGTGTGAGTAGAAGCTCCTAATGCACTGGGGTACCCTTTCCCGGGGAATTGGGTTTGATTAATAGCTATTACATGTTGCACTCTGCCAAAAGCAAAACATTTGTGTCCACAAGAGGCCAAGTGGTAACGTCATTGCTGCTGGGGATGATTAACTCTGCTTGCCGAGGCACAGAAACAGAAATTGCTTTTGCCCTCTTGTCAAGGTGGGAACAGAATTTTCTGTATGAGATTCATACACATAGAGGATAAAATCAGGTTAATTTGGACTTAGAAAATGTTGAAGTTAAAAACTGTGAGAAGGTACAAGCCAAGAGAGGAGGAGTAGAATAAAAACAAAAGTAGTTTGCTAGAAGAAGAAAACTCTGTTCTGCAATTGCATTTTAACTGAAGCATAATAAGCATTATTTTTTCCAGCAAGACTTCGAAGCACTTTGGTTTTTGAAAATGCTCTTGTGGGCTGTAGTCATCCACTGACCTAAAGTTCAGCAGAAATATTTCACGGTCCATTAGCAAAGTAGTACAGTGGGTTGCTGAAAAGGTCCCAGGCTGTGTAGGTTGTCTCACAGTCAGTGGTACACCTTCCTCCTCACCTACTTCCCCGGGGACAAAGGACATTAGTGTTACTATATTGTAAAGCCAGCTTCAAAGGGAAGCGGCAGGTTTTAACAAGAAGCTCATTGCCATGCTGTAAATAGTGGGGGACATATTAAAAAGCCTGAACCTGGCACATTAGTGATCATGACAAGGAAAATATGGCTCATTTAGCAAAATTGATTTGAAGGTCATGCTCAGTTTAAATAAAGCAGACTGGTGTTTTCTAGTCTGTCCCTGGCCTGGACTTCAGTCAGCTTAACTAAAATAGTTAGGATGGTCTCTGTGTAAAGTGTTCATCTGAATTACAGTTCATAAATGTTCATTGCTGGCTGTATAACAGGTAAAGAGATGTTGCAATAGTTATCCTCCAAGTCAAGCAAATAAAATAAATAATGTCTTTTTTTGTAAGTCCTGACACTTCTGACTTCAGCTGCTTCATGTTGAATTAATACAAGATCCAGGGTTAGAATTTTAGAATTTTTGACTACCAGCCACCTGATCAAATAAGTGGGCTGCTTGCCCAATACGGCAGTTCTGGCTTCTTCCTCATTTGAGCAATACTGGTTTCCTCAGTTTCACATGATGGGAGCTGCTTAACATCTTAGAGTGGAAAGAAACCCCTGAAAGTGATTAAAGAAATGTTTGTAAGTTTTGTTTGAGATTCAAAGAAGAAAATGCATTCATCATGCTCTGCTGTAGTTGAATGGCTCTTCTTAAAAATGTTATGGTGACAGAAAGATTTCATATTTGCCATCAAAGAATGGATGATATTTCAGGGAAACCTGTCCTATTCTCTCTTGTTTCTTGAATTTAGGGATTATTACTTTTTGTGACTCCACGATAGTTCGGAGGAGAGCCAAAAGCTCGATTCTGGTTTTAATGCTGTCTTTTTATGTTACTGTGCAGACACTGCTAAATTCTACTGTGCATTGTCCAGTCTTAGTAGATATCTAGTATAAGGGTACATATAAAAAATATTAATATTAGAAGTTGTTTTAAAGAGAAGAGCACAAAGCTGGTATAGTACTCACTGATGAATGATACCTCTGTACTCAGGCATCACTTCTGGTCCTCTTTCCCTAGTTTGGAAAGCTGATGGGATGAGAAAAGCCTATCCACCACAGGAGAGTCTTCCACATGTTCTTTCTTTAAGATATAGTGTATTCAAGTGTGATTAACAAGCATGCTGTCTGTCACATTATTTGCCTGTGAAATTACTTTATTTTTTACTTAATTCATGTTGGCATCTTTTGATGTAGGATCCTCTTTGTATTGGTTAGTGGGGAATAAGTTTAAATCAGTGTGTGGTGCCTGAGAGCCAGCCTTGCTTTCCAGGGACAGGGAGCATGTCCTGTGGGATACAGCACTGTAGCTAAAGGTGCTTGCAAAGAGGAGCCAGACCTGCTGCAGGTGGGGTGCCCTGTCCTGCTTGCTCTGCTCCCTATTCCATTGGAGTGGGATGTGAGCAGGTGGCCATGTCTCTGTTGAGCTGGCCATGTGCAAGGCAGGGGACATCATGCTGCTGTGTTACTCTGCACCTGGTGAGGCAGATCAGAATGGATCCAGCCTGGGATTAAGCCGCAGTCTTGCTTTCCTCAGCAGGGAGTTTGGGGGAGCTCAAGGGAGAACTTCACAGGGGAGTCGAGGAAATGGCAAGTAGCTGGCATTTAAAGCAACGGTGGAGTGAGCTTGTGGGGTTGTGGCTGTCCTTTAGTGGGCAGCTTATCTTTGGTTTAGAAGCCTTGAATGCTATTTCAAGCACAAACAGTGGGGGAAAAAGGACATTTAAGAGCATATATGAGGTTTAGTTGAAAAATAGAAGCAAAGTTCCACCGCCTTTTGGACTAAAATACATGCCAATGTCTTCTAAACACATGTCTGTGTCCTGAATGATTTGAAAGTGGAGTCCACTATGCAGCTGCAAACAAGAGGTATGACTTAGTGGGATTTGAATGCTTTTTCCTGGAATAAAGGTGAGGATTCAGTAGCTGTTAGCCTTCAAATATCTGTATTTCCATTGTGAATGTTCAGGATATGTAACTTGATCTGGTTACAGAAGCGTTCCTATGTGTTAAACTTATGCATGGAATCTTTCCACTGGGTTTTGTCTGTAAACATAGTGAAATGCAAAGCTAGTTTCCTGTGCAAATAGGTCAACTGTTGAACCAGCAGTAGCTTTTTGAAGGAACATGATTCTTGTCAGTAGTCTGAAGATGCATCTGTGGAGTGGGCACATTGGTTAGTCTGTGTTTTCAGATGTCCTGAGGCATCTGGAGATGGATGTGTTTTGTCCTAGATCATCTGACCCAGGGAAAATCTGATTCAAAACTAGTAAGTCCAGGCTGAAAAGGCTGAAAAAGTGGATAAACTGTTTTGTTGGTTTTTTTTTTTCTTAGAGATCTGTTTATTTCCTGAACAAAAAGGAGCATCATGAGAATCTGAGTTAAAGTAGTATGTGGTCAAGACACTGCTGGTTCGTGAACTTGTGCTGTGGAGTGTGAAGCTAGTCATGCTTATGGTTAACCCTGTCTAAGGGTAGAGACCCTGTTTTCTACTGCTCCCAGCTTCCAGCCAGACTTGAAAATTTTGACACGAAATTCTTTAGGTCTGGTGTCTCCTGCAGGGTCATTGTTATTGTTTCTCTGTTAAAAAGTTTGAAATTTAAGACTATGAACATGATTTCTGGAAAAAAGCAACTTGAGTTTTTGTTTATGTGTAAATGGATAAAAGTTGTAGAAGCAAACTTCTTTGGGCCAAAGGCTTAAAATTGTACAGTGTTGTTTCCCTGGGGTTAGAGAGTTGACCTTGGTCTTCCTTAAAAAGATTTCACATTTGGCTGAGAAAACCGTTTGTCTCTGAAGAGTGGCAGTATATGTATGCTGGGTTTGAAAACTAAATTCTCCATACATTGTGTTGGCATTGGAGTATCCAGTAGGTCAGTTGTGGTGGATGTAGATAGGTCCTGAAGGTGAGTTTCTTCCCACCTGAGTTCATGCGTTAGCTGAATTTGGGTAGCAGTCTGTAAGTCAACATGTTTCTCCCTGGCAGTGACCTAGAGAAGGCTCACCTTGCTTTTACAGCATAGTGAATCTCTAGGGTTTGGGGAGTGTTTTGGTTTTGTTTTTTTGTTCCCTTGTTTTTAAAACAGAACATTGTTTACTAATTATCAAACTTGTATAATAATACAAATTATCAAACTTGTACTTGGCTAAGTATATTTAGTACATCTCTTCTGTCTGGGAAAGAAGAGCTTATATACTTCAAACTGCACAGTCCCCTTTAAGTATAACTGAGGATTTTCTAACTTTTTAGTTCTTGAGTTTCTGCTATATTTATTGAAGACATATATGGATCATGGTGATAAATTTTGACAGTAGGAGCAACAAATTGAGTCCCAGTGTTGACGTCTCTTACTGAAAATTTTGATGTGATGAATAATACAGAGTGTTTAAACCTCAAAAAGTGTAAAACTGTTTTAACACCTTTTGAGTGGACTTAGTGGTTCGTCTAGAGGTCTGTGGTGAGACCATCTAGAAGACTGTGCTCCTTTACTGGAAGTCATCACCTGCAGAGATGACTTTTGAAGATGAGGTCTTTGTTCATTACTACATGTTATTTGCTGAAGCATGAATACATCACATCCAGGAAGTCTCAGCTTCACCATTAGACAGATACTGCATAATCCATTGCCACATAATCTGGCTGATAAGTAAAACTACTGTACCAATGCACCTCATATTTTGTAGATAGCAAGAGCTCCTATTTTCCAGCTGAAAGATCCAACTGGTTTATAATAAGGCAGGGCTTTGTATTCACTTGCAATTCCCAAAGATGAGGCTGTTTGCCCTGTGTTTCTCTGAGAACTTTTTCTGTGGGCTTCTAGTGTCTGTGTGCTTTGTCTTGTTTAATAATTAAAAGGATTTTTTTCCTTAACCATGACAAAGGCCTTCTACTGCTATGCGTTGCTAGCTTTCTGTGAAAGGGAAGTGATGCTCATCCTAAAAGGGATCCAAAGCTAAATAACCTTTACAAATACATGTCCATGAATTTAATTTCACATAAACCTACAAAAAGCTGCATTTGTACGTGTGCATTCTTGATCAATTCCATTGATCCAACTCTGTGTGAGAGTGAAAATAAACAATAATTGTTGTAAAAAAACAGAATTTGTTCTTATGTTGAGTATTTCCTTCATCTTCAGTAAGAATATTTTGCAGCTCAGTTGTTTGCTTGTAAGTTTTGATTGTTTGGCTACAGTGGGAGTGTTGTCTTGAGCTGGGATCATTAATGATAATAACAACAACAAAACAACTGAACAAAACCATCAAGCAAACAAAATCTTCTGCCAGGATAAGGGACACTTGGTGCTGAGGGCTTTATGCCAGTGAGATACCATTGGTTTTGGCAGGACAGCTAACTTTGGCTGATATGTTGGGACACAATTAGAAGCAGTGGGAAGAGGAGCAGAGTTTGCATTTGCTGAAGCCACTGGTTTTCTCCCGATAGGTGGGTTTTGCAACATGCAAGGTCAAGGTAAGCAACGATGTTAATAATGGTGTGTAACCTGGCAGGCATTTTATTGAGGATTATTGTTGTCATTGTTGCTATATTTTCTTATATAAATTCCATTCATTTCCCTTATTTACTTCCCTGTTTACTCAAACTGCTGGAGTTTTTTCCCTGTAACCACAGTCTCTTCTGCTTTTCTTCTAAAATTTCCTCTTGTCTCTCCCTCTTCCAATGTTCATAGCCTTTCTCCATCTTTCTTCCATTTCCTATGAAGTCTCTCCCTTTCTGTTTCATAACCAGCCATTTCCTTTTCCTACCTTCCTCTCCCATTTTTTCCTTCTCTTGAGCACTTTCCTCATATGTTGTTCTACTTTTCTTGGCTTCTCCAGGAAGAATAATTTCATTCTCTGCTTTGTTTTTTTTCTCCCTCCTCCTCGTCTTGCGTCTGTCACATTCAGGTTTTCAAGGTGGCATCTCTTCCTTCATCCTCCTGGTGCAGGTGATGGGCAGAGGAGGTATGACAGCTGCCTAGCATGTGGTTGTGAACACATAGGTCATTTAAGTGGTAGAGATGAAGCACTCCAAAATATTCTGTCTTCTCCATGTTTGAAATTGCCTCCTGCTGAAGGCATGGCCTCCTTCAGAAAGGACTCAGTTCCGTCTCCTGAGTTTATACCAATAGAAACTCCTGAGGCATTTGATGACTCTTGAGAAATCACATGGCAATGTTATGTTTGACAAGATGTGGATTTTTGAGCCAAACTTTTCATGCTTCCCTTTCTTTAGAAAATCTTCCTGTAGCATAAGGGTAGGAAATAGGATGATACTGTGTTTCACTCATCTATCCTCCAACCCCAAATGCTTTTTGGTGTGAATTCTTGCTGTAGTCTCACAAATCTTGTATGTGATTCTGCTGTGCACTTCTTTTTTAAAAACCATGGTTACTGCCATTTCTATGCTGTGTGCTGTTTGCTTTGCTGCCACGTGCTGTGTCTGGTTTTTTTCAGTCTTAACACCTACTACTTGAGAAACAACTTTGTCAATTTTATGGTGTGCAGCCCTGCAGAGTATTACTACTTGTGACTTTTAGCAGTGTGCAGTATAACATTTACCCTTTTCCCAAAATTTCCGTCTGTCTCCTACATCTATTACTGAAAACCGTTACTGACATTTCTGAATTGGAATGTGTGGCTCTAGGGAGAGTATTTCCTCTTTTACATTTAGCCAGCTAAATCATCAGCCCAACAAGCTATCAGCTCAACAAGCCCTTGTGGAGAGGCTCTTCTTGTATTTCCTCCTCTCTTTCCTTTTCATCAGTTATGAGTATTTTCTCACCTCTTTGTATGCTTTTAGCTTAATCTCATTCTTCATTGATGCTGTCAGACAACATTGATGGAATATTTAATTTAAGGAGTTGGTAATTTATGTGCTGTACTATAATTGCATAGAATTATTTCAAAATGTACTGATTCTCTTGCACCTTGTTGTTCTTCATGACCAAGTAAAGCTAAGTGTCATCCAGACCCATCTTATTGCACATTGGACTTGAAACTGATTTTTTGAGCAATTAGCATTGTGTTGCCTTTATCTGTGCTAGCAGTAGGAACTTTTGGTGGAAGTATTGGTCACATGGTAAAACCTCTTCTGGTAGCGTTGCTAAGTGGTAGAAAAGCCTTTTGATATGAAGACCTAGAAGTCAGAACTGAGATCTGGTCCTGAAACTGGGTGTGAGTAATTCTTACTTAACTAACAATACTGACTTCAGTTAAGACCAGTGAATCCAAGCACAGAATGGTAATTGTTCTGACATGGAAAAGCTGACAGTGTTTTTAGAACTATTTTTATTGACGTGTTTTAAAATCTCACTTATTCCAGTCCTCCCCCTTTCTTTTTTCTTACACAAAAATAATCCATCAACTGTTTCTGGCTGGTATTTGCAAAGTAAAGTTGTGTTCCTTTAAAGCTGAATAGAAGGAAACATCAAGTCTATGGTTTCACTGTTTATGTATAAAATGTAGTTAGTGGTTAAAATTTTTAGTAATATTTAACCCTTTGATTTTTCAGATCTGTTTTTCTGTAAAATATCCTAGGTATTTTATAGTCCCCAAACAGTTTAAGTGCCATATTGGAATCTGATGTTTTGATGCTGAAGGATGTATTTGCAGAGGTACACAAAGACTAATTAAATCAAAAGAATATTTAGATAAAGACTGCTTCATATTAGAAAGGACTTATTGGAGCACGGTGACTTGGTGGTTAAGCCTTTTAATGAAGCCCTTATGAAACAGCATCGAGGTTAATGGGAAAACTAACTATATTGTCTGCATTTGGAGGGTATTATTTCCTATTCCTATTTGGAATGATATTTTTTGGTTTCTTTTTTGTTGAGAAATAGAGGGAGATGCAAAAATCTGAGCAGAATGCTACCATCCTGGTTTCTAAGAAAGAACAAGTAATGACTAACAATTTATAATGTAGTAACACAGTCTAAAGGGCCAAGTGATAAATTAATGGAAAAGGGTTCTTGTATACAGTTTTGGAGACTAAGCACATTTGATTGAATTGTTTCACAACTAGCATGCCTAATTATTGTGTCTGCCACATTCATCTATTTAAATCATTCCCAACTTTTGGATTGCTGCCTGGAATATTACTGCAGTACGTGTTTCAACTGGTTATTCCCTATCACGTGTAACTTCACAAAGGAGGATGATTTTTTTTTTCTTTTTAAGAGTGAACTTTGGCTGTATGTTTATAATATCTGATAAAAAGGGACTGTAGGTTTCATAATGTTGATTTGAATGAGTTGCACGTGAACTGATGCTGTATTTGTTTTGTCAGGTCAGTGACTTAAAAAGTGCCTTTGCCAAGTCACTTTTACGAGCGAGGACTGCTACGCCCGTGTTCTCAAAATCCCGTCTTTGCCAGCCAGACATTGCCTTCACCTACATCTGGCAGAAGATACCTCAGCTGTCTCCATTTGCCAATTAGTTGATGGGAAACTGAAAGAAGAAAAAGGATTATTATTATTATTATTATTTTTATTCCTGGGACATGAACAAATGACTGCACTGCTTTTCTCGTGTAATCGATACCGGCAAGCAACCATCAGAGGACTGCTATTCTATCAAGGAGTGCCATTGCATTGATGGACCTTGGCTTAAAACCAGTGCATCCGTGATTACAATCAACAAACCCACGTGTTTTACAGACAGAAATGCGACTGAGCATGTGTTTTCCCAGCCAAAAGTCTACAAGTGGGACTTAATGATTGATGAGTGACTGCTTGCTGATAAACTTTCTCTGCTTGTTCTGCTTTGTGTGCGTTGGACGTCGTTAATCGTCCCCCACTGTTTGTTTTTTTTAACTTTCTTTTCCATTAGAATTGAAGTTATTTTTTTCTGACTTCCTCCCTCCCCCCTCCCCCTGCCCTTTTCCTTTGTCATTAGTTTTGGAAATTTCTTCAGCATAATTCGCCTGACAGCAACTTACAAGTTCAACATCAGCTTCTCATCATGGCTTTGAATGTTGCTCCCGTAAGAGACACAAAATGGCTGACATTAGAAGTGTGCAGGCAGTTTCAGAGGGGAACTTGTTCACGCTCTGATGAAGAATGCAAATTTGCACACCCCCCTAAAAGTTGCCAGGTTGAAAATGGAAGAGTTATTGCCTGCTTTGATTCCTTAAAGGTAAGAAAAAGAAACTGCATGTGTAGTGAAAATGCTACTACATCGTAGTGAAAGTAAAATAGGAAATGATGAGTGATTCGTTCCTGGTGAGATGTATATTGAAACAAATGTTGTTTATCTTAATGTTTGTTTACTGAAGCTTTTAAGTTTCTTTCTAAGGTTTTGGTTTTTTCTTTTAAATGTCACTATGTTGTTTACAAAAATTGCATGTGACTGGGGGATACAGAATTGGCTGCAGCTGGTAGAACAATTGTATTCTCCTGAGTACATTTTATGAATTATAATTGTTTCCTGGTAAATGAAAATACACAGTGGCACAATACCATGCCATTCCCAGAGTCCTAAAGAAACAAGTCATATGGAAAGAGTGCAGATTTTTTCATTTAGATTAACATAAGTGAGAAAAGTCTATCCATTAGTTCAGATTTGACACAGAGGTTGTTTACTCTTGGTATTGGGGACTCAGGTAAATTAATAGCATTGATAATTACATGTATGGGTAGTGCAGACATGAGCATAAGTTTAGGAAGAGCAAAGGGATTCTCTTCTTTGGAGGACATTTAGCAATTATATTGTTCTTCAATATAAGCTACTTCAGACTTCCTAATGACATCAGGCATGCTTTAGAAAACTATTTAAAAAAGTTCTGTGAAAACAGTTCATGTACTGCATAAAAGAAGATTAATGACCCCCTGGGATTTGAGGAGTACACAGTGTTTTCCATGATGATATATTTGTGTTCTCATGTCAACAGGAGGAGAAAGCTTATTTCATATAAATAATTGAAGGGTAGAATTGAGAATTTCAGATTTTATTTTGAAAGTTTTACTTATGACTTTATCTTCTGGGCATGGGAGAATGTCTTGGCTTGCTATTTTAGCTCTGAGGTTCAAAATTTCGGTTACCAACGACTCTTTTACTGTGAAAACATCAGTCTGAAAGATAAAAAAACTCAATGTTGTTTATTTCCATTATAACTTTTTTTTTTTTATGCAATGCAAGATATTGTGTTAGGCATCTGCCTTCTGTTTTTTCTCATTTTTTCTTTTCTTTTGAAGACTTAGAAGACAGTATCTCAGGGAATATGTTTATGAGGGGGTTATGTTCTGTGTATCTGTCCTGTAAGCCAGAAGAGCACCTTTGGAGTCATGGCAGTGTGTCATAGAGGGCTATTAATGACCTTAATCCATGGATTACTGCACGATAAACTGTAACAGCGTCTTTGTAGATGTTCTTGTATGTTGGTTGTCTGCCAATGGGATATTTTTTTTTAACAAGCAGACTAGTGTCTGCGGCAAATGGGCAGTACTCTGATTTTACAAAAAACAAGCAGGTCAGTGGAAGGGGGTTTTTATGTACTATTTTTATGTGCTGTAAAGTCTCAGGTCTGTGGCTGGGAGGCTGGAGATAGGCAGCAGGACTCGGTCACCCCTGGGCTGGCAGGACAGTGGCTCTGCAGTGAAGGAGGTGCTGCTGCTGCATTGTGCTGGCCAAAGCAGTGATGCACCTGTCCTTGATGCCTGAGGACAGCATCACTCTCCCTGCTACTACTGGGCACCCACAGTGGAGTTGCCAGCTACTCAAGCTGGAGACTTTTGTTCAGGATGGTTATTGTCTGCAAATAAAACTGGAGTCACAGACTAAGCTAATAATACCGTGAAGAGAAATCCTGAGGGATCACAGTGGATAATTTACTGACAACCAGCATCATTGCTCAGTGGAGACAAATCCAAAACCTTGTAAAAAAATGTAGTTAAAGGAAGTAGCCATGTTTTCACCTAGTGTGGGAGGACATCTGTCCTGAAGGGCCATCCCACTCCAGCCCAGCTCTGGTGGCTGAACTGGTGCTGCTCTGTGCCACTGCCCATCATCACCCTCTCTCATGCAGAAGAGAGCATGCACTGTGCATGCTCATTCCATCTTACATCTGCTGGGAAAGATGGGATTATAGCAAGAATTCAGATTGTGCCTGAAGCAGCAGAGGTGGAGGCACAGGTTTCTTCCCACCAGCTCTGCTACAGGTTAAGGGAAATCCAATAGTGGGATGATAGTGCCTTCAACTGCAGCTCCTTGGCTCTGAGCAATTATAGCAAGAATTCAGATTGTGCCTGAAGCAGCAGAGGTGGAGGCACAGGTTTCTGCCCACCAGCTCTGAGTTGGAGTTGTGCATTTCCATGTGTTACCTGATGCTGCTGTGCACAAGAAGCTGTTTGGGACCATTGTGAGTGCAGGGCTCTGGGCTCTGCTCTCTGGTGTCCTCACAGTCATTATCTCAGTTATTCAGAAGAGTGCTTGTAAATTGACATTTCCACAGCAAGAATGTGTGTGCCTGGTTAGGCCAGTATGCTTATATTGCTGTCTGAGGGACTTTAGGTTAGTCACATAAAACTATTTGGTATGTAGCTTTTGGAAGTACTGGTGTTAATCATACAGTTTGAGAATAAGGCTTTGGCACTTAACAAGTAGGATGACTTTTCATGTAAATGAACAAGCAAAATAGTCTAGAATTATAGATAAAATCAGAATTTAATTTAAGAAAAACAAGAGCTATTTTCCTTGCTGAACATTGAACCACAGTTTAATGCAGGCAATTATTTAGCATTTATTTACATAGCATCTAGAGCTCTGGAGACTTAGCCTTTTGACTGTCTTGGTCTGGTATATCTGCTGTAAAAATAAATTATGCTGAGTCTCTGGATAAACATCTTTCTACCCAGAAAAGACAATTTTATTTTTTTTTAGTCTGTACTGGAGTTATGTTACATTTAGGTGGTGCCTGGTAGTTACAGCTGCTCTCTTAGAAGTCAGTCAAACACAAGATACAGGACTCTGAGACAGACTTTCCTTTACACACTGATTGATCAAAAGAGTCCCTGTTCTGGATATGGACATATGTTCCCCTGCCTGCCATCTTCTTTCCAGATTTCCAGGGCAGACAAGGGAGCATGCTTTCAGTGTCTGGCAGATGGATCAGACTACCAGAGCACCAGTATGAAGCTGCAGGAGAGAGTCCAGTGGAAGGTCACAAAGATGATGAAGAGACTGAAGCATCCCTGTCATAAGGAAAGTCTCAGAGAACTGGCACTGTTCTGCCTGGAGAAGGCTCAGGGATCCCATCAATGTGTATAAACACCTGCAGGGAGGGTGCAAAAAGGACAGAGCCAGACTCTGCTCAGGGCTGCCCAGTGACAGGGCTGGAGGCAACGGGCACAACCTGAACCACAGGAGGATCCCTCTGAACATCAGGGAACACCTTTTCACTGTGAGGGTGACTGAGCACTGGCACAGGTTGCCCAGAGAGTTGTGGAGTCTCCATCCTTGAAGATCCTCAAAAACTGTCTAAGATACAGTCCTCAGGCAGTTGTCTCTAGGTTACCCTGCTGGAGCAGGGGTTAGACCAGATGACATCCAGAGGACCTTTTCAACTGCAACTATCCTGTGACTGTGGGACCAGAGGCACCTTCACACAGACTTTCCTATTGTTTCAGGATTTTTCTCATCTAGCAAAAGCTGGCTTTGGGACCAAAGGATGTAATCCCAGCCAGGGACACTTGCCTCTAAGTCACACCATGCCCTCCTTTGTGCTCTCACTGCTCTCTTTGTGATTGTGCAGCGTACCAGGTTGGAAACATAAGTTGTTGCTGTAGTTGCTGCAGAAGAGAAAAGGGCTACGTGGCACCAGCAGAGCACTGGATCCCTTCTGCCAGTGACAGTGCTGTGGCCTTAGGCTGGCCTTCTGGAGTAAAATAATTGCATCATAATCCAAATTATCCTGTGTTAAAGAAGTATATTTGTAGTTCCAGTGGTGCCAAGTAAAAGGTCAACAAAATTTAGTGCACCTTGCTTACTTTTAACTGAGAAGGCATTTTTGGCTCCCAATACCTATTCTTGCAATACTTGACTTTAAACCCATCAAAAGTTGCAATAGCAACCCATTGGACTGATTACAGCTTTGAGGAGCCAAAATGCTCACTGTGGAAGACTGTCTGGGCTCTGAATATCCTTCATCTGTGAGATGCTCCAGGCTAGACAGAAATAGCTAAAGACTAATGAGCCTGGGTCAGAGTCAGGCCAGAAACCTGCTGGTTTCAAGCCAGGTTCTGCTGTATGTGCTTCTGAGAGGCAGCTCAGCATTTGTTTCTCCCTCTTTGGTGAAGGACAAAGTCTGCTCTGTTCTGAACAGGGCATTTGTGGGGTTTTAGGAGAATGAGGATGCATCATCCCTGTGCACCCCACGGATGGTGCATAGATGTGTGCACATTAGGTGGCCACAACGCTGCTGTCAGCAATGAGGCTCCAGCCAGGAGAAGCCCCACATGACTGGGTCACCAGTGTGGCCACACAAACTCACCCAAGACTGTACTGGGCAAGTGACCTTGGTGAGCTTAGTGTGAGGATGAAAGTGACTCTGGGCTAATCTGGTTCACTGTGCTTGAGGTGAATGAAGGGGACCTGTCCTGGCAGGGCCCTGAGCCCTGATGGAGGGTGGGAAGATAAAGGGGCAGAGGAAGCCCTGCCAGAGCATTGTCTGCTGCCATAACTATCCTGAAACCTTTTTGGAGCCCTCACAGGCTCCCCTTTGGATGCCTTTGGAAGGTCTCTGAAGTGAAGTGACCTGTTTAACACAAAAGATTGAATTTCAGAAACTGCTTCATTTATGATTTTATACTTCTCTCTGGGCTGAAGTAGCTTAATTTAGAATTGAATAACGTGCATGTACAACATTTAGTATATCACATTTAGATCCCTCCAAGTTGAACACTATAAGCAAGTCTGTTTTCAAGACTTCCTTGTCCTGTTAGTAGTAAAGAACAAAATCCTTTCAAATGAATACTAATATATAATATAATGTGTGAGGACAAGAACATGCAACACTTTGCTGTATCTGAATTGGAATATTTTTTTTAAAAACACAACAAAATGAATGGTGATGTTTAGGAGGAGGAAAAGGGGAAAGTTTGGCAAATAAGAAAATACAATCATGTGCATTTAGCTTAGAGTTAACTCTTATGTTGCAGGCAAGTCTGAATTTTCAGTCCTGGTGTCGTTTCTTGACTCAGATTTATACCCTTTCTGCAGGTGAGCTACCTGAAAGATATGTTGTCTGAGTTAATACAGGTAACAGCGGTGGTATCGGGAAGATACTGTTGTTGCAAGTTTTATGGTGGTAACAAGGAAGCAAAAGCTTCTTTAGGACTCCTGATAACTTTTTCGGTTTTTCAGAATGCCTAAACACTTCAAACTCTTCTGTTTATTGAGAGAGCAGACTGTTGTGAACTGGTCATCTGCATTTTCATGACAGCTTTTTAAGAATATGTCTATCTGGTCTCATTTGGCACCACAGAATAAAAAGTAACTGAAAGCTGTGCACAGGCTTGTTTACCAAGTTAAAAGGTTGCTGGGAAAACAAAAGAAAAGAAATTTTAGGACATCCGCTATGTTAAAAGATCTGGGACTGAAAATAATCTTCTTAAGATGGCCTCAGCTTTATTCAGAAAAAGGAGGGAAAAGGCTTTATAAAGTGAGCAGGGTGTTTGTACCAGAATGAGCTTTGAGTTGGGAGGCTATAGGTAGTAATTTGTCTTCCTGTAATTCTTTTGTGGGTCTCTGAATGTTTTACAAATGTCAGGAATTCAGGATCATTTCACAATTTGAAGTAAGTGGTACCTGCTCACACTTGGCAGGTGAAGCATTCTGAACTATAGATGTTCAGATGAGGAAAGGGGATTAGCTAGTTTTGTCTATACTAGAAAGCATTTAAATGAGTGTTTATAGTGTCCTAGCTGGCTGAATTTTTGTCCATCACTTGGTTATGTGGTGTGACAGAGTTCAAAGACAAGGTGAGTTCAAGGACTGTGCCCACAGCTGGTGGGAAAGAATGACTGAAATGGGCAAAGTAATTTCTCTTGGGCGATAGAGTGGCTTATACCTCCTGGGCCCATGAATTTTGCCTGCTTTGCTTCACAGTGACCCAGTTTCAGCAGGATGTTAGGGAATAGGCTGCCCTTTTCAGTAGTTATGGGCTCTGGGGATGTGGAACTTGCAGGGTGTAATTTTTCAGATGGAGGATACAGAATCCAGGTCTCATTCTTCCTGCAGAACAGCTTCCTTTTTCACCCTCCTCTGTTTTTTCTTGTAAAACGTCCAATAATCTCTAGGTAGTCTGAGAACACTACCTGGCAGAAGCTTTCATGTGTCTGAGTTGCTGCAAAGTGTGGGCTTGAAGAGAAAGTGCCAATCAAGGCCAGTTTTAGATAACTATTAATTCTGTAGAGTTAATTCTGACTGAATTAACTCTGTGGGCTCCTTCTGTGTTCAGAATATCAATGGCCACCCTGGGGCTGATCAAAGCCCCATTTAGCCCAGTGACCCAGTAATGGCTGTAATGGGTGTCTTGGAGGTGGTGTGTAAACATGCAGTGGCTTCCTGGAGTACTCTGCTGGCTCCTAGGGATGTGCTTCCAAAGGACATTGAATACTTGTACTTAATAGCTCTCAGTCACCATCTTTCCACTGGATTTGTCCTGCACTTTAACTGTGCTCACATTCAACATGCACAGCAACCTCCTCCACAACTTCATTACGTACAATATGGAAACCAACTTCTGTTGTTCTTTTCAAACCTCCCCATCTTGTGGATGTCCCCAGTTCTTATACTGGAAAATAGAAGAGATTCTCCTCTGAATTGTCCTCATGATGAAACTGGGTGGGTTTGTTTCCACTGACATCACTCTGGAAGGGGCATGTTTCTCCCTGGTGAGTTCAAAGGAAGCCTTATGAGAGAAGGTTTTAAATCTGCTTTGTGAAAATGCTGTTCTCAGGACAGGTACAATTCCCAAAGGCCCTGCTTTTTCAGGCTATGGCAATTTTTGCACTCAGAATTAAGTGCTGCATGGAATTATGCCATTCTATTTCCTGATAGTGTATTTCATCTTATACCAAATCCATGCAACTGTGTGCAGCTGCTAAAAAGAGGTGATTCCATCCAGGCCTATCACAGCTAGCTCCCCATTTTTATCTCTGTTCAGGTGGTCATGCAGCCATGCAACTTGAGTTGATCTAAAGAAAAGGGAAGAACTGCATTAAATATAAGTTGAAACTACACATTTGGGCAGCACCATCTTCCATAAATTGAGGTAAAAGGGGTTTAAAAACGGATAAGCTTTTTTTTGAAGACCTCTTCTTTATCTCTGAGCTTAGGGACTCTTAGTATTCCTTGTTTGTTTAATCACTTGTTCTTGTTTGGTTTCTGATAAAAACTCTCTATGTTCCCCTGTAGTCCTCAGCAGGCACAAGTTCCTTTAGTACTTCCTTTTTCCTGTTTGTCTCCCTCATATCTATTCATGCAGCTGTTTCCATGCCAGCTCTTCTGGCTTCAAAGGGTTAAAAGGGAGGTAAAATTAAAAACCAAGTAGCTGAACTGCTGGGCTGACACACTTAAAAATTCATGAGCTTGACTTAAATTGGTTAAGAGAGAAACTGCAGTAAGCCTTTAGCTGTTGTATTACATGGTGTTTAGCTTTTTAATTTTTTTTTAATCTTGTTTTTTAAAAAGGCTGTTGATCACTGCAGTGGGCATCATGTTCCTTGCTAGGGTTTGTCTCTCTGCTGAGAGGAAAATTTTTTATTTATCTCAGAAGAAAGTCTGGAGGCACAGCTGACCCCAACCACTTGTGGTGTTTAACCTGCAGGAGCCCCGGTGAACTGCTAGAGCTAAGCCAAGGGCTGACCTCTGTGGTAGAGGGCCACTAGCCATCAAGTCTGCTCAGAGGAGCAAGTCTTAACCTGCTGCCCAAGTCTCTGGCTTCAGACCAAGGCTATGAAGAGCAGAGAAGTTGAACCAGTTGAAGTTCATTACATAGCCTGCTTCAGAAGCTGTGTGTCCCCTCCAAGGCCTTGTTTTGTTTCCTCATTTGTCTTCTCAGCAGCAGCACCAAGAACACGAAGCTGTCCTGGCTGTCACTGCTATCACCTGTCACCACCTGAGCTGCCAGATTTTAAAACTGCACACCTTGTTATAAGTTCCATTTTCAAAGGAGAATGCAGTTGGGTACTGAGCTACCCTGGCCTTCCTTCCCCCTGCAGTCACAGGCAGCCTCTCTTCCCAGCGGTGCGGTTCAGTGGCAAAGCCTCCCCATGGTCAGAGCAGACACTTTTCACCAGCAGATGTGTCACAACAGCCTGTCATCCTCTGGCCTGTTAGGGCCACCTGATGAGAACATGGGGGTTACCAGTGCACTGTTTCCAATGTGAGCATGGGGGTGTTACCAGTGCAGTTTCCAGATGTGAATGAGGGTCTGTTACCAGTGCTCTTTCCACTGCTGGTTTCAGTGCATTAGGGCTGGCTGAGCAGGTCACCTGGCCTGGGGACAAGGATGAGCATGAGAAGCAGAAATGGTTGAAAGCAAAAGCAGTTAAAGAACAGTCACTGAGGGAGGTGGTACAAATCTGTCATCACTGAAGTGTGTTATCCTGAAGGACCAAAGGAGTATGTAGTAGTTCCCGGGCACTGGTCTTGCTGGGTTGAGCAAACTCTTCCAGCTTCCTGCTTCCAGAAGAGACTTGCAAAGAGCATTTCCAGGTGCTGTGCCATACCCCTTCACATCAGATGCAGCTGCGACTCGGTTATCAGTCTAAATCTTATTAGGTGAAGAAGAGCAGCAAGGCAGATTAGTTATGGCCACAGGAAACCTAGTATGAAAGGGCATGGTGTTTGCCAGATGTGCTTCAGATTTGCAGGCACTCCGGGGTGTTTCATATACCCATCAATTCACTGTGTAGATTTTGTTGCTGCACAGATCCATGCTCCCCTAAGCCTTATAATAACCAGTTTGTGGGTGTAGTGAAGGCAAAATTCAATCAGAGTCTCTGACTCATCCCATCACTAGGATTTTGAACACAAGAGCAATTGCTCACTGCCCACTCCTCCCCCACACTCCCTATTAACTCAGGTCACTCACTGTTCCCACAGGCTTGCTCTCTCCAGGTCTCCCCACCTACTCCTTTATTTTTCTGGCAGGTGGCTCCTCTTTCATTCCAGGTGCTTTTTTTTTTCCCTTGGCCTTGTGTACGTAGCTTTCGCTCAGCTCAGGCGTCAGCTCTTCTTCCCAAGATGTTATACTTTGACTGCATCATAAAATGCAAAAGACAAGGTTGTGCTTGTCTGATGGAGAAGCCTAGCAGAAACAAGACCTGTATTCCTATTGGCCCAATTCATCCCCAGCATTGGAAAGATATTTAAAATCTTAAAAATCAATAAAAAAATAATTGGGGAGTTTACTTGCAAGTCTGTTTGACAGCTGTGCCCTCTCCCAACTTATCTCCTCATATGAGGACTGGCACCTTTTTTTGAGGAGATGAACTTCATTTGAAATGTATTGCAATAAAAGGAAAACTGTTGTGGTTTTAGAGATTTTGGAACACCACTGAAAACCTGCTGTGAGGTATAAGTCCCACAACTGAAACGCAAAAGGCAATTAGAAGTGTCCCTTTTCTGTGACCTTGATGTTTGTCTTGTGGCTGTGGGCATGGTCTGCCACGCAGTATTAGATTCCTGGAAGGTCTTGACCACAATAAAGAAGAAATTAATAATGGTGAAAATAAACTGTCTTCTCCTCTGCTTTGTTAATGAGTTGTGTTACAAGGGGATGTGAGCAGTGCCTCAAGAGTCAGAAAGCCCTAATGTTTGGAAAGATCAAATCATCAAGCAGTAAAGACAAAGAAGTAGAGAATCAGTGGAATACTGTGTATGAAAAGCATATGAGGGATGTAGCAGCTGTGGTGCAAACCCTGGTGTGTACTTGCTGCCTCAGAGGCCCAAGGGAGGTGTCCTGCTCCCTTGGGCTGCTGTCACCCTGCAGGCTCACACACTGCTCCACAGCCCAGCACTGATGCCATGCTCCTGACTGACAGGTGACCTGATGCAGTCACTGCACTGTAGATCTTCCCTTTCTCTTGAGGTGTTACAAGTTCTCAGCCCTTGCTTCCTCACAGGCCTTCTTGGCTTGAATGAGAGAAGATCTACAAAGTGCAGTGTCATGGCAGCTGCAGGGATGGCCTTGCCTAGCAGCCCACCAGGTGTGCTGCTGCCACCTCACCTGCATGGCCAGATGGCCAGTAGGCCAGGCAACTTTTAAACTTTGTAAAACCCCAGTTTATTTACTCTAGCTTGAAATTCACTTTGGGCATTGAACATTCCACAATGAAGCTGTGCCTCTGACTGAATGAGTTTGTTTACCATCTTAGATCTTGTCACGAGAGGAGCTTACCTCTGTACAGATATGCAGTGGCCATAAGAACTGCCCATTCCACAATGAAGCTGTGCCTCTGACTGAATGAGTTTGTTTACCATCTTAGATCTCACAAGAGCTCACGAGAGGAGCTTACCTCTGTACAGGTATGCAGTGGCCATAAGAACTGCTCAGCTGTGATTCAAAGCCAGCTGAGCTGCTGGGACCTTCTCTGTTGGTTCACAGTGAGCCAAAAAATAAAATCCAGCATGTCAGACATTGAACCAAGCCCCACTGACTGTTATCAAACAGGCCCCTAGCCTTCAGCCCCAACTGGGTAAAACACACAACAAAAATCAACTTTTTAAGCTAGATATAAAATATGAAGGTCAGGAGATGTATCATGATTGGAAGTTATTTTAAGGATCATTTGCTAGATTAGGCCATCACTTTAAAATTAATATATATTTATTTGCTGAGGATAGAATGTGAGTCTTTGGGCTTGATTGAGCTGCCTGATCAGAGGCATCTGATTTTCTTTGAGATGCCCTGGATACTCTTGATGGCTTTTCAGTGGTTTATCAGAGAAGTGTGTCGCCTTTGTTGGCACCATGCTACAGTCCAGAATATCCCAGGGTGCTCCAAGTGCTCCTGCTGGCTTCTCTGTGGTAACAGAGTGAAGCCCTTCTTGAGAGGCAGTGTTAGCTCTTTTACTAACTGGAAACTCTGGTGTGAGCTGCTTTGGGTAAAAAGGTGGACAGTGCATTTGCCATAGTGATGATCTGGCTAAGAAAAAAGCTGGGATATAGGCCAGGCTCAGAGAAGCCTGTCTTCTGTAGTGGAAGAATGCCCTTGTGGAGACCAGGAAGGGAATGAACTAATGGGTAATTTAGAATTCACCCTTAGTAACATGAACAGCTAATGTAAATTCCTTGGTTTGAAATGATTGTGACCCATGTAACTGGACTCATTTTTTCCTACCTATGAGAAAGGTAAATCTATGAAAAAGAAAACCTCTCTAGGAATGTTATGGCAGTGAACTCAGCCTGTTAAAAATAAAAAGATGGACAACCTTTTGCAAATCTAAATTAAATACCAACCCTTACTACTGCTTTATGAAGATTTTAAAGCTAGAAATTAACCAGAATATGCATTTGAAAAAACCATGAAATTTACAACAAGGAAGTCTTGTTCCTCTGAAGTACAATTCTTCCTTACTTCATTTGCAGATGTGAACACATGAACATCTGTCAAGTGCTATCAAATATACATGTAGTTTGTTGATTTCAGATACAAAAGAGAGAAGGACATTTCCTTTTCCAACAGTATCTTAATGGTAATTTTTCTAACTAGTGGATAATAATGGATGTCATGAAAATACAGGCTGTTCCCCGCACGCATTTTGCCTCACATTGTGCTTCAAAGCACTGGTCATACCATGTGTGTCAGCATCACTAAAAATGCAGGCATGGGTTTTGCATGTGCAGAGTTGGAGGTGTGTGGATATTGCTGTGGAGATACTGTGAGCATCTTATCATGTACGTAAATTAGTGTTAGTATGAAGGAATGTGAGGGTGATTGTGTGCTTCATGCTGAACATGTTGATGCTGTTGAAATTCCATCCTGCCACAGTTCTTGGTTTAAATCAATATAAATATTAATTTGCTGCAAAACTCTGGTTCCTTCAGTGAGAGCTGTGTTAACTGATTAGTATGCATGAACCAGTTTGTGTTTGAAGTGCAGCAAATGTCTATGAGTCTCCTTTAATTGAACCTTCTGGCTATAATTGTTTTTAGCCTGGATTCTTGAGGAAATGAGGCTTACACAGTCAGTCTGCTTCTCTTTCCCTCCTCCCCTGCTAATTTGTAAACCCACTGGCCAGTTTCAGCCAAATTTGACAGAGATCATACTCTCAAGGATGGTGAGGTTCCTACAAGTTTTTTAAAAACAGGTAGCCTAGTACTAGAGTGAAGAAAGAGAGAGACCCATGAGCCCTCCCACATGGAAGAGGTTCTTAGAGCATGCAGACAAGGGGAAATCCTTAAAACTCAGTTAACCACAAAGAAGCTGGGGTTTGGGATTTGCAATCAAAGATGTAAAGCTCCACCTTCATTTGAGCTGATGTTTGCAGCACCAGCCATTTAATGATAGTAATGGTGTCGGGCAGACATGTGGCAAAGGACTGCCTAAAGCTATTCTCCCTTACCTTTAGCCTCTGCTTGCTTCTTGAGCCTAGTTTTCATGATATTTTCCATATTCACTCTTCAAATAGCAAATTTATCTTACTGAGTCATTGGTATGCTCACCATGACTTCTTTTTCTTCAGGGAGGAGGAAATTTCCACTAGGAATGCAGATTTAGGTCTTATGGGTGTGCAAGGCAGTGAAAGGCTGCTGGATGATAGGTGGGGAAGGTGACACCCCTCAGTGAAGCTGGCTGTTGTATAGACAGCACCACAGAAATTCTGCAGGCAGTAAGAGAGAGCGAGAGAAGATTTAACACGCTGGAGTCTGTGGGGAGTGCTCATCTGGAAGGAGGAGGTTTGCAGTTACCATCCCTGCTGCTGGGTTTCTTGAGGCATTTTTTCTTTAGACAGCCACTTGAAGGAGAAAAAGGAATACTGTCCTGGAAATAAAGGTGACTGTGCTTTATGTAAGAACCATATGCTGTTTTGTCCTAAGCTGATAGCATCTCATTTTGGTTTTGGGGCAGCAGCCCTCTAGGGTTGTTCCTGTATCCTGCAGCAGTAAACTGGTCTTCTGCATCACTCAGGGCTGGCCTAAGAGATGGTTACTCTTACTTTCTTCACCCAGCCTTGATATTGTTGCAGTATAGTTTAAGTCCTCCACTGTTGGACCTGTAGATGGTGTTTTAAATTAGTACTACTATAAAAAAAATCCCATTTATCTAGCTTTCCCTAAATTACCAACAGTACTATAGGCAGGTTTTCCCTTATCAGATACTTCAGTATGCCAGCTGTTACAATATATGTAATGTGTTTAACGAGCAAGGGAGTTTATTATTAGGTAATTAAATAAGGCTGTTCTTTCTAATTAGTTATTTGCCTTTCAGTCCTGGATGTTGCAAAAAGATCCACTGTGATTTGTGTCAGCTGTATCTTGGTGTGCTTTGATTTGCTATAAAGCAGCTGTGCATCTCAGCAATGCATGTGAGAATCAGGTGTGTGAAAGTAGCCAGCAAGCTTTTAATGTGAAATGAGAAATGTTATCACTGGCTAATTAAGTAGCAACTGAAGGTTAATTAATTCATAATATATCTGTATACGTGGCCAATATCTGTATATGTGGCCAAATTCTATTTAGTGGGTCAACTTATTAATACAGATGTGGCAATATCAAATGAAAAAGTAGTGCAATAAGTTAATAAATGTGTAGCATCTTTAGATGCCATAAAGAAATGGTAGCAAATTGATTTTTGGTTCAGTTCAACAGAAGTTAATTAACTGCTTATACCTAACAGGTTATGTTGTTTCCAGTGTCCTTGGAATCTCCATCAGCTTTATGGCTTGAAATGAGATGTGATTAGAGGAGTCCAAAGGAAGAGAGGTTGGCACTGGTGAGGTAGCAGGGCCTAGCAATAGACTCTGGTGCTCTGGATCTCTGTGCATACCAGCAGAAGGCCACGGAGAGGACAGCACAGTTTGGAAAACTGTGTTTTTCACTGGGTTTTTCAGTGAAATTCCACAGAATACTGCAGGCACAGAGAAAGGGGAAAGCTGTGGACAGATGTGCTGCTGTTGCATGTGACATGAGGCAACCTTCTCTCTAAACTCATTGTTTCCAGGCATGATAAAAAACCCAGCAGGTGCAGAGAGCATGGGAATACTGGGGTTGTTTTGAGGATGTTTAGATGGTAATGCATGTCCTCAGGTTTGGCTGTTTCATTTAGACTGGCTTGGAGAGCAGCATTATCATATGGAAAAAAATTACTGTGCAACTATAGACAAAGAAAATTTAAAAAAAAGGCCTCAGGTGATCCAAATGGAAGGCTGAAACTTTCTGATATGGTATCTGCAGGATCATTATTAAAATTTGGTTTGATTTCTTTTTTAATTTTGCATTTCTTATGTGCACACTGTGTCTAATTAAAACCCTAGTTTAAATAGATAGCCATAATTTATCAGTATAAATACAGCAACTTTAGGATGCCTTACCTTCCCCACAGAATTTGGAGAGGATGTGCTTCAATTTCATGTAGTTACAATTTCCTAAAGGTGATACTTTTTTCTGTTCTCTGTTTAAGGCTCCATTTGTCTAATGATGCAGCACAAACCTCTTGAAAATCTGTAAAACATTTACAGTTTTTGTAAATCTTAGTTATAATTGTCAGACTGGCTTTCTTTCATATTCATCTAAAAATTTGTGAGTAGTAAATCAGAAGATATCCATCTTCTATTTCAACACACCACCCTTACAAAACACCTGAATGTGCCTGTTTTGAGATGAAATAGTCTTCAGTCTACGAGTCATAATAAGCACTTGCGTCATAGATAACCTTGGGTATTGGAAGACGTTTTTTTGAGCGATGGTTTTTGACATGATGTTCTTTGTTATTTCAAGGAAATTGTTTAACAACTCTGCCCCTTTGTTTTCCCCTTTGTGAAAGGGATGCAACTGATGGGGTTTTTTGGTTGTTTCTTTTTTGCTTAGCCTCTCTTTTCCTTTCAGAACTAGGAAAATTTACTAAGCTGTTCAAGGTTAGTAAGGAGAGTCAAACCTTTCTATTAGACATGCTAACATAGCTGGGGAAAAAACAGACCAACTTTTGTATTTACAAGTTTTTCTTTGGATAATATTTATAGATCATCTTGGAAATGCAGAGCGTGCCTGTCAGTACTCACTTGTTAAAAAAATGAGAGTATTTTAAAATATCTGGAAAAAGCTGCATCACTGACACAACTTGTCGTGCACCTAGGAGTCCATGAATCCATAGCTCACATACATACATGTAGATATACAGATGAAATGTTTAGTACATGCCTCTCCTCAGCTTGTGTTTAATTCAGTCAAAAACCCCACCACACTCTGTTTCTCTGTTTGTAAGACAGGCTTTCCTTTCCCTGAGTCATCTTGGCAGCCCTCGCCCATGCCTGCTTCAGGTCTAACCCAGCTGATTTGGACATTGGTGACCAGAGGCATGTGTGGCACTGCAAATAAAGTCTCCACAGGAGAGGAAGAAGCCTTGCTGCCTTGGCCCAGCAGTCATGATTTGATACATCCCTGGGGCTGTGACTGCCTTTTCCATGGTGTGTCACACCTGTGTCTCCACCATCAGGCAGTAGCTGATCAAAGCATCCATGATGTTCTCTTCTGCCATGGCCAGCTCCCTCTCCAGGTTATAGCTGCACACCTTCCAGTCTGTGTCTGCACTTATGGGTGAGGCTCACGTCACATCCTAGAAGTGCTCTGTTCTTTCATGCTGATTCTTGCTCTCTGAATTTCAAGTTCATCATCCTCTGTCATACCCTGATGCTTCTGTCTTCCCATTCCCAAATAAGCAAGAGTCATCACCACCACATTTCATTAGTTTAGCTGCAGCTTCTGAAAAACTCAGATCTAGAAACCATGGATCTGGTGTCCTGTAGATATGAACCTTCAGAGTGTAATCAAAATAGTTGTTTTCTGCATCTCTGATTTCATAGCCCCTCTAGGAGCCTGTGTCCCCATGGATGACCTTCTGCAACTGATCCCATATTCCACTATACCAACTGTAAACCTCCAGCTGATTTCATGGGGCACATCACTGTCCCCACACTTTGTGTACTTTTTTGAGTGCAGCCTGGTTTGCCTGTTTCCAGTTTAGTGCCTCAATGGTTCTTGTCTGACCCAGGGAATTAAGTGGAGCAGGCTTTCCCTCTGACTGAGGTATATAATTTTTGAAGCTGTATTTATAAATCCATTAATTTTAATTGTTTGGGAGCTCTCATCTGGGATTTCATGATGTGAATCCCTATGAGTAGGTTTCCATGAGGGCCCTTTCACAAGAGAGAAGCCATTGACACTGATAGTCAAGGGTTCTTCAAAATTAGCTGGCCAGTGCATCAGTATGATGTGCATCAGTATGTACTTACACTGGTTTTTTTGAATAGCAAGTAAGTTGCTGGTTTTTCTTGCTCCTGAGGGCTTCTTTAAAAAACCAAAAGAAAAAAAGGAGGAAATCTATAAGATTTATCTTCCTCTCAGTTCTCTTTTTATTTTGAAAGGAATGTTTCATGCTTTTGCAGAGGGAGTGTGTGTTGGACTCCCTGTTTTCTTTTGCCTTTTTTTCCCTCTTCTGTCAAAATTCCATCTCTGTTTTCCATCAAGAATATGTGAAAAATATTTTCAATATATATCATTAAATAGTTTCCTTGTTCTTATACTACTCCCTAGGCATCTGCTGCTGACTGCTTTTGGAAACAGGATACTGGGCTAGATGGACCTTGGTCTAACACAGTACAGCTGTTTTATTTCCTTAAATGCTGAAGCATTTAAAAAAAGGGATTTCTATTTATTTACTTGTATGCAGCTGCAGTGGCTCTTGAGTAGCAGAGTCTGTGGTTTGCTCTTGAGAATATGAAGACAAATTCAGAGGTGTACAACAGCTCATCTAAGTAATTACAGAAGTGTTCCTAATTGTAACCTTCTGTCAAGTACAGAGGCAACAAGCATGTGTTGTAACAAAGTGAGTGACTCACAAAAAATCTGGATGTTTGAGACGAGCTGGAGACCACAACAGCAGAGAAAGAGGGCAGCTACCCCAGCTTGCATTCCTCAGGGAAATACAGTGTGCCAGAGGGGAACAAAATCTGCCCCAGTCTTGGTAGTTGTTGTTGCCACTGCTCAGGAAGGGGAATAGGAGAAAACTGGGTGAGAGGAGGTGTCCAAATTCCCTAATACTATATCAAAAGTGTTGGTGGTAAATATTTTATTAAATAGTCAGCTTAGCAAAACTATAAGGGCCCACAACTAGAACCTTTCACACTAACTTCTGTTTTAACATTAATTTTGATACTTAAATGTAATAAGAAGTTAGTGGTTATGTTGTTGTTGTTTGGTTGGTTTGTTTTAAGAAGAAGACAGAAATGTGAACTCAATTGCCTTATTATGTTCATTTTTTTGCTATTCCAAATTTATGTACCATTGAACTCATCAAGGCATTGATGAGATGCTGCATTGAACCCAAATGTGGCTGTTGTTAATGATGCTGGACTAAGGAAAATGGTTGTACAATGAGAGCGTGAGAGACAAATCTGAAAGGATTCCTGGGCATTAATTTTATCTGCTTATTTGGCCATATATAAATATGAAAGTTTTATTAGGATTTGTGTTCCCAGAATTTTCAACCAATTTCGACATTTAGACACCAAACTAGAACTTCTAATTTGCTTTCACTGTACTTTTACCCATTTTATCATCATTAATGGATTTTGTGATGAAGTATATAATCTGATTTAATTATTTTCAAGAAGGTTAGTGTTTTTTACTTAACTGAAGTTTTATTGCATGATACATTCACCTTCTACCTTTATGTTCTTTTTTTCTATTTTTAAAAGGAGCTAGAAATTTGGCAAACCTTCACCCTTTCTTTATGTTATAAATTGTCAGAGCATTTACAGATACTGGGCTTTGTTGACTTGTTGCTCAGGAGTTAGTTAAAGTTGGCTGAATAGCTGTCCTAAATACTTCCTGGCTGTAGTACTTGGAATAGCAATTTTCACTTCTCTGATGATGGTGCAGTAGCCAACAGGCAATATATTTTTATCTGACTCCACTGTCCTTGAAGCACTTTCATTTTAAGGAACGCCTACATGTCTTTTTATTTTAGGTTTAAACAAAGAAAAAAATTAAACTTCTGCATTAGGAATTTTTTTTTTCCTAATTATATGGCAGCTAAAGAGATGTAGGGATATCAGTGTTAGTCTCTGATCTGTTCATGAACATGATCAAAAGACAAGACTGGATGCAGTTTGTTTTGTATATAAATTACCTTTCCGAATGGTAAGACGATGTTTATCTGAAGTCCATTAAATAGGTGCTTATGTAGCTAATTATTTGAACACACAAGTCCAGGCTGGCTCACCTCATGTTTTGTGGGAACTGCCAGTGCTAAGGTAAGGTAGGTTGGGTTGGGTTGCTGGCTTTTCTGCTGGTTCCTCAGAGATGGGCATTGGTTTGTAGCCAGCACCAACAATCCCACAGCTCTCAGCGTGGCTACCCTGGGCTGTCCTGGATAATCCTGCTGTCTTGTGGGAAGAGGCAGTGGGAGCTGAGGACATTGAGTATTTGTATGGTGTCAAACAGCTGAGGGACTTCCTCATCTTGCTGCTTGGATCCATGAGCCATGGTGCCTGCTTGGGCCATGCATGGGCATGGAGAAATGTTGCAGTCTCTCACTTTGAGACTGGCAAATCTCAGTTACCTGTACTCTTCTACAGCCTTAAGGGGTTTGTGGGGGTTTTAAGGGTGTTGGACAGCAGTGGCAACCACCACGTTTCCATCATAGCAGGGTTGTCATCATCCTCTTAGCTGTAGTAAGAGATCTGAAAAATGTGTTATCGTACATCTCGGGTCTAGTGTGTATGGGTGACTTTGTTTTTAACAACACACGTAAAAGGTAGATTTAAAGTGTTGGAATCATGGTTTTGAGATCTTTACAGGTTATCATCTCTTGTGTCTGCAAGAAGTAGATGATAAATTGGCAGACAGCTGTTTGATGATATATAAATTGTTGTCTGGTACTCAAATAGCTCAACATTTTCTGACTGTGATCAGATGTGTCTGAAATTGTTCCGTTTTACGCCAAGAAACCTGCAGTTCCTCATTAATTCTAGTACTCCATGAGTAGTTAACCAAGTCTGTGTAAGGCTTTGCATTTCCAAAGAGCCATGTTTAATTGCCTAGCAATTGGCCTTTATGTTGGTGTTTTTTTATTAAATGCTGAGGAAAGTTCTTTGTATCAGACTTGCTGGTGGTTTTGCATTGTTTCCCTGCAGTCTCCAAACTGGTAATTCCACTTGTTAAACTGGGTTGGCTTTTGCAATCTCCTTTGTTGTGGGATTCTCCCTTGCTTCCCCCAGTACATTCCAGAAATTGTTTGCTTGCAGGCAACTCTATTTATAAGCTTGTTTCATTTCTGTTTGATGTTTGAAAAGGTTTTTCATAGCTCTTACCTTTTCTTTGGTTTCTATGCTATGCTAATGAAATGTTCTTTAACTAGTTAAAACTGAACACTTCATTTCCAGCCAAGGGAGTCTTTCAGGCATGCATCTCCATTCTTTACTGTCTCTCTTTCATTGTTCTCAGGATTATAGCATGGGAAAATGAATAAGGCATGGTCTACAGTATGGTGGGTAGATGTAGATGTGATGAATCTTCTACCGAGGCCTTCACACCTTTAAATTCACTATGTTTCTTCTTCTTAAAACACAGTTGACTTTTAAAGCTGATTTGGTATTTTTTGTTCAATATAACTTTAAGGCTGAAACTACCATTGATGAGAAGAATTCAGATACATACTTGCTGATGAAATACTGGGTTTTCAGTGTGGGATGGTAAAGTCTTACCTTTTCTTTGGTTTCTATGCTATGCTAATGAAATGTTCTTTAACTAGTTAAAACTGAACACTTCATTTCCAGCCAAGGGAGTCTTTCAGGCATGCATCTCCATTCTTTACTGTCTCTCTTTCATTGTTCTCAGGATTATAGCATGGGAAAATGAATAAGGCATGGTCTACAGTATGGTGGGTAGATGTAGATGTGATGAATCTTCTACCGAGGCCTTCACACCTTTAAATTCACTATGTTTCTTCTTCTTAAAACACAGTTGACTTTTAAAGCTGATTTGGTATTTTTTGTTCAGTATAACTTTAAGGCTGAAACTACCATTGATGAGAAGAATTCAGATACATGCTGATGAAACACTGGGTTTTCAGTGTGGGATGGTAAAATAAAATAAATTAAAATCCTGTTGATAAGTACTGAAGGAGACGATTTCCTTAAAAAAATGTTAACAAAACTTCTGTAATCTTAGTGTTGATTTTAAATTAATTAAAAGATGTTTCCCCCACTCGCAGTTTATTCCTTTGTTGTGAAGTTGCTAAGGAAGACTGAGATTACTTACTATATTCCACAATATGTTTTGTAGGAAGGCAAGATACTTTTAATCAGTCTGCTTTAAAGATATCTAAAAATCTAAAACCAAAGGAAACTCTATAATTGTAAAGCTAATAACGATTTCCTTGGGGTGCCTTCATGTTTAACTCATTTCCAAAGCAATCTCTGTGTCAGAAGCCATATTTTTAGAGAAGTAGAGGTACTCTTATAAAGCTGTTTGTATGTGATTGGTATGCATATATATAAAATCCATGGGTTCTGTAGTGTTTGGCTTGCCTACCAATGAAGGAAATGAGTGCAGTCCTCCCAGCCTCCTCCGTCTTTCACCTGTGTGCTCACATTCGATGCTGCAGTGCCTCGGGTCAGAGCTTTGCCCTCATAGGAAGATACTCCATTTGTCTCACAGGTCACCTAGGGGATCCCTAATGAGTTCCCATACTGTGTTTTGGTGTCCTCTTACCCCACAGAGCAGCCTCCAAGACTGGCCTGAAGATGTGAAAACACATTTGACAACTTCCTTTGGCTTTTATTGTTTTATTCATTTGCTAAGTAGTATAGCATAAGGATTTAATGGCCTGAAGACTAATATTCTATAAGCTGCCCTGTGGATGAGTGGTGGGAGATAAATGATAGCTTGTATCAGGGACTGTATCTTTTGGGCATGATTTTAGATTGCACTTGACAAAGAAGACCTAACTCTAGTCTTTGTCTTGCTAACATGCCAAAATAGCTTTTATTGCTACATACTGCCAACTTTCATGCAGTCTGTGTTGATTGAGAGTCCCTCTCTCTGCTCTGCTGGAAATAGGCTACTACAGCCTGGTTTAAAAGGTTATAATATTTTAATTTTTTTTAAATATGTTACTATTAAATTGAAGAATCCTCTAAACTCCCTCCCAGCCTCCCTCCATCCAGACACTGAATCCCCAGTGATTAAACAAGGGAGTTGACTAAACCCTGTCTAGTTGCTAGTTAGTGATCTCATATTTTGACTATTTCCCCTGATGAATGGTACCCATCCATCACAATTTTTCTTTGCTGAAAAGCAGCAGGATGGGGAAAACCCACTGAATTGGCCATTTAAATACTTCTTTTCCAGACTGTCTGCAATTACAAAGGCTTTTTGAAAAATCTGAATCAAGATGGTTTCAATTATGAGTAACATTTCTAACCATACTGCATTCTAACCTGTATGTCCTTTAGGTTGAGTCTGAGATGCCACAATTATTGTAATCACTTTATGTTGTGCTCATCAGACAAATAGAAAATAGAAACAAATACTGAAGCATTTCTGGCTGTGAAAGAGCCACTCTTGTGGAAAACATAAGATCATTATACATTTTTTTCTTCCATAAACTTTGTTTTGGTTTGTAGAGTTTTAGTTTAATGTATTCTTCAGCCTTGTGACATTTATAAAGAATATTTAGACCAAAGTCCTCTAAAGTAACTGTGATGAATGAGTCTCCTGGAAGCAATGAAAACATGGTTCAGCCACGCTGCCAGGCCAGGTGATGAGCTGAGTACCTTCTGAAAATATGTGTGCAGTTTTGAGGTCTTGGTGGTTGTGGTCTTTTCCTTCCTGCTCCAGAGAGGAAAGTTCTCAGCACTTCTGGTCTCTCTGTTCCTGCCTGGGAGCAGAGAGGGAGAGGGTGGTATAATCTTCACTTAAAGCTTCTCACTTGCTTGTTGTTGTCATTTTGGCATAAAAAGCAGTGACGGAAGCCTTGGCTGTGCTCTTGGCCCCTGACCGCATCCTGCCTCTTCCCTCCCAGCACCCAAACAAAAGGAAGCATTTGACAAAAAGAGGTTTGATGGGAATCTCTGTCTTGTGACTCCTGCTCAGATAAGATGCAGGCAGTGAAAACATTTTACCCACAAAGGAAAGTCATAAATTATGTTGTATTTCAGTTCCTGTTTGCAGAACAGTATTTCAGACCCTGAGTTTCTCCTGAGAAACAGAGGAGCATGGTGCCAAACCTGTGAAGGCTTCCAGGAGACAGAACACTGAAAATTGTCAGTTGGTCGCTGTTGCAGCGGAGCCTGCTTGTCTCCCACAGAAACTTTAGGGGAAAGGAAGAACAAGTAAACAAAAGTGGTTCTTTTCTCCAAGTGAGTTTGCACGTGTCACACTAGATGTTGTGATAGGCTGTTAATACTTGATGAACTTTTCCCTGCTAAGAGTTAAAGGTGTTAAATCATCTTCAAAATGCTGAAGAAAACAAATTAAAGTAGTCCTTGTTCAAGTCATGTCAAGTCAAATGGGTCAATTCGAGTCATGACTCTTTTTCTTTCTGTATAAATCATTGGGACTTTGCTGTGATACTGGAAAGTCTTGGTACACTAGTACATGATTCCTTTCAATGCAATTTGAAGTAGAACAAAGTGTTTGCCTTGAAATGATGTTGATGTGCTTATAGCATTATATTCTCTTAAGTGCTGTTTGGTAACTCTTTATTCTGTCAGTGGAGTGCATCAGCTTTGAACATATAGCAGCTGCTTTTATTAAAGTATTTCTGGATGAATGGTCCATCAGATTTTATTTTTTACATGAATGTGTTGCTTACTGCCATTGTGCTTAAATACTTTTATTGCTCTATAAATGCTTGGGGTTGCTGTGATCATTAGCCTTTGGTCAGGCATGTTGATGAGGCACACATGAGTGTTTTATTACCAATAAACAGCGTGCCATCATCATCACCTGGATTTAATCTTCCCCACCACTTTCCAAATAATATCCTCCTTTTCTGTGGTTTCTGAGTCTCTCAAAATGAAATTATCTGGGCTGAAACATTTCAATTAGTGACTCAGAGTGTTTATTTAAAGTTTTGGTGAAACACTTCAACCATCTTTGAAAAACTGTTGAGAGGTAAATACCTTTGTTTTCTTTCACTTTTTTTTAACTGACTCAATAATAAACTTGATTTCTCATTGTTTATAGCTGAACCTCGAGATCCAGCACCACAACTGTTGCTCTGATATCAGTAATTCACCTTCTGCTATTTTTGTGAAATTTCACCCAAATTTGGTCATTTTGTAAGTGTGAAACCTCACCATCCATGCACTCCTAGCAGAGGCTATGTTCAGGCAGGCAGGTTCCACATACACTCAGCTGTTTTCAGACCAATGACACAGCTCCGTGTGGTGTCAGGTGCTGGTGCCAGGAGCAGAGAAGAGGCTGAAGGTGAGGAAATGGAGAGAGAGAGGGGGGTAAGGCAGGGGTTTGATCAGGTGAACTGGATAGGAGCCAAGAGTTAAGAAAAATGTATTGGAGATGTGCTGTCCAGGCAACATTAGCATGTGCTCTCTTCCAGCCCTGTATTTCCCTGTGCCTCAGTGTGAGATGGCATATGGAGGGGTCAGGTCTCTGCCCAAAGGGTTCTGGTGCAGCAAGAGAGACAGGCAGTGGCAGAGTTGGCAGCAGATGGACTCTTGGTCAGGTGTTTACCTCTTCCTCTGGAAACCAGTGAGTGTGTCGCTGAAGCTGGCATCTTAGCTGCTAGCCGTGAGGTGGGTGGATTTCCAAATCCCAAGGGCAGTAGGTGTCTAGTGAGGCGTTTGCATGTGCCATGTGGATGCAACAGCAAAGTGAAAGGAGGACAGACACCTGCAGCCAAAAACTGCAGGCAGTTCTCAACTCTTTAACCATATTTGATCTGAGTTTATTCTGCATAGAGTGGGAGTAATGCTGTTTAATATCACAAGAAGACTGAGAAATCCATTAATAATTTTAACTGAGCCATTCCTAATGTGATCCCGTAGAGCCAGCCCTATGCATATGCCCAAAAGGGAGTGAGTAGCTTGCATTCAGGCCAGGAGGTAAGTGAACACGTGTTGGAGTATTGACCACTGACTGTCAGGGTTAAAAGAAATACCATTTGGCTGCCTATTTGCTGTGTGGAAAAGGCTGTGCAAAATAGTAGATGTAGTAATGTAATTGAGGTTGATATCACTGCTTTTACTGATGAAGACAGGTACCACAGAGATTGTCACGGCACTCCAATGTCATTGCCATATAATAAATGCTAGGGAGTCTAGTGTGTGTGTTCCTCCCAAAGTCATGGATATATGCCTTGAAAAACCTAGAGGCATTATTTTAATTTGAAATAAACCTAGAATTTTATTTAGTCAGTGCTGAATCTGTCTTAAGGAAGAGAATAATTATGTGCTCCTTCAACACAGTATTGAGAAGGTATAAGCACTCTCGAGACCACAATCCCATATTCTAGTACTGGAATGAATATAGTATTCAGGGAGAGTAATAAGATATCCTAATGTGTCTTATCTTTTCTCATAACCATGATTTAGCTGCCTAATTCCATAAGCTACCATTTCAGATAAATGTAACTGCATTATATTTCTTGCTATTTTTGCTATATCTTCTGGAAGCTTCCTAATACCTGGTTGAAGGGGATAGATAGCCTTTCAGCAAAAATAAAAGGGGGTGGAGGGGAGATTTAGATTACTGGAATGACAGGGCTTCATTCTTTCCTCTTGCTTGAGTTTATGGACCTTTTACCATTGTTCTTTCTCCCCCCCTTTTTTTTAACTGATTTAGTGTGTTGATTCTCTGGGCATTTTTCACTGCTAACTCTTATGTCCTGCTGCTTCAGAGAAGGGGTCTCACTGCCCCTCTTGCTAGTAGTGCTGTTTTCCCTATTCCCTGAGGAGGGAAATTCAAGGCGTGTCAGACTGCAAGAAAAGACAGAAACTAAAATTATTCACTGTTGTGATAAACCAATTCCCAGAAGAGGGGAAGCATGAACTGGGTGTAGAAAAGGTGAGGAAAGGTGCCCTGTTTCCCTTTGGCTTTTCAAATCAGGTGTACTTGATTCTCTCTGTAGGCAGCCCCAGAGAGAGATGATGTCTTTTAATGTCAATAATTTGTTTGCTGCTTCTCAGCAGTTATAAAAATTAAGGAGGATTTTGTGTGATTCTTCCTCGAAAATGCATATATATTAATTTTTAGGTGTTTTTTTTCTTTAATTTCTGTTTGTTCGCAGGAACTTTCCAATCAGTTGAGCTGGTGTCAGACTCCAGCCCTTGCTGGCTGGTCCTAGAAGCAAGGCCAATGATTTATTAATAACACAGCTGCAGTGCCAGCGCTGCCACTGGGAGTGGGTAAACACTCCTCCTCTGCAGAGGGACAAGACTCTGTACTTTTCACCTCTGCAGTTATGTAAGGTGTCCTTGGCCATCTATGTATTTAACTTGGCCCTTGCTTTTTCCATTTGTTTACAAAATGATTGGCTGTGAAACAGCCCAGGAAGCCCAGGAAGCCCAGGAAGCCCCAGCTGGAATGGGAGCCTCAGCAAATGGAGGGGTGCAGGGTGGCCTGGCCGGAGTGAAAACATATTTCCAAGGAGCAGCACAGGGGTTTGCCAATGGCATATCAGGTCACCTGCTAGCAGTTCAGGGCTGCTAGGCATCCTTCTTGAGAGCTGGGGGCTGTGGCATGCTGGTGACCAAGGTAGTCCCTTGCTTCTGGTGTGTGTTGAGTCTGCCCTTCTCTGTAGTACACCAGTGGTTCCCTTAGTGTGTCAGGGACTTGGAACATCATACTGATGCCGTATGGTGACACTATTCCAAATAATGGGCCTTTTCCAAGTCACATCTAATTCACTGCAACTCTCAAATGAAGCAACTTCTCAAGACTCCCTTGGCCAGGTGAATTGCTGTAGGAAGCCAATGTAGTCGCTTTTATGGCACTCTACTCCCACTTTCTTTCTGATCCAGTCAACCAGGCTCTTCAGTGCCAAAGTGTATCTTCTGTTCCTTTTTGATGCCACATAACTGGTTTTATGGCTTTTCCTGAGGTGCATTAAGGTTCCTGGCGTGTTGCTGAGGGAACCAGTGCCAGCACACCAGCTCATTGCCTGGTCCTTGCTGGGCTGTTCATCCTATGGGCATTCCATTGGCAAAGACCTCTCCCCATTACTCACTATTTCTTTTCAAACGTAGTTATGGTGGAGGATATGTGCTATGGATATAGGAGGGTGAAGTCTGTGTGCTGAGCCACAGTGCCCTTTCTTTACGGGCCACTGCGAGAGAAATAAGGTGTCTCAGGGTTTGGCTGTCAGTTCTGCAGTTACCCTTGCCTACCTTACCACTGCAAAGTGGTGTTTCCAAAACAAGGGAATTTAATCTCAATCCTGTTCATATGAGCAAGCGTGCATTAAAGTCAGCATGTGTCTGGTTGAAGGTTTTTATGTGAATTGGAAAGGAGGTGGGGAAAGGTGTATGTCAGGAGGTGGTGCTGAGCTGTACCCATCTTCTTCTTGTTCAGTGTTCTGCTGCTCTGCTACACCACTGTTGCTTTTTCTCTTGCCATCTGCCCTGCAGCCAAACAACTTACCTCTCTTTGCTGTTATTTATTCTGCAACGGCTACTTTTGTCTGCTCTTGAGATATTGAGAAAAATTGAAGAAAAATTGCCTCTTATCAAGCTCTTCTTTTACAGTTCAGTCAAGTTAAATTTAATGGTGTAGTATGTTGTTTACCAGCAAAAATTTGTGTCACCTTGACTTACTGTGTGGTCCAGCCCGCAATTTACACATCTCTCCTCTGTCTTCCACAAAAACATTCAATCCTTGAGATGAGCAGATGTGTTAAAGCTGCCCAGCTAACAGTTAAGTATGTGTAATACTCTCTTCTGAGACTCTGTAAAGGTTTTAGACATTTTTTTCTACAATGCATTTTCTTCTATAATGCAGGAATCAGTGAATATGTTGACTTCTCTGGCTGGGAAGAGTTGGAGGGCTTAAATCTCTGCTCTGCTTTTGAAACCCATCTTGAGTCCCATGGCAGGCTGCATCCAGTCCTCCCCCAGGGGAGCTGTGTTGGAGACCTGCACAAGGCAGCTTCGTGCCATGTGAAGACTCTCACCACCCATGGAATAGAAATCAGACATCTGAGGAATTTTATCTAAATAAGGTTATGCTTCCCTCCACTTTCTTTATGTTCATTCTGCTGGGTTTTCCCCTTATACTACCTGTTTGCTGCCTCTCATTCCGTGGAAGTTGTCTGTGTGCATTAGAGTGAAGATTTATTTCAAGGATTGTTGCTTGTGAGGTACTGCTGATCAATGCTGGTAGCCAAACTTGATGCTAAGATAAAAATAACTGGTTGATTTTGAGTGCCAGTGAAGGGGGAGGAATGGGAAAAGAAAAACAAAACGAGCTACATAATTTGGAAAGAAATAATCTCTATGGCCCTATTATTCTCAAATTATTTTCAAGGCAGTAAACACAGAGATAAAATAAATTGATATTAAACTGTTGTCTCTTTGTCTGAGTTTTCTTCTTATTTGTTAGAATAATCTTGAGGATGTTTGTAAAACAACTTAGAATTTCATAAGTGGTTGTTTTTTTATTTGGTGTCTGCTATATCTGCCTGACTTCTTTGTCTTCTGAGCAATTTAATATTGAGTACACTTCCCTTGATATTGCAAGGCAAATTATTAAACCATTCTCTATAGCTATGCTCAACATGTGTTTGAAAGAGCATCTTGAGAGACTCAGAGCTCTTTGTGCATTGCAAATGTGCTCTTCAGTAGAACATTTTGTCTTTTTCCATTTAAATAAATATCTCCTATTAAGTCTTTAGTGGTAAGACTCTTACATCATTTAGACATTCCATCTTTTTGTAAGGCTTCCATTTTTGTTCAATATTTTTCTATTTTTTCTGTCAGTTACAGGCAGTTCTTGTTCTCTAGTTTTATGAATAAAATGATCATTTTTATTTTACCAGCTTTTAGTTTTTTACAAAAAATTGAAGTCATTAAAAGAGTAGCTAATGGGTTTTCTTAACTTGTTGGAAACTGAATCAGACTGCAGTCACCTGAGAATTTTTTTTTTCTTTCTTTCTTTTCTGCCTTAAAGTAGGAAAGTGAATTTGCCTTCTACTTTTTCTTGAAACGGAAGTGTGTAGGTGCGTATAAATATGTATGCACACTCACTAACTTTGGTGGGTGGACTTGCAAGGTGGCTTTATAAATACAGAACTAAGTTCTCAGCAATGTTTTAAAGTTGTTTTTAAGTTGTTTTTGTGGGTAGCTTTTGTCTGGATTTTTTGTTTGGTTTTTTTTCCTAGGAAAACAGATCCAAAAACCATTTCAAGTGTAATATAAGAGATGCTTGTGTTGTTTTGAAATACCTTTTTCCCTTTAGATCTTTGTGTTTATAAGATGTATGGCAAATTGTAAAGTCTGAGGTATTTGAACTCACCATCAAAAGCTTAATATTTCTATTAGTAGTATAGTTTGGCACGTCTGAATTATTTTTCAGTTTCACAAATAGTTCAAGTGTGCCCCATTTTCAAGATGAGAGATCTTATTCTGATCTCCATTTATTTCTATGAAATTGTATAAAATTCTGCTTAGGCTAAAAAATGTGTTTCATAAGCATACATGTTTGCAAGGCAATGTGAAATTATGCAAACTGAAAAAAAATTGAAATTTTTTGGTATGCCTTAAAGAAGAAAGAAAACACTATGTTACATTTTTAAAAATCTCTGACTAGTCATTCTTAAGGCTTAACTAAATCCCCTAAGTCCTTGGACATATGCACAACTCTATGAGCATGTGTAGTCCTACAGATTGTGTGAGGTGGTGCATATTCACAGCAAGTGCAAAGGGAATACTTTAATGGAGCTGTGTCTTAATGGTGTCTGGTTTTTCACTTCCTGAGTGAAGTTAGGAAGCAGATTGACCTGCATAGGAAAATTGAATTCATGGATTGTGATATTAGATGGAAGTGCTTTTTAATTCAGTCTGAACTGGAGTCTGAGGGTTTTCCGTGGCTGTTGAAAGTGCTTGAATGATTGAACTCTAATGTACTAAAATATGTGGGGAAATGCCTGCATTCAAATCCTATAGAAGAAGAGGAATCATCCCACTCTGTGTATGAATACACAGTGTCTTCTTTAGTTCTGGGGTGGGTTTGTTTTCCTTTTTGGTATTTCTGCATTTGAAAAATAACTTCTGAACTGGATGTTTTGGGCTGGTAGAGTTAGTTGTGGCTGTCTATGCATAGGAGCAGAAGCTTAAATATCTCAAAGTACCTGCCCTCCTATTGACTGGGACTATTTTTAGCCTCAGGGAGCACAGGATTATCACAATTGAAAAGTTCCTGGTTTATGTAATACTGACATTTTTTAATTGATTGAGTGAGGCCACACATGTTCCCAAACAGAATTTGCTGAGAGGCTGCTGAGGAGGAATCCCAAAGGAGAAAAAACAGTTTTTGCTGTTGACAGAAACTCTTCCAAAGAAGTGTTTATGCCCTAGGTACCGCCCCAGCTGCTGACACTGCTGTCTTTGTGGCTATTCTTGCTGTGTGCTGCCACCACCCTGGACAGTGGCCTGTGCTAGCTCCCACTCTGCTGGGTTTTAACAGTGTGTAATACCTTCAGTAGGCAATGTTTAGCTAAGCAGCATGCCCACAGCTGCAAAGGCATTACTGTTTTAAAACATGTTCAGATCTTTATAGGCATGTGCAAGGCATGCGGAAAATTGCAAAAGTTTTTGTTCGAGTGGGAGGAATAGTTGTGGCATTAGATGATTATTACTTTTTAAAAATTTGTGTATGTCTTTTCTTACTCCAGCAAATGTTTAGATCTCATAGTGTCTATCTGGAAACCAGAAAATCTTCTTTTCCCTTGTAGAACGAGTTGCTCAGATGCCTTCTGAAACCATTTATGTCTTGGAAGTCATATACTTTTCTTCTTTTCTCATTAGACCGCAATTCAATCTTGAGAGTTCGTACAATTTCATCTGCATTTTAGGTTTAGCTTATTTTCTCAAGGAAACAGGTTGCACTGTCCATATTTTTGCCAGCGTCATCCTCTCACCCTAATAACTTCTGAACAATGTAGCCAATTTCAAGCAAAGCAGCTAGAAGCAGACATCTCGAAGACATATCTCAAAGTTCTTGCTGGTTATGCAAAAACCAGTGTCTGGGTAGAAGGCAGATCCAAATTTTTACCCTATTAAGGAAGAGGCAGGAGCGGGCACTGAGCCGCTCCCGAGCGTGGTCTGCCAGCAGCGTGCGCGTCTTGGCCGGCTCCTCGGGACGCGCGCGGCTCCAGCCAGTTATAATTGTCCTGTGAGTTGTTTCCTGGGCTATAGTTAGGAGAGGTGGGAGCCTGCTCTGGGGGAGAAGGAAGGAGGAAGGTGGGGTACAGCAGGAAGCTGGGAGTTTACGGAGAGTTGAGTAGGGGGAGCTGGAAGCACCCTGGGGAGAAAGGTTTAGAAAAAGGGACAGACACCTCCAAGGCAGCAGGCCTCCTCCTTTCTGCTTCTCATTGAATAACCTGTTTTTAACTGTGTGCTCTGAGTAGGGAGAGTCATGCTCTGTTATCTCCCACTAATAGCATCAATAAATTGCCTGAAATTCCATACCTGAGCAAAATAATTTTGGAAGCTTTAGTTGATTCTTGCCTTAAGAGATAGAAGAAACATTGTTTTGCCTTTTTTTTTTCTATTTAAACATATAACTTTTATGAATGATGATTTTAATAAGTTAAAGCTAGCTCATTACTTTACAGAAGTAATTCCCAAGCTTGAATTAATTATTGTTATTGTTACTATTAGAGCAAGAGTAAAATACTGAAAGAAGTTGTGAATTTATTAAATATTCAAAGACAGGAGATGGATCCTTATGTAGATCCTTTGCATGTGTTAACATGCAAAGTTATGGGGTGTTACTTCTATGTTCACCTCATTTTGCTTATTTTAAATGTAAAATTCTAAGCACATATTTAGCTTTTTAATATACTCTTGTCTGTGTGCTGTCTCATGGCATTGATCTTAGACAAACTACCTATTGTTCTTAATGGGAAAATCTATTGATTTAAAAAAAAAAAAGCCAATGGTGTGACATGGCTTGTTAAGGGATGTGTTTTTGAAATCAAGCCGGTCAGGCAGCAGCTCCCCAGACCATTTCCTCTGTCGAAGCGGAGCCTCTCTTTGCTGTGCCCTAGTGTTGGGCACTGAAGTCCTTTGAGTTCCCAGCTCCTTGATGCACCCTTTCCCTCTCTCACTGCTTTGCTAGAATGAAACCTGTAGGACAGCGTGACGCGAGCCACAACATGTTCTAGTCTGGATAATTAGCAGTAGATAATCTAGTCTGGATAGTTAGCAGTTTTTCTGTTAAAACTTTGCATTACCTGCCTGAAATGGGGTGCTGGGCAGTTGGCTGGACAACTGTAGAGGACAAAGGCAAAAAAATAAAAGGTCAGAGTTAGGTACCATCCTTCCAGGATGAGGGGAGTAACAGACTGCTGGGAATGTGATCTGATGTCTGTTCGCTGTTCCTATCCATTGCAGATAAGGAGACAGCTCATTGAAAGTGATTTTTTTGCATGAACTCCCATGAAAAGTGCACAACCGCTTATGATGTGCTTGTTGATAACCTTCACTTCATGGGTGACAGGAGTTTCTAGGGATCCAGTTTCAAACCAACCTGTCTGTTCCCTCGGTTTCAGGACTCTGACTTATATCTGGCAGCAGGTTAAAAGTTGTAAGAAGCAATTATTTTCCCCTGCCGCCTACCTTATCCTGCTGAGTTTGTGCCGTCCTGTGCCAGAGGGACTGGATGTCTGTGGCACAGCTCCTAAACTGCTGTGGTTTTAAGATGAAGCAAGCCTTGCTCCAGTAGCTTGGTATTGATGTGCCTGAAAGTTAAAGTACCTGATTTTGGCTCTGCATTTGTGATGACGAGGCCTTGTAGCATAGTAGTTTTTTACAGAGTGGACTCACTGATGGTGACCCAGCATTGAATACCCCTGCATGTTGTGTATAGTTGCCTGTTCTGCTTTTTAGTTGGTATGTGCTGCCATGTGAGTTGGACTTCATATTTGACTTTTTAATAAACAAAAAATTTCAGGGTCAATATAATTTCATTTGACTGAAATGATACTACAGGTTTGAATTTTTGTTTGTGCAGTAATTAGTAGCTGGGAAATGGATCATATGGAAAAAAAAGGAATGAAAGATTCCTCTAGATGTTTTCCTCTCCTGCTACCACTGGAGATTCAAAAAGTAAAAAGCCGGTCTCAGAATTTATTTAATTTTGGTAGTGAGAGCGGATTAATTTACTCACTATTTTCAGTACTCATTCCACTGTAGTTTATTTTGGGTCATTTAATTTCAACAAGGCTTGATCTGTTTAGAGGGCTTTCTATAGCAGCATGGCAGGACCACACAGCTCTTTTATAGTACATACGTTCATTGCTAACCGGCAGCTCAAAAAAACTGGTAAACGATGCACAGACATGAATAACTTCAGAGAGGACAGTACATTTCTGTATGGTTGGATTATTTTGAAAGTTTTCAGAAATAACCAATCTTTTGTGCACTGTGGGTTGCTTTGCAGAACTTGAAGTGATAGTATACAGTAGCTGTGTGCTTTCAGAGGTAAGAGTGGAGGTCTGGCTGAAGGCACTCTTCAGGTTTAAGGTACTTCAGAAGCCACTATGCATGAGAGTTGCTCTCAGTCCTTGTTTAAGGAAACCTTTTGAGTCTATAGGTCGATATTTCCATCAGATTCAGTAGTTTGATTTTGTTTTCTTAATTTTTAGATTTGCTGTAGGAGCCGTTGATATACAAAATAGGCTAAGGTAAAATAGATATCAATTAAAAATGTCTTAATCAGTTGGCCTCATCAGCCAACAAAAAAGCATATGGTCGTTGTCTGTGCTGAGTCTGCTCCAGTTTAGCATTATGATGGTAAAGGCCACATTCCCCCCAAGTGAAAGAGCCAACTTTCTTTTGTATCCATCAAATCACAGCTATTTCTGGTTCTGCTCATGCCAGCTGACAAAGTAATGTTCTTTTTGTGTAATTCATTAAATCAGGCATCATTAGTGATTCTCTCAACACAAGGAAGGCCTAATATCCTGAAAGTGGCTGCAACTGTACTAAGAGGTTAAAACAGCATTGAGACCATTGCTCCTGAGTGTTGAGACCATTGCTTGTTCTTAAATTTTTAGCTTACTTGCATTTTCTGGCTTCTGCTGTTTAGTATACTACCAGCAGCAGCTAGTGGCAGTTCTGAAAAGGGCTGTTCTCAATAGTTTAATAGTGTGGAAATAGCTGTTTGCATTACCATCAGCCTCAACACAGGAGAAGCTCCTGAACATGTTTAACTCACCCCTTAACAGTTAGTTATGACATCCTTGTAGAAAATTAGAGGCAGAATCCACTCTTTTTTGGTGTCTAAGTCAAAAGTATAACAATAACATTAGTTTTGGGACATTTGAAGCCTGTTGAAAGTTTTGTAGCAGTGTGTATGTGTGTGCATACACAGAGTCAGTGTATGTCTGTACTGTGTGATATTCCTGCATAGGTATCTGGATGCTTTCTTGACTATAGGAGGTATTCCTACTTGTCTACAAATAGTAAAGCCCTAATACCAGTGAATGGGAAATTTAAAAAGCACTTCTTAAAAACCTCTCAATCTGGAAAAAATTTACAGAAGCTGAGTGTATCCAATGTGGTTTGACTAATGCTTTAGGGCCTCTAGTCGCAGCTCTTAAAACTCTGTGATTGTTTGTGAGCCGTGTCATCAAGCAGCCTCTGATCTCAGCAGGTCCTGCCCTGCAGCTGCACAACCTCCTGGTGCACCCTACAATTTCCCTTTCTGGGGGAAAATATATCAGTGCATCCTATGCCGCTCTACCTATGTTTGTGGTCAGCTTGTACATCCATGTCCTCCTACCCAAGCCACCTCAAGATGACAGCCCACCTATATTTTTATAGTCTCTTATTATCTCATAACTGTCTAAAAACTCCTCCTTTCATGTTGACTGGAGCTGTCCTTTCGCTGTGTACCTTCAGATTTAGATCCATGCACTGCTTCTAAATTTAGGCTGTAAAAGTACCACCTTTACTTCTTTTATACTTGAATGGAAATAGTTCAAAGTTGTGCTGATGTAATAAAAACAGGAGGCTGGAAGGCAGTGAACTGGAATAAGGGTGAATGTGTGAGAGAACGCTAGCAGAGAGTGGCAACTTTAGATCCTCCCTGCTATAATCACACAATTATTTTTAACATGATGTACTTAAAAGCTGCATTTCTCTTAAAGAAGGTTTCAATTGGTTATTCATCATGTGATGTCATTTAATAAAAAGCTTTTATATTATGGTAACAGCAGGTACTCTAGCCAGGATGTCATGAGAGGCAGTTCAGGCAGTCTGGACAGTTCTGAGATTATTAATTGTATGGCAGCGATGTGTACTTAACAATGAAAATGCTGATTCACAGATTTTCTCCTTTTTTTTCCCTGGCTAATAGCCTTAATGATCAATCAGAGGTAGTGGGCTGAGGCAGAGCTCAAGGCCATCAGCTCCTTTCAGCCCTCTACATAGCTCCCAGGAAACACCCTGTGTTTCATTAGTTCTTGCTTAGTTTATGATGTAATATTTTGCTCAAAGGCACTGAACTATCATCAAAAGCAGCCAACTGATTAGTGTGACTTCTTTTTCCAGGGTCGTTGTACAAGGGAGAACTGCAAGTACCTTCATCCACCAACACATTTAAAAACTCAACTGGAAATCAATGGCAGGAACAACTTAATCCAGCAAAAAACTGCAGCAGCAATGCTCGCCCAGCAAATGCAGTTCATGTTTCCAGGGACACCACTACAGCCAGTGGTAAGTATATTTCTCTGGTGGTCTTAATGGTAAGTAAAGAAGACTTTATTGACCTGCAAAAGTTCTCTAAATAGTATCAAGAAAAATAGTCCCTGTCTGTTAACTTAAGGAATGGTCAAGATGCTGGAGATATATTAATTTATATTTGCATTTCAAGATGTAATGGAGTGTTGCTGTAGACTTGATTTATTTTTCTTTAATGCCATAATAATTTGCTTTTTTTCTCTCTTTTTTTGCCCCCTTAATGCATTTCATGTCATGTTTGCAAGATTTATATCTATAATCCTTCTGGAGGTGAAAATTTGTATAATAGCAATAATTTGCTAGTAAGTAATTTGAGTAGGAAAACAGTCTCTCAGGAGCCTATGGGTCTGAATGGCTTTAAATATTATTTAATCCCAATACCAGGAACAAAGGTTAATGATTAGCATTTTCTTACTCTGTTGAAGTCTGAAGTGTCTGAGGATAAGACAGAGAATTGGTGGTGCATGAATTTCTCAAACTCAGTATTTTGTCTCAAGGTGATTCTTACGGTGCCTGAGACACCATGTACCCAGGAGGTGATATAGAACTAGAGTCTGGCATGCATGAGCAGCATCTTTGGATATGCACTGAAGTGATCTGGGCAGTCCTTGCGTCTGGGCTTCTCAGTGTAGCAGAATTCCAAAGCATGGTGTGGCAAGTAATCTGAATTAAATTTTTCACACATGGCTGCTAATGATGTTTCTTCAATCTAAATTCCTAGTATAAGGCATCCCACTAGAGTAGGATTTTTTTCTCTAACTTGAGGCATCTGGAGTGTTGGCATCAACTTCTGCAGTGAGTTTCCAACGTCCATTTATAGTTTACCAAAAGACATAAGCACTCCTAGTTACTATTGGCTCGGCTTATTCCAGACATCAGCATTTGGATTAGATGATCTAGTTTTCAAAGTGCCTTTGTCTTTCCATGGGCTACCACAGAAGTCAAGTGTAAGTATCTCAGAAGAAGACATCTGCATTTGGTCACAGGAAGCTCACCCTAGATGCCTTTTTCAGTAATGTATTTTTATAATCAAAACATCTACTGTCAGGTGGGATTGGGCATTGAGTGTCAGGACTCCCTAAATTTCTGGTACATGTTCATCAGATTGTATCTGGTGATGTTTGCCTTGATATTTCCTGGGCATTTACTCCTTGAGTTTTCACCAGAAAAAGTTTTGATGAAGTAATAGATTCCACCACTTAATATTATGAGAAAAATTGAAGTGGAAAAATTATACTTTTTTCTTCTCATCCTTTTCATCATTTGAACTTTACAATTTCATTGACATAATGTCTTCTATACTGATTGCTGTGATGAAAATGCCAGGTCTGTCTCACACAAATGGCCAGATTAAGATGACTCAGCCTTGACCAAATGGATAAAAAAACGAAAGAAAATTTCATAGAAGTCATTTGATGAGTGGATTTATTCTTAAAATTAGATCTGACACAAAGCTGTTATTTGTATTTCACATAGCACATATTGTTTTCAACATAGTCAAACCATTGTTTCATATAAATGTTGATTATTATGCTCTTCAGAATTTAGCTCATGTCTGACATATAAACTGGGTTGCTTGATATCAAGCAGATTTGATCACTGGTTAGAGCACAGCATAATATATTTTTAACTCTTAAGGGCAGTTAGATGCCATTTCTGTATACTTGGTTATCCTGGTTAATCTACATACTCAGAGCATCTTATTGGTGCTAAGTCACATCCATTTATAATTTAGTAATTGGTTCCAAAGACAAAAAAATCCCAAGAAAATTAAACACAACCCCAAGAAAATTAAACACAAACAAAAAAGGAAAAAACTGCCTTCTAGCTTCTGCGTTTTGTCTTGCGTATTTTCTACATACTTTGTGTCATGCAGGCCACTTTAATGAGAAAGACTCCTTTGTTAAAGTGTTTTGAAGCATTAGTGTTGAATTGTTGCGTTTCTAGCTGCTGGCTTATTTGGGAACTTAATTTCTGACAAAGCTGATCGGAGATGTGTCCCGTTTTTCCACATAGTTTTTCTGCATTTATAATTATAGCTTCACTCTCTGGGGTACTCAGCTCTGCAGAACTAAAGCACTCTGCAGGTCTGAGGATGAGCTGACCATGGTGATGTTCTGCCTCCACCCCCTGTGGAGCTGGTGTTAACAAACCCACTATTCTGCCTCATCATGGCTGTTGTAGCATCACACAAATGCTCTTTCTTCTGGTCATGACTTCACCGACTCACTGTAGGAAGAAACAAAACAAGATTTTTAGACCCATATCATTCCCTCCAATCAAAGTTTTTCATATGATGAACTAATATAAGCTTGAACAATCCCTTTCTAAATATTGTGTCCAGCTGAGATTGTAATATTTATTCTGCTTGCCACTGGTGACAGCTGAGCACACAAACGTTTGTGAAGTTGAGCTTTTTCAGTGTAACAGACACAGTAACTTGCAATTGCAGGAGGTGGCAAAATACGGTATGCAAACATACTGGAAGCTACATGCCAAAGAGCTCATTATATGTACTCTTATTAGAAATATGGCTTTAATATAGTTAATAACACTTCAGCTATGAAATCTGAATACTTTGAAAAACAGCCTGTTTTCCCAAGGAAAACAGATATTGAGAAAAAGCAATAAAGTCTATGTTATTTCTACATTTAGGTGTGTAAATAAGCCTGCAGGGTAAGCAAGACCTCCATGCAGATTCAGGTTCAAAAGTAGGACTTCCTTTGCATCTGCAGACTCTTTTCCAATAATAGAGTTACAAAGGTGGTTCTTCGTGTGCTGCTGGAATGTGTTATGTGATTAAAAGAAGAGAGGATACTGTGTATTTTGCCAGGTGTTTAAAGTTTTTTTCATTAAGAAAATGAATCAGCGCCAGAAAGAACAGCAAGCAAAGGACAACTAGTAAGCTATTGATTAAGGGGCTTTTTGTTTCATCTTGGTGTGTGTTTTCCTTTTTCAGCCCACATTTCCGGTGGGTCCCACAATAGGAACGAACACGGCTATTAGCTTTGCTCCTTACCTAACGCCAGTAACACCAGGAGTTGGCTTAGTCCCGACTGAGATCCTACCCACGCCGCCTGTCATTGTCCCTGGAAGTCCACCGGTTTCAGTCCCCAGTTCAACTGCTACCCAGAAACTCCTCAGGACTGATAAACTGGAGGTACTGTAGACGCCACTGTGGCTAGAAACACATTCTCTGTTAGGCTGTGTGAGAGGTCTTGGAGGGCATAACGGTTGTTTTAGAAGTGAAGCTTAAATGTAGTTGGTACAGATAAAAAACTTGTAACCAGGCAGGATTTCTGCACTTGCAGCCAGTGGTAATTAAACACTGATCTTTTTAAGGTAGTTTTTGCTGATATTTAATACACAGACATCAACATGAGTTTTCCTTTTTTATTAAAGTTCATCATCTAAAAAAAACCTCAGGTATACGTGACTGTAAAGGCATCCCTCGATGAAATATCTATCAAGCACATTTTTTATTTCTGTAATAATTGTCCTGGTTTTTCTGCACTGATAATAAGGGAATTTTGTAGCTTTATGGATAGATATTAGGGGAATGGTGTAGCACTTCAGCCCTGAGCTGCCAATGGAGATGTGGAATATTACCAACCCTGCAGCACTCTGAAGGGACAAGCCCTCAAGCTATGTGTAGAGCCTCCCAGCAGTTGCTGGATCACTTCGTGGCTGGACTCAGTGGAATCTGTGATCCAAGTACACAAGGAGGCCAAATAGATCTAGCAGAAATGAATGTCCTTTCCCAAAAGCCTAAGCACTGGTGTCTAGAGCACATTTCTTCTCAGGAAAATCAGTGTGTTCATTCTGCCCATTTTTGAAAATTATTTTTAAGTAGGCTCTCAATTTTGTTTGTAGACTCCATAAAAAATGCAGTGCATCTGATGTGTATTTTCCCTGGGTTGCAGCAAGAGAAACTCCTTCCCTACCAGTCTGCCTGCAAGAATACAAAGTGTAGTCAGAAAGAGACAAAATATTTTGTGATTCCCAGCTAGTTTTGCAGGAGCAGTTACGTAAGTAAGTATCCTTCCCAGCTGCTTTTTAAACAGGAAAAAGGAAAGGCATTTGGGAATGCTTCTGTTATTTAGCCACAGTACCAAGGAGCCAAGAACATAAGGATAAAATAGGTGCATTCCCCTCACCCACCAAAAGATGAAGGGTTTATTAGATTGAAGTTGTTGTAAAACTTGAACTAACAGGGGAAGGGGGCAGGTCTGTCTTTTGGGGGCGTGGGACACTCCCTGCCTTTCACGCTGCACCAAGCTGTGCCCCTGCAATGTGTGTTGTTTTGCGCGTAGGTGTGCAGGGAGTTCCAGCGGGGGAACTGTGCGCGTGGAGAGACTGATTGCCGCTTTGCGCATCCGGCAGACAGCACAATGATTGACACAAATGACAACACCGTAACCGTGTGTATGGATTACATAAAAGGTCGTTGCATGAGGGAGAAATGCAAGTATTTTCACCCTCCTGCACATTTGCAGGCCAAAATCAAAGCGGCGCAACACCAAGCCAACCAGGCTGCAGTGGCAGCCCAGGCAGCTGCGGCAGCTGCGACTGTGATGGTAAGTGCTGGCATGTATGGCTGCCTTTTTTTTGATGCCTATTTTGCTTCAATTTAATGCTGTTTGCTTATACTTTCTTTTCTCTTTTGCCTCTTTTTTTAATTTTTCTTTTTTTTTATTTTGGTGAAAGATAAGAGTTTATAAAATTATTACTATTGCTTGATGGGAGGAAGCACTTTCTTTTCTTTATGCCCTTGTTTTAATGCTGTATTTCTATTCAAGACAGTGAAGCAAATGACACTCTATACCACTTCTGTTCTCTGCCTTAATTATATGTAAATTTGCCCCTCGTATTTCCAAACAGAAACAAAACTGATAAGCTTCAGTGTTCCCAGGAAAACAGGGACACATATGCTGCTTTAGCTCTTTGATGGCAGATATACATGTGGAAATTTGGAAGAAAAGCAAAGAGACAGTGTTTGCTTCAGAGATCACTAGTAGAACAGAAACCCGTATTGCGATCAGCACAGTCTGCCTTAGAAACGAGACAACCAGCCAGCCACCTTGGTCTCACTGAACTGGTAGAATAGAAAAACCAGGACACTCATCTGATGTACCATTAGTGCCTGCTTGAGGATGAGAAAGAGCTGCCCTCTGTAGATCTACAACTATCACCAATGACTAAAAAGTGTTGCCTGTATCTTTTTGAACTTTGGTTAGACACATTTCACGCCTGGAGACTTCTTGCCTCTCCTGCTATTGTGGGCCAATTGCTTGAATCATGAGGTTTTACAGTAGTGAACTGTAATGGGAATCATTAGGAAATAAACATTGTGGCTACAGTCAGAAGAAAAGAGAGTGAGGGCTTTTATTTTCAGATATTTTAACCTCTTACTTAAAACTGTTCAGACAAGACAGCCCACCCCTTCACCAGGATTGGATTCCTCCTACAGTTGCTACCAGGAAAGTTGATGAGTTTGCAGTGGTATTAATAAAGTTAAATAAATTGAACACCCAGGATCTGACTTGAGAGACAAAACTGCTGGCAGCAAATCAAAGAATCATTGTCCTCATTGCTGGCAGTGGACGAATAATTAAGCAGATGTGGTTTGTGGACTTGTGGGCAGTGCATACAATAGTTATAGACAATACAGTTATTCTCTGGTTTAAAGGCCTACAAGAAACACAATACAGTACAGTACATAACCACCCCAAGCGATTGTATTTAACAAATTAGAAAAGACCAGACTTTTTTGAGGGACAAAGGGTAAGTTATGCAAGAAAGTAAACCATCATGCAGAAGAATATTTCTTAAGTTTCAATATTCTTTCTCTAATAGTATCACAGCCTTTGTTTCAAATTGGATGATTTTTAGTTAAAGTTTCCTGTGCTTGCAGGAATTGAATACCATCTGGAAATTAAAGCAGAGAAGATTGGGTTTTTATTCTGATTAGCTTCTGTTGTGCAATATTTATTGTTCATTTAGAGAATGTAATATTTCTAGGCACTATACTAAATAAGAAAGGAGAGAGATGATGGGATTAATTTTTTTTGTGCTTCGGTAATGGTTGCAGATATATATCCTGGGGTTTTAAATAAGGCTTAATTAGAGTTGCATTAGCCTCAAAGCAAGATGAAGCATCTTTGGAAACACAGAATTGAAATGTTATCAGTCTAATGTCACAGGAGAAGGCAACAGGGACCTGTAACTCAGGGTAACATTTTGCAGAGAAATATGCACAAAATATTCCAGCCTGTTTCCCCTGCTTAAGCAGGGGAGCTAGAGGAGATTGCCCAGGATGTGTCTGTTTGGATTACTAATATCTCTAACTGGGCCATAACTTGAAAACCTGCTTCATAATTCCAGTAAAAAGAAATGTTTTGCGGGGTTTTTTTTTGTTTTGTTTTAATCTTACATTTAAATGGAATTTCATTTATTTAAATTTGTTTCTATTGCCTCTTATCCTGTCCCTGGGCACCACTGGCTCCATCTTTAGCCTGAAATCAGATATTTGTATACACTGATGAGATTCATCTGTATCTTCTCTAGGCTGAATCCAGGCCCTTGATCATCTTTCAGGTACTTTATTGGGAGTGTTTTCTAGTATGCCTGTATCTTTCTTTTACTGGGGTGCCCAGACCTGGACAGAGGGCTCCATATGTGGCCTCACCAAGGCTGAGTAGAGGGGAAGAATCACCTCCCTTCACCTGTTGGTGATATTCTTCCCAATGTAGTCCAGCATTCCATTAGCTGCCTTTGCATTTGAGGGCACATTGCTGGCTTCGTGTCCACCAGGATCTTGAGGCTCTTTTCTGCCAAGCCTTTGTGGCCCCCAGCATGTACTGGGGCCTTGTGGTGTTCTTCCCCAGGTACAGGTCTTGATATTTGTTGGACTTTGTGAAGTTCCTCTGTGCCATTTCTCCAGATTTCCTGGACCCTCTGAGCAGTAGCACGTCTATCTTGTGTATTTACCACTCTTCCAACTTTCACTCCACTGGTGACTGGTCTCCAGCTGGGCTCTGTGTTGTGATGGGTCACATCCCTTTGAGCCTGGCATGTGAGACAATTGTCAGTCCACCTCCCTCTTTCCCATTTAGCCCACGATAAATAAATCTGTCTGTGAGGATGAAATGGTGTTGAAATCCTTTCTGAAATCAAGAGAAACAACATCCGTTGCTCTCCCTTCAGCACTCCACCAGTCTCATCATAGAAGGATGTCAGGCTGGTTAAGCACAATTTCCCTGTCATAAATCTATGCTGATTATTTGCCATCATTGTCTTGGCTTTCATGGGTTTGCAGATGGTTTTCAGGAGGATTTGTTCAATTGCTTTCCCAGGGACTGAGGTGAGGCTGACCAACCTGCCAGTCCTCAGACCTCCCTTCCTGCCCTTTTTGAAGATAGGGGTGTCATTTACTTTCTTGCAGTCTTTGGGAATTTCCCTCAGTTGGGGGGACCTTTCAAAGATAAGTAAGATAACCTTGCAGTGACATTGGCCACCTCCCTCAACACCCAGGGTGCATTCTGTTGGTTGGGTTTGTGTACATACAGCTTGTTTAAATGTTCCCTAACCTGATCATCCTCCCCCAAGGGAAAATCTTTTTCACTTCAGACTTTCCCACTGGTTTCCCACTGGCCTGAAGGCCAGTCTTGGCAGTAAAGACTGAGATGGAAAGGATTTTCTGAACCTCAGCCTCCTCCATGTCCTGTGTCACCAGGCTGCCTGCCCCATTAAGCAGTGGACACACATTTTCTCTAGTCTTCCTTTTGTTGCTCAGAAGCCTTTCTGGTTGTCTTTCACATCCCTTGCCAGATTCAACTCCGGGTGATCTTTGACTCTCCTAACATATCCCTGCATGTTCAGGCTGTGTCCCTGTTCCTCCTGAGCCATCTGTCCCTGCTCCCACCTCTTGTGGGCTTTCCTTTTTTCATTTGAGTTTAGTCAGGAGCTCCTTGCACATTCATGGAGGCCACTGCTGTTGGATCTTGTTTGTATTCCAGGAGAAATTATAGCATGTGTGCCATATGGCAGGCAAATACTATGCCTTGGATGTTAGGTCATTTTTAATATTATCTTTATTTCCTTTTGGTATCCTCTTCCTCTCCATCCTGTAGCTATTGATTCGTTGGTTGTTAGTTATGTAGATCAAATGCTGAGAAGGAGATAATCTGATGGAACAGAAAGAGGCAAAGGAGGTTTTAGTATCAGGATGAAATAAAAGAAAATATTGATATTGGAGAGAAAAATGAGCAGTTTGAAAGTCTGAAAAGAATGGGAGACTACATGGAAGCAAGGTTGATGAGTATGTTTAGAACAGACCAAGCCTTCAGGTTGGGAAGATTAAAACTGAACTTGCTGGGGAATATGAGGAGAAAGCCAAAAGAAAGCTTCAAAGTAGGAAGGTGATGTTAAGAAGAGCATGGAGAAAAATTGGAGAAAGGCAATAATAAACAGAGAGATAAGTTATCAAGTGAGATTAGATAAGATTTGTATTTGGATAATAAAGGTAATTAACTGAAAACACTTTACTCTTAGCGATGTTGGCTTGAACTTGTGGACTTCATCACCGCATAATGCTGAATTCAGTTGCACTGCATCACCTCTGTGCAGACTTCCCTCTGTGGTGGAGGCAGAGTAGCTCAGAGGCTGTGCCCCAGGCAGTGGAGTGATGTCCTCTGCAGTGGTACCTGCACAGTGTCCTGCTTAGACAGAAGTCTGTCCCAATCCCCACTTCAGACTAGGTGTTTCTTCTTGTGTCTGGGTCTTGGGTCCAGAGAGATGAGCAGATCCTGTAGATCAGGGTATGTAAGGCAGAAAAGTGCTAAAGAAGAGATGAGGAGGGCATTGACAAGACTCATGGTACAGAGGCAGCTACAAGGAATGAGTAAAATAAGGACTATCCTGCAGAATACCCTGTTGGCACCTTATCAACACCACAAGGTGTTTGCAGGCATTTTGTGCCTTGTTCTCTTCCTGCGCCTTGACTTTTGTTCCCTATTTCCACATACTGATTTCAAGGTAGACATAATCTGCGTATTCTAAAAAGAGCTAAGTATCAGCCTGTGTTTAAAAAATAAAACTAAAAATTTTGATTTCAAACTAAATTTTTATTTCCTTTCTAAAGGTTTGTAGGAATTATTTACACTATAAAACTTGAAAGTAATATTTTATACAAGAAAATTTTTACAGAATGCTGTCATATCAGCCATAAGTTTGAATTTACTGTGAAAGAATACATAAATGTATATGCCTATGTACTATGCCTAAATACTTTCTTTTGAAAAATTAATAAATGCTGGACTAGTACCATAACTCATATGTTAATGCTGGCTTATGAACTGGGAGCCCAATTTTACTCCCTGCTCCTGAAGCTAGTACTAAAGGTTATAGCAAAATTTAGAAAGTATGTTTTCAATTCTGAAAGACCTTTTTCCCTCTCAATGTAATGTGGTAAGTTACAAGATTTAAAAAATCTACAAAAATGACCCAGCTGTAGGAGAAAAGAAAAGGAATTAATGATAAGTTAGTGTAACTGGACATCCTATGTACTGTGTTTTATATTGGTGAATGAGAACCTCTTTCATTTTCACCATTGAATGATTCACTTCTCTAAATTAAAAGACAATCACCTTGTAAGCACTGATATTAATAGAATTTGTAATGCATTACAACTTTCACTAGTGTTTTGTATTTGAAAATGTAACCTCCAAAATTAATTTTCCCACTTCAAAATGTGACCAAACTGACTTATCAGGAATTCCAATAGGTGTATCCTTAAAACTTTCTGCATCTTTGTGAAGTGTTTATATGATGCTTAATAGTGTCTGCAAGCTGCTGTTTTACTCAACTTTCCTGAATTTCAAACATCTATATTTTACTCTCTTATATGCTTTTAACTAAGGTATAGTAGATGCATTTTTGCTTCGGTACTAATTCAAAGTGTAATATTCATTTCTTTAGAAGACATTTTTGTTGTTGTGCATGCCTAGTGTTTTGTATGTTGTATATTGCATTCAGAATATTTTTTTCCTTCTCACCTATCCACAAATGCAATGCCGTTCCCATGACGCACCTCTGCTTGCTGTTTACCTGTATGTTAATTCGCTTGACTCCCATTGGCCCACTGCCATCATGTGCTCGCTGCCTGTTATTAAAAGACTCAGTCGACTGCCAAAGCAATGAAGCGACCTCTCGAAGCAACTGTAGACCTGGTACTTTGACCTTTCACCTTTTGCTTTGCATGTAGCTTTTTTTATTTTATTTAATTTTTTTTTTCCTTCAGAGAAGCAACTAATGAAATTTGTATCGCTTTACTTTTCAAACATCAACCAGAAATGATTTCACATACTCATTAATTTACCGGAAGCTCTATTTATCCATCTCATTCTCATACGTAATAGACCGCAGATGATTTAGTTTGGTTCCTAACACAGTTTCATCTTTTTTAAATATTTCATGAAAAGTTGAATTGAGATAAAACTGCTTTTGTAATTGAAAATGCATAACATAATCCATTAATCTGTATAATAATAGGAAATTATATTTAAATTTAAAAATAAAATAAAATACTTGGCAATGAAACACAAGTGGTTTTTTCTCCCTGTAATATTCGAAAACCTACTTAAAGGCAATGCCATTTTCGTTGCTTTAAAGCAAACGTTTCTTTTCAGTAGTTGTGCTGCTACAGTTCTAGGTGAATAGTACCATGCTTTTGCTACCAATAACAAAATTTCACCCATTTTACATTGCTGTGCTTTGAGTTAATATGCATGGCGAGGCATCCTTAGCCGCTTTAAAAATACTAAGTTTTTGTATTTATGTATATCTTACAGACAAGGTCTTAAAAATTGAGCCATTTTAACTAACTTTCTTATTTACAGGCCTTTCCTCCTGGTGTTCTTCACCCTTTACCAAAGAGACAAGCACTTGAAAAAAGCAATGGTGCCAGTGCCGTTTTCAATCCCAGTGTCTTGCACTATCAACAGGCTCTTGCCAATGCTCAGTTGCAGCAACATGCAGCGTTTATCCCGACAGGTATGTTGTATCCACATTGAACCACTTTAGTGTCCCTGAGGTAGCCTCTGTCTCAGGCAGTTGCACTCAACAGAAGGTTTTATTATGCTCCCTTCCCCACTTGAGATGAAGCCTGCACTGAAGATTGCACATTATTTTAATTCCTCTTGCAAAGGACAAGAATTCGAGCAGAAATTTCAACGTGCCGTTAATCTGCTTTTTTGCACATTCATAGCCTTGCTCATCATTCTCCAGAGTTTGCCCCTTTCTGCCTACTGTAAATTGGCAGAAAGAGAGATTTTGACTCGTATCTGTTTCCACTAAAAAAAATGCTGGGAAAAGCATTATGCTTCAGAGATGCCACAGCATCCTCCTGCTCCCTCAGCTGCTGTCTTGCAGCTGTGGGGATTTCCCCAGCCCCACACAGGCACCCTGAGAAGGGAAACACCAGCCATAAACTTCCAGTCAATACCTGCATGGAAGCACTGGCAAAAAACATCACTCCCTGCACTTAAGGGTTTTCAGGCACCAGATGCATTTTCGTGGTTTTGGAGCACCACCAGAACTTTTCCTAGCATTTGTGGCTCATAGCTGGGGTTATAATTCTTCATAGGGATGATCTGAAGATGAGTGACTGTAATTTATATTTCAGTGCTCGGAGTTCTGTGAAAATCAGAGCATTCAGAGATGGCTTGACCTGCACCCTGGCTGGTAGCAGGGCGAGAGAAGGGATGTGCTGGGTGCTCTTGTAAGCAGCAACAACACCACCCTCTAAATTGTGTCAGTCACCCCCACTCCAACTTCCCAAAGGAGAATTTCCCTCCTAAGGAATTCTGTGATTTCATTCATAATTAACAAATTACATATTTTAGTGTCAGGGTGTTCTCAAGTGTGAACTTCAGAATAGTTTAAAACTACATGTTTGCAAATGTGCTTGACATTTCAGCAATGTTATTTTAGTTTATAGAAATAATGTCGGTTAAACAAGGAATGAAAGGCAACACATGATGATTTCCCAATCTATCAGCATTCCCATATGTTTTTAAAGATAAAAAACAAACACAGATGGCTTTGACTTCATGGAATTTTTCTATAAGGCCTCAGTAACAACCTTGGAGCCTGCCCCCATATTTGTAATAGTAAGTAATAGCATAGCCTTATTTTTAGCACATTGGTGCACCAGAATATGTGTGGCAGAAAACACACTGACATTTATGGGAGTGTTTGAAAAAAAGTAAATAAATGGTGAGACTGCCTATTTGAACATGAAGGAAGACTGCCCTGTGCTTGAAGAACATACAGAAATGTCCACAAGTTTATTTTACATTGAAACTATGAGAATTTGTAGCATGATAGGTATTTTTCCTTCTTAAGCACTCCCCTTCAGGGCTTACTGCTCTTATTTGCAATTGACAAGGACTTCAAGTTAACTATGGAAAATACAGTAAACCTTTTTTGGTGAGAAAGCATTTGGATATTTTCCAGACTTTTGGAATGTTCATGCTTCTTTAAGTACCTCACTTTTTGTACTTTTTATTGTCCATCCCTCTTTCCAGCTAATTGTAATTCTAGTTTTAGCTGACCAATTTCTGGTGGTAGTAAGGGTGGATCTTGGAACCAAACCTTAAGAGCCAGGTTGTTGTCAAGTCCCAACTCAAGTGCATAAAAAGAAGGAAGAAACAGAGGTATAAAATACCAGTTGGAGCCCAAGCCCCTAAGTAGAAAACCTTTCTTAAAGTGATGAACCTCCTGCTCTTTTCAAACACCATCAGCTCCAAGGAAGGATATTAAAGAGAGGAGTGGGGTATGGGAGGAGTTCAGGAAAGGGGAACACCCTCTATAGGAATGGGTGTCATGAGCTTTCCATTAAAGATGATACATCTGATATTCCCACATTTCCTGGGAAGGTTGGATTTGGTGGGTGTAACAACTGTCATGCAACCCACATCTGAGGAGAGATGCATGACATTATCCGTTGGATTTTAAATGATTATGTGATATTTTCTAAACTGGTATAATTTTCAAATGTGTTCCTTGTGTGTGTGTGCGTGTGTGTTAAATTTTAAGACAAGTTTTGCTGCTGGATTATATATAAAACTTAATTGTTTTATATAACTTCTCTGCTTTATTAACCACTGGCTCCCCCAATAAAAAGTGTGGGGCTTGACTTAGCATGGCTTACCTCCGAAGTTCTGCACTTTGTTTGTTTTACATCAGTTGATTGCTTTGTCACCTTCTCCTTATTGTTCGGTGAACGATCTCAAAAACAGCAGATCTTTTCTCTCTTCTCATTGCTGTTTGTTAGTGTTCCTATAGCCTCTAGAGGAGGAACTTTGTGTGTTCTCTGGGGACTGTTCTTGGGTAAGGTCATTCATAGTCACGCAAGCCCTGCGACGGTCCCATACGGGGCCGCAGTAGTAATTCAGCGGGAATAAAGGAAGCATATTCGACTCTGTGTCAAATATGCACCTACCTTGCATTAGTCTCCTTACCTGCTTGCCTTCACCAGCTCGCTGTATGCACTGTACTGGAAATAGGCTGATCTCTTTCTTTCATTTGGCCTTTCCAGAAAGGTTAAAGGTGGGCTAGGCACCAAAGGTAAACTGTCTGGCAGGTGAGCAGTCATCCCACAGCATCTCTGTGGTGCGCTGGGAGCCTTCTGCTGGAATGTTACACGCTTTGAGGTGTTTAGCTTGGGACTTGTCAAAGTACTGTTTTCTTTGTGTTAAGAATGGGTACATTAACATCAAACACGAATTTGGCAAAGCCCTGCAATAGAATATTGTCTTAATTCCACTTTCTTTTCCTGCCACGTGTCAAAAAATTGATTGCGCAACATTGAGCTGTCTGAATTATGCAATGAGTTCTAAAAGTCCCAGATACTCTCGTCTTTAACCACAGATGTTTTTATAAACAAAAACCTGTTGCTGCAAAAGCACTAAGTGAAAGGATAACATTAATAAGTAAAAAAGTTTATGAAGTATCTTGAATATGTACAGAAACATGCCAAAACCCACACAGTATATACAGGAGTTTAGTAAGAACACAATCACCTCTTTGTGTTTAAGCAAAACTGTGAATGACCTTACAGTTTCATTTAACTAACTTACTTCTCTGTGGTTATGCTTGAATCTCACTTTGAATGTTAACTCTAAACAGCTAACCTGTTTCTTCCCTTTATCCACTTTTTTCACCTATCATTGCATGACACGCAGGGTCAGTTTTGTGCATGACACCCGCTACCAGTATTGGTAGGTTCCAAATTTCTTTATTGATCTCTTTTTTTTTCATACTGTATATGATGTATATTCACTTGTTTCAAAAATTCTAGGCGAGATTTAGCCACTGACTAGAATTAAAGGTTCGCTTGTCCTTCTGGTTGACTTTGCAGAGTGTTTAGATTTGTAGATGAAAGCTGCAGTTTAGACATGATATCACCTGCTATAACAACTACACTGCAAAAGCATAATACCATGAATTCCAGTCTGCTTTTCAGTTTTCAAAGTTTTATTTCTCTTTATATTTTATATTGTCTAGTACTATAAAATCATAAAATACTGGAAAAAGCCAGCAAATTTCATCAGTGTTTTAAAGTTTCATAGTGGTGTGCCTATTTCTCCTTTGCTGTGTGTTAGAAAGTTTTATCAGCGTTTCCCAGAAATGCCTACTTTGATGCACAGAGGTTCTGTTGAAACTCGTGATCAGAATCTCACTCCTTCTTTAAATATATTTGCAACCTGAAATTAACATTTTGGGCATGCAGAGTGGAAGTCCAATGCCACAGCCTCTGAGACAGAAAAGTAATCTTTCTTCTATTGCCTTATCCAGTGATTTCATTCCTGGGTTTTGGGCCTACTCACATAAACAGTTAAAATATCAAGCCTTTAAAACATCAAATTAATAATTCCCCTATGAAGATGCTGATTAAAATTCATTCTTAAAATGAGCAAAAGCTGTGTCTTTCACAAAATCGATCTTGCTTTTTTAGATCAAACAAAGTAGAATATATATCAGGATAATTATTATCATCCCTCTCCTGATTTTTGCCTCAAGCAGATGGTAATTTAACTCTGATAAAGTCAAACAGTTATGCAGTGCTAGTAGGAAAAAATGCATAAATTGGATTTTAAAGAAAGACAGTGAGTATCTAGCTTACTTCAAAATGAAGATACATGAAAATAATTCATTTTTAACTGTGTTTAAAAATTAAGATGAACATTTAACAATTTTCTTCCCAGTGTAAACCACTGGGATTTTATTTTGAAGTGCATTATAGCTGTACTAGGGGAAAACAAATTATGCACGTAACAATTCACAGGTAATGGGCTGTTTTGGTAAAGGCCTCATTTGCACAAGTAATCTTCTTCTTAGAGCCAGCACTTGCATTTTCAGTGGTCCTTACTCTTTTTTTCTGGGAATCGCCGATTGTGTTGACAACCTTCCTTTAATTGTACTTGTAATAAGCTATTTTCCCTTTTTTTTTATTTCTCCGCCACGCTTTCTCGCTTTGCACTGTGATTGCATGCCATCTGCCGGTTTAACCCATGACGATGGCTTGCCGCTCTTGATATTCACCATGCCAAAAATACCACTTCTCTTACCATAATGCTGCACCCTCCTGTTCATTGCTTCCATGGTTCCCCTCCTGAAAGTACCCATGATGCACAACGCTACGGCCGCCACTGTCTCTGCAGCAACAACTCCTGCAACAAGTGTTCCCTTCGCCGCAACAGCCACAGCAAATCAGGTTTGCTCCTTTTAAAGCTTTCTTTCACAAGATCCTGAACTCTAAATGAGTGCTGAGATTTTTATTTTATTTTTTTAACAAAAAAAATTCTCACAGAGAATTTTTTTTTTTTATTTCTGTGTTTACCCCATCAAATTTTACTTTTATTTTTAAGTCGTTTATAGCAAGTGTTTGTGGGACAGGTTGCACTTATTTAGAGTTAACATTTGTTGCAAATAATGATGTAGCTGTGTTTTGTGTTGCGATGTTTGTACCTAATTATTGTGTAATTAACCCAGCTGAAGTTAGAATCACCGTAGCACTGGACTACTTACAAAAGTCTATTATTAACTCCTAAGTTCAGAAGGAGGATCATCACAGGTTTCAAATATTCAGGTGTGTTAATGTAGCCTTCTCTATGAGGTCTAATTTGTAAGCATGGAAGCTGTCAAAAAATCACAAGCAGGACAAGGCAGCTGGAAAAAAAATTGAATGTTTTCTGTAAATACTAGTGATCAAAACAGCAATGAAGGTATTTATGACTATGCCTGCTTTATATTTGAAAGTGTATCTTTAACCTGGGAATTATATTTCCCTAAGAAAAGACATTGATAGAAAGAATCCCAGGGATTATTGTCTGAGGTAGGCTAAGAAAGATTATACTTTCTCCTCTTCTTCTGCATTTTAGTTAAGTAGTTTTCATTTTGGCTGGGATTTCCCTCTTCCTGTAGGACCTAATTCCCAGGGAAGACACATATATTGCAGCCCGGGGTGTGTAGCTTTGACTCCTCTGTTGGGGTGGTTCCCACCCTGATGTGCTGAGAGAGGAGTTTGCACAGCAGCTGGATCACTCTGGCTTTTCTCTTGCTCTGGAACCATGCTCAGGCACTTCCACCTGAGATGTGTTCCCCTCAGGTTCTTAGAGGTCAGATGGAAAAGCAAACAAGCAGATTTGCTCACCAGAAGAAAGCAAAGGGCTACATCCCCATCATCTTTCCTTGTGTTGCTCCTGAACAGATTGACAAGCTGTTGCAGACCCAGTAGAAATGCTGTCCTGTTGGTTCCTTCCCCTCCACTTGCCAAGGACTTAGAAAGAAATCTGTGAAAATGTTTTGCTTAATAATGATATACTAACAGGTTTATTTTTTTACTGGCATTCCCAAAACTATTGAGGTATCTCATGGAAAAATAGAACTCACTGCAAGAGTTTATTTTTAATAATTTAGGAAAAATATACTACCTCTGAAATACATCCTACTTTCTTAAAGAAATACAAACCAGTCCATTTTCTTTGGGTTTTTTAAAGGGTAATTTGCTGACATTGTGATGTTTTTGCTTCTAGCATTTTCATCACAAGAGGATTGTTGTTTTGTGCTTACTTTTCTGAGAGCTAGCTTGTGAAAAATGCTTGGGTTAAGGTTGAAAGTGCAGCAGGCAAACAGTGCATTACACAGTCCTTCCCAGAACAGTGTCTACAGCAGAAAATTGTTTGGTGGTATCCAGTGTAGTTTTGTGATCTCAAAGTGGTGACAGAGGGACTTGAAGATGCTAAGGGACTAAGAGAAAATGGGATGGTTTGGGGAGAGGTTGAGCCAGGGACCCTCTCCAGCACAGGATTGTAGCTGGGGCAGCTCCTGAGTGCCAGAGGGGCTGACTGGGGCTGAAGGTAGAATAAATACATGAATGCCTACAAAAGGACGAGTAAGCAGTATTTTTTTGAGTTAATGAGAACACTTTCATGCAAGTAACTAGTGCCACTGAGAAGACAAAGGTGTGTCTTAATGCTCTTCTTCATCTGTCAGGATGGTAGGCAGAGCCCCTTCTTTCCCAGTGCAGATTTTGTTTGCATTGTAGCATTATAGCATTTTAAATTTAACAGGAACTGTAGAAAGAGTCTGTATTTATCTAGTTGCATGTATGCGTGTGTGTGTGTGTACATACAATTCCATGCTGAAATTAATGGATGGTTTAACAGGAGAATGGGTTTTCACTTGTTTTACTTCAGCCATTTGTAAGTTTGGCATCTAGATAATCTGCTTTTCTGGAAGTGTGTGTTAGGACAGGGAAAATTGCCCTGGAGGGTCTTGCCTTTGTCCCTTGCCTGTAGAATGAATGCTACCAAAGCTCTGCACCACTGCACGGGGAGGAGCCGAGTCCCACCTCAGGAGCTTGTTGGCTTCTGTAGCATGTGCCATCACAGTCTTCTTTTTTCTCTCTCCTGTCTTTGTTTTAGCCATTTTCAGTCTTTAAAAGCTACTGTTAAAAAACCATGTATTTCAAAGTAGGGAAAGCAGTAGTATTTAATTCTTCTTTATAAAAGACAAAACTCCAAGTTTTCTGTTTATTTACAATGTCCTAAGATTGGAGACAAAGCTACAATGCTAGGAAAGCCCCACAGTACTCTGTGACTCTAATTCTCAGTATTTCTTTAACCCAAGAAACATAGCAGGAGCAGGTTATTAACATGGTAATTAGCATGACTTTGTTCATAGTCATAGCATTCTTTGTGTCCTCTTGTATGGGTTTAAACTCTCCTGAGTATTTCAGAAAAAGACTTTTTTATTCCCAACCAGATACAATTTCCTTTTCTGGCCTGTGCCACACTACTTTACATATCTGTGAGGTACAGTTTCCTCTTTCCAGTGTCTCTACCATACTTTTTTTACAACCTGCAGCCTTCAGCTTGTCCCATTTCAGGTCCCACAGCTTCTCACAATTCTGGGCATGAAAAGAAAGTTTCAGTAGGGCTTAATAATTTATCTTAATATCATTTTGTTTAATATTCTGACCTGGGGAAAGATTGTGGGTCTTCCTGGGATTGAGTGTGATGATCCCAGTGTCTTTGAAGCACAAGTGGAAGGGAAAAGTCAACATCCCAAAAGTTATGGAGTCTCAGCTGATGACTGATAAAACATAATAACTCTGTTGGGTCCAGTAAATTATTTAGTATGTGCTGTCAGTTTCTATTTTGAAAAAAACCAAAAAAATCACTATGTCTTATGTCTTCTGTATATCCTTTCTTTCAGAAAATAATGAGTTAGAGCTCAAAATACACCTGCACTGGCACACACTGTCATCCTTGGCTCTGGGCATTGTGTGTTCAATGTATGGCACGAGACACATGTGTAGTTAAAGGCTGAACTGTGAACATCTATGCAGGGTGACACCAGTTAAGAATATATGGAAATTTGGCTTCTCTTGCTTTTCCTGACTTACAAAGCTTAGGTTTTAAAAATAATTTTCTTGCAGTGTACTTCAGAGGGGAAGAGAATTGCTTTGGTGCAATGTAATGTAAACAGGATGCAGCAAAATGCCTCACTTACTGTAGCTGCCAGGCTGTGGTGAGAGGGAATGGAGGGGAGGGGACTTCAGCTTTCCGGTGAAGGGTAGCTGGAAAGGTACATATCCAGGAGTATGACTGGTCAGAGGTAAAAGGCCCTTCCTCTTTTCCTTCTTCTGCTCTTGACAATTGCTCCAGCCATTCCTGCCAGGAGGGGCTTGAAGCCTCAGCTGCTTAACCCCACTTCAGCAGCAGATGCTTGATGAACTTTCAGTTCAGTTGTCTGGGGATGCTGACAGCATTTTCTTGGAGCAGTTTGAAACTATGTGAAATGATGGTGAGAAGTAGCATTAGGATGTGAATACAGAGGGTTTGGTCCTAGCTCCCTCTAGTGCATGCATGTGGACAGAGGTATGCAAGATGTCCTGCTTAAAATATTAATACAGTCTTTGTGTGTAAATATGTACTTCTGAGATCTTTAACAAAGCTCTTGTTATTCCTTTAGCTGGTGGGCTAGCAATGCTCAAGCAAGCCTGGAAACTGTTACCTGCTGAGCTTCACTCACTGGTAGAATCACAGAATCATTTAGGTTGGAAAAACCTCTAAGATTATCGAGTCCAAGTGTTAACCCAGGACTGCCAGGGTTAAAAAAAACCTCCAGGGATAGTGACTGCTTTGGGCACTGTTTCGGTGCTTGACAACCCTTTCCATGAAGAATTGTTTCCTAATATCCAATCTATACCTCCCCGGTACAACTTGAGGCAATTTTCTCTCATCCTGTCACTTGTTACTTGGGAGAAGAGACCAGTCCCCACCTTGTTTCGGTTCGTTGTAGAGGGAAAGAGCAATATTTACTGACTGGTTTTTTAGGCTAAGCATGTACAGTGCTGCAATTTCAGGATGACATAAAAGTCATAGATCTTAAGGAAAATAATGTTGGGAGGGTTTTTTTCTCTTCTTGTTTTGCTGTTTACTTTATGAGAAAATACAGGATTAGAAACTTGGAGGAAGATTAGATAGAGCCTATTTCGAGATAAGGATGTTCCTGTTAATGGAAATGCAGACAAATTTGACTTCCTCCACCCTGCACACCAAAGGTAATTTAATAGAGGATGGTTTATCCTGACATTATTTGAGAGAGATGTTTTTCTGACTTTTGGGGCTGAAGTTCAGTTTTAAATAATGGTAAGCACCTCCTTGTGGGGGCTTTAAATGTCTAAATTAGAAAGCCTCACTACTGTTCCATTTATATATATTCATCTTGGTGAGTCCTACAAGGATTAGAAGGTTAGAACTCAGCCCAAAATTAAGACACTTAAGTGTTGGTGTCTAAGTATGGGTGTCTGCATGCAAGATACAAGTTTCAGTACCCATTGTAGACCATGAAATTTATCAGCCCAGTCAGGTGAAATCTGGAGAGTAGCCTGGCTTGTCCTTCAGAAGTCTCACAGGGCTTGGTTCAGTTGCCTAAACATGTGTCTGGTGATGTTTGAGATTGTCCTAAGATAACCTTGGATGTCTGCATTTCCCAAGACATTTTCTTTTCACAAGCTTGGCAGATGCAATACAGGACCTACAGACAAATTTGCACACCTACTTCTGAACTGGCAGCAAGATGACAGGAAGGGACATTAGCCCTTAGCCTAAGTGGTAGTAAACCCCTGTGAGCACATGACCCAAGCCAGCAGCTGGTGGCCACATGAAGGGATCTCCAGCTTTGTTGGCTTACTAACTGGGTTGTGTCATCTCATTTCTGTGTCCTAATCTGTGTCCTCAGGTTCAGTAAGTGTTTCCATAGTTCCTAGTTATTAGAGGACATATACCAAATTCCAAGCAATGTGAGTCTTGCTCACATGGCATCAGTTCATGACAGTACATGGCTTTACTTTTTGTACCAATGAAAATGGGCAGAGAGCAGAGACTGATTGTATAAAAATAGCATAATAGAGAATGATGCTTAAAGATGTTATTTCATGACATTATTCTACTGGTTATATGACCTTTTATCAAGAAGGAAATAGTAAAGAACATATCCAAAAGAAAAATGAAATACTTGAAGCCTGTGTCTAAAAAGAAATATAAGATCAACAGGCTGTCTAATGCTAAGGCTTGTGATTATCTGGCACAGCTGCTTTAAATTATGCATCAGCATTTTAACTGAATTAGGTGGCAATTATGCAGATATTAATTATGAAATCATTCAGTAACCTTCAGTTCTGTCAAAATCTGTTAGAATACAGTGAAGCAAAAATAAAAATAGTTATGTTCGAGTGTCACAAACAAAAGGACAATTAAAATATTTGCCCCAGAATTGAAAAACTAGTTAACATAGTGTAAAATACAAACATGTCAGGGATTGGGGATTTGGGATTGGGGACACCATGTGTGGTGGCTTTGTCAGGAAGGAGCAGAGCTGAGACATGCAGCAACAGAGCACCTCTCCTTGCCCAGGTGCCCACAAAGGCAGCACCACTCCCAAGGGAGGCAGATTCTTCTCAGACCAGAAGGTCTGAGGGGCACTGGCTCGAGGTGATCTCCCCTTCTGCACAAAGCATACATGCAAGTTGCTCCCTGGTGCAAATATTCCTTGGTGTCCCCCAGCAGGGTTTCCTGTCCATTGCTCTGTAACCCCAGGAGGCTGTCTGGCAGGGCAGAGAGCTGCCCATAGCGCCGCTGACAAGGCTTTCACTGTCTCACGTTCACTTGCTTCCTCATGGAAACCTGCTGTACTTGTAAACAGGGAGAAAAGTAGCAATATGCTGAGAAAATGAATTGAAAAATCTGGTAAATAGTAGGAAATGGACTTTTTTGTTGTTGTTTAAAAGCAAGCTTTTGAGAAAGAAGGTGGGAAGTGGAAACAAATGTTATTTACATCCTTAGTGCCAGCATACAAGAACATTACAAATAAGAGCCTTGCAAAATTCACAGAAATTCATAGAATTCATAGAAAACCTTTAATTGCAGTTTCTGAGGGAATGAGGGAACAGGTAGGAAAGCACTTCTTCTGGGAATAATGAGTATCAAAATAATGACTAATACTGAGTATCTAAATAATTTTAGTTTAGTTTTGGGTTTTTTTCTGACTGAAAGTTCCATAAAGTTCCAAGTTAAATGTTTCTATAGAAAATTGCATTCCAACAACAGAAACAGTGATTTGAATCTGACTTGGAAAAGTCCAGAAAAGGAGACGGAGGAACAGGTTCCATCCTCAGACACATTATCAGAGGGAATACTTTCAGGGAGCCAGCTCAGAGGAGAACAGTGTTGGGCAGCTAGCGAGCCCACCTAAGGACTGACCAGCTTGCTTTGTACTTGCACCAGGCTGGAAAAACAAATCTGAGTGACCCTTGATCATGAAGAATCATTTCTCTAGAGAAGGTATTTAAATAGTAGTAGCTTGTCAAAGTAGGAAGGGCAACTTAAACTCCTTGCTGCTTCTTTCATGCTAGACACACAAGAATCACAAGGCTCATCTCAAGTTATTTTGTCTGACACAGGTAAATAGCTGGGGCTCACAGGCTCAAGAAGTGAGAGTTTCCAATATTAAAGCCCACAGAAAATCTTGAACAGTATCAAGAAAACATCCTTTGAACTGCCTTGAAACAACTGATGGTACAAAATAAGTGGCAGAACTATTTTCTAAGGCACCAGAGAAGCAAAACTAAAAGATTAACCTGGAAAATACAATGGAACTCGTATTTTAATTTCATGCAAACTTTACTGAGTCTTTGTTTTAATAATTTTTTGTCCTCTTAACATAGCATGTTGTTTCTTTGTAGATGATAAAAAGTTCCAGCAGGCTTGTATATGGAACTTTAGATTGCATGTTCATATGCAAGAAGCCAGTGGGGAAGAAATGGAAAAATCTCGGTTCTGTTTTGGTGGTTTTTTTAGAAATTCTCCCATCATACCCCTCTCCCCTGTACAGGACTAAAACCTGACTTTCTCTGGTATCCTGCTAGATGGCAGTGTCACACAACATCAGCAGTAAGCAAAGGCTTCATTCTTTTATATAACAAAAATCAAAACAGATTTCCCTTCCCTGTTATAGAAATTTAAAGAAGAAGTGTTAGTGTTTGATATGATAGCTTCTTTTTATGTTCTTGATTTCAATTATTCAACAGCTGATACTTTGAGAAGTGGAGTAAAAGTCTTTTGGGGTATATATTTAAACATAGGAAATTATTTCTGAGGTCCACTAATTTTGTAGGCATTTGGGGGAAAATGGGTTTGTTTCATGGTTTATACACACAGCTCCATGTGAGTCCAGGTTTTTCCCACATAAAATTTTAACAACACAGAGCAGCATGGAGCTCCAGATGTACTTGTCTGGGATCCTGTCCTTTAAAATAATTACATCTGGACATCTCTAGGTGCTCCAAGTACTTTCCCTTTAATTAAACAAAGATCATATTTTTATCTTGGTGTATGATTTATTGCCTACTAGAAATGCCAGTCTTTGGCTTTGAGTGTGCAGTAGGCTACACTGAAAACATCTATATATTTCTTTTTGTTGATTGTGTCTGTTGTGACTTTCAGCTGGATGCAAAAATTTGCTAACTTGCCTGACTTCATTTTTGGTGCAATATTACCTGCCATGGCACACATTAGTATGCATGGCTGTTTATGTGAGAGTAATCAGATAAGAAGAAAATTAAGGAAGTGGTAAGTCAAAAGCCAGGAAGGTTGAGATTTCCTCAGAGAAGTTATTAGTACAGTGAGTTTTATAAAACTCAAGGTCTTAGGAGTACCCTTGATGAACATAAATTTGGTCCTTTTCTGTGCTCAAGTTTAGTTCTGGATGTTGTCTCCTGCTTTGAAGGGAGTCTGAAGTGGAGTGCCAGGTTCTGGGAGAGGAGGGGTTTCGGAGAGGTGATAACTGCTGAGGAGTCTGCAGATGTGCCAGCTGTGCTCTGTTTGCAGTGGGGCCTTCACCTAAAAAGGATGCTGTATGTGTATTGGCAGCCTTGTGTTGCATGATGTGGGCATGCTTAGTGTCTAAAAGGAAAATGCAAAGCAGGTTCTGTTAAAAAAAAAAGGCTAAGCGAGGATGTCGGGGTGGGGAAGTAACACCCCTGCAAGAGAAATATGGGCACTTCCACAGATAATGCACAACTTGGGCTTGGCTTTCACTAATTTGTGCTCTCAGTTTCTCTGTACAAGCCTATTCTGGTAGTTTTTAAAATTCAAGAAGAGGAGGAAAATGACCTAAAAGTAGGAAGTGAAAAATACAGATTATTGCAGTAGCTCAGACCTGCTGGGAGGTAGAATTGAGTGGCTATCCAAAACAGTCCCTGTATGGGTGCTCCTAAAATACCACAGCAGTGGTTTTCTCACTTCTGTATAGTCTGTCTGCTGCCTCTGCAATGAGTTAAAAATAGATTTTGGTAGAATATATTAGCGTATATTATGATCAATTTTTTAGCACTGCATTATTTATTACTTTAAAGAAGAATAAATAAAGCCAGATTGCTTTCATTTCTAAACCACCTAATCCTCTGTTTCTCCAGACTGAGTAAATACTTATTAAGTTGAACTTAAATATTGTACATTATTACTTGAGTAAATACCTATTGAAGCTCATAGGCAAGCTAAGAAGTTGGCAGCACAAGTGGATTTGGTCTCTTTTCTCAAGACCTGCTGACAATTAAGTGAGAAAAATGGTGCTGCTGAACCTTTGAACCCTTTGGGATCCCATAATTGCCTTGAACTTTTTTTTAGCTCATTGTGAAGAGCTGGATTCAGACAAGGTCTTTGTCAGCTTTATGACACTCTGATGTCCAACAGCTTGTGTGTGATGGAATGAAAATGTGCAAGCAGATGTGCCCACTTCAGCGTGGACATCTGACCCTCAGCTATTTCCAGGGGCATACTGTCAACATATGGGACAGGCAGAACTGGGCACATTCAGAAAAGAGAGGATGGCACAGGGTGCCAGAATTACCATGTGAGGGAATGAGCTATGAGAAAGGCAAGGAAATAGGACCTCCAGCCCTCAGGAAACACCTGATGCCCCCATACTAGACCCTGTATGGGCAGGCAGCATCTGTGGCCCAGACATCTCGCTCACTGTGTTCAAATCAGAGGTCATCTTATTGATGAGCAAAGTCGACAAATATATTGGGGCTGAACTGGATTAATGGGAAAGCAATAAGAGAAAATCCTCATTCAGCCCTGGATTGAAGAGAGGACCATGGTTAGTGAATAAAACAAAGCACATATCCACTAAATGATAATATTCTGGAAATGAGAACGAGGTTTCAGGGGAGAAGGAGTAGCAAAGGAAAAAAGTCCAGGCTGCATTTAATGCAAGCAAGAGTTGGAGCTGGCTCAGCTGTCACTGGTCAAGACAGAGGCAAAACTTATCCCACGGGATATGTCTGAACATTTACTCATCTTTCTCCACTACTAATTTAAAAAAAAATAAGAAAAAAAAATAAGTTGTTTATTTTGAAGAAAAGGAACAAGGCACATATCACAAGAGAACATTCTAAGAGAAAATGAAAAATAAAGACATGGAGGCATTTCCCAAAGGCATGGGGAAATATAAATAGTCTTGGGTTCCTTGTCATAAGGAAGAAATACTTGGTGTTACTTTTATTTTTAGAAAGAGGGAGAAGTTATGAGACAGCCTGATATGAGCCGGCTGTCTGAAAATATCTGTCATTTTTAATGTATACCCCAGATACATCTGACCAGTCTGCTACTCGTGTGAAAAACATGCAAACAGAAAATGTCACTGTGGAAGGGTTGATCTATCCTGACACAGGTGTTCAAAAGTTAAATACCTTGGTGCAAACTGTTCACCACAGGTTTTCATTTGGTGGAGGGCAAAAAAGCATCATGAGTTGATAATCTGTCTCATGCTAAAATAAGTTGCCTGAGGTAGCCTAGGAAGATGTAAAATGGGTGACCGGCTGAGGCATTCGTGTCTGAGATGCTCTGAGATAAATCCTGTTTACAAGAAACTCCTGTTACTACATTGCTTTCAAAATGGAAGGCTGAGCAGACCAGAATGTTTGCTATGTCTGAGTTAATTTTTGGAGGGGTAAATGCTTTCTAATGTAGAGATCAAATAAAATCTTAACAGCTTATTAAAATAGATTAGAGCTTATAAAGCACACTGTATTTTGGAGTAATAATTTCAAAACTTCTGCAAAAGAAACATGTCAATGGTAGATGCAAAGTCATGTTTTCCAGCTGATCCACTGTGACAGGTCTTTAGTTGAACAAGAGTTCACTGAATTCATGCAGAATGGTAAATTTTCTGTATTCATCATTGTATAATAAATCTGGAACTGGAAAATGAATTTAAGTCAGAGACTATAAAGAAGCTTTGTGAATTGTAGCTTCAAAACAGAAAATCTCAAGCCAAACCGTGTTCTTGTAATTCCTAGAACCTAGTCACAATTCTCAGTAATTTGGTCGATTCCATGAATTGTATCAAGTAAAGCAGTAACCTGGGTGTCAGAAGAGAGTTCACAAAAATGGAATTTCTGCTTTAATTTAAAAATACTTTCAATTTTATTTTTTCAGTCTTGAGGCAGTGACTGATCACAGCCACCTTTGAGTCTGTGGAACTCCCAAATCAATTTATCTGCACTGATAGTTAGTGAGAAGCTGAAACCATTGGCAGTAATATCTCTCTTGGTTGTCAGTCCCCTGGATGACACTGCAGAATTGTACCTTATGAGCAGCCCTGAATTTCAGGATGATCTGTGTTGCACAAGGGGCTTAATCACCACTATGATCACTCAGAAGCCCTGAAGGTAAAGGTCTAAAAGAGGCACACTGTGGTAGGAAAATCTTGACATTTAGGAGCTGAAAATGTCACCTCTAAAGAGCTGAAAAATTTAGGAAGTAGTTTGCAGAAATTTGGGTTCACTTGTTGTGTTACTGTCATTGGCACAGTGTGAATGATTTTAATCTAAAGAGTAGACAGCTTTCTGCCACTTCAAACAGGTACCAAGAAAGAAGATGATGAAGAGGGTACCTTTGTCTGTGATTACCTCAAAAAAATGCCCTTTTCTGTTATTAAATCTTCTGTGAGGTACTACTCAAGACTCTTAAGTGCCAGGCTATTTTGCTTATGCTGGAAATAGTCTTCTTATTACATCTTTTACTGCAGTAGCAGAAGGTGTGTTTTCTGGCATGTCTGTATCCAGACCTGTGGATATTAACCATTCAGAGCATGAGAGAATGCATTCCCATGCTTGACCTGTCTTTGTATAATCTTGTTTTTCAGGGTTTTTTCTTATATATACTATGGTAAAAGTGTCATGACTTTGCATCCTATTGCTGTGAAATATAATATTATAATGGTATCAGAGAAAATATGACAAGTCATATATATGTGCATTTGAGATGTAATTCTTCAAAGAGTGGTGAACATGAAGGTGGCTGGACCTATTTACAAGTAACAAGGGAGTACAGACTCTGTAGAAAGTGTTTGCAGGGACGTTCTTTCTCCAGTACAGCTTCTCCTTTTTCAGCATGCTAGTGATGGAGCAATTAGCAGTGATGCAGACTTAGATAACCTCTGCCTCCATCACAGTTTATTACTTCATTTGTAGGTTAAACAGGAGAGGTTCACAGTGTGTGTTCCATGTAAAGTAGTTTAGCATTTTCTGTTTCTCTGTCAGACATAGCAAAAAAAAAAAAAAAAAACACACTGGCAGAAGCTGATGCCTGTGTACGTAGCTGTGGCAGAGTTGTGATATCTTTTGAGAAATAGGGTGTGAACATGTAATTAAAGACTACGGGAGACATTTTACACTTTGTGGCTAAGGTTAAAAAAGAAATGTAGCTCCTCAGTTCCGCGACTCTGCACTGGAGAAGCTTGTTCTGAAAGAGAGACTTGAGGGTTTTTTCCTAGGAGGACTCCTACGTGTGCTAGAAATAGCTGGGTGCAGCATGCCCTAGTTACGGCCCTTGTACAAGGGGCGGCACATCGAGGATGCTGCGGTGGGAGCAAGCCAGCTCCACAGCCACTGGCAGCAGGAGAGGCATGGCAGCTGCTCCTCTGGCACCTGCAACCCACAAACAGGACAGCTTGCACAGAAAAGGAAAGTGTTCACGTTGTCTTCACTGTTTTCCTGAGTTTTGACAGGAGGAGAGAAAAGGCAGGAATAGGGACACAGCAGTGAAGTCCTTACCGTGGGTTTTGCCATTCAGCAGGGCAGGGAAGAGGAGGGGTCTCTGTTCTTTCACATTGCCCAGGACCCCTCTGTCCTGCCTGGCACACAGCAGGATGAGTGGCACTTGGGTTAATCACAATGCTAGGAATTGTCCTACCATTTTCCTGAGAAACAGCCTGAGATTAGGCCCTCTGCCTTTCTCTGTCACACATTTTGGGGGAACTGTGAACACCAGTCTTGTGGGACTGTTTGACCAAAGTGGGACACAAGGGGCAGTTACTGTCTCCCTGTACTTGAGGAAAAAAAGCTATAGGAAATGCAAGTTTATCCCCTCAAAAGTTGGCAGAAGATGTAGTCAGCTGCAGTGTCTGAAATTCTGGGCTTTTACTGAGTAAGTTTCAGGTTATGTACCATTAAGTGAGTCTTTAGGATCCTTTAAATACACTTGTGTGATTATGGCTAACCCAGTGTAGCTAAAGCTGCTTTATTAATTACATTAATGTTGGGTTGTAACATGCTAAAAATACCAGTGCTGAAAATCTTGGTCATGTCTTATTTTCAGCATGGCTGTGTTCTTTATGCGTATTGTCAAATCACCGTGCTGGAGCTGGACCAGGGTTATCACAGACAGGGCTTTATTATTTGAGCAAAGGTATTTCTTTGTTATTTCAAAAGGAAACAGAAGATAGGTGATAAGCTAACAAACTAACAATGGGTGGAAGTTCATTAAAAATATATGTCCTTGTTGTGTGCATGATGTATTTAGATGTTAAGTCCTTTGGAGCAGCAGGTGTTTGTACAGTGTCATTACAACAGGGCCTCACATGTCACAAGCTTTCCAGAGCTGATGGCAATCAAAGATGGCTTTTTGGCTTGCTGGCAAGGTCGTTGGGGTCAGGGAGATGGTGCTTGTGTACAGAGAGTGAGGCAGTGCAGCTGTGAGGAGCAGTGGGGTGATGGGCAGGGGACTTGGATGAGCACCTGCCATGCAGAGCCAAGTGTGTTTCTTTTCAGTGGTGTGTATGTCAGAGGTAGTATGTTGCTTAAGTTACTTTCCAAACACCTTTTTCCCCCCTTCATTTAACAGAAATATTGCATTAAGCAGTGGTCTAGCTTCCTAATACACAAGTAGGTCCAAGTACTGTCAGACTGCCTTGCATACCACCTGCAAATACAGCTTAAAATATGCCAAGAGCCAAATGAAAGAGGACGAGCAGCAATACACTCTTAATTCCTTGACTCATGCTTAAGTGTGGAGCTTAGGATAGTAATGGCAGGAGAAAATATCACACCTCTGCCTTTTGATATCACTTTCACTGACAGCCATTTCAGGCAGGTGATGGAAATCTGAACCATTTTCCAATACTGTGAGCAGGTGGAGTTGGTTGCTGAGCACACTGTGCATTTAACCTTCGCAATATTGGAAGCACAAGTAAAATACACCTGTAAAATGATTGTTTCACCCTCCATTTGAGACAGCATGAAGGTAAAGCAGCAAGGTTAGTGACTAGTTAGGTGCACAGAGGTACCACTATGGTAATCCCCCTGGAATCCTTGCCATAAGGAAGTGTGATAAAACCTCTCAAGTTCACTGATCTGCAGTTAATGTTTTTAGGGAATAAGCAGCTGCTAGAAATGCATTGGAAAGACACTTCCGCTTAGTCAAAACATCCAGCCCAGTACATCTTTTTGCTTGTTAGTGGCAAGGAGCCCTGCCTCCACTGTGTCCCCTGGTCATTCCTGACTTTCTGGGAGCACAGTGGGAGCTGGAGAACCGCCCTGGGCACAGATGCACTTTGAGCTCCTCCGGGAGGTGCAGGGCTTCCACCTCCACTGATGGGCAGGGCGCTGAGGGTGCACACCCTGCTTATGGCCCAGCCCTGGATTCAGCACTGCCCTCCAGTATTTTGAGACATAAAGTACCCCCTCTGTGTGTTCTCATGCACGTGTGTGCAGGGGGTGACAACCAGGTGTGTGAGACACAAATGCCTCCCAGGCAGCCTGAGGACACGGGACGCTGTTCCACACAGGATGCTGTCCCATATTGTCCAACATGGGTACTGTCCCACAGGGGACGTTTTCCACATGGGGCCCTGTCCCCCACAGGATGCTGTCCTGTGTGAGCTGTGCCTGAGCTCAGCCAGGCCCGCGCAGGCCGGCTGGGCGCACTGCTGTTCCCGCGTCACCTAAAGCGCGATCACGCTTTCCCTTTCTCTCAACAGATAATCCTGAAATAGCCGGCAGGAGCGGAACGGAGTGTCACGAAGCCTCCCTGCGGACGGCCAAGCACGGCTACTGTACATACTACCCCGTCTCCTCCTCTCTAGAGTTGCCACAAACTGCATGCTAAGTCAAGAATTTGTTCTTATGGACAAATCAAAAACTCAAAAAAGCTAGTGCTGCTATGTCATATATGAATATTAAATATGGTATGCTTACTATACTCCAACCTAAAATAGTTAACTACCTGATACCAGCTGTGATGTTTCAAGACATAAAGGATAACATTTAGTTTTAAAGATTTTCTAAGCATAGTTTACTTATTGCAAATATTGTCGTTTCTCCATAACTACACCTAATGAAAATGGTCCAGATCAGTTAGTCTCGTGAGATTTCGTGTTTATGAATCTTTCGAGCTCAGCAATAATTGAATTGCATTGACTAAAAACTTTCCCCAGTTGCAGGTTTAATTCTCACCCAAACTATGATTCGGGATTTTCTTCTCAGTTAAAAAAAAAAAATCTTGGTTTTGCTCCCTTGGTGAGTTGATTCCAAGACAAAGGAGGTGAAACACAGCCCGGTGTCCTGCACATCATCCTGCCAATCTGATATTTTAGCCAGAAGTCCAAAGTAAAGCACAAAGTCTTTAGATGCACATGGTTGGTGTTTGACTTGTATGGAGAAGTTGCATTTGAATCATAGCAGAATAGCAGAAGAAAATTTTAAAAATTTTGCACAGTATGAACTTCATACCCCTTTCAATCCCCAAAAGAACAAAGTCTTGAGAATATTATTTTACGAGTATATTTATAATGTTTTTAAAATAGACTTTGCAGAAGTGCCTAAATTTTGTCACATCAGACTTGATGAAAGTGAGCCTGATGCCAACAGTCAAATCTCATCGGACGTGAATAATCTTTGAAACTCATAGTCAGGTTACCAAAAAGATCCAAGCTGTTAAGAAGTAATTTCTAGAAGTGTAAAATCAAACAAAATAAAAAAACCAAGACCAAACTAACAAAAGAAAAGGCAAAAAAAAGAAAGGCTGTAGATGAAGAGATTGTATGATACTATAATTTAATTAAAATTCAGTTGAGTCACTGGGACTTCATAGGTGACTTTAATCTAGGCTATTAACTGAACACTAAGAATGTAGAATGAGATTCAGTTTAATAAATCATTACTGTATTTGCATTTTTTTAATTGGATTATAAGATTGTAACCAGATTAGAGTGGAGAAAAAATAGTTCTTTTAATTGTTTTCCTTTAAAAACATATTTTATGTCACAAAAGTATGAAGATATCTTTAATACAATTATATACATGTTATATATACATACATACATATATATGGATGAAGCAGATTTTAATGTTGTTTACTTTTTTAAATACTTTGTTGATTTACAAGGTAATTATATATGTATAATTAAAATTTCATTTGTTTGATTTGAGATTTGTTTCAAGCACTATTGTACCAAATATTTCATATTTCACATTTTATATGTTGCACATGTATCACATAAATGACATAGTTTTTAAATTATTGTTTAAAAAAACAAGACAGCTGTTATAAGTGGATATTATGTATAATTGTTTGCAGCATAAGTTTTCTATGTGGACATTACTAGTGATTGCAGTATTTTAACTTAACCTCTTCAGATTGATTGTAAACTATTTTAAACTTTGGCAGCACTGCCTGTTCTGAACGACTGAAGGCACTAACCATATTATTATTTGTCTAGGAAATTATTTTCCAGGCTAAATCTTGTTTGTCCGATGTCTAATTACTATCTATTTATATATAAAGCTGGAGATTTGATCATCCGAAAGAAAAAAAAAATAATCACGATTTGGTTGTAAAATTAACATAGTGCTTGTAACGTTGCGTTAGTTTAATTTGTGGGAAAATAATGTATCTTAACTTGTTACTTTAGCAGTTAAGGTATCACCATTATATACTATTAAAACACTAATATTTGTAGACTTTCTCAGTCATTATAACTAGGTAGTTGACACTGCAACTTGCCTATATCTGTCAAAGTTGTTTTTATTTTTTTATAATAGTTAATTTAGGCATTTGGGTAGTTTATTGTATAATACTAAATGGTAAATTATCCATGTTTAAATATTTTATGTAGATAACTCTTCAAGACATCATTTTATGTGAACTTTTTATGTTTCAAAATTACTGTTATTCTATGTTTTTTACAATTAATCCAATATTACTATTTTTTGCCCATGGATGACGAAGCTTCAGATACATCAGGTCTTTCATTCAGATAAACTGACAGACAAAAAGAGAAAATGTATTTTTAATAAGAGATCCACTTTCCGACTTTATGACTTTGTAATATTCCTGAAACTGTACAAGTACAAACCTATGCTAACAGTAAGGAGGCAATTACAGAGATGTGCAAATACGTGTACAACAGATTCTGCATTTTATTTATTTATAAAGTAATTTTATAGACTATTTCAAAATTTGGGAAGATCTAAAACTATTTTTCTGTATAAATATTATTTGCCAAAACTTTGTTTATATTTTAAGAAAAGTCTAATGAAAATGATTAAATTTTAAATGCTTTGTTTAATTAAAAAAAATACAACAAGAAATGTAACCCCCTAAAAAACCATGAGATGGGCCAACACGGAGACAGTGAATACTGTAGCTGGGACATGAGTTCAAGTGACTTGAGATGTCTCAGTGCTTATTTCCTTCAAAGGATACAGCACCTCACCAAAATACCTTTTTGTTTGCCTCTCTCATCCAGCATAATTGACGACACGTACAATGAATATTTCAGTAACAGTTAAAAGAAACCCCTCCATTCACTCTTTTCCAGCATATATAATTACTAGTGGTCTGTTAAATAGCCATTCTATTTCTGTTGTGACGTTAAATTCATTCACCCAATGTACAACCACTGAAATAAAAAGAAGCATTTTAAAATGAGAGCGGAGTCGGGGCGATCCTTTCTTGTGGCGCGCTCTGGGAAGAGGGGCCTGGGGTAACAAAAGATAGGAATCTTTACAAGATATGTATTTTTTAAATTTTTTTTTTCCTTAATTGCTTGTTCAGGTAACAAATCCTTAAGTGCAATCCCTGGGTGCAGAACATGGAGATGCTGTGTGAGGAAGCCCCTGCCCTTCTCCTGCTGAGGATGCTGCACCACGGGGCTCCAAGAGCCATCCCGAGCCCTTCCCGCCCACTGTGCGTGCCGGGGTGCAGGCAGGCACTGCTTATCCCAGGGGTGTGCCTCACAATTGCCTGACCATTGAGAGAATTTCTGGTGGCACATGCTTTGCATCTTCTTTTCTTTCCTACATCTTGAAGAGTGTTACACCAACAAATAATCCCTGTTATCTGCTAGTTCCTCTGGAGAGAGCAGAATCACAGAGGGGTTGTGTGCCCACAGGCAGGGGTTGCATGGCAAACTAGTGACAGAGGAGGGATTAAATTAAACATTCTGGCTGGCAGCTCTGTGGTTACTTCACACTGCCTTCTCTGTTTTATTTTTTTAAATGCTTCTAAAGAAAGAAAATACAATTCCGGCAGAATCAAGAAGAGTTTGTGTCATAAAGCTGTCTACACTTCATCAGCTGGTTTGAAAGGAGCCCAAAGTCACAAGTGATGTGGAAAACCACCAGGTCCACCGGTCCATTTGGATGTATCACAGGTGTACTGAGCCAGAAGCCTGCTGAGAATGAGTATGTGGGATGGAGAGGAGAAATAGGATGACTTGCAGGGACAGGGAAGGACTGGAGCATTTAGAGAGCTGCAAGGGCGTTGTAGAGCAGAAGCAGCAAATTATTAAAATTGAGCTCCTAATGACTCAGGAGCAGGAAGCCTGTCTGTTGACACTTTCTTAAGTTAAACCCCACCTGGACACTTGTCAACTGCCAAGAAGGGTCAGGATATGTCACTTTTCTTGTCTAAAAGCTGCTTTGCTTCTTGTCAAATTTGACACTTTCTTGGCGTTGGAGAAGTGCTCATGGAAGCCGTGAGCTTTCAGGGGCCACAGCACACCCACAGTGTCTGTACGTGTCCACATGCAGAGCGTCCTCCCTTCAGATAACATCAGAGTTTCCAAAATGGAGCAAGTTACTTCTAGAGAAGAGCCTTTAGAAACCTTTGGTTTTCCCCCGAGCCCCACATGAGGTAGCTATGGCCATAAGACTTATTCTCTGTTTTGCTTGGTTGTCAGTTCAAAAGTCTGAAGTAATCTGAGCACTGGGGTGTTCTCGCAATCCACTGAAATTAAAAGCATGAAACAAAAGAGGATGTGACATTTGAGGGATAGACTGCTAGGATAGTTTTGCATGTTTGTATACAGCAAAGGAAGCCAAAACTGGTTGAACCTTATTCATGCTGCACTTTGGGAGTGACTCTTGTGCAAGTTACTGAAACAGAAACTGGGTTTTCTTTCCGAAAGAGTTGTTTCACTCCAGAAGAGAGCCCAGGAACAACCCAACATTTCTATACTGTGGGTGACAATAGATAAAAGGACTTGCAAGCAAGGCTGCTCAACAGTGCAGGCATTGCATGTCCAGCTACTGACATTTATTGCATGAATTCATGGGACCAAAAAAACTACCTCACCTGGAATTGCTGGACACCTTCCTTGGCATCTGATTGTACGGTCATCTGAGCATACCGAGCTCTTTGTGCCTGCAGTCAGTTCTCTAGCCAAGCCTTTTATCCACTAGCCTGCCTTTTAAATGTCATATAATTGACAGTTCTGGAGGGTATTTTACATGGGTCAAGATTATGCTTATTGCTGGAGTGAGTGTGTGTGAGAGCAAAATCACCTCAGCTGTTGCATTACTCCTGGTATGTTATGTATTCGAGCATAAAGGTATGCAATAGATAGTTTGATTATCTGTGAATGGATAAATTATGGAAATGCATTCTAAAGTGTTATTCTTCTATAATTATAAAAAACATAGAAATTGTAGAAAATAAATTACATGTTTTATTACAGAAAATACCTTCTGCTATAACAGGGGAAAAAATGCAATACTAAGAAATGTGAAAGGTATTGGTGTGAGCTGCTTACTCAGTGCTGGGTTGCAGTTGCATTATTTCCATCAAGGCTTCTTGCAGTGTGAGGAAGACACTTGGCTTTATGATTTAGGAAAATTACTACAGGAAAGACGCCCTGCTCCTCTCATCTTCAAAGGGCTGGATTTGGATACTACCTTTAAGGAAAACAAATTCTGGTGACTGTCTTCCTTAGCCTTAATTGTCACAAAAAAGTCAAGGTGTGGCCTGTGTGGTTCCTCAGAGGGCCACCAGACCAAAGAGATGCCAGGATGTGGAGGTGTCAGGGTGACCACAGTGGTGTGAGGTTCACCTTGTAGGAACAGCCCCCAGGGATGGCCATGCAGGTGCTGCCTGTGCTACACCTGAGCTGTGTTTGCATTCGCCATGACTGCCTCTCCTTTTCACACAGGGCTAGAAGGAAAAGTGCTTTTACTTCCTTGGGTTATGGTTGTCGCCACTGCACTGGATGCCAGTGGAGCACATCCAGAGATGCTAAAGTTGGTAGCTTACAGCACAGCTCAGGACTGCGAGTGGGCAAGTTTTTCACACTTGGAAAACTGCTGGAGTGGGATCCAGCTTTCTGTATCAGTGGAGTCTCAAATGGGACACTGCAGAGTACCCACTTGGCCTAAAGCTGCTGCTATGGAGCAGCACAGGTCTGGGTGAGTATGTTAACTTGAGTCTGCCAGCCCCATGCAGGTGTCTCAGGTACTCTACAACACCTTAGATGAGTTTAGTCAATGAATCCTGCCTGTTTTCACAAAGGACAATGGTTCTGATGGCTTTTAAAACACCCATCATGCACAAAAAATCACAAAATCATGAGATTGACTGAAATTGTCTGATAGTTAAAAATCCTGATCTTCTCTGTAGGTATTTGGAGGATGTTCAGCTTGCATATTTAAGCTTTTTCTCTCCTACTGTGGTACCTAGAAATGCTTTTCATGTCACCTAACATGTTCCTGCACTCACAGGTGTAAATCTAGAGCAGTTCACAAAATTATTGAGAAACTCATGAAAATTTACAACAGGAATTCAAGCTGTTCTTATGTTTTACCACATTGTAGGGAGGAGTCACAACATATAGTAACCCTTTATGATGTGATATGATTTCTTCAGGCTTAACTTCCACATGGACTTTATTCAGTTATTATGCCAATGAAGGTGTGATGTTATCAGTACAACATAGGCTGAGTGCAGTTGCAATGGGATGGACTGTCCCTGTATGCAAATAAATTGCTCTGTTTAACATGTGAACTGACTCTACCCCACTCTAACCAAGTTATGTTGCTTTAATTTCTCTAAGTCTTGATAACAAGCTGCCTTAGGACAGGCGTTGTTAAAGCCTACACATCCATTTCTAGGTTTAAGATGAATGATTATGAAAGGCAAGAGTCCTGTTTTGTGTCCTTCCTCGAGCCAGATGGGCTCAAAAGAAAAGCTACATAAGAAACTACAAGTGAAAGAGAACTCACATGGATGCATGTGGTCAGCCTTAAGCAGATTTCAGTGGACTTTCTAACTACAGAATGGGATAGAAAGTGTTTTCCTTTTCTATTGACCTTAAAAGTGGCTACTTTATACCCATTCCAGAGGAAATAAATGAGGTTGAACTCTTCTAGTAGAAAATCAATGCACTCCTCCACGAGTGTGAACTTTGCAGGAGCAGTCACTGGAGGAAGTCCCTGGGCTGATGGTACTGCCCATTCTTCTGCTGTTATCTCAGAATTCATGGTAAGTGCTTCTGGGCAGCAGTAGAAGCATGCTGGCAACTCCTGCTGTGGCAAGGGACTTCTCATTTTATTTCATTTTAATTAGATCATGGGAGAGGCTGGACTTCTTCAAGTCCAGTTTTGTCTGGAGTTGAAGGTATGTATGGGAATTTTCTTTTGGTGTTTTTCTCACCAACTTGTTAGATTGCTTGCTCTGGGGTCCCCAACATAAGGATGATGTGGACCTGTTGGAGTCAGTCCAGGGGAGGGCCACGAAGATGTCAGAGGGCTGGGGCATCTCTCTGAAGGCAGGCTGAAAGAGTTGGGGTGCTTAACAGGAGAAGAGAAAGCTCCAGGGAAACCTTAGAGCACCTTCCAGTACCTAAGGGAGGCCCATACGAAAGATGGGGACAGACTTTTTAGTAGGGCCTGTGGTGATGGGGCAAGGGATAATGGTTTTAAAATAAAAGAAGGTAGATTTAGATTAGATATAAGACAGAATTCTGGTTTTTACAATGAGGATAACAAAAAACTCAAGCAGGTTGCCCAGAGAAGTTGTGGATGCCCTATGCCTGGAAACATTCAAGGCCAGGTTGGATGACTCTGAGCAACTTGGCTGAGTTGATAACAAGCTGCCCATGGTAGGGGGTTGGCCGAGATGACATTGAAAGGTCCCTCCCAGCCCAAACCATTCTATGACTCTATAAAGAGAGCCTATAAAGCAAATGAAACCAAATTAAATCCAATTGTCAGCCAGCTCAGCACTTTCTTACTTGCAGCCACTCTATTTGCCAGATGTAGGACGGTATGGATTGCCTGAACAGTGGCAACAGTTTCTTCCTGAGCATCCTTTTCTGTGTGCAGGTAGAACAGAAACATGCTTTTACCACACAAAATTCAGACCTTTTGCATTCAGCCCCAGGGTTCTTGTATAAGGAAATGGAGAGTGACTGAGGCTTTGCCAGAGGGTAACAACATTGAACTTCTAGGCAGAATTGCTTCTTCTGAAGCCTTTCCAGCCCTGCTGCCTACAGAGGTGCCTAGCGTGACCCCTCCTCCATCAAGCTGGGACAAAGAGCAGGGTGCTGTGCATTCCCAATCCTGCCTCCAGCTCCTTCTTGCTCTGGCTTTCACCCGAGCTTGTCTTCTAAGCATACTTGCACCATGGGAACCCCATGCCACCTGCTGCTTCTGTGCCTTTATTTTTGTCTGAGGGTGGTTGTTTTTTTCAAACCATCTAGTTCCCCTTTTCTTCCTTCTCTAGACTTCTCTAGACTCTAGAGACGATGTAGGCTTTTACAGCACCATGTGGCAGGCAGCACGCTGTGGCCCTTGCAGGCCCACAGGACTGTAATGGGAGCAATGAACTGATTCATCTTGCCCCCACAGACTGAGCATGCTGCCTGAAAGATGAGGAGATGATTTAAGTGATCTGTTCTGCAGTAATCAAACACCTTTCCCCACCACTACACATGCACATTAATGTGAATCCTTTAATGTTTAGAGAAACTTCAGGGGGGAAATGTCCTTTTGCTGCTTAAGGGAGAGCATTAGCCAATCGTGTCTTAATTTGTGCAGAGGCTTTTAGCTTCACCCATGTGATTCTGCTGGCCTTCCTTAGGAGATCCATAGATCCAAATTAAGGGCCACGCTGTTCTTGACCATACAGAAAAGTGCCTTGCAAGGTTATGGAAGCCTTTGTGAGTCAGTTCCTGTGGAATTGACCAAATGAACTTCATTTTCATAACTAAAGAAGGAAACCACAACAGTCTGAGCATTTAAAGCATCATTTAATTACGGATTCATTTTGCATGGAAGGTAAGGTGGTGTAAGCCTTCCCAGAGAGGATCTGACTTCCATGAAGACAGTGTCTCATCTGCTCCGTCCAACATTCTATGGTCAGGAAGAAGACAAATGAAGCAGGCTGACTGCAAACAAGTCTCCACCTCAGCAGCAGAAGCAACTCTCTGCATGCTATTAAGAGAGAAGTCTTCCAGTCTTTCCCAGTGAATGCTGTCCACAGGAAAGATTTTGATAAGAGCTCCTTGGGTATGATGGAAACCCCATGAAAAGCAGAAGGTCCAAAGCAGTGAGGGGACATCAAGTGGCGAGAAGCCAGTTGGTGGAAGCCAAGTGCAGCGTAATTATTCTCTTATTTGTTTTTAACCTCCATCTACATCAGATGTTCACCCTAAAAGGCATTCCACCTTCCATCTTGATGGAAAGGACTTCCTTTTAGACCTGGCATTTTGGAGTTTTACATCCTTTCTTACTTGTTTCCTCTCCCTTTGTTTTAATTTTAGCCATAATGCAGAGGATCCAGTGTGATATGAGATCAGCCTTCGGGCTTTGGTGAATGCAGCAGAAAATTACTCCTGAAGAGGAATGTATCAGAGGAACTGCTTTCAAATCCAAGTTTCCTGTGCAATATAATTACCCCTATTTCAATAAAGGACTTTAGCACTTCTACTCAGCAACACCTCTCCATACAAAGTGAGGGTTGTTCCCTCTTGACACAGCTTTTCCTGCTCTTCTCAGAAAATGATTCTATGAAAACCAAACATTAGTCCATCAAAGTGCCTAAAATCAATGACCATTTTATATTCAATGGAATCCTTACTTTCTAAAAAATATCACAATGAAACTGCTCTATTTTCCTTCCCCTTATTGTTACTATTATTACCTCATGAATGCTCCAGAGAGAAACAGCTGCATCTCCTTTAGTTTCCAGCTTCTAAGACTTAGCTGGATGTGGCTTCGTGCTCTAGGAGTCAATAGACTGAAGCCAATTTGCAATAAAACTAATAAAGAAAATGGCCCTGATAAGATGTGGCATTTGTAGAACTTGGATTTAGTTTGCTCAGCAATGTCCCAAGGTGAGTATTATCTAGAAATGCATGCTGCAGCATTATGGTGTCAGAAGCTCCCAGTGACAGGGGCTGATACCCATAGAAACATCCAGAGTTTGTGGGGGGGTCCCCCAGAAGCAAGACCTGCAGCAGTTGGGCTGCACTGGGATTGAACACTTATTACTGGAGCTGGATGCACAGCTGAAAGGAATAGACTCAGGCTGGGTTACTTGAGCAGGGTGTTAGGAGAAGTTAATGTGTGGATCTATGGACACTGCTCATGCTCTGCAAGAGCTGTGGGTAGCTGCTCAGCAGTGAAAAGTACCCTGTCTCACAGAACTGGAAGTACTTCATCTTTTTAAACAATGTTTTACTTTCAGGATCCCAAAATGTGTGTGTTTGTGGCAATCACTACAGGGATAATTAGATTGGCTGTCAACAAGACACAGAAGGTCTTCTCAGGTGCCTGGTGCTTTGTCCAGCAGATTTCTAGATTTACCACAGGAGCACACTACAGCCTTCTGGTAGAGCTGAATGGGAAGGCCCAAAGGAGAGGATTCAGAGGCACAGTCTGGGGAATTCATCTTAATTCCTTCAACACATCCTGTGTCAGAATCTAAACAGCCTCGCCAGCTATCCTGCTCCTGCACATGAAAAATGGCATCACTGTAAATAAATAGAACCCGAAGTCCCCTAACCTATGGCATCAGAAGTAGCAGGAGCTCTCTGAGAAGTTAGCAAGTATGAAGAAGAGTCTGTGGCCTCTACAGTAAATCCTGTTGGCTTCTCCTTGTTGGGATTTCTTCTGCCAAAACTCTGCTGTAGACCAGCACTGGCATCCCCTGTAGCCATCCCCTTGTGCCATGTTTCCTTCTGTCAAAACACAGGAATTGGAGCACATGCAAAGACAGAAATGTAAAAATGTCTTTTTCTACCACACTTGGAAAAAACCATCCCCGTGGAGGACCTGAGGGAGCAGGTGAGTTTTTACAGGGCTCATTCAGCCAGCTGGGTTACAAGGGAGTCTCCTCAACTGCAGCCCCTTAGGGCGCCTGAGGCTATTTTTAAATCAGTAAAATTAAGAAGTCGGGGGTTTTGGGAGGCTGATTAACTCCACAGGGCACCTGCAGATCTCAGAGGCAACTGAGGTGAGACAAAACTTGCCTGCCACACACCTGCCTGTTTCTGCCCTTGAGCATCCCTTGGCCACTGATGGTCCCTGCTCAGCCAAGGAGCTGCCAAAGCTCCTTCTCCTTCAGAAGGGAGACCTGGCTGGACCTGTGTGCCTGAGGCCCTCAACCCTGCAGCCATCCCACTAATTCAATGCTGGTGGCACAGGCTCACATGCAGCTGTTCTCTCAGCTTCAGCCCAGCCTCCCAGCAACTGCTCCTCAGCCTTTCCTGGTGTCTCTCCCCACACCTTTACTCACACAGGGCTTGCCTCACTGCATCTTCCCTGTGTGAGAAAAAGCCCAAGACTCTTTTAGAGCATTTTATATCTGTTTAGAGGCAAACTTTGCATTTGTTTTGGTGAAATGAAAATAGCTGGAGGTTTATGATGATAGCAGCCTGCAGCTATGCCTGCTAGTGGAGCAAACCTGCTGCAGGGAAGAATGGCTCTGCGCTCTGCTAGTCCTGCCAGGAGCATCCCTGGCACCTCCCAGACTGCTGCATTTTTCCACTGGATAAAGCTCGGATTGGCAAAAAGTGCCAAGGTCTTTAATCACTGCCTTTTCTGTCTCAGAGGGAAAATAAAACAATTTTAAAAGCCTGTTCTTCAGGCATTTACATTCCTAGCAATTTAGCCTGCCCAGCTCCATCCCTGAGTGTCCATCCACCCACCCCCACAGAGGGGCACATTGCACAGGTGGAGCCAGTGGGGACCATTTAATTTGTTTTGTCCTGACACAAAGGAAGCATCTGTGTGGGCACAAGGGCAGAGCTGCAGCCCTGCAAGAGCATTTCTCCTTCTGTGTCACTCCACAGGAAAGTGAGGGGCTGGGAGGAACAAAGCTTTCTTGTCATGTCAGATGTTGCTCAGAAGGGTTTGCCCCTTACTTAGTGCTGGAAAGCTGTGCCACTGCCTCTTTTGTCCGCCAAAAACAAAGTGCATTTTTAGCCCACAGTAAGGAGACAGCTTCTCTCTTCATCAGTTTCCATCTGCAAGATGAAAATGGCAACAGCCTGGTAGGGGTTTTGCTGGGGATGGATGCAGAGCTGCTGAAGGCTCCCTTACTCCTGCTCTGCTTCACACAATGTTGCTTAAATCAAGGAGTAAGATGTAAGCATGGAGCCAGGAATGTACCAAAGAGGTTATTTATTTTGGTCCTGGCAGGTTTGGTATTTACACAGTGGTCCCACAAATCCCAGAGGTCATCTTGGGTCACATAAACTAACACAGCTTTAAGATATCAGAGTTTATGCCAATTTATAGTGGCAGAAACACTGGCTGAAGGATTTCATGTCCATGGAAAACACTGCAGCAAGGAATTCTTTTTTTTAATCTCCTTCATATCTTCTTAACTACGCACACACATACTTAGACAACATATGGAAATTGAATTATCACTTTTTAAAACACTACACCAATTTTTCCAGCACCCTCTTCATAATTTTAAAATTTTGCTTATAAGAGTATTTTATGAAAAACTAGTCCTTAACTGGACAGGTGGTGGCTGATTTGTATGGTTTAAGAGAACATTACAGGGCCACAGAGACCACTAATTTTGCTCACGTCTCCCTCCACATAAAGAAAGCCATCATGTTACCTGATAAAAATAATCACCTAATGATGCTTTTTTTACAGAGGAGGCATGACTAGACACTAACCACCCTGAGAAGTTTGTCATGGAGTAGTTCTAGCATTTTCCTCAGTCATCTAATATGCCCAGTATGTTCATCCCAAACCCACAAGGAAATATTGCTGGAATCTGTCCCAGAAAAGTTATCCTGATAAAGTTCATCTCTGTGCAGTGGGACCAGATCTATATGAAAGTCCCAAAATAATTCTGGAAAAATCTAATTTAATGGATTTGTTTGGTGTGTTGTGGGTTGCTCCCAAATTATTTTGCAAGCATCCACCTGTAATTGTATCAGCTCTCACTGAAGGCCCAAGAGAAAATGCCGTGAGGGGCTGGAGCTAATTCTTGGTATTATTTTCCTCAAGCAAATGAGCTGTGGTTCCTAAAGTAGGATATGCAGATCTCCTGCTTGCATAGACCTCCCACTATAACACATCTCTGAAAGGCTGCTTGAAAACAGTACTCACTGTTGCACTCACATACAGCACTGGAGACCTAAAGAAGAGTATGAGAGCTTTGTAAACCTCACAAACTCAGCTGCTTTTAGTTTTTCCTTGCATGAATCTTTTCTTTAGCCTCAGAATGACTTTATCATAAATATATGGTATTGGGTTGTCTTAAAGCATCAGCTACTGGCATCAAAAACATGAGATTCCTGATTTCTGTTAAAAAATCCAAACAATCTATCACAAAGCAGCAAAAAGAAGCAACAACAACTGACGACCAAAAGGCAAACCCAATAATCAATGTTGGGAGGCAATTATTTTCAGGCCCTTAATGTTTATCTCTGAAGGCCAGCAGTTAGGAGCTCCTGTGTTGATAAAGATCATATATAAACCACATGATCCTGAAGCATTCAGTTAAAATTTCCTGTTCCACTAATTAAGAGGTTGGGCTCCACAAGCTCCTACAAGCAGAAACTCCAGACCTTCATGCAGAGACAAGTTACGGCACATTTGTCCACCTCCTTGTGTGCACAGACAGGGTCAGCACTTGCTGGCAAAGTGGCAGCTGGGTCTTTTCCAGGGGCTGTCCCTTCCCCCAGGCAGTGACCAGCCCCCTTTAACCTACCTCTCCTGCCCTTAAAACCTGCCTCTCACCCCAGGGACCCTCCCGAGGCCTTTCCCACTGTGACTGCAATGCTTGGCACAGCAACCAACTCCACCAGGACAGATGATGTAAACCCGAACATTCAGAACAAACCCATCCCTTTGGATATGCACCAAAACCACCTACTTGGTTTTAGTTCATGTACTGAATTGAATGTATCTAAGTAATGACTGGATTATGTGAAAACAAGATTAAATGCTTCCCCTTTTTCTGTGAAAAGTATATTGGAAATCTTATTTTAATTTACAGTATAATTCAGAGCAATTAAGACATCTTACGATTTCAGTTCTGAATATTTTGCAAAAAAATAACCACATAACAAGCAAATATTATTGTAACTGTAATATTTATTGATGTCTACAAGTACAATGTCCCTGATGCTTATACAATGATTATTACAAACAAGGACTTTTTAAAGTCCGACTCAGAAAAAAATGTTGACTTATGACAGATATTGCAAAACTTTTGTATCTTAATAAAAACAGACTATCATTGTCCTAACTTTCTCTTAAGTCTGGTGATTGAATTGATTTATTTTTAAACATCATAAGGAGAGAGAATGGCAGAGTCAAATAGAATAATAAATTACCTGGTTTTGGTTTATTTTGCTGTGTTTTTTCTATCTTGAAGCTGACTTCCCCTGTTTTTACATCTGAACACTTACTTAATTAGTCATGACTATTTCTTACAAAACTTAAATATGCAGTGGAAGTTTTAATTTAAATTAATTGCACTATCCAGATTTCTCATTTGCTTTATGGGAAGCAAGGAAAACTTTGTTGTGAAATGCCATAATACCAAAATGCCAAAATTGCCATGAGCAAAAGTCCACCAAAACCACTGAAAACAGTAAAAATCAGGTCACAAGCTAATTCATACTATTTTCACTTTGATTCACTTTGGGGGGGGTGGTTTATCAAATATCCAGATTTCTCATTTGCTTTATGGGAAGCAAGGAAAACTTCGTTGTGAAATGCCATAATACATGAGCAAAAGTCCACCAAAACCACTGAAAACAGTAAAAATCAGGTCACAAGCTAATTCATACTATTTTCACTTTGATTCACTTTGGGGGGGATGGTTTATCAAATTTTCACTATTAGTAAAAAGAGGTGCCAGGAGAAATTACTCTTTTTTAATTTAACCACCATCTTCAATTAAACACAATGACCTTAATACATGACAGGGATGGCCAACTGACTGCATAAAACAGTTTAAAAAATCATCATTCCTATCCCTCAACAAGTGATCCCTTTCTTTTAACAGTTAACCAGAAGTTAGGAAAGATCAATAATGAGAAAGCTGTGGGGATCTGTGGACCTATCGAATTTTGAAATAAACCCATGGGACTGAAACTACCTTAATGCTCCTTTCTGGTTAGAAAATTAAATTATGACTGAGAGAAGACTTTGGTATGTCTACTCCTATTGTCTCCATCCCTTGCAAACTGTTAAAAACCAGAAGAACCCAAACCCTGGGGACTGGATCACACAATTGAAAGTGGCAGGTACAGCAATTTAATGAGTATCTATTGGTGGAGCCACAGTAATTGTGTTCACCCTGGTTGTCCTCTCTAGTTGTAAGGGAAAACACATTAATTGAATCTCATTCTGCTGGAATGTAATCTCATTTGTTTTCCCTCACAACACAAAACAGTCTCTTGGGAATCAATAGGTGGGGGGTTAAAGTGTTTTAAGTTGAGGATGTTAACTCAACACTGTGAGTTAACAGAGTTAACTCTGTTCTTCTTTCATGGTTGAGCCCCTGGCAGCTAGGAATTATAAAGCAATTTGTATTTGAAGTCTGGGTTCACTTTCTACAAATTCCGTGAGCTGAAATGGCCCAGCACAGGTGTCAGAGGGAGAAAGGCAGTGTGGGGTTGGGCAGATTTGGGGAGCTAACAGATCCAGCTTCCAGGGTCTGCTTTCACCCTTATGGATCACAGGAAGTACACGAGACCACTTCAGATTTTGACTCTCTGACTCTAAATGTGCTTAAGTGAAGGCTATAAGCAATTAAAACTGAGCAGAAAAGAGTTGCCTAAAGAACATTTCCAATCATCTGGTTTAAAATCTCACCATTCAGCATGCTTGGCTGCTGGGAATCCAAGTGCTAAAGTCTCAGTTTTGCCAAGAATTTCCTAGAGCTTACCTCAGCTTTGTGAATTGTCTTCCCAAAACCAGGTACCAGAACTAAAGCATAACAATACTGATGTCCATCACACTTGCTACACTGGAAGATCAGCCTGATTTACCAGCTTAGGGTGCTGAGCTCAGGATGGCACATAGGAATGAAACCCTGCACATAGGGAAATGTTAGCTCCAGCCAACGCAGACAAGTAATGATGACTGTAATTCATCACTGCAGATTTTGACTCTGTCTTACAGGGAGGTCTGTGGAGAGCTGCTATCTCATCTTGGCACCCCTGACTTCAGTGAGGCTACACACAGAGACAAAAGTCATACACTCAGAGCTCACACAAGGCTTCACCACTACAAAACTAAAGCACGCTCACCTTCCAAAACAAGGGCTTAGATTTGCTTAAGAACAAAACAAAACACCCCAAGCAGAGAAGTTAATGAAACCTTGCTTCCATAACATGCTCTTCCAGTATGGTAAATTGAATCCCAAATCCTAGTCCCTCCAGCAGGCTGGAGATGGTGCTGGCTGTCACTGATGGGCGGCTCTTGGGCAACCCGAGCTGCCACCAGACATGACAGGAGGTCCAGCCTCCTTCACCTTTACAGGTAGTGGTAGTTCCTGCTCTCACCTAGAGAGCATGAACAAAGGTGTCAAACATTTATAATTTTGCACTTACTAAAAGAATGGGACAACTTTACTGCCAGTGTGAAAGGGAAATTACCAGTCTGATAACCTGGTAAGGTGTTAAAATGCTAAGGACAGGGTAAGCCAAGTCAGCCACCTTTTACTGCAACTAGTTGCATCCTCAATTTGCTAACAACTTTATGGACACTACTAACAAGACAATTTATCTAGGAAGAAATATTAAAGATTAAGCAAAATCTTAATCCTCAACACTTCCTAAATACAGCAATGACACACAATTAGGAGAAATCCATGTGATGATGGAACTGCATTGACAGCCTGAGTGCAAAGACATGATGGTAAGCAAGGACAGGAAATTGTGTTCTACTAATAAGCATTTAAAAGAACACTTGACCATGGGAAACAAATGTGCACCAGAACAGTCTGCAGCACACAGACAGCTTTATCACACATTTTCTTGCACTTCAGTGCCAAAAGACCATCACCAGCTCTCAGAGGAAGGGAACTACGGATTCCCCCATCTTTCATGGTGCTACATTGTACACTTTGCAACTGATACTGTTAATAGTGAAGAATTGGCAAACCCTGGCTTTAAAATGGAAATAGGTATTAGAGCCATTTTCCTCTTTTTAAATATATACCCTAATGCATAATCAGAGGCTACAATACTAGCAAAAAAATTACAAACCAGTGTGTTGGTTGCTGCACAAGATAAAAATTCAATATTTATTGAGAAACTCCAGGCTACCATAAAACAGTGCGGTAAGCCGCAGGCCACTGAAGCTTGAAATAAGACAGCTCGATACGAGACATAAAAAGACTTGAGAAGTGAGCAATAAAACTGAAGTTTCTAAATCCTAGGAAGCCGGCAAAAGCCCAGCTGTACAGCACAGGGGGACTAGATGACTCTCGAGTCTCCTGTGAGAAGCTACAAAGGAAGTCACGCTGGGAAATCATGCTGTGGGCTGAGATATTTGCCTGGCAAGCCTTGCCCAATTCAATCTTTTATGGCAGGAAGTTTCTCTTTCCCTGCAATTTACTACCTTATTTTTTTTTCTCCCGTTCTTCAGTAAAGAAGAACAGAAGTATAAGCAACATGCAATAAAAACAGACTGGCAGTACCTAAATGACCCCATGTTCTCCACCTCACTATAAATAACTACACATAACTGATACTGTATTTGTTTTCAGGGCTGAGCCTCCAGCACTTATTAGGTGAATTTTCAGTGTTGTTGCTCTTGTCAGATGAATTACTATCAAAAATGAAGTTCAGAAAAACAGCACTGGGCAATGACAAGATGTTCAGCCTCAAAACAGCTATGTGAGATCCCCAGGAACAGTCACAGCATCCAGCACCTCCTCCTGTTGACCATCCTCCACTTTCTTTTACATCCTCCATACTCTACATACACTACCCTTCTGTATTTCCAGTTTCTACATTTATTAAGTAAACATTTTGCTGCCCATCAAATCTAAGAGACTGAACCCCTGGTGTAAATGTCCTTAGTGGGAGCATTCCTATTACCTCTTTCTCAACTGTGGCCTTCCCACCCTCCCCACCAGGAAGCAGCAGTTGACAGCTTTTTTTCTGCTGAACACCAGGAGGTTGCTCTGGTCTCAGGATAAGTCAGGGAGGCCCAAAACTCCTCCCTCCAACACTGATCACTTAAATCTGTTTTGTATAATTACATATAATCTTCCTATTCTGATGCACAACAAATTGTAAAGCCTGTTAGATAAGTCCATTTTCACTGTTCTTCATGGAAGACAAAGCCCTCACTGCACTGAGACAGGGCTTAGTTTTCTACCTAGGTTATAATCAGCTTAGATCCGTGTTCTTCCATCAGTGCTGCTCATTAGGTTAAACGCCTATTTGCTTGAGCTTGACTCCACCCTGCCTTACTGGTTACTCATAACCCTCCCCTGCATTTGCTTTTCCTAGGTTAATCAAACAAATATTCCCAGTGCACTCTTGTAGATAAGCTTTGTTTTCATCTCCAGTAACCCTCCCGGAAGTACTTCTGCACAAACTCCTCTTTCCTGGATGTGACTTATCAGAACTGGATACAGTAATGTCTCACCAGTCACCCAGAAGCTTGGCTGTGTGCACACCACTGTCACAGTCAGTTTTTTCACAACCACATTAAATTGTCAGCCTGCTTTCATTGTTGACTAATAAATCCAGGTATTTTCCCATTATTCTGCTGGAGGGTTCCTGGATTCACACTTCAAATAGTTATTAATCTGTACATTAGTTACAGTTAATTACTCTGTTACTGTTAATTTGTTACAGTTATTTAATCTGTACAATAGTTATTAATCTGTACAGTGTCTTGTATTTTGTGATATGACACATTCTTGTAGGCTCATTTCTAATACTTGAAGGTCTCAAGTCACCAATAGAAATTAGGTCATTCATTGAAACTATTACTCAGTTCTGACCAGGCTCTGCATTATTTACAAATGCATTCTGACAGTCCTGTAAAAAGTTGTCTACTTCTTTGGTACTGATATATTTAAATCACTCAAATACATGTGGTTTCCGGTTTACTTTGGCAGCTTTGGACATGGGAACTGCAAGAAGCTGGCAGATAATCTTCTTTCTTCTCAATGCACCAAAGCTATCGACATCCTACTAAGAAAAATTTGTTTTGAAGCTTTGCAATTAAAAAAAAAAAGAATTAAAAACATACAGAAGAAAAGCCAAACAGAATACTCAAGCAAAACACTGCAAAGCTTAAAATACTGCAGTTGGCAAGCATTTAACTGAAAAACCTGGACAGGGACCAATGTGCTCCAAAAAGCCCTTAATACGTCTGCCACTGTTAGGCTTGGAAACATGAAAACAAGCCAAAAGGGAAGCAGAACCAGCCTTGCCTGGAAAGCAGGCCGACACCTTGGGCCTTACTTCAGATGAAGCTATGACAATGCAGTGGGGAGAACAGCACAACAAGAAACACAGCACCAGGACAGGGCTCATTTCCGACAGCCAGAAAGCATTTTCAGAAAGCATCTGAACAGCAGACTAAGGGCTCTGGCTGACCTTCGACCCTCTAATGAAAACAGTCTTTACTCCCTGTATCAAACAATTCTAGCCAATTATGACTGAGGGAAAAAAAAATAAAAAAGAAGCGTTAAGGAGTCTGTCTTGTAGCAGACAGGCAAGCATACAGGACAGAATCTTTCCGGAGTGATACCAGATCCTGGGAGGATCTGTGAATTCCATCCCATCAATCATCTTCATTTTCTGTACTGTTTTGACCTTTCCCAAACTGCACCACCACTTTTTCTGGCCCCTTCCCTGTATCAGAAGGGGGCGAGAAGGCAGGCACCACTGCCAGCAAACACCTCCGGCCGCCCCCTTGCAGGCACGGCCCAGACCGCAGTGCGTTCAAAGGCATCCAAAGCGCTCCGGATCACTGCCATGGATTTGACGAATCCCGCTGGCTTCTACACGCAGCAGCGGGGCTCCCACGGCCGGAAAGCCGCCAGGTCCGGAGCGGCCCGAACTTACCGCGCCGGAGCCGCCTCCCGCCGCCCGGGAAGCGGAACCGCGGGAGCCCGGCCGCGCTCCCATTGGCTCGTCCCGCCCCTTCCCGCTCGGAGCCGGCCCGGGCGGCGGGGCCGGGGGACGCTGTGTCCCCGGAGCGACGGCACGGCAGGGGACGCGGGGAGGGGAGGGGACGCGGGCGACAGCAGCCGCAAGAGCAGCCACGGCAGCGCCGCCGCCGCCCGCCGGCATCACGCGCGGCCGCCGCGCCCGGGGGCAGGAAGGGGGGCGCGCCACGTGACGGGGCTGAGGGCGCCCGCCTCTTCCTCCTCCTCCTCCTCCTCCCCGCTCTTTCTTCCCCCGTCCCGCCCCGTTGGCTGTTGCCGTGGCGACACGGGAAGGAGGAGGCGGGGCCGCCGCCCCACCCCGGAGCCGCCGCGGCGGCCCCGAGCATCCGCCGGGCGGGGAGCGGAGCGGAGGCGGCTGCGGCGGCGGGCACAGGGCGGGGCGGCCGATGGCGGGGGGGTGAGGAGGGACCGTCGGCAGGTGCGGGTCGGGCGGGCGGTCCGCGCTGGCGGGAGGATGCGCGAGTACAAGGTGGTGGTGCTGGGCTCGGGCGGGGTGGGGAAGTCGGCGCTCACGGTGCAGTTCGTGACCGGCACCTTCATCGAGAAGTACGACCCCACCATCGAGGACTTCTACCGCAAGGAGATCGAGGTGGACGCCTCCCCCTCCGTCCTGGAGATCCTGGACACGGCGGGCACTGAGCAGTTCGCCTCCATGCGGGACCTCTACATCAAGAACGGGCAGGGCTTCATCCTCGTCTACAGCCTGGTCAACCAGCAGAGCTTCCAGGACATCCGACCCATGCGCGACCAGATCATCCGCGTCAAGAGGTGACTTGCCCGGCGGCCGCTCCTCCGGCGGCCGCGCCCGACGCCCACCTGCGGCCCGGCCCGCCCCGCCGGGGCCTGCGGGCCTCCCGCCCCCCCCCTGCCCCCCCCCCAGCCCCGGGCTCCCCGTGGGCGGGCGCCGGCCGGGGGCGGCGGAGCGGGGGCAGGGGCCGGGGGCTCCGGTGGCTTCCGCCGCTCGCCTCCCCCCAGTTGCGTGTGCGGGGAGTTTAGGGTGCTCCCGTATGGAATACGGTGGAGAATCTGGCCGGAGGCTGGAACCGTGGGGGCGGAAAAGCAGTTGCCCCGGTGGTGCATCGGGTCAGCCAGCCCTCGAGTGCACTTTCTTGGTGGACGTGCTGTGGCCGATGTGCAGGGGAAGCACCTGGATGCTTTCGTGCGGCAGGCGAGAGATCTGCCTGTTCAGATAGATACCTGCATAGGTATTTCCATGAACTTCCCACTCTTAAAAGTGCAGGACGCCAGCCTCTTTTCTCGCTGGAAGTGACGGCTGTGAGTGTTAGGCCTCATGTATGCTGGTGTTTCTCTTAAATTTCCCACGGTCTCGTTGCCAGCCGCTCTGTTAGGAGCGAGCCCACGGTGGTGAAACACCGGTGCCTACTGCCAGTGTGTTTTTATAATCGCTGCGTTGTTTAGATGTGCATCAATCAGTCAGATGTCGGCAGCTGAAACGCAGCCAGTCGCGCTAAAATAAGGGTAGATGCACCATTTGAAATCATAGCAACCGTTTGAACCAGAGCGTAGATGAGAAAATGCCGCTGGCCAGACCATCGCAGACAGAGGTCTGTTACTGCCCGTGGAGAGAGGCTGTAATTATATCGCAGAACTGGTTGTAGCTTTGGCTTGGGCGTCTGAAAGGGAAACCCTTGTAAATAACTTAGTTGGACCACATCTGTTGGATTTGCATCTTAATGTAGAGTAGAGCATAATAGGTGATGATAATAGTAATGGCTAATCGTACGGTCGGGTATGGTCTGTTCACAGAAACTGCCATTCCAGACCAAGGCCTGGGGAAGATGTATTTTGAAATTGGGGAGGAGGGTGAGTAGGGGAAAGGGGAGGGAGGAGGCAAAGCGCTGCTATTTTTAAAGACTTGCAACTTTTTCATAGTGGGTGTTTCTTAATGTGTGTCCTGACTCTCTCAGTGGAGATTTCCAAAGACCAATGTAATGGAGTTATTTTCAATTTATTATAAAAAGTGCATTTTCAGTATCCTTCCATTCTTATCATTTGCGCATACCTTGCAGAAGAAGGTTTTTTCTTTAAGTAGTTCACATAGGCTTCATTAATTAATAAATGCTTTTGGTTTTCTTGTACATAATCGTCACTATAAATTCATTCTGCTTCTGAATTTATATCTGTGGCTTTTGCAGCTTGCTTTGTACCTTGTGCTGGAGCGTCTGCATTCAGACCCCAGCTGACCAGCTGTGGATAGGTGAAGCAGAATAGAAGGCAACTTGTACTTCCATAGTTACATTGACTCAGCACTGCTGAGAGTGGGTCTGAATGCTGCTCTCATTTTTCATCTGCCAGCTCTTTTACTGCAAGACTCCAGCTTTTAGCTTTTGGTTAGATATTTTGTGAGACATATGAGCAACATTGTAATCCTAAATTTCATTTATGCAAAGTAATCTAAATGCAGCTGAAATCCTGAAAATTTTAGCAAGCCCAGATAATTTTAATTGAGTTGTAGTTAAAAGGAATATGATGCATTAAAGGGATGTAGCTTCAGCAAGGGTACCAGATTTTTACTTGTTAACTCGCCTGATTTACATATGTGGGTTGTGGTGGGGGTGTTATGTTTTGGAACTCAGGTTTGCAGGCAGTGTAAGACCTAATGTGCTGTAGACTTAAGCTTGCATCTTTCTTACCAGTTGAACCTGAAAAATGCATATTTACAGATACAATATGCAGCTGTACAAGGACTTCTAAATTATAATTTACAGTTGCAGAAAGGCATTTAATCCATGCTGAGAAACAAATAATCATAGTACTATTTTCTTGGGGGTTTGGATGACAACTGTATGCTTGTATTGATACAAAACCGTGTTCTGAAAAATCTCTGAGCTTTAGTTGTACCGAAAACCAATTGGCCAGGTTCTCTTAAGTGGTAGGTATCTGTGCATTTTACATGTTGTCCTTGCTATTTTGTTTTATTTTCGGATGAAAGAATCCCTGTGTTATACCATAATTAGAGAGTAATTTTAATTACACTGCCAAGAAGTAGAAAAGCCAGTTGAAATTCCCTCTTTGGGATAAGAGATGCACACCTGAGTCTTCTGCTTCCCTGGTCTAACCACCACATACCAGGCCAGCTAAGCTCAGAGAGTCCTGCACCCCACCTGATGAATCTGAGTGACCTTAGAGGCATGAGTGACATGTTCATGAATGAAAGAGAGGAAACTAGTGGACCTCCGCTTAGCTCTGAAGCTTAGTGGTCAGAAGAGATTGAGATCACTCTTGCCACTCTAGTTTCTGTTCTCTTTAAATGGCTATTTAATATTAGCACATAAATAGGCTTAGTCTGAAATCCAGCTCTGCCAGCTTGCGGAGAACTCCCCTAATGGCAAAACTGTGAAGCTGAGCTTCCTTGTGTAGTGTGTGTAGGCCTTGCATCCCTTTCAGTCATGGTACACGGCTTTGTCAAGAGTGGAGGATGTTTCCATGACTTTTAAACAGATAATTAAATTTTTTTCCTGGGAACATTTTAAAATGTAAACAGTATTCCTCTTTTCAAGGTAAAAAAAAAATAAAAATTGTTTAGATCTTTCTAAGAGAGAGTCCAGGTGCTTTACCTTGAGAAGGGAGCCCTGCCAGTTTGGGGTGGATAGGTGCACCCCCAGCAGCTCTGCCTAGACAGAGGATGAGGAGGAGGAAGAGGTTTCAGAAGTGCTCACTGTACTCTGGGCCAGAGTTTCCTGCAGCGCAGAGTGCTGCCAGCGTCAGATGAAGGATCACGGTGGTACAAAATCACAGCTGCTGCTCTTCCTCCAGATGCTTCATCTGAAATGCCTTGATCCAGTCCCAGTTTGGGCACTTAGAACTGGTTTCTGGACCATGCTTTTGCCAAATAGGTCCATTAAGCCTTGTTTCTTGATTCTTGTGTATGCTGAAGGTTTGTACTGCTAGGAAGGTGGAGTGTACATAAGGTAGCTTTGAAGACTACTTACTTTCTGTATTCAAGAAGGATAAAAAGAACCAGCTGCTGCTTTACTGCCTCCTGGTGAGGTAATACACAAAATATGTCACCTGTGCATTGGTAGGTGCTGCAGCTCTGGGGCCTTCTTCCTTAGATCTACAGGCTTGGCAGCAAAGAACTGACTTGTTTATGCTGCAGACAGAACTCACCATCGTTTCAGAATGAGCTGTTTTCTGGAGAAACCTTCTATTTGTGAGAGCAGGGCTAAATTGGATGAGTGGGCCCATGCCAACAGAGGTCTGCAGTGAAGGAAGAACAGAAGCTGTCAAAAGAACAGATTGGAAGTGGTATACCCCAGTTAGATGTCAAGATTTAAAAGTAATTAGCGAGAATGAAGATTAGGTAGTGCAAATTTTATTTTTATTTTTGTGGAAAAAGGAGTTGGGTATCTTCTAACGCTTTTGTGTTTGTCTGTTTTGTGATTAGAAAGCTCTCTAAAGAGAATCTGTTGGTATTTGCCAAATACTGAATTTTAATTTTTAATATGACTGCCAGTGTTCTTCTATTATGAAGGTATGTTTAAAACTCACTGGGTGAGTTTTAAAGTTCTAGGTGCTTGGTTAGCCTTCAATAGTGTAATTTCCCAATCTGTTCTACAGGTGTTTTTATGGTGTTTTTTTCAGGTGAACCCCATGAAATAGGAAAGTTTTGCTATTTCTATTCAAGCAGAAAACTAGAGCCTAGAAGTAAAAGCAAACTCAAAGTTAATTCAAGTTCTTCACTTGTAATTTTTCTAGATGTCTGACCTGTGCTTTAGGTACAGGGCTGTTGCATTCACATTTTAGAGACTAACAGAGCCTACTTACAGTATTTCTCAGAAGTGCTATTTGACTCCAAGTAGTGAAAAAAACTCTATTAATCTAGTGCTTTTTCTCTAGAAGAAAAAGACCAGAACATTTATTTTATTTAGATTGGCTGAGAATGTAGACTAAATTATATAAGTGTCTTGCAATGAAATATCACAGAAATCTATCTTTGAGATGACAATATTCTTTGTAGTCTCTGTGGTTTATGATCAGGATGAAAATCTGCCTCCCAGTCTAGGAATTCTGTGTAGTATTAAAACATACAAGAAATGTAATCATTGAAATTTATTAATTGTGAAATCAGCATCTTCAGTCAATGATAATTGATGTATTTAGTGACTTAATGGTGATTAAGTCTAGAAAACTATATTTGAAATTACAAATTGCTCAAAAGTTTACTTGAAAATATTGCTTTCCAAATACTTTGAAATTGAAGTATGGTTTTTATTCAAAGAACATAAGACCTCTTTAAACAAGGTCAAATTTTCAGTTTTCTGAAGTTCTCTGTATGTTGCATCCTTATTTTCAGAAAATATTTTTCCTACTTTTGAGAAGTAGTTAGAGGATTGTTCATAAACACTAGTATAACACCTGCAACCACAAACATGGCTTCAACCTTTCAGGAAGAAACACTGCAGTGTTTGGTAGAGCTGAAGTATGGAAAATCCTGTTTCTTCTGAAGCGTGCTGTATGCAAAGCTTGACAAATGTCTATGCATTTTCATAGGTGCTAGCTGTGTAGAGGTGGCAGAAATAAGCACACACTGAAATCCTTAAGTCTTTTTTAGGAAGAGTTCTTTTTTGTGCAATCATCTTAATGTAATGGATTGCTTTGAGTACTCATTTTCAGGTAAAAAAAGGCAGAGTGGGTAAAAAGCATGGCCCCCATTCTCCCCTTGGCCAAGCTGCCAGCCACTCTTGTGCACCCATGAGATGAAATCTGGGACTTCATTGGAAGAACAGATTAACAGATTCTAAATCTCAGCAAACATTTGCACATATTCAAGTACGATAGAAGAACTCTACTGCTCTCCATTTTTCTTTTTTCTTAGTTAAGGGACACCTATGGATAGCTGCTTATCAGGTGGCAACCTCACAGATTTATAGGAACAAAATGTAAACGCTTTAAGCATCTGTAGAGATATAAAGGAGAAGTAAACAGAAGTAGTCAGTCATACTTAATTGACTCTGTATATAATATCAGAACTTTCAGCTGTCTGGCCATCTCTTGTGTTTTATTGGGAAACTCATACATAGACTGTCCTCTAGAAAGTGTCTGTAATAGAAAGAGCATAACTCAGATTTGTGCTCTCATGTTTTTAAAGTAACTTTAGAGACCAAAAGAAGCATTGTACAGAGCTTAGATTAATTTTTTTGTGTGTGTGAATCTACCTTTGTTTTAATATGAAATTAATGAACTAATTCTGTCAGATAAAATTATAGGTTCCTACAAGTCTTATATAGACAGTCCTCTAAAAAATGTTTCTGACAATGTACAATTTTAAGCTATAAAAGACTATTTTAAAGTTGTTTGGCTTAATCTTAAAATCACGTATTTCAAGGTGCTCGTGCATCTTCAGAACATGTAACCTTTAATGTTTTTCTGTAGTAACTTTTGAATTTAATTACATATTTGCAGAGTTCTCTTGACTCTTCCCCCTCACACTTTCCCACTCTCACATTCTTGATAATCTGAAATACTCATATTACTTTGAATTTCTTTCATTGGAAAATGTGAAAATTGGAGACAATGCTTATAATCAGAGTGTTCTAATGTGTTGGGTTTTTTTTGGCTGTTTCCCTGTTCCTTACCACCTCCACGGCCTAGTCCAGATAATTTTATAGGTATTCCTTCCCAACTTTTAATTATTTTTCTCTGTAAGGTAAAATGACATGATAGTTTTCATATCTGAACACTGAATATAAATATTTTTTATCCCTTCCTGCTTTTTAGGTGTTCTTTGGACTTTTATTGAAAAAGCCAGGTAGGCAAGCTCCTTTTGTATGTGTGTTTAGTTTAGATTGTGCTAGTTTAGAGTATAGTGCTTTTTTTTTTTTAATGATGCCTTCCTTAGCATCATCTTCTGGGTTTGGGTTTTAATTGCTGCTGTAGCTTATGTTGTTGTAGAGATGTGTGGATAATTTTTGGATAGCTACAATTATCGAATAGTAGAACAGTATGTGGCAAAACTTCTTGAATTTGTTTTTGGTTGTGCAATATTGCTTGATTGTGTCTGTGTTGTAAAAATGTCATTTAATGTGTTAAAGACCAAATATTATCATGGCTTTAATTGCTTTCATAATTTAGTTCAGTAATATAGCATTAGTGCTTGGGGTTGAATGTTTTCTATCTTGCACTTCATTAGACTGTTTTGACAAAGAGTTTTTGAATATTTGGAAAATTTTATTTTAAAAAAATTATTGCTCATTAGAATTTCTAGTTTTGCATTTGAATTTCTGTTTTGCTGAGAGGCCAGTAATTCTTTAAATACTGTTTTTTATAGCCAACACAGTTGTCAGTAAGTTTAATATTTTCTTTCAAAATAATTCTTCAGTTGGATAGTGTGTGGATAGAAATAAGTTTCATTCTTTGGTCAAACGTGAAGCATTCTGGGTAACATTATGTTTAGTTAAAGCTCCTATGTTATCAGGCATACTTTTTAGGCCAGAATTTCAAAAATAGACATTCTTTGGCTGTTGAAAGTTTTTAAATTAAAATGTGAAATGTCTGAGTGGGTGGATTGCCCAAAAAAATCATCAAATCCTTCCATTAAATTTCTTTTCTGGTTTTCTTAATAATTGAATGTCAGATTTTTATTTCTTGTACCTAAGAAAAAACCTGGGGTTACTGGTTATTTAATTTCTGGAGCATTAGAAGTGTTGCTCAAACAGTTTTTTTTCCTCCTTGTAAATTGTGTAGGTGGTATGTGATGATAACATTTTGAGAGAGAATAGGGAAGCAATCAGGACTGCAATGCTAAATTATCCTGGCACGTAGTGACTTGTATAAAGATTTATGTATAAAGATTTTAAGGTAACAAGAACTATAGCTATCTGCTTCTATGGGCTCTCTTATTCATTAGCTTGCTTCTGCTCTTTTTTTGGGGGTTGGATTTGTTTTGTTCTGTTCTGGGTTTGTTTTCCAGAGGTTTCCAATAGAGGACTAGTATTCAGTTTTTGCTGCACTAAGGCAAACACTGTAGTCTAGGTGCAGCTTACAATGGTGAGTGCAACTTGAACACTTTCTTTGTCAATGGGTTGGATGCACTTTGGCAGCTGTGTTGTCTTAAATCCTAGTCTAGACAAGAGAATTAAAGGTGTGTTATGAGCATGTTATCCTTTCTCAACATGAATGTCATGGGGCTCGCTCAGTACAGTTGGGTGCTGTACTCTTCAAAAATGCAATGGTGACAGTATTTTAATTCTTGCCTTGGTTAGCCCTAGACTGGGTGAAAGATCAGGTGAAGGACAAACAAAATGAATGTTTTTAGGATTGATTCGTATGTTTTGAAATATCACTTGTGTCTTGTAGATGGAGCTTTAACAATTTTTTAATTATTATCTTCTGCAAAATTCATGGTAATGAGGAAGACATTAAAGCATTTTTAAAATACTAGGATGCAATACTTAGGGTAGTGGTCTGTGGTAAAATAAAATACAGTTCTTACTTTCAAGAATGGTTTGGGGACTTCCATTATTGTTCTGGTTAACAGGTAGCCACCTTAACTAAAAGATTAATAGTGTTTGAGATTCCCATGCGAGTTTCAATTCAACTACAATTTAATTTAAACTGGAAATGAATTGGATAAGGCACTGAACTTAAGTGCTCTGAATGTTGTGAAGAAGAGCTTTGATCCTGGATTTCTGATTAATTGCAAGAAAGGATGCTTTCAAGAAACAGCCAAATAGGTCACCACTAGCCTATAAGCATGTCTGCTGAATTATGAGCAAGTTTTCATAGGAGAATGTTTGAATTGTTTGCCCTCTTACCCCTAATTTATTTTACAGTAAAGAGTGTAAGCCAGGACTGATCAACCTACTTTATCTGATTAGATCTGGTTGCAGTTTCCAGCACTGCTGTAACATCTTTTAAACTGCTGAGCAAAATCTTACTTGAAACGTTTTATAAAATAATTGGAATGCTTCTGTCTTTTCAAAAAGCTATGAACTTTATAAGACCAATATAGAAATGCATCAATTCTTTCCTCAGGAATTCCTTTACTTTTGAAATTTCCTTACTATGTTTTTAATTTAATTTATAAATTTTATAAACTCCTTGGTTTTGTTAAAACTAAACAATGAATATAAAATGTTGGGGTTTTATACCATTTTCCCCAGAATTTATAAATGAGTGGGGAAAAAAATCTGGTGGGGTTTTTTTTCACCCACCTCTGTATTTAGTGCTGCGAAATGCTGAACAAGTGTATTTTTTGAACTATGACATCAGTCGTAACTTGTATACTGCTACTTGTAAATACATGTTTTTAGGAAGGTATGTTTTCAGTCTGTGGATGACTTTCCTCTGCCAAAAGAACTTGATGTGTTATGGGTTTTCCTAGTAGTTGTCTTCTATCACCAGGTTCAGAATTTGCCCTTCTGCTGAAATAATTCTGCTGAAGGCCTGTCACACAGTGGTGTCTTGTGGTTTAGTTGTGAGGTTTTTTTAGCTTCAAAAATTCAGGTTGGGGTTTCTTTAATAATTGGGAGGGCAGAAGATGATCATTGAACTATTTCTTCTGGAGGATTTTGTCAGATGCCTTTCATACACCTCTAACCCCACAAAGCAAAAAATCTAAACTGGTCTGAGTGTTTTCAGTCTCCAGTTAAATCCAGGTTCTCCATCTCAGTGCTTAAAGAAGGCATCTGCTCCGTTATAACAGTTTCAGATGCAGTTAGATTCTTGGTAGCTGACATGCATGTCATTCCCTACAATGCCTGGAATAGAGAAGAATGAGTCACCTTCTGCTGGGTTAAGGCTGCTGCAGTCCACTGTCAAAGTCCGAGTGACAATGTGAAGTGAGTTCTCCCATTCCTTTTTTCCATTTGGGTGTGGTGTTAGGTTTGGAGAGTGGGGAGTGGCAGTGTTCAGTGTGGTACCACTTAAATCTGTTCAATCTGCTTGGATTCTTTAACAGATGAGCTCCTCAGGATGCATGGAGGCTTTGGAGGTAGGAGAGCTTGGTTTCGTTATTGTACCAAATGTGCAGGATGCAAGCAGGCACTCCTGGCATCAGTCTTCTGAACATGCAGTGCTCTGGAACAGATGCCTTTTTAAAAATATTTTTCTCCGATGCCAACCTTCTCTTTTAATGCATTTCATTTATAAATAAATGAGACCTAGGCCTTTCAGGAAAAAAAACACTAAGCTATTTTTGGTCATTTCCTTAGGAATCTGCTTCTAAGGTGTATAATACTGTTGCAGCAAACCACTCAAACTACCAAGTTATATATACAGAATCTTTTCTCTTGAGAAACAGGCTTGGCCACGAGTCAAAACACTTAAAAAGAATGGGAGAGAAGTAGAAGTCAGTATGTCATCATGAAGCAACAGCTGACCTTTCCTGAAATATTATGGTCACCTGGACCAGGGGAGTCTTCTGGTGATCATTAACTATATGGGATATCAATTTTGCATTTTTGCAGTGATTTCTTAATCTAAAGAGAATCTAAAGAGAATAAGCAGTCCTGAGAAATGACTGGGTACCAGTCCTGGTACCTTTCTTTATCGTGTACATCCTTTTCTGTGGTTCCCTTGGGATTTGTGAATTTGCCTTGTGTCTGTACTTACCTTCATAGTGGTACATCTTCAACAAAAAGATTGAAGAGTGTTTTCTGAACTTGTCTTGCAGATGAGTGGTTAGAACAGTCTTCTGGGAAAGGCAGATGTGAAACTCCTGTGACTAAAGGAGGTGTGTAGTGCAGGTCTGTCACCTCATTGATCAGGGTTGTAATCGCTGTACTATGTTAAATGTGAGAAACAGCATTGACACCACTGGCTTCTATTCCCAGGGCTTTCTGTGGAAGTGATCTCTGTTGTGGATTTGTTGAATATCTCACTGTTGTTGTGTTAGTAGCCTCAGTAAGTAATGTTTAGTGAATTAGGCCTCTTGAGGGGCTTGGCTGCTTGTGTAAGCCTGCAGAGACCTTCGGTGTGTGACCCTGTTTTGGTTCCAGTATGTGGCTCAGCTGGACTTGCACAGCTCTAGGCCTTCAGACAGATACCTTGCTTTGACAAAAACTTTGGGTGGGAGCAGCTTTTCAAGAAATTTACTGGGGAGGGAGACATTTTGTGAAGCAGTCTCCTGGTCATGGGCCTCTAAACACTTCTGGAGACCCAGTATATTTCTCTACCTCAGTTTTGCTTTCAGACCCAGAAATATTTGCCATCAGAAAGAGTAAATCTCTCTACCTCCATTTTCACATCAGTTTCATTCTGTATGTTTTGGGCAGTGAGTTTCTGAATGCCTTTGTATGACTTTTTTAGTATAGAATATGGAGTAGGCCACAGCCTTGATCAAATCATCCACAGCACAGGCTTAACAAGTCTTGTACTTCAGATCCCTTCCTTCTCTAGAAGGAGTTCTATGCACAGCTTATATTGCTGTTTATAAAATTTTATTTGGAGTAGATTCTGCTTAGAAGTCTAACCTTATACAAATCGTTGTCTGAGGGATGACAGCCTCTTTCCTAGAAAGAAACTGGAGAAGATATTAGGATAGCCTGTCAAGAGTCCATAGAGTTTTAGTGTTCACTATCAAACAGGAAGAAACTTGATTAGTTTGCCTTCATTAGCTATCTCTTCTGTCTCTTCGTTTGGTTGTCTGCAGCCTCGCTTAACGTCAGAAGCTGCAGATGCTCAGCAGTCTCCTTTCACGCCATCTCTTTCTCCACTAGCTGGTATAGGTTAGCCATGTGAGAGAATCAATAGCCTTGTGCTCCTTGGTCCTTGATGTTCTAGAAAATTTAAGCATGATGACACATTGTAGAATTTCACTCAATCCAAATATTCCCAAAATTGATTAAAACTGGAGAGATGCCAGGCTGCCTGCTGTGTGTGGCTGTGTTTTGATGGGAGTGGGGTTCAAGAGTCCTCTGCTGCCTTTAAAGATAACATAATGGATCAGCTGGTAATTTTGCCTGGACTGAATGAATGGGTAGCTATCTAATAGTCTCACCTTTAGTCTGGTACCATACAGGATGTAGTTGTCCCAGCTGGGATTTTGGAAGCCCTGTTACTTAACAAAGTATCACTGTCTAATTATGTAGTTGTTGCAAATTTCTGAGTCCCTTTTACTATCTAGCAGTTTGTAGTCAAACTTCTTGTAACTCCTTTATTTCTCATACTGTCTTGTAACCAGATCTCTTAGCAACCAAAATCAGAATATTGCTACCTGTCAGATGAGTCTGTTAACAACCCTTGGCACGGAATACTGTTCATATTACCACTCCAAGTTCCAGTTTTTACATTGTGGGAATGGTGCTGCTGCCACCAGGCCTTTTGCCCCAGATTCCGCCCTGACCATGTAATTGGAAGACTTTCTCCTCATCTGTGTGAAGGTGGTTTTCAGGAACCACAATGAGCAAGTGCAGTCCTTGGACAGTCTCCTGATGGACTGGAGCTACTATTTGTTTCATCTTTTTGATGTTACACTGTTGGTTACGCCTGTAATTGCCAAGAGCTCAACTGCTGGGCTGCAGTGATGGTTTGTAGACAGGACGTGTGAACATTTAATGGGAAGCAGGGCCCTTTCTCAAGGGAAGGAGGTGACAGGCACTTGCAGATGAAATGAACCCTCCATCACAAGACTAAACTGTAGCAGACCTGCTCAAAGGGCCTGTATCTCTCAAAATTATATCACAAGACACTGAAGATAAACATCTTGGTAGCTTGATGGTGGAAATGTGGTTTATCCAGACTGCTTTGTCTTAGGTACTTTACTAACTCTTTGAACAAATCCATGCAATTCAGGTTTTACCTACCAAAGCTTAAAATGTAACTTTCTTATGGAAAGGAAAACAAAATATGCAGAAAGCATCGATTGGAGTACTTGAACTTAAAATGTCCAAATTGCTCTGGAACATAAGGAAGAGGGAAGGTGGGTGCTATGAATTGCAGGGCTTGCTAATGTGTCCCTAGGCTTGACAGGGACACATTGGAGAAAAAGAAACCACCCTGTGTTTACAAAGTTTTCGCCTCTGGAAAGATTTGCTGCATTGTAGGCTTTACAGAGGAAAGAAGTATGATTTTTGAAAAAAGAAAATATTTTATTTCCATGGCTTCTCAAAACTTCATCATTCAATATAATTGCTGCAATTTATTGCAGAATATTACCTTTTCTATTTTTTCTCATGAACTATATTTGGTAAAAAATAAAAAAGAGAAAAGCATAATTTTTTTTAATTAGTCTATTCAAGAAAGAAAACAAATAACCTAAAGGTGTGAAATCGCATAACTTGGGGAATGTTGAATTCTCCTCCAGTTGGTTTTTAGTCAGAAATAGTGACTGCCATTGTGGTAGCTTCATCTGCCAGAGAGGGACAATGGTGAGCTCAGCCTTGGATGAAAGCTGAGAAGTCACACTTTGAAAGTCCGTCATTACTCTAAAATTAAGCAATTGTATTGCCTTCCTAGCTGGGATAATTAGTCTGGTAATTGAAGTTTACATTCTTCTCCAAGAAATTATCAAAACACTTGCTTTGAAAGACTTTGTCAGCAAGAAATGTGGTTAGATTAAAAGGACTGGGAACAGACTAGGCTTCACACCTCTGCACACACCTTCAGATTAATTGGAATGGCCTTTCTGAATAGGACAACTTAATGTGGAAAAAATAATTAATGAACTGTTTTCAGGAAATTCTAGTTACCAATTAGTGATTCAATGAAGAAGGTGTAATGGACTCGGGGATGTGTGCGCAGTACCTTTAAACATAACCTCTTTCTTAAAAGAAAATCTTCTTTTTCAAATATTTCAATATTTTCAAATATTTTCTTACTGTTACTTTACAGGGCTAAGTATACAAATTACCATCCTTTCTCTACCTAAAATGTGACAAATAGACATGTAAATATTGGGGTAATATTTTCTTTCTTAGAATAAAATTAAGTACTTGCTGGATTTTTTTAATTAAGTTTGCTCAGAAGGAGAGATGTTTAAAATGTGTGTACAACATACACATACAAATATATGCATATATGCGCACAAGAGATTTTCAGTCTTTTAGCCATATGGGATCAGGACTCAGGATAAAAGGAAAAAAATGAATGAATTCTATCAGGTTCTGCAGTCATCTTCTGTTTTAAAAAAATTAAAATAGGCTTTGTCTACATGTGAAAATTCTTTCACCAAATTGCTTCTGAAATTTGTTTAAACTAATGTAAAGCCACATTGTTTGTCTCATACCTAATTTGGGCAATATGAAAATTGGTATCCATGCAGGAATTTACAGCATTTAAGGAAGTTTCTTGCGTTTGCCTGGCTTATTTGTGTTTCCCTCTGAAAAAAAAGCTATGTCAGTAAGAAACACAGGCACTGATTTAATTCCGTTTCCCTCTCTCACACACCTGTGCAGGGGTTGCTTTTTCTGTCAGCAAGGGAGGCCCGTGCTCTCCGTCGCTGGGTGACACCGGCCAGCGGCCGGCACACGGCCACGGGCAGAATGCCAGCATGGAGCCGCTCCGCTGCCCAAGGGATGCTGCCAGCCGGAGCCCTGGGCTCTGACCCTGGTGCTGCTGACACAGCTTTGGCACGGCCAAGGTGCCCACATCCCCAGAGATGCAGCAGCGTGGTGCTGGTGGAGTCCCAGGGGCCAGCCTTGCTGCTGGGGTTAACAGGTACAAGATAAAACAGTCTGCAGGCTTGACTGGCTGCCACGGAGTGTCTTCGTGGACAATAAAATGCCTGTCAGACAGGTTAGTAAAATTCTTCTGGGAAAGAGAAGCTTTTTATAACCTAGAGTAGACCCAAGGAAATTAACATTTATACAGTAGTTAAAATATAAATAGCTCGACATCTGAGATGATGACTATATCTGAGTTCCTCGTTCTAGATGGCTTCATTTTGATAATTAATCAAGTATTAGATTTGAGTTATTCATACACACATCTATGTATGTGAGAAAAAGTAAAATGTTTAGATTTTACTGTTTTACCAGGTACCCCCCTGTATTTAATGTCATCTTATAAACAGGTTCTTACTAAGAAATATCTGGATATTCAAATGGATTATATTCACAACACTGATTCAGAATGAAGTGGTCTGTTGTTTTTCTTTAATTGGTACCCATCTTATTGTAGAAACAATGAAAATATTTCCTAAGAAAATTATTTCTGAAGTTTATGCTCAAGATAGAAGGGAGGTTATCAAGAAATTGTTCTCTATATTTGTCTTTATTCCACTTAGAGGTAGTATGTTGGGAGGCAATATTTTGTATTTGAAGATGAACCAGAATTTATTTTAATAAGAACAAACAACTATCAAACTATCAAAAAATCCTGACAATTCTGAAGCTCTTATTTTGGTCTGTTCATCTTTAGATATGGAAACAGTTTCACTTAACAAGACAATATACACTTTTTGAATACAATTTCTGGAGATAGAAAGTTGAGATATTGAAGATGGAGCTGACTTGTTAAACCTGTGGAGAATAAAACCTTCTTGGGGCTCTATTTATTTATAGTAGGCATATGATAATTAGATAAATTGTTCTGTAAGGTAAAGGCCACCAGCTTTCTGAAGTCATGGCAGAATGGTTTTGCGTACCAAGTTGAAAATAAAATGTTCTGATAGAAACTTGGCAGGAGTGAAGAGGCTTTCAGAGCATCTGCTCATGATACTAGTCAAGGCCTTGGACTTTTACTTTTTGGTAGAGGAGGGTTTGACTATGGTCAAAAGGAACTGAAAAAAGAATGCTATTTCTGCAGTAAAAGAGAAAATGCATTTATACTGTTTTGTCCTGAATTGGTTCACTGGATCAGTGTGGTCAGTTGCTTAGAGTTTCTGTAAAGTAGGTCATCTTCTGAAAAATATCCAGAGTTCCACTCTAATTGTACCATTGTGAGGAAGATCTGTCTCAGCAGAGCATTTTTTGCAAAGTATTTTTGTGTGCATTGTGGGATGTTTTTATTAGCTTGAAGGACATTAAGCTGTATTCTTCTTTAGTTTCTAGGGCAACGCGAGTCTCTGCTTTGAACTAGACACACAAATTCTTTTCAGGCTATTCAGTATCACAAAAACTCCAGTATCTACCTTCCTTAGCTTCTACTCAGGGACTGATCAAAGAGCAGAAGTTCAGGCCAGGTTGTTTGCCAATTTGACCTGTTATTTTTGTTTTACTTTTTCTTTAGTTTTAGTGACCTGCAGCTAGGTTCATTGCAAACAGTCAAATTCTTTGAAAAGCAAATAAATAAAAGCCTCTATGGAACTGCAGTTTCTATCAGTATGTAATGCTTGATTCTGCAGACTAGATCGTGGCAATCAAATTATCAGAGGTCAGTTTTGTGACCAAGGTTTGCATTTCAGGGGTCAGATCTGGGTAATGCCAAAAGTCAGGAGCACAGACTTTTTGGAGTAAAAGGTTCTTACCTTGAAATGGAAGAGAAACTGTTTCTTTCCCTGTGGTTCTGACTGGACAGGACAACATGATTCTTCCTGAACTCTAATCCTTTGGAAGTGGGTGATGCTACTAAGAAGGTTTTGAATTAATTGTTAAGTCTATTCTTGAAGAATGTTAAAGTGTAATTTTAATGAGCTAGAGAAAATCCTATTAAAATAGTTTAAACAAGTTTTGCAGTGGAATTTTTATTAGTGATTATAAATTGGTTAAAATAATATAAGAGTGTGTTGGCTTTGAAAAGTGAACTAATACTTAGAGAACTATAGTCTTCTGGCCCTTTTAAAATGCATATGCATTTCACTATTTTTTGTTATTTTTACTTTATATATCCACCAAAAAGTTTTCAATTTTATAGCTTAAATAAACAAGGATAAAGGGTTTGAAGTTGTCATTAACTTATGCTTGAGCTTTAGCTAATTCTGCAAAATCTGGTTAGTTCATTTTGCCTTCAAAATTCTAAGATACGTGTCTATCTCAAGGCCTGTAACTATGATTATCACTTCCTCTACATAAATGAATGGCTATAAATATTTATATAACTTTGTCATTTGTTTCTCGGCCATTTTCTATGTAAACAAGCACTGTGCAACTCAGTTGTCCACTTGTCTCATCTTCCTCCATTACCTGTCAGTAGGTTTTGAATTCAGCAGCGCAGTTAAACTAAATTCAACATTAGGACAAATTCCCAAAGAGATCGTGGAAGACCTGTCCTTGGAAGTTTTCAAAACTGAACTGTGCATGGCCCTGAGGAAGCTGGTTGAGATTTCCTGGCTGTCCATGCTCCGAGCAGGGGGTTGGACTGGAGACTTCCCAAGGTCCCTTCCTGCCCAGATCAACATCTGGAACAAATTAGAAATGTAAATAATGATTTCGTTCTGTCAGAATTGTTGGTGGGAAAGACATACTGTCGCTGCTGTAGTTATGGAAGAAACTGGCACATGCTTAATCCTATTTATGGACTGGAGAATGGTGAGGGGAAAAGTTGTAGGCAGAAGGAAAAACTGGAACTTTAGATAGCAGCATTGATAGACTCTATAAGAAACTAGACTCACCATTGTACTCATAAATTACTTTACAGATTCTGTGCTTTATACAAAGTCTGGATGCTGTTACAGCTTTTCCAGGAGGATTGTTAACGGTATTTTATTGCAAAGATATTTTTTAGCTGAGCTACTGGCATAAACTTTGATATATCTGAATTGGTACAAATCTCTTTGGTCACTTTTTTTCTCCTCTCTCACCTTTGTCAGTGCTTGCTTGTACAGGAAGTTTACAGTGAATTTTAAAATATTACAGTAGTTTATCTAAACATTTTCACATCAAGATATGCTTCGAGAGAAATTTCTTGTGACAAAGCGTGTGTTGATATATAGTAACACATTTTAGGGTCACTGTTGTTTGAACACATCAATGTAATAATTTTAAACTATAAAACAACTGGAATCCATAGATTTGTATGATGTGCAAGAAGCTTGCATTGCTTTTAATAGATAGCTGCATTTTTCCTTGCCTTTGTAAAGGCACCTATTCAGTCCCACATCACCAGAACAGGCAGGTTTTATGACCTGGTAGAGTTTTGTACAGAGGAGCAAGAAAGAGGAGAAATCTCTCTGTCAGCGTATGTTTAAAGGTATTGTGAGCCTTTGCAGTTTCTGCTCAAGTTGGTGGTGTTGAAGTGGGGTAACAACCTTGACTTTGACCCCAAAGCTGGTGTTCTTGCTTCAAGGCACACCTAATCCGCCAGCTTTAGTCTTGCTACTGACAGGTTTGATGTTGGCACGGAATCTGCCCTAACGTTCCTAATACTTTGTAAAGAAATCCCAAAGTTTTGTGGTGTTACATAGCTTACTGCTGAGAATAGCTGGGATGCAGGGTGCTTTTTCAGTTGAAGAGCAAGCAAAACTGCTACTGCATGCTTCAAGATGTTCAGATTACCTCCATCACTAGGGATGGAGGACCTCAGAAGTGTTTATGTGCCATAGGCAATAGAGGTTAAAGCTGACAGCTCTTCTTCAGATGGAGAGCAGAGGTACAGAGTTCAAGGGACTTGCTAGAAATTGCACAGGTGGTCTATAACAGGGTGTGAAACTGAACCCACATCTCTTAAATCACATATCAGCATTCCTCTTGCTTGATGCTTAATGTTTTTGCTCTAAGACATTGAGGATAAGATTTAATTGTAAGTGGCTATGTCTGAAAAAAGTTGTCATTTAAAAGAAATTTTTTTGATACTTCAGCATACAAACAAAAGATAGATGGTAACCTCTTTAATTTTAGAATCTTCTATATATTACACATTTGCTAGGTACTGAAAGCCTTTACATATCCAGTCATGCTCATTGTATTAGAATAAACATTAGTATATTAGCATGGATATGGCTTAAAAATATTCAAGTAAGAAAACTAATGTGGTTATTAAGAATAATTTTCAATTATGGATGCAAAGCTTAAATATTGAAATACGAGACCTAATTTTCAGGATGTTGAGTTATTCCTACAGCAATAGCAGTAATTTTTTTAAAAATTAGGTGCTTGGCTTTAATGTCTGGAAATTTTTTGAGCAAGAACTTTTTGTATTTAAGCAACCATAGCATGCCATATAATCTGTTAGTAGTTTTCTTGACAAGCAGACTTCTTTCAATATGAACTGAGTAGAGAGAGAACACCTAGATGAAATTGGTGCAGCTGTGAGAATCTCAGATTGGTAGGACATTCTGATTTTTGAGTTGCTTTTAGAAACAAGGCAGCTAGTCACAATGGAAACACTCAGGTAAAACGTTTGCCTTTTATTTACTTGTGGTTATTGCTTCTTAAGCTAAACCAAGGAACAGAAAATTCCCATTTGAAAATTCCAGTGTTTCTGAGTTGCTAAATGTGCCAAGGATTTCAACAAGATGATGCTGATGCTCAGTGGTTTTAAGATGAGAATTTTGATTGGCATAGAGAGGGAACTCGAGGATTAAAATCTTGTTTGGATATGCTCCCAGCAAACCTGCCGCTAAGAAGGTAGATTTTATATATCCCTTAGAGTCTTTTCATTCTTGATAATAGACTTCAGTGTTAGCTATGAATTTTAATGATATATACTAGGGAGAAGTCTCCTTTTAAGGTGAAAAATAACTTCTTGTTTGTGAAGACTTCAGAGCATCTGAAATGGCAGTAGATGAGAACTGAAACTACTTGTGTGATTGGCTCCTTGTCATCCCCAGCACTCAGAAAACTGTTTTCCTTCACCTGTGCCAGAGCCTTACATTGAGGGGAACAGACAGCATCATGGGGCATAGTTTAAACATTCATGGAGTTCTGCAAGCTTAATGAGAAAATGTCTCCCTAACATCTTAATGATCAGGGATTTTTTTTTTTTAAGCCTTACTTTAGTGACTAGTGAACCCTTAAGACATGTTGATAGACCTTTGAGTTTTCAGATGCTCTTGACATTTTATCTTAAAAAGCTGGAGGAAGAGCCAAAAGTAGGCTCTATGTGTAGTGACTTGCAGAAGTGGGCTGAAAACATGGAAGGAGTTTGTTATTCTAGTTCTCCTATGGAATCTTAGTTGCAGAAAATCCTCTGTTGATAAGAATTTTTCTCTGAAGTGAGTGGAAATGACCTGTAAAGATCACATCATCTCATACAGAGATGATGTGATCGTTCTCATACCATTCTCCCGTTACATCCTGTTGCAGCAGGGATGTGTAAGTTTACTGCATGTCCTTTGAGTATGTGTGTTGGGTTGTACAGTCCATGGTTCTAGTCCCTTGGCAGACAGCATCATGGGGCATAGTTTAAACATTCATGGAGTTCTGCAAGCTTAATGAGAAAATGTCTCCCTAACATCTTAATGATCAGGGATTTTTTTTTTTTAAGCCTTACTTTAGTGACTAGTGAACCCTTAAGACATGTTGATAGACCTTTGAATTTTCAGATGCTCTTGACATTTTATCTTAAAAAGCTGGAGGAAGAGCCAAAAGTAGGCTCTATGTGTAGTGACTTGCAGAAGTGGGCTGAAAACATGGAAGGAGTTTGTTATTCTAGTTCTCCTATGGAATCTTAGTTGCAGAAAATCCTCTGTTGATAAGAATTTTTCTCTGAAGTGAGTGGAAATGACCTGTAAAGATCTTTGGTGTCCTTCATACAGAGATGATGTGATCGTTCTCATACCATTCTCCCATTACATCCTGTTGCAGCAGGGGTGTGTAAGTTTACTGCATGTCCTTTGAGTATGTGTGTTGGGTTGTACAATCCATGGTTCTAGTCCCTTGGAAGGTCTCAGCTGTAAGCTGCCTGGGAATAATGTGTGCAAGTGCTTTGGTTGGAAAGTGCTTATTGTGAGAGCTGGGAAGCAGATATTTATAGTGCTTCTGTATACTGTGGTTGGTTGTTGTTTCTTGGGCTTTTGCTTGGAACTATTTCCTCTAATTTCTTACAAGCACAGCACCAATGATGAGCCAAACTGGCAAGTGAAGCCAGCTCTAACACCCACAGAACTGAATTGGCTTTAAAGTATTTTATTTAAGCTGAGGGCATTATTTCCAGAAAGTTTTGTGTACAAGAACAAAGTTTCTGAAGCCTCCTCAAAAGTGATATGGTGTGGTGTTATTTATTATTCTAATATTATCCTCCCAAGTTGTTTTGCAATTATTATTTAATTTGCTGTCCTATGAGTAAATACAATTATCATGACTTTATATACCTCAATCTATCCATCTGAAGAGTTTGTTTTCCCAAAGGCTATGTAAGGAGTCTGTGTCAAAGCCTAGAATAAAATGTTAGATCCCAGTCCTGCAATTAGGCCATACACTGTTCTTTATAGCAAACTGATTCATGACTCAGACACCTAATTGCAGTAGGACTTCCAATAAACTCTTTAACATCTACTCATTTATAAAAATTATTTTAAGACTGTTTTTTTAGTTGGGAGTTATTGCTTAAGAAATTAAATCACTACACAATATAACTTACAAAACTGAATATTAAATGCAATTAATTAGTAAACCGGAATGACTTGTTTGCAGCAGAATCGTGGGAGTTTTACAGCTGTTCTGTGTGGTTTTGCCTGAGAAGCTGTAACAATTTCCATTAGAGGGAAAAGTGCTCAAACTTTGCAGAAACCTACCTTTGTTCAGATTTGAGTATCTCTCTGGCACATTTATACATGTATACAGGTATTGACACGTCTTTGTTGGTGTCTATTTGCAGGAGTCCATGGAAACATAATTCTGCACAGTGATCCCCAATAGCTGCAGTTTTTAAAGCTACCAAAGCACAAATAATAGGGGTTTGGTAAAAGTGAGGTGTCTCCTCTGTCTGAGTGTCTTAAGGTAGTAATAGCTTCAGAAGTGTGCGTGTATATATAATTTTTTTTTTCCTGTTGCTTTGGTTCAAGTATTGGTAGCTTCAAGAAAGGGTTAAGATGGTTTTCTCCTTGAAAATTCTGTGGTATTGCTTCCTCTCATCCTGGTGTTTGAGAGGCTCAGAACCAGGCAGGGGACACCCGGTGCCTTTTCTTATCCTTCATAGCTGATGTGAGTTTTAGCTATCAAGGATTTTGCATTCAATATCCAAGTAATTATGTGAAAGGTATTAGAAAAATTCTTGATAGTTACACTTGGAATATGTTCTTCCTCTAGAGGAGGAAACTGCTTGTTCAAGTTGGACAGATTTTACTGAAGGCCATCAAAGTTTGCAAGTTGCATTACAAAAGGATGTTTTGTTACATTTAGTGTGAATTTGTAAATAACCTAATACATTTAACTGTCATTTCTGATACTTTATTTTATATTACCCATAACTCTTTTGCTGTGTGTTTTGGCAAGATTCATACTACAAATTCTTTTAAGTCTAAAATGAAGAACAATTTTTAATTGACTTTTTGATATTATTTGCATAATTTTCAACACTAATATATGTATCCCTTAAATTAATTTCCTTTTCTTAAATACTATCAAAAGTGACAGAAATGCATTTAAAAAAAAAGAGAGATGCCCTGTATGTAGAAAGCAATAAAAGAGATTTAGTACTGGAGACTCCTTTTGATTATTCCATGTAGATACCTTTTGTATTTCAGTGGTCCCAGTTTTTATCATATAAAGCTGTAATCATGCCTCTTTCCAAAAACTTCAACAGGACTTAAAAAATGGTCTTTAAGAATACATGGTATTGTCTTGGTTTGTTTTTATTACATAGAATGATTTGGTTCAAAATATTTGGGTCTGATATGAAGCCCAGGGAAAAAACCTTAGAAAAGAGACACCACTTCCAGAATGTCAAATTAGAAAACAGGAACCTGCTTGTACATTTTTCACTACTGATTACTGCAACTCACACACGCACACAGAGCACAGGGGTACTGGGCAATCTCTACCACTCTTTAAAGGAATCAGATCAGTTTATTAGCCTTGGTGTATATTTGGGGGTTTTGTTTTTAAATTCTTGCTGTTTCAATCTTCATTTTTTTAATATTTTCACTGCACATCATCTTTGTTTTTATCTTTATCCAATGACAGTTCTAACCAGAATCTGAGAAGTACCTTGTAAAAGAAGTCAGGTACTGCCCATGTTTTTTGGGGTGTGATTGGAGGTGGAAAAGCTGTGAGGAAAAAGTCTCTGAAGATCATTCTCATACCATTCACCTTGATGCTTTCTAAATGTTCTAAGCTGTTAATCAAAGTGTTCATAGTAATGTAAAGAAATGTGGATTATGTGTGTGCTGTGTGAGATAAGATAAAATATAGAAATATTTATTGCTGTGTGACATATAAGGCTGTGTGGTCAGTGGTGTATAACTGGGCCACATAAAACATTTGATGCTTGTTTACTTATTGTGGCTGTGGTGTCCATCCTCAGGAAAACTGAGAGATGTACTGTGGGCTATTGGTCCCAGGTGTTTATTAAAGATGGGTAACAGGGTGGGTTTTAGCACTGAATTTATCTAGAACTTGGAAATACACTCTGATTGTCTTTTATGGGGCAATGACTGTACCTTGCCACTAGTGGAAACCCTAGATATGATGGCATTTGACTCTGTACTGATGTCTCTCATAGGACTATAAATGTCTGCAGTCCTGCTACTCTTCAGGAGTCGCCACTGCTCAGTATTTGTCATATTGGAGCTGAAGATAATGAGACCATTTAAGCAGGGTGAAGTGCCTTGTTCTTTAATCGTGTTCTGCAAACACATGTAATTGGTCTTGCAAAAATTTGTTCCTGAAGAGGTCTTACCAAGTCAAGCCTTCCCCGGCTACATTTGAGAGTGTTTCTTACAGGCTCTGCTATATTTGCCCCAGAATACATACTGTGCTGCTTTGATACTGACAAAAGTATCAGCACTTCTTATTTTCAGGTGGCCCTCATGCTTTTCATTAGGAATGATCAGTGCTGCTCAAAGCTTTTCAGCCATACTGAGAAAATTGGATTTTCATGCTCCAGAAATGAGCAGAACTGTGCCACTTTCCCCTTGCTAAGGGAACAGGCAGGGGCAGGTGGGCTGCAGCAAAAGGCAAAACTTCTGCCCAGCTCCTGCTGCAGGCTGAGCTGTTCTCACAGATCCTGTGATGGGAGCAGCAGCCTAGATTCAGGGCTTCAGTATAGGTGGTGGGGTTTTAGCCTCTTTTGCTCTGCTAAAAGTATTTGTGAGTTAGATCCTACTGGAGGAAGGATTTGTGAATTCCTGTGTTTGATTTTTGTGGCTGTGTGGAAGGATTATGAGTTGCTGCTTGGACATTGCAAGGTGGCTCTGGTGTTTATTTGTTTTTTCCTTTGTAAAGAACCTATTTTTCTCTTGGGCCACTGAAATTCAACAGGGTGAAAAGCCTGTGAAGAGATTATCTTCTTCCCTTCAAATTTCATTAGAATCATATTATTCCCCCAGATCTGAGAAACTGCCCTTCCCTTGGTGGGCCTGTGCTGCCACACAGCACCTGAGTGGTGGGGGTCCAACATCTGGCTAGTCAAAGCTCTGAGTATCAAGTGGAATGTCCAGATGCAGGCAGAAGTTGCCTCCAGTGAGATCAGCAGCTGTAGTAGGGAAAGTATTGAGCCAGGGATCTCCCCGTACTGATCAGAAAAACAATTGCTCAGGATACTGAGGCAGGAAATTCTGGCAGTGTTGAGAGGTAAAGGGTGCAGAGCTAGCGTGAACTTCAGAGCTTGTAGAGTTTGATTTAGACAAGAGCTAGATTTTCTATAACGTGTTACCAGAATTTAAAACTGGAAAGTGCAAAGCCCTGAGGACTCTGAATGAAGACACACTGTTCATCATCCTATTGGTACTTGGGGAATATGATACACAGAAGTCTGATCTGACTCCCTCTACTCAGCTTAGGTCTGGCAGGACTGATACTGAGCTGGAGCACTTAAGTCCAGCTCATACCAGAGCCAGTCTTCTGCTCAGTATCTGTGGACTGTATTTCCATTATTTGCTGTGTTCTAGGTAGTAGACACTGACTCTTCTATGTAGAAAGAAAAATGGTATTTATTACAGACAGATGTAAGTATATATAAAAATCTAAAATATGTGTCACACAGAATATGTATATATATATATATATAAAATGTGTTTTCTCTGTAAAATTAACTACTCAAAATCTAGGTAGTACAGGGATGTATTCTGCAAGAACAACTTTATTTTTGCTAAGAAGACCTAATGAGAGCTTTGCAGAAACACTTTCTTACACATTTCAGTATTGTAAAGTTATTGGTTGTTTGGGTGAATGAATTATGTGAATAAGGCTATTGACTGTAGGATCTCATTTTAGGTGGTGAAGGTATGTAGTGAATTGGGTAAATGCAACAGGAAAAGCAATACAGAAAATTGTTTCTATCAGTTCCACCTAATAGTTCCTTGATGGTCGTGTGCAAATAAATTAAACTAGGCTTTTCACATCTTTTCTGTCAGCTCATCAGTTCTTTCTGTTCTTCAGTACAAAACATCAGGGTTTCCACTGCTCCATTTCCCAGGTGCTGAGTACTCATAGCATACAGACATTCAGATGTTTAGCTGCCCAGTTTTTGTAGGGTTCCTAAACCTTTTAAGCACTTGAATTTTTCAGTGGAACTGACTGTAAGTCTGCATCAAGTGTGTATATGTTTCCTTATATGTTTCTCAACAATTGGAGCCCAGTTTTTCTAGGGTTCCTAAACCTTTTAAGCACTTGAATTTTTCAGTGGAACTGACTGTAAGTCTGCATCAAGTGTGTATGTTTCCTTATATATTTCTCAACAATTGATGTCACAAAACTCAGAGAGGTGATCTTGTGTTTTAAATCTGGTTCATCTGGCTTTCTCAAGCACCTGCTTTGGATTTCTCAGTTTTACCAGAAGGCAAGCCAGTGGAGAGTGAGAGGAAGTTCGGGGCCTTCAGAAATCAAGAAATTCAGTGAAAGGGGTACCTGATGCTATTTGCACTAAAGGATTTTTTAATGCTGTATAGCAAATACAATAGGGCACATGCATCTGAACAATAAAGATAAGACAGCAATTCAGTGTTTCTTTTTATCTGTTGAATGCCATCCATCTTATGTAATTAAAGACTATGCTATCTTGTGTTTAAATGCAGGAGGACAGATTTCAAGATGCTTGTGTGTATTTTGGTACTTTATTAATGGCAGCTTAGTTCTTGCAAGAGTTCCAACGATATCATTGTGCTAAACACTTATTCATGGAGTAAGAGATGGATTCTGTCTATTCAGATGGTAAATGAAAGCAGGAAAAATGGCAGAAGTGAGGGGAATTCTCTGCAGTTATTGATGACAGCCTGGACTATGGATCAAATTACATTCTCTTAGTAAGCAAAGAGGCATAACAAAGTTTAGAATTTTAGCTACATCTTATGACATAGTTGGACAATTTTTTTATACTAGTCTGGTGATGTAAGAGTTGCTGATGTGGTTTGAGACATTATTGGCCTTTTGTCCTTTTGGACTCTGAGGGAGCCTGCTGTCCCTGCAGCAGGAGCACACAGGGTACCTGTTCCCATGCAGAGTGGGGGCAGACAGGGAAACAGGCTGTTCCCCTCAACCAGATGAGGCAGATGCACCAGCACTGCTCTGCTGCCTTGCCTGGCAGGCAGGGGGGATGGGTGGGAGGGATGAAGAAAGTAGCTTAAGGAAGGTGACATCTTCTGCTGCTGCAGGTGTCAGCTGCGTCTTTTGTCTGCCCACAGTTCAGTCTTACTCCAGCAATTTGACTCAAAGCAATACTACTAAGAAAATACGAAGGAGAAAATCAGGTTTAGTTAAGAAGGTACTATCTTGCTTCTCTTAGGTCTGGTTTGAATGCTGAAAAGTCATGAGTGGTTTTTCTCTCAGTCCTAGTTGCTTTCATGAGAAAACCTGTGTTAAGAGTATTTTGGAAATAGGCCCAGTGTTTTCTTCTCTCTTTTCTTTTCTGTGGCAAATATGTAAATTCAAAACCTGATGAAACAGTTTCATGTCTGAAGAAAGGTTTATGAATGTGAGGATGGAAAAAAAAGGCAGGCATTTCAATTTTGTAAAAAAATTTGGCAAGGATCTTTTCACAAGGAGGTGCAAAGTGAAGAATTCCTTCATAGCAACATGATCTGTTGTGCTGTCCAAGTTGATTATGAAGCAGAACTGTGATAGTATTGCCTGGAACTTAATTGTGACTTTTTTGTCTCTTCGACTTGTTTAACTGGCATAATGAAGTGAATGCTGCAAGGGAGAGATATACATTCTGTATTATCTAATATGTGTTTTTATGTAACAGTACTTATGTGTGTATGCAGTACTTGAAGTGGACTACATTTCCTGAAATTTGGAATAGATTTACTGGACCTTTGGTTTTGTCTCATTTATTTCTATTCAGAGAGTTCCATGTATATTGACCAAAGGTAAACGTTCTCTTGAAAGGGAGAGTGTTGCATTGTTATCCCAAGCAGGAGATACAAAATATCTGTTCAGGGAGAAGGAGGGTGTAATGTTGAAGGGAGGATTTGGTGTCCATCCTGTTCTTACACATGGAGATTGCAAACAGAGAAAATAGTATTATATTCCTCATTTTTGTAGTGTGAAAGTATTCCTGGCATATTTCCTGGAGGGAAGGAAAATTCAGAGGAGGAAGATTTTTGTAGAACTCTGAAAGCTCTGAGGGGAACAAGATATGCAACAAAATGCTAGAATGTGAAATACATATTTTTTAAATGTAAAATTTTAAGATCATTCAAATGTCTCTTAAATTCAGAGGAGGAAGATTTTTGTAGAACTCTGAAAGCTCTGAGGGGAACAAGATGTGCAACAAATTGCTAGAATGTGAAATACACGTTTTTTCAAATGTAACATTTTAAGATCATTCAAATGTCTCTCTCCTGTAGGGCTTGTACTGTTTGCAAATAGATTTTTTTTCTTCTTTTTTTTAACTTGAAGAATGTTGCCATTTTTAAAAAGTAATTATTGTTGTTGTTTTTATTTTTCAACTGTAGGTATGAGAAGGTGCCAGTAATTCTGGTTGGTAATAAAGTGGACCTGGAAAGTGAGAGAGAAGTATCATTGAGTGAAGGCAGAGCCTTAGCTGAAGAATGGGGCTGCCCCTTTATGGAGACCTCTGCTAAAAGTAAAACAATGGTGGATGAGCTCTTTGCGGAAATTGTTAGACAAATGAACTATGCAGCACAGCCAGACAAAGATGATCCATGCTGTTCTGCATGTAATATACAATAGCATTAAAAATGACCTAACCTGGACTTAATTTGAAGAAATTTTGTAAGGTGGTAAAACTGTCTACTTCACTTCCTGGTTTGTGGGTCACTTGAAATACATCTGTAGTGAAGTAGCAACATTAACTCAGAGCTGAGCATTGAAAGTCAATCACTGACTCTGAATATAATTGGGTTAAATGACCACATCTCACCCGTTTTTTCCCTTTGAGCACCTGCAATTTTATGGCACAGTCAGTTGATCTACAGGGTCGTTCCAGTCGAACGTACGTGTGTTGTCATGTCAGACAGCAACAACAGCAACTATTTCCGAAGAGGACAGAATCCTTTTGGAAACGGAGACAAAAGCAGTGGAGAGGATATCTCTGAAGACCTTCCACCACAAGCATAAGCATGAAAAGGAGAGCCAAGTCTTTTGGTGTCTGATTACCACGCTTCAGAATGGACACTATCACATGTGGCTGAGTTTGTTCAGTCAGTTATGTTGATTTCACCAGGACTTCTGACAGTGTTGGAGGAAAAGGCTACCAGAGACCCATACAGTTTGGATTCTTTTCAAAATCAATGCTATTATTTCTACACTTTATCCCACATCTTGAAATAGAAAACATTGTATCAGTGTGTGAAATGAGAGGCAAGATCTGGAAACAAGTGACGGGTGAAGAAACAGTCTGGCATTGGAATGTTTTAAATCTTTCATTTTGCTGCTCGAAAATGGAGGATCGCTTCAGGTTTTGGTCTACAAAAAGCCAAACAAACCCTCTGTTTACAAAGCAGGAAGCATCTTTATTTTCACTTTACTGAACCAGGAGGAAGCAACTGTGATGAAAAAAAAAATTGCTGAGCCTTACTAACAAGGAACACTTTAATAGATTAACTAGTACCATCTTGTAAGGAAAATTAAGCCATGTTTCATCCATATGTTCCCTTCTGCAGAAACCTCGTGGGACAGTATGAACATCCTGCATTTTTAAGTTTGTTAAAGACAACAGTTTTTCTTGCCTTTAAGGGCTACATTCTCTGGTGTGATCCCAAACTAACATTTGAAAATCCAGTTTGCTATTTGATAGCTTTAATGTTGAAAACTTAAATTGAATAACCATGTGAAATCATTTGGTTCAGAGGTGAAATAGTTACGGTTGTAATTCCTTAGGTGAGTGTGGAAATGGCTCTTTAATTGCCTGACACACTATTCAAAGGTTGCCCCAATTATTGGAGTGTTTAATGGTGGGAGCAAATATTTTATTTGGAAAGGATGCTCGAGCTCTGACTTGCTAGTTTCATAGCAGTGAAGTATTTATCATTTGCATGACTAATGGCACAGAAATACCTATTTCAAAGTCTTACAATCAAAGTATAGAAAAGTTTTCAATCGCAATGTTTAGATTTTAAATGCTGGAGAGATTGTCTTGAGCTGGATCTTTTATAGGTAAAATTGGCCATAAAAATACAGTCACTGAGCCTGTGGTCTAAATAACACCATGCGTTTATTAGTTTTTAAATCTTGTGCAGTAACAGTGTAGTTCCTTGTGTTTAAATGAGTGAAAATAGGGGTGCTGGGCTGTGTGTGTGTGTGTGTTGAGTGTGTATGTGTGTGTGTATATGGCCCTTAGAAATGCTGTAATTGGAGTTAGGTTCGAGAGTTTTGCCTCCATCTGCAGAACTTCCTAAAAGCGCTCTCATCTGCCACAAAGGACACGGAGTAGAAAACACTTTGCAGATTTCCATACATAAATATCCTTAACATTTGAATTATAGTTCACTGGATGATAACTAAAGAAAATCATATTCACGGAAGAGAACTGGCCAACTCTGCCCTTAATCTTTCAAGACCTTTCCACAACCGGTGTGACAAAGGGCATTAGATGTCACAGAGCATTAAGCCTTACTAGAACGTAAATGTAGCCCATTTCCCATCTACTTTGCAGAGCTTTTGTTACTGTACTTTGTTCTCTTAGGGAGATAGGCACACCGTTTATTTCTGGCATCTGAATGCCCATTTTGGGTGCTCTGAATCGCCCTCCTAGAGGCACCTACCTCTTTCCATTGACTGTATAGCAAACTTAGGCTTTTAACTTTAGTCCTTCAAGTCACAGAACTCACATGCCTAAACTAGATGGTATGAATGTTCTCTTACCACCCCCTTGCCTGCCCATTGTGTCAGCTGCCATGCTTAAACAAGATGTGAGATGTTTGATTAATGATATTTCAGGGTTTCAAATATCTAGATTGGGAAATGGTTAATCAAGCAGCACAATCCATCCACAAAACAGCTTGTTAGTGTGAGATCCACTGCGTAAGCACTCAAAAAAGAAAACCCACAAAAAAACAAACAAAAGCCAAATTTCAAACTGAGTTGGAAGTGCATGTTATGTGAGATTATTTACAGAGATGTTAAAAATCTTACCTGACAGATTGTTCATCAGCCAAGAAAATGGCATGAAGTAGAGTATGAACAGCCTAACATGAAGTTCATGATATAAAGCAGATGGGCTTTAAATATAGGGAAAATTGCACAGTAAATTTGTAACAAATATTAAAGAAAATATCTCCCAGTTTTGTTTCTTCATTACACTCTTACATTTTCAAAAGCATAGGCCATATGTAAGCTACCATGCAACTTGGCTGGGGGAGCAAAGTGTAAGTGTTGTTTTTTATTGTATAGTTCTGAGGAAGTAGTTATGCACTATTTGTATTTCCACTAATGTGAAGATAGTGGAGCTTGAATCAATGACAGTTGCACTCGACAGATTTTTCAAGTTATAGGGTTAGCAGAAAAGGCAGTAGGTGAGCCACACAGCAGCTGTCTGGCCACCCTGCAGGAATCACTGGTCTTGGGTCACTGTTTCATTTGTACCCTGATAGGATTACCAATTATAGTATTTGAAAGTTTCTTGTAACATGCCTTAAAATATTATGATTTGTTCCAAAGACCCACTTTTCCTTTGGCTGTTCTTGTAGAGCTTTGTACTTTTCTACAAAGGCAGCATTTCTCCAGTTTTGTTGGTTTTTTTAAAAAAAGTTGCAACTTTTATTCTTTTAAGCTATGATAGTGAGAGCAACTGTTTCCTCTTTCCCTTAAAAATACACACAAAAGTGATTCAAAGCAAACAAACCAGAATCAGATCAAGAGTGTTAAATACAACTTGCATTGGATTTTGTTTGATTTTTTTCTGTTGTGCCCATCCCCCTGCCCACCCCTTCAGAGCATCAAGAAAAGAAATTTGGTGACATTTTCTGTTCTGATTCTAGCCTCTCCCTAACCCCAGTGCTACAGTTGCCATTACTTTTCTGTGGGAAAACTACTGGTATTTGCTTTCCTGTATAGAATGTTACCTAAAGATGTCAGCCATTTGGTTGGGGGGTTTTGTGCATGTTTGTTTTTAATTTTTTTTTAATTTTTTTTTACCAGTGTGCCATCAAAGCACTGGTTAGGCTTTAATTGTGAAACTCCGCAACAAAAGCAAATGTTTGACAACTGCAGGAGGCTTTTATCTGCATTGTTGTGCATCTGTTAATTCTTGATCAGGGTTTGAAGAAAGACTGAAGTGGGTTCTGGAGTCAGACTTAACGCTGTTGATTTGGAGTTTCCTAGGGGTGAATTAATGTATTTCACAGTTAATTGTTGAGCTCTAATACAACTGGCAACTTAAAATGGGGCAACAGTTTGTTTTGTAACAATGTCAGTTGTTTAAACCTTGATGTTTCAAATAAAACAAGAATTGTACATAGAACTCAATGCAAACTCAGCAGTTGTATTTGGAGTTAAATTATTTTAACAAATAAATTTATTTAATGAAATCTTCCTTGTATTTTCTGTATTGTCCATTTTGATTTGATTAAAAACTTCATCCAGAGCTGATGAGGGTGCCCAGTAATTGGAAACAACATTGTCAACTATATTCAGTTCAGGAAAGTATTTCCTGCCAAAATGCTCCTCTGGTACAAATTAATTAGCAATAAGTAAAAATCAGTTATAATTTATTTTTGACGAATGGATGGATGTTGTGATCTGAGTTATGAGCTTGATAAAGAACAATAGCAATGGAAGGGGGTTTTCTCTTCACTTTTCTTAGTGGGGTACACACTGGCAATCAGTAATACTCAGTATTTGATAAGATACAGCTCTTGCTATGGAAGAGAAAATAGTGTTTATTTAAATATATAATGAAATGTTCACTATATCAAAAAAACAAAAACTTGTTCAATATATGATATAGTTAATATGCAGAACTACTTTTATAGCACTGAGACTGCAAAGGGTTAAAGAAAGATTGTTATATCAGCTGTTCAATTGATGAGTGTTTTGAAGGCTTTCAGCACCACAAAAAAGGAGTTAGTGTTAAAAGAACTTCAAATACAATTAGTGTTGCAGAGATTTATAAATGAACAGTTGAGCTAATGCTAACAGGATTATTCTAGCTAATTGGCACTGATCAGCAGTTACATTTTAGTCATGCCAGTATCACTAAAATACCCTATTTTCAGTAATGATGGGTGCTTGGTAGTCTCTTGTTTTCATGTCATGCATGCCCTAAGGAGCAAGAAACCTGAGGCTGGCACATCTTAAATGCTTTTAGTTCTATGGATCATATAGAAGGCTGACACATGCTGCTAATTGCATGTTTTTGATTTGCCCATTCATTCTGTAAATCGGTTCCAAGGGAACTTTTGCTGATGGGTTCTTCCAGTCCCATTAGCTTAGTAATATCCTTCTGTTTTGCCCAAGAAGATACCTAGAGAGAGACAACACAAATTCACTGGGCTGTTCTGAACAGCTGGAAAATTGCCAATTTATGACATGCTCTTTTCAAATAACTGAACAGCTAGAAAACTTTAAACTTTTCACTCCTAGCAAATGCTTTCTCTGTCCCTCTGCACACTTCTCCCCCATTTTTTTTTTTCTTTCTAGCTACTGCAGAAAGTTTTTTACGCTGTAAAATATTTTGATTGGCTATAATGTCTTGTTATCAGTGTTCCACAGGTATCAGTCTAACTGGAACACCAACCTTTGGTCAATATTTTTGTTGCTTGACCAGGGAATCACTGGACTACATCTTCTATCCCAAGTTACCTCCAGTAGCATTGTGTCGTTGCTGTTCACCTTGTGCTTTATTCTCCATCAAATGACATCTATTTTTCTGAGAGCAGGAAGACTTATTTTGAAATTGCTGGAAACTGCGTATTGCTCTGTCTTGGCCCATAGTGTAGTCATCTCTTCCTTTGGCAGCCACCATCTTGGTCATTCTCATTTAAGAAAGAAATTTCTATCTTCCAATGACTGTTTGAATGCACTAGTGACCTACTCAGTTGTCTTAAACATAATTCCTGTTTTGCCATAAAACCTGTAGAAAGAACTTTTCTTGCATTTTTTTTGTTTGGGTTTTTTTTTGGTTTTTTTTTTTTTGCTAATTGCAGTCAGATATTTAGGTTTCTTTTCTTCATAGGGAGGTCAGTTAATACGTCTGGATTTTGACTCTAGTTGTTTAGGGTTTCAGTTGTCTGATGACCAACATCTTTTCCTTCTCACATTGGAAGTAAAAAGTACTAAGAGTCATAGGCTCATAGAATGATTCAAACAGAAAGGGATGTTTAAAGTTCATCTAGCTCCAATCCCTGTGCTGTGGGCAGGGATGCCTTCCACTAGACCAGATTGCTCAAATCCTGGCCTTGAACACTTCCAGAGATAGGGCATCCTGTGCAGCCTGTTCCAGTGCCTCACCGCTCTCACAGTGAAAAAATTTCTTCCTTAAAATCTAAACCTGCCCTCTTTCAGTTTGAAGCCATTCCCCCTTGTCCTGTCACTACAGGCACTTGTCAAAGGTTCCTCTCCAGCTCTCCTGCAAGCTCCTTTTAGACACTGGAAGACTGCCAGAAGGCTCCCTGGAGCCTTCTCTTCTCCAAGCTGTGGGTTGCATTTACAGGCTGGATTGCAAGTGGGTGGAAGAAAACGGCGCGTTGATGTGAGCCAGGCACTGTGCGATGCTGGAGCTGCTAACGGCACATCTTCATTCCTCTCTGCTGGAACAGTTTTTCTGTGTACTTTCAAGCACATGCTTTGTGGTCTGACTGGAATATGAAATAGTCTGTGGGGCACTGAGAATTTATTTCAACTTCTTCACGGTGCAGTGACCACGTATGTAGACAACCAGACAGCCACGTAGGAGTCTCACTGAAGAATGGAACAGTGAGCTGGCAGAAGTGGAGGAGAATGGGGGTAGATTTAAGTTATAGAGGTAAGTTTATAAACCTCAAAGACTGCTAAAGAAAAATATGTAGGTACCCTGAGTGTTATGTTGAATGGTAGAAATACGAGTATTAAGATTAAGGATGTTCTTGCACAAAAGTGCTTATTAGGTAGGTCAGAGAACTGGATCTGAAGTGTAGCCTTCTACAAGACATTTCATTGAAATAAGTATAAAGCTGCTTCTTGAGATGTTGTATGGAAAGATTCTGATTTTTTTCTTGCTTTACAATCCTTGTACAGTTTAATAACCAAAAGACATTAACTTCAAATATCATCCCCAAATACTTGAGACATGGCACCTTAGCTTTCTAGTTGTACAACACAGCTTAGGAAAACAAAACATGCTTTCATCCTACAGCCAAGAATATACTCTAGATCACAGCTCTTTTGGTTATTACATAGGCTTCTTTTTGCTATTCACCCTTTGTTCATGCAGATGGAATAATCAAACTGAATAGAGGTTGCCTGGCACTTTCCAGAATGACACAAGGTGATTTTTTAAAAAAAAATTTTTCTGCTTTCCAAACTAATTAGTAGAGCTCCAGTTTTTTCAGGATGATCTCTCTGTCCCAGATTTGGGGGTGGTTGTTTGTTCTCTATTTTTTAATGGTTCAGTTTCTAAGGATAAAACAATTGAAGATGCACCATTCTGCATATGCTAAATTCTTGAAAATATTCTGTCAAAACCTGGCATCATTCTGGTTTGAACCACTGGGAAATGGCCCAAAACACCACAATAGTGGTGCATGGGTCTAAACTTGGCCAAATTATAAGCCTCTGAAAAAATGGTTTGCCTAATATAAGGAGGGAGAAATGTCTGCATCCAGACTCTTCAAGTGGATTGGATATGCTTTTGCTCTTTGTATTTCATATATAGTAACTGCTGGGTGAGAGGCACAGTCCTTGTCTGTACACACTGGCTCAGAGCTGAGAAACAGAGTGGGAAAGAGTGGGATGAGACTTCAGTAGGGAGGATTTCCAACTGTAGATCTTAATGTTTCTTGTTTAAGGAATAGAAATCAGCTTTGCTGGCAGTGAAGTCATCTAGGAGCAGATTCAGAGGCAGACTTCATTAACACCAGTAGTGGAGGACTGGTCTGAACACAGGAACCTCATAACCTGCCTGATGGCATGCCACTGACACAGAAACACAAGAAAAACTTCCCAAAAGTGCTAGTGTGTTTTTGCATAGAAGTCCTTGCCTAAGTAAGGCAAAAATAATTTAACCTTTATAATATTTGCAGTGTGGGATTTTAAATACAGGAACACAAACAATTGATTAACGCAAAGAAGATAAGATTCCACACACCAGAATAAATGATACATAAGTGTCCTATTGGTAGAGAGTAAATGGATGAGGACACTCAATGCTATGTGAATTGAGGTGCTTCTCAAATTCTCCATGAAGCCTCAAGACTTGTAACAGATGGTGCTCAAACTGGGCTGGATTCATTCTAGGCTTTTGTGTTTCTCTAATTGCTTTTTAGGTAAAGTTTATTTTTTCCTGTGTGGCTCTCTTGAAATTTTTTTGGGGGCAAGACAACGCTTAAATGCAGTAATTGATGTAACATTTATCTTTGTGTTTTAAGATGGAGGGAGAACACCAAAGACCCTTCTAGTTCTGCCTAATTTTTTCAGGAAAAGATAAACTGTGAAGATTCAAGGATTCATAAGAGTTGGCACCTCTTTATTAGGGGAACTCAATCAACCTTTCTTGATGAAGGTGCTATTTGTGTTTTTTTCTAGGGACATGCTTATTCAAGCAGAGATCATGAAGACTGGGTGGGCACTTACAGCATGTTGTCTACTCGTTCCCCTTTTCAACCAGGGAATGCTGTGCTTGGTAGTTTACTGAGATAATTCCTAATCTCTGCATTTAAAGTTAACCCATCAGGTGGATATCCTTAATCCAGCAAGACAACATCCACCTGCAAATAAGCTCTCTGTAATGTCTGTGGGGAGGGGACTATCATTTCTGTATCAGATCTAAAGCAAAATGCTCGTTTTCCTTGCCATTTTTCATGGCTACAGGAAATCTGAAGAGCAATAAACTTTGCTTTCTTCCCATTAGGGGAGGTATCCCCAGTTTCAGAGCTCTTTGGTTTATCCAGAAGCATACACTGGTAAAAAACCTTTTATTTGTCAGTATGGAGGAAGGATAGTGACAGGGAAGTTACACTGCTCTTAAAGGCTCTTCACTTTGCTTTCTTCCCATTAGGGGAGGTATCCCCAGTTTCAGAGCTCTTTGGTTTATCCAGAAGCATACACTGGTAAAAAACCTTTTATTTGTCAGTATGGAGGAAGGATAGTGACAGAGAAGTTAAAGGGTCTTCAGTCCAGGGAAGTCACCTCTGCCGTTGGGTGAACATCATGTTCTCATGTTCACATTTTTTCTGTGTGGAAAACAATTTGGTTCATGTAAGACAAGAGAAATTCTTCCTCCTATATTCCTCTTTTTTCACATTTTTTCTGTGTGGAAAACAATTTGGTTCATGTAAGACAAGAGAGATTCTTCCTCCTTTATTCCTCTTTTTTTTTGTCTGTTTTTCTTTTTTTTTTCCTAATCTTGTATAGGTTTTGCACAAAGCAACCACTGTGTGCCCTCGAATCAATAGTTCATGGCAGAAGCTGCGTCTCCCCTGCTCTCTGGAGACATTCTGACTCAGAAATGTACACAGCCTATGCATCACTGAAGCTATAAACCTAGATTGCTTGTTTATAAGTGGTAAAGTTTTCCGATAAATTATGAAAACTACACTTTCCAAAAGTTCACAGTGCTGCTCCTTGTTAAACATTTTTCATTTGTTCCAGATTTTGGCATGTTTGTCAAAAGTTTTAAAACACACCAATGAACAAAAAACACCAAACAGTAAAAACCAAGCAAACAAGATAAAAAAACAGTACAAACCAAATTCAGGTTTCCTCATCTTGCTATCTTCAACAACAACAAAAAAAGGTTTCAGCTACTATTTGTCACCTTTATGTGTCTAGAAACCTATAAATGCAAATTAAAAGGCGGGAAAAGGGAAGACTTGGGGAGGGGAAGAACTCTTACATCTCACTGAGCTTGGATGGCAATACCAAAATAATCCATGAAGTTCCCTGATCAAGTACAAAAAGGAGATGGTGGCAGCAGGTGGTCACTTGGGGCTCAGTGGCAGCAATGATAAGAAAAGTTCTACCCATACATGTGTCCCTGTAAGGGAGTGCTTGAATGAGCAGTGTCTGCCACATCATGTGAGCAGCCTGCTCCTGCACTGGTGCTGTGAGTGCTGAGAAAGCTGGATTAGCATTGCAGCAGCTGCTACAGTCACCTTCTTTAGCAAAGCTTCTCTGCAGACCACAGCTGGGACTTATTGCATTTAGAGACATGCAGCTTCTTTAACTGATGTAATTGCTCCTAAACCTGCATTTTCCTTGAAAAACCACCTTCAGGTGCTGTCCATCGCAGAGGAAGGGTGGGGTCAGGGCATCTTTCTCTTCCATGTGTTAGTCAGGAACTGCAGGACCAGATCATGCTGAACACTTGTTCTGCCTTCAGGAGCCACCACGGAGGATGTTTCCAGACAAGCTGGACTAATCAGGCCAGCATGATTTCAGAGGCTGCTGCTCTGCCACCCTGTGAGAGGGGTATGGCCTATGCTTCCCCCTGACCAGCTGTGTGTCAGGATGGATACTCTGCTACTGGATTTCTACATCCAAAGTCTTAACCAGTTTTCTGCCACATCACCCAATATGGGCAGTAATTGACTGACCCAGAGATCATTGGTAGCTTTTTCTGCTCTGTGTGAGAAATAATCTTTGAGATCAGCCCTCTTAGACTAATTAAGCAGAGATCCCCTCTAATCCCCTTAGAGCAGGCTTCCCATTGCCTTGGCTTTGTGTGGACAGACTCCAGAAAAGCTCTGGCTGCTGCCTGATGGCTGAGGCAAACATGGCTGTCCGAGACAAACATTCTGCCAAAGGTGTATCGGGGGCAATTCAGCATCCTTGCTGTCAGCATGTTTGGATCCATAAATTTCTCTGAGTGGCACCAAGAGCAAAGCAGCTCAATGCCCCAGATGCTTGTGTGGGTTTCCAGCACTGTGAAATGCCCTCTGTGCTGCACTGTGGGTGCATTGCTACCCCAGTTTCTCCAGGATGTGCTTCCTGCACATCCCCTGACAACATCCTTAACCCATGTGCTGCAGACACACCAGGCACAGGGTGGCTGGCCCTGGTCCTTGGTGTGCCTGCCCTGCCTCTGAGGCACAGCTGAAGTGTTTGGGGCTGCAAACATTATTTCACAGTCCCAGGGGATCCCACCCAGAGGGACTCACCAAGTGGGATGCAGAACTCAGTTCTCTACTCAGAGATTTTCAGGGTGTGCAGAGAGGATCTGGCCACCTGCAAGTCACTGAAGGTGCAGGAGGTGATAGGAGTCCTTGTGTCAGGGCACGTAGGATGTTTTCTCTTTCACTACCAACACACCTGAGGTTTTTCAAAGGATGGGGTCTTTCTTACCTGACCATTTACCTGTCCAATTCTCAGTAAGCACAATTTACTCTCACTGGCAAAACACTCAATAATGTCTCTTCACATTACTTCACTAATACTGACCAAAGCAACAAACTGAGAGCACAGAAGTTTTTCCTGTAGTTAACTAAATAGTCATGGAAACTGGTAAATTGGAGGCTCCTACAAAAAAGCTAAATAAAAATCAAATTAAACTTGGCAAGTCTTCTCATCTAGGGATTACAGTACAATAGCATTTGAAATAAAACCAGTGATATTGAATTAAAACGAAATTTCCAGCTAAGACTTATTTTTCCAACTTCTGCTTTCTGCACAACTATTTAAAAATACTTTGGAAAAGATGTGCAGTCACATTTTCCTCAGCTGAGTGGCTCAAGGATGACTTAGATTCAGGAACCTAGAGTCAGAGGATCTCAAATGATCTGTCCTTCCCAGCTTTTTCCTGTTGAAGCAAGGAGACACCTTTGCACATGTGCCATCTTAAAATCTGGGAATAAGGAATCCTTTCCTCTGCTGATACTTAAAAGATCCTTTACTAGTAATTTATCCAAATGTGCACATAAGCTTTATCAACAGTCTTTTGTTTTAATGGTCTAACAATCTCTTGTTGTGAAATAACAGATTTTTTTTGCCTTCCTTCGTGGAGTTTATAGTCTATATTTATATCACGCTCTGAGGCAATAAGCTTTATACTCTAGAGTGAAATGTGTGCATTATATCCTCATTTCATGCTTGTGGAAAGAATGTTGTAGAAACAGATATTCATCCAAAGGAGTGTTCCATGGTACAACAGATCCCAAAATTCCCCTCACTGAGAGTTATTCTGCTAGTAAAAATAACTGACAAAAAAAAATTAAATCCTGAAACTAAATAAACTTGGAAGACCGTTGGTTTTGAAACCATTCTGCATCAGCATATACTGAATGTAAAGCAACAAGGGAGGAAATGAAGTTGGCACTATTTCTGTTTGTTAAAAAAACTTGGACCTTCAATCTTTCCTTTTCCTGTGTTTAAAAATCCTGATGCAGTAAGAAGTGGCTCTGTAGATCTTGATGTACTTAGAAAAGTAGTCTGGGTAAACATAAACTCTACTCTAGTCCTTTTAGTGCCAGAGAGTATGTGGCCAAAGAGACAAAAAGCATTTCAAGCGCTTGAATGGGGAATCTCCTGGAAAGTGACAGCCTGAATAGAGCTGGCCTTTGTGATGTCAGGGAAACATGAGGTCAGGCTTAGTAAATTGGCAGGGATTATTTAAAAGAGCTGTTACAAATGTAGAAGGGTACATTTTTGTGCATTAGCATGTTTCTGCTCACAATTTAAATGGTCAGAGGGAATAAAAGATGCTTTTTGGGGGTTCTCTGTGCATTCTGGCTGGGTGGATTCAAAAGAGGGAAGCAAGGACGGAGCTACTCTCTTGCACACATCTTGGTTGTAGATGCTGAATTCTTTTCCTGATCTTTAAGTTGTGGGGGAGAGAAAAAGCCAGAACAATGCTTTATGAACCTGTTATCACAGACTGACTATGCAGAAGCAAGCTCACCAGTCTGTTTGGCAGTGTGTGGTGAATAATGAGCCTTCTGGGGACTCTCCAGCCCCTACCAAGGCAGGCAGATCTTCCCACAGCCAGTGTTTAAGCAACCACTGTGGTGCACTCCAGCTTATGAGTGCATGGGATACCCTGAATGGACTGAGGAAAGAGTGATTCCACAGACTCCTGTTGTCATGCAAATCCCAAGAGAAATCAGGAGAGAAGTTTGTACTAATAGTAACTGCTTTTACTGATTGAGAAATTTGCAGGGGGAGAGGGAGCAATATAAAAACAGGAGATAAGTCAGTATGCAAAAGTCCCCCACATAAACAACCCCAATCCAATGATATCCATTAAAAAAAGAGAGCTAAGTAGCCATTCTTTTCTAAAGAGGAAAGCAAAAGTGATAGCAGAAATGTCTCTTCTCACTATCAAAATTGCCTGTGTCTGAGAGCCGCTCTGAAGGGCCCTTGTGAGGTGATTTGAACTGGCAGTCTCTGCTGGCACATACCTACTGAGAAATGCTTCCTTAGAGCTGCTAAAAACAATTTTTAAACCCTCCTCATATTTTCAGGCCGAAGCCAGCTGAAATCCCCCAGTAAATTAATTTGCCTAAAATGGCCTCCAAGGGAGAAAAGCTAAAGGAAATTCAATCTTGTTTCAGACTCGCACACCTTAGAGTTGGGCAAGCAGGAGGAATGCACACACCAAAGGGTCTTTCCACATGAACCTGTCAGAGAGTTCAGCACTGTCGAGTCAGGGCTGGCGTTGATGCCTCAGGTTTAGCTTTTATATTCTTCAGATTCTGTGCTGCTTTAGTGTGTGGGTCTGGGCTTCATATTAGGAAATAGTAAGCTCTCTTCATAGAGTAGATAGACAAAGCAATTCCTTCTCTAACTGGGGACCAAGGAGAAATTATCCAAATTTCAGGCCCAAGAGCATCAACAACAGTGGACTGAAGAGAGAAAAACAAGAAAGATGGGGCTTCACGGGCTAAATCTGTAATTGGACAATTAACTCCATTATTCTTATGGATCAAAACTTATACAAGTGTGAGACCCCATGACTGGTCATCTATTTGGTGACCATTTTTGGGTTCACCTGGGCTGTAGCCCTGGCTGGGCTCTTGTGCTGGCCAAGGTAGATCCATTGAGGCCTCCTAATAAATACCTGCTTTATTCTTCAGCTCCACCTAGTCTCTGTTCCAGGACAGGCTTCCCAAGGCATCAGTGTGAGGTGGCTGACACTCCTGAGGAAGGGTTTGGCCCTGGCCTGAGTGGACAAGATGCACAGACAAGGCAAAGGAAACACCCAAGGGATTGCAAGGTCCAGCTGGGGGGTTTGGGCCGGCACCACAGCAGAGCCTGTGCCCCTGTGGGGGCTGCTGGCCACCTCTGCTGGCAACAGATCCATCATGGCCAGAGCCCTGGGCTCAGGGCCTCCTCCCCAGGGCTGGCTGTTTGCTGAGCTGCACACAGACACTTGTCCCTGCTAATGGAAAAGTGCTGACAACCATTCCTCTGCTCTGCTGCCCACACCAGCGCTCGGGTCCTTGTGGAACACACACTAGAACACTTCCTTGGGATGAGAGCCTCGGCTGCCAAGGGTACTTTTGTTTGTAACCTCTCAAATGAAGGCTGTGGTCAGAGATGCTCTTGTACCTGCATCACAGGCTGCACGCTCATTTTGCAAAGCGTGCCTGTGTGTCCTTGTCTTCTCCGCCTTCATCACTGAAGAGAGATCTTTGCTCTTTGAGGGAGAAAATGGATACAAGCTCCTCCGAGGCCACGTGCAAAACCTGTGCTCACTGCCAGCCCTGCAGGCAATAATTATTAGGAACTGCAAACTGCAAAGCATGGCCCCCCTGCCTGACGTCCCTCAAATGCAGTCAGTGAGGGCAGCCTTACATGGGTGGCAGCAGTGGGGTTTTATACTTCACTGCACTCTTTTTCTCCTCATATTGTTGGGCTAAAAGCAGTTTTAGTCAAAGCCCTCACAACCTCTGTCACTATCCCTTTAGTAGACAGGTGATGAGTTTCAGTGACAACATGCTCTCCATCCTCCACCCAGCAACTTTTGAATAAGCTCTTCCAGCCCAGGAGATGGTAGTTTAATGTTTGCTGTGAGCACTGCCGGTGCTAATTGAGATTCTCAGCACTCGTGCCATGTTGATGGGATGCAAGGTCACGGGGTGTATCTATTCCCTGATTGAGCGTGGCTTTTGGAAGAAACTTCCTCTCACCAGTGCTTGACATGAATTTGAAATTCATTTCCAGTGCCTGTTCTGCAGGCATTTGAAATTCACTGTTTTGCAAACTCTCCTTCAAATGTTGGTTTCTGGGTAGCAAATGTGATTAAAGCCTTTGCAGGCTGTCCTCCTCTCTGCAAGCCTCTTCTGTGGCCATGGGAAGGGTAGTTATTGAGCCTCTGCCTCCTGGAGCTACCCTGGACATTCTTGAACTCAGAACAAGTGATTGCCACATCTTCAGGGCTGGCTGTTGACCGTTTGCCCAGCCGCAATCATAGGAACTAGTACTGCTGGAGCCAAAAGGGAGGTACACTCAAGTGTTCCATGAAATTTCACCCTATTCACACCACAGAAACATCTTCCCACAACTCCCTTCTCTGCTCAGAGCTGGGTGCTCTGTCGGGGTCCTCTTCAATCTGAACAATTCTGCAACTTGGTCAGCAAAAACCACCTGGCAGAAGAGCTCGCTGGCACTGTCAAATCTGTCATTCCTACTCGCCTAGCAAAAGCCCTGAAATGGCAAGACTGGGCAAAAATGCTTCTGAATATTAACTGAAACAGGCAGGAGACAAAGAAGGAAGAAGAAAGTATTCATTTTAATTCAACAAGAGGTGAGGAATTGGGTATGCTCTCCTTCCAAACTGGCAGCAATGATTAATAGAGCTGTTAACAACCTGTAACAGCAGTGTGGGTGCAGAACTGGCTGGTAGCAAAATATACAGCTACTTTCATAAATACCAGGGAAGACTGGGAGGTTATGGTGCTAACTGGGAAAACTAGATGCATAGCACAGCAGTGCTTTCCAGGTACTTGTAGAAAGGGATGATTTGAAGGTTTTCATTACATATAGACCATAGGTCCTAGAGTAACTCCAGTCACCTCGATCCAGGCATTGTTGCACTTCATTGTGTTCAATAACCTGGACTCAAAATAGACACCAAATCTGAAAACTGACAAAAATGCGGAGCTTTTTTATAAAATTATTGTACTCCCACTTGAAAGATTGTAGAGCGTTATTAGCCTGCCATTTCACATCATACATCAGCAGCAGCAAAGTGAGCCAGAGACAAGAATGAAAAGGATTAGTGATACACAAAACTTCTGCAGTCAGCAGTGGGGAAAAGAGAACTGCTCAAGACAGAGATGAGTCTAATATGATGAGACTCAGAGGTGAAGATGTGACAACTGGTGAGTAGCACACTGCATGCAGATCCAGCTCAGTCCATGCACCAGTTGTCTCATACAACTCCACAAGGGAAAACATCTGAAGACAGCACAAATGCAAGGCAGTGGCGTTTATTGCATCATGAAGGAATTGATAGTGCTGAAACTGATACAACACTTAAATGCATAGTGATGGAAGGGAATAAAAGCACAGCAGCAGCCATAATGCTCCAGAGCCACCCAAACCAATGTCTTGAATTTTCAGTAGCCACTGCTGGACACGGGGGAAAAGACAAAGTGCCTCAAATGTTCTGCCTTGGGAGGAATGGTCCAGCGGAGTCAATGAAATGTTTTTATATGTTTGTGCCAGGAGTAGCATTTGCTCTTTCTGGTGACATCCTCACTCAGTGGCACTGACGGTGCAGGAATGGTACAAACATGATGAACACAACCTGAAGAAGAGCAAAGACCTTTCCAGGGGCACCATCCATGCTGGATCTGGATCCTTTAAGAAAAAGCAAAAGGCAGTAAAGCTGAAAAGCCTGGCTCATTCTGGAAACACTGTTGATACTTTTCATTTAATCCTGCCATTATTAATGACTGAAATACTCTGGCAGCTGGTGGGTATCTGGCAACCTGCATGTCTGAGTCAGATCTCCATGGAGCACCTGCTCCAAGCTGGCTCCAGCACTGAAGCACTCTCCTTGTTGGAAAGCTCCATGGAAGAGCCAGCCAGAGGACAGACTGCAGGTCTACTGGCTAAGAGAGAAGTTTCTTGCAAGCAGGTTGGCACAGTGCTGGCCATGTGTGATGTGCCTGTCCTCACACAGCCCTCACAGCCCAGCAGCACCCTCAGCAATGCTCAGGTGGGGATCCATAGGCAGTGGCAGCTGAGACAGAGGGTAGAGGTTTCCTGGGGCCCTGACACAACTGCCTCAGTCATGTGGAAGTCCTGTATGATGGTGCATTGTGAAGTGCCTGGGACCCTTATGCTGAGATCCAGCAGCTTCATCGCTGAGTGTTTCTCCTGCCATGTTTCCCTGGCTTCAGAGTCAGAGAACAGGGCAGCAAAGCACACACCTATTAAAAAAAAAAAAAACCCACAAAAAATAATGTCAGACCCTTACATTACAGAGATCTTCAGAGTCTGAGGATCTGTGGGTCTGGCTTGTTCAACAAAAGGCATATTTTACACTATAAGAAACCACCTTCATAGCCACCAGCTTTATAACATTAACCTCATACGGGTAGAAGGGATGGGGAATGGGATGTTCAGCATCATGAAAATCAGGATTTTTTTGAGTGTATACCCTGCATCTTGTCCTATTAAAGCTGATGGGATGCTGGTGACCATCTCCTGTGCGCAGCAACAAGTCTTGGAGCAATAAAAAGTATAATAATGTATTCTTAAAACTCATCCAAAAGTATTCAAGTATTTGCACACATGGACCTTAAAATCTCCCTGCCAGGCAATTCTGTAAGCTGATCTCTGACAAGAGCAACAAAATACATCTAATTCTGAAATGCAGCTTCTTGGTTAAGAGATGCTATGTGGGGCTGGGACTTATCTTAATACATGCCATATGCAAAAGGCAACGCTGACCTTGCGTGCCAAAAGAGGCTCATTTGAGCCTCGCATTACAGTGCTGTGCTTACAGGCAAATAAAGATAATTTCTCTGGATTGTTACTATTTGCCTTACCAGCTGTCTCTCAAAGCGCTGGAGCAGATAATCTGAATGGCCTGGCAGCCGCTCTGTGCAAAATCATTGCTGCCCTGTTGGCTGTGGTTAACAGCAAGCGAAGATGAGCGCTGCTGGATGAAGGTGAGCTCACCGCCATCTCCAGCGGCCCTGGCACGCCTGCCTGGGGCTGCACAAGGGAGAAGAGCCTCTGGTGGGAATGCAAACTGGTGTAAGGAGCACGTGTCTCTTCAGGGAAAGGGGCTGGCAGCACCTGGCCTGCTCCCAGTGGTCCCACCAGTGCCAAATGGTGGGCAAATACAGACAGGTGCAGGCCTCTGCAGGCTGGGGGATCTGTGTTCCTGAATATGAGAATTCCCAACGTGAGTGATTTAGGCACTACCACCCTAAGCAGCGCTGCAGGAGGACCCTGGCTACAATGGCAGCTGATGCCACCTGTCTGCTCCAGGAAAGAATGTCCCAGAGAAGCCCTTCAGCCTAAATGGTGACCCAGAGGCTGACACTGTCTCAGTTTTCCTGGTGTGGCTGAGTCCTTCAGAGTGTTGTGCTGGCAGAGGATGAGCAGGCGGCCAAGGAAGGCACCCTGACCCAGCTTCAGCACAGCCCTGAGAAAATCGTGAATGTGCTGCCTGTAAGCTGTGCTTCCCCTGCAGCACTCAGTAGAATTTGGAGCTCCTGGGAGAGGACTGGACATACCCAGCACCATATGGCCTCATAGCAGACAGAGCTGAGGGCAGCCTGGTGGTGCCTTCGTGAAGCAGCAGCACTTTTTAAACTTGAGTTCCCACCATGCTCCACTCAAGGCTGTATGAGCTGGTGCATTAAAAATAGCACCATGTACAGAACCAGGCAGAACAGCAGGGTTAGCCACACACACTGCTTTTGCTGCTGTGAGAACAGGACTGTCATCTTCAATGCACTAATAGAAAAGGTGGGTCTGGCACAACCACCCAGACCTCCTCCCTTTGGACCTATTCTGTCTCCTTCCATTCCCATCCCCAAAATACTTTTAAAAGATGCTAAGTAGATTTTCAAGAAGAGACAATTAATACTGAAAGAAAAAAATCACACTATTCCTTCTGCTATTCAGACACAACAGGGTGACCCAACTACTGTTCCAGTAGCTAAAGCAAAACCTAATTATTTCCCTCTAACTCTAGCTCCAGCTTCATATCTTAGAGTTAGCATAGGCAAAATGAGCTGTTTGTCAGGAGAGGACTTTGTACCACTGGAAAAATATACCTGGCAGTCTCCCCAAAATCCTCCTAATTTTTAATACAGCTTTCATGTTTGTTTTCACTTTCCCCTTTGTTAAACATTTTAGGCAACTCAAATGAAGCCCTTGCCATCAAACCAGCCTTTTAGCAGTAATGACATAAATTACATTGTTCTCCTGAGCTTGCAGCACCCAGCTATTAAATCTAACCATGGGAGTTTGGAAAATCTTTTCATGTGTGAGGCAGCTGTTTCCTTTCTCCCCTGCTTCCACCCTCCACCCCCTTTTTTGCCTTGCATGAGCACGATGTGCACTCTGAGGGACGCACTGTACCCAAACCCCTTTGCCTAAGGTGCTCTGCACAGAGCCACAGGGCTCCCTGAAATGCTCCCTGAAATATTCCCTGAAATGCTCCCTGCCCACCGGGGGTGCAGACCTGCTCTTGGTCCCAACCTCTCACAATTCTCCAGAAGCAAAATCTGGTGCCCAGAGTGGTTTCATGGTACAGAGCTGGCAGAAGCACCGTGAGTTAGAAGGTCACCTGCATCACCCAGGGGCAAATCCTGGCTCCTGCTGTTGGAACGCTCCAACTCAGTACAGCACGACTTGGGGATTTATCATCCGGGGCTTAGAATGTGCTTCCAAGAGTCTTTGCTCAGTTAAACAGTCCTGACAGCTTCTTTGTTTACATTGGGGTTCTTCTGGAAGCATTCTGACTCGTGTTTTCTCAGTGCACTTATCTGCCCAGGCTGGGGTACCATGGAAAAACCATCACCTTGCAGAAGCTGTAACTGTGCATATCCCACTTCAAGGGGAACTTATTTTAATCTTCAAATTGCCCTACCATCAGTGGGCATTTTCATGCTGTGCAGAGTTATTCTATGGCAATACTCTAATGCAGGCTAAAAAATGGTTAATTTGCAATCAGTGCTGCTTAACATACACATCAAATGGTAACATGCCAGTCAGGTACTGCCCCTCAGGATAGTTGTCTCTCTTGGGAATGCATGACATCTGGTTGGCACCCCATGCAGCAGAATGAGCTGGCTGCTGCACAGGCCACTCCTTGTTATCCTTGTCCCCATGTGGTCTCAGGACAACCTGCCAGATGGATCGGTGTGCCTGGGGACACTGACTTGTTCCCCATTGCCATCCTTTCCCAGTTCTGCCGCTGCATCACTGCCAGGTGGTCAAGAAATGGATGGGAAGCCCTGTGGTCCCAGACAGCATCTCCCAGAGGGCATCAGCTGCAGACTCACTGAAGGAATTGAGGAGCCCTGTGATTGGTTTGGACCTCTCTGCAAGGGAAAAAATGAAACTCAAACCCAAACCTATTTTTCTTCAAGCTTTGGCATGAGCAGAGAGGCTTTTCTCCTGATGAACTTTCTTTTTCTGTGCAACAGCAACCAAAATAAAAAGAGCAGCACTTAAATGGGGTTTGTTAGTAGACAAACAAGGTTAAACATGTTAAGCAGTGGAAATAAAAGTCTCGGTGCTCCTATCTTGGAGCAAATAGATGCCTGAATGTTCCTGTGAGGCATATTTGCTGGTACTGCAGTGCAGAAAGACAGGCAACAAGGAAAACACATCTATGCTGAGAAGGGAGGGAAATGCTTTTCCTCCTGAGTTTTAGAAAGCTTGTTTTGAAACAGCGATTAGAGGTGTCAGAAATGGCAAAGAAAATGCACCCCTCTTGCAGTTCCACTGGGCAAAAGGAAGAACAGCACTAAGCCTTTCTGCCCTGACTGACAGAGGGGGGGATGGGCCACACACTGGCATAGATACCATCCCCAGTCCAACACAGACAGAAATGGCAAAGAAAATGCACCCCTCTTGCAGTTCCACTGGGCAAAAGGAGGAACAGCACTAAGCCATTTTGCCCTGACTGACAGAGGGGGGGATGGGGCCACACACTGGCATAGATGCCATCCCCAGTCCAACACAGGCTCCCTCCCCAGGCACTGAACAGCACAAGTAATAGAAAGGAAGAAGTGACTGTTTCCCCTGCCCTGTGTGTGCCACCCAACAGCTGTGCTGACCCACATCTGTGGCACAACCTGTGGGGCAGGAGAGGAGCAGTCACTGCTCTCCCTCCAGCTCTAGCACAAGAGGCATGAGGTGGGGATTGGAGTATCTTCTCCAGCCCAAGGATGGATGGAGAAAGTGTGTAATGGGAGGATAACCATTAGCATTTTCTGGGTCTGTGACTGACCTTGCAGAAAAGCCTCCAACTTGTTTACTAAGTGCCTGGGTTTACAGCTGTAGGGATTTAGGAAACCTTTGGAGAAGATGAAGGTTTTATCGGTCATCAAAAACAGGATTTAGGTTCATTTGGTGGACTCCTAAATTTGTTCCTCTCACCTTCCAGTGTATACCTAAATCTGAGTGTCTGAGTCACTCTTGAAGTGCAGTGGGGTGTAGGTATCTGATTTGCCTTCAGTTTTAGATGTGCATCCTTGGGTGAAATCCCACCCCAGGTGATCATTATTTGCCCTTGATGGGCAACCACACAGGCAGCCCTGTAAGGGACTGTGTGAGTGCTCCAGCTCCCTTTCAGTGTGAGCTCCCCAGGGATTTTAGCAGAATGAAGCAGATTTTAGCTGCCACAGTGGCATGGAGAGTCTCCATACAGCTCTGATGGGGCCCTGCTGTCATGGTGACAGCCCCAGCTAGTGGGGGGTGCAGTCATACCGGGGGGCATGATGGCTATTCAAACAGCTCAGTCTATGTCTGCAAAAGCCTTTTGGCCTGAAGGCTTGTTTTCACATCATCACACCAATGGGTTTGCTATTGCTCTCCTTGGATCACTTCTTTCCTGCCAGGTTATGTCTGGCTGACCCAGGAGGTGCAACCCTCCATGTGATCCCAACAAAAGCCAGTGGCACTGCTATCTCAACACTTCCAGCCCCGGCCAGGGGCCAGGGCAGATGAGTCAAGATGCTGTGTCTTGTATATCTACACCTACCTTGACAACCTTAAAAGATAAAAGCTACAGACACTTACAGAGGCAGGTAGACATAAAGGTTTGTTCACAAGGTGAAGTAAACAATCTCCAAGTTCAGCAAATAACTGCTGAATAAGTAAACTCCAGTAAAAGCTAAGTGCAAGTGAATTAATGCAGTTAATCTACTTTTCAGCTTGATTAACTTTCCACAAATAATCAGCAAATTCTTATAAGTTTTTGATAATAATGTTGAAAAGTACTCAGGGGTCCAGGACAAAGAAAACTCATGTGACATCCCTCATGGCAGCACAGCATGAACACAACATTCATCACATTCTTGCTGCAATAATAGCCATTTCCAGGAATGGAACTTCTCTTGGCAAAGGGACTTCACCTGCATGCCTAATCTACCAGTCTGGCGGGATAAATGCTGACAAGCCTAAAAATAGAAGAGTTTTCAAAAAAAAATTAGGAGGAAGAAGTTATGTGAGACTCAGTAAAGCCATTTGCTTGATTTTATTACAGAGACAGAGAAAAGCAATTTAAAAGCAGAGATATCCATGGACAAAGGAATGAGAAAAGGAAGGATGGAAGGAAAATCCAACTGTTGAAAAAAGCTTTCATACAGCCTAAAGTGCAGAAGGGGAGGAACTGGGCCTGACACAGGTAACAATGTGCACAGGATCAGAAACACACAAATGCAGTGTTTGCACAATTTTTATGGAGCTGGTCAGGGTGAGTGAAGGGAAGAAAATGTGGATATTGTATAGACAATGGTGGAGCAAAAACAATGACCATGACAGGTAAGGCTAAAGATAATAGATGGATAGATAGACAAACAGATAAACAGAAGGAACAGTGAGCAATCTATGAGCTGTTAAGGAAACAGAGAAACCAATGCAAACAGAAACAAGGGATGTTACCAGCTAATTTTGGAATAGATGATTGGGGAACTAGGGACTGTGAAACAGACTTGGTGTGCTCTGCCACACACACTGAGCAGCAGCTTTTGAAGTGGGAGAATGCTTTGCAGTTTCAGCAGAAATAGACACTCTTGAGAATTGTATCACTGAAAAGACCTGAAGTTCAGAGTTGCTATCTGGAAAATAGTTCTGCCAATAGTTACAAGCCCCAGGTATTCTTGGATGCAGCAGTTCACTTGTGGTTGAACCAAGTAAGGGTGACATTACCTCAACCTAATTTGTCATCCTTTGGACTGGTTATAGAAAATCTCATTGCAGAACATGACCTTGGTCCAAAAGGGCATGAGCAGATTCAGCTGAAGTTAACAGATAACAAAATTAAATTATAATGATAGGCTAATGAGAAAAATTTCTCAAAGATGAACAAAATGTTGCGTGCTTGGGCAGGAGGCATTGCAGTTGACTGCGGGCAGGGTAGGGTGGCCACAGTGACAGTGGCCCCAGCTCTGTGGGAAGCCCTGCCTGGTCTTGGCTGCTCCAGCACCATCCATATGGGCTTGGGACAGGCAGCTGGGAACCCATCAGAGCATTTTGTTCTGGTCTTTGCACCTCTTTGCAAGCAAACCAACAAAATTTCTTCAGAGCCACTCAATTCCTCCTGTTGATTTACCTTCCAAATGAAATTATCTGTGAGATCCTGACATTCAGTTTCCTGCTCAGGTTAAAAGGAGTAACAATTTATTCAGGTCTCAAAACATAAGAGACTAGCTTGGCGCTGCAATTCAATAAGAATAATTATCTAGACTGCAGGGTCAGAGCCAGGATGACTAATGGAAATGTTCAGAGAAATGGAAATTACTCTGCTGCAGATGGAAGCTAAACTCTGAGTTTAATATATTCCAGCTAAAAAGACCAGATAATCTCCATCCCCAGAGCTGAGGGAACTGGCCCATGAAATTGGCAGTCTGATAGTAAGGATTTCTGATCTATCAAATCAGAGACAGATACCATAACACAGGATTCCAGTTAGTGTGAGAAATGGGAAGGAGGGTATGATCCAAGCTGTTTACACACTCATTAATCCGACCTCATTGGTTTACAACCCTATAAAACACATTTTGAGCGAACAAATAATTGAAGACATGGCAGAAGGTGAAGCTAAAATGCAGCATAGGCCAACCAAAGGTCAGTGAGGTGGCAAGCTTACTGACTCAGGATGTACAGACCTGAGGGATAGCTGCAGCTTGCTTGTTGGAAATCCAGGAGAGAACCTGTTGCTCATTCTTGGACTCCTAAGCCTTGGTGGCAAGGCAGGAGGGTGGTGGCAGCACACACCCTGCTGCAGGGAGGCAGCCTGGCATGTCTGGACACTGGTAACTGAGTAACTGAGGCCACTTTGGTCACCTTTACTGTCTTGCACGTATGTCATGTTGTCAAAACAAGCAGTGCTCTTACACCAGTAACTCTGGAAAAGCAGTATAAAAAAAAAAAGAAGCAATTTGATAAGTCCATAGGTATCTTGAGCTAGTGGGTGAACGCCCAGTCATTGCTTCAAACTCTGTAAAAATACCCATCTAAAAGGTAATTTCTGTTTTCAAAGAGCAAATGCACTTGGAACCTGGAGCTGCATTTGCAGCAAGCAGGCAACTGTAGAGTCTCGAGCTCTCAGAGGAAGGGCTGGGCCCTGCCCTACAGTCAGGGACCTTTCTTTATTTGTGGTGCTCAGCAACTCAATTTCTAACAGCTTTGTTGATATACCCAGTCCTCATGTTTGCCAGCATGAAAATTCGATGGATTTTGTATGCAAGCCTAGCATAAATTTTAGCAACTCTTTCCTTCTTTTCACTTTAAAGAGTGATTTTTCCTTTTTATTTTAGAGGCTGCTGGCAGACAGCCTATAAGACAGTTTTTAACATGGAAATTTTGCTTAACTTAGATTTGTAGCTGTGGTGGGTTGACCTTGGCTGGATGCCAGGTCCCCACCAAGCTGCTCTATCACTCCTTTTCCCAGCTGGACAGAGGAAAGAAAATAAGATGGAAAATGACTCACAGGTTGCCTTTACTGAGTAAAGGCAGTTTACTAAAGCAAAAGAGAAAGTTTGCATGCGCACAAGGAAAGAAAAAAAACATGGCTTTACTCTCTACTTCCCATCAGTGAGTAGTGCCCAGCCACTTCCCGGGAAGCAGGGCTTCAGCACCCTTAGCACTGGCTCCGGAAGGCAAACATTGCAAATAAATTAACGCCTCCCTTCCTCCCCTTCCTCCTCCTCTCCTGAGCTTTTATATCTGAGTTGACATCACATGGTGTGGAATAACCCTTTGGTTAATTTGGGTCAGTGGTGTCCCCTCCAAGGATCCAGCCCCAGCCTACTGATGGCATTAGCACCGTCGCTGATGGGCTTGGCCTTGGCCAGCAGTGGGTCCATCCTGGAGCTGGGCATTGGCTCTGCTGGACATGGGGGAAGCTTCTGGAAGCTTCTCACAAAAGACACCTCTGTTTGCCCCCTGCTACCCAGATCTAGCTATGCAAACTCAGTACAGGAGGTTTTATAAATTATTTTCCCATGAGAACAGTTGCTGCAAGGCCATACAGACATCGATGGTGGGACATGGCAGAGAGCAGGGTCAGGATGGAGGCAGGAGTGAAATACTGGCAACCTGCACTGTCCCTGCAACATGTCCACTGCCCAGACTAGATCCAGCCCCAGCCTACTGATGGCATTAGCACCGTCGCTGATGGGCTTGGCCTTGGCCAGCAGTGGGTCCATCCTGGAGCTGGGCATTGGCTCTGTTGGACATGGGGGAAGCTTCTGGAAGCTTCTCACAAAAGACACCTCTGTTTGCCCCCTGCTACCCAGATCTAGCTATGCAAACTCAGTACAGGAGTTTTTATAAATTATTTTCCCATGAGAACAGCTGCTGCAAGGCCATACAGACATCGATGGTGGGACATGGCAGAGAGCAGGGACAGGATGGAGGCAGGAGGTGAAATACTGGCAACCTGCGCTGTCCCTGCAGCGTGTCCACTGCCCAGACTCTCAGACCACAAATCCCACCAATGCCTCACAGAGTGACAGGAGGAATTTTCAGGGTATTTTCTTGCTGTTGCCCAAGTCAGTCCCACTCTGAGCAAAAGGCTTACCAAATCTTATAACTATTCACAAGAAAGCCTTGGCTGAAAATGGTATTTACAGACTGACATAGTTGTAGAGAGAATATAGGTATGTGCCAGCACTGCTGTGGGGCTGATCTGCCCAAGTGTCCCACATCAAATTGCACATTAGTGCTGGAACTTTGGCCCCTGTTCAACAAAGTGCAGATCAAAATGAGCTGTGCAATCTTCTGCTGCTACGTTAGTCAGTTATCCCTGAGCTCCATGACTCAGTCCTGGCCCTGCCATAATGCCCCCATGGACAGCAGTACTGTGGCCAGTTAGTATGTAGGGAATTAAGGGTTTAGTTCTGCATTAATTCTACTAATAAAGACAAGTCAGAATAAGAGCAAGGGAAAAAGAAGTAGGAAAAAGCTAGAAAATATTGATGTGGTTGTTTTACTAATCCCTCTTTGTTCTGCACTGGCCCATGAACTCTGAACTCAGAAAAAAAAAAACACGATGCAGACACTTGCAGGTCCACAAACAGAAGATCTGGACAACACTATTCAAAAGGAGGTTCTCAGAGGAATTGCTTTCCTGTATCTCCCTTGCTCTAGACACAGCTTTTTTCAGACTTGCTGCCCCAATTCTTCAACATTTTTTGTGGTTTTGCTACTTTAATTTAACAGCAGAGCCCCTGTTACCCTGAAACTCAAGGAGCTCGAAGGAGTACAGAGGAGCTTTCCTGAATTGCTTGTCAAAGCTGATTGTCAAGGTGCCTGTGTTATAAGAACAGTTCTATTAACTTCTGACCTGTAGAAATTGACTCCCAGCTCCATGCCTGGCCAGCTCCAGCATCCCAGAGAGCAGCAAGGCCAGCACTTACTTCCCTTGCAGCTACAAGATCAAGCTGTGGCTTGATCTGGGACTTGAATGCTCCACAGCTGCCTGCTGTGCCTGGAGCTGCAGGAGGAGGTGCTCTGGCTGCCACAGGAATGATCAGGGTGTGCCGTGGAAGAAAGGAGCAAGTTTCTAGGGAGGACTCAAGGAACTAAAACCAAGTGCAGGTCTTTCTGGTTGGGTATTTTATGCCCAGAAGCATTCTGATAAATCCAGAATATCTTCTTAAGCCATACGGGGGAGAGGGGAGTTGTTTGGGTTGTTTGTTTGTTTGTTTTTAAATGTGGGAAGAAAAGAAAACCCTAAACATTTGGAGCATATTGAGATCTTTTGTCCTAACTTTTTTTTTCTATAGGGATGTGTATAGAAACAGGAATTTTCTGATATGTGGTTCTAAATAAATGTTGCAAAATCTTTTTGTGATGAAAAATATCCCAGTTCTAAATTAATTTTTATCTGACCCAGAGTGATTCTTTTTTCCACTACGAACATGATCCATGGGAAAACTTCAATCTGGAACACAATGTCAAAAAAATCTTGAATCTGTAGCAATCTGGAAGTTTGGAAACCCACCAGAGGAGTTTGGAGATTTCTATTCCTTGTGAGCAGGCTGGGAGAAGAGGGCTGCTCTGCTTCACAGCAGATTCCCACAGTGAATGAGATAGAAAACCAGACCCCGGAATAGGTTTTGGGGGAGCTGTGCCCACCATCACCTCCTCATATCAGGATCCAGGGCATCATATTTCCTCTGGCATAATAATCACAAATTAGCCATAGTTAAGAGCTTTCCCTAACATGCTGGATGCTCTCACCAAGATTTCTGAATTGATTGAGGAGTGAGTGGGGCTGAGCAGGTGCTCTCAGTATTGGGTCTCCTGTGCAAGCTCATTAGAGCATCCTCCACGATGTAGTTTTACTTATACTTTTACACAGGAAAATCAGTAACTTTCTTAATTCAACAGATATGTGCACACAGAAAAAGACCTAACCAACAGCTAACCTACTCACAGCACCAGCAGACAGTGACTGTACATTTGAAGGTGAGTTATAACCCATTTGGCTGTAGTGCTACCAAAATCTAACTACATACATATTTATTTTAGCTTCATATGTATTTTTCATGTAAATACAGTCTTAAAGACTATATGAGTGTATACACACACACACACACAACATATATTTATCTACACGTAGGTACAAGGTATGGTACCTGTAGTTTTGAACAAAGTCACACCCTTAGAAAGGGCTCTATCAGGAATGGTCAGGGTGAGTCATAGACATCTAAGCATGTGAATGCACTGGTGTTTTACCTGACCTCATTAGATACCTATTCTGGATACGATTTTACAAAGGACAGTGATAACCTAAAGACAGCATCTCCCTTACACTGTTAAACAGAAATGCAGGCAGAATAAAACCAGGGCAAGAGGAAGAGCATGGAAAACCAGATGAAACTCAATGGGTGAAAATAGCCAGTGAAAAATAGCCCAAAATTTGGCATTTCACATGGTGTCTGCTTGGCAGACTCTGACTTCCCTAGGGTGATGACCAGTCCCCTCCAAACAGTGTCCTCAACACTCAGCTAACCAAGGGGGCAATGTCATCTCTTGAATGTGCAGTCCTGATGGAAACCACCTACAAACCACCTTTACTTTGCTAGCTAGCTCTCCTCCCTTGGGTGATGGTTTGGCAGCAGTGAAACAGAGTGAGCTGACTCGCAGGTGCGGCTCCGTGATTCCCCCAGCCAGGCACCCAAGGCACAGCTGTGCAGATGTTTGATGTGCCCAGGGGTGAGCCAGGCTCTCAGCCTCTGTGGTGATGTTAAAATACCTGTCTGTCATCTGAAAGTGCCTCTCCTCCTGTGAATGGGCAGCAGCACATGCTGTGCATTCAGAGACCAGCACACAGCTTTTGGGCACTTTTCTTCCATTGCTGGATGACATCTGAGCAGCAGGAAAACAATTTAGTGACTAGGCAAGAGGCTCACAGGAGGAGGAGGAGGAAGAGGTCATTAAAATCCTGCGATTTTTTTAAGCCCTTCTGAGTCTGATGCAAGATTCTCCCACAGATTTGCCACCTCTTTGACCTTAAAGCATGTACTTTAAAAAATGTACTTAGTACTGGAAGCACCGAGAGTGCACCAGTGTATGGCGTCTTTTTGCCCAATGCAACATTTCCTGCAGAAGCTTCCAGGATGGATTTTTCAGATAAATTCAAAGAAAATTATTTCTTGGATTTTAACCCCTTATTCTCTTTGCATTTGCTGAACAGCTCAGGGAGCTCTTTTGGCCATGCCACGTTTTGAGGCTCCCTTGCTGTTTTAGGTCCGCCAGACAGATGACAGCAAAAAATGCCAAGCACTTTGGAGTGAGGCAGCATGGGGCTATTTTAGGTTGCATGATCCTGTTTCAGACCAGTGGCAGTTTGTTTCACCCTCCACAGGGATTCCATTAGTGGGGTGGAAGTCTAGATCCATAAATTATCATAAGTTTTCAGATATTGTCATTTCTTTTTTGTTCTCAAGCCTACAAACACACACAATCACATTTAGCTGAGTGCAGACAAATCACACTGGCTTCAGTGAAAATAATGACAATGCCAGCTAGTTGACAGTCACGATAGGCAGTGCATCAGAGTGGGTTTAGCCTCTCTTTGTGAGGAAAGGTGGAAAGAAACAATATAAATAAAGCCCAAACAATGACAACGCTGATAATCAACAGAGGGATTTTTGTTCTCAGAAACTCAGGTTTGGGTATCTGTGAAGAGAAATGACCTCATCTATTAAAAGCAGAGCTGGAAAACAGTTGGTTTCCAAGATGATGAACTAGTAATAAAATAATTTCAGGAGGGAAGGGTCTTCTGTAGCTGGTTGGAGACACATTCCAGAAGAAAATATGGATATAATGAGCAAAGAGAGGAGGAGAGTAAAACACAGGGAAGATGCTCTGGGAAAACCATTAGACACTGCAATAGGGATTTTAAAGATCTTTAAAAACGTCAGCTCAACTCATGCAGCAGAAAGGAAAAAATGTGAGCTCTAAAGGAAAACAGAAATTCAAATGGAGAGACAGAGGAGTGTTTCTGTAGGCCCAATAAAGGCAGCTTTGCTGAGTTTGGGGCAGAAAATGGATCTGCTTTCTTCATTGTCTCTCCCAAAAGAAATTTCAAGATTGAGCAGCCCTTCCAGAAATTTCTATGCACATGGGCTATTACACATCCTCCTCAGGAGCCAGGCCCTGGGGAAGAGGCAGCCAAAGCTCCACAGCCACTCTGCCATGACTGGGACCTGCAGACAGACCCACCATCTTCTCACTCTTCCCACAGCCCAGAGGAGAAAGAGAACGAGTGGAAGGCCATGTTCCTCCAAGTACTGGTGGCATTGGCATGGTTCTGGTGCTTCTTGTGCCAGCTTCCCCATCATCCTCACTCAGCTTGTGAGCCCCTCCACTGTGAGCTCATGGCACGGCTCATGTGGAACCTGCTCTTCTGTTCCTCCAAACCTGTGCTGCTAAGACATGAAAGGAGGAGGCTGGACAGTGGAACTATGGAAAAACCATCTTCACAAAGCCCATCAGCAGTGTTAGTGACATTGGTTTCTTTACTGTTGTGTTTCACTAGTAAGAAGAGGAGATGGGATGAACCTTCTATGTCCATCAAAGCCTGAGAAGGAAGAAACATGAAGTGTCTTTTTGGAGAGCCTCCCTGAGCCTGCAGGTTCTCAGGTCACACCTGGGGATGCTGGCCCAGCCACGGTGCCTTGTGCCTGAGGCTTTAATCCATCCACCTACAAAGTGCAGCTTTGTTCTCTTACCCAAATACAAACTCCAGGCCTGAGGGCCGTGTTTTGTGAAGAAAAGCAGAAGAGTGATGTCCTGGCTTGTGTGGATATAGGTACAAATTTGGGAGAGGATCTCAGGCCAGCTCTTCAGGTAGTGTTATGCTGGCATTGCCAACAGGTAAAACAAGAAGTTCAGCTGGTGACCCTGCTGGGTTGGTTAGCCACTGTGCTAGCATCCACACCAGTGCTGAGCCCCAGGGCATCAACTGCTCTGAAAGAGCTGCCAATTACAGAAACTCCCATGCTCCATCTGTTTTTGGTCAAAGGGGGACCGGACACCCATTGCAAGCATGTTGAAAGTGTGTTCCCCTGCTGCAGGCTGGGGAACACCCACTGAGCTCCCCAGCCTTGACACACAGGTCTTGGAGGACAGAGCTTTCCTTGCCCCAAACCTGCCAGGCTTTAACCATGGGACCATCAATATTACCCTGCTGGCTGTCTCTACAGGAGCTGAGGAAACAGGTTCACAAGGAAACACTCTCAAAGCCACCAACCTTTCTGCTTTTAGCAGCTACAAGAGGACAGCAGCGTTATAGGTGTATTTTATACATATACATTTATACATATTGTTCTCAACAGTGTGCTGATGACATCAAGGATGGGGAGTTTTGCTGCATGGACAGGAGCCAGGCAGTCCTTGGGGACAGGAGTTGCTCCTCTCCTTCCTTTATCTACTGTGTTTACAGAGACAGACAAGGATCAGTCTCGCAGGCTAAAAGAGAAGCATGAGGATCAACAAATGTAAGGACCTGGCAAATATGGACAGTGTGGGAAAGAGCCAGTCATCTTCCACCAAATTACAGATGGTATTCTATTCTTTGCTGCAGTCTTGTTTCTCTAAGTGAACTTCAAAAGCATCCAGGTTACCATTTTGCCTGTGTTCACTGTGGCTGGCCAGCAGCTGTTTTGGTAGCAAGGAACAGAACGAGCTGTGTGCTCTCCTCCACACCCTTGTACAGGCGTGCTGGGATCTGCGTGGCTCAGGCATTTCCTTCCAGGGCCCAGTGGGCAGGTTACCCAGTCATTTGGGCTGAGAGGCATGAGGGCAGGGCAGGATGGACCTGGCCAGACTTGCCCTCTTCCTTTTGCACTGCACTCACAGAGGACTGTAAGAGAAAGGAAGAGGTTTTTGTACTCAAAACTGAAAGAAAACATCTCCCTGAACCTACCAATATTATTTTTTTTATGATCTCGAGCATTGCTGTAGCCTTCTGCACCTCTAAATTAACACTTGCAAATCATGTGGAGATGCTCATAAGGTGACTTATTTGATTTTTGGTTTCCAGTAATTTAATTTTATTGTTAAATATGTGGCATACTGCTTTGTCTTTGACAAAAACATGTAGCTGCAAAGGAGAGAATTTTTCACCAGTAGGGATGAAATGCCTTGTACCAGACTGCAGTAGAACTTCACCCATCCTCTACCACCCTGCCAAGGTCACAGGTGGCTGAGCAGGCGTGGGGTCAGGGCTGCCTCCACACTGGGGAAGAAGCACCTCATGCCCCAGCTTTGTCTTCCATCAGCCTCTTTGGCAAGGAAGGGATTTTTCCTTTGCTTGGATTCATGCCAAAGAAAGAAAATATTTCTCCCAACAGCACCCAGGAGCTACAGAGGCTTTGAGGACAGGCAGTTCTGCCTCACTTAGGACCAGCAGTCTCTGTTACAGCACTTGATTTTATGCTGTTTTTAAAATGCATTTTTATGCATTTGTCTGTCTTTCCTTAAACAAAATATAGAAGTGTGTAAATAGGAAAGGAGAGGCAGAGAGAGTCCATCAAAGACCTTGTACAACTAATGCCAAAGGAGCAGCTGTGTGGGGTGATGTGAATTGGTATATGAGGAGGTGCTTTCTTTTCATAATGGTTTGGGGTTTTCTGGTTTTGGTTTTTTGGTGGGTTTTTTTGGTGGTGGGTTTTTTTTGTTTGTTTGGTGGTTTGGTTGGTTTTGAGGGGTTTTTTGTTGGTTTTGGTGATTTTTTTTTTAATGGCTAATACATTTGTTGCTGAAGGTTTATTTTTAGCTAGAAGAGAAATCATTGTTATGCCATGGCAACCAGAACTCGGAGGTAAGCTAGAGCAAAGTGGTCTGACTAAAATATATCTGAAAGCATTCAAGTTGATTAAATATACTAAAAATAAAGATGATAGCAGTTAGGATAACACAATGCTGATGTTTGTGATTTAGAAACACAAACAATTTCTGTTCTGGCGTATTTTTTTTTTCTCCTAGTTACTGGCTGTGAAGGGAGGCCTGGAAAATCATTACTTATAGTCATAAATGACTAATACTGCCAAAGGATTTGAAAAATGGGTGGGATGTTCTGCTGGAGTTGTGAGGAAATAAGTCTTTCCCTTTTGAGATGCAATAAAACTCCTGCAACCCGTGCTTGAGGATCCAGCTGCAATGCTGAGCTGATCAGCTGGTGGGAGGTAAAGGACCTTGTGGGTAGGTTTTTCCCCTTCCTCACAGGGGTTTGTTTAATGTGTGCCGAGCCAAGTCCTGGCTGCAGAGCTCCTGGTGCTTGTTGGGATGTTGGGGTCATCCCTCCCATGTACAGGCAGAACATCTGGACCTCTCTGGGTCCAGATGCCCATCATGCCTAGTGGTTTTCCAGCAGTGTCAAAGAGAAGAAGAGCTGCACAGAGGCTAACCTGAGCCCCAGACAGCCCCATCCCTGGCAGCCACCTTGGGATGCTGAGAAGATGGGAGCGGGCAGTAGTCCCCAAATATCCTCCTGGTGACTGGCTATCTTAGCCTGTCCTCTGGATGTGTCATTGAGTTCACATGCCAGCATGTGAAGACATTGTCGTTTTCAGCTGAGAAAGATGGAGGGTAGACCTTTGAAGACCTGGGCATCACAGGTGATGCCCAGCTGGTGTCTGCTGTGTGGGCCCCTCCATGCCAATAGAACTTAGGGGGGACCCCAGCAGTGCACATGCTGGACCATGAAAACAAACCAAGGGAAAATGGAGCAAAGTCAGAACCAGAATGAGGGGCCCTGAGCCCAGGGGCTGGGTTCTCCATCCGCAAGAGGTGGCATCCAGAGAGGGGAAGATACCAACACAGCCCTGTCAACCTCTCCTCTGCTTTTGCCTCTCTCTTGGAGGCTCTTCCCCATCAGTGGTGGGAGGGAAATGGTTTCCATGAGCATCCCTTTAGGTTATGGGTCTGACCTAAATGGGTAATGCCCATTTTAGGCAGGGGAACAGGAGCAATGGAGCACACAGGTCCTACAGATGGGTAGATCATGCTCCTATTGCCATGCACAGATCCTGACTTGGTGAGGGATGAAGCTCCCCTGTCCTGAGCTCTGGGTTGTTCTGAGGCAGCCAGACTTGGCAAACTCCAAACAGGCATTGTCAGGTGTTTGGGACTGGAGGTTTCGCTATGAAGCCACTTCACCTTAGGCTGTGGTGGACCCATTCACTCTGAAGGGCCAAGTCACTCAGACAGGAAGGGACATCAGATTTCAGATCCAACTTATGGCTCAGAACTAGGTCAGCATTGGCTTCAGACCATGTTACTTTGTCCTATTGGATGCTGGGAGCCTCCAGTTACAGACAGTGCACAACTTGTCAGGGCAACATGTCCCATTGTTCATCCCTGCATTATGTTTTTGTTTCCTACACCTAGTCAGTCCCAGCTCCAGGTTCTTTCGTCCAAAACATTTTCCAATGGCAAATTTAAACTCCTCTTTTTACCCTCTTTCAATCTGCTAATTGAACTCCGAAAGTCTTCCTTTCTTACTGGCCATGATGCTAGCAGAAGAATTCAACCAAAATTAGAGTAGAGGCCCTGGAATTAAGACTTTATTCCCAGCACCTCATAATTTAGTACTGCATAATTTTTGCCACTCAGATGCTATGTGGTTAAAGCAAAAGCAAAAACACTTGGGGAAAATTTACATGGTCCAGAAAACACTTTAGGCCATAAAGTGACTGACTTTCTTCTACTTGTGGCAAACTGTCAAGTATGAAATTTTGACAGACAATGTCAATATTTGTGAATAATTTACTATTTTCAAAGAGCATTTGATGTGCTATAGTATGTTCTAAATTATATGCATAACAGAATTATTATATTTAGATTTGTGCAGATAATTTATCCTTAGTTCTCGTTAACACAGAATCAGTATGGTCTGTGAATTTTTTTTAAATTTTGAAATATATACCCAAAATTACATATGAATCTTTTTCAAAAGATGCTCCATAATTAGACTCCTCTTGACCTGTTTTTACAGATCTTTTTTTTTTAACCTTTTATTCACAGTGGTTGGATTGACCCTCTGTTCTGGTTTCTATTTAGAGTTGTTTGACACCATGGGAAATACTCTTAATGAATACATTAATAATTATGCACACACTTAGAAAATCAAGCCTGAGCACAAAGGTGAACACCAAGTCTGAGCCAAAAAGTTTTCACACAAATGTTTCAGAGAGCTGGCATAATTTCCTCCTTTTGCAAAGGCTGCAGGAACATGAAGCATTTTAGAAAAAGAGACCATCTTTGGTCTACAAGAGGCTACAAAGAAAGGCCTTGATCTTGCAAGTGGCTTTGAGCAGATTTCTGAACCAGTGTGCATCCGATCATGGCAGCATGAATAAAGGGCCCAATCACAGCTCTGTGCCTCAAAATTTTCCTTTTCTGAGGGCTGCAAATCTAGATGTGAATCTTCACATATGTTCAAGGGGAGTCATGCTCTTCCTTGTTCCAGGTGGATGTCCTTTCCCCTCTGATCCCTCTGGATACTGGTGTCCTCACATTGCTCATTACAGTCCATTAAACACCAGCAGCCACTGCAAGAGACAATAGTGATTCTCCCTGGCCCAGGTTTAGGCATGTCCCTGTCCCATTCCCCAGCCAGCACCAAGAAAAGCCAGCAGAAGGGGATTTTTCGGCCAGTTTAGCTCCTTGAAGGGGTACAAGGACATTAGTGGGAGGTGGAGGGGAAGAGTGGGAATGGTTTTTTGTGGGTGGAGTCATTAACTGGGAGCTGATGTGTGTTACCCCACACTCCTGTCACACTCGGGACAGGAACCATAGCAGGCACTGGACCCAGGCTGGATGCCTATGTGCTGAGTGCACAGGTGTGACTTCAAAAGGTCAGTATGAACCCAGATAAAAATGACCTGAGGTTATGATGAGCCATTATCTTCAGGGTTTTGCTGTCTAAAGTCTCTAAGATGTTTTCCCCAGGGCTGTGAAAAAACACAGTGTTTTTTCAGAATGGCAAAACCAGGAAGGGAAACATCTGTGGGGTCTCCTTCCCCCAGAGCTGCTACCAGGTGGGGTCAGGTCAGCACCCATAACAGGGCAGACATCAAAACCCAGGGATTTCAGCATCCCCATCCTATCAAGTTATCCACCTTGTATTTTCTTCTACTATACATCCCCTCCTTTCCTTGGGATGAGGTCATGGGGGCACAACCCTTCCCTCAGCCAGGGCCTGTTGCTGTGGCTGGTTTTACTCCCTGTTTGTAAAGCTTTCTCCAACACCTGGATTCTTAGTCATCGTGATAATGAAAATAAGATGAAATAGCACTTGGTTCATTTGGTGAAACTAAAATTGATTTTTAATTTTTAATAGGTTGACTCACCACTCGTGGGCATTGCAGACAGTAGTTAAAAACTACTTTGCACTGGAGTCAGAAAGTCAGAACTAATTAAAGAATATGTCCAGAAAAGCACAGCTAATAGACTGAAGGGAAGACCTTAATTAGAAATTTGGGAGGTAGTAACCCTCGTGTTAATAATGCTTAAATGACATTTGGGAGCCATGCAAAATAAGTAAACAGCTTCTCTCTGCATAACTACAGTTGAAGACAGGAGACCAGAAGGACAATGTAAATAGGGTCTGGATGCTGCCACTCCAGAGCTGCAGCAACCTCCTCCTCAAAGCAGTCTTCAGCCTTGCTCTCCACCTAGTAACAAACAGCACTGCAGCACTTAAAAAAGTCAGTAGAGTAAGGCAGCAAGGTGACTCCAAGGACTGCAAGGCATGAGCAATAGTATGCAGAAGCTAGAACACCTCAGCCTACACAATATGACTTACCTCGGCTCCCACAGAAAGCTCCAGGCGCACCCTCTGTTATCTGGCAGACACAGCCAGCCAGGGCTCCAGAGAAATGTAACTGAAGCAAGATAAGTATTTCAGGCATGTCGACGGTGATGCAGTGATTTGGTAACGACCCGTGCTGAAAAAATAACCAGGCTAGGAGAATAAAATATTTTACAACATTTCATTTCTATTCAGAAGAAAAATGAAATAAGAATCTGATTGCAATGTGCCCCTCAACACAAGCCTGGATGTCCCTGTATTAGCAAACCTGGACAGTACTGTAAATCAAAAGGCATGCTTTCATTTAACCTGCTGTGACAGACCCCAGTGTAATCTGCTCTGGCAAACCATCCCAAACTCCATCCATCCCCCTACTCCAGCCAGTTCTGAGGCTGCAACACTGTGGCTGGCACAGCATGGGGGGCCACAGGGATCCATGGGTGACCCGAGACCGGCTGCCACAGCACCCTCACCTCCATCAGCACCACCTCCCGGCACCTGGAGCCAGGGTAGGGAGCGTGGGTGCTGAGCATGCTGCAGGAGCTGCCTTTCGACAGAGCTGTCTCAGAGCTGAGATATTAAAAATAACAATCGACGTGTTGGGGCACGACAGCTCTCATACAAAAGAAGTTCTGTGAATTTCACCATACCTTCTGTGTTGTGGCTGCCAGTACAGAAACCTACCTAAATTATCACATTGTTTAAGGGGAAAAAAATCACACAGATTTAAAGTGCGATAAAATAATGTCAAGGAAAGGTTTCCACTAATTTTTAGCACGTTACTGGAGGACCAAGAGCTATCCCCTTTCTCTTCTAATCTATGAAACAAGAGTAGTCTGAAATTTGAGGTGTTTCATGATCTCTGGATGTTGTGAGCTACATAAGCCAAAAATATCAAAATGTTGATTTATCTGTTTGCTGATGCCTGGCAGTTTCATAGCACCCTTTCCTAGGCACTCCTTGTGAAAAAGCATAAATATACTCTACCAGAAATATTTAAAAACTGAAAATTTTATCAAGGTCACAGTTCTTGCATGTTTCAGATTTTCATTAGCAAGCCAATTTTATTTAAATTTTGGGGAACTTTCAACTAGTCATTAAAAAAAATACTAAATATGGATGATTACATGGAGAACACACTAACAGCAGGCTTATCAGAAGTCTCAGCCAGGAGCATCCTTCGGTGCTCTGCATGTTCAGCAGCTATATCTTCCACCCCCACAAAGCAGCCACCACGGCGGGGGGAAGATGAGAGCCTACTTACAGTCTGGAAGCTGCATCTGAAGAATTTAGGGGTCTTCTACTTCTTTCACTTCCAGTCTTTATTTGTGGAGTCTTGTCTTGGGGGCTGACAGGAGGCTGGGTTGTGTTTGAGTAATTTTTCTCATGAAACCCTTTGTTATACATTATGATGTCCCTATCTTTCAAGTTTTTTTAAAAAAGTAACTCTTACCATAAGCTATTACTGGCCTTGAACAGCCATCAAAAACCTGCAAGCTGTGATATTAAAATAACCTTTTCTTCTCATCTTCCACCTTCTTTTTGTAGTGGAGGGCCTGTTTTCCCCTACATCTTCCTATACCTTTTAAAGAATGGGAAACCTCACAGTACAACAGTACCTGCTGCATCCCTGTTCTTGAAGAGTGAATGGTCAAAATTTTGCCTAAATCACAGGTAGGAGAGACCATTTTGATCTGCTGCTTGATACAACTATTTTCAATTTGCATTGTTGTAAAATAAAAGGTTGTTAATTTCTGTTAAAACAAGGTTGTTGAGCCCAAACTTCCCGCAGCAAAAATACGATATACATCAACAGGGGAGCTGGCATCTCACCACCAAGAAAAGCTGGGGATAATCTGTGTGTGTGCCCGTGCTTTGTTTCACAAAGGCCTTCAAGAGAAGAAATGAAAGGCAACGTAGCAGGCTGGCATTAAGCAGCCTCAGCCATTCAGATACTTAGCTGAATTATCAACTTTGTCTGAAAAGAATTCAAACCAGACCATTGATGGTAATTATCAACTGCACTTTGTGGGCTTTCAGTTTAATGAATACACAAATGAAAAATCAATGGAGGAGGCTTCCAAAAATGAACATGGCAACAATCTTGATCTTAGAATTGGCTCAAAGACAGCTCCTCCCAAACCAGCTCGAAGACTATGTTCTTACTGTATGCTTCTGTTATTTCATTGCAGGGCCTTCCCTCTGAGGAACTCATTAGTCCTTTTATTCTTAAAATAAATGCAAGTTTAATTTTCAAATTAAAAAAGCATTAAAATAATTACATCTCCAAATCCCTAGTTAAAAATGATAAGAGATCAAATCTGTCAAAGGCTGTAAATGATTCCCCATCTACTGAGGGTCAATTGAAAAATTTGCTCAGAATGAAGCAGCCACACTGAATAAAACTTTAAATAAAGAGGATTAAGCTCTGCAAACCACCAAACTCGGCTGAACTTGCAATTCAACATTATAAATTGCCAACTTCATCTCTTTTTAGCTGGAGAAATACAATATACATTTGTCTTTGTTACAAAGAGGTTCTGCAGCTCTGAGATGAATATACTATAGGACTAACAATGGCTAATCATGTCCAAAGGCTGGGGGAAGGCACGACTCCTGTCCCTCTGGGGTCATTTTGCAGGCTCTATTACCTCTGTATGGCACAGTCAGGCAGACTTCTGCTACATACCTGCTATCAATTCTGAATTATGTCTTGCCTGGAAAAAGATCTTGGCAGGAAAAAAATTCTGTTTCAGCCAGACTTAATTATCTGTAAATTCTGAGGAATACTTGCTGCTTAAAGGGAAAAACTTGAGAAAATTTGTGCAACCACCAGTCAGAAAACCATGCAGCATGGAAAGACACTCCCAGCAGTCAGGACATGATTCTGAGGTGTGACGTGGCTTAGATTTCCTTCTTTCATTTATCTTTTGCCCCAGGTCAGAACCTTGGTCTATCTGCACCTTCCTCCTATTTCTTACCACACTGCTGAGTAAAACATTCCAACCCCTTGCCCAGATGAAAAGAAAGCATTCAAAAAAAATTGGGAGTTGAATATAATATTTAAATTGATTCAGGAAATCCTTTATGTTTGTCCTGAATTCAGAAGTAGTTTGATTTGGGATGGATCCAAAATGGAATGTTGTATTTGGTGTAATCACAATATTGTAAAAGCAGTGATTCCCACAGCTTCTTCCTCCTGACAGCAATTGAAGCTGATCTCACATGGCACATTTTGTGCTGCTGCTGCCTTCATTGATTAAATTTTTCTTCAACCAAGTAGTTGCATCCACATCCAAGTAAGAGAAAAACTTGGAGTGATCTTTTAAGGAACTTCAGGTCAAGCCATAATTTGGCTGCCAATAGCTCAGAGGCAAACACATCTGCTATTATCCACCTAGCAGCAGTTTGCATCAGCTTTCCAGCCATAGGAAAAAAAATTGGTAATTAGGAGGCCTTGGGACAGAGAGAAGTGGTTGTCTACAGACTCAGTCAGGCATTCCTATAAATACTGCCTCTTAATTCCCAGTATCTAATACCTGCTCTTCACCACACTCAAAAGTGAGTGAAGAGCAGAAGTAGCAAACTTCTCACTGCTCCCCACAGGTGCAGAGCAGCTCTGTTTGGACAATTACAGTTTCTTCCTCATAATTTTAAACCTGTCTCAAGCTCCTGCTTCTAATTTTGTGTAATGTTATCGCCACAGGAACATTCTGTATGGTTGGTTAATCACTGCAGCCAGCAGAGGACTTCTTACGCATTTCCTTGTGTTCTGTCTCTTCTGGTGCTCGCTCGGTTTGTTTCTCGAACCGTGGTGTGATCAGCACTGAGACATGCTGAGGAAGCCAAGCTCACTGTTTCCCCGGCTGCAGGCCACAAGAGCTTGGGGATGCTTCACCCACATGGGGTATGATGTCCAGATGACTGTGGTAAGACCACAGGGACTGGTTTTCTGCCCCTCTGTCCATTGGGTGATAATTGGCACTGCTGACTTTCATCTCTGAGGGCTGGACCACTTTTTCAAGAGGTCATTGAAAACTGGAAAATCTAGGCACAAGGAAGGGCAAAGGCAAAGGAAAGCAATGTTTCTACTGTGCCTATTTCATTTTGACTTCAGTGCTCTGAGCAGTTTGCACCTTTGAAGAGGCAAGCCTGCTGAAAGAGATGCACCCTCTCCATGTGGGAAGTATCTTGCTGGATGCTTGCATTAATCTTGGCCCTCACCTGGAGCAGATAGCTCAGACTAGCCAAATGAGAAGCACATGAAAGTTGATTAGCCCACATTGGTGCCTCCCCAACTGGGAAAGCTTCTCAATTCCCAGTTCTATGAAGTGGAGCAGTTAAGTATAGCTTATCCAGATAAAAGGACTTTCCTTCTGAGAACAAGAATTAACAAGCAAGTCATAACTGGTGCCTGATTTTAAGCCTATGTCTCTAGCATATCATTAGCCGGGTTTCTCCTTCTTTTGGGTCTTTAAAGCCATGAAATCCACCACCCTGGTGAGATCCATGTGCCAATTCCAGCTGGAAAGTGTGTGCCCCCACAGCACCCCCCTGTGCCCCAACATTCAAGCCTCTTTTCAAGCAAAATGTAGAAACAAAACCCACAGAAATGCAACTCTCATGTGTGGGAAAAGATGGGCGGAGAGATATTACAAAAAAATATAAAAGTTCTGTATTATAATAAGCCCTTGCTGTTGGAGACACATATAAAAGAAGTTTGTTTCATGGTTTCTTGCTCTGAGAAGTGGAGTTGCAGTAGTTAAAGCTTGTTAGACTCGGGAAGTTTCAGAGCAGTTGAAGGATGAGATCACTGTTCTTTGAACAGCCATGTTTGGGCATGGTAAGGTAGGAAGGTGCAACTATTTCCAGCCTTTGGTCAGCTGCCCCAGAGCCCACTGACCCCTCCAGGGTGGTACATGCACTGGAGTCAGAGCAGCCTGGTTCTTCACTGTTGACACTGAAGGAAATGTGTTTTTCTCTGTAACCATCTGCATGTACGGTGTAGTAAAAAGTCTTGGAGAGAAGTCGTAGTTAAAATAATTTCAGACCTAATATTCCTCCAGAAGTTGTGCAGCACACTTTGAAACTGAGCTTGATCCTTGCTTCTGTCACAAAGATGCAGAGTAGCTCTAGAGGTGCAGAACTCTACTGCACAAGCCTTTGTCTGCCTCCCATATATCATGCCAAGAATGCACAGTTTAAAAGCAAAGGGAACAAATCTCTGGACGAAAGAAAAACACCAGTCAAAGGGACCTCTTAAAGGGTCACCAGAGAGCAATTTGTCTTCTCCTGTCTGATCACCTGAGCAAGATGAGGTCATCACACTCTCTGGTGTCTTAGGAGGAGCCAACACAACTAACTTCAAGGAGAAGAACTAAGTCTAGAGGTAGCATGAATGTGCAACGGGAGTGACACGGCAAAGTCCACTGTGAAGCCTGGAGCTGATCCTAGGTGTTCCCAGACTGCCTTTAGTGCCTTATTGTGGAATCAATACAGATGAATGAGGTCTTAGATTAGCTTTACTTGAAATTATATTTGAGTATCATAAAGCTGAACGGTGCACAGGTTATTGCAGCAGCATTAGTGTGTAATGCCTTTGAACTGACCTATTCAACTGTATAGAAATTTCACTTGAAGGAATTCACTCCTTGAGAGATTGGTTTCTGAAAAAAATGTGCCTGTGGCATGAGTGTTTATGATTTCTATCTACTTCTCCAAACTAAGCTGATGAATTAACATCTCACCCCAAATTCTGTGTGGCTGAACGATAGGCTGGGAAGGTTATGTTGAACACCAAGATGGGCAGTGCTGAGCATCAAGATCAGCCCCAGCCAAGCTGAGCAGCAGGGAGGGTTGCAGCCATCTGCCACACAGTTGGTTGACCCGCCTGGGAATAATCTGTTCTCGAGAGGACATACAAGCAAAAAGGCGTCAGTGTCCTCCAGCCTACCACCACTAATTAACTGGCATCGTTGCTGATATTAATTGATACTCTTGCTGCTGCAGGAGAGAAGCCAGAAACCAAGCAGGGATGTCTGTCTCCTCTTTCTGAAAGTGAGCTTCTTGCAACATGGGCTGAGATGTGTTATCCAAAAGGTGAGAAGAAGCTGTGCCCAGCCACTGCCCAGATGGCACCCTCTGTGTGGCAGCATGGAGGCTGCCAGTCCCACAGGGGATGCCAGTCTCGTGGAGCACACAAGTCACACACAACAGGTTTGGAAAAGCCTTGCCCTCTGGCCACCAAAGCAAGGTAACCCTGCCTCAACACCACAGCAGATGTACAACAGACGCATGGAAGAGTCAGAATGTTGGTACCTTTTGCAGACAGCTGTTGTTACTTCAAAACCAAGTAAAATTGAAACATTTGATCTACTTGACTTTACAGCCGCTGTTAAACATCGCTGCTGTAGCTGCCTGTCTATCCAAGTATCCATTTGGTACAAATCAGAGACTGTCTTTGGGACGTGTTTACTCTGGACCAACTTGACCAATTTTTCAAGAACATCTGAGTAAAAAGAATAATTGCCTTATCATTTATTAACTCCAAAAGTGATGATGATACTAAGGAAGCCTGGGACAAAAAACAGGACACTGCTTCTCTTGGAACAGTGTGATGAGCTGATGCAACACTCCCCAAAACAATCAAGCAACTTTCTGTGTGAGAAGATATTAGAGAACGGTGACATTGACCAATGTTTGTCCTGTATATGTGAGCACCTCTTCTGTGCATGCTCCTCCCTCTTCCCTGGCTTAGGTGAGCTCGGTTGGTGCAACCAGCTGGAGCCAGGAAAACACAGAGCGCTCCTGAAGTCCCTGAAGATGTGTTTGTGCCACCCCCTTTGCTAACAGAAGTGTGAGGGGGAGGTGGTCACTTCCCTTGGAGAAGTCATGGCATTTATCTGGAGTCAGCATGGTTTTCCATCAGCTGATCAGATTGCAAAGTGAATGCCTGGCTACAAGCAAGTCACACAGAGCGGGCAAAGCAAGACGGGGAAATGACAGACAGAGCTTGGTGGGGGGAGCCTTGCCCGTTGTGCTGCCTTCCCAGTGCCTGCCCTCCTGCAGGTATTCCTTCCCCGAAACCTCCTCCTGTTCCCTGGCTCCGAGAGCCCGCAGAAGTCCAGCCTACATTCGCCACATGCCATGGAAAAATGAGTCAGTCATTAAGGCTTTTAACAATGATGCAAGCACAACTGACACGCGTGTGTCTAGTGAGTGGGATAGGAGCAGCAGAAAAACCTTGTAAGAGTGACTGATGTGCCAGATTTCATTTCACTTGCTGCAAAGAGAAATTGTGCCCATTATCGGTGAGCAGTAGGCAATTTTTAATAGGTTTTTTTTGTTAGCTGCAATTTTATAGTAATCTGTTCCACAAATAAACCAGTTTGTATTCTTACTGGAGAAAAAAAATTGTTTTTTTAGAAAGACCAAGAGAAATGAGGCATGTTTAGCTAGTCTGGTTCATGGATTTGATTTCTCTGTCCTTCCTGAAAGATGAACGTTTGATAGGAAACTTCTGTCATTTCTTCCCTCAGATTTGTAGCGGATGAATTTGCCTCTTATGTAATTATTCCCATGTGCCAAAGTTAGTGGCTGCTGGTCTTACAATTTTAGAATGAAGATAGATGATCTTAAGTGTGATTTGAGTGAGGAAGAAAAGGCCTGCTCATCTTTCAACCAGCAAGATCTAGGTGCTGAATTTTGCTTGCTATGGGGTTTGCCTGTATTTTGTTTGCTTGTTTTCAAGAAGTTTACAGTGCCTCTGCATCCTTCATTTTCAGTGAAGATCTGGGGCTTTTCTGGTATATAAACATTCATGGATTATTACGCTTCAAGGTATGAATAATTCTCATAAATGATAGCTAAACTATCTCAGCCTAAAAGAGACATCTTCTTCCACTCAGTTTGGAGTCGCTCTGTTAACTGCAGGACCCTCAGGCTGGGTTTGCAGCCCTACCTGCTGCTTCCGCCTGTTTGTTCCATCTCCCACCAGAAAAAATTGCTCATTTTAGCAGATAGAGACCCAGTCACAATGGACAGAAACCTATGAGAACCAGAGGGATTTTTTTCATGCCACTTTCCCCTTGTCCCTGACTGTGGTTGTGGATCCATCAAAGGATCTTAAGTGACAGCACTAAAAGCAACCATTATAGAGCTGCTTTCTCACTGTGCTGAGAAAGGAGCACCCGGGGGGTATCCAGGCATCACCTGCTGTCCTGGCCAGAGCCCTGCCCAAAACTTCTCCCCTTGCTCCTCCCCTACAGCTGATTTTCAGAGAAGGAGGGAGCACTGTGAACTGTTCATGCGTTACCTCAGACCCAAGGGAGGCTTTGGGAAGTATATAGCACATAATTCCCTGTAATAGCTCTCTGCCATCCAGAAAAGCATGGTTTCTGGAGTACATCCTGGTTGCTTACAGAGAGCAAAGAATTTGTAGATGGAATTGCTCAGGGTGTACAAAGGCTCTGGTGGACTGAAAGCAAAATCTCTCTGCAGAAAACATTTGGCACCTCTTCTGCCCAGAAGCCCATATACCCGTGCACAAGTGGGGCTCTGCAAATATCCCCAGCATATTTACCAGGAGCAGTCTATAGCTGCTTGCATTATATCTAACTAAGGAAAATTTTCTCTCATTCTTCTTTTTCTTGTATCATAGGAAAGCACATAAAGAGTTAAGATATAATAATAGATTCCACACCCCCTTTTTTTTTCTTTTGTTCTTCCTTGATATTTCTTTTTTTGCAAAGGCTAATTTAGATATTTAGATTTATAACACCAAGCTGGAACATTTTATGGGAACTCTGACTTAAAACATTGGCAACACATCACTGCAGAGGTTTGCCTTTCCGTTTCAAAAAACCATGGAGCTATCAAGCTGGAACAGCCTGAGATGGTCAGCCAGCTGTCTGCTATTTGAATCCCATGAAAACTCAAACAGCTGCAGGTTCAACTTAGTTCTGGTCAAATACAGCAGTCCTGGAACATGCTCCTTTACACTGGGGCATGAATAGTGTCAAAATTAATGCTATGCTCTTAGCAGTATGGATTAAAAGCTGTTTGACAGCTCCCTAAAGGCCTGCGTGAATGGGGAATTATTCAGGAGTGGATTTCTCTCTAAGCAGGTACCACAAAGATCAATTACTGACTCCTTTTTTTTTTTTTTCTAATGAATATTTTAATCAGTGATTTAGGGAGAGGAGCAAAAGAAAAATAAATCACAAATAAGAAACTTGCAGGTGATAAAAAAAATCATGCACTGCTTTGAACAGAAGAAACCCAAGGGCATTTTAGCACAGCCAAATATGAAATTGAAAACCTGTAACTGCAGAATATAGGTTGCATTTACAGAACTCTATCTTGCAGGTATATTGAGATGTCCTGGAAAAGACCTGAGCCTCTAAAATATGCCCACTGCTATTCAATAGCCCATGCTGCACCAGCAGGTCTGAACAAGCCTTGATCAGAAGCTGTAGAACCAGGACAGGCTCCAGGAGGAGGAGCAGAAGGAGGAGGAGGAGGATGCATCCATCATACCTGCAGCAAATATGGTTATTGCCACAGTGGACTATCCATTACCCATACTCTGGTCAAGCAGGATATTGAGAATATGAGGAGTGTTCAGGAAAAAAGCCAGAAGACAAGGAATGTGATCGCAAAAATATGCTAAATAATTAAATAATCCAGAAACTCCATCAGTTTTACTTAAGCAGAAGGAAGAAATATGGTCACAGCCTACAGCTAGTAATGTAAGGAACAGAAGTTTGAAGGTTCTTTATTCTGCAAAGAAAAATGTAACAGCAGGCAGTGCCCAGGTGTTGAAAACAGAAAACTTCAGACGAGAAACATGGCACAAATCATTAAGTATGTGATTTCTCTGAGTCTGCTTAGCTTTTTGGTTTCTACGGTACTGAGAATTTTGAAATGAATTGAATGTCTTCTTGAACAGATGCTCTTGCTCCAATTAATTTGAAGAAAGCTTACCATCTGCAATATGCAGGCAGTTAGAGAGATGGTCACTCGCAGTTCCCCCTGGACTTCTAATTTCTGAGAATAAACCCCAAATTATTACAAATGCTTGATACTTCCTTGATGCAGCACAGAGCTCTGTCACCTGCATGTGAGAGCTGATCCAACCATGCCCTGGTGCAAGAAGGGCTGGCTTGCTTGTTTGCTTGAACTGAGACACATAAATTCTGCTGGCAGCCAATTTTGGACACCAGTTACATGGACAGCATCCTCAGCAAGGGGACACAGACCTCTTGTGCTCCCACTCCTCCTGTCTGAGAGCTAGAGCAGGGCAGGCTGGCTGTGGCTGCTGTGTCTGCTTGCCAGGGACCAGGGAGACACCCCACGCTTCATGTGATCCTAGCAGGATTTGTGAATAATAAAGGCTCACTTTGTAGAGAACGGCCTCAATGTTCTCCCAAATGCGGGAATTAATTCTAGCACCATCCATGCAGCTCTTAGCAAAGAGAACAAAAGGTCTTGGAAAAGCTCCTGAGCTAGTTCAGTGCAAAAAACAACACATTAAGGTTCAAGAAAGGATGAGGCAGAAAGATTTCTGTGGTTAAATCAGTTGGTAACATCAACATCCTGCAAGAATAGCATTGCTGGGGGATTTTTTGTGCTCTCTTTCTTTTTTGGGAGTCCTGTGTCCTTGGTCAGAAGGAAATGTCATTCCTGGGTGAGAATACTGGAAGCAGAAAATGGGTTTTATTCATACTGAGAATCCCAAACCATGCCAGTGCTAACAAACTGGGAAAATAAAAAGAAATGAGGAAGCTGGTATATGTGTAAGGCACATTGTGAATGACACACTGCTAATGAAACTAATTCCCTCTCTGAACAACAGCAGATCTCATAAAAGCCTCTCTCCTTTGAACAGGAAAGCCTGAATGAACTAAGAAATTGTGCCTCTCATATAACCTTTGTGTGTGAATGAATCATAGTTCTGGTACAGAAAGTTAAAAAGAGGTATTTTAAAAAAACTTACACTGAGTTAACAATAAAATTTCCACGTGAATCATTCGATAAGTTATTTTCATTAATCTTCGTCTTGCAAATTGACCAGTACTATTCCCTCCCGGTCTCATTTTATTTCCTGTGTCAATCCAGAAAGCTGTAATTTGAGGGCTTCGTTAATGTATGCTGCAAATGTGTTGATATTTGCATAACAGTAGCTTTCAGGGAGGCTCTTGTTTTCCACAAACTGCACAGCTTCCTCACATGGTATGAAAATCTTGATTGGATTTATGACCCATTAAAAATTCTGTCCCTTAGGCACACAACCCTGCAGATAGCTCAGCAAACCTTCATTTTCATTAACAGCCCCATTGAGGTAAGCACAGCAGCCAAAGGGTGCTGGGTGTAAGCACACACAAACCCAGGATCTCATGCATGATTATCCATTAATATTATAATAATAATATTATTATTATTCATAGCTCAGAGAGATGAAGCATAGGGGCTAGAACTAGGGGGATGCTCCATGGCAGCTCTCTGCCACAGCTCTCAGCTGTGAACCTAGGCTCTGTTTGAGAAATGACCCTGTGAATGCTCCAGCAATGCTCAAAATTATCTCTACTCTCATATTTGTCCTGCACAGTGTGCAAAACTTGGGTATATTCACTGTGGACAAGCCAGGCTTTTCCCAAACATTAATTTTCTTCACTGATTAGTTTTGACAGTAAGTGATAACTAATAGATAGTGCTAATCTATTACTGAGAAATTCTTCTGCATTTCGTGTTGATTAAATTATAGGCCTTCAGAAATAACTAATATAAAATTTATTAATAAATTCAACTGATAAAAATCATTAAATCATCATGACACTCTTATCAGAGGTCCAAAATACAGACTTCACTGAAATCTAATGAGAAATTATTATCTACATAGGGAAAATTACCAATGAAGTTAGAGCATGGTTCATTGCTTCTGTTAACTGAAGAGTTTAAGGCAGATAATTTACTTCACAATTGGCATATTAGGTTGTTCAAGCTAAGCCATTGCTCAGTGTTGCACCATTTTTATTTACAGACATCTGTAGAAAAAATGTTTAATCTCCTGAAGTTACAGCAAAACTCTCACTGAAATATCTTCAAACAAGGTGCAGACTTTCCAAACCTGTTTGTGTTTTGGAACTGGAAAATCACTGTTTGCATCAAAACCTCTCCCAGTACAGAGGCACCACCAACAGCTCTCCAGAATCACTTCCCACTTTCCCATGAACAAGACAACTTGCTTTTGTCCCACCAGCAGCTTGTGACAATCATCATCATCCTCTCAAGCGTGGTGTGCCAAGGCCCATTTCCTTTCCCCACAGCACAGATCAAGTGTGCCATGCTGTGCAGCAGCCACAGGTGCAAACTCTCTGGGAAGAAGGATACCCTGTCACCCTGCCAGCTCTAAGGTGCCTCTCTGTGACGCACTGAGTGTGCACCACAAGCTCTTTGAAGTCTGCCTGCGTGCTGACTTGGCCATCTTCCCTCAGTCTTTTGGTTTCTAATATACAGTGCAATATCTTGAATCTTCTTCTGTGCCCGTTCCTCATTAGGCAAACCACATATTATCATAGCAAGCAACCCTCCCAGCCATAATTATTCCAGCCATTAGGTCTTTTTCAGCCTTCATTACTCAGTCACACAGATTTGCCTTATGACTACATTTGTTACTCTTATTTGGCACATAAAGACATGCAGTATGTGATGATGACTCAGTCGTCATTATCCCCAAAATTATTGTCTTTAAATACTTGGAGTCTTTCAGCACCCATATACAGTCCTCACTCTGCAATTCACTTTGTACAATAATTTTTGCATGCTTGTCTTTCCATTTCACATATATAAATTTCTTGCATTAAATCTGAGCAAAGTTAATAACCCTGAAAATGTTCAAAATCAAAAAGCATTATAGTTTTAAAGCAGTAAAAATGTTAAATAACCATTTTGAAAGTGTGTATTAATCTCTATTTGCATAGCCTCTGAACTTCAACACTTTCCTTTATTTTCATTAGAGCAAAATTGGCTCCTGACCATAAACCCAACAATAAGTTGAATATATAATGTACCTAAAGACTCCTGGCATTTAAATGAGTTGGGCTATCACAGTTTTTTTCTCACAATTTTTGCAGGTCTGCTTCTATGCCTGTGCCCGTCTCGTCTCTCATTAATGAGCAGCACCCAGAGGGGAGAAGGTGGGACAGAAATGCAGGAGCCTGTCCCACACCCTGCTCAAACACAGAATACAGGGGGACCCGCCTGTATTCTTTTCAGGCCAAAAGGGCAGGAGAAGCAGAGTGAAGGAGCAGGCTCAGAGGAGCTGCAGCAGCTCCTCTGGCATGCTGAGCAGCCCAGTGGTGTTGTCAGGTTTAAGATGCCTCTTTCCCTTCTACTCCAGTGCAAACCAGGCTTGATTTCACTAAAATTCATCCTATGAAGCTCCTAGTTTAGGGCAGAGTGGAAATTATAGTATCTTTGGCTTACACTGCTGGGGTTTTTTCTCCTTCATGGTCTTGTCATTCTTGCTCTTCTTTTTCTGTTCCAATGAGAGTGAGTGTTCTCATTTAACACTGGGGAAAAAAAAAAAAAAAGGAGAAGAAGCCTTTCCTATTTAAATTGCAAGAAGGGCTTCTGAGCAATTATTTGTGCAAGAAAATCAGTTCCCCTTTTCATCATCCTGTGAGTTTCACCATGTTCCTGGACACCTGATGATGTCCTTTTTTTCATGGTGTTCATTGGCATCCCTCATGAGGCAACCTGCTGCTGTTCTGACCACACTCCTGAGCTGTGCCTGCCCTTGCAATCATAAGCTTCTTCTATCAGGTCTCTTGTCACCCTGTGCTGTCCCAGGACTCAGAAATACTTTTCATCTTTTTTTTTAGCTGCTCTGACTTCAGTGAGCTGCAGTTGGAAAGAGATGGCCTGGTGCCCAGGAGCAGTGTAACAGAGCATTTAAGCAGGAGCTTAGCAAAGGTCCTGCTGAGTGAGGTTACTCTCATGTTCTGTCTCAGATAGATGGAGAGCAGAAGGCTGAATATTTCCTGGGCTCCTGCCTTCCCACCTACTCTCCTTACTTAGGGCAGAGCTGCTACCAAGAGCCTCTCAGTTTTCCAAAACCTTTTCACTCTGTGTCCACCTTTCGGAGGTCTGCAGTCTTCTTTTAAGAATTGCAAAACTAATGTTTAAATTTATGTTAATGATGTCTCTTATTATGCTTCCAGTGTTAATCCTTCATACCTTACCCTCCTTACCATCTTCATTACCCACTGTCCCATATTGAGTAGGCACTGTTCTGAGTATGTGGAACACTTGGTCTTTCCTTTATGACATTGCAAAGTGCCATGGTCACAGATATTTCGATATGAAAAGATTCAATTTATATTAAGCAAATGACACTACTTGGCTGTCCTTGCTTTTACTCCTACTAATTTTAGTTCAAGGCATCTTCCAATACAGTACAGATACACCTCTGTGAAATAAAAGGGTTCCACTTGGTGACTGGCACTTAGGGGAAGAAAGAGAAAAATGGCAGCAAACCTTGTCCTTCAGACAGTTTTAAAAGCTACCACAATTATTTCTATGTCTTTATACTCATGAAAATTACTATTTTAAACTAAAACTTTGCAGTTTGAAAACAGAAATGAAGTGTTTGCCTTGAAGTCCTTTGTAGAAGTAGAGAAGAGGCATTTTCAGATCTTTGTCTCAGCCCACAAAGCAATAGCACAGCCCAAGGAATTGGAGAGAGTTTTGCCCAGAGAAGGCTATTCCCAGATGGAAGTGCCCTTTAAATATGCACAGCTCATCTGGGATGGTGTGCTGGCCAGCTGGCACAGGCACTTTTAATGCTGGTACCTCCAAAAACAGTTCTCTTGAAGGAAGGGACTCCTTAGGTATGTGCGTTGCCACCACTGCTGCAATCAAATCACCTTTAATGATGTATCTAAACAGGCATCCAGAGCACAATCCAATCTATGCATTTGATTTAGCCAAAGCTCTTCCTCTGTGACTTTGTGTGCTTAAAGGAAAATGTCTTTGTAAAGAAAAAAAAAAAAAAATCTGTAATACTTCAAGAAACTCACAGCCCTTAAAATTAGATTTGCCTGAATAGGCAGCAGTGAGAAAAAACCTCCCTTGCCTCCTCTTTTGTCCTTGCATGGCCTCTTCCATCTTCTCTGCTCTTTTTGTCTGGGCCCTTCCTGAATCTTTTCTGAATCATGTGTTATTGCATTTGACATTTTTGGTCTTGGGCTGCGTCACTGATCACACAGAGAGGAATTCAACAGCCTGGCTTCCAGGCTAGGCTGCAGTTACCTGAGGTGACTGCTGTACCCTGAATCAAGCACTTCTCTATTTTTTTCCGTGTTTGAACTACAATCCCAAACAAGAACCTTGAACACACCATTTATCATCATACAACCAGCAATATGCTTCAGCATCTCATCCAAATTTGTATTTTGGCCCTGTAGTTCACTTCTAGGTGCATTCAAGAGGTTCTTGCACGTTTCTGTGGTGTGCAGGAGTGTTTGAAGATTTATGGTTTCTCAGTGGCATTTTCATAAAATGATTGCTAAAAATTAGGTGCTGACATTTCCACTGCAATAAAAACTTGGATGAGTTTTTCTTGCATATGGAATGATTTATTTCCCTTTCTCTTTTAAAACCTGATTTACAGTTAAACTGGGGATCTCATCAGAAGTTAGTTAGCCAGAAGCAAGCTTCATGTAGATTATTTTTTTCCTTATTTCCAGCTCTGTTACAGCCACTATTGTCTTTATAAACAACCTGGGTACAGACAGTTTTAATATTCTGACAGCTCAGTGTATATCTCAAGCAGCAAGGAAAATGCCATTTGTGGTTTTGGTTTTAATATTTATTTGGAGGTATATTGATTAGAAAATCTATGGTTAAAGTCTGTAGGGATTTTCTGTGGTTTGACATTGGAATGTCATCTTAGATTTCCTGAGAAATCTATAATATTCATTTAGTGGCTTGATGTTATTTATCCTGCAAAGAATTTAGTACAAAGTGGCCTAAAAGGAAAGGCAACTGTCATTCTATTTGGCTTCAAGTTTGCAGTGTTACAGTCTAGGAATCATATATTTTCTGTAATTTTCTTGAGAGTCTTTTGAACTCAGCATGGATATTTTTTCTGACATAAAATCTTAAACTGATTTTTCAAAGAACATATCAGTTTAATGCTATTCTTCAGCATATAATGAGTGTTAGGAGGAACATGGACATCAGAAAAATTGCTGCACTTATTTCAACATGCTAACAGTTGGGATTTTGCTAAGTGCCAGAATTAGACCTTTGTTAGTGTTGTGCATCTACAGGTGCGAAGGATTTACAAAGAAGGGGGAATTGTCAGAGCAGTGAATCAATCTGAGTCATACAGAAGAACAATCTCCCAGTGTCACCAACAAATTCAGCTGCTCACTCCATGAAGCTGAAATCCATGACATAGTTCATTTTTCAGCTGTTGAGCACATTCACATAATGTAGCTCATTCACTGTGTGTTGCCTACTTCACGTATGAATGTGCATTCACTTGAAAAGCCCATGAATGCCCTTAGGTTTACAACACAGATATTGTAGTGTGGTACATTCAGCTTAGCTGCATAGCTCTAGGACTCGTGTGGCAGCATGAATTAATCAGAAAGGGAATGGTTTCCAACTTGAAAAGATACCAAAATGCTATTAAGAAGATTTAGTTTTAGTCACACAGAAAGAAAAAAAAAAAAAAGGGAAATCAGAATTATTGTATGGGATCTCAGTAGTAAATTTCCTCCAAACCAAAGCTGGGGAAAGAACTTTTTCTTTCCCCATCTAGAAAATAAACAGAATAGAAATCCTAAAAAACTGTGTAAACAAATGTATTTCTATATTAGTTATATTCTTGTAGCAGCAATTTTCTGACAATATGGGTAAGGCAAGGTTGCCAGGTAGAATGGATACTTATTAAGTATTACTTATTAAGTACACACTGATATAAAGTATGCCATCTACCTACAAAAGGTTACCTTGATATTCTTTTCTGCTTTTATTCATCACCAAGTTTAACACATACTTTTCTCTGGAGTGAAAAGGTGCATGCCATCTGAAAGGAAATCTTGCCATTTTTTGGTTAAAATGCAAGAACACTGTAATACTATCCCTGTTTTGCAACTAGATAGGCCTACTGTATTTCCTCAGATCTGTCTTCATGCCAAAATAATCTTTAATCAACATATAAAGTGCTGTGAGGGCAGAGTTAGCACTTGGCTGTCTTCACAGTTGGTAGAGAGAAGAGGCCCTTGCACTTTCAGTTACTGAATCCTCTGCATTTACAGCAGTGGTCCAGAACAGACCAGTTTCAGATACAGAGAAATCACTCTGGTCTGGCTTCTGGCCAGCTCAAGGCCTGTTCTAAAGCCAAAAAACACCCTGTTGGCACTATAGATCTTTAGACTTTACTATTTTCTCCACATCCCACTATTTCTTCTGTAGTCACAAAACCCCTCCTGACTGGCTCTTCTGCCTCCAGCCCCAAACAAGAAGAGCCAATGCAAATACACATCAACAGCCCTGCCAGCAGGCTGAGAGAGACGCTGCTTTCCTTGTGAAGGGAGTAGGATGTGTTATCACAGCTTAACACAAGAGCTCTGGTAGAGCAGATCCTCACTCTTTGGACCAGAATACATATTTATCAAAACTTGACAGCTTTTTGGTCAGTAGTGTATCATTTTACTTCTACAAACCTTGATACTGTTCTGATGTGGCCAAAAGGAACGTGCACAGACCTCTGTAGAAATCCAAGACAAAAACAAATTGCAAAAACAAGGGCAATAACAAAACAAAGAAATCAATTTTAAAATCTGGATGACAAGGAGGCACAGTTAGGTACATTTCAGGACTTGTGTTTTGTCATTCCCTTGTGCTGTGTGGGTGGGAGATGAAGTGTGTGTGGCTCTGAGCATTCCAGTGGTAAAACACACAGGGGTCTGGACAGTTGCTTCTCAGTAAGGGTGCACATAAACCTATTGCAGCACAACTGTGTGGAAGCATCACAAACCATCCATATTCCCTGCAACACCCAGAAAGATCCTGAGGGATCTATTAAACAACAGAAATAGTCACTTCAAAGCTTACAAAAAACACCCACATTATCTGAAAAACAAAGGTAAAAATTCACTTTACTTTTTAGTAAAAAAACATTTTGCAAATTCTAATATTTGGATACCTATGCCCTATCTGAACAGGGGTATGGGAGCTTCTGAACAGAGGTATAAACATGGGGAAAACACAGCTTATCTGAGAAGAGATGAGGCCCATTAAGGATCCTGCCTAGGGCAATCTGACTGACTCTGTGGAGAAATTTGGCTCTTTATCTGTGGGTTAGGTTATTTCTATCAGAACAACAAACGCATCTGACTCAGTGCAAGATTATCAAGATATCCAAAGTATGGAAAAACAGGAGTTAGTGACCTCTCCAAAAAAGTGATGTGGAGGGCCAGGAACCCAAGTCCCACAAAGGGAATTGACTGGGAAGATCCTGATGGTATCTGTTCAGCTGCAGTGGGGGACAATGAGCCTGAGTCACATGCACAAAACTCAGTGACCCTTCTTAATGTACTTCCAAAGGAAGGTCAATAAAAAAACAGGAGGCAGAGGAGCACTATCAATTAAAGTGAGCATTGCAACAAGGACTAGAAAAGCAAAATTCAGTGCTCAGGTCAAAAATGACAAAGCACCTGGGCTAGAGCCCATCGTCCACAAAGAATATGGATGTACAACTGTAGGGCCAGTAGCAAGGATCTTCAGCACTTTTTCACATCTCAGAGATGGTGTAATTGGAATAGAGAGTAACAAGTGGAGCCTTTCATGACGTATTTTCCAAGAAAATGGGAAGGTAGTCTGTGCTATGGTGGATCATCATTCTGGTCCCAGTAACTCTGGTGGATAACTGACCTGATCTCTGACAGATAAGGGCTTTAGAATAGACTTTAAAGGCAAGAAATATCAAAAATATGGAGAAGAATGATAAACCCCACAGGTTTATCAAAGGTATATTGTATTTGGTACCTTTTTTTAAAATGGTGTTGATTTTTCAGACAAAGGAAATACATGTATTGATTCTCTAAAGCTTATGGTACTTTGTTACATTGGAAACCATTAGTATAAATTAGCACTGGTATGGGAAATGTAAGGGAGAAGAGAGCAGATGAACAGAAGACCAGGCCAGTGAAAAGAGAGCTGTTGCCTGGAGGGAGGTTGTGACCAGAGTTTTTCAAGGTTTCGTCTTGGGGCTGATCTTATTTGATGTTTTCACCAATATATTTGATCCAAAGTGAGTGTGCTATTGAAATGTGCTAAAGACATTTTGCTACAAGGCCTTGAATATCTTGAGTGAAAAAATTAATGATTTTGCAGACTCACATAATTGAAATGAAATTACATGCAAAAGCTTGAAAGGCAGGAATAATGTACATCCAGACAATTCACAAGATTTTCTGCTATAGACCAGGGACACTATGCAAAAGGACAAAGGAAGAAGAGTATTATTTATCATTTGATTATTGTAGGTTACCAGTCTGGTGAGGCTGTGAAAAGTTCAAATGCATTCCTTAAACATTAGTTTGTCTAGCAGAAATGGAGAAATATTAATGCCACTGCATTAGGCAGCAGGGAGATATCATCTGTACTGCTGTGTACAGTAGGAGTTAAAAGTTCAAGAAAAATAAATGTGAGCAGAAAGAGTGAAAGGCTTTTGGGAATGTTATATCTAAAGAATATATTAAGAATATGCAAAAAATAGTATAAGTGGAGTAATTAGCACCATGTTTTTCTCTGTCTAAAGAAGACAAAGCTGAGGAATATAATGTAATGTAATACTGTCTGTGAATTAGTAAAGAATTGAGTCAGAGAGAGTAGAAAAATAATGTTGCTGCAAAACCAGCAACAAATAAAACAACAATAAATGGTCACAATAAAGTGCCAAGGAAAAGCATGATGATTTTGGAATTCCCTTTGACCTGTGCACTGCAGGTTGTATTTACTTTAGTCTATTATGCCAGTGAATTGCCTATGTTCTCTGCCATTGTGCTGCTTCTTCTGGTTCATAAGCAATCAAATGTGTTCTTTCACACTAGAAAAAGGAAAAAAAGTAGGCATCACAAAACCAAGGAAGAGCAGCATTAGGGAATGTAGTTCACTAAAATGTCAGTTCTAGGGGATAGGTGAACAAATGGATGTGATTGCTCTCTGCTAAGGGGCCAAACAAGTGACGCCTGTAGGTGAGATGGGGTGAGCTGACAAGGGGTACCAGCCAAGAGATCCTGAGCAGATGGCAAGGGATCTTGAGTTTTGATATCACCAGTGATTCAGTACAGCAATAAGGAGACCTCCCCACTTAAAGTGCTGTGGAGAACACATTTCACTGGCTAATGTCACCACAGAGCTTATGAGTGGTCTCTGCCCCTGATGAAAGGCCAGGACAGGCATGGCAAAACAAGACAAGGCAGGAAAATCCAGCTCTCTCATGTTCTCTCATCCATGACAGATGATGCTTTCTGTATATGTGTTGTCTGCAGTCTGATAAGTTTAATGATAAGAATATATATACGGTTCTTACTTTAAAGCATCAGAAAAAAATACTCTTTTATCTTAGTACATCTAAGTACAGTTGGGTAATCATTATCATCAGATATGAGTAATATTATTCCTGTTAATATGTAAATAACTAGATACAGGAAGAACTATTTGAATGAATCAAACAAAAGTGGAGGCTGTAGAGGTTTTGTGCAATCACCCTGAAAAGGAAGCTGCCTGTCAGCCCTCCTCCTTCCTCGTATCAGCACTTCCCTGCATGCCCTCATGAGAATTTTGACATATTGCTTTTTTCCTCCATCCTGTATGTGTAAAGCAGATTCCAAAAACTTCCCACAGGTTTTAGCTTCCAGGGCTAAAGAGGGCTGAGAGATATCCAAACTCACTCGGGATCTCACCGGCACTGACAGCTGCCAGAGAAGGAAACCAAAACTCTGTGACTCATGGGATCACAGCTTGTTCTGCATCCAGGGCTGTTCTTGAATATCACTCCTCTTTGGGTCGTGTCCCAGGTGTGTTTGCATCTTCCTTTCATTTTTACAGGCTACACACAACTGGTGCCTAGAGAGCAATCTTCGTGAGGTCTCTAATAGAACAAGACCATGCTGCTTCCTCCTCTGGGGAGAGGGAAGGTGTGAGTTTGCAGTACAAAGGCAGAGAATAAAAAATGGTGGGGGGATTTCTGGATATTTGTAGGGTTTGCCCATCACTAGAAATTTGAAGCAATGGAGAATTATAAGTTACATGCAGCAGGCAACCTGGGACAAAAGGTAGTCTACAATTTTCATGTTTTAGGAAGCATACAAAAGGAAAAATATGAAAAGAATTCAGAATCACAGCAGAAGGAATGATTCCCTGTTGTTTGATAGACTGCATTTGTCAGCTCTTCCAACACTGGCCTGATTCTGTACTTTCAGAATTGTTGGGAAAAGTCCTGCTGACTTCACAAAGCCCAGTGTTTGTCTGGTGCTGAGTACAGCTGAACACTCCCACTCTGATTGCTCATCCCATTCTCATACACTGTAGCTCCTCAGCAGATGACGCTGCATTTCCCCAGGCTCAAGGGGCAGCTTTTGGTGTGCCGAAAACAGCTAATTTGGCAAGTAAGCAAAACACTGAATCCCTGAACATAAACTATGAGAATCAGTCAGCTGGGGGAAAGTCAAGCTGAGTGGGAGGAAAGGGCAGGAAAAAGCATCTGGAGTATATTTAAAATTTGAGACACTTTAATGTATATAATCATGGCATGTAATACACGTGGGACAAATCTTGGGTTGAACTTTCAGGGGATGTTCCCACTTCCATCACATGCCCTGTGCCTGTAAGTCATGGAGGCTGCTGCCTTCTCAGAGTTCCCAGGTTTTATGTTTCTATTCTATATATACATGTGTATGTAGGATGATACTTCCCAGGGGAGAGCATCTAGAGGTGGTGGGAAAGTTTATGTATTTTGGTGACCTCAAGAGTTATGCCAGAGTGAAGCTGGCTCTTGACAGGGTCAACTCAAGCCTCACATAGGGAGCTAAGTTACAGAAAGACAGGAAAGCAGGGCTTCCTTAAAACCAGCTGACAAGTAGAGAACTCATTCACAGAGCAAGACTCTGGCAATTGTACAGGAAAGAACTCCTGTTAGAATTAAAAACACAGAAAAAGAGATAATATGTCACTTTTCTAGATAATGAACATCAACACCTTCACCAAACCTGGACCATATCCTACTTTTCTCTCTACCCATACTGCACAACAAAGACTCTGGAACATCTCATGGCTTCTTTTCTCTGTCCTTCTGGCAATGCCCAATTTTTTTTCTATATCCACTGGATTTAAAACCTACACATACACATCCATATATGCTGGCTTTAATTTAGTGTCAGTTCTGCAGTTAATTACGACCAGAGACATACTGTTATTTTATACAACGTTGCATAGCTCTGGGTTTGTAACTTTTCTGTTTTCAAGCTTACTGCATCGTGAGCATGTAGAAAAATATAGAAGATGGATGGATGTATGTGGGAAGTCACTAGGAAAGCTTGACTGATGTCCCCTGAGGATTTTCATATTCAAAAGTGAACAGATGAGTGCATCCTGCCATCATGTCGGAGTCATTCAGGATGAATTTGCACCCTAAATTAAACTGCAAAGTGTTAAGACAAGAAAGCAGTTTTGGGGTAAAAAGTGTTCTCACTGTATGTTAGAATTCACTTCATGCTTTCTGTATACCTTGACTGTATAAATACACAAACATATGCACAAAACAATATATATATATATATTTATAAAATATATGTATGTATATATATGTATGAGTGTATATGTGTATATATGCATATATACATTGTGAGGTCATGAGCAGCCCAGTGGCAGTAGGGGGTTATCAGACGTTCTTTGAACCCTCAGGGCTGACTGTGAAGCCCCTCAGTTTGGCACCCCAGGCCAGGGACATGCTGCTGCATGAGTGACTGCCCAGCATGTGCCTTTGAGACCAGCGGGTGAGAAGCCAGTTAAATAAATTGTGTGGGAGTTTTCCTCAGTCTTGCTGGGGAGCCCCAGGGAGAAGCCCTTACAAAAAAAGCAAAATTGAAAAGTCAGCTGGTGGGGAGAAAAGCTCCCCAGTGTTTTATATATTTCTGTGGAAGAGTAAGGATGTTGAGACCCAGGAAATCAGGGACAAAATGTGAGCAGGCTGCCAGGCTGAGCCTTTGAAAGGGCTGAGCACAGCAGTCACACAGAGAATTTCAGCCAAGTGCTAGGTCTGCCATGCCCCATATGGGATGTCCCTCAGGAAGGGCCTCAGGAGCAGGAGATGCCTTCCTCACATTGTTACCCTGTCAGCCCAGGGAAACTGGCATCCAGGGCAGCTCCTGCAGCCAGTAACAGCCACATCCTTTTAGATCCCAGTCCAAGCCATTTGATACAAATGTGTGCAAATGAAGCATCCATGGATTTGTTCTGGGGATGTGCCAACTTGCTAGGGATTCAGATGCTGGGACTATCATTGTATCTCCAACAGATATCCTCTGGTGGGATGTGGCCAGCAGGGATGTGGGACAGATTGCCTCAGTAGGGTCTGCAGGATGTGGCTCTCTGTCACCACATCCATATCAGTATAAATTACTGTCATATCCTCAGGACAACATGACAAATCCTTTACACTGTCTGAGTCATCTTCAAGCCCTCCAAGGATTCCAGATTCATTTTTAGTTTTCAATATACAATCCATATTGTAACAGTATTGTTTAAAAAAATGTATGGAAGAACTCTGCATGTTTGTATAATTAATGACCCATGGGAATTCAACCTTTGAGGGTGCATAATTTTAATATCATTGTGTTTCTGCATTTAGTGAGGTGGCTGTCACACTGAAGACAATTAAACTGAAGTGTGTGTGTTCACTCAAGACTGTTAGTCAGCCAGCTGGGCAGATAATCTCCTGATGCTCCACACTTTCAGGGGAAATCCTTTAGTGCAAAGGGTCTGGCTGCCAAGCAGCACTGTCTCAAAATACTTGTGCAACCTCAGCTACTTCAATCAGTCTGGCCCCATTAAAGTATATTTCTACTGCCCAGGCTAATTTAGCTCTCTGTGCACTTCACAATTATTTCCCATTCCAAGGTCTTAAACAAACTGGGAAATCAGGCCTTGCAGCAAAACGGAAGAAAATTTTGAATCTGAATTTTACACGTGGGAAAATAAGGGTCATCTGTATCAAAAGTCAAGATTGCTGCAAAGTGTCCTTATCAAGTCACAGGCTATAATTTCTTCTCTGCTTTTAAAAACAGAAATGAAATCCTATAGGTACATGAAATATGAGGGGGGACAGTTTAGACAGAAGATAAATAGATATATTTCAGAAGGAAGCCTTCTAGGTAAATAGTATTAGATTGCTGCTGCCACAATACCAAGAAAAGAGATGGAAAAAACAGCTTGCCAAACTTTGAGTACCAAAGCAAACCAAAAGCAAATTTCTTACTAAAAAGCACAAGATACAATAGGACTTTGGACTAAGACATGCAATGCTTAAGCTTGGGCACGTGAGCACACGATGATGTGTTTGTATATGTAAAGGTACCTGTGGTGTCTTCTCCATCCATAAAACATGAAACATCTGCTTTATGTCTTAGAAAATAAGCGCAGATTCTCCTCCCCCAGTGTCGTGTAGCTGATGGAAGTGGCTTGGGAGGTCTTTTGAATAACAAAAAATGTTGATTATGAGCTTGCTGGTTCTAGTGTGTGTTAAACACAGGCAATGACAAGCTCTGTGAATTCCTGCATGATTTTGCTTGCTTAGTTTCTGCACTCCCTCTGTTGTGTAGGATTGTTCTACAGTACAAAGCAAGCTCCTGTGGCATACAATAAATGTAGAAAGATGACATCCACTAACAGTCCCCACTCAGACAATGAGATAAAGAAAGAATTGACCCCTGTTTGCAATAAGAAAGGCACCATTAATAGAAACAGGGTATATATCAGGACTTGTTTACTTGATGGCTGATAATTTGTGGGGCTCCTGAGGGTGGCAAGCCTCTGCTGGGGCCAAGAATGCAGCATTCCCAAACCTGTGCACAGTGGTGTGCTACTTTCAAATCAAGTCATAGATTAAAGTCAGTTCTCCATTCCTACAAAGCCTAAATCCCCAACCAACATTCCTTTTCCAAGCAAGACTGGGGCTTCACCATGCTCCTCACACAGACCCCATGGAGACTATCCTACTTCATTTTCTGCTCCTGTGGTACAGATCCATCCATGCAGTTCCTTGGCCATGAGTGTATGGCCAGTAAAACACTCATGTCCTGTTTACAAGCCTCTCTTTCTTTTTGCCTTTCCTTCCTGTTTAACATTTTCACCTGCCAGACGTTCCTGGTTTTTGGCGACTCATCTGCTTTCCAGGATTACTGCCCATACTGCTCTGCCTCATAGTGCTGTGGCATCATATCCTGAAGGAAGACTGGTGCAAGCCTGTTTCCCATTTGAGTAATCCTGTTGTTCAAGCAGGAAGGATGACTCCCTTCTGCCATCCCTAAAGGCTCTTTGCTGGTGACAAACCTAGAGTTTTATAGTATTTGTTACAATGAGGAATTTTCAAGCAGAGACCATCAAGTAATGTAAATCAATATGGCTTTGCTGGCTTCAGAAGGGCAATTCTGATTTACTTCAACCAATGATGCATCTTTGTCTGTCTGCCACAAGAGAACACTTCTCTTAGAAGCAAATTAAATATAGTAGGATTTCAGATGGTTGGGTGGCTCCTTGGATTCCACCTTTTATTTATCTTCCTGTTATTTTTGTCATTATCCTTGCGTTCCCCATAAGGTTTTCTGCCTGACAATGCAGTTATGATTTAGACTTGGTGAAAACTGTTGCAGCTTTGACACATAACACATACCATATCTTTGACTTCTGCACTTCTATTAGTCAGGCAGAAATATTAGCTTAGGAGCCGGTGTTTTCCAACTGCCTATCTCTGAGGAGGCTGGAGATAAGACTTCCTCTCCAGTTCCACCCACTGGGAAGTCATTAGCACAGCTCCCTTGCAGACATGAAGTCCCTATAACATGCTGTTCCCAGGCACACTCTCTCTATCTCTCTCTGGCTTGCCTTAGTATCATGGAAATGTGATTTTTTATTTTTTTTCCATTGGTACTTCATTCTCAACAAGCTTATAGTTTGCTGTGGTATGCTAGAATAACACATCCTAGTCCTGAACATAATTGGATCCATATCAAGCCTGTGATTTTTTTAAGGCTTTCTCAGCATTTTGCACCATACAGTGCCATCACTTCTTCCATCTGGTGACACGACTCTGAGAAATATCAGAGCTGAGAGACCTATTTGTCCTTAAGCTGCTGTTTCCTTTTCTGAACACTGGCAAAAAAAGTCCAGTCAAGTGCCAGATCTAGTCTATTGTTAATTTTCAATTCAATTAAGCACATAAGAAAAGGGATTTGTTCTTGGCAGTTGTTGCCTGAAGGTCCTGGTTAAAATAGCAACCTACAGGAACCATACAGGTAAGCAAAGGGCAGAAATTTGGCTGTCCAAAACTTCTCTTGTTTGCTCTCCTCCTCTCTGCCTTCTCTTTATTCCTCCAGCTGTTCCCTGGCTCCTTCTGGTAAGCATGTTCCCACAATTCCCATCTTTGGTGGGGGTTTCAGCTGCACCTCCCAGGGAAGTCACCCTCACCCTCTCTGAGCTCCTCACTGCAGGGCCCAGCTCAGTCTGAAATTTTAACCTTGGGTTAAGTGTTCAGAAAGGAGCTGGACAGAAAAACTCATCAAGCCTTTGTAAGAGCCTGAGTTGTGTTTACAGCCAGGGTGCCAGCAGTGACCTGCTCCCTGACCCAGAAGTGAGGGTGAAGATTTTGGGGGGTTCCAGGTCTGTGTAGACCAGCTTAAAATTGGAGCCCATCCAAATTTCAGTGCTTAAATATGTTATTCACACATACCTGCAGCTCTAAAAAGATTAATAATTAATTGGCATTAGATAGGCAATAATAATCCACAGAAAGCTTCACAGAGATATTTGTCCTAAAAAAAGAAACCCAAAGGTTTTTTTCATCCCATAAAAGTTATGGAAGCAGTTACAAAGAGACTGTCTTTAAGAATGGTGCAGGTCAAGAAAGACCATGAGGAGTGATTCCCACAGGCAGCCTGTACATCTCCTGCAACATCTGACATTCATCTCAGCTCAAACCTCTGCCTGCACTTTAAGGGTTCCTGCTAAATTGCTCCTGCTTCCTGCAGCACATTCTCCCAGTCTCCTCTCTGCAGCAGGACAGGAATTACTGTGTCCTCTGGACAAACCCCACTTTTGTGGGAGTTCTGCAGGAATCTTACATCACCATGTGGGAATCCAAGAGGAAAAATTTAACTTGGTAACATTTAAAAAGAAAAAAAACCCTCAAAACATGCAAACAAACACACCCACAAAAAACCCAACAGATCAAGAACAAGAAGGACAAAGGGACTTTAACAAGGAATAAACAATTAGGATACCTGTTGCTTTAGACAAAGGGTATAAACTATTTGGAGGTCTCGTGTCTCTTCCCTCTGCTGCCGGATGTAAGGCTCACCCAACTACTTTTGTTTCAAACAAGTCTTCCCTATCTGGCATGCAGCTGTGGAAATACAGACAATGAATTTACATGAGGAGAGCTCCTAGCAGCAGCTTCCACGCTTCTCTGGCAGATTTGTACCAACTGGATGACATTAGCAGCCATCCACATCCTGCTCCAATAAACACTGTTATTTATTATTGAACTAAAGGGGACCAGCTCAGCAAGGGGTAGGGGACTGAGCACTGCTGCCTAGTGTGTGAAGTCAAATGTGCAGGTTTTATCCAGATCTGGACAGTGACAGTGATAAATTTAAGGCAGAAAAAGACACAGAAAGAGCTCAGCTCCACCTTCACTGCAGAAAGATGCAATTTGGGAAATCCATCTCAAAAGCACAGCAACTCTCATCATCCATCTCACACTTGAACTAACCCTACAGTTTACTTATGCTCTATGAGCTTTTCCATATTATTCCCCATTTCCTCACAAAGAAACCACCATGTCTATGCCTGATGTGGAAGTTCAGACAATGGAGATGGCTGGGAGAAAGGTTTCTACAATAAAGAAACAGCCTCAAGTTGTGGCAGAGGAAGTTTAGATTAGATATTAGGAAAAACCTTTTCATGGACAGGGTTATAAAGCACTGGAACTGACTGCCCGTGCAAGTGGTGGAGTCACTATCTCTGGAAGTGTTCAAAAAACACTTGTGTGTTGGCCATGGCATTTAAAGGCTTGGTTTAATGGTGAACATGGTAGTGGTGTGAGGTTGATGGTTGGACATTATGAACTTAAAGGTCTTTTCCAACCTTAACGATTCTATGCCTACCTGGAAGCTGCTAACGCAGGACAGTTCCCACGTCCTTGTTAGTGGTGTCTGGTGTGAATTTCCTGGAGCAGCCTTTGTCTAGCTCTATTATTCACAAGGTTCTTCTTTTTGCAAGGGAAGGCTTTGAAAATATGCAGTAGCACCATTATTTCCAGTCCTTATCATCCTTTAGAAATATCATAATCCCTTCCACATTCTCATCCTTGGCTATACTAGGCCATGTGATATAAGATATTTTAAACTCCATTCCTATGAAATCTCAAGACTATTGTCCAAAGATTTAGCTCACATCTACTTTTCTGTTTGGATATTGATGTGCCTGACAGGCAGTGGTTTCATCACACAAGCAAGCTCTCTATAAATATTATTTTCAACAGTGGCAGGAGAGAGGATTCAGAGAGGAAGATGTTAGGAAACTGGGAAGCTGTGACACGTGGCTCTAAACCTTGTTCTGAATTTCAGTTTTCCATGAATATTGGGAGCACAGAAATCAATTCTGAGGCAGGAAAGCAAGTTGAAAATGTAAACTGGCAGAGAAGGATTGAGAAACTCACATAAACTACAGTGCTCCTCAGACCATGTTTTTAGCTGGGACTCCACTCTCACATTCATGACCCATAGTGCCACATTCCAATAAACTTACCCAACAGAAGCCTTCCCTTCTGATATATCTTTTTTTTTTTGCCTATCAGCAATATTGCCTAATTATCTCCTGCTCTTTTTCCCAGAAAAAGTCCAAGTGACTTAGCATATATATATGCAGGGACATATATATATATTTATATATTTATGCAGCCTGAAATATTCATTTAGAAAGGGAAAGAAAGTCTGCAAAGGGAAGGAGGTTCTGAGGCAGTGCTGTTTGTGTAGGAGAGGTAGTTCAGATGACCATAAATACCCATTGCCACAGCAAACTATTGGTATCTATTCTTAAAGCAATGCATTTTTGTACATTTCTTTGCTACATGTTTTTTTTGGAACTGAGTTTTCTAGCTTCCATATGAGGATGTCAGGTGTAATAGTTCCACCAAAGTCAAGAAATGACAGATACAGATCCTCTCCTATCAGCCAAACCTGTCAGAAGATATTAGACTGTTTTCACGTGAATTGGTCTTGACAATTTTGCCTTTATTGTAACTTCCAGGTGCTCAACAACAACTTTAGTAATTCCTCCAGTCAATTTTAGGAATTGAGGCTAAGCTGACTGGTCCCATCTTTTTCTTTTAGAAATTAAGTACAAAATTTTCTCATTTCTGATTTTCTAAGGCCTCAGTCTTTTTTTCAGAAGCTCTTAACTATGCCACCAACAACTCCTGAACTGCTGGTGCTCTGTAAATACAGTATGATGAATTTTATCAGACACCAGGAACTTGAAACCATCCATCTCATGCGCACATTCTCTGTCCTCTTGCTGTTATCCCTTCTGTATTCAAAAAGGGCAAAAGGAGAACCCAGGAAATTACAGGCCAATGGACCTCATCTCAGTCTCTAGTAAGGTGATGGAACAAGTCATGCTGGAAATAATTTCTAGGCACATGAAGGACAAGGAGGAAATTAGGAGTAGTTATCATGAATTCATAAAGGCAGGTCACACTTGGCAACTAGACAAACATCTATGATGAAATTACCATCTTGCGGATGGGGGGAGAACAGGAAATCTTTTCTTCCTTGACTTCAGTAAGGCTCTTGGAACTGTTTCTGATAACCTCCTCATAGACATGCTGTTGAAGTATGGGCTGGGCAATCAACTCTAGGGGGCCCTGCTTGAGCAGCAGGGTTGGACCAGATGATCTCACCCATGCTGTGACTATCTTAATATGTTTTTATTTTAATTCATGGCAAAGAACTCAAGATTTAACAATGAGCATCTTGGACTGGGACTCCTGACAAACAGCACACTTCACAGTACACTCAGCTGGATACCATCCTCAAAGTGAGGACACCTGACCATTTCACCATTCATATTCTCCCAAGAGCTCTTGTAATGTTTGATTGAAAGGGAACAGAACACCCTGCATTGGATGTAGTGGAGCCCATCAGGCAGGTGGCTTTTGTAGGGGAGAGGTTTCTCCTCTACTGCTGATGGTGCTGCAGCCCCTAGAAATTGTTGTCTTTATTTGTCCTTGGATAGCTCTACTATCAAGAGAGCTATCTACTACAAAATCTGAGGAACCTGAAAGTTTCTCAGCCTAATCTACAGCTGGAGGTGTGGATGCATCCAGTGCCTTTACTCTTGCACTTTTTTCCCACCAATTCCACAAGCTCAGGAAGGGAAACTTGCAGAAATTGTGTGCCACTAGCTTTATAGGCCTCTTTGCAGCCCTTCTGATAGTTTTTTCCCAAACTATTTCCTGCAAAGAGTCTGATAAACCATTTATTGCTCATCTCCCAGGAGATTCTCTTAAAATACTCCATCAGTGTTAAGCAGAGTGTCAGATTCTGTTATTGTAACAGTTGTCTCATGACTTGAAAACATTTGCATTATTTAGGAAAGAATCCAGAAATATCAACAAACAAAGCTCATACAGCATATTTTAAAAGCATGTTAATTGTACAGGCATAAAGCATTCCATTGTACTTGGAAGGCTAAAGGCTAGAGTGTTCCTGGGACTTCTTTTATGCATGCATCAGGACAAGGGTGGGGCATGAATCTGAGGCCAGGCATAAAAATAGCCATAACCTCTGAAAACCCTAGAAATTAAATGTTTAAACACAGAAATGCAGGGAGACAGTAATAGTCCAGTCTCATCCAGCTTGTCTCTTTTATCTTCAGGGACACCCAGCAGGTGGAACTGGTGGGTTCAGCTCCAGGCTGTGGGGATGCACAGTCTCCTGCTCTCAATTACTCCCATTTGCAGCTGCACACAGTAGAAACGTGGAAATGATCAGCTGTATGCAAAAATGGACCACGATGCAAATACACACAGAAGAGCTTAACACAGACATCTCATTTTAAATGATGCCTGCTTGGCAATATAGCCATCTTTGAATAAAGGCAAGGAGGGGATCCTGACTGGAAGCAGTGCTCAAATGCCCAGCACCAGCCTGTCTCCTCCATTTGTTTTATTTCAGTAGCCAGGAGTATAGCCAGCAGCTTCAACAGACAGGAGATCACCAAGTCTTTGCTGAGACATAAATTGAAAAGTGATTCTCCAAAAATATGAGGATGAGAAACATTAAGAGGAGCAGGAGATTCTTGTAAAATTGCAGTCAGCCCCTACCCCTCTAGAAACATTAGAAATTTGCAAGTGCCTTAGTCAGATATTTACTGCAAGAGTTTTTCTCTCTTACTTCTCCTTTCCTGCCTAAATATCCTCAGGCTCTTGAGTGATTGAAACTCACTAAGAAAGACAGATGGCCTTTTGATAATATCTAATGGAATGTGTAATCTGGAATTCCCTCCCATGCTGAACTCTGTGACCCAGAATGAATTTGTGCAAATTTCAGAATTCTAGTTGAATAATTAAATGGAAATATAATACAGTAATTGAGCTGTTCCATTGCAAACTTACACAGAAAGAGACTAGTATTGGAGTAAAGCTGAGGATTTTACATGGACAATGAATTCAGTACAGAATTATACACAGAGTACATGAGAAATATATTCTAATTTTTAAGACAAATCTACATGTAAGGTTGTCTCCTTTCCAAAATAGTTAACTAATTGCATAGATTAGCAGGGTCATTGCGATACTCAAATGCATTATGGTCTATTCTTTCAAATGCAATTAGGAGCATTCAATTTAAGGACCAGTCTAAATGGGCTCATTTTACTCCATTATTTCAATCTAGCTAAGAGTAAATCAGTGAATAAATCAACATTGCACCATTATCTGATTGTTATGGGATTAACAGGAAGCTGATATTACCAAGTAGTTCTTTATAGACTGGCACTCCACTGTAATAAGCCATGTTCTGATTAAGCTCCTAGAGTGCCTCTGCACTATTTTATATTTCTGCATCTTGTTACATGCTTCTAGAAAGTGACAGTGACTGAAGAGGTTATTGTACATAGCCCAGATAAAGTCTATAATGCTTTGGCTGCTCCACAGAGCATATTTGTTGTTTTCTTCAAGCTCCTCTTCACAGTGTTTCTCCTCAGCATGACAAATCAGGCTTACTGGCTGTGTTTGCAAGCCTTACAAGCCTTTCAGTCCCCAAAATATGACTAGGAGGAACTAATGACAACAAAATCATATAGCCCCAAACACTGACTTCCTGAGCTAGAAAAATGGTTGCTGTGTCTGCTAGGAATAAAAACACTTTTCCCTTTAGGCAGATCAGCTCGTGGAGGGAGACACGAAACAATTACAGTGTGTTCCACAGGTGTAAGCATCTGACAGCGTGCTGCAGGCAGGCTCCAACCTGTCACATACAGCACTGCAAGGATCTAAGTACAGTCACCAGAATTTTAATGGAGGTCTTAATACCTACTCAGTAATGTCAAAGTGTTTGTCATTTCAGCAAAGAGGCTTCTTGCACAGGAGTAAATGAAGTTAACAAGAATTAGAGGAGCAGAGACCATTATCTGGGTGTCTGTAGAACATTTTGTCCCAACTTCCTCACAGAAGTTACTGCTCCCATATAAGGTGTTTCTGTCAAAATGATACCAGGTAATGTAAAAAGGCAAAGAGAAGTCTCTAGTGACACTACAAGATGAGCTGCCTAAAATTATTTCAGTCCACAACAGGTGGACAAGGAGACATAATGAACAGGTTACTAACCGTGAAAACGTGTCTGAAGTTTTAGTCAGAGATGGCCATATTTACCCCATAAATAGACCAGGAGACAGCTGGAACCTTTTTACAAGATTGTTCTGTGTCTGCAATATTAGCAAGGCAAAGGACAAGTGGACTTAAATTTTCTGGATGGAGCAATATCAGGCCGGTGCAGTAAATGTAAACCTCTCCAATGTGATGTTAGAAACACCAGTAAATAAAGGTCTTCTCATATGTGCATCTCAGAACAAAAACCTTTGTCACCTAGTGTCCCTGAGAACCATGTCAGTGAAAACAAGCAACCCCTGCAACCCAGACTGAATTCACATACAGAAGAACAGCACTATCTTCAACAGCAGTGTTTCACAAAATAGTCTTCCCATCTTCAACCCCTCCATCTTTAATAGTAAGGACTATCTTCAAAACCATATCAAAAAACAGCTCCAGAAACTACTATTTCTGACTGAATATTAAAAGTCATAAATTCAAGTAGAATACTTGTTTTGCAACACATCAGACTCTGGATGATCCTTCCACAGAAGTTTGCTGGCAGGATTATTCCTAATTTCCACTGAAGTCTTGTTGGATGCAGATGGGAATCACACCATGGCTGCTGATCTGAACAGAGACCAGCCACCTGAACTGCAGTTTCTGCAGAGCTGGATGCCAGAGAGAGCAATTGGCCTGGGACCAGGAGACTTCTGTGGATTGACAAGGAAAGCTGAATTACGATCTCTTTCAGGTTCAGGAGTGAAACAGGTATCAAGTAGATGAGCTCTTTCTAGTGGTGGGCAGATGCAGACACAGAGGCAAGCTTAGGAGGCCTTGGGAAGTTCAGAAGAAAAAAACCCCAAAGTTCTCATGGGGTTCAGGTATCTTCAAGTCCATCTCCAAGAGTAAAGGCACAGCCACAGCCAAAGCATGGAGACAGTTGTTGGGCTGTGTCCAGAACTGCCCAGTTTTGCAGATACACTATGTGAAAGCTGATCACAACAGTACCACAAAAGTCCTGACAAATCATGTAGACAGATCCTACAGTAAGATCTTATCCACATGGTGGGTCCAAGCCTCAGACAATGTCTCAAAATCCTTCACCTCTATCCTCCTCAACAAGGTGACTATTTCATGTAGTTCTTTGCCTCCTGCATTACGGTGTTGTGTCACTTTAGGATGCAAGGACACTGAATTATCAGTCCTTTATCCAAGTTTCTGTGTTGTACAATGGCGAGAAAGTGGAGAGGACTCTTTCAACAGTATAACAAAGTGCTCTAAAAGTGGATACTTTCAGAATAGAAACTATTTTGAGGAAAGATTTGCAAATTCTAGTTTAGAAAGCACTTAGAATATTTGTGTTGACAGTAGAAAGATCAATAAACAGCACAGTAATATAAAATAGAAACTAAATAATAAAATACAACATAAAATACTGAAATAATAGAAATGAGAATATGCTGATAGGTAAGTATTGCTTTTACAGAGTAGAATACTAGTTCTCCCAGATCATAACCTAATTCTTGCTTTCTTCAAACAATATAAAGAAAAAAATCATAACAGCCTAGAAACATCTTTAAAATAGGACAGTACTAATTCAGATGTGAAACCTTGCCTATGTTAACAAAAATCAGCAAAAGTAAATGATGCTGTGACTGAAACATACTGGTGAGATTTGTTGAAGCCAAACTGACCAACTACACTGCCTTTCCTGCTCTGTTCTGCATAATTAACCATCTTATTAACTAGACAATTGATTCACTGCTTTATTGATTGATTGTTGCATTCATTCTCTCTTTCTGCTTTTTGTTTTGCTGCCAACTTTATCAGTTTAATTGCACAACTTTCTCCCTAAGTGATTCATTCCCTAAACAACTCTCTCATTCACTGCTGAGCCTGTTTCTCACCCAGTTCACTGCTCAGCTGAATCCCAAGCCTTCACCTGCCTGGTCTTCTTGACATTTGTGACAAGCTGTGGAGCCCCTCGGGGTTCAGACAATGGGTTCTGTTTGATGCTTTGGACATTGGGAGATTTGATATTTATTCTCCATGTGCCTGAAGAAAACTACCTTGTACATCAAAAGTGATTGGTTTTTGGTGTTCTGGTAGAGAACTGGAGCTATGAAAAGTCACAGTAAAGGGTCTGTAAAAAGCCAGTGTTTCTTTGTTTACATGGATGCCTCTTTCAGACAGCACACTTGTCTACATGACAACTGACTGCTATAATACTGCCTGAGGTAAAATTGCTTTTCAAATCTCAATTACAGAAGACACGTAAATCTGCTTATTGCAGGTCTCAGGGAGGATTTGGACTTTGACCTCCTGACTAGCCTGGACAGGTGACCAGATCAAAAGGGCAGCAAGACACTTGAAAGTTAAATCAGGTTCCCTAGGACCTTGTCTCTTTCAAGTATTTAATACCTCCATGGAGAGAGGATCCACTGCTACTCTGTGCAATCTGTTTCTATGTTCAACCCTCCTTTTTGGAAGATTTTTTCATCTGTCTCTAGTCAACAGTTCCTCTCTGCAGCTCCTTACTGTTTCCTGTTTGTGGCATTCACATTCTCTGAAAAAATTCCTTCACCCAGGGTTTTTCTCCTGAGAAGCTGAAAGGCAGCGAGAGAGGCCTGAGAGAAAAGGATAACAATTCTTATCTCATTTGCTTCTCTTGTGTTGTGCTCATGTGGAATGTGTTTGGAGATTGTTTATCCACAGGTGATTGTTTGATTGGTCTCCAGTGTGAGTTGTTTTGACCTATTGGCCAATTAGGGCCAAGCTGTGTCGGGACTCTGAAAAGAGTCACGAGTTTTCATTATTATCTTTTTAGCATTGAGTAAGTATCCTTTCTGTATTCTTTAGTATAGTATAGTATAATAAAGTAATAAATCAGCCTTCTGATAAGATGGAGTCAGAAGCATTATTCTTCCCTGCCACGGGGCTTGCCTGCATTTACAATACCTGTTCATGCTTTGCTGTGCACCTCTCCGAGAAGGTGAGTTCCATCTTCTCCATTGTCCCCCTTCCAGCAGTAGATTGCAGCATTTAGGTCCCACTCCTGTACACCACAGCTTCCAGCATTGTGACAATATGACAGCAAAATGAGAAATTGCCAGCTGCTGAGAGCAATGGAAGGAAAAAAAATGGCTGGACAACTCCAGCCTGGGGCTCAACTAACAAAACAACCCAAGGTACTGAAAGATATCACACAGGGGAAAGGGATGTATTGGGAACTCTTCTTGGATGGATGAATGTCAGAGGACAGTGGGAATAGAGAAGATTCCCAGACTTATGAAGATTACAGAACAAGACCAGAATTACTAAAATCACCAAACCCAGGGATGGTGAGGAAAGAGCAAACAAGAGTGGATTGTTTATTTTGGAGGGAGAGAAGGGAAAGGGTAAACCAAAAGTTATGTCTGGGAAGCTCATAGGCATCCATCAAAGCAGCCTTGCCCAGAGGAAGACAACCACTCTGTTTCTCTGCCTATATCACATCCACAATTTTCCTCTGTGTTCATGGAGACCTTGAGGGTTTCTTTGAATTTCAACGAGAGGAAGACCCAGAGGGAAAGGAAGATTGACCAAGCCTCTCCAGCATAATCCTCTCAAGGTGCAGGACTTTTTTCTTTCCCCTTTACAATTTGTTACCACCAACACTGAATCCTTTCTGCTGCCCCTAATCCCTTCCACCATATCTTCAGTCCTTCCATTTCACTGCAGTACTTCAATTTTCCACCTGTCACCCCATACTTTCCCTCCTCTTTCTAGGTAAATTCAATGACAGCACAAGCTATAACATGTGACCTTTTTCCCTCCTCTTGTCTACTACAGTTAATACTCCCTGTCAGCTTCCTTTTTTCAGAAAGTTAGTTTCAGACAGTCACATTGTATGTCTGCCAGTTTTCCCTAACACTTCTTGAACCAATTTGGCTTTTCACCTTAATGTGTAGCAGCTGAGGACAACCAAGTTCCTACAGGTTCTGAGAATGCTCATGGCCAGGCAACAAAGGAAGCTAACTTAGTGCTCCCACTGGCAGAAAAGCAGACCAAACTCACACATTATTTATCACCTGGAAGCAGCTGGAAACCCAAGCCACAGGAACACCACACCTGGCTGGTGACAGTGTTTGCTTATGCTTACCAAGCAGAAGCACTGTAGGAGACATGAGGGACAGCTGGAATATTGCAGAGGGATAGCTTAAACAAAACAGGATACAAATCCACAGGAAGTTCTGCTCAGGGTGATATATGCCTTTAAAATCCATGAGAAGGTGCCCAAAATAAAAATCACATTAAAGATTTCCACTCAGGGTTTGACAAATGACCAACTGGAACCATTTCTTTAAAATCAGATTTGTGACTAAAATCAAACTAAAGCTGTTTCAAATTTGTAATAGAGGGTTTTTTTAAATTGAAAGTTAAATCCAAAATAACTTAAACCAGCACTATTGTTAATTAGGTTTTTTGTCTTAATATGAGAAAATAGCCACAGGCATTAGCACATTTTGTAAAATATGCATCCCTTTACCTGGAAAACATGGCCTCTGAGTTTAGTGAAACTGCATTTGGAATTAAACATGTGAATTTATTTATAAAACAGAGACTGTTTTATTTTGGAACAACTTTTAGTGGCAAAAACTCATCAAGAATACAGCTTCATTGTAAGGTGCCAGGAAAGAAAACCTGCTTACACTGATTTCAATGTACCTAATGAATTCAGATCATTTTATTTCAAAAAGGCTGCCAAGATCCAAACCAAGCTGGTGTCCTACACTCATATCTGAGCATCCTAAGAATGGGGTTTCAAAGGTAGCTCAGTGATTTCAGTGCTCAAGCCCCATGGCCCCAGCCACAGACACTAGAGTGGCCCCAGCAGTGCTGGCCTTATTCAGAAGCTGATTCCTCAGCTTTCTGAATCTAAAGGAGATGCAGCACACTTCTAACTCACCCTTCTTGCAAGCACTTGCCTTGCAGCAATTTGTACATGGTGTTCTAACAGCAAGATTGTCAGTGAAACCCTGACACGGGCCCATGATGTTTCTTTCTACAGCACAAGTAAACGTTTCAAATGGGAGATTTCTGAGAGAAGAGTTATTTCTCTGAGAAATGTGAAATTTTAGGAAGTGTTAGGAAATAAACTGAAAAGGCAGGCACAGGTCTAACACATTTGAAGTTTAAGATGATACAGTGTGAACATTTATAAACATTTCAACTTACAAACGGCTTAATCAGCAGATCAAATTTAAACCTTTTACATATCTTTCTTCATCTGTTTCACTACATTCACACCTTAACCTCCCAGGCTCTTCTGAGTTCTCTTCCACCACGTCCCTGCCTACCCTCAGTAAAACACTCCACACCATCTCCCTCAGCCTCTCTCCAAGCATGCTGCTTCATCTTTAGCTACTTCAGTTTTGGAAATTCAGTAAAATAAATCTTTTGGAAATAAAACATAGAGGACCACATATCTGCAACAGCATCTGTGCAGTGTCTGTGACACTTGCTGTTCACCACCACCTCCTCTGTTCCCCAGGTACACAGGTTTGCCTCTGGATATGTGTTGTGTCCAAAAATATTAACAAAAATATAATTTTCACAAATTACAAGACTCAGGAAGTTCAGCATAAAAATCAAACACCATGAAACCCATGATCAAAGCCTGAGGTACAACACAACTGATCTTGTCTTCTGCACAGTAATGACTAAGCCTTAGTCTTCCTTTTAGTAGTCTTCACTGTTATATGAGGAACATTTTCAGATCCTAGAGAAGGAACTAAGGTCCACACACCTTTGCATGATTTCCTCCCAGTGGGGATTTGACAAAATTCCCCCTGTGCAGGAGAAGTACATCCAGCCACAGACCTGGCTCAGGAGGACCTCCCCAGCCTAGCAGGTCCCAGCCCTCATGCATCCATGGCCCTCAGCCAGGGCAATACATAGAAAATAAAAGTGGCTCCCAGATTTTGGTTGTTGGTAGAAAAAGAAGTAGCCAGTCATTTTAAAGACCTTTCTCTCTTGCTTCTCTATGCCTTTTGTGAAAAACAGATCACCCACTGGACAAGATGTTTACAAGCAATCCTTGCTCAGTCTGTGCAACTTTTATGGAAAAACTGAGCAAATGCATATGTAACTAATCCTTTGTCTTCTATGGGATTTGCTGATTACTGAAACAAGTTGGGGGGTAGGGGATGGGAAGAAAATATAATTTCAGGGCCAAGCAGTTTTATTTGGTGTATGTTGCTTTCCAAACAGAGAAAGTATTGTTTCTCTAAAATTAAGGACAGATTGAATGTTGTGTGAGGTCTAAACCAGGATGCATGTTCAATCATTTGAGGTTAGGGAAAAAGAGCAAAGGGCTGTCTCTGATTAAGGTGCACCAGGCTTTTTCTTTTTTTTCTTTTTTTTCTTTTTTTTTTTAATCTCCAGCTCTTCACAAAGCACACTTGTGTTCAAAATGAGATGTTTTCATAAGCAAGCTTTTGTGTACAGCAGAGCTTCAGCTGTATTTCAGAAATTAAGAGTCATCCATCTGAGATTCACTTTAATGACTAATTTCCCTACCATAGAGTTTAAAGTACAAAGAGCAGCCACTGACTGGCAGAGCCAAGCTTTCAGTTGCCATGCAACACCCCTGTTGCAGGTTTCCCTTCATCTTCTAGTGCTTTTACTCGGGCTCTGTTCTTCATGGATGAAAGTTACGCAATGCTTTCTAGATACTTAACAGCAGATGTATTAAATTTCTAATCTGATATAAACCAGACTGCAATTTTCTACTGAAAAAGTCACATCAATGAATTTAATAATGTTTTAAATTATAGTCTTTGATAGCAGAGTATCTAGTTTTTAAATTTACATTATGTGGATTTTCCTACCATGTGAATCAGCGACAATTCCCTTTTGTCTGTATCTTCCTTTAAGTGCCTGTGGGATTTGGACAATATTTTGTGGGGAGAAAAAACACATCCAAAGCTTTGCAAAGCCACCTGTCCACACCTAGCTAGTGGCAAACACAGAGCACTTGGGGAGGCAGAGATGGACGGTGTGGCTCCTGTGATGATAACTAGCTGCTACTCACCCCATCCCCTTCGTGCTGACCAGACTGGACTGAAGACACAGGCTGGAACCTCTCCATCTGTGTTTCCACTGCAATCAGGGTCAAGGGGTTTTGCTATCAACTTCAATCAGATTTGAAGCAAAGTAGACATAAATGACTCGATATTTTCCAATGAGACTGAGTCAGAGTTGTCTATGCCGCTGCCTGTTCAAAAAATATCTTGCTATTTTGCAAAAGAGCAATTTAGTATTATCAGTGGACTGTAACCAAAATTTAGAGCAATCTAGACATATTAATGGAACTATGCATGCATGCAGGACTCCAGAGTAGCTCTGAATTGGCATAGGCAACCATTTCTAAGCACAACAGGCACCAGCCATCCAGAAAACAGTGCTGTCACATACATAAAGATGATTTGCCTTTCTCTTTCCTACATGGATGAATGCACAAATTCTCTTGTGGTGTTTCTGAAATCTGTTTCAAAAACGTAAGAGTCTAATTCTATAAATTAGTGCAAAAGTTACATAGGCTAAAACCGGTTGTAAATTTTGTCTTTTTGCCATGTTGATGAATATTTATAACTTTTGTTCTGCTGCTTGAGTAATAGAATTATATATTAGTGGGTTTTACAGTAAAATGCATTTTTGAAAATAGACTACTTACAGTCTCTAAATTATGTTCAAAAATAGTCTAGAAAGATGCTGCCTGTCTACTTATTTTCTTCTGTTTTTGACCTGAGATTTATAACAAGTGTTACCATGTGATGCATTTGTATGGATTCAATGACTCTTTCAATACAAACGTTAGGCTTTGTAAGGCATAAAGCTTAATAGGTGAAAGCCTTTTCTAAAGGCAATAGTGCTTTAAAATGGTTGTCATTTTATAAATTGGGTTTTGCTTTTTCTCACTGAAAGCTTCACTCTGCTGCAGAGGAAAGTGCAGATAAGTCAAGAAAACAGGATAATTTTCATTGCATTCAGAGTTTTTGAGTGAAGGATAATGTGTACCCTGGTTCTGAGAAACCTCATGTAAGTCTCCTGTGTAGACTTTCATATGAATCGTTCTGTTTTTTAAGAAGCAGCTTCTTCTCCTTCCCCCTGATGTTTGCTGGCCCAGGCTGAATCAGTCCCAAAGGTTTTTATGGGAGCTTCTTAAGGCCATCAGTCTCACACATTTTCCCTGCTTATCCTTAGGTTCCTGTGGAGAAGAAATGCCTGGGGGTCAGAAAAGGGCCCTGCTCATCCCTCACATGGCTGTACATCTAGCCCTGACTTCAGACCTGGCCTTTGCTGATTAAAAGGCAAGAGGACTACTTTCGAAGCAATCCAAATCAAGGTGGTTTTCTTAGCATTTTTTGTCCTTTATTATTTTCCTCACAGCTATTATTGGGCTTTTTTGGCGTCCTTCTTGTCATAGCAAGGATTCTTATCTTAAAAGATAGAATGCAGTAGAGTTTTTGTGTTTGTTAATATGCCATTGATGTCCTGCCTGATTGTTCACCAACTCCATGAATTATATAACCTTTGTGTAAGTTTAGGGAATCCTGAAATCAGTGAATGGCTTGGTTTGGAAGGCACCTTAAAGATCACCTAGTTCCAACCCTCCTGCCATGGACAGGGACACCATTCACTAGACCAGGTTGCCCAAAACCCCATCCGGCCTGGCCTTGAACACTTCCAAGGAGGGGCATCCACAATTTCTCTAGGCAATCAGTTCCAGAGCCTCAACACCCTCCCAGTAAATAATTTCTTCTTAATATCTAATTTAAACCTACTCTTATTAACTTGAAAGCCTTTCCCTCTTGTTCTGTCACATGCTTTTGTAAAAAGTCCCTCTCCAGCCTTCTTTCAGGCCCCCTGTAGTTATTGAAAGGCTGATTTAAAGTCTTCACGTAGCCTTCTCTTCTCCAGGCTGAGCAACCACAACTGCCTCAGCCTGTCTGCACAGGAGAGGTGCTCCAGATCCCTGATAGTCTTCATGACCTTCCTCTTCACTCATTGCAACTGGTCCATGTCTTTCCTGTTTTAGAGACCCCAGTGCTGGATGCAGATGGGGTCTCATGAGGAGGAGAGAAGAGGAAGAGGAAGGAAGAGAAGAGAAGGGCAGAATCACATCCTCCAACCTGCTGGTCACACACTGTTTTTCATGCAGCCCAGGATATGTTTGGCTTTCTGGGCTGCAAGCCAACAATGCCAAGATGTTGAACTTCTCATCAACCACGAGTCCTAGCTCTCTCTCTTGAGGGCTGCTCTTGGTCTGGATTCCCCAGTCTGTGTTTGTGCTTGGCATTGCCCCAACCCCAGTGCAGGACCTTGCACTTGGCCCTGTGGAACTTCCTGAAGTTCCCACAGACCCACCTCCCAAGCCTGCAGAGGTCCCTCTGGATGGTATTTCTTACCTCCAGTGTGGCAACTGCACCACACAGCTTGGTGGTGTCAACAAACCTGCACTTGTACAAACAGTGTTCAGCAGATAGCGTCAATAAGTCTGAACATAAAATGTTCAGAAACCCTGCCTCCAGTTTGGGCTGACAAAACTGAACGGTGGAATGCATTTGATAAGACAGGCTGATTATTTTACATAGGAGAGAGTGTAATACATAGGTTTCTCCTAAGGCTCATTTAATTTGACAAGGATCAATTATCTGCAGATATTTTTTCTTGCTCTGAATAAAACCACTACTTAAAATCTTTGTTTTATGCAATTTCACAAACTTAGGATTCACTTTTACAACAGACAGCCTGCTAGGTAGCTCTTATGGCTCTCTATCTTTCTGAGGGTCATACTGGGGATGTCAATCCAATACCTCACAAAACAAAGCTTTTCACTTCTGCCATTTCCACCATTTGGTTAGCCTGTGGCCTTCCAGACTTGGGAAACAGAGGGACATCTATGCACACACCAAGTCTGCATCCCTCCTGCACAAGAAGAATCAGGGCAGATGTTTCCATCACAGCATTGACCCCTATCACAGACCTGGTGGATGAGCCCCTTCAGGAACAGGGAGGGGATGCACACCTTGCACTCATGTCCTGTTGCAGATGGGCCCCAGCCTGCCTTGTTCAGGGGTGTCAGCAGAGCCTGAGAGCATACTGCCAGCCTTGCACAGAGCTCCTGGGCTCAGAAGCACGCAGCTGCCGATGTTTGCTGTTTCCAGGATGCTAATCTTGACTTGAGAGCTGGCTGCATTCCAGCAATGCACAACATCTTTCCTTTCTATGTAACAACAGGATGAACCCTTCGGTTTTACTGTGTAAAATGTGCCACTGCACACTGTTATGTCTGTGTGAGTTGCCCCACAACACCATGTCCCCCTCAGAAACAGCAGCAAAACAAAGCACAGAAGGTCAATATGCCAAAATCCATGCACCAACCTGGCAGTCACAGTGTGCTTCCCGTTTGTTTGTGATGCAGAAGCTGTGTTGCAGCAGGCTGCGTAAGGAAGATTTGGGCATCAGCATCTATGTGCATGCAAACATCCACCTGTGTACATGCCCATGTGCTCAAGGACAAATTATTTTGGTAGGCGCTGTTGCTCATAGTCTTACAGCTCCTTCCTCTGTCACACAAATAACACACAATTTAAAAATCTTGTGGTTTAGCCTTCTTTATTCCCTTTCTTTCTCAGGGAACCTTAGCAAGAAATAAAACTTCTTGCTCTCTGCTTAACCTCTACCTAAGACTGGTAAACAATCATTAATGTTTATACTGAAAATTCTGGAAAGGAGAATCATCTAAGTGTCATTTAAAATAATTATGTCAATTTAAACAATTGTAGTAAGAAATCAGTTCACAGATGTCTCTTACAATGGTGAAACAAACATTTAACATTGGTTAATCTCCTATCAATCAAGTGAGAATTGATTCTGAATGGACAAGAAAGTCCATATTTACTGTGAATGAGAAATTACCAATTACATGAGGAGAATTAAATATGTAGCTCGTGAGACACTAGTGTACATGATGAAGGACAAAACAGGAATGATATGAGGGTATAATGAAGAAGAATATACAATACTTGACAGTACAGAGACATATGTAAATTTCATTATTTTGTAAATGAAGATGTGTAAACTAGGAAATTATTTTCTTAGTTTGCAGTTATGAGAGTAGATGCATAGGCAAAAATATTGTGAGTAACTGGTTGGAACACCATAGGAGGTTGAAAAATATATTTCCTTGAAATCTTGTTCAAAGCATCAGTTTTTAATTTTGTTCCTATTATTAGCAAAAGTTGAGAAGAAGCCAAGATTGAAGTGACTAGAATTCTATTTTTCTAAATATAGAGCGGTGAGATTTAATTTTCTACCTTGGGCACCAAGTTAACACTTCAGTTAAGCTGTGGTAATGGTGGTCATCCTTTTACACAAACTTTTTAAATTTTTGCAGGTGATGATTTTATATGGACTACCTTAGTGGTGACACTGTAACTGAGACGCAATAAATATTTTAGTAATATATTTAATACAGGCAATAATAAGGGACAAAATAAATTTTTAGTCTTCTACAATGGCTAATCGTACAAGAAACCCAGTTCTAAACAGACTTTGCTTTTATTTAAGGATAATCGCTTCTCTTTTTCAGTGACTGCCCTTAACTTGTAAACATCAGTTCCACATCACCCTGCATGTTACCTTAGTGGTGACACTGTAACTGAGACGCAATAAATATTTTAGTAATATATTTAATACAGGCAATAATAAGGGACAGAATAAATTTTTACTCTTCTACAATGGCTAATCGTACAAGAAACCCAGTTCTAAACAGACTTTGCTTTTATTTAAGGATAATCGCTTCTCTTTTTCAGTGACTGCCCTTAACTTCTAAATAATCAAGTTCCATATCACCCTACATGCCAGTCAAACTATTGTTTCCATAATTTGCATAAATAATTGTAGCAATTTGCTGTTGAAATTATACTTACATGTATACCTTAGCATGAGGGTAACATTTAGAAAGATGGCAGCAACCCAACCCAGAGCAAAACCAGAAGAGAAACTGGACATGGGACTGTGTTTCTGCAACAGAGGGGGTTGGTTTGCACATGCAGTGACATGTCCCTTCTTGCAGAGATGCTGCTGTCCACCCTCCCAACAATGCTGCATTGTACTGTGGAAAACACAGTACCAGGAGTTTCCTGACAAACTGCAGAAATCTCATAAATCCACAAATATGACTTGGGTTTTTCCCCAGCATGCATTTTCTGCTACATTATATTTACAGATAAGACATTAAAAACACTCTACATGGAGTATTGCCTCTTAATATTGGGCTAAACTTTCAAAACTTGCTGTACAAAAGATCTTGGCAGGATATCTTTTGTAAAGAGAGTTTTTGGAGGAGATCTTTTGTAGGGGAGCTTTTACCTTGATAAGTTTAGTTCCTGAAGGTCCTGGTTGCCGGAGACACCTTTAGTAGTGATTTGCCTGTCAAGTTGACTTTATTTCTGTGGGTCCAAACATGAATTGTGCACTGGTGGCCAGACTTTCTCTCTTTACGAATGTTATTTTGAAGAACAAAGTCACAAAAACTATGTATTATGATTGATTTCTTATTTGAAATGTATCAAAAACAAAGTCTTGGCTATCTCATGTTTTTAGACTGAAAAGTCTTTTCCAAAAATAGGATCAGATTCTTCACTGCATTTAATCACAGTGACAGCCAGGCTGTCCAGGTTTGGGGTGTAGATATGGTGTTGGCTTTTTTGACTTGTCTGGTGTCAGAATTGAAAAATTAAAATGCTGCCTGGGGTGTTCAAAATGATGAAGCAGCAAGTGTCTCCTCAGCATCAGCAAGATCCATTAAAGATTTGCCCTGTGAACTTAATGTGAGAACAGTTCCTCCCACTCCAGGAAAATGTGCATAGGATCAGAGAATTTTTTAGGCTGAAAAAGATCATAAGATCATAAATCATAAACCCAGCACTGCCGAGTCCACCAATAAACCATGTCCCTAAGTGACACATCTGCATGTCATTTAAGTACCTTCAGAGACTTGGGCCTCAACCACTTACTTCCCTGGGCAGCCTATCCCAGTGCTTATCTGCCCCTTCCATGAAGGAATTTTTCCTAATATCCAATCCAAACCTCCCCTGGCACAACTGGAAGCCATTTCTCCATATCCTATCACTTGTTGCTTGTGGGAAGAGGTCGACCCCACCTCAGCAGCAGTTCCTTCCTGCCAGGCAGTTGTGTGAAGGTCTGGGACCCTGCAGGAGCAGCTGCTCATGGCACTCTTTTCCTATAAATGCACAAAGCCCTTTGCAGGCCCAGCAGTGGGGACAGATTTTGGAGGGCTGAGTCACAACAAGAAAGCAAAAGCACTGCATTATCACTTCTGACATAGCAACTGACACTGCTTATCAGCACAATGTGGGCCTGACTACACAGGAGTAGCCAAGGACCTTAATTTCCTGGGTATCAAGGCCAGTTTCAAACAAAGAAAATTTGAACCCATCCATTCATCCTGGGACAGTAATGTGTTCTCCATACCGGTTGTATTCATGCTGACTGTTCCACAAGTGTAACACAAGGCCAGTGTCTCCTCAGTAAATAGCACAGTGGGCAGAAACCACATCAGCCTGTTGTTAATGCTGTGTGGTCTAAATGCCAGTAAATTCCTGGATTGTTTTATAGGTATCAGTCACCTGTAAAAAAGAATTACTCTAAGAGTTTTTAAATGTGCTCAACTTTCTGTAACACCACTTGCAAAAAAAGAAACCCAAACTGGGTCTCCTAAGCAGGTCAGCTGGTCTAGCCCTCTGCACAGAGATTACTCAGAGGCTTTGCCATCACATTTTGTTTACTTTGGTATCCCCCTGGACCTTGGTGCATTTGGATCTCCTGGGATTTCTGAGAATTACATTTGTTTTTATTTGAAATGCATATCATGAGGATGGGGTGGACATTGGCTTCATAAGAACTGCTGGTTGGATAATTCTGTGTGCTTATGTCACATCTGCACCAGTATTTATCACTTTCTGAACAGAGGAGGTGAGAAATCGGAGATGGAGTTGTTGGAGTTGTGAGGCCACCTGGATTATTCAAGGACATGATGGGCGGGGACTTTGAAGTGTGGGTGGTATTTGGCTTGGTAAACAGCTTTTAAGACCCATGAATAGAACATTTTTCAAGACCCCTCCCATCCTCTAAGGCCTAGTATATTTAAAACCCATGTCCCTACTTGCTTAGGAATTCAAGGACATGATGGGCGGGGACTTTGAAGTGTGGGTGGTATTTTGCTTGGTAAACAGCTTTTAAGACCCTTGAATAGAACATTTTTCAAGACCCCCACCCCATCCTCTAAGGCCCAGTATATTTAAAACCCATGTCCCCACTTGCTTAGGGGCTCACAGTGGAAAAGGCTTTGAGGATTGCCAGCCTAAACTTGGGGCCAAGAATGCCCCTCTTTACCGTTTTGTTTTTTCAGAGGTGTTTTTCCTGTCTGACCGAAAGTGAATTTTTTTCACCCTACTTATAGCCTAAAAATAGCAGACTAAGACATTTAAAAGAAGATGCTCTGATTAGCACTCAGTGGCATGGTCTGATGATAAGCAGCCTCAAGGGTTTTTTGCAGTGCAAACCAGATTTATCCTTGCTCCCCAAATATGTGTGAAGAATGATAAATTTCCAGCAGCTGCAGGTCTTGTCCACCATGGCCTTACCAGTATGCAAGGAGCAACCAGCCCAGGGCTGCAGCTTCTTCGTGGCCTCCCCGTGAGTCACCCTGAGCAGTTCCTGCATGGCCCCCACTGGCTTTGAGTTGATGCAATAGGAGGGCAGTCACAAGCTTTTTGGGCTGCAGCTGTGCTCCAAACACTGCCCAGCAGTGATTTTAATCTAGTCTTCCAGATGTTTTTGCTGACAACAAATGCGTCAAAATGCCCTCATCTGCAAGCACATCACTTCAGAAAAATGTGGGGGTAAAGGAAGAGATGAAGAAATAAATTAGTGCACACTCTTCCAGAACGCCAATCCTTCTTGTCTACACTGCATCTCTGCTAGTCCACCTGAGTTCAGAAATGCATCTGTCAGGTTTCCCAGATGTTTAAGCAAGTTGCTTGATAGTGCAAAAACGACCCCCGTTATCCTCTGTCTCCTCTCTGGAAGCAGTTACTCTTGGGCTTTCAGCTTTTGTCACCAGTTGATTGCACTGGGGAAGACATAGGAATTCACTGACAGAACATTGCCAACAGCTCAAGGGAGGCATGGGCTGAGGTGTTGGTAGGCTTTATTAGCACCAGTAGCTGGGCTGGGGTCTCACAGGCATTGAAGTCAGAACATTAAGCTGTTACTGATCCATCCTTGGACTTTGCTCCCCCAAGTCAGAGGCTTCTGATCTGCTGATGCACAGCTACTGAGCTGCCAGAATTTCAGTCCACAGGTAAGTTTATCTGCTTTGTTTCTTTCTGATCATCTCTCCAAAGTAGTTGTGCTCCCCCACCTTCTTCATCATATTTAATAATTGGTGATTTCTAAGTTTAAAAGTTTTCTTGACAAAATTATTTGGGAGAATCAACCAAGACTGTTGGTTGTCTGTCCTCCTATTCCTAATCTTTGACCAGTTCTTGAGTTATCTAAGTTAAATTAGCTTTAGTACTTCTGCACTTTATGACTATGTCAGCCACACACCCTGACCAACTAGTTCAGGAGCACCCTGTCTGTGTAAGGACCTCAAGACTGAAGTGATTTTTGGAAACAGTGGTTCTCAGAACAAGCTTCTTCTCTTCCCTTTGCAATGAAGTGGTGTTTTGCTCCAAATGGCTGAGCAGCCCTCTCGGATTAGGTGCTGCGGTTCATTTATTGCATACTTCTCTTGTGCCTATTTAGTCTTATTTATAACAAATTTAAGAGGCTGCATTACTTTATTTTTAAATTCCCTCCAAAATCTGCAGTACTAATTAGAGGACAGTTATCCCAGCTGGTAACCTTTTATCTTTGCTGGATACTTCCATTTACCAGCAAGGCAAAAAAACAGATTACTGCCGTCACTACCATTACAGCAATCAAAGGTTGCAGGCTGCCAAACACAATTCCTCCCTCCTGCCCCCAGTAAAAATCTTTTCTTTCAATGGGAGTAAATCTTTCCAAAGCACCTTTTCTTTCTGATGTGAATAAGCGGTTTGAAACAGAAGCATACACATGCCTATGTGACGTCTTTTTAACATCACATTTCTGGGCTCCAAGGAAACCAAGCACGCACACAATATAGAGAGTGACAGAGGACAAGGAGGGGTGTTTTTATTGCACTACAGTGACACTCTTTTATCTATTCTGGGCTCATGGATACCATTTTGAGATGCCTACTGGTGGCAATATCTTCACATTGGTCTAATGTTAGGAAACTTATTATACTGCTTTCTGAGGTACCTCACAGAAGGCATCTCCTCCTGTTTGCCATCGGCCATCATAGGAGGATGTTCAGAGAGGAAAAGCAGTGTGGACCTTAGGAATTTAGGAAGAATGGCAAGCACTGCAGCAGTCAGCACCTCCATTTTCAACAAAGAAATTTGTGCTGCTTAAACACTCAGAAAAAAATGAAATTATAAATTCTGCTTCCAAAATGCTTCCTGAGCAGGCCTTCTGCCATGTCACAGTCCCAGGACCAGCTGGCAGTGGGGATCCCAGGGCACAGAGCTCATAGAGCAGATGATTGGGGGTCCTCTCTTCCCCAGGACCCGATGGAAGACCCCCCCCCTCTCCAGAGTCTCATCAGCTGCATTCAGTAAGTGCACTGTGAGGGCATTTTATTTGAGCAAGAACAATACACTGGCTGTGTCTGGGCACAGAGTAGTACAGTATTCAGATCTGAGAAAGCTTTTCTGTTGTTGTGTTGCTCTATTTTCTGACTGGGGTGAAGAACAATTCTGAGCTCCTTGAAGATGCTTTTGGAGCCAAAGCTGTTTTCTCTGTGGTTCCACCCATATGAAAATGGAGGAGTTTTTAACCAAGCAATGAGCACAGGCAGGTCAGCTGCTCAAAACTCCTCCTGCCAGGAGGCAGCTGCCCAGGCTCCAACAAAAGCCTTCTTGCAACTAACACTTGGAATGATAGAGAACAGAATGAGAATGTAAAACAGGGGTTTTAAAATGAAGAGCCACACTCGAGCTTGGCCCTACAGTACCCCTGCTAAAGGACAGAAATTCATTAATGTGCAGTGCATACGTCTACCCAGAGGTTACCTTTAACCATGAGCTTGAAAGAAAAAGCTGTAGTGGAAATGGAGAGGAGGAAAAAGCAACATATCTAGAATGTGCAGCATCAGTTTTAAGTATGCCAGGTAAAAGAGAGACAAAAAAGCTCTGTCCAAAAGAATGAAGGGAAATAAAAAAGGTATTTACAAGTATCAAGCAAAAAATAGACTGCATGAGGATTCTGAAATGCAAATATCAATTTATATACCGGATTTGCTTTCACCAAAAAAAGGAGAGAGTTTTAATGTCTTGACTTAAATTATTTACAATGAGTAAATGAATATAAATTTCATGTACAGTCATTCATTCATTCATTTGAAATAATGAATAAAAATATTGATGGCGAGAAGAAAGTCTGATCTAGTCTGATTTTCCATATAACACAGTCTCTTTATCCAGGCCGTTAGTTTGTGGACTGTGATGTCTAACTCCTAGATGTCTCTCAATGCACATTTGGAAAAAACCCTTTCCCTTTCTTGGGACCTAGTAGCTAGAAGCAGACTAGAGAAAGCTTTTTTCTACATTTTCCCAAGAAATCCGGTCTGGACAGTGCTTGCTCAGTGAATCACATTGTTTCCTCCAAACCCAAATAACTGTTTGTACAACCCCTGTACTTCAGTCCTGGTTCAAAAGCAGGATGGTGTCCTCTAGTCTCAAAAAACTTTCAGAAGCTCCCTGGGACTCTTCCCCATGTTCAAAGGAGGATGGCAGGAGCTGGGCGAGAGAACATCTCCCTCTACCACACACTCCTACTTCAGAAATAAACAAACTTGTGTAATCCCAAAGAACAACAAACCTCCAGAAGGCTCCAGTCCTTTGACACCAATCAATACCAGAATGAACATGGCACTCAGGCACTGCTGCTGTGTTTTGCTGTGTTTGGCACCTGCATTTCTAACTGCCTTTCTCCTTGATTTTAGGTACTTCCACACTAAGAGAGTTTTGAGACTACAACTCTGAAAAGAGGTGCTTGCAGATTTACTTTTGTAACATAGTGAGGTACAAAGGACAAACAGTAATTTATTTAACACAGACAGTAGTGTCGGTCTAAAGCTTATTTTTGTGAATTGCTTATTGTAGGAAAAATGCTAATTAATTTGGTATTTCAAGGAAACAGGCAGGCCTTGAGGAAGCCCTCATATTTGTCTAACACTAGAAGCCAACATTTGTCATCAGCAGCAATCACAAATACAATTTTATAGCGGAGTTTCTTGTGAGTATTAAGTGGATTGTGTTTAATCTCTTGATGACATGCAAAATGACATTAGTCACTATCACTTATATAATGAATCACAAACACATCACTATAGATTCAGCCTCCATGAACACAGACTCTGGCTACAAAGAACATGTTTTTTCATGGGACACTGACTGCTCTGATGGGTGTGATAGGGAAGATAGAGGAGTTTTGCACTCTCTTTTATTATCCTGCCCAAAGAGTTTTACCAAGACAATTAGCAGTCCCCAGGAGCTTCTGCCCTTAAATCCTACTGGAAAAAGTTTTGCTTAAAAGCATACTGTAACCAGTTACATGTGTCCCCTCTACCTCACAATTGTTCTGCTGGTGGCAGATGGCACATAGGAGCAAGAGGTGCAAAGCACTGTCTCAGAAATAATAGTCAGTAAATCATAGAATGGCTTGCCTTGGAAGGGACCTTCATCATCCTCTAGCTTCAGGCCCCCTGCCTGGGCAGGGACACCTTCCACTAGACCAGGTTGCTCATAGCCCCAACCAACCTGCCCTTGAACAATTCCAGGAACAGGGCATCCACTGCTTCTCTGGGAAAACTACTTCAGTGTCTCACCAAAACCAGTACAAGCAAGCTCTGTTTGCAATGGCATGGGATTTAAGATTCTGATTTGGAGAAGCTCAGGATGGCTCTTTCATATCTCTTAGTGGCCCACCTGTATCAGCAATCCTTCATTTCTCTCTGGAGTCCTGCAGGAGTACAGCTATAACTAACTTCCTCACAGCTCCTCAAAAGTTTGGGGTTTAAGAGCTCCAGATTTTTGTCTTAAAGAGTTCCTACCCCAGTGTCCCCCACTGACTTTATCCTTGTCTATGAGAAAATGAAAGAAAATAAACTTCAGAGAAACAGGCACATCCACTGTCTGACTACCTGCAGCACAACAGCCTCAATCTCACAAATACAGATGAGCATAGACAACTCCCACATTCCTGCCCAGTGCTCATTACCTTTCTGACTCACCAGAGCAACTCAGAAATAATTTAGGGATTCAATAAACTCATTAAGTGCTTCTATTTACAATTTAGGATGCTATAATCTGGTCCTGATTATTTGCACAAATTGAATCCTTCTGACTCATATCATACCTGCTTCTTTCAATCTGGATCTTTACTTAGGGGATTTACATTACTTTCTAATTGTACATACTGGAATTTTCTTATTCAAGACCAGTTTTTGTAAAAGTACCACAATAATTTTAAAGATATGATTAATGGCTTGCCCTTTCACATTATTTGGTCAATGTCTCATTCTTTTCTATTTCTAAGACTATTTTAAAGCAGGATGAAAAGTGCTTTCATTGCCTTTAGTTAAAGCTTTTGCTGCTGTTGCATTTGCACTGCTGTGAACCTTTAGTAGCTCTGTGCAAGGCACTTTCAAGAGAACATGATCTCTACTCTGAAAGGTTGAAACCTAAGGGCAGACAAAGAAATAAACTGAAGTTTAAATGAGGGAGACAAAAATACAGTCAACACACAAAGCAATTTGTTTCTCTGTAGCTGGAGGCTGTTTCTGAAAAAGTGTCAGAAAAAATTTCTGACAAAATTTCTTCATATCCAACAAAATTCTCAAATGCAGGATGTAGTGTAGTGTAGAGCAGGACTTCTACTGAATAAGAATGAACTTGAACTCATGAGTGTCCTATTTGCTGAGTTTGTACCATTCAGACTGAAGTCAGTGGGGGAACTTAAATGAAATGTGCAGGATACAGTACCTGGGGACTTTAGATAAAAGTAGTAAAACTTGAAAAACTTGAGATTTGAAGTCCTCATGAGACAGGTTTTTTAAAGGTAATGAGACTCATTGCCTTTTTAAAAAATGGACCAATAAACTTGTGATGATGGATAAAAGTAGAAAATTTGCTATCCAAGGCAAGCAGGAACATGACTGCAAGCAGGCTTATATGCTCTGAGCTAACAGTACAAACATTGTCCATAACACTTGAAAATCAAAAAGTAAGCAACATAAATGCATTCTTTCAAGGTTCTTGGGATTTTTAAGTTGCTCTCAATATTTGGAAGGTTTGAATCAAGAAGAGAGCATGGATTGTCCAGGAGGATGAAGTAGGCATAGGCATGACAGATGCACCTTAGAAGACCAAGCTCTTCCGTCAGTCCTGGGGACAGCCAATGCCAGGCCACAGCACAATGGGCCCTCTCATGCTGCTTTCTCAGTCACATTCCAGGCTGTAAATGCCCAGAAAATAAATCCCTCCAGGAAAAGCAGGCTGCAGGCCACAGGGTTTTTTCCCTTGTCTCTTTCAGCTCTAGGGAGAAGGTGTGCTCCAAACCCACACAGAGCCAGGGACCCTTTCTTGTTTGTGCTGTACCCTTTGAGACAGCTCAAGGGTCCATCACATGTCCCCACAACCTTTCTAGCCCTTGGCTGAACGAGACCATTTCATGTTTTCTGAAATCCTGGCTATGTCTCTTTGCCTTCTCTGCACTACCTACACTGGGTCCTTGTGAGGGATATCCTTCCAGATGCATGGTTCCCAGAGATCCCATATATCTATAGCCTTTCCAGTCCTGAGGAGAGGATTATTTCACACATCTTGCAGGCCATGCTCCTTTTCAGACACTTGGGTAGGATATTCACCATGTAGCAGTAGTACCTTGTCACCTGATGTCCAGCTGTTATCTCCAGCAGACCCAAAGCTTTTCCTCTTGGGCTGTTAACCTCTATTACCTGCTCACTTGAACCTCACTGCTGAAATCATGACAATAAGTTATACATGGAGCTCCCTGTCTTACCTGATTTTATTTCCTCATTCTATTAAAATATAAGCTTATATAATATTTGAGGCTTCAAGAAATAATTTCATGTTTTCTTGCATAATCTTTTTATGTTCTTTTTCATCCTTCTGAATTTGAATTTAAAAGTATAAATTTGGTCTATAAAAAGCCATTCCTGTCATAAAGAACAAACATAGTCCCCATAAAGGAAATAGGAAGGAGGTACTGGATTTGTTATTTACTTTTCAGTTAGAATTATTTTTCCCATGCCAAAGAAACAGCAAATTAGTATAAGGGTGGGCTTGCTGGTACAATGAACCCAGAAAGCAAAACCATGTTTTGCTACCAGAACTACATGATGTGTTTTGTCTTCTCTCATCATTTTTCATGCTGAATTTCTCCACTAGCACTCAGGGTAGAGCCAAGTTATTAAATGCAGCCTTACTTACATAAGAAGCACATGACAGAGCATTTTAGCAGCTCCTGTAAGGTCGTTAAAAGGAGCGAGTCTCTATATGAGCAAAACAATCCAACTGGAAGACCAAATAGAAAGACAGAGATGAAATTTCAGATGCCTCTTCCTGTGTGTGCCTATAATGTGTTTATTTTTTGAAATGGGGGTTACCAGCAGTGTCAGCCACACATAGACTGAGGGCAGATCAGTTCCAGTGTAAGAGATTAGCATACTTTTTCTGAGGTTGGTGTGTTCAACCAAAAATAAAATTAAAAAAGCAACACGAATTTGAAGTGTGTCATGAATAAATCTTTTGTATTCTCCAGCCCTTAAGCAAATCATTGAAAAGCAACTCTAGCTATGAGTCATGGCATTTCTTTAACAATAAGAAGTTATTCTTGATGCCTGCAAGGACATTATTTAGTTAGATATTGCAGACTCCTTATCTACATCCTTTTTGTAAAGTTATAGAAATGCATTGAAGGTGTTTAAATTCCTTTGCAATCCGTCCATAAGCCCACTTAAGGTACACTGCATTAGGTATTCTAACAAAAGGAGTTTTCAGGTGCTTTATCAAGTCAGCAGTGCAGTGTTGCTTTCTTACAGATTTTTAGCTAAGCTGAGAGACTGAAGCTCAGTAAAGCTGAGTGGCTCACTCCTGATTACATTGCACCTTGAAATCCATGGTTCAGCTGGTTTTAATTTTTTTTCTGGCACCAGTTGCAATAACATGAAGGTGCTTTAAGGCAGAACATGGAAACTCTTGATGGCTCTGCACAATATGACTGAAGAAGGATGAAACAGGACCTGTACCTCTGACCCTTGGCAGCTCTGGGTGAGCTGGTTCACAGCAGATTAATAGTGAGGACTCCAAATGAGGTCTTCATTGTAAACAAGTAGATATTGGAAGAGGTGAAATGTGTTTGAAAAAAATAAGGAAAATTTTGTTGCTAGTGGAGGGCATTTTAATGTTTGTGACATTTCTTATGTTGATCTAAGGTGGATGCCTCTTGCCTACGCTGCCCAGCATTTGGTAGGCAGATAACTCACCAAGCAGTTCACACTGTTTATCACAGAAAACCCTTTTCTGAAAGAAGTCCATGCTAGGCTAGAATATTATGGACTGGAATGGAATATTTCAGTTGGAAGGGACCTATGATAACCCTCTAGTCCAACTGCCTGACCAAGTAAGGGATGAACATGAGTTAAAGCATGTTGTCAAGGCCTTGTCCAGATGTTTGTTATGGCTGTGTCATAACAATCCCAAATCAGCTGTTTGCTTATCACAGTACCTGTGAGTGCCCAAGTAATAGGGACTTCAAAATACCAGCACTTGGTGAAAGCATATCTGTTGAGAGTTCACATGCCATTGGAGCTTTTAGGATTTTGCTGCTGACAATAGTATGGCTCCATGTACCCTACCATACAGTAGTCTTTTCAGAAATATCCCCAGGATAACATTTGCCTGCAACTTTACTAATTTTTCTGTGATTGGAAAAGAAAAAAATTGCATGGTGGTGGTTTTGATCAAGCTAGGTAATAGCAGACAATAGCTAAAGGTACAAAGGCCTGAAGCTCCTGCAACGTGCTGCAGTAGTTAATGCTCATACAGTCCTTGTGTGCTCTGCCAGGGCAGGATAAGGTTTCTCTTTTTGACTTGTAGGTACTTGTATGCTGCCACCCATGGGGATGGTGACTGCCTGCAAGACCAGCTGGCCCTGAGCAGAGGTAAGCAGTCACTTAGACAGAAGAGTGCCATGTGTGTAAAACCAGACCGAACCAGCTGCCTACACAGTATAAGACTTCTATAGTGTCCTGGAAAGCCAGTCTATCTTGCAGCCTCTTGCAGGGAGGTTGGGATGGGATGAGGACCCCCTTATCCAAACCTTCAGCATCTGTCACCTCCATCTCCTCTATGTCATTTCCAGGAGTGACCACAGCAAGTCAGTCTGTCTGTTACAGCTCACCTCATTCCCTCTGTTTTCCAGAAAAAATAAAACTGCAGGCTGATGTCAGCTCCTTAGTTCAGGTGAAGACCCACATATTGCTATGCAGCCAATAAACTCTGAGTTGACAGTGTTACAGGTTTAGAATCGGGGAGCCAGTCACAGCAGAGTGGTGGCCTTTCAATATAAATCTGTTTTCCAGAAAAAATAAAACTGCAGACTGATGTCAGCTCCTTAGTTCAGGGGAAGTAAGACCCACATATTGCTATGCAGCCAATAAACTCTGAGTTGACAGTGTTACAGGTTTAGAATCGGGAGGCCAGTCACAGCAGAGTGGTGGCCTTTCAATATAAAGGTCCATGTCCATTCATGTATGGTCTTTAAAAGAAGGCTTCTTGGTGTCTCTTGTAACTTCTGTAGATGGTAGATCCTCTTTTGAACAGGAAGAAAACTGGCTGTAAAAAGCTCTATCCACATATGGTTTGGGCCACCTTTATTCCAGCTTTTATCACCCAGGAGAATGTGCTGGTCTATGCCTATTTTGTGATCCTCAGCTACTCTCTTGTCAACTGCTCTTATCACTTAACTGTAGTGTAATCAGTTGTCATGTAGTTATGTGTTTATGGCATATACATTATACCTCCTTGGAGATAAGAAATGATTACTGACACACACACCTTCATTAACTCACTGACAGAGGAGTAATAGTGACTACAACTGTCAAGGTAATATGACAGAATATATCAGCATTGAGGTGATCAAACAATGCAGGCAAATATTCTCTATAAACATAAACCTGTTACAACAGCAGTACTTTATGACTTTTGGCAGCCATAAAGTCATCAATAAGATCCTAAAAGCTCCAGTGACATGTGAACTCACTCTCAGTAGATACATTGTCAGAGCAATTTAATTTGCTTTGTGGTGGTGTCACTCTTTGTCGGAGAAGGACCATTCTCATCCTCAGAGCTCATTAATGGCAGTGTCAAAAACAGTCTTATTGCCATGACAACATTGAAGAAAGTTGAATGGAGGCTACTGGATAGCAGAAAACACATATGCACGTGGCTGTACTTGGCAGGCATGCTCATACCAAGCAAAATGCTCTTCTTTCCAAAATGTATTAAAGGTGTGTTCAATGTGCACAAACAGCTTCTGAATATTTGGAGTATGTGTCTCTGGGATTATATTTTTTAACACACACTAATCTCTTAATCTTTTTTTCCAAAATGTATTAAAGGTGTGTTCAATGTGCACAAACAGCTTCTGAATATTTGGAGTGTGTTTTTCTGGGATTATATTTTTTTAACACACACTAATCTCTTCATCTTTTGTTTACCAGAAAAGTAAGAAAAACTACTCCATGATTTATGCCTTAAAATCTGCTCAGAGTTATCACTTATAGATGAAAGTACCTCTTGGACCATTTTCATCCATCTCATGTTTTCTTTCATAGCAACGATGACCTTATTTATATCATTGGGCAGTGGTTATGGAGGCTCTTTTACTCTGCAGTTTAGTCACACAATCAACATTTGATAGAGTATTAATGGTAAACACAACTCCGGGTTAATGATTTTTACGGTCTAATTATTTTTTCTGCAGCAATGAGATTCCCTTCTATCACTTTGCAATTTTCTCTCTGCGAGATTCAATGACTGAATAAGTGGGTAAGCCCCGACGTCTGGTGTTCCAGGCTGGAGAAGTAAAACCCAGATACATACTGAATTATCCAAATTAGAATTGAACTAATTCCAATTAACTGCATTTCCTTTGTATAAGCCATTGATTTTCCCTTGTTCTTGAGTTCCCAAACTCCCTTCCCCAGATAATTTGCTGTTATATGTGTCGCTATCGTACTCACACTTTTCCTTGTGTCAAAGACAGACAATCTCAGTCTTTTAAAACATGGTTTCTGCTGAATATTTTAACACACTCCCAATCATTCCCATCACCCTGTCCTGAAGTTGACATAGATCTGCTTCATAGATTGTCTCTTGAGACTATGAGCACCCAGTCCTGCACTTTGTTCCTCACAGAGTCACACTGCTGGCCACATAAAAGCACTGCCTTCTTTTTCCATGCCTTCACTATCTATGAACTTCTTTGGACTGTGGTTATGCCCATCTGTCCACAACCAGATCCAAGTCCCCTTCCTAACCTGACACGGGCAGAATGGTGTAAGGTTAATGAGTAAATTATGTTTCCCTTCCAATTAATAGTATTTTGCATTTGTTAGACACTGAGCTCCACCTGTCATTTTGCTCCCTATTGTTCAGCTTTCTGGAGCTCCAAGCAACCTTCACCCTCATGTCAGGCTCCAAGAATATTATTCAAGAGATCAATACTTGAGTACTCTAAATTTTTTGCTTTGTTGGAAATGGATTAATCTGATTCTTTATTTTCTACTTCTTGGCTTTTCCTCCCAGTCAATACATTGCTTCTCCAAAAAGAAACAAGACATTTTTTACACCTTCTAAGCAATCTTTTTACTCACCTTTTGAAAATTAAAAATAATTTATATTTAATTTTTTTTACTGCTTTGCAGTTTTACATTGCGTTACTTATACATTCAAAAATTCTAATAGATTAGTGAGACACAATTTGCCACTGCAGAAATTGGTGAATTGCATTTTTCCAATAATACCTCCCTTTTAATAACTTTTTTTAATGTTTCCCCTTTTAGAGGCATGAGACATGATTACAAAACTACTTTTACAATTTTCAACAGCAGAAGCCTGAGAGTATTAGGAAAAGAAGAAGCAATTCCAGGCCAGCCTTTGATATGTCAGTGAGATACTATTCTGGTGCTCTTTGCTGGGTTCATCTAATGACTGCATGTTGATTAATCAAATTCTTAGAATATTAAACTGCAATGCAACCCAATTCTGCTAATTTATCATCTACTCGAAACACATATTTTAAATCCTCACACAGGTACAACATAATTTCAACACAAAATGCAACATGAGAAGCAAGAAGAGAAATAGGGAACTGAAGAAACACATCACCACTGAAAGCAGGGTCATGAGAAAGGTAACAGAACCAAAGATCAGACTGAACATTGCAGATACATTCACGTCCACCATCTTCCTTCTCAGGTGTAAATTCTCTATTCATGTTTTGTCATTTTTATTTCATCATTCTCTTTACCAAAGAAAAGGGGAACAGGTGTGTAAGACACAGCACCTTGTCTTGTTGGAGACAGACATCCCATTCACACCACCTTTGCTGTGTCAATGTCCTGCAGCACACATTGGGTCTTGCTCTCTTCAGACTGGAGACCCACCAAGGTGTGCCACAGGGGTCTGAACTTAAAGGCTTGTCTTAATATCTCCCACAAGTAAGTTCTCATCCATGCAAGTCCCAAGAATGATCAGTCTTTTCCTGCTGAGCTGTTGTTTAAGCACCTGTAAGAGATGTGCTGTCCCTGTCGGCCACAGGCATTCATTCCGTGACAATATTCTGCCTTTCAAACTCAGAAGTATGATTTTCACTAAATATTAATCAGCCTGGCTAGTGAGGTCCTGACAACACAATCAATTATTTACCAATTTTTCAGCCACATTTACTTACTATGGAGACAATGCCAAGTGAGCTGTGCATCAAGTGCTTTGGCTCAAACGGCTCAGGAATCGGGGGCTTGCTCAGTGTGTCAGCAGAGCAGAGCAGTGGAGGGGGCTGTGGCCAAGGGATGTTTCTGCCTGATGGAAAAAACCATATCCTGGGCTGCCTCCAAAGCAGCATGGTCGGCAGATTGAAGGAGGCAATTCTCCCGCTCTGCTCTCATGAGACGTGCTCTGGAGGGCTGCATCCAGCTCTGGCGCCCCCGACATGAGAAGGATGTGGATCTGTCAGAATGAGTCCACAGGAGGGTCATAAAGATGGTCAGATGCCTGGAGAATATCTTCTATGAAGGCAGGCTGGGAGAGCTGGGGTTGTTCCACCTGGAGAAAAGAAGGTTTCAGGGAGACCTTTTAGCACCTTTCAGTGTCTAACAGAGACTAACAAGAGAGGTCTTTGAAAGAGCATGTAGTGACAGGACAAAGGGAGTGCTTCAAGTTGAAAGAACAGAGACTAACAAGAGAGGTCTTTGAAAGAGCATGTAGTGACAGGACAAAGGGAATGCTTCAAGTTGAAAGAGGGCAGATTTAGATTTGATATTGGAAAGAAATTATTTGCTGTGAGGGTGATGAGTTACTGGAACAGGTTGCCCAGAGAAGTTGTAGATACCTGTGGAAGTGTTCAAGGTCAGGTTGGATGAGGCTGCACCACTTTTGTCATACAACCTTTTTTCCCCCTGAAAAATACCATCTTATTTGATAAAGGTAATGCTGTAGGTTTATTTTATTTATATTTAATGCATATCAGGTGGAGATTGTAGGAGTGAATAGAGGATTTACAAGGGCTTTAAAAGGAGACTGAATGGATTTTTCTTTTTGACAAAGCAAGTTTGGATGATTTTTACAGTTTCTAATTAAATCTTTGTTTCAGGTTTTCAACTACTTGCTTGCAGTGGTCAGGAAGGTGATTTTTTTCTCATCTTAATATATAGCTTGACTTTTTCATGTTTTTCCTCCTCCCTTGAAAGTATGAGACACAATCTAGCTTCAGAAATAGGGTGACAGGCAGAGTATATTGACAATACAGAAAATCTCTAGGTTTATATGTTTTGATGACTGGCTCAGGCTTGGACAGATACACTGGGTTTGCATGACCAAACTCGGGGGGCGTGGTGGGGGACAACAAGGGTGGCTTCTGTAGGAAGTTGCCAGAAGCTTCCCCCATGTCCAGCAGAGCCAGTCCTTGGCAGTTCCAAAGATGGATGTGCCACAGGTCAAGGCTGAGCCAGTTAGGAATGGTGTTAATGCTTCTGTGATAACACACTTAAGAAGAAGGGGAAAAAAGTTATTGTGCAGATGTAATTGTGGCCAGAAAAGAGTGGGGTGAGAATATGTGAGAGGAATAGCTCTGCAGACACCAAGGTCAGTGCAGAAGGAGGGGCAGGAGGTGCTGCAGGGGCCAGAGCTGAGATTCCCTGCAGCCCCTGGTGCAGCCCATGGGGAGGCAGCTGTGCCCCTGCAGCCCATGGAGGTCCCTGGGGATACAGAGATCCACCCTCAGCCCATGGAGGACACCCACACCAGGGCAGGTGGGTTCCTGGGAGGAGGCTGTGACCCCGTGGGAGGCCTGTGCTGGAGCAGGGTCCTGCAGACCCGTGGAGAGAGGAGCCCACTCTGGAGCAGGTTTGCTGGCAGGACTTGTGAGCCTGTGAAGGGACCCATGTTGGAGAATGTGCCTGCAGGACTGCACCCCGTGGAGGGTGACCATGCTGCAGCAGTTTGTGGAGAACTGATGCCCTTGCGATAGACTCACACTGGAGAAGTTCTCAGAGAACTGTCTCCCATGGGAGTGACCCCTAACCTGAAGCAGGGGAAGGATTCCTTTCCCTGAGTAGTGGGAGAAACAGCGCATGATGAAGTGACCATAACCTCCATTCCCTGTCTTCCTGCCTTGCTGAGGGAGTAGGTAGATCTGGAAGGAGGGAGGGGTAGAGGTGAAAGTGTTTTTAAGGTTTTATTTTACTTCTCATTATCCTCCTCTGACTTGGTTAGCAATCAATTCAATTAATATCTCTAATTTGAGTCTGTTTTGTCCCAATAGGTTTTGGCAAGTGATCTTTCCTGGTCCCTAGATCAACTCACAGACCCTTTATTATATTTTCTCTCTCCTCTCCAGCTGTAGAGGTGAGTGATTTGTAGAGGAGAGGCTTTGGTGGGTTCCTGGCATTCAGCCAGCTTCAACCCACTATGACAGGTCACAAAATCCAGGGGCAGAAAGGAATTTCCTTCCAAGTTAAAGTGACAGCACCATTGGGAGAGATGGTCACTGCTTTTATCTGTAGCACTGATACAGTTCAATCCCCAGCAGTCTTTGGGCTTTTATTCATTACAAATCAGTTCCTGCTCTAACAGGACAGGTCATTGGCTCTAGCTCTAGATCTTTCCTTGCTCTTTTCCAAGACCTTTGACTTAATTTCTCATACTTCCATTTTTGTATTAAAGGTAAGGTTTACTTGCAATGGCAAAGATGTTTTATAGCTTTGTGGTATCTGATCTGTGGGATACAAGAATTCTGCAAATCTTTGTGGATTAAACATTGATCAGATGAGGGCTTTTGATGTCAGGGCACTACACTGATGATTTAGGCAGTCCTAGTGGTTATGCCTGAGATGTCTTGCAGAACAGCGCAGTCATAATCCTCCTGCTTTTGGATGATGAGAATGAGGGGTTCACCATGATAAATACAGAGCAGAAATCACAAAATAAGCTTAGGGCAGATTTTTCCTAAACTATTAAATGGAATTCTTTCTAAAAGATACATGCCTGTAGAAACTTGTTTAGGAGAACAAGTGAGATCTCTCACCCCTGAATTAAGGAAAAATAGCTTTGTCATGGACTAAATTTTCTTTCTACAAGGGAACCATTGCATGTTATATTTATGTTCATTCATATCACTGGCAAATGCAGTGGTGATCCCTGGGTAGTGATTCCTCCAGCTGGAATCCTCAGCCTATACAAAGAATCCATTCCTTCTAGGAGCAGTGGCTAGACATTATGTGGGATCCTTTATGGCATCCTGAATGACACCAGATGTCTGATGATGCAGTTACAGACTCACATGTCCATAGACTCCACATTGACACTGGGGCAAGTTACACTCTGTGGGCCTAAGTCCCACCCCTAGCTGCCTGTATCATGCCCAGCTTTCCTGAAAATCCTTTCCTTAAAATGCAGCGTGAAAACAACCATTCCTGGCCTGCTTTTTAACTAAATCGGGTGTTTCACTGCCCACCAGCTGCAGCACAGACATCACATAAAAAGAAGAAACAAGGCAGTTAATAGGTACTCTGTCCACCCCACACCCTGCACCCCACCCCCAATTTTTCTGGATGTGGAGCACCAGGATATTTCTGTCTCCTTCATAAGCAAGTATCCATATGGATGCACCAGTTGCTTCAAAAATAATTGTCAGCTTTCCCCAGCATTCAGATAGGCCCTATTTCGGGCCCCATGCACGTAGCAAACAGAAGGTGCCATCTAGTGTCTCTGAGCAGTATCCAAAACTGAAAGGAGAAATTGCTCAAATGTACATTTAATGTCTACTTTCTCACTAATTGACAAAAAAGTGGTCTTCAAAATGCACAAACGTTTCATTTCAGGGAGTTTTAAACAAGACAGCATTTGTGTTTTCTCTCTACTTTTATCTCTCCAAACTGTTTTCATCCAAGGCCTGAGCCTGAACTCAGTTCAAGACTAGGGTGTTAAGGAGTTGGATCCATTGGTTCCATTCTATTAAACAATTTGAAGTCATTCTAAGCAATAATGAATAATTGTTTCAACAAGCCAGGGCTTGAAATATTGTTCTGCATATTACTCATAAATTTTTGTCCCACAGGACAAAAAGTCCCATTAAAAGTGGAAAACAATTTAGTTATCTGATATCCCACAAAGAGAAAAGAGACAGTCTCAAAACTAGTAAAACAGACAGCAGAGCTGCATATATAAAAAGCGTTAAATCCAGCTTAACTGCTTCTGCAGGTGCCTTTGACAAAAAATCAGAGCTGAAATATCCACTGTGCACCTGACAGCACCTGGTAGGTGTAATTGCAACCATATGTCCACCAACACCTCAATGGCCAAGTGGTGCAGAGGGGCTGTGTGCATCCTGCTCGGCCCTCACCCCTCAAAAAGCTGATGGGCTACACCCATCCAGTGCCACTCTTGGCCCCAGGGCTCCCCAGAGGGGCAGGGGAATGCTTCTGTAATGCCACGAGTAAGAACGGGCTGAGAGTGTGTGCTTTTGTCTCCAAGTATCTCAGATAACAGGAGGACAGGGTGACACCCTCCAGACTGGAATTTTCATGACATGAAATTGAGAAGTGCTGCAAATCCTGTGGTAAGGCAGAGAGGCATGTGGGAGAGCTTGGCACTGGTAGCCAAAACTTGAGGATGGTGCTGAAAGATGCCATCCAGCAGAAGTGCCCAGATCTGGCATGGGCAGGTCCACGCTGCCAAAAGGTCAGCCTGAACCAGTCCTTCCCAGGTCTTGCTTAGGAGAAGACTGGTTCCTTGGGAGTGACCTTGGAAGCTGGTATTTGAGAAAGTAGAACCTTCTCTCTGTATCAATAAGTGCCTCAGCTAAATCCAGCTATAAGGAGCAACTTGAAGCACCTGGAAATTTACTCACAAAATATATAGAAAATTCTGGCAGCTGTTACCAGCTTTAACTCTGGTGCCTCTACAAGGGACCCTTGCACTTTTTTCAGCAAAATCAGTAGAAAGTATTTTATCACCTCGCTGAAACTCTCTGAGGGAGCAGCCATACATATTAGCTGTCTCTAACTGGCAAGGATCGTGCTACCTACCAGGCTGAGATGAGGCCACAGAGGATGGGCCTCCCATCCCAGGAGCTCATGTTGCTTCTTACTCTTGTAGAGCTTAAGTAAAGCAATGACTGCATGAAACAACAATCAAATGAAAACAAAATAAATCTTTCACAAATTTATTTCTGCCTTTCCTCCTTGCAGGATTAACTCTATTGTAAAATGTCTGCCTGCTTTATAATGTTTTTTACATATAAAAAGATAAAATATATATTCTTAAAATAATCAAAGATTTTTCTATGAGAACAAATGCCATAAATTATTCTGCTTTCTTTCCTCCACAGTTGTTAATCTTTTTACTTAAAAGAAAATCTGAAATACTGAATGAGGTTACATAATAGTTACAACTCTTTTTCCAAAAGTAAATTAGGGTATTTTATAACACATTTTACTCTGCAAATCTTTTCCTTGATTACTGGGATATCTGTGTATATAAATAGATTCTGCTTGTTTTGCATGCCTGATTCATTCTACAATGCCACCATCCAGCATTCATGATGCTTGACTCTCATTGAAAGGATTATAAACCCCTAGATATTCAACTGGAACATCAGAGGAGGGGTAAGATAAAATAAAGTTTTGGAAGAGAATATACCAAGAAGCACATTAAAAGGAGAGATGAGTTTGCACACTCCTGTCAGTCGAGTTCACTTGCCTTATTTACAAGCTATAGCAGGACTCCTGTGGGCTTAAAGCATTCAGTTGTCTTCTTTTGGAAAGCAAAGATCATGCATCTGTGAGATTACCAGAATCTTTGAGCCAAGTCCCCTGAAATCAAAAGAAAAACATGCACCATACCCTCTGAAATGGATTGTGCTCCTGCCCAGAGACACTCAGATTTGCATTTCATTTGGAGAACTGTCCCTGAATGGTTATGAGCTTTCTTCTAATTTCCCAAATAATTGATGCATAGCCAGAATTCACAGCCTTTTTTAATCATTAATATTCCTTAATGTAAATAATTCTTCTTTCCTTTGTGTTCACAGAGATCAAACATGGAGCCTTAGAATACTAAAGCTGGAAAAAATCAAGAAATCATGTAAGCCATTTCCATGCCCTGAGGTGGGATCATCACTATACATTCATATCATCCCTGGAACTTACCAGCAACTAAAGGTTTCCAGCTCTGGTGAATAAAATCCAGATTTAGGCAATCTACTCCAGACACGACTGGAGATATTTTTAGTTCATGTCTAATCTTCATTTTCCTTTCCTGAAAAATGAGGTTTGTTTTTCTTTGTCCCATCCACTACTGACATGGAAATCTGCATAGAAAACTTTTGCATACAGCCTTTGAAGACTCCTTTTTAATAGAATAAATAATACAATTAAGTCTCTATTCTCATAAAGCACACTTTTGAGACATGTAGCCATTATGGGCTGTTTCCAGCTGGCCTACATAAATACAAGCTGTGGTGTCCAAGAACAGACACAATACCACAACCAAGACCTTACCATGCTGAGAAGTTTGAAATATTTCAGTCTTTTTCGTATATGTATTCATATAAAGTTCAATTTTTTGAATCATGGTTCTGTTAGCTCCTATAAAGAGCTCTTATATGGCAATTATTCCCTATCTCACTTGCAAAGTTACTGCAAATTGAACTGCATCCTATTTTCCACCTGATTTCTGAGAAAACAAAACATATGCATTTAGGCAGCTGCTTTAGCTGTTTACCTGATACTTTTTCTTATTTCCTTCAATTTTCTTTGAACTCATTTACCTCCGTATCTGATTTAGCTGAAGAGCTGCAAAGGAATTAAGTTCTTTCAAGTTATGTGAAAATCAATGACTGGATAAAGGGAAAAGATGGAAATTACACCTCCTGCAGAGGTTCAGGCTGCACTGTGTGAGCATTTCTTTTGCCTGGTCTGCCAGCTGATCCCTCAGCCTTAGCTAGTTCAGGGCTAGCCTCGTGTCCTGCTGCCCTTTGCCCAGCTCAGAGACAGAGAACACAGGGAAGAACCAGCACCAGTGCAAAGCAGAGGTGAGAAATAATATGTGATGGTGGGAAATGGACCTTACAGGTAGGGCAGAGGGGATCAGAAAAATGTTATGCTCACATAACGTGCAGGGCAGATACAGGTGTGGCAAATGAACCCACAGTTGCAGAGGTTGCTTGTTTTTCAAATGGTTTCTCCAATCACCAGCATAGCAGTTTCTCTCAGGTTTCAGTAACTGACAAATTTAAGAGCATATCTCACCTCCTCATCCAAGACTTCAGTAAAAGGACCTTGGTGAGTCAAAATTCACCAAGGGCAGATGGTGCTGAACCCTCAGCTCTGCCCCTTTCCTGCAGGCAGTGCAACAAGAATAACACCCTCCAAATACAATTTTTCAGACCAGTTTTGTTCCTATTCTCTCTCAGGCTGTTTTAACAGATTAAGCAATCAAAATTTTCTCAATTTCTTATTATGAAAGATACTGGTCCCAGCAGTGGTTTCCATTCACCTTCACAGAGTGTGAGCCAGTCAGCTCCCAAAGCCTGTGAGGGTGATTCTGTGCCATTCCCTTTCACATGAAAAAATAGCAAGAACGTGATTTTTAAAGATCTCAAGACAAAAATTATCACTTTAACAGAGTCTCACAATGACAACTGGCAAAACAAACCATTTAATTTAATTATCAAGACATGAAAATATTTTTTTCCTCTAGGAAATGCTGATTGACCTCTCAAGCTGTTTTCAAAGCAAGACGCATTCCTCTAGTGCATTCACAGACCATCTTTCACACCTGTTTTCATAATTTAATATTCTTTCTTCTTCTTATAACAGAATTCACTCAATGCATTCACTTAAATTCTAGTTTAAAAACAGCAGCTCTTAAAGCAGATACATAAAACTGGGAAGGGCATGTGCTGCTGCCGGCTTCCACTTTAGGACAAACTTTAGTACTTCTTCATTTGTGGATAAATTCTTGCTGTTTTGTTAAAATAGAAGTTCCTCTTCCCAAAACTCCAGAAGCAGGTTTGGAGGTTTCCACATGCTCCTGTGCCCAAAGTCAAGGTGTTCTGTTATCACAGCACAGAGGGACAGTGGTGTATTGTGGAGCTCACATCTAGGAAGATGAGGAGAAGAGCTGAAGACCTCCCAAGATCCATGAGTAAACCTACTGAAGGCAGATCTTGAAGCTGGAAAACATATTATGGCTCTGAAGCATGAAAACCCATGGCATGGAAAATTTTTCACATAGAACCTGAATGCTAAGTCAGATTCTCAAGCCTAGGAAAGGATGCAGAGAACAAGTTTGTCCCCAGGATTCTGCTGCATGAAGTGGATTTCTAGAGGAGTAGAGGTAGCTTCACTTTTCTGGAGTGGATTGTCTTCTCTTTTCAACTTGCTAATAATTTCACTCAATGCACAAGAGGCAGCCCTACTGACGCAGTACAGTCGATATTTGAAAAACATTTTCTGGTTTTCTTTCATGTATTGTTTCTTATTTCTCATATTCTTTGCATAATTGGAGAAAATTGTATATTTGGGCTCAGAAATTTACCTGGGTTTTTTGTCCTCAAAGAAGTAGACTGTAATTCATCATCCATGACGTATCATTACTCACTGTAGATAAACACAAAGTCAAGAACAATAAAACCCCACAGGAGGAATACTCTCTGTGAAGCAAAGGCATTTTAAGCATCGAGTATCTGGCTTTCATATTTTCAACAATCTAAAACTCAAAAACATCACGACTCATCTGTATGATGAGAAATATTTGTAAACACCAAAGACTTCTTGAGGAATTATAGAGCTCCCTCCTGTTTACTAAACAGCTTGCCTACTAATATGCTAGACAGCCAATGCCTTCAAGCCAAAATTTAGATGTTCTTCTCAACTGCACTGATGCTTCACCTATCTGCATACTCAAATGAGGATTTGGAAATTCTTTGCATTACCTTTTTGGAAGAGCCTATATCTGATTTGAACTTAATCTTCAAAAAAACAGATTAATACTAAGAAATATATGAGAAAAGAAAATATTTTTATTTCAGGTAAGTTATGAATTATTATCCATCCATCTTACTATCCATCCACCTAACTTTATGTTTCCCTCTCACCTCTTCAACCAAACATTTCAAATTAAATCTTCAGCATAAGGTTTTGGGAAAACGAAAGGAACATAACTTTTAAAAATTAGTATCTTATCTTCAAAGACGTTGATCCTTTAAATGGTTCTATTGGTATTAAGTGCCTTGATGAAGCATACATTGGGAACATAAGCTGCATAAAATAAATTACAATCAATGCCTGTGTACTCTGTGACAAAACCACAGCTGTACATCAAAGAACCTGGACTCTTCTGAGTTCAATAAAGAGAAGAACAGAGGGTTTTACTGAATACAATGCATCAATCAACAATGCCACAACAGCCCTCTTCATTTAATTTAATTTACCCTTGATACTATTTTCAATTAATGAAAAGGCATCTTTAAAATTTCAATCAGTGTGTTGCAGAATCCTGGCTATAAAACTAAACTGTAGCATGTGGGAATTGGTTAAGTCGCACTTTTAATGCTCTGAAAACATGTAAAGGATGCATAGGCCTTATAAACACACCAACTTTCCATACCTTCTGTCACAATCACCAACTTAGATCAGTTCAGATTCAACAGCATGGAACAATCACACCACTACACTTCCATGAGGAGAGGAAAATAGATCCCATCACTTAAAGGAATATTTATACCACTGCAAATATCCCTTTTTACAGCTCATGAAAATATCCCTTGTTATGGGTTATGCAAATACTATCCATTATTAGATTTATGGAAATAAGTTATTTGTTAAAATAAGTTGTGTAGTTTCTTCAGGAAAGAAGAAATAAAGAATTGCTATGTGCATCAGTGGGGCTCAGAGATCCAAAATGCTGAAGGAGCAAAAGTTCTCAAATGAACTTTGGTGGAAACAGACAGAAGGAAGGATCAGTTTGCTAGCATGGGGATTTAGGTGGCTCTTGGTCACCAAGGCAAATGAGACCAACACAAGACAGAATTGCTTGCAACTATCCAAGAGTAAACACTAGTGAAGGTATTCAATTGAGCCAAAATTTTTGGGAAAAACATAGTCCCATATAGCTCTTGAGATGCTTTGTTTTTTTTAAGAGGGTAGAAGCAGCAGTTAGAGAAGGTTTTGCAAATCTTATCCTTACCAGAAGTAGAAAGTGATTGAGAATATGAGACTGTGTGTGTAAAGGTAACATTCACACTCCCTAAGAAGGGAAGAGGTAGAAAACTGCAATTAAACAGTGATTTCTGGGAGATAGACTTCAATAAGCATCGAGTATCCACAGATAAAATCTCATAGGTCTCACATACAAAGAGAAAAAGGGGTCTTGGAAACTTTGTCTAGGTAGACAAGCTGGTCTGCAAGTGACAGTTTTCCCAATGTAGAGGGAGAACAGGAGCTGCAATGAGGAATCAGTTTAGGTATTTTATGATCTTTCTAATTATAACAAATGAGGGAAATAAGTGCACATCCATAGAAACAAGGTTGGATTGATTGGGGGATATACAAAATAATAGCATAAGCAATTAAGGAAAAAAAAACAGAAATTGCCTGAGGAATTGAAAAAAAAAAAAGGAGATGCAGGCAGATAAATCCATCTGTAGAGATATCAAGTACCAAGAAGATGACCAAGAAAAATGTGGATCTGTTGTTTTATTGAAAAGACAACCTATTGGCAGATGAGACCAGGGAAGACCAAATACCTTTCTATGTTTGTCTTCACACAAAGCAACAAATCAATTAGCTAATGAACCAAGGAGAGTGACAAATCACTGTTCAGAATAGAGAAAAGATGGATTGGAAAGCATTTAAGTAAGAAAAGTGTTTTTGTAAATCAGCCAGGCTTCATTTGTATTATCCTAGTGGATTACACAACTTGATGTGAGCTATCTTTGAGCACACTTGGAGAACAGACAAGTTGCTGTAAAACTTGAAAGGGAGACTCAGCTTTAAAAGGAGAAAAAAGCAAGAGTAAACACAAAAGGATATCTAGTTGTCTTCAGTTCCCCCAAGCCACTGAAACAAACAACCCAGTATCTTTAAGCATCCATAAAACAAGGAAATAAATAACAGTCAATGTGAATTTGTCAAGGACAAACATTAGGCTAAAATAGTTTCCTTTTGTGGGTAGAGGAGAAATAGCAGACATCACATAGTTGAACTTGGAAAACAGAATTCTCATAAATGAACTACAGATTAAATTACTGCAGCAGAAGAGCAAAAGTAATGTTTCTGCAGAGTTATCTTAGAAATAGAACTATCTATTACCAACTGATGAAAAAAGAAGAATCCTATCAAATCTGCAAATTAAAAATAAATACATAAAATAAGAAAATAAGCTTTTGAACAGGGTTAGAATTCAAAGTAATTGCTAGACTGAAGAAACCTTTTCTAAAATAGCCTATGATTCAGCACAGAAAAGTACAGAAATCTAAACTTCAGCAGGAATAATGAGTTGCAAGACTGGACCAGACAGCAGGCCTGCTAAGATCTGACATTTCAGTGGATCATAAGCAGAACAGAAGTCAGTGATGTTATGCTGTCTACAAAACTTATATATTCTACTGGGTCATAACATGAGGAGTATAACCCATAAAAAAGTAATTAATTATTCATCTGGCCTATCCACACTGCTAGTTCTGAGAAAGTTCAGAGGGCAGCACTCAGAATGACCAGAGATCTAGAAAACATCACCTATGAGGTAAGAGGCTGGTCAGTCTGGAAAGAAGACAACCTCGAGAAAACCCCAAACTGGAGACAGGGCTGCCTAAAGGGAATACAAGAATGAATGGACTGCATCTCTAACAATGAAGATACAGATTAGATGTTAGAAAAAACCTTCTACCACTGAGGATACAGAAGGATGGAAGTAGAGGATGGAAGTAGCTGTAGCAGGAATGTGAAAAATCCAGCTTATGAGATATTAAAGACTAGCTTGTGTTACTGCTTGTCAAGGAACATTGCTGATAGGGCAGTTTCTGCTTTTGGCATGGGAATAGACTATATGACTTCTTGGAGCCTCTCCCAACCACATAATTTTATGATTCCATGCTTCCAAGATGATGAAGCTAATCAAAGAAGTTAATTAACATGTCTTTACACATCTCAGTTCTAGTCTCAGCACTGCATCAACATATCTAGGAAAACTGCTCCAGTAGATTTACTTTGCAGCCACAGTCTTAGGAACAGTCTTTAATGACAGCTGACTCTGCAGAACTAGTCTACGTCAACTCTGTAGGCAAATGACAAGATTATAGACTCCTGTGTTGAGGCAGCAACCTGGAGCTAAATCCCATCCATCACATCTTCAGGGCTGTGCAAGCCCTGATGGCTGACTTTGGTCCCATGGGACAGGGTGCCCAGACCTGCTCTCTGAGCTGTACTTGACTGCTCAGTGAGGACTCAGGCAGCTACTGGCTGCTCCTGCAGCCTGGGGTTCCACTTGGGGACAATCTCTATCTGGGGAATTTTAAAGCCAAACACACTGCTACTCACTTTTTTTTCTTCTTTTTTTTCTTTTTTTTTTTTTTGTGTATTACCTGACAATTTACAGTCTCATCCTATTATTGACTGCACACATTAAATGTGAAAAACAAAACTAAATCATAAAACCACAGCCTAAAAACATCTTAGTTTTCTTTTATACCAAAGCTGCCAAGTTACAGGTACAGAAGCATGTTGAGGGTTTTAATTTTTACTGACTCCAGTAGGTGTGCTTAATTTAGAAGCTGTTTGTGCATAATTTTTAAGCAAGTCAGAGCTGATTTCTAGGAAGGGCAACACAAATTCCCTTCACCATAACAAAGGATAATTATACTGTGCATGTTTTATTTGCCACTAGGTGGGAGTGGAACATAATCTTCTAGTTAATCTTGAAGCAGTGTCAATAGAGAAAGACAAAGTATATTTTCTTGGCTAAGCAAGATCATTCTGCTGAGAGAATGACTTCAGTGATTCACAGGTGTCTACAGCTACAAGACATGGGAAGACTGAATTTTTATTTAAAACTTCAATAAATTACTGATAATTAATAAGAAAATACTTTGACTCCTACTTAGAATGCAAATTTTATTTTTTTTCAGTCAGCATTAAGAAGTAGATTTACATATTTTTCTGAATCTTACACACCTATCTGATGCATTTCCAAGGAAGTGCCTTGAATAATACACTGTTGTTCTGCCCTATCACCTACTGCTACTGATGCATCTCTTTTAGTATTCAGACCACTGAATATCTATATAAATAGTCTTCACATACATTTCACAATTTGTATACACCTAGAAATAATGCTCTTTTTTATTACATAAGGCCCACTTGTGGTTTTTTTCATTACATTTATTTGCAATTATTTTTTAAAATCTCTGTGTTGTAAACAAAATGGGTGTTTCTTATAATGAAATATCCTGTCCAATAATCCTTCTGTGTGTGTCTGTACCTGACTTGAGATAGGTACCCTTTTCTTAAAGCACAATATTTTAGTATCTTATTAGTAACCAGCAATTACATTATTAAACTACAACTGGATCATCAAAGAATGAACCACAATCACAGCTTACAGTCTTTTCTTCCTTCTTTACAAAGCTTAACATCAAAAAAAAATAATAAATTTAAAGATATTTTTACTATTTCTTGGAAAAGTATGAAGTCAAAGTATATTTTAGGAGAAATACACTAGAGGTTTCCAAAATCAAGGTGGTGAAGATGCATCACCTCTATTGGTGCAAGAGTTTCCTGTGAAATTAGTAAGGAGCTGATTTGAATAAACAAGAGGAAGCAACTTTTCATACAACATACAGCGAAACCACAGAACACTGCACTAATGATTGCAATGAAGTAAAAATAAAATTAGTTAATGAATTGATTGATAAATACTCAAATTATGGAAGGATAAATCGGTCATGGTTTTGAATTTGTTTTATTGGGTTTTTTATGTTTATCAGTATTAAAAACTATGTCTAAGATGGAAAAACCCCTGTAGCATCTATATATCTGGAACTAGTTCAAGATGAAGGAGTGTGTTTTCCCCTGGGCTTTAAGAGCATCTCAGCTCTTGCTGGAGCCTTGAAAGTCCAGCCCTGCTTTGGGAACAGCTCTGCAGTGGGATGAAGGAGGCATGGTGCCACTACAGGAAATGTCACCAGGGCTTCCTTTCCACACTGAGCAAGGCTGGTGGCTGCTGGGCTGGACAGGCTGGTATCTCACCATACTTCAACCTTTAGGGACAGCGGCAGGCAGGTAAAAAGCAATGCAATGGTTCCAGGCAGCCCTAACACAAATTTAGCCTCCCTGGGACACTAGTGGGTACTTCTGTGGTCAAAAATAGTAGGGATGACGCACACCCTGCTGCTCGTCCCCTCCCCAGCTGCACACCCATGACAGCCGACCCGTGACAAGGGGATATAAAGCTGTTCTGCCAGATCCAAGTAAAAAGTGGAATCTCTTTGTGAGACAAAAATTTTTGTTTGTGATAAGAGCAACTTCTCTTTATGAGAAGGAAATTCTTCTGTGACCTTTTCCTTATGTTTTTGTTTCCATGTGGCTGTACAGTTGCACAAAATTTGGTACCACACAATGGCCTGCAGCACAAAGCAGTTTCTTTTGTGACCAGGAGTCTCTAGCAGGATGTCATGGAAACAGCTTGAGCTCTTAAAATGAAGTCTTTATTTACATTAAAAAATTGTTTACACTGGATCCAGGATAGAGTGAAGCTGCTAAAATACCTTATCAGAGCTCTGAGGACATCCAGTTCCCTACACTATGTCCTGTCTATTAATAGTTTGGGAAAAATTGCATCTAATTTTAATGAAGTCAGAAGAAAGGTTTCAAACCATGCCCTCAAGACACACATTGGATACATGTGAGAGCCTCAGCAGTGAGTTGACAAGACTTGGACCCTTGACCCACAGACACACTGGGACCTGGCACCTGCCACACCACTTCTCCCCATCTTCTCAAGTGATGCAAGATTCCCTGCTCTCTTTTCTTCCCCTCTCCCCTCACATTCTTTTTCCAAGGAAGAATCCAGCATCCCCTCCCCTGCTTGACATTTTAGCCTAATTTTTGTACTTTCTGCTTGCAGCGGTGAGCTAATGGGGAAAGGGACACTTCCATAATTAGCAGTTTTTAAGAGTGGGAGTAGATGCTTCTGGGACATTGTGACTTCTGTGCTGCAGAGTTCAAAATTATAATCAGGGTGACTGACAGAGACAGGGCGCGCTTGGGGACTGTGGAGGACAGTTAGTAGGACAGAGAATGCAGCCTATGCTGGCAGCATCCCAGAGGAAGTTTCTTAACCAAGGATGTGTTTCATTAGGATGGTATCAAAAATACAGGGCTTGTCAGCGTGGAACAGGAATACACAGAGCCATGAAGAAAAGACTTTTTTTCCAGAAAAGCTTTAAATGCTCATCCTAATTTATTATTTTTCCTAGTCCAGACCTGTTTCAACACAGATAAGGATAATTCTCCCCTGACACATGTATATACACCTTCACCTATATATCCTGGTCTAACTTGGAAATCAGTCTTGGTTTGAGCATGCTGTTGGACTAGATGGTCCTTCAGAGACTCCTTTCCAGCTGAAATTATTTTGTGATTTGATATTTTAAATAGCTAGAAAGCACTATTGTAGCCAGCAAGCTGGCTTTGAACATTCGTTTTTCACTCGAAGCGCCTCCATACAAATGACAAATGTAACACGGAGCAGTCAGAAGCACACTTCAGGTGTTTCACCACCGGCTCTGACAGCTCAGATCACTCCCTAGCAGTTATCCCAGCTGGGTCTGTCTAATAGGGCCAAAGGGCAGGATCAGGGGCTGTCATCTCCAAAGGGATGATGACTGCCTCCTGTTTGACCTATCTTCCTTTTATAACAGCTGAGAGTAACCTGAACTGCATTTCAGCTCAGATGCTTTCTCTTAGCTGCTTCAAAAGAGCAGCGGGCTCTGAAGAAGAAAATAATCCTCCAAACAGCTAGAACACTGTATTTACCAGGATGATTTTTATGCAGTGAGACATAATTAACTTTAAATACTATTTACAATTTTTGAAATTTACTCAGTTTGGTCAGTAATTCCATTTTTGCACTCAGAGGAAGTGCTTCTGGTGATTCAACTACTCTTAAAGGAAAAATGCAAAGTACTTTCAATATCCTAATGCCAGCCAACAGAACACTGATACACATTAGTTTGGAAATTATGGGGTGAGATGCACAATAATTCTCATGAAGAATAAGCAGGAATTCAAATTAGAAGTAAAATTGCAAAATACATCTAATCAAGTTATGCAAATGACAGGGAAATAGAACCATATATTTTTACCTGAGATAGAGACTGCTACAGCAAGAGTGACAGAACAATTTTTCACATTTGAAATAGCTCTGGAGAGAAAAGCTTCACAGCTTTATTTAAAAAGTATTCAGGCTAGAGGTTCTCCTGGTGATTAGCTGCTTTGAGAATCTCAGTTATGACAATAAGGAGAGGTACAGTATAAGGAGCACCTTAAATTATCATTTTATCCATGAAATAAATGTACACAAGAACTAAGTTAGAATAAGCAGTGCAAACAGATCCACATGTACTTTGTGGACATGTACATTTATTTTTTATCTTACTGAAGAGGATTTTACAACACAGCACAAGGAAACATTCTTTGCAATGAAGTAGAATAATGTAAAACTGAGGGGAAATGGTTGATCTTGAAGGCTCTTAGAGGACCTGTTAATTTCAACACAAGTTCGTATTACCTTTTAAGCACTGATGAGGGCAATCCAACAGTATTCAATTTCAGAGTGGAAAAAAAAAGTGCAACTAATCCTGCAATGAATTCACCTCTCCTGTGACCTCAGTGGGACTCCTGACCTGCAGGTTTAAAAACAGCAAGGAGCACGACACATTAACTGAGTATCAGTTTAACTTCAGAAAAAACACTAAACACTGTGGGTTAGCTGAGCTTGTGTGGACACCAGGTGCCCATGTACTGCTCCATCACTCTTTGTCACCTGGACAGAGGAGAGAGAATATACCAAAAGGCTCAGGAGTCAAGATAAGGACAGGGAGAGTTCACTCACCAATTACTGTCTTGGGCAAAACTGACTTGGGAAAATTTGTTTTATTTATTACCAGTCTAATCAGAGTGGGGTGATGAAATATAAAACCAAATCTCAAAGGCTCTTTGCCCCATCCCTCCCTTTTTTATGGCCTCAACTTCACTCCCAATTTCCTCTACCCTCTCTATGCAGGAGCTCAGAGGGAATGGGGATTGTGGTTAATTCATCACATTTTGTCTCTACTGCTCCTTCCTCCTCAGAGGGAGGACTCCTCACACTCCTCCCTGCTCCAGTGTTGGGTCCTCCTATAGGAGATTGTCCTCCATGGATTTCTCCAAGTCCTTCCCATGGGCTGCAGTTCTTTACCAATTGCTCCAGCATAGGTCCCTTCCATAGGGTGCCGTCCTTCAGGAACAGGCTGCTCCAGCCTGGATGTCCCACAGGGACCTGGCAGCAAACCTGCTTCAGAGTGGGGTCATCTTTCCATGGGGCCACAGGCCCTGCCAGGAGCCTCCTCCAGTGTGAGCTTCCCACATGGTGGTCATTCCACACTTCCCACACGGTGGTCATTCCCTCCTTTGGACACACACCTGCTCCAGCATGGGATCTTCCACGAGCTGTAGGTGGATGTCTGTTCCACTGTGGACCTCCTTGGCTGCAGGAGCACAGCTGCCTCACCATGGTCTTCACAACAAGCTGCAGGGGAACCTGCTCCACTGCCTGGAGCACCTCCTGGCCCTATTCACTCTCCTGTGGGATCTGCCTGCACAGAATAAATGACAAAGGTAAAGACAACTTCCCATGAATAAGCCTTACCTGCTGTCAGAGAGATCTTTATTTTGGTGAGCTGTTGTTGATACAAGGAGCAGGTTGGTACCTCATGAAACATCCTCTCAGTTGCTTCTTCTTTCTGATAGAATTTAAGTGCCTCTGGAGATGGCAGTGTTTTTTCCACTAGACAAAAAGCATCTTTTCCCCCTTTTCATTGCTTAGATGAAGGAAAACATCTTTGTGATTCAAAGCCTATAATTTCATGCAGATATATAGAAAGGGTAAGGACAGATTTGATTTATTAATGGTCTCTCATCCTCTTGTCCTTTGCCCAGGCATTCAGTAGGCACCAATTAATTAACTTCCATTACATGTTTCTTCCAGGAGACTGACTTCATAGGAAGAAGGGAGAGGAGACTTGTAAAAGGTTCTTAGCATGCAACCACAACTACTGCATCTCAGTCCACTGAGAATATAGAAGAGCCTGGTGAGCAAGACATCTTCATTCCTTTCTAGTAAGCTACATCAAAACCTATTGTCATGCTGGGAGAGTTCTTTAGCATTTAATCTGGTTATTTCAATAGAGTTAACTTTACTAGACCACTTCACAAACTGATGTCCAAGCAGGCTTTTCTGCAGCATTTCATACAGAGACAAGCATCAGACACAGGCTCTCTGTGCTCTTCATGGAGTCTATGCATTGATTCCTGCAGCACTCCACTTGCAGGATCCATTGATTCCTGCAATCCCTTTGCCAGACTTCTGAAATTGCTAGCAAAGAGACAAAGCTATGTGTCAACAACTTCTCCAAGTGCCCAGCCAAAGGTCCTGCCAAATCCCTTACACACAGTTTCCCAGCCCACCAGCTTTCCAAGACCATTGGTAGAATCAGCAAGCAGGGAGGAAAGGAGTCCTCCTTCTCCCAGCTCCCACGCAATGTGACAGAGGATCTAGACCCATCCTACCTAAATGGCATAATTACACTGAAAATCCCATTATCCTAGGCTTTGACAATAGAAAGAAGAGAGGAACATCCTGGAATAATCCCAGAGCCAAGTGAACTGAATTGCCCTTGGGTGGCAGCTACTGGTCTTCTTTAAATAGATAGGAAGCTTGCAGTAACTAAACACCAAAGAGATGCTTTGTGGGGAGATCTGCCATGGTAAGTACAGAAAGTAAAAAAAGTAAGGAAAACGACAGAGGCACTGCAGGACACAGATATGTGAGGGTTCTTGAATACATTCAGGACAGGGCAGCAAAGCTGGTGAAAGGGTTGGAAGCCACGTCCTCTGAGGAGCAGCTGAAGACTTTGGGCTTGCCTGGTTGGGAGAAAAGGAGGCTAAGGAGTGCTCTTTTCACCTTCCTTTGGAGGGGAAGTGGAGAGAGAGATGCTGATCTCTTCTCCTTGGGATCCAGCAATAGTATGTGTGGGAATGGTTCAAAACTGTGTCAACAAAAGATTTAGACTGGATATTAGGAAGAACTTCTCTACAGAGAGAGTGGTCAAACTCTGAAAGAGGCTTAAAAAGCCTAGAGAGGTGGTTGATGCCCCAAGCCTGACAGTGTTTACAAGACATTTGAACATAAAGCATAACATGCTTTAACTTCTGGTCAGCCCTAAAATGTCAGGTAGTTGGACAAAGTGATCAACACAGGTCCCTTACAACTAAAACTGTACTATTTTTTTCTACCATTACACCTGCCTGACCTGGCTTTACTTTGATTTTTCAGGTACATTTTGATAGTTAAGACAGCTAATATTATTTTTGTAAAGAATTGGCCATGTCCAATTCATTGATATTACATTTGTATTGGTGTAAATGTGTGGGTTTAATTACACTGTTTGTCTAACCACTGCTTATTGTCCACTCGACTGGGAAGAAATAAGAAATGGTAGTCATATCTAAAGTTTTTTCAAGCATAATGAAACAGCAAGCAACCCACACAAGCCAGTAAAACCATGCCAAATAAAAATATCACAGAATCACAGAATATCAAGTTTGGAAGAGACCTTAAAGATCATCTAGTCCAATTATCAACCGCCACCATTAAGGAATGCTGCTGAATAGAGAGATTTACACATTATATCTGGTAAATAAAATTGATACTTCATTTGGCAAATAAATAAACCATCTGGCAACACAAATAAAGTGAATATGGCAGATGATGTTCATATCCTCACCCCAAGAAATTTAAACACTTGCCATACCGTCAGTTACCCACCACCACCACTTCCCAAGAGACCCTCACACATATTTCATGCTGTTTAATCTCAAATCAGCACATACAATGGTAATAGCTCAGTGCAGTTTGTACATGTGGCATAGATATGTGCATAATGTTTTACTGTAGTGATTTCCACTAGTGCAAATTCATTGTTTGTGGTTCATTCCGTATGAGGAAAAAAAAAAAACAAAACAACATAAAAAAACTAAACAAACCTCTGTCATAAGAGAGGTTTCCTTTAAAAATCTATCTAAGCTAAAAAGCAGTCTTTCCTGTAAAGAACCTTTTTCATCAGGGAATCATTAACACAGAAAATTATTTACCTATATTTGTTCATAACTTAGAAGCCAAATTAAGCAACCCCATATCTCTCACTTCTTAAAGACCCTTTTATTGATTCATGCCCGTCATAAGAGAGGTTTCCTTTAAAATTCTATCTAAGCTCAAAAGCAGTCTTTCCTGTAAAGAACCTTTTTCATCAGGGAATCATTAACACAGAAAATTATTTACCTATATTTGTTCATAACTTAGAAGCCAAATTAAGCAACCCCATATCTGTCTCACTTCTTAAAGACCCTTTTATTGATTCATTCCCATGAATGAAAAAACCTATTTGTGTTGCTTCTCTCTTCTCTCTGGGAGGCTCAGTTAAGTGAGGAAGTGAACCTTGCTTAAGCATCCTGAGTATCCACTCAGCCCAGTGCTGCTGGGCAGTCTTTCACTTCTCCATTAACAGTGTCTCTGCTGTGCTGCCTGGCTGACACTTTCCATGATGTGCCAGTGGTCTGATTCAGATGTGGCTCCATTTGTCTGGTACAAGGCTGCCACACTGAAGGCTCCTTTTTCCAGAGTCTTGATGTTGCATTTTTCTCCTCCTAGCAGGAAAGTTGTTCCTTCCCATCACAAAGCTACCCTAACCTGTGCTGGCAGCTCTAACAGAGCAGTGTACAGCATTCCCCACAGGTAACAGGACATGGACCCTCTGTTGGCAAAGGCACTTTTAGGATGATGCAGGATCTCTCTGTGTGAGTTACCAACCCTGAAGGAGGCCAGTTGTCATCAGACCCACCACGGACTACAAACAAGTGAGACTGCTGGCAATCACAGGCATGTGAGGAAACTGGTGACATTGCTGGAGGAAAGAGCAATCCAGCTGTATGGATTGAGTGGCTTTGGCATGGAAATAAATTTTACACAGCATAAACTCTCTAAAAGCAGAGATGAACCAAGCCATAGCATGAAGCTGCTCCTGCTGCAAATGCTGCATGTGTGAGAGAGAAAATGCTGACAGCCCTTAGAGCCTGATTACTTGAATCCAGATGGTTGGTAGTCCCAGAGGCTGTGCACATTTCTTAAAATCAGCTAACCCTCAAGATAATCACAGCCGAGCATTTCCTTGCCTAAAGCATCAAGATGTGCTCTTAGTCAAAGCAACCACACCTTGACTGTCATGTCTGCAAAGCTATTTCCTGCTAACACACAAATTAGACTGTGGTTTACCTGAGAAATTGAATTACTACCTGCCGTGAGACTCTTCTAGTCCTTGATGTAGCAGGAAAATCAGTACCTCTTCACTGCACCCTCACACTTTCCTAGATCTAACCACTGAAAAAGTTCTTGAAATATACAATTCACAAGTGGACACTTTCATCAGACAGCTCACTTGCTCTGCAGCAGCTAAGTCACTTCTGAGACATGAGGGAACACTACTCAGTATAATTCAGGCAGAGCTGCTGGTTGCCTGAACAATACTACCTACTATGTAAGATGCTGTTGCATCAGCATGCTGGTTTCTTCCCTAACACTGAGGACAAGCAGAGGTCCATTTCACTTCATAATCTGTTTTAGGGAATGAGCATTTCCTTCTGAGAAAGAACTTTGGAATACCCTCCAGCTGCTATATTCTTTAGCTGATAGACAACCATCTCATCATGTTAACAGTTTTCCCATTAAGATCAAAATTTGCCATATTTGGTCCAGCTTGAAATCTTTTTCTTTTATGGGAAATCAGAGGGTTGGAAGGAACTCTCAAGCTTCTATTTTCAGTGGGCCTAATGCCTCCAGATTAATGTCTCAGATGTTTTGTCATCTTCCATTCAAAGATGTTCCAGATGGGAATGTGGCAGAAGCTTACTATTAAAGGATGATGTGCCCAGGGACAGGACATGTGTCTTACTGCACTAGGAGCAAAACATGCAGGCCAGAAAGCAGAAGTGAGAACCTGCAAATACACAGACAGAACCCTAACGCAAGTTTTCACCTGCCACTGAAAATTCCCAGGGGTATTTAATTACTATATTTTTATTCTGGATCTTTGTTCATATTTTCCAAAACAGAATTATATCCTCCCAAGGAAACACATTTATTTATGACTGTGGTGCCAAAGGAGACCAAATATAGCAAGAGTTGTGAAGATGGTTCTCTTCCTGTCCCTATTTCCAAACAACCTACTTTCCAAGCTAGGCAAGACTTGCCTAGGAAGACTTCTACAATTATAAGACATCCAGGACCTGACACTTGGACTACAGCAGACAAAAACAGTGGCTGAAATATGTCCAGCATCCAAATAACAAGCACATAAAACACTTTTCCCATAGATTTTCTCTTTATATTGCACTATATGCCTAAGGGAAAAATCTGGGGCAAAGTTTTTTGCTGGTCCAGCATGTCATTGATTTCCTTTGAGAATTTTAAGAACAACAGAATGTGTCTGTTCCTGTATTTTGAAGTATTTGTATCAGCAAGTAAAAAAAAAAAAAAAAAGACAGTAAAAAGTGTGATCTGAAGAAAACAGAAAACAAGGAAAAGCCCTGCAGGAGATTTTTCTACAAATTTATCATGCTTTCCTGCAGATCGTTTTAAATTCAGTTTTCTTACATTAATCTTTAAAAAACCAACACATGTTCATAAATTTTTTTCCCTCCCATTTTATTAGACCATTGCCATGGCTCGACTTTAGAACAATAGAAATGCTGTGAGGAAGCAAAAAATCAATTGGACCTTATTTACCAAAATGATCAGAATTTAAATACTCTGTCACACAAAAAGCTTTCATTAGATAAACATGATCTTCCCTGAAAGATGGTAATTTATCTATACTGAGAGTCTGTCAATATCAAGCAAATACTGCTCTGTTAAGACTAATAAGAGGTGTGGTGATTTCTAAACCTTCTGTTTAGATGGCTGTTACTGTTTGCCAGTATTTATTACCTGCAGTAGAGCTCACTCAAAAGAGATAAACCATCCATCAATAGGACATGCCCCTTCAGCAGCTGTTTTATCAACTGCTTCAAGTACCATTCTTTTTCATTAACTGTGTCATCAAACATCTGTCTTTCATCTTTTTACAAAAAAACTGCCACAGCAAGCTACCATTGACACATCACCCCTTGCAATGATGATATTTTGGTTTTTTGGTTTGCATTACACTTTCCAATCTCACTCACAGAAAGAAGGCAAGCAAAGGAGAGTAGGTTTTAGTGAACCATACAAAAAATCCCCAGTCCAGCATGCATTTTCAGTCATCCAGCCCTTCAACACATTGGTTAAAAAAGAGTAAAATCTTTTCACTACTTATATTTATTTACATATTACATTAAAATATGTAAATGCTACAATCATAAAATGAGAGAATACTACTAGAAGCATACTCCTGTTGCTGTAGAAACTGAGCTTGATTTTTTCCTGCTACACCAGCGAGAAGTAATTGAATGGAAATCAAAATCTTGGCAACTCAACATTTTAGGATAATTAAGGTGTAAGGCACAACAAAGAGATATTTGAAATGCTTTCGTTAAAAAAATACATTAGAAAATGTTTTCAGGCAGAGCTGGAGGGAGAGAAGCTCTCATAAAGGACAGAAACAACCATTAGAATCACAGAATCAATAAGGGTTTGAAAAGACCTACAAGATCATCAAGAGCAACTTTTAGTTGAATACCTTGTCAACTAAACCACAGCACTAAGTGCCATGTCCAGTTATTTCTTGAACACTTCCAGGGATGGTAACTCCACCATCTGCCTGGGCAGGCCATTTCAATGCTTGACAACCCTTTCAGTGAAGAAAATCTACCTGATGTCCAACCTGAACCTTCCCTGGCACAAGCTGAGGCCATATCCTCCTGTTCTGTCACTTGCTGCCTGGGAGAACAGACCGATCCCCACCTGGCTACGCTCTCCTTCCAGGCACTGTAGAGAGAAACCAGGTCTCCCCTGAGCCTCCTTTTCTCCAGGCTGAACACCCCCAGCCCCCTGAGCTGCTCCTCACAGGCCTCGTGCTCCAGAGCCTTCCCCACCTCCACTGCCCTTCTCTTTACTCATTCCATCACCTCAAGGTCCTTCCTGCAGTGAGGGGCCCAGAACCGGACACAGACCTCGAGGTGTGGCTTCTCCAGTGCTGAGTACAGGGAGACAATCACTGCCCCAGGTCTGCTGGCCACATGAGTTTTGATGTTGGATGACATTTGCCTTCTTGAGCACATGCTGGCTCATGTGTGCTGTTGATCAACAAACCCAGCTCCTTTTCCACCTGGCAGTTTTCCAGCCACTCTGTCCCAGCCTGTAGCACTGTATGGGGTTGCTGTGACCCAAGTACAGGACCCAGCATTTCACCCTATTGAACCTCACACCTCTGATCTCAGCCCATTGATTTAGTCTGTCCAGATCCTTCTGCAGCGGCTTCCTACCCTCCCACACACAGGCATTCCTGCCTGACTTGGTGTCATCTGCAAACTCACTGAGGATACACTCCATGCCCTCACCTAGTTCATCAATAAAGATATTGGTCCAGTATCTTTACTGGCCCAATACTGAGCCCTGGGCAACTCCACTGGTGACCACTTGCCAGATGGATCTGATTCCATTCACCACCACTCTCGAGGCCCAGCCATCCAGCTCTTAACCCAGCAAAGAGTGCACCTGTCCAAGCTGTGGGCTGCCAGCTTTTCCAGGAAAATACTGTGGGAGACAGTACCAAAGGCTTTACTGTAGTCCAGGCAGGTAGAATCCACAGCCTTTCCCTCATCCACTTGGTCATAAAAGGAGAGCGGGTTGGTGAAGCAGGACCTGCCTTTGCTCAACCCATGCTGGCTGGGCCTGACCCCTGGTTGTGCTGTGTATGACATCTGATCACACTCCTGATGATCTATGATCTGTTCCATAACCTTCCCAGGCACTGAGGTCAGGCTGATTGGCCTATAGTTCCCCAGATCCTCCTTCTGACCCTTCCTGTAAATGAGCGTCACATTGGCCAGCCCCCAGTCACCTGGGGCAGCCTCAGTTAACCAGGACTGGTGATCAGTGGTTGAGAGAGGCTTGGTGAGCTCTGCCAGCAGCTCCCTCAGTACCCTCGGATGGATCCTGTCAGCCCCATGGAGCTGTGAGAGTCTCAGTGGCAGGTCACAAACTGCTTCCTCCTGGACTGCAGGGGCTCTGTTCTGCTCAAGGGCTGGTTGTCCTGAGGAAAACCAGTCCTTCTGTTAAACACTGAGGCAAAGAAAGTATTAAGTACCTCAGCCTTTTCCCCAGCCTTGGTTACAATGTTCTCTTCAGCATCCAACAAAGGATGGAGATTTTCCCTGGCCCAATTAGAATGCATTTCTTCCCCAATACCATACATGACCTAAAAGTATATTGTTCAAATTTTGATATAGAATCACAGAATGTTAAGGGGTTGAAATGGACTTTCAAGATCATCTAATCCCAGCCTCCCCTGCCTTGGGCAGGCACACCTCCCACTAGAACAGGCTTCTCAAGGCCTAATTCAGCCTAGCTTCGAATATCCCAAGGGTTGGGGCATTCAAAACCTCCCTGGGCAGCCTATTCCAGCATCTCACTATCCTCACAGTAAAAAAAATTCTTTCTAATATCTTGCATCCAATATCTAATTCTTTCTCATATCTAACCTAAACTTCTAACATATATATAACCTAAACTTCTAACCTAATATCTAACCCTTCTTCAATTTGCAGCCACTACTCCTTGTCCTATCAGTACAGTTCCTGACAGAGTCCCTCTTGGGCTTCCCTGCAGGCCCCCTTCAGATGCTGGAAGGCTGCAATGAAGTCTCCACACAACCTTCTTGTCTCCAGGCTGAACAGCCCCGACTTCCTCAGCCTGTCTTCAACAGGGGAGGTGCTCCAGCTCTCTTACCCACTTTGTGGTCTTTCTCTGGACCTGCTCCACCAGTTCCATGTCCTTCCTGCGTTGGTGGTACTGGAGCAGGATGCAGTGCTCCGGGGGGAGTCTCACAAGAGCAGAGCAGAGGGGGAGAATCACCTCCTTTGAGCCACTGGCCACGCTGGTTTTGATGCAGCCCAGGATTTAAGGATTTCATTGTCTTTCTGGGCTGTGGGCTCACACTGCCAGTTTATGGTAAGTTTTTCATCAACCACCAGCCTCAAATCTTTCTCTGTAGGGCTGCTCTCAATCACCTCTCCACCTTATCTTTGGCATAGAAAAGAATCACAGGCTCCAAATAAATAAATTCGGTGAGAGCACAAAGAACAGAGATACCTGAATTACAGATAGCTTATGTAAGATTTATTTGATGAAAGACAGCTAGAGAAATGTAATGTTAGAAAACTGGAAGACACAAAAAGAAAAACAAAGGACTTCCTAGACTTCTAAGACAAGTTTGGTATTCAGGGCAATTAAAACTAAATTAAACTAGATTAAACTGAAACTCTTTGGAGCTCAATATATCTTGCAGACTGTTCTCAGTCTCCATCCCTATTTTAAAAAAATCAAATCTTCTTTTAATTAGAAAATTTGACCTTCATTCTTCTTAGGGAACAACTTTCAGTTTCTACAGGATAATGAAAAACAAGTGAGCAGAATCAATGCCACTTTGTGCTCTATGTCTAACAGACCCCAGGAGCTACAGTCAAGAAGGCAATTTAATTACAATACAAAAAAATAATACAATTATTTGAGATGAGAGAACTACGTAACTTATAAATAAGAAGGTGATTAAAGCATGAGATAAGCTCAGCTGGTACCCCAACTACTGCTTAAATTTTTAAATTTTATTGAACTCTACGACCTGGACTAAAACTTGCCATGTTTGTATCAAACACTTTTAGTTTGATCTCAAGCAGAACCATTAGGCATTTCCAAGAATGGAACTAAAGGACAGCATTTTCATTTTCTCACGTCAAGAAATTTTTACAAGCTTTTCTTTGAGATGTGCCTGGTTGAAAGGCCTTGAAATTTGAACTGAAGAACATTTTGATGACATAAAATGTCCCTGGAAAAAGTAACTTTAAGTTAGCACACTTTCAAAATATTGCTCAACATTCAAAGACAAAAAAATACAGTTTATACATGCTGAATAGAGAATTGTTATAAACTTTTCCAAGAACATTTCAGCAAAATGCTGATTAAAGTGAGAATCCTGTGGGCCACTGTTGAGCTGGATTTTTATTCTGTAGGACCACATGTGAGCAGGCTTTGCCCAGATTAACAGATGGAACCAATCTGTAGTACCTGAGAAATACAGAAAGACATCAAATACTCACTGGAAAGCCAGGCCTGAGGGAAAACCAAACACTTGCAATATTCTGTCTTAATCCTATATTATGTTTTTATTACCTTTTAAAAATAATATTTAAATTTATGAAATTTAAAATTTTAAAACAATTTAAATTTACAAAGCTAAGCACTTAGAATTTGGAAAATACATATGTTTCCTGTGGAAAGACATTTTTTTAAAATCTTTCTCCATTACTGCAATTACTTACATGTGACCTCATGTGATCAGGGAAGTTCAAGGAAAATTTGCCAAAAACATAGCCAAAGGATTTTTTTCCCCCTTAAATTATCCCATTTGTAAAGATATGTAATACTTCATATAACTCTCAACAGTATAATTTGTTTTTGTAGAATCTATCATGGTAATTGCTGATTATCGCTTCTAGCTTTTCCTTTTAAATGCATCCTCCCAGACTCCAAATTCTAGGTTAGAGCCTTTCCTGTGATAAGCACATTCAGTTTTCATCAAAGAGGATGGAAATGCCACATGCACAACTTGTAATCTGCACTTGTGCTTGCTACTTTGCTCTGATCACAAGAGGTGATGTTTGCATAGCAATGAGCATCTCCCCATGCTGCAAAGCCATGCTTCTCTTGAGCAACCCTAAACTACATTGGTGGTTTTGCCACACCATTCTTTTACCAGGTCAAACCTAATTTTCTTCCTGACTTGGCTCCATAAGTCCTTCCTTTTACTTACCAAAGATTATGACTGACTAAATTTAATGTCTTTTTTTTTCCCATATGGATTATTTAACAGTTCCTTTACAATGAGTCACATTTTCATGTTTTTCTTAGTCTCTTATTAAAACTGTCCCTATTAAATTTGCAACTGTCCTTTTCTTTAATCTAAAGATCTAAAAGTGTTCTTTCAGAAGTGTGTTGAAACAGGTTAACAGTAGGTAAGCTGTTATAAAGGTGTCACAAAAGCAGGATATTATATGCAAAATTTTAGCAAGTGATTTATGAGTTAAATCATATAAATGAAATTTGACATTCAACTCATGTTTAGGCACATCAGCCTTTGTAATTTGGAAAAGCAATTCATTATAATTATGTGCTTCCAGACTATGCTTCCTTCCAATGGATTTGCCAATTATAAGCCAACTGATATGCCAAATAATTGACGGTCTGTCTAATGCACAAACAATTGAAAATTTGATTCCCGCTGAAAGGGCTATTTTTTCTACCAATACAGCAAAATGAATTGTTGAATTGTGACTATTTGGCCATCTCTTTTCTCCCATACATATGAAAGCTGGAAGGAAAAAAGGAAGTTATGCAACATTAAGGCAGAATAAACTGCAAAGGGAGCAGGCTTCTTGAATTCTGACAAGATGAACTAGATATAGCAGTATGGCATTTCCACAGTGTTTTCCATGATTTTACATTATTTCTGAATAATACCTGATGAAATGTCAAACCAGTTGAGAGCAAAGAGGCTTTTACCATCTTAATACAGCAGACAGCTTTCAATTTTTTTCAGTAGGAACAGCAACATTTTTGTGAGAGCTCGGCAGGTATTCCACAGCATCTTGTTCATTGCTTCAGAGAAAATATGACTTTACTATCATTCTGTGTGCCCATAAAACATGCTATACAATAAAAAAATGTTATTGAGTAACTAATAGAAAGTTCTGAAAATGGTTAAGAATCTGTCTATTTCCTCACACCTTGGCAACAAGCTTGGAGCAGAGGGATTTGCCAAAGAAATAAATATGTAACCAGACCTGCCAACATTCACTCATTCAAACTACACTCTTTCATACTGAATTCATTTTAATGTTATCAAGTTTTTCCCTTTAGGGATAAAGAACATTTACCATGAATGCTATGAGACATTGACAAAAATGTCACTGCTATTTATTCCCTGCAGACACTGAATTTGTGAGTGAGGAAATGGTATTTCACCTAATAGCCCACACAGTGGCAATGTACTCATTCTGGAGTAATTCTATTCATATCTTGCTTTCAAAGGCAATACTCCCTTTCCATCTCAAGAAAAGCATCCTCCATAGACCTGCATCTGAAGCACTGACAGGATCATTCATGTATTTTCCTGTTCCTTTCCAGGCAAGCACAGGGAAGGTCAGACAGCTTCTTTAATCTGCTCAAAGCCTATGTTCAGATTGCTTGTCAGATGGATGCTTTTGACAAACTGCCTTAATAAAAGCAACAATACCACTGAAGCCATCTACAAATCTTCAGTAATAATTGAGTTCTATAACACTGAATTCTATTCTAAAAAAGAAACTGCATGAATGGTCTTTTTTTTTACAAGCTAATTCCCTGCGTCTTTGTATTAGTCTCTCTGAGAGCAGTAACATCTCCCCCTACCACTTCTTGCTGTTATTGACTAAAAGTGTGCTACTTTTTCATAATTTATCCATTTTTTTCAATTCAAACCCCACAGGTTTTGCACTCTTCTCAGCCTATGTATTATCAATACATCAAATAATGCAGTTCTATGAACACTGGGTTTTTAAGTGCCAGAAGGTTGCCTCCTAAATTAACAAAATCACAGTAATTGTCTGGAACTCAAAGGCTTACATTCATCATGCATGTAAACTACTATTTTTTTAAGTGCATGTGCAGCTTTGTGAAGCTTGGCAGGTTGTAGAACTTAGCATTGCTCAGGCTGCTCAGTAAATTATCTGCCTTGTCTTGTGACACAGCAGGCACAGCCTCAGTGTGGTATTATCTGTAATCCACAAAAAAGCCTTGTCTCCTACTTCTTCCACTGCAACACTCTTTGGTAAAATGACCTGGGACAGAGCCCTGCTCAAGAAGTCACTTATCTCCACAGGTTATCCCAGCCCTTTACACTTCATTAATCATTAATTCTGCACTGTCCAGTGGTCTCTGGTGAGGTTAGAGTGAACTTTTTAACAGGTATACTTGTTCAGAAAATACTCCTAGACAAATATACCAGTCCCTCTGCGTTTTGCCTTCTGGGAGTAGAAAAATTTCACGTCAGTTCCTCAGTCTGATGTCCTCCAAGGGATATCTGACTTCAGTGAGTAGACCTGGGAGGAGGGAAGTATGGGATGCCTCTTTGCAGCTCTACAGGATGTTCAAAGCTTTTCAAGCCTGCAGTGTGTAGGTCCTCCAGAATAAGCTGCATGTGAAGCTTTCCTGCCTTGTAATTAAGCTTATTAACCATTCCAATGGTTTCAGAAAGTTCCCATACAAGAATTCTGGATCTCATTAGTGGTTGATGGCTATCCTCCTGACTTCCAGCATGCTCTCCAGTCTAATAGACCACTCAGCCTGTGGCTAGACACTGTTGTATCACCTCCCAGCTCTGCCTTACCAACACAGAGAACCAGTAAGAAGCCACAGGTCAGGGTTTCTTGGAGTAGAATTGAAAGAGCAGCATCTCTCTCAGCATCCTTTATAGTTACAGGGATCCCATCCCCCTGCTTTAGGCACAGGAACAGACCTGTGCCCTTTCTGAGCTCTGAGCACACGAAACAGATGAACAGACAAAAATCTGTGAAAACTGTAGTCCACTACTGATAGACATTACTGTCAGGGTTGTAGTTCTCCGCCTCACCCCACATGTTGGCCAGAGCAATTTTCAGACACTGCCTGCTCTTTGCAGAGAGCTTGCTCTGCCAAGATAACTTCAAACAGCCCCCGCTAGAGCATAGCTTCCCACTGACATCAGCTTACTCTGCTCTCTTGGCTTTTGCTGGAAATCTGCCCTCATGCACTTTCTAACTCTTCTCTGGCCTCTGAGGCTATCATGGTTGCACTTTTTTATGATCTGTACAGTATATGGAATCCATATGGACCATCAACAGTCACTTTAAGCTTATGGTAAATCTCCTCATATGACAGAGCTGACCTGTTATGGTGCTTTGCAAATACAGTTGAATTTATTTTGCTGTATATTCTTTTCTGTATCTTTCTTCACCTTCATCTCATTCCTTGCTTCTGAATGTTGAAAGATAGACATGTCAAACCCTTCACCTGTAAGTCAACATCAGAAAGTATTTTAGAAGACTCTGAGACACCTTTCCTATTTTGTTTGTCATTTCACATCTCCTACTACTCTGTAAGAAACATAGCATTCCTCAGGTATAATAAATAGTTTTCTAGCGCTCCCTCTCTTTATAAGTGCAGAGTTGTGAAGTTTAATAAATACTAAACTAAAGCTTCTGCTTTTTGAAGACTTGAATTTTCAATTTCAGGGTCTGTCCAAATTTCATTGGATAAACTACAGTGCAACACACATCTTGGGCCTTAAGTGTTTAGAAGAGGTCAAGGTAATTCTGATTTCTGCTATCGTACTTTCTCCTGTCTTTTTTTTGTTGTTGTTGTAGTTGTTGTTTTTTAAACAGACTGCAGGAATCAGGCAATATCCAGCAATACCAACACTGCGGGCCTTAAGTGTTTAGAAGAGGTCAAGGTAATTCAGATTTCTGCTATCGTACTTTCTCCTGTCCTTTTTTTTTTGTTGTTGTTGTCATTTGTTGTAGTTGTTTGTTGTTGTTTGTTGTTGTAGTTTTGTTGTTGTTGTTTTTAAACAGACTGCAGGAATCTGGCAATATCCAGCAATATCAACATTGATGCTGGCTGCTTTGTGGCTGTTTCTATTTGAGCTCTCCTCAGGTGCTTGTTCAAACCCTCTTTAGTGCTAATACCTGCTTCTTTGGCATAGTTTCTGGCTGCTTCCCAAGCTTCAAACTTGTCCTGAGTGAGAATGAGCACCTGATGTGGCAGACTCTGATCACATGGCATTAGTGACAACTTTGTTTGCTTGGGACTCTCTCCAATATATTAACTGCTTTTCACCTAGGTGAAGTTTTTAATCTGCCTTCCCCAAACTGTCAGGATTTGAGGTGGAACATCATTAATCCTCTGAGTTTACCAGCAGGTTCTTCTGAACCCAGATAGATGCTCCCTTCTATGCTTTGAATATTAGGGTGAAATGTATTCAAATGTATTCCTAGAGCATTACACTACTAAATTTATTGATCATTACACACACAAAAGCAGAAACAGACACACATAGACACTCTTACTTGGCTTGCTCTAATCAACTGCATCAGGTTGTTCCTGCCTTCCTGGCCTTCCCCTTCCAAGGGAGCTCCACTGGAATCTGATGCTCATCGCTGGTACTCCAAAGATAATTTGACAACTGCTTTTCAGGCCTTAGGCACATTTCATACGCCTTGCTGTTTCTCAAAGACAACTAGGCAGTTTTTATATAACAACCCACTCCCTGCATCTACAGATGCAAAAACCAGCAGGAGTAAGAAAACAATCTTCCATATCCTGCAGTTTACATTTTCTCCCCAACCCCCATCAGATATTGTATTCTTTAGCTAACAATCCTACTACAGATTTATGGTAAAATCACCATTAAGACAAGTCAAGATGAAAGCAAACGCATTTATTTGTTTATGCATGGGAAGCAGACAGCAATGTTATAGAAGTTCATACAAACCTGTTTACAGGTGATAAAAAGGCAGGAAAACCATGCCTAATATCAAGAAGACATCCAAAAGGCCCTCCAGAATGTGTAACAAGTTGTACAAACACATAGTCGAGGTCTGAGGACATTTACAGGAGTGCACTTCACATTAGAAAGCATGCTTGCTTTTCTGTTTCATCTTCACTTATGGCCCTTCTGAATTTTCAGACAGCTTAAAATAATTCTCTAGCCCTGCCTCCAATTCTTTCTTGATGCAGTCAAGATGGATGTTTCCGTTTTCCTTTTCCCTTTTCCCCTTTCCTTTCCCTTTCCCTTTCCCTTTCCCTTTCCCTTTCCCCTTCTCACTGGCTGACTCCTCCTGCTTTTAAGGCATTGCTATTCCCTGGGCACAGCCAAGGCACAGCAGAAGGAGGTACTTGACCCGGCCAGCCACTCCCACAGCTGCACCCCGAACAGCTGGCTGGTGCACCCCAAACAGCTGGCTGAACAGAACCCCACCAATGAGCAGGGTAATGCTCAAAGCCTCTTGCCATGCACATCATGAACCCATGATGTCATATCCCCTCATATCCCCTGAGATCAAAGGGAATACTAATTAAGTTTTATTCAAACCTCAGTGGGTTGGAGAGATGGGCAGAGAAGAACCTTCTGAAACTCAACGAGAGCCAACGCAAGGTCCTGCAGCTGAGGAAGAATGAGCCCCAGGCTGGGGGCTGATCCTAATGGCAAACAGCTCTTCAAAGAAGGACCTGGTGATGCTGGTCCATCGAGCCACCAGCACCCCTGTGCCCAGGAAGGCCAATGGTATCCTAGGGTGCATTAGGAAGAGCAATGCCAGCAAATCAGGGGAAGTTGTCCTGCCCCTCTGCTCAGCCCTGGTGAGGCCGTATCTGGAGTGCGGTGTCCGGTGCTGGGCTCCTCAGTACAAGAGAAGTATGGAGCGCCTGGAATGGTCCAGCAGGGAGGATGAGAGGGCTGGAGCAACTCTCTTACAAGGAAAGGCTGCGGGAGCTGGGCCTGCTTGGCCTCGAGAAGAGACGGCTGAGAGGGGGATTCATCAATGCCTATCAGTATCTGAAAGGAGGGTGCCACGGTGTTGGAGCCAGGCTCAGCTCGGTGGGGCTGAGCAATGGACAGGAGACGACGGGCAGAGACCGTGCACGGGAAATTCCACCTGAACGTGAGGATGAACTTCTTCACTGTGCGAGTGACTGAGCACCGGAGCAGACTGCCCGAGAGGCCGTGGAGTATCCGTCACTGGAAATACTCAATAAACGTCTCCACGCAATCCTGCGCCATGCGCTCCAGGACGACCCTGCCTGAGCAGAGAGCTCGGGCCGATATCACCGAGCTCCCTGCCAACCTGACCCGTCCCGTGACTCACTGATTCCCAGTGGCGGGACAGCAGCACGACGTCACCGAGCGCCCGGAGGCGACGCCCCGCGATCTCCCGCGCTTTCCGCCCCTCCCCTTCCCGGCCCGGCCCGGCCCCAGCTCCGCGTCCCGGCGCGACCCCTCCCTGCCCGCACCGCCCGACCGCGGCTCCGGCCAATCCCGCCCGGGCTGCCGGAGCCGCCCGCCAATCAGAGCGCTCCGCCGCGCCTGCCTCCCGCCCCCGGCGCGGCGGCGCACCAATGACACGCGAGGAGACAAACCCCCATTGAGGGGCGGTTGAGCCGCCGCTCCCCGCTGCCCGCCTCGCCCCGAGCCGCCGGGACGTCAAAGGGAGGCAGGGCCAATCGGGGGCGAGGCTCCGTGCGCCGCGGCCAATGGGAGCGCGGCTGGCGTTGCGGCCCCGCCCCTCGCTCCCCCGCCGGCGGCGCGGCCGGCGCTCCCCCTTCCTCCCTCTCCTTCCCTCTCGCAGCAATGGCGGCGACGGAGCAGGAGCAGTTCTACGCCCTCCTCGGCAACCTGCTCAGCCCGGACAATGCGGTCCGCAAGCAGGCCGAGGTAACGGGGCCGCCGCGTCCGCGGCCGCCGAGACGGCCTGTCAGACCCGCCGGGCCTCGCTGGAGGGCGGGCGGGAGGGAGGAAGGGAGGGGGGCAGGGAGGCGGCGGGGCCGGGCGAGCCCCACGTGTGAGCAGCGGCACCAGCTGCCGCCGGGGCGGCCCGGGCCTTGCCCCGCTGGGAGCGGCGGCGCCGGGCGGTGGCGGCCGTTTTGCCTGGCGGGCGCAGGGCCCGCGCCGGCCCCTGGCCCGTGAGGGGCGAAGGGTCCCGTTACTCCCCCCGGCGCCCGCCCCGGCGTGTCCGGCGCCGCTGCCGCCCCTCGAGGCCGCCCCCGCCGTGGCCCGTGTGGGACCGTCGCCAGGGCTGCTTGTCCCCGTTGGCCGTGGCTGGCTCCGCCTGAGCCGCCCGGCGTGACGGAGCGCGGCCCCGGTGGCGGCAGCGGCGTGTGGGGGGCCGGCTCCCGGTGGCTCGGGAGCGGAGGCGGCTCCCGAAGGAGGTCAGAGCGGGTGCCTGGCGCGATGGAAGCGCTGCTGTGTGCGCTCCCTCCGTGCCCCCGCCCCGGCCCGGCCGGCAGGAGCGGGACCGAGGTCCTTCTCTGCTGCCACACAGGAGTTTGGTTTTTTAACTTTTCGGCCCCGTATGTGTTCAAGTGTTTCGTCAGCTAAGAAGTATTTCACCCAAAAGAAGTGTTTTTCAATATGCTGAGTTTCTCTTGTTATCAGCAAAAAGTTTTCAGACATGTTGTTTCAGCTGAAATTCTTTGTGGCGGCTAAGCCACGTTAATTCTTTCTCTCTGTCATGCTTAAGGCTCCATTGTCAAGCCTGGTGGGGAATCTCTCCCGTTGAATTAAATACCAGCGTCTAGGTTTAGCATGAATTGCCGCTGCATGGCTGCATCGGGTCTTTTATCGCTCTCATCACTCCAGCGGTCAGCAGAGTTCAGCGCATTGTTTGGGGAAGAATAAAAACCATTCTTCCTGATGCTGCAGTGAAAATTCCTCAAATATGAATCCAGAGTGAGAAGGAGGGGTGGCATACATTTTTAGAAAGCCAGTGAAGTTCGGTATTGATAACTGCACTTTTCTAGAGAGTCAGCAAGAATTATTCTCACATTCCTGAACATAGAGCTGCAGTGGAGGCCATTCCCTGGGAGCTGAATTTCTTTCTCTTCTCAATTGCCTACATATAACATAAAAGCATTTCTAAAAAAATTTGAACTTTGTTGGAGTTGTAACAAAGCAAGTTCGTTGTGCACCTGTGTCACAATGCCTATGAAATAAAACATTGGTAAGAACTCTAAAGCTTAGATTCTTAAAACTGGTATATTTTGCCAGAAATTTGCTTGAAACTGAATTGGAGTTCTTTTTACTCTTCATAAGTAAGTATGTATTTATTTATTACATATGCACTGTGGTCAATCAGAATAAGAAATCCTAATTGGCATGATAGATACCAAGCTTTTCAAGTCTGTTAGTTTCCTATAAAGATACAAGGAATAATATAACTTTTTACTTATTTGCACTGAATTTGTCATTAGTTTCTGAATATTTCCAAGGTGTGCTGCAAATTATTTTATGGTTTAGGATCCTTCAGAGTGGAAGGGTCCTCAGGAGGTCTGCCATCTCAAAGCAGTGTCAGCTATCAGGTCAGATCAGGTCAGTGGGGGCTTTGTCCTGCTGACTCTTGAAAACCTCTAAGAATGGAGACTGCACAAGCTCTTTGAGTTACTCACTCCTGCTTGACTTGTCCTCATTAGGACAGAGAGATCTGGGCCTCTTCCAGTCTGAACCTCCTTTTTGCAATTTAAGCCTGTTTCTCATTTTTCCACCGTGCATGGCTGTGAAGAACCCCACTTGGTCTTTGTGGTGGGTTAATGAACTTTCACCTAGAAACACAAATCTGTCTCTACAGTGTAGCTAGACTGACGTAAGTTGTATATTCCTTGAAGTATAAAAGTATTGCATAACCTTTAAAATACCTGCTTCCTAAAATCATACAGGACTCATACTTGGTTTTAAACATTGGCATAGTCCAATCAGTTTTTTTAAGTGTACTTACTGTTGGAAGGTATTATTGAATACATAAAGGATTCAAATAAGTGCAGATAAATTGAATAGCAGGTTTTCATTTTTGTCTAGTGAAAACCAGTCAGAATGAGAAATGGATAAGCAGGGAACTAAGCAGGTTATTCCAAATAGGTCTGGATATTGAAATGAGAATGAGGGGTGTTCAGATCCAGACTGGACATAATAGAGATGTAGAGTCATATCCTGTTTGGGAGGATTGTAGTAAAAGACGTTTTAAAAAAAAGGGTGAGGAAGAAAGCCTGATGACTCCAAACTGAGTAGATGTGTACAGTCTGCTCTTGTGAGACTCCACTGGAGTACTGTGTCTACCTGTGGGCCCTTACACAAGAAGGACATGGGCCTGTTGAAGTGGGTCCAGGGGAGGCTCACAGAGATGGTCAGAGGGTCTGAACAGCTCTCCTGTGAAAGGCAGGCTGAGACAGGTGGGGTTGTTCAGCCTGGAGAAGACTGGAGGCACCTCAGAGCAGCCTTCAAGTACCTAAAGGGGACCTGCAGGAAAGGTGGAGAGGGGCTTTTACAAAGGCATGCAGTGAGAGGACAAGGGGCAATGTCTTTAAACTTGAGGAGGGCAGGTTTAGATTAGATACATGGAGTAAATTCTTTGTTGTGGGGGTGTTGAGGCACTGGAACAGGCTGTCCAGGAAAGCTATAATGCCCCATTCTTGGAAGTATTTAAGTCTAGGGTGGATGGGGCTTTGAGTAACCTAGTCTAGTGGAAGGTATCCCTGCCCATGGCAGAGGGTTTGGAACTGGATGGTCCTTAATGTCCCTTCCAGCCCAAAACATTCTGTGATTATGTGTATGAGGTAGCATGCTCCTGACTTAACCTGACTACTTGGCTGGAATCTGGTTGGTTTATTTTACCATCCATCATGGAATGTTGTCTGTTGAGTATAAAAACCTGCCTTCTTACTTGTTTGTCTGTCTTCTAATAGAAAAACTTATATTTACTTTGTTTTAGTGATTTTATGCTCTTTTTAAAAATGCATTTCTCAGGTTTGGGAAAACATGAGTAGCAAGTGTAGATGATAGATACTTTCTTGCACATGTTAGGAAAGTTGGTCATGGTGTGTGAGAAATTTGTACTTCTGCATAAGATAACTGGGGAACTAATTGTAAAGGTAAGGAATACAGTAAGATGTAGCAGGATCCAGCTACATAGTTAGAGTTTAGGCAAGACTGGTAGTAAGATGGATAAGGCCAGCAAAGAAGTCTCCCACCAGCCCAGAGGGAAGGTTCTGTGTTTGGCCATGTATTCCCTGTGCCCCTTGGCTTTAGCATCCTTTGAATCCAGTTTAAGAATTGACAGAGTTATACCATTGAACAACTGCTTAGGTTGCTGCCATTTTTAGTGAGTTAAACAAACAACTCAAAATAGAATTTTATGATTATCAGAATTGACATGAGGGAAGCCAGCCTTTACTGTGCTTCAGCTGTCTGTGAAAGTGTAACAAGTCCGTGCTGGGCCTGGCTTTAGGGAACCACTGTGTTTCTGTATTAGTTTTTGGATTTGTAGATAATAGTGCAGTATAAATATATGCATTCATGGAAGAGGTTAACCTGACAAAGACTTTCTATTCTGACCCTAAACCTCATTTAATTTTGCAGCCTTCATGAAATGATTAGATTAAATGCAGGGATTCATTGGGGATTCAGTCTCATTGACTGTGAGTGTATGTTGGCAACTAGAGAGAATATGAAATGCAGATTCACTTTTTGAAGAAGGCCTACTAGGAAGGAGGTACAGAAAGGAAGGAAGATTATGTCTAATATCAAAACTGCTTAGTTGACAACAGCAGGTATCCTGTCAAGGTGTGTAAGAGTTTGTTACAGTACTGGAAGGAGCTACTGCAGAGTTGGAAATAGGAAGTAGCGAGACAGAGAACTGATAGAAATGAACCTGAGCTTTGCAGAATAGGCTCATTCCTTGAGTTCAGGATGGGATAATGAATATTTGGAAAGGGTGAAGTAATTAATCTTCAAGATTGTCAACAAAAAGTAACTCAGAGTTACTAAGTATAGAACTATTTCTGGATGTTTTGAGGGGTTGCTATTTAGCTTGTGATTCTGCTGCTCCTACCTACATAGGTTTAATTTTTTTTTAATGGTTTCAAAATGCACCCATATACCATGTTTTGGATAGCAAAAGTTGTTTTGCTGTGTTTTCACTTTAGTTTCTAAGTAACAATATAATTTAAAAAGGAGACATGTATAAAATGCATGCTGGAAGCATGTAAAAGAATGTGATTGAACTTACTAAATCTCATTTTGTTAAGAGGGTTTTCCTAAGGAGGAGACTAACTAGCTTCTCTTTCTGAAATTTAGGCAGGAGTTTAGAAATATGACATTCTTATTCAGAACGTGTGATTTGGACTTGTGGCTGCCACATAACATTGTAGAAGTTTTAAAAAGGTTCAAAACCAGAACTGATCCAATTTTTGGACTATACATTTTTCTGTGCTTGGTCTCAGGCTTCCAAAGTTCTTAATTCTTTGATATGATAAAAGCTATGATGAATTCCCAGTAGGACATGTTTGGTGTATGTTGTATTTTTGTGAGTTTTTGTTCTATTTGTATTTTGTAACTAATCTCCTAAGTGGCCAGTCGTGCATATGTAGATCATTCCAATATGGCAGAGCTTACCAGATCACTAAGATTTTACTCTTAATTTTAAAATAGGTCATACATTTTTATTCTGATAAGTTTAATTTCTTTTTTCTGTTGTGTTATTTTTTTTTTAATTGGATGGATACTGATGTTGTTTTAAAAGGTGAGTGAGTTCATATTGATGCTTAACACATGCTTTCTAATAAATGTTTACAATAAGCTGCATCTCTTTTTCTGCAGGAGACCTATGAGACTATTCCAGGCCCATCAAAGATCACTTACCTGCTGCAGGCAATCAGGAACAATGCTACTCCCGAGGAGGTATGGCTCTGTAACCTTGGATTTGTGCACATTTTCAGGGGGACTTGGAGAAGAGGGGAAGAAATCAGTGCTGATCATTTTGGGATAAATAAGCAAGTTTGGTGTTAACTGAAGCATCTTCATTTACTGCACATTTGTAGAGGGATCACTCTTCCTCTTGATTGCTGCATGCCCAATTCACTAGCTGACACTTTGTGGTGCAAGATATTTAGTTTCAGGAATAGTTTTTTCATAAGTGACTGCTTGAGTTTCCATTGTTTTCTGTTGTGTGCTTTGATTAATGAGAGTTATTTTCCATTAAATGTATAATTGATATGTGACTTACTGTCATGTTTCTTCAAGTTACAGTTGAGAAGTGATTTCTACTTGGAGTCCTGTGCCTAAACATATTAATCTTGTGTGTTGTCCAAAACTTAGAGTCCTTCTTAAGTCATCTGGCAATATTATGGAATGAGTGGAGAGTAGTCCTAAGAATTATACATTTTTTTTAATCTGGGCATAAAGTAAGGGTGCCTTTTAGTTACTCCTTAGTTTTGTAAGGCTCACAATTTTAGCAATCAGTTTAAGTACTTACTAGTAAAACTATTCACTTGGATATGCAGAGCAAGGAATTACTAAACTGTCAAGATATTACAAATTCTAGAGTCACTTAAACTATTTCTGAAGAATGTTAGAAGAGCACAAGTGTGCTTTTTCTCTATGGATAACAGTCTCTTCTGGCAGACTATTCAATTTAGAGTTAGCTGCCATTTGTGCTTTTTAATGCTAAGAAAGTATCAGTTTACTCGTACTGATGCTTATCAATCTACAATATTGTGTTCTTCTGGCAAATTCCTTCAATATTATACTAGCAACTGGTTGCATGAGGTGTCTAGTTTTTCTTTTTGCTCCTCTGAGATTTAAATGATAGAAAACTGTAGAGCAGTGCTACTACAAAGTATAAATAAATACTTGTTTCATGTGTTTGCTGATTTTATTCCCTTCACATCAGCTAAGGAAATCGCCCAGTGTAAATCTTAGGAATCTTGCCAATGACTTGGATTCTGACTTGCAAAGTACAAAAAAAACTTTTCACCTATAGAAGTTACTCTTGCCAAAGACATCAAAGGCTGACATTTGTTGAATATCTTGACGTTTAACTTTACCAATGGATTAATCAAAGAAAGGTTTAAATGTTAGCTCTTACCATAAGTAAGCATTAGGTGCTGGACTCAAAAAATCCTGATTAATAAAACCTACAACCTCTTCCCTGTAAATCCAGCTGCTTAGTAGACTAATTAGAGCCTAAGTGAAGTAATCCCCATGCTCAACCTAAACGCTGCATATAAACACTGCACATGCTGGGAAGCATTCTGTGCATGTTTAATAGGGTGCTGGTATCAACAGGTAGTTTCTGCATAGTTTTATAGAAATCCAAATGCTGAGCAGAATATTGCATGTCACCAGTGGATAGAGCTTTGGGCCTGGTATGTGTCCTCTGAGCACATTGAATGTACCAGTGCCACCAAACACAGGATGCTGGAAGGAGCTTCAGAACTTTGAACATGCCTTGTCCAGGCTGTGTGAAAGCTGGGTTCAGATCCCTCTTCATCTTGAAGCCTTTGTATTGCTTTACCTCCTTGCAGGAAAACTAGGCTGAAGAAAGTACCCCATCCTGTTTGCATGAGTTGGGTATCTGTGTTGTAGACAGTACAAGGTTTGTAGGACTATTCAGACAGCAATTGTGGAAGTCCTGTCTCTGCAGCCCAGTAGTTTTGGCATTTAAATGGAGAAACAGGGATGCAGATTGTGCTCCTGAGTACCCCTTGTATTTGACATAGAAAATGCTGTTAAGCTGGGTTTGGAATAACTCTTTTGACTAACTGTGTAACAGGTTTTCTCCTAACCAGATGCTTAAACTCTGGAAATATTCACTTCTTTCCTCTGTTCTTATTTCATACTTTCCTAATAGCAAAGTGACACTGTCACAGAAGTGGAGGGAAGCATCTGACTTAGCAGTTAGAACACTTCTGTGCCAGGTGATGTGCATGTTTGTACACCTCAGTCTGAGGAGGGGCTTGTCCTTACTTCCTGCTCTTGTAGTCTCACTGTTAGGAAATTAAGACTACTTTCTATGCAACTGCATTTTAAAGAGATGTGCAGAAAGGTGATATATATTCACAGTTGAATAGATTGATTTTATTTATAGGACTTAAATATTTTAGGCTGTTACTTTGCAGTTTTGATTTTCCACCTAAGTCTTTGAGAGGAGCAGAAGTTCTGCATTTTCCCCTGCATTTGTTTTTTCTTGGTTAACTCTGGATTGGCAGGTTTTGATTGTGTCCTAATTTACAGATGACTAGTAAAATAACAAATGCTCTGTAAAACTGTTTCTGCTGTACTCACAGCCTTCTGGAGGGCCCTGACCTCTCCCAGACCTCTGTCCATATTGTCACATGAAGGGATGCATTTCTTAGTTGAAGACTGCTTTGGACAGTTGAAGACTGTTGTGGACAGCTTCCTGTTTAGCCTTTTGGAAGAAAGGCAGCCCAAGGATGCACCACAGATCTGCTTTTGAGTTGTCTTTGGATCTTGGGCACTCTGTGCTTTGAATTCCACACAGGACTAGATCTCTGAATGACAATGTGGAAGTCCATCTTTGAACCATGTGCTGAATGTTCTTTACTTCCATCCCTGCATGTTTTCCTCCTTGAGGACTTGAACAATAAAACAAAAGTAAAATTCAGTGTGACAGTGCTACACAAGATAGTCAATCTTTTTCTTATTAAATATTAAGAGTTATGTGGATGCTTTGAATATCAGTGGAGAGCATGGCATCCCTGATTGCTGTTCATAATTCTGCTGCTGCCCTGCTCAGCAAACTGATTTTCTTCTTGTGCTTTATTTCCATCATCCCTAAAATACTAAAACATTTTCAACACACTATAAATTCTACTAATCAGAAGCAGTATGTTGAAATTTGAGTATTATGACTGCTTTTTATATTAATAACTGTAGCACTTTAGTTGTATGTGAGCATCTCAGTAATTTAGACATGCAGAAGACCCAATGCTGGGAAAAATGTGCTCTCTTTGTGCTTCATTGGCAGCTGGAATTTCTTCTTTGGGGATGTACATTTTATATTGTTCCTCTCCTCATTAAAAGCTATTGCTACTAAATTGCAGAATTTTAAAATGCTTATTTAAGTACATATTTTGAAATACTTAAAAGAACCTTTGGGGTGTGTGTGAAAAATACATATATTCTTTCTTAGACTAGAAGAAATAGGGCTGGAGGTGCCATTAATTCAGCCATGTTTGTCATAATTAAATTGACAATGATAGTTTTCCTATGTAAGTGAGTATCTGCCGAGGAAAATATGCCATTTTTATTATTAGAAGTCAGTAGCTCATTTGTCAGTCCTTAAAACACTTCAATTTACTTTAGAGATTTTGGGGATTGTTTTTTTCCTAAGCTAGTAACTGTAACCAGGAGATAATTCGTGTAGTGCTGGTCTTGTGTCTTTCTGTATGCCTTACTACTGGCGTTTTTACTTTGCAATCAGTATTAGAATACTGTTTATCAGTATTCTAATATTTTAAATTCTTCAGAGTTGGAAATTCTTATCCTTGTTTTCATAAAGCATGTAGTCTTCACCTCTGTTGCCTGTCCATCCACCTGTTAGTACTTCATGAAAGAATATCATATAATACGAGTTCAGTCATTATCAGGTGTCAGGAAATCCTCACTGAAACACAATGCCTTGAGTAAGGGAAAACAACACCAGAGTTTGTGCCCTGTTTAGTTCCAGTGAACTTGCTCCTCACTCAAGGCATTTCTATGTAAGTTTACCGTACTAACAAGGAAAAATTTAATCTTTCTCAATATTGGTGCTCCAAAGGATGGGAGAAGGAAATATACCATTATATTGCAGTACCATGAAAGTTTTTGGACACGTTGTTAGTGAGACTCCCACAGGCAGTGGGGGAAGAACATCCTTCTGAACTCACATTCCCCATATTGCAGCCTATTGCTAGAGAATCTTGGCTTCTAATGGGAACTACAGCACAGGTGGGCACTGGGACTGTTCACCTGCTGCCTTCCTTACATCTGCTAGGGAAGAGCTAATCCTACATAGTAGTGGCCTTAGTCCCCGCTGGAGATGGTGAGGAGGAGATAAGGAATGATAAAGAGTTGGGTCCAGTTCTACTCCTTTCCTTCTCCTGGTACAGAGACACTTTGTGTGCCCTACCTTTAGCTGTACAGAAGAGAGATGGGTACTTTAGAAAAATACAGTGAGTTTGGAGACTGCAGAACACAAGAATAGCATCTTGGGTGATGTTTTAGCAATACCTGGTATTTACAGGGTATGTTAGAAGTTGACACTTTGCAGCAGTTTATGTTTCACATCTACAGGTTATGCCATAGTAACATTATTGAGAAATTGGAATTGATTACTTTTGCTGCTCATTGAACAGTTTTGAATTTCAAAGGCTTATAAATGAAACTGTCATTCATGTGCACATTAAATAAGAATATCAGGAAAAATTGAGTTTGGATTATTTTTTATGAGAATTTAACACAGATAAGGTTTTGTTACATGTGTTAAACTTTAAAAGTTTGGGTGTGTCCTTTAATTTCTGTGTGTCCTTAAACACCAGTTGGTGAATATTCTATTAAGTTATTCAGACAGTTTCATGTAAAAGTTTGGGTGTGTCCTTTAATTTCTGTGTGTCCTTAAACACCAGTTGGTGAACATTCTATTAAGTTATCCAGTTTCATTTGTCTTTTTGCCTTTACTGCATGTGTTGCTCTGTTAATTTTGAATTCCTGTATTTTTTTTTGCTTCTGGTTCTTGTACAATTGTAATGCATATGGATATGTAAATGTTACTGTTGTAAAATAGGTGTACGCATACAGGATACAAGACTGTGATATGTGAGTTTTAGGTTCCTATGCTTAAGTTCAAGTTTAAAGGAAAAAGTTTCATCACAGGCCTGCAAAACACTGAAAGCTTTGTTTTGATTTGGCTTTGGGTTAGTTGTTTGAGAATGTGAAGGAGGGTTAACAGGTTAATTATCTGACAAAACTGCCCCAATAAGTCACTTTTTAATCCAGAAAAACCTGTCTGGATTATATTGACTTCATTAGGTCATTTAAAATAGAAAGATTTTTCAATAGCGCAGCTAAGTTGCCACAAAATATTTCTGAAGTTCAGCTATAGAAAAAACCTGAATACCTGAGTACTGTCATTATTTCTTTGAAGGGCTGTAATTGTCAGAAACGTGATTGTCAGCTGATGTTTCTTTACTATGAATTTTTTTCAGTATCATAATTGTCATCTGTTGCTTGAGAGGTATTCCATTCACCAAAGAAGTCTCCACACTGGAAGTATCATTTGGAAGCATGATGTCCATGTTCCCTTGTAGGAGCATGATTACCATGTCAAACACTTTAACACACACACACTTCTCCTTCACAGGCTCGGCAGATGGCAGCTGTCCTTCTGCGCCGCCTGTTGTCATCTGCGTTTGAAGAAGTTTATCCAGCTCTGTCACCTGAGGATCAGACGTCAGTCAAGAGTGAATTGCTGCTCTTCATCCAGTTAGAAGTGCAGTCCACTATGAGAAAGAAAATATGTGACATAGTCGCTGAATTGGCCAGGAATTTAATAGGTACTTTATTTGTAGAGGTTGATACTGCAGTAAAATGTTTATGTATTGATTGTGGTTGTATTTGTATCTCTTGTTCTCTAGTCCTACTCAGGCGTTGGCACATGATGTGCTAACTGATTCCATGGCTTATAATAGAACCTAATATTTGTTTACACTATCCTTGACCAGATGAAAATAAGATTCTTAAACGCTGCTTTTTAAATTGCTCAAGTTTAGGTGAGATTGTATTAAGGTTTATAAATCCAGTTTTGTGTAAATTGTCATTAATTGTGCTGAACAATGCATCAGTTTCTTTTCTGAGTGCTGCTATATAGCAGTAAACCGAGATCATCTTCTGTTATGGAGTGTTTGTAGATTAAACATTTTGCAATATTTTACATTGTGACTTAGGCGCATCTTCACATCAGGGAGTCAGTGATGACTGGTTTTCCTGCACCACTGATATCTCACCATTCTGAAGTTTGCATATCCTAAAACTTTGTTGTGTTAAATGTAGATGAAGATGGTAACAACCAGTGGCCAGAAGTTCTGAAATTCTTATTTGACTCTGTCAGCTCTCAGAATGTGGGACTGCGTGAGGCTGCTCTGCATATTTTCTGGTAAGCTGCATTTTTGTAGGATAGCCTAATCATGTCTGAAAATGAAAGAAAAACTGTCACAATGTAATTAACTAGCAATCATATTTATTTCATTTATTTTCTTGTATTGTGGCTTACTTAACTGAAACATGTACAGTTACAGTCTGTATCTTAAACAGTGGATAAGTTTGAATTAGTAGTTTAACCGTAACTTGTATGAATTTTTATTAATGTTTTGGTCTTATCCTTAGGAATTTTCCTGGGATTTTTGGGAATCAACAGCAACACTATTTGGATGTCATTAAGAGAATGCTGGTTCAGTGTATGCAAGATCAGGAGCATCCCTCAGTAAGACCTTTATGATCTTTTGGGACTTTAGTATGTTCTGAGCATAGAAACTCAGTGCAGTGGTCTCAAACATAAATGTTAAACCATAGATTTCAACCAGAGAATTGCATTACCTGAAAATGATGTACACACAGAGTTTTGACTATGCCTGCTGCAAAACAAAGGCTCAGACCCCTTTGTGGTCCTAAAGCTGACTGACTGCTCATATCTGCATTGTTTAGGCCCAGATTCTTCCCTAGTTATGCTTGGAGAAAACCAGTTGCAGTGGCCCCAGGCAGATGGGGTTTTAGCTAGCAGCACTGAGGGGTCAGAAACTCCATGTTAAAGTCTCTTTCTGGCCTTTGTGTCAAACAGTGTAAGTCTGTCGTGTCTCTACATACAGTATCTGTATGTATATGGTGCATGGTATGTCTCAAAATTCTGAATATATAACAGCTCCTTGAACTGTTTGTGCATGTTTTGCTCTAAGGGTGTGTAAGCAAGCCTTGCTTTTCTGGAAGGCTTCAGATTAATTGATTTGTGCAGAGAATTGTACTTTGAAAATGTTTCTCTTGTTATGGAAAATGCTGGGCAAGGATAGAAAACCCTGCTGTGATATATGGGTTCAGTTTGCTGCTCCCCCAAGGATTACTTTTTCTGACCTTTGAAAGTAGACTGAATAACATTTTCTAAAGTACCACAAGTCATGCCTTTAAAGAGGAATGTCTTAAACACTTAGATCACACTTCTTGAAAAATGAGACTGACACTTGCATGCACATTTGAAGTTTTGATAGAAGTTGAAAACAATAGGGTTTTTTCCTCTTTTCTTTCATTAAATGAAAACTACTAAAAGAAAAAGCAAAACTAGGGACTACTTGCCATCTCTTAAGATAAACTTTTTGTATGGTAGACAATGTAGATGCTGTACACTTTACCTTAATTTGAAGTAAAATTTAAAATCCCATGTTGGAAACTAACAGTAGCATGTTTCAGTACTAGTTTCCCACATTTATTTCTTCAATCATGTCTTTTAGATCAAGACTTTGTCTGCTAGAGCTGCAGCTGCATTTGTGCTTGCTAATGAGCTCAATGCTCCCCTTCTTAAACATTTTGCAGACTTGCTACCTGGAATCTTGCAGGTAAGAAACCAAACAAGTTACACTTAGTGTGCCATTACTGTCTCTATTGACTATATACAAATGTAAGTTATTGGTCTGTGAATTGGTGAATTTTTGCTGAGACCTGAATTAACTGACCCTTTTAGCCAGACAGCAGTTGCCAGCAAGATGAAGTGGAGACTAATAAGGAATTTTGCAAATAGAGGGTAATTGATAGGGTTTCAAGGAAAGTAGCTCAGTGCTGATCATCTTAAGCAGTGTTACAGAGATAAATGCGTTAAAATTCTTTGTAAGGTATATAGGTCAAAATCATACAGCTTTTAAATTAACCATGATATTGAAATACAAATATGGGCTACCCTGAGATTTGAAGTAATCTGTGATTGGGGATTTCATGGACTTGTGATATCCTGTACCTCTTCACTTTAGAGGAAAGCAGAGAATTATTCTGAACATAGATTCTCAGACTGAGAACAAAAGTCTGTAGAAATTATCTTTATTGTTTGATAAATTAGGAAATTGCAAAAAAATGCTATTTTAAGCTTCATGTAGTTTCTGAGGCTGGATTAGATCTCTTGGATGGATGAGTTTGAGCAAAAGTTGAAATTCTAGTGTAAGGTTATCTATGTTTGCAGAGAAGCCTATTGTAAACCAAACCAGAGACAGAAATGGTTTCAGCTCTGAAGGATGAAAAATTCACAGTACACTTCCCTTTCTATATCAAGAAACAGTGGAAGCAACTTAGTACCTATGATAACACAGGAAGTGAACTTCTGGTGATTTTAAATTAGGCTAAATTTACATTAAAGACAGACTTGTCACTGCACTCAGAACAGCGGGTTCTTGTTGACAGTGTGAGCTGTAAACTGCCTGTGCTTTGTGGCAAGCTGAAGAAAAATTTTGCCAAATCTACTGGCATCTGCAACTGATGGAATTCTGCTTGATCTTAAATGCAAACTGAGAGGAATTTATCCAAATCATCTGAACTTGAAAATGGGCTCTAGTGTGTATAAGTTTTTTGGTATTGAGGTCTCTATTTGGTGGTTAGTCCCTGTCCATGCCTTTGTCAATAACAATTTTGTTGTTTAGAAGTTGTAGCTGCCTGAGAGGACCTTGGCTACTTACAGTACTGTGTACGTGGGGGCAAGGCAGGGTTTAGGGTGGTCATACCATTTGTCTTGATGTGTGGCACTTAAATAGTGTGTGGGTTTTAGATTTTGGGCTAATAGCCCACTCTGTGTGCTATAACTTTCAATGCTACTCTTACACTACTTAGACACTGTAGCAACACATGCACTTGGCTCACATTTTCAAGCTTTCTTTTGCTAATATAGAGCACAGAGCTGTGCTATGAAATCTGTCTTTTTAACATAGTTACTGCAAGAAGAACTAGATTTTCTGGCTGTGGTAACACAAGATGGATATGAATATCCGAGTTTATAAATAGGAATGTGTTAGAATAGTGGTGAGTGACCTTTGGAGACAGTTGGATGCTTTTTTGTTGCTGTTGAAATTAATTTTGTTGAAACACTGACATGGTAGAAAAACTAAAAATAAAATTCTGACTTGGCATGTCAGTCCTTTCGGTACAAGATCTATAATGGTAACGCTGGAAGGTGAACTTTCAAAACTGACAGTTGAAACTTTTACCCAAAGATTTCTGTTGCAAAGTCAGGCAAAAGCAAATAGAACTTCATTGAAGTTCTTTGAACGTTGTTTCATACTACAGAAAAGTGCTTTTGCCTTTTAGGACCCACTTTTTACTTTGAGAAGGTGAACTTTCAAAACTGACAGTTGAAACTTTTACCCAAAGATTTCTGTTGCAAAGGAAGGCAAAAGCAAACAGAACTTCATTGACTTCCTTGAATGTTGTTTGATACTACAGAAAAGTCCTTTTGCCTTTTAGGGCCCACTTTTCACTTTGACCTGCTTTTTTCAGAAAACCACTCTTGCTTTAAAAGCAAGAGTGCAACTGTCAGAGTTGCAATTGATATAAAATACAGTTTTGCAGAAAATTCCAGTACATATTATTGTCCTTTGAGAGAATCAGAGTGTTATAGCTATTAGACCAAAAGGCCTTAACTGTGACAGATTTTTTTTTTCCCAGAACATTTCTGGTACTAGAAGATGCTGCTTCTGTTTTGAAAGTGTGGGTTATATAAGTGCCATTATCAAAAATATTGCATTATAGAATTAAATATTACAAATTATTTAGTTACTTCAAAAAATGTTTCAACATTAGGAAGACATTAAATTCTTTGCTAATGAAAATTCCTTTCAAAATCTCAGAAGTTAGTGTAAAGACTTTTTCTTTGGAGCTTTGTTTCCTTCTGGATTCTAATACCATTGAGTAACAGTGTTCTGGTTTGGCAGTAAAATATCATCCTGATCAGTTAAAAGTAAGTTTTAAATTACTTTTCAGAATGTGGATATGGGTTAAGAAAGATAATTGCAAAAAGCTTGATTTCTTTTTCTCTTTTCCATGTCTGTGACTGAAGGCTGAAAGGTCTGCTTTAATTTGGTGGCTCTGGAGGGATGTCTGGAAAAAACCTCTTTAATCTTGTGGTTCTTGGTGTTTATAAGCATAACTTATTCAAAACTTTTCTCACATAACAGGCAAAAAGGAAGTTAGGCTCATTTTCCTTCTTTCAGGCAGAGTTGCTTCCTTTTAAATGGATTTTGAAGTTGTCATAACCCAGTGGTTTTGCATGTTGGAGCCTCTGATGCGTGACCTTAATTCTTTCTGATTGTCTGCAGTGTTAGATTTGAACATATTGTGAGCCATAACTTAGTTGCAGAAAACTTGTAGTTTTGGATGCTGCATAGTATCCTGTTATGGACTTAGGCACACAGGTCACCATAGTAGGGTCTGGCTCTGGGATCCTGCTGAAAGTTGGAGTGAAGGCTTCTGATTAATTGTGTTCTATTAGTTCTCAGGTTAGAGCTTGAGCTGGTACCTCCAGAGAGGGACCCCTACCCCAATTCATGTCTCTCATTTGTACGTGTGCCACTGATGGCCCAGTCCCCAGCCACTTCTGGTTGGTGGTCTCTTGATTTCTCACTGGTTTTCACTGTTGCAGAACCGACCTGGTGAAGTTACTTCATTCTCTTGGAATTGTCTGCTTGATTCTTATCTTCTTGTATCTGCTTGTATCTGCTGGAATCAGCTAGTTCATTGTTAGAAGCATTAGCTTTAACAAAAAGTTTACTCTGGTCAGTTCTTGTGGCCTCAGGCTTTGGCTGCTTAGCTACTAATACTAAATGAGACCGTTCAGAGAAACAAGAATATAATTAATGAAATTCCTTCTGTAACACTGGTCCTATTCATGATGTTGTTTGTTTTTATTTAATCTTATCTCCATCTTATCTTTTTATAGGCTCTAAATGATTCCTGCTACCAAAATGATGATTCTGTTCTGAAATCCCTTGTAGAAATTGCAGATTCTGTTCCTAAGTATTTACGACCACATTTAGAAGCTACTTTGCAGCTAACCCTGAAGGTAAAGCTAGGAATGTTTTTTTAAGAATCACTTTTTCCACCCCAAAATCTCTGTTCTAACCATTTCCTCTAATCTTTTGGGTTGTAGTTGTGTGCAGATGCCAGTCTCAGTAACATGCAGCGTCAGTTGGCACTTGAAGTAATTGTGGCCTTGTCAGAAACTGCTGCTGCTATGCTGAGGAGGCATACAAATATTATTGCACAAGCCAGTAAGTATTTTCCTCATTTTCTTTGTTGAAACAGTCTTCTTTTACAGTATTAAATTGAGTTTGCTGTTGGTCAATGGCAAAACCACATCTAACTGAGTTTGCTGGTGTGCATAGCTTAAGAAAATTCAGTTCAGTGTCACCTAGTGGAGTAATCCTCTTCCTATTATAACTCTTCATAAATTAATCCGTACAGTGGACTCTTATTAGATGTTTCCAAGGAAAACTACTTGCATGCTTTTCAGCTGGCTTTGGAAAATTTTACTGTAACAAAAAACCAGTATTTAGTTCTGAAGTTCTACGTTTGGAGTTTGGTATGTAGGCCAGATACTCTGTGGTGCTGGCAGGTCAAGACTGAAGGAATTCAGCATGCATGTTGAGCAGCAGTGGCGAGTTAAAGCTGTGAATTAAAAAAATCAGATGCTGGGATAAATACATAGAAATAATCTAATTAGTCTATTTAACATACAGGTGGTAAAGTCTTTAAAGAGGCACTTTTAAAATCATGCATTATTATTTGAAATGCTAAAAATAAATGTCTTCTGGGCAGCTCCAGCATCAGTGCTGTTTGCACTGGTGTTTCTTTGCCTTTTAAACCTTTTCCTTGACTAGATCAGGGCCCTGGCACAGCAGTGTAGCCTGCTTTTCCCTCCCTGTCACACTTGTGTTTGTCCAAATTCTTGCTTGTTTTCTGAAACTTGCATAAAAGGTAACTTTTGCTGTGTGCTCAGCTCAAAAATGCTACAATTTTTCTGTGCTCAGCATGAGGAAAGCTGTATAGACGTCTCTAAAATTATAAAACTTCTGTTGGAAAATGTTGCAAACTGGATCTGCTTGGCTTAAAGTGTTAAAAATATTGATGAGAAGTCTTGTTTGCTAGTAGAATAGATTTTTAAAGAGGTTCTTTAGAACATATTTTGGCGTCTGTAAATTTTCAGAACACTCTATTTTCACTCCTGTAGCTTGTTGGAATTATTAATGCTTGACACTTGCTGACCCCACATCATTATTACAAGCTTCATACTTGTTCAGGAGAGAAGTACCTCTTACCACTTTAGAATGTACTCCTATTATTTTGAGTTGCTAGTTGCTGTTTAGGAATGAAATGCTTCTATTAAGATGAAGCACCATATGGGAAAGAAATGCCTTTCATTTGCAATTCATTGTAAAATTAGTCTTATTATTAATGTATCATTAAGGAAAAGACATTTATTTTGCAGAACTGGTAAAGGAGTTGTGTTCAGGGAATGATAAAAAGGTAGCAAAAAAGGACTGCTTTTGTCTTGGCTTTGTATCTTAGTTTAAAAGGCTTTCTGTTTTCATTCAACTGAGAAGTTGCTCGATTACCTGATACAACTAGAACTGGGACTTGGGCAAAATTGTCATCTTGTGCTGGTTTTACTGAGCACAGTGCTGGTTTAGGAGTGTGTGTCCTCTGTGCCAGTTAGCTGCTCTGGAGTCCACTTAGATTAAGACTTCCCTTCTTGAGCTCACAGGATTGCAGAGAGTTTTATTGCTCTGATAAGAAGCAGGCTTAGTGGGCTCATGCTTAACTTGTTTGTAAGAGTCTACATATTAGCAGTAATTAAATTTTGAGGGCTTGTTGGGACAATGTTGAAATTTCTATGCACACTCTACATTTTTTTAAAAACTCTGTGAAATTACATTTACTGGCAGCCACATTCATGCAAAACATTAAGAAGAAGCAAGAAATTGTAGGTTCTAGATAAAATGATGGCCGGAGCGTGTTGGATGAGTGTGTTCTCAGCCTTTTTTGTTAGTAGCAACAAACACTGACATGACTTTTTGGAGCCACAGAGCATTTGTGCTAGATGATGTTTGTCTTCTGTATTCCTTATATTTTGTGACAATCCATGGTTCTGCTGTGTGTACTTCTGTGTGTCTGTGTCTGATAATCTTCTGGACTGTAATACTCTGGCTGTTTTTGAGGTCTAATCAGTGTTTAGAAATCTGACATGTCGGCATCATGCTAGAGAGACCATAGTGTGTGTTGATAGTACATAAGAGCCCTCTGGAGGTTTTTGTAGCCATAGAGTATTTTCTATCTCAAAATACATACATCAAGCAAATAAATCCATAATTTGATATTTTTTTGATACGTGATCTACAGTGCTATCAGTAAGCAATATTTTTTTCTGTCATCAGTTGACTAGAAGTTTCTCCTTTGTCCAGATATGTGGTGGTGAGTTTGCTTAGGGTGTTGTCTCTGTGGTAGATCACAGTAGTGTGGGTGTATTATGAAATTCAGCAGTTGCAGTATACTTGATCAGTTCCAGCAAATCTCACTAGCAGCATGAACAGTTACTAGATGCCTGCTAGTCTTTCACGTAGGTTGCTGAAAAGGGCAGTTACCTGTGGTAGCTGTCTTCAAGATGTGTGGTAGGCTGTGCTAAAAAGATGGTTGAAGGTCAAACGTTGAGTGTTTGGCTGAAACGTTTTGTCTCCAGGTCAAAGTGAAACTTTGTTGCATAAATGATACTAAATTCAAACTGCTCTAAGTGATTGGTATGTAGTACAGACTAAAGAAGTGCTTAAGAGACCCTTACTTTGCTCTGGAAGTGCAAGGTAGACTTTTCACCCCTCCTGCTTCTGAAGGGCACAGCAACTGGTAGACTTAGAGCAGACAAACTATTGTGCTCCTTCCTCCTGTGAGAGCTGGTAAGAGTAGCTGATGCTTATTGCATAGTAGTTTAATGCTGTGATAGAGAATGCGTAATATTCTCTATAAAGTCTTAGAATGAGAAGAATGGACAGTCTGCAGAGGTAGAAGAAGAAAACTGGTGGATTGTAATGTGCAAGATATGTTCATTATACAAAAGAAAAATTTGCATTAGGTGGGAAAAAGGAAATCTCAAGTTCTAAACCATGGCCTCATTGTAAGAGAAAAGCTTTATGCTAAGCGACCACTGTATAAATAGATAACAAAATTTATTTTGCTAATAAAACTAAGGGTTCAGTAGTATTCTTTCTTAATTAATAGTCTCTTTCATTAGTAAATGTTCGAAAGATGATGTCAGAGTTTCAGAAAAATTAAGGAAGTATATCAGAGTTCTCAAGGTATTTAATACTGTTTTTAACTCTTTCATGAATATAGACTTTATTAAGGAATTTGCTTTTTATAATTGTCATGATCTACGAAAAATTTTTGAGTTTTGGTAAGTTATACACAAGATTTTTACTCTCAGTTTGAATGTTCTGGAAATACTTCTGTGGCAGTCAGTTCTGGATTATTGGCTAATGCAGTTTGACAGACCTGACCATCTGCTACTGGAAGAAAAGCTGGTTTTCTTCAAAAATTTTTGAAATGAGAAAACTTGAAATTCATACTTTTTATTTGAGAATCTATTTTAAGAGATCAGACTGAGTTTAAAGCTGTTTTTTTTCAGTTCCTCAGATGTTAGCAATGATGGTTGACTTGGAAGAAGATGAAGATTGGGCAAATGCAGATGAGCTTGCAGATGATGATTTTGACAGGTAATTATGAAACCAGTTGTTTCAATGTTTTATCAAGGCTGTGACTAAAGGCACATTTAAAGTGCAGAATGCAAATGCCTGTAGTGCATTACTTTTTCTTTATTCAAATAACTATTGTAATTCTGTTCCTTCAGTCATGAGCAGTTTATATGTAGGTTACTTAGGCAGTGTTCAGCAAGGAAGTAAATTATTTCAGCTTTCATATTTGCTATAATTAGACAAGTTGCATGTCCCCATGTTTGCTGTTCTGTACTGTTGTAGCTTTTCAAAGCCTTTAGCTTTTGTTTTTTCTGTCATTTATATTACTCAGTTCAGAAGTCAGTGCCTCCTAATCCTCTAAATTGAAGGCTAATCCTGAAGTTAGCTGGAAGCCATGTTGAAACATATTGACCTGTTTAATTATCCACAACCAATGTCTTTGTATTTTTCTGTATCTATGCCCTTGAAAATGTGTTATTTTCAAAAAAAGATGACTTTGGAAGGATGTCATCATGATGGCAGAATTCCTTGTTGGATTTCACCTAGTCCAAAAATACTACAATTTTGCTATTATTTTACATCCCTTGGTATGGCTAACAATAGCTTATCTTGTTGTGTGTTAGGCAAGAAAGATCTAAATATGTCCAGTCATTTGGATTTGCTTATTCCTACATGCTTTGTAGCTTGCTCCAACTTTTTACATTTACTCTTGTCCAGCTGCTGTTAGAGTGAAGTGGAAGAAAGCAGAAATAGGTGTAGGAGGTAACTATCTCCACACTTCTATGAAGACATGGATGTTAATTTACCAGTCTAGACACTTCTTTGACATACCTGGCTCATCCAGACTCAGAACAAATTAGTGTTTTGAGACAATTTATCTCAGAACACTTAGAGATCTTCATAGGAAAATAGACCATAGAAGAGATGTTTGTTCATTTACCCTGAGCTGTAAAGCAGCTTCTAATGGATAGCAGGCATGTAAAGACACCTGTAGAACTGATGCATAGGAATTTATGGAATAATCCGTTTAATCTTTGCCTTACTTAAAATAATCTTTTTACTTCTCTTTGATTATGAAATTGAAAGTGAGCTGTCCTTTCTTCTCTCCCTCATATATGGTAGACCATACCCTTTAAACCTGTTTCCTGAGTGCTGAAATTTTGCTATACAGGTGTCAGACACCACCACTATATTCAGGTTTGTTACGTATTTGAATCTTTTCAGTCAATAAAATTTCAAGGGGGAATAGAATATTCAAGTTCATATCCTTATCAAGCCTTTCAGGGTGTGGAAATTTATTCAGATGGCTTGCTCTAGGCAGCTTAGTAAGTATGCTGAATCATGCACTTGAGGCATGCCATTTTCTCTTTATTGTCAGCAGAGTAACTTTGTTCTCTAAATACAGCTTAGCTGCCTATGGATTTCGTAATGAAAATTTTCCTTTTCTTTGTTAGAAGTCACAAGTAGAGTGAGCACAGATCAGAAAACAAGTTATGCTCAACAGCCTTAGCCTGAAGGAGCTCCTTTGGCCCTCGCAGTAATAGGAGAGCTTGAGGCTTAGACACAAACTACTGCACATGAGCTGCTCTCTGGTGATCGTGTGTGCGAGGGCAGTTTCTCTTTTAGCAGGGTCACTCCTGGTGCTGCTATGTGCTTCCTACCACTGAAGCTCACCTTTGTGGAGAGCTCAGTGGCTGATGTGCATGCTAACGTCTCCTGGTGCTCGAGTTTTGTAGCTGCATAAGAAGACTGAAAGGTTTGTGCAGACCCAGGAACAGGCTAATGATCACTGGGCTGCGCCCTAGTTAGGGTGTGTTCAGATCTGATGAATGGGGATATGAGTCAGCCCACACAAAAGCAGCAGGGAATACTTTAGCATTTCCAGTTTTTTATTGCTTCAACTTTATAAAGGAGTGAAATTCTAAATGAGGAAAAGATTAATCCGACTTCCTTTTTTCTTGGCAAAAGCCTTGTGAACATTAGAGGAAGATGTGTGGTCATTTTTCTAGATAAACTGTCTTTGTTTCTTGAAACCAAATGTGTGAATTAATGGTGGGAAGAAAGCTCGAGGAATGGAATTTCAGCTGCAAGCTGCTGTTAACTTTAATGAGTTTGCTCCAGTTTAACCCTGCGTGCCTGAGCTCCATTGTCCTGCTGGTGATGTGTCTGTCTATTTGAGCATGACCAATCTGAGGAACAAATACAATGCTGTCAATATCTCTTCACAACCACCTTTGTTCACAGCTTGTGAGTTTCTTGATTATTTATAGTTTGTAATGAGACTTGGGGATGCAAGCATAGTAATACAAAGACTGTTTCTGACCCAACTGACTGAAACTTGAAAGAAAGGGGAGATTGATCCCTTTGTGCACCATTACTCAACTTTTTCATCATTGTGGATGTCTAGGATGGACTATAATAACCTTGAGTTGCCACACCGCCAGCCATACCCAGACTGAAACAGTAGTTATCTGTGTCCTGGAAACTTTCTTGCTTTTTTGTAGGGAATAATTCCATTGGGTGGAACAAATCACTTTGCACAGATAATGTTGGGCTATTCTAACTTCTGTAACTGGCCAAGAGCCACAAATTCCTCACCTCGACTGGATGTTTTCTGCCCGAGTCATTGACAAGAGACCATGCTACTGAGTACAGCCATCCAAGAAAGGTCTCTAGTGTGCCAAAAGTTTGAATTCTGCTGGTTCACCTGAATCATAGCAAGTCTGAACTGGTTTATGTTCTCATGACAAAAAGGAATGGCCAATATTATTGCTTCATTCACTGCAAATTTAGTTTCACCTTCCTGGGTATATGTAACTGCTGTGAAATTCAGTCTGTACCTTTGGTCCTAGTGCTAGTAAGACTCAAGTTTCTTTGGTAGTAGACTTAATCAGTGGCCTGCAGATAACACATGTCTCAGTGAACAGTAAATATCCATTTTGTGACCGGTTGTGTGTGTTTTTAAATTTGGGTATGGTTTATTTACTTAAAGAGGCTCATGTTTTCAGATGGCAAAAGTTTGAAGACTAGAACTGCAGGGAAGAGCTCTCTGTTGGACTGCTTGTTTTATTGTAGATATCACACCACTGATATTTGTGTAATCAATATTTAGCAATGCAGTGGCTGGTGAGAGTGCGCTGGACAGGATGGCATGTGGCCTTGGAGGGAAACTTGTTTTGCCTATGATTAAAGAGCATATTATGCAAATGCTTCAGAATCGTAAGTAGCTGCGTTTTCTTTTATTATTTTTTTAACAATTCTGTGCTTTCCAGGAACTTCAGTACCTCTTAAGTCTTTGTGTTTAGCTACTTGATGTGTTATTATACATTTCCACTTTTGATGTCAGCAGCAAAAACTGTAAATGCTGTGAACTTGAAATTTTATACTTAGACTGATTTATTAAACTTACATAGAGTGTATTACAACACCTTTTCTGGTAGATGAACAGCTGAGCAGAGATGTCATAAAAACAATTTTTTTTCTAAACACTGGGAATTACATAAAAACAAGGGAAGACTTGGGGCTTTTCTGTTTCAGAATATTCTAAATCCCTAAACAGACCCTCACAGTACCTTGTTTGTCTCAAGTGCCACCTGTTTTTCTGTAGCTCAGTGGTTTTGCTTCTTCAGAAGTGCTGCATTGAGATGAAATTTTAATACGTTACAGTTCATAGAGGAAAACTTGATTTTTTTCCCCTGGAATTTTATGGACTGAGGTCATTGGTAGGCTGTCTGTCTATTTGGTATGCTGATTTTAATGCTTGTTTCATGAGGTGTTTCTATATATTCTTTTCAGTTGTTTTGTATACTTCATTTCCTCTTAAAGTACCTGTAATGCCTGCTCAGCCAGTGATTCAAAAAATACTGTGCATTGCTTTCAAGTTCTTTCACCTGACCTGTGGTTTGAGCCTTTGGAGTAGAAGATAACACAGAAGTTCTGGGTACTATTCTGCCTTCTTGGTTTAAAACCCAGTCCAGAAAAGGCTGTTAGCATTTTGGGTATGGAACAGAGGGCTACTCAAGGTAGCACCTGCTGTGTGTGAACAATTACAAAGTCTGTTTGGAATTAAAAGTTTAATATTTTTTTTTGAAAGAAAGTTTTATTAATGAAATGAGCTAACCTGACTCAGTGTTGGTAGCTTCTAGACTAGCAACTAGCAAATTTTGTAGCACATTCAGAGAAGTGTAGAGTCTAATAATCACTGAAAGACCTGACTCCTGTGAAGGGGAGGTCATGCAATTCATGCCTGATGCTTGTTTTCTTGTGGGTCAGAGCTGTCCATAACCATTAATACTCTTTGGAAGAGAGAAATTAAGATGATGTTGCTGTAGCTCTCCCTGGTAGGGACTTGGGAGGAAAGATGAAGACACTTAGATTAAAACATAGTGACAGTACTCTCAGAAGTCAAATTTTTCTTCTCCTATCCCCTCTTTCTTACAATTATTTATTGAAATAATAATTTAAGGCTTTGGAGTTTCGATTGAGTGGCCAGATGGTCCAAAGAAGATTGTGTTTCATTTTGTAGATTCATTAATTTCAAGTTTGGAATACATGCTAACAGTAATGCAGTGAGGGTGACGATGTGTAGGCTTAACTAGGAACATCTAATGAACTGAAATAGGGCAAAATAAACTGCTGCCTTTCTGTTGTACCCTCTGTCAAGCTGATACTTCATCGCGTTCTGGTCAGACAGAAGCTTGAGTGTGAGGATTCTACTGCTCTGAACTGTGATGTTCTTCATTCCAGGAGTGCAATATGTTATTAGCAATAATGAAATATTGAGCTACTTTGGGAGATAAGTTCTGTAACATGCCTTTCCTACAGGTCATTTGGTAAATCTCTTTGTTCCTTTGGCTTTCTCTTCTGTAATCCCAATGATTTCTAGCACAGAGAAAGATTTTTGTAAAAAAAAAAAATAAAATAAATTGGAGTTTCTCACATGTTGCTCAAAAGAAAGAGAGAGGGGCATGAAAGATTAATTTCAACAATACCCACTACTCTGAGAATAACCTAATATGACTTGGAGGTGGGGAAAATTTACATCGTAAGTGTAAATTTAGGCTGTTCCGAGGACTGCTGGAAAGTTTAATACAAGTCATTTGTTTGTTTTAAATTCAGATACTGTTTGGGTCTTAGACCTTTTTCTTGAGGAAGATATGGGCTCTTTCAATGATACTAAAACAGAAAAAAAGATGGGGGAGAGGGAAAAAAAATACTAAAATACTAAAATACTGTCTTGATGTTTGCCTGGTCAGCTCATTTAATTAAATGCGGTTTCCAGGTATTAGCACTATATGTGTACTTGTACCAGCAGTTAAGAATTCTTTTTTCTAGTTCTGGATTTGGTCTGGATTAGACACTCAGTTTTTTGTGCATCTCTAGAAGTATGTATGAGGGAAATGGAAATGTATTTAACAAATCAAGTAGATGCATTAACTTTCCTTCCATCTCCTGTTCTTCACTCTGCCTCCTTCTGTGTCCCTCAGCCTCTGCAAAGAAAAGGTGATTAATCTTTGTGGTCCTTGGTAGTTTCCAAAATGAGTAACACTTCATTTTCACTCTCCTGTAGCTGACTGGAAGTACAGGCATGCTGGCTTGATGGCACTCTCTGCCATCGGAGAAGGTTGCCACCAACAGATGGAGGGAATTTTAAATGAAATAGTTAATTTTGTTTTGCTATTCCTTCAGGATCCTGTGAGTATTGTTCTAGTAATTATTTCAAATTGTTTTCATTTCTGCTTTTGTGACTGCTTGTTAACTGTTCAACGGGAATACTTTTTCAGCATCCCAGAGTAAGATACGCTGCTTGTAACGCTGTTGGACAAATGGCAACTGATTTTGCACCTGGGTTTCAAAAGAAATTTCATGAGAAGGCAAGTAGTAGAGTAGTAGGGAAAACAAGTGGTAAAATTACGTCCCCTTCAGAAACTTGTTTTCTGAAAAGGAGTATTTCTTTTTCAGGTGATAGGAGCTCTACTTCAAACCATGGAGGATCAAGGCAGCCAGCGTGTTCAAGCCCATGCAGCTGCAGCACTCATAAACTTCACTGAAGATTGTCCCAAGTCACTGCTTATTCCATATTTGGATAATCTAGTGAAGCATCTTCATTCCATTATGGTGATAAAATTACAAGAGGTATAATGCACTGAATAAATTGTTTGATGGAGGGTAACCTTGTCACATAAGCAGAATAAGTATAGCTGAACTAAGACCTCAGAAATGAGCCAGTACACATATCTGCTGGTGTTGGTCTAAAACTGATGAGAATTAGCATATGTGCAAAAGCAGATTTTTACATTTGGCATGCTTTTAAGTAAAATGTGTGCTTTTAATATATAACACTTTATTCTTCTTCTTTCCAAGTTGATACAGAAAGGCACTAAGCTAGTTCTGGAGCAAGTTGTGACTTCAATTGCATCAGTTGCAGATACGGTGGAGGAGAAGTTTGTTCCCTACTATGATTTATTTATGCCCTCCTTAAAACACATCGTTGAAAATGCTGTTCAGAAGGAATTAAGACTTTTACGAGGAAAGACTATTGAATGCATCAGTCTAATTGGTCTTGCTGTTGGCAAAGAAAAGGTGAGCTTAGTTTTTATAGAATGGTCTAAATATGCTTTATAATGCCTTTATTTTTTGTGGTATTAGCACTGAATTAATATAATCTCTTGTTAAACATACAGCTATATTGTTGCTGATTTCTGTGCTTGTCTTTGTTTCCATTTCTCAGGTGACTGTGTTGCTGGTTAGGTTCACAAATTTGCAATAGAATCTTATTGTAGCTTAAGTAATTCTTGTCATACTGAAAAATGTTGAAAGCAAAAATTTTTTTTCCACTGAGAGGGTTTTTTTGGGGTTTTTTTTTGCCTTAACTAAAATGACACAGCAGCACATTTAGGCAGTGTCAGGGGCAAAATGTATGCAGTTCAAAGGGAACTTAGTTTTGTATGTGGAAGCCTGAAAAAGTTTAATTTAAGTGAGCATTTAAGTCTCTGAGAAGTAGCATCTTAATTTGCCTTTAAAAACGTAGTTGTTTCCTGTGTCTAGTTTATGCAGGATGCATCAGATGTAATGCAGCTGTTATTGAAGACACAAACAGACTTCAGTGATCTAGAAGATGATGATCCACAGGTATGTTAAAATTGTGTCTCTGTAGCTCGTTGGTATTAAAAACATTCCTTGTATACATGATGTTTCTGCCCCCTCCCTGGCCTTTCAGGCTAGTTGTCCAGCCTGTCTTACAAAACCTGACATTGAGATGGCCCTAGAATCTTTCACGGGAGCATGGTTAGGAAATGAGACTTCCAGGACCTAGATTTGCAGAAGAAATTTGAGCTTGCTGTCACCTTCTTATAAATAGATCAACAAGACTTGTTAAGCAGCTGTTCTAATGAGTAGAGAGCTATTTTAGCTTGTGTATTTGAAAACAAATACTCCTCTGAAAACATAGTACTGCACCCTTTTTTATTTTTTGCTCTATTTTACTATTTTTAGGAACATGGCTTGGTAGTACTGTTCAAATCTGGGAAATATTTCACCAAAAAAAAGTATTTTTTAGAACAGGCACTTGCAATGCAATCATGAATCTTACACTATCACATTTTTACATGTATAGCAACTTCAATCAGAGGTGCTGTCAAGGTGTTGTTAGACTTGGAATGTCTTTTGAAGATGCATTTTTATGTGGATTGCATGTTGGATTACTTCTCTTTGAAATAAGCTTTAGGGACTGCTGACAAATTCTTTTGCAAAGTCCTATTGTGTAATGTATTTCCTTTATGCTTTCCTTTTAAATATGCATTAAAATAAAACGTGGGACATGAAAATTCTGCCTTCTCTCTTCTAGATTTCTTACATGATCTCTGCATGGGCCAGAATGTGTAAAATTCTTGGAAAGGAATTTCAGCAGTATCTTCCTGTTGTCATGGGACCTTTAATGAAGACTGCATCCATTAAACCTGAAGTAGCTCTTTTAGACAGTAGGTTTAAGATGATGTTTTGCTTGTAAAGAACTCTGAAATAAATGATTTTGTAGCACTTTTTGATTATTTTTCCTTCCCTCTGTATAACAGCACAAGATATGGAGAACATGAGCGATGATGATGGTTGGGAGTTTGTAAGCATAGGTGATCAGCAGAGTTTTGGAATTAAAACTGCAGGTCTGGAAGAAAAAGCAACTGCGTGCCAAATGCTGGTGAGTAATAAAATGGTTTTGGTCATCTATGTGTTTCTGGTCAATCAAGTCTGAAGCCAAAATCTGTAACCAAAATATTCTTTTTTGTCTCACATGAAAGAGTGTTTGGGGTGATACTGCTTAGTTTGGATTACTAGGCACTTAGTTGTGTGTGGTTTACTTGATTAAAAATGGTTTATTTACTTAGGAGTGTAAGATTTTTTAAATGAACAGATGATTTTCCTTTGTTAGCAAAACTTAAAGAAATCGGATATGTTAAGAAGTAGTTCCTTTTTGCAAATATGGCTGTTTTGGAATTTGGGTTGAAAAATACATGCATGCCCTAAGAGTGACAACCCATGCTGCTATCAGGGATTCTCAAATTACCATAGTTGAGGGGGAAGGGAAATGGATTATTCCATGTTTTTTACAATAAGCTAAAAAAACCCTTGCACTTTTAACAATCTCCCTCTCACCTTTACATAGTTGAAAAATGTAAGTATTATCCCTTAAAAGAGGCATATCTGTGTTCTATTTTTCAGGTTTGCTATGCAAAAGAGCTAAAAGAAGGATTTGTGGAATACACAGAGCAAGTTGTAAAGCTGATGGTTCCATTGTTGAAGTTCTATTTCCATGATGATATCCTATTAACAAATTCCACTGTGAAAACAGAAACTTAGAATCAAAATTGTGCTTGCTGTTTTCCTAAATGAATTGAAATTGTTAGTGTTAAAATAGTCTGTGACTGTAGCAGAAATGGTTTCAGAGAATGCTGGTTTACACACCCTATTTTAGGCAATGTATTCCTACTTTCCCCCCAGTTTGTTTTTAAATGAGCAATCTGTAGAAAGAGTGATGTTTGTGTAACAAAGTAGAAGAGAACTTAACAGCTTTTCTGTCATATCCTGAAACAGACTTGAAACCACTTCTGAAGAGCAGGCAGTGTAATTTTCCTATGATTTAATCTATATATAATTAAGAAATCAAATGCATGGATTGTAATGAAATGAGTTTCGGGTAAGAAACTAGGAACTTCATTATGGTGGTGGGGTCTTAAATTCTAAGCACTTGGTTGGTGTTGATTGCTGTATTTCCTTAATTATGACACGTGTCCGAGTGGCAGCCGCAGAGTCGATGCCCCTCCTCCTTGAATGTGCCAGGGTTCGTGGGCCGGAGTACCTGACGCAGATGTGGCACTTCATGTGTGATGCTCTCATCAAAGCCATTGGGACAGAGCCAGAGTCTGATGTCCTCTCAGAAATAATGCATTCTTTTGCAAAGGTAACATTCTTACAAATTTCATGGCGTTACTGTTTGTAGCTTTTTGAAATAAGAAGGGGCATGTTTGGTGTTCCTTTAAATGGCTCGAATAAATGCAAGGCTTTCTCTACAGGAAATTTGTTGTGACTATAAATGTTGTTACAGCTGTTGGAAAAAGTTGTATTTTGTTTTGCAAGAATACCAGAGTAGTAACCTAAAACAGTTACCAATTTTTTTCATTTTAACCACAAGCAACTGAAATTACAAGTATGAAATGTACAATGGTGCTGTGCCTTACTTGTATAATTTGAGCATTGATTACAGTATGACTGTTCTTCTAATATTATTCCTGCTAGTGATCCAGAGTATTAATATTCTTTGTGTGCTTAGATTTCATTAAGACCGCTCATGTTAAATTTTAAAGCTGACAAACTGGTTGTTTTGTTTCACAAGTGCATTGAGGTAATGGGAGATGGATGCCTTAACAACGAACACTTTGAAGAACTTGGAGGAATACTGAAAGAAAAACTAGAAGAGCACTTTAAAAATCAAGAATTAAGACAGGGTAAGTTAACACAAATCCTGTTAACATGGGATGTGGCTGTTCTTTAAAGCACAATTTCTAATTATTTCTGAACACAAAGAAAAAATCTGTTTCAGTTTCATTGATTTGTATATTTATGTAAAGTAATTGGACTGTGAACCAACAGAATCCTTGAGTTGTATTTGTAAGCTCTTGGAGGATGAAGATGGCATCATTTTCAGCAATACAGTAGTTTAATCAGAAGTTAGTGTCAGATTTACTTGAAAGACGGTGCACATCTATGGTGTTACCGTTTCCATGATTTTTTTTCTTCTGAAGTCTGCAGTTTTCTCAAAGCAGTAGTAGTTTCTTGTTTCTAAGCACTTTTCTTGTCTTGTCTTTGTGGACAAGCTGGTGTGTTTGTTTTTATTTCATGTGCATTTTTACACATTCTTAAACGGGACTATCCTGTACTTCTTCCTTTTCCTTGAAAGTTTTGTGAAACTTCTTAAAAATGGAAAATTCCTGTTGCATCTTCAGCTACTGTTTCCTGTTTTCTAAATTTGTTTCTGCATAATTTTTTCCTTTCACAGGCTTCTTACGCACTTATAGAAAGGCAGTGGTTTAATTTTTTTCTTTTAATTTAGTGAAAAGACAAGATGAAGACTATGATGAGCAAGTTGAAGAGTCATTACAAGATGAAGTAAGTTAGTTTGAAGAGTTTTTCTGCTCTACAAGCACCAGGATGGAAATATTGCAGAAATATGCTTTTGAGTCATTTAGGGCATAGTGTGTCCTCAGAATTATTTTTTCATAAAAGAATCTTGTTACCATAGCCCTTCAAAACAGTAAGAAATGGGTCACACTACATTTTTGAATTAGAAAATCTGAAAGGTTTCCTTGTCTGATAGGCTGAAGTAAGAAGTTCAGGATATAGCTTTTTATTTTCTTCATCTGCTCAAATAATTCTTGGATGACATTAACACTAATACAGATTTGACAGCAGACTACTTAATTACAGAATAAGCTGAGTTGGAAGGGAGCCACAATTGTCTGTACTCCTGCCTCATCACAGGGCATCCCAAGAGTCACACCATGGGCCTCAGACATTGTTCAAATGCTTCTTGAGCTCTGTCGGGCTGGTGCTGTGACCACTTCCCTGGGGAGCCTGTTCCAGTGCCCAAACACCCTCAGGGGGAAGAACCTTTTTCTAATACCCAACCAAAACCTTTCCTGACACAACTTAAGACCATTCCTTTTGGTCCTGTCACTGGTCACCAGAGAGAAGAAATCAATGCCTGCCCCTCCTCTTCCCCCAGCGGGGAAGCTGTAGATTGCAATGAGGTTGTCCCTTAGGTCTAGCCTTGCTGACTTGCTTGTTCTTTGAGCCTTGCAAGCTGGGTGACTCTTAACCTTGGGCCTCTATACCTCTGATCCCAAGACATCTGGTGTGTCATGTCAGTAGCCTGTCTCAAAAAGAATAGCCCAAAACCAGAAAAAGACAGCAGGATAAACAGCTGCCATCATGTGTTTGCTTATGAGGGAATACCAAAGTGATTACTTAACTACTTGCACGCTAGGGTACAAAAGTGAGTTAATAGTTTAAAGTAGATGTGATTGTAGAAGAGATACAATAATTTTATTAAATCATTATTAGTATGGAGAGAGAGTAATAACGAATGACTGCTGCTTACAACATGAGACAAAGGATGCTCAGTAAATTTAAGAACTAAGGAATTTTTTTGCTGCACAATGCAGATATGAAGCTTGATCACATGAGTTTAACTTGTATGCAGACTCCAGAAATCATGCCCATATGTAAATACTGTCTTAAATAACAGTGTGGTTCTTGACCCTCTTTTTAGGCTTTTTAGAATTAGGCCAGCATTCAAGAGGATATATTTTTGTTGCCTCCAAGACTCTTTTATTTCCTGTGTGTCACTCTGTACTGAGAGAAAATGCAAGCAGGCAGCAGTTTCAGAAAAGCTGAGTCCCTACTCTGCAACAGAGTTGCAAGGCATTTTTAAAAATGTTGTAATGTTTTCTGATTGTTCTGTAAAGTCTGGAGAAAGACTTGGCTGCATTACCCTGTGAAAGGAGGTGTGGGATGAGGACATCACTTGCCATTTGGACAGAATTAACAATTGAGTAATAACATTTGAATGTACAGCTTTGGTCTCAGAGTATGTTTATGTAGCCCGTACCTCAAGGCAGCAGAAATATAAGAAGCACAGAAGTCATGAAAGTTCAAACAGTAGTTTCAGATCCAGCTCTCACTTAGCAATAACTAAACTGCTGATTTGGTAGAGAGCAGAAGGCATACACCAAGCCAGAGTTACACTCTCTTCCCCAAGCATCTGTAATCAACTGTTGATCAACAGGCAGTACCAGGCTAGGTGGACCTTGTGGTGTGCTGGAGCAGTTCTTAATGTCATTGTGTGCATGTTCCAGGGTTCCTGCTTGAGCTGTGCCTTGATGATGCAGAAATTGGTTCACTAGGAAGGGTTTGAATATCCAGTTGTGGGAAGCTGCCTGTTGCACAAGAAATAGTTACTAGTTTGTCACCAGAAGGTGAGAAAGGCGAAGGTCGCTAGGGACCAGAAACTAGCTGTACTGTTTTCCCTGCCTGTTGAAGTATAAACTGGTTAAAGGGACCATACTGAGTACAACAGAAGTTGCTGTAGAAGAAAGTTAAGGGTTTTCCCAGCATAAGTATGTCCAGGGAATAATCCTCACATGTACTTGAATTGATAGCTTTGAGGTAAAGCTCTTTATTTAACCAGTTTGATATATTAACCGGGCAAGGTGAGCAATTAATTTAAACAACAAGAGAAAGAGAATAATATTTGTTATATTTTTGCCGCAATCTTTGTCACAAAGGCAGTTATCCATTTATTTTTCCATAAAAGCTTCCTAGGGTATCTAAGGTAAGGTACAGAAGAAGAAAAAGGCCTTTTGCCTTCTGTGAAGGGAACCCATTGAAGCAGCAAATTTGCACAAGACAGTTTTGTCTTAATTTGATTTTTCTGGCCCTGAAACAAGTCCTAGGCCACTGAGTTCTAGCAATCAACTTACATTTTTAAGAAGGGTGAAAAGGAGCGCTCCTGGAGCTACCAGTCAGTCAGTCTCACTCTGCCCAGAGCGATCTTTGAACACATTTCCTGGCAGCTGTGGAAGACAGGGAGGTGATCAGAGACAGCTGACACAGCTTCCAAAATGCTAATCATGTCTGATTAATTTAGTGGATTCTGTGATGGAGTGACTGTGTGATGGGTTAAGGAACAACTGATGTGATCTGTCTTGACTTCTGTAAGGCCTTTAAGAGGGTCCCACACAACATCCTTGTCAGTAATTGGAGGAGATCCGTATTGATTAATTCAGCAGATAAGAAGTGACTGGATGGCCATGTTAAAAAAGTTGCATTCAGTGTCTCAATATCCACATGACAGTAACAAGTGATGTCCCTCAAGACACTGCAGCATGTTGCCTGGAGAAGGATGTGGATTCCACATTCCTGGGAATGATCAGGGCCAGGTTGGATGGAGCTCTCAGCAACCTGGTCTAGTGGGAAGTGTCCCTGGCTGGTGGGATGTGTCCCTGCCCATGGCAGGGGAACTGGAACAAGATGATTTTTAAGGTGCCTTCCCACCCAAACCATTTTTTTATTCTATCATTCTGCAGTTAGACAAATAATTGAAAATTAGTGAACTTTAAAAAAAAAAAAAAAGTTGGTTTTGGGACTACAAAAAAGTTATAAACCCATTTTTATCCATTAGTTTAGACACCTTAACACTTTATGTGAGTTCCACTCCATTAAAGATTATTAGTCTTCATGTGAATTGTATCCTTTTTCTTTCAGGATGACAGTGATGTTTATATTTTGACTAAAGTATCAGATATTTTGCACTCAATATTCAGTAGTTACAAGGAGAAGGTACTGCCATGGTTTGAAAGGTTACTTCCACTAATTGTCAACCTAATTGTAAGTACCTTGTTTTTCTTTAATTTGAATTTAGTTATTTTTTTCTGATGCATTAAATATGCCTTACATGCTGAAATTGTAGAGAAATTGGTAGATAAAATGTAGCAATTACTGTTTTACAAAATAGAAGGTTTATTCTACTTCAAGGATGAAGTTGTTACCCTGTGCTTTCTGAGCAGGGTCGCTGTGTGCTGTTAAAATCTGTGTTGCAAGACTCAGGATCACTGACAGACACAACTGTTTTGAGAAATTTAATTTTCTTGAGATTTGCGCACTAAGTAGCACCCCCTATCAAAGGGTTGTTTTTTTTTTAAGAAAATATATAGTCATCTAAGTATGTATTTAAAATATGTGTTTCACATTAATATTAAATGAAAGCTGAATTAGGTGATGTAAGAAAATAAGAATCATCTGATAGGGATTGACACAAGTCTTGCCTACATCCATCAGGGTTGTAATTTTCATTTTTAATATAACTGTTACATTATAACAATCAGAATAAGGTGTCTTTTTGAAAAGAAAAGGAAAAGCAGTGTGGGAAGCCTTGCAATGAATCATTAAGAGCATGAAAATTTAGAATTGTCTAGACAGTTCTGATTTTGAATTTTTTTGAGCTTTTTAGCATCTGTTAAAGTCTAATTTTATTTTTCATTAATTACACTTTATCTTACCCCACTTAAACTTTGTAAAATCTTTGATCCTTCTCTTTGTACTTGGACAAATAATCCTTGATTATGCCCAGACACCTGGCTTCTCCTGAAGTGGAATTTTAGGTAAAATAAACTTTCAGCTTTACAGCATACAGTTTATTAGCAGATACCTCAAAAGTATTCTAAATCCTTTAGTGCATACATGAAAGAACTTTGTGATTTATCTTAACAGATGAAGATATGCTGTGATTAGAAACAAATCCATGTCATGAGACATTATCTACCCCAGGTTTTGCTGTATCTCTGAAAAACATCATGTGTGTGGGCTTTTATTTTTAACTTATTTTCTTTACTAGTTGATGTATAGCACTGGCATATTGTTCTTTTGCAAGTTTGAACAGTATGTAAATACTTTTTGGAAAAAGCAGAGGTTTGATATAAGCATTTCTGGCAGTCATTTAGAGTCCAGGGGAATATAGCAAGAACTTGTAAATGGCATGCGAGTTACCTGATGTCAGTCCTTGGAGAAAAGCAGATTTCATAAAGAGCAAAGAACCATGATGGAAGGAAAAACTACAGCAAAACAAGTCACTTTCTCAGTGGGGATACAATGTTACACTTGATCAAACTGGCAAGGTTGCTTGTATTCTGTTGGTGGAAGAATATAATTAGCTGTTCTCTGTGAAAATTGTATCAATCAACTGCATGGATTTCTTCCTAAATTACATCAGTAGCCTCAAAACTGGGTGGTGCCAGATTCAGAGCAGTCAGTCCTTGGAGAAAAGCATAACATTATAGAAGATGGGTCTTCCATTGTCAAAATACTTTTTTAAGGTCTATCTAACACAGTATATATGTGAGAATGCATCTGTTTTATAGACAAGATGAAAAATTGTCTGGGCTGTAGGGAGAAAATTATGCTGATTCATTTTAATGCCCTCCTGATTTTACAGTTGCAAGGACACACATACCTACAGAGTCACTGTATTAGTGAGTAGGATATAAATGAGATGAGATTTAGCTTCAGCAGTCGTGAAAACCTGAGGTATAAAATGCAGGCTCAGTTGTCCCAGACATTGTAGACCTCTCTGAAACAAACTCTGCTTTGGAGAATAGTCCAGCATGATTATCCTGCATTCAACACACATAAGCTAGCAGGTCTGATGTTTCTGTAGTTCTGTAATGTTTAACAGCTTTTCCATAGCTGCTTAATTTGTCACAAATCTAATGTAGCAGACTTAATATAGAAAGTGGATTGTGTATTCTTTAACTGCAAAGCTTCTACTTACTCATCAAAATTCAGAAGTGTGAGATCTTACTCTTCCTCAGTAATTAGAGTTATTTTGAAGTGTTCTTTCTGTACAATTCCATTACCTGCTTACTGTGCTGATAGAGAATTTCACACATTTAGCATTTTATTTTTAGCAGAACACAAGGACAATTGTTCCTGCTTGTGTATAGTGTGTTTGGAAGTCTGCATGGACACTAGTAGCAAAAAATGTGACATTAATGTTCATTTAGAAGGATGTGTGTGATCATCCACATGACTGTTGAAAAAAAATATAATTGCTATTAACCTAGGAAGAAAACTGGCATATTTCCTCCATTGAAAGACATTTCCTTTCCTTGATTTTTATGATCTAAACTATGCCAAGTTGATTCACCAGGTGAGATTACTCCTATGACCTTTTCCTAGGGCACCTTTTAGTGGTGGGAAGCGTGTATGTGTACATCCATACATATTTTTATATTCAGATGTGCCCACTAGCAGTAGATACACAGCAGGCATACACTGAGGATGTGTACTATAGTTCACACTGAATGAAGGAGTGACATTCACAGTGAATGTCAGTGTAGCAATGCTTTTCCTCCTCCTCTGTTTATAGACCATATTCAATGAAAGAGATAATGCTTACCATCTACAGTGTCCTGTGTGTTTTAGATTGCATAACTCCAATTGAGAGACATGGGAACATAATTTTCTTCTGAACTTCTAAAGCAAATTCAAGCTTTTGTAGTGGCTGTTTTCTTCTGTTTCTTTGCAGAGCTTTATTTATCTGTTTGGTTTTCATATGGTAATTATTGAGCAGAGAAGAATTTAGAAGCGGTGGAACATTGGAATGACTAGATTTTAGTGCTTGTAACACAAAAAACCTTGGTTTTAATACATGCAATCATCCCAAGCAGAATTTGTGATAATAATAAAGTATAGCTTGATTGTGCAGTTAAACTTCATTCTTGTGTTTTTAACAATTAGAGGCGCTTCCATTGCTGGTGAGAGTCATTCAGTCACCAGATGCCAAAGCCAAAGAGAATGTCAATGCAACAGAAAACTGCATTTCAGCAATAGGAAAGATAATGAAGTTCAAACCTGACTGTATAAATGTTGAAGAAGTCCTTCCACACTGGTTATCATGGCTTCCACTTCATGAAGACAAAGAAGAAGCTGTTCATACTTTCAATTATCTGTGTGACTTACTTGAGAGGTAAGGCAAAGTCTTCACTAATGCATGCTTGCATGTTCTTTCCTTGCCCTCTTTTTCCAAAACTGAGAAACTAGGAGGTTAATCTACATATAGTTTAGAGAAGATAATTAGAAATGTCAGAACTGAGCCTTTCCTGATGTTATTTCTGCTTTTTTAAACAGTTACTGTTCTTGTCCTAAATAGTGTCTGTATGGCTGAGAAAAAAAAATCCTAGCTGCTTTATATATCCATAATGACAAAGGATCTGCAAAAAACTTTTACAGAAAATTTCGGGAAATTTTTTTTATACTCTGTTTACATATCATGACCAGTAACTGGTCAGGCTTTTTCTCTTCAAACAGCACACATACTCTTGCAGCTTTCTTTTAAGTAGCTTTGCACCCTTTTACTTTCCAGCAAAGTGAAGTATAAAGTAGAGAAATAATATGGAACAATTCATTGTACAGTGCTATCTCCCTTAATAATTATTTCAGCTATCATTGAAAGCATCTTATCCCACAGTTTATTCTTAGGGTTTGTGCTCCCTCCTGTAGGTAAAATGGAAGAAAAAAGGTAAACAGTTATTCTAGTGTGATGCACTTCATAAAGGAGTGAAAAAATGTGTCCTCTGAGGTGTTATGTAGTAAGCAGATTGTTGCTGGCTCTGTATTACATCTTAGGAGAAAAATATAAGGGAAGGAACTTAGATTTCTTACAGTCTTTTCTATTTTGTGAATACCTTGTATCTCTGGGTGCTTTATTAAGGCAGAGTCTCAAAAATGGCAACTGAGGTCCCTAGACTGATTGTAGAACAGTGAGATACAGATGAGAGACACCAGAATAATGCTGCCAGGTGTGCATGTGAACAGGAGCATAGAAATTGAGAATTGCAGCACTAACACACTTCTGTACCCACCTCTGTGCAGGTGGCTCAGCCTGGCTACCTGCTTCTCTGGAGCTCTGCCAGTGCTACATTCACAGCCTCTGCATTCCAGCAATGGTAGGGGGCAGGGCTGGAAGCAGATCATGTGTTCCACACAAATTCCTGGTTGCTAATACTCCTCCACTCCAGCATTTGGCTGGGAAAGAGGGAGCAGAACTGCTTGCTTGCTGTGTCATGGAGAGTGCTGGCAGAGAGCTGAAGTTACCAGCACTCCTGACTCCAGTAACACAGTGTCCTGGGAGGCACAGAGAGAGGAATAAGTCCTTTTAGGCAGGGTATTTCTGTCACACTATTTTCAGTTCCATCTGCATGGAACTCAGCCATTCTGTAAAGTTCAGAACTTCTTCCTGATAAAGTTTAGGCTGAGTAAAGAATCAGCTGGTTAAATATTAACAGAAGGGAGAACATGCTGTCAGCAGGCAACAAAGCTGTGCGTACTTATTCAGCTGTGTGAAACCTAAATAAGCAGCTTTAGAATAAGATCATTCAAAATCACTTCACTTACGTGTAAAGTGTTTACATTATTTTTAGATAAACATTAATTCCTTTGCAACATATCTTTTGTAACAGCAATAACCCAATTGTCCTCGGTCCCAACAATTCCAACCTTCCCAGAATACTTGGTATAATTGCGGATGGTGAAATCCACGAAGCTATCAAACATGAAGATCCATGTACCAAGCGGCTGGCTAACGTTGTTCGCCAAGTGCAGGTAAATAAATGCTTGCTGAAGTATAAAGGGAACATTCAAAATCTGCTTGCAGAAGGAACTAAACTATTAAACCAGTTTTGAGAGCCTTATCTCCTTAGAGAATAATGGTTCAACCAGTGATCTTGGAGAACCTTTGATGTTCCTTGAATGATTAATGATAAAACTTGGTGACATTTGCACTTGAATAAAATAACTATAACTAGCTTTCATGCAGCAAGATGATTAATATGTGAGCCAGTAGTAGTTTTTGTGGGTTTTTTTTCTGAGTCAGAAATTAGAATCTGGAGAGAAATCTTTGTGTCCTTTTATCAGTGAACGGTACTGCAGGATTTTATCCAAGATGTTGTTCTTGTAAGGGTCACCAGCATCCTGTGGTGACTTTCTAGTACAGCAGCAGCTTGGGTTCTTTGTTAGAGAACGAGTGCAAACTACAAGTTATTTTACTACTGCCCTTTTCAATCCTGTGCAAATATAGGTGGCTGTTTGATGTTTTCCCTGCCTTTGGGGACCTGCTGTAAGGTTCACTTCCTTTATGCCATAATGAGTCAATGATGGTAGGGATGTCCAAGTACTTAAACAGTGCTTCTCTACAGTGCTGCAAATGATAGTGCAGATTTGTTCCAGGGCTAAATGTTGTTGGGTGGGTATAGTACTAATGAGAGAATGGTGCCAGGTAAACATCTTGCTCATAAAAAAGCATAGATTTTATGCAGCTGGTCTTCAATTATTGGCTTTCTACCTGACCTGCTTTGGCAAAATTCAGATTCAAGAATTTTCGGAACACTTGATATTGGAATCAATTCACCTGTATGCATGTGTCAGCCTGAGAGATCCATTCTGTCTGGTAGAAAAAGCTGTTAAAATTCCAAAGGCATAAATAGAAGGAAACTGAGCAAGTTTCAAAGTGAAAGTAGTGTGACTGCTCTAGATTCTGCCTGACAGATACAAATCCTTGCTGTTAGTACTCAAAGTCTAGGAATGCACCTTTGTATTAGGGTTTACCTAATGCATTTGTTCACTTTACCTCAAATCATCAAGGTTGTTTTTTTTAACAATACAGTGGCACATACATGTATAGATTAGTTGTGTAAAACAACGTCTGGTTCTGTCCAGGATTGATAGAAACTTTAATATAACACCATAAGCATTGTTTGAATGATTTACCTTTGGACTGAGGAGAAAAACAAAATCTTAAGTCATGTTTTTTAAAAAATACAATTTTAGCACAGTGTTACCAATCCTATTTCTCTTCACACACAGTATTTTGACTTTAGTAAAGCTGTAAGACTTTGGTATTCTTACTAACTATCAGAGTGTTATACTATGATAGGAATTTTCAAGGTTGTGGAGTTGCTAACAAGCTCCTGCTTCCCAGATTCCAGGAGACTTTTTTTTTTTTTTAATGATCTCAGTAAGCTGTTTCACTGCCAGTGTCTAACATGATCAACATGGTCATTATTTGAACTTCTTTGCTTAGGTAATGTCAGGCCAGAAATATTTCAGTGTAAAGTATCAATTTAAATGTGCATCAGAATTGCTGGAAAGACTGCATTTAATTCTGCAATATTTCATCAGCGATGAAAAGTCTAAAATACCTAATGGTAGTTAAAACTAAACCCACAAACTTACATTTGAGAGCATTTCTTTTTGAATTTTTTTAATCCATTTTTATATTTTTTAAACTTTTTAAACTTTGAGAAAAGGGCACTATAATAGAACTTGAATGTAAAAAATAACAAATATAAATTAAACTTTTTTTTTAATTTACTTAAATTATGCAGTTATTGCAAAAGCCAATCTAAAGACCTAAAGTCAGTCACCTGGAACTTTTTTCCCTGTCATTATCCTAAAGAAAGTAGGGTGCCAATTGCTTCCAGTTTCTATTGATAAGTGAATAAATACTTTTTCCTCAATCTTGATTAATATTCAGCACTTTCTGGTGCCATTAGAGCAGTCCTCACTGATGGTGACTTTAAAAGCTAATGTCTCAGCTGAGGGCTGTGGTAGCACAGATGAAGGGTTTACATTACCCAGACAGATGCTGTGCAGTTCTCTCTGGGAAGTAGCTGACCTTTCCTTTCACTGCAGAACCATGCCCCACTGTTGGCAGCAGAACTTTGCACACCCTCATGTAGCACATGATGCTGTAATCCCAGTGCTCACCTTGAAGCTCTGAGTCTGTTACTGCTGCACCAGTGCCCAAAACACTCATGTGGAAGAAGCATGATGCAGTTTTACCTGAACATTGGTCTTTTAACTTTAGTGCAAAATGATCACATGGCTTAGGCTGTGGTTGACACAGACATGAGTGTCATTTGTTATCCCATGTAGTTGTCACAGAGAGTTCCCAGGAGTTCCAAATCAATTATTCTGCTGCTGTTCAGCCTTTTGGAGCATCTCAAGTTGAACCTGTGTAGCACTGAAGATTTCATGTATTTCTTTGGCATGTATATTACAGGAATGAGCTGAGTGAATGTTGAGCTTTGTAAACATAGCAAAGTTCAGGATGTGCCTTGTACACTTTCAGCCTGCATAAAGACCACTTCTCATTTTTTTTCTAGACATCCGGAGGACTGTGGACAGAATGCATATCACAGCTCAATGCAGATCAACAGGCAGCCATACAGGAGCTCCTGAACTCTGCTTGAAGGGCCTTAATTATCATCTGCAAGAAAACTAACTCCAAATAAACGTTTACCCTATTGTTTAGGTTTCTTTTGTTTCTTTTCTGAGTAAAACCAGAACTGTAGTGCGTGTAGGCCATTCTTCTGCAACCTCCAGGCAGTGGCAGCAGGAAGAAGCATTCTTTCAGAACGGTGTTTAAATCAGTTTCTATCCCACAACATGAAAGAAGTTTCCTGTAAACCCTACAATAGCACTGAAGAGTATTTTTCTAACGGTATCAGCCATCCATACGATGGTGAAAGGGAAACAAGTTGAATTTTCTCATTAGACATAAGACCTTCAGCAGTAGATGTACGTTATAACAGATAAACCTTTCTACATCTAGTGTTAATTGTATGAATTGGAGTGTGAGTCTTTGTAGGGTAGAAAGTGTCCTTCTGCCCAACAAGGTAGTAGATCAAAAGATGAAAAAACTGAAGACAAACATCGAGCATGAAGACCTCATTGATCGCACTTTCGATTCCCAAAAACAACTTGTACAGTGACTCAATGAGGAAAGCTGTTCAGCTTCCAGCCCTTGAATGTGAAGTCTCTTTGGCATGTCTGACAGTATCTCATTCACTCCTCAATAAATGACATTGAAACACAAGAAGCTTGTGTAGAAGTTCAGTGATGTGTGGTTCTTTTAATTTTCTCTTGTGAAAAGATGAAAATAACAAACTATACAAGTCACAGTTTTATATATGAAACTTTGTATATTGTTGCCTATTACAGATTTTATGCTTTTCTGTTTCTTGACTTTTTAACAAATTTTTCACCTGAGTGTGTAGAATGGAAACTTAATGGCATTCCTTGTGTGACAGTAAATATACATACCTTGACTTTAAAATGTTTTTCATGTTCAGATGCAGTTGCATTTCTTAACTTATAAAATGTAGTGTTGTACCAGCTGCAAATGTGCAACGTGATCTGGTAGGCAGCAAACCTGTTGTAGTAAGCCTGTGTTTTGTTTAAAGCAATCATGCAGTTGACAGCCTGACCTGAAAGAATCAAAAAAACCCTCTCAGGTCTTTTCTGGTACTTCGAGAGCAATACATCATCTACCAGCAAACACAGGCATAGAGTATCTGATTTCTAACAAAGGTGAGTGAGGTTTTCCCACTCTGTTACTTAAAGCTGTTAATATATGCATTGATCTTTAAAAACTTAAGTTCTTACTAAAGTGTTCTCCAAGTAGATCTCAACTGTCTCTTGAAACAGATCTTTTCACAAAGAGAGTGTAAGTTTTCTTCCTTTATAATAAGAAAAGGTAGAACTTTACATGTAATAAATGCCTCTCATACTAAAGAATAAACTTAGTTTTGCCTTTGAAAGTGTTTCAAAAAAGAAGATAAAGAATGAGGTGTACCAAAACCAGCCCAGGACCATTATACCCAAAGGTTTGTGAGACAAACTGCCTTAACCATAGAACTTGACAATGTAGTTTGTTTAGAGGCAGCTGAAATAGTGTAACAAAGTGCTGTTCCAGTTTTCATTTTGCTCAGTATTGGTAATCTCTTATTTACAGAAATTCACGCATTCATGCATCTGGAAGATGAATGCTAAGGATTGGATACCAGTACTGTGAGAGAACTAGTAAGTCATGTCAAGTTATCTCAAGCGCTGGTCCTAACAATAACAATTTTGCTATACTCTACCCATCATCTTTCTTCTTTGTGGGGTTTGTTTTTTTAGGTATTTGTTATTTCAGTTTCCCCTCAGTTTAAAACATGTAAATTTTGCCCTGCAGAAAACTTTTTGTACTTTTTTTCAGATCTTAAAGCTTAGATTTTTTTCCCTTTCTTTGGACTGTGTGGTGAGAATTGTAGCACATTTGGCATTTCCCAGAAACAATGTCAGCTTTGGCTCTCTGTAACATAAGCAGCATTTGATTGCTCTCCTAATGGACCAGCTGTAATCCTCTTGCCTTCTTTTAGTCAAAGAAACCGAGAACAAATAGAACCAGGAGATGGGGTTGCTCTGTGTGCTAGAGCCAGCACAGAGCATCTTTGTGCAGTTGCTTTTACCCTGTTAATCGTTTGATCAAGGCAAAGGGCACCGAGTGAATCACTGTCAGCCTTACAGGTTGGTTCCAGGTCCTACCTGGAGAGCTCTTCTTGCCTGTCCCCACTGAACTTGTCAGGGTTAATCCAAAAGCCTCTGTGTCTTTTTCTCAATTTGAACAAGCTTTAAAAACTACGCTCCCTTTCTACCTATTTTTAAAAGCTGTCTGGATCACTTATATTGGCTTTTCTAGTTCCTTAATATTGAATTTTTAAGCAGTCAACTATTCCTGTTCTTCATTGCAGTTAAGTACTGTTGCCCAAAGAAGGTATAGTAGTAGAACAGTAGCTTTAGCTGCAGCTATCTATTTTAAAAATAAAGTGACATCTTTATGAAGGAGCCAAAGTAATCTTAAACTGTGGTACTGATATGAGACAAGTAGTTTTGATTCAACCATTTTTCCTGGGTATAATTCCAGTCTTGCTTTAACAAACTGCTCAGCTATTGCGTGGGTTGAGAGATGAACCTAGTGTGGCGTGAAGAGCACTGCAAACAATAGCAGTGTTTCACTCTGCCTGATCAAAGAGGTACCAATTCCCGCTAGACATCCACACAAAAGTGCTCAAAGTTGCACTCAGTAACAAAAGCACTAGAGAACACCATGCAGGTGTTCCAGAACTGGAGTTCCATTAGCCTGTTTAATGAGCATATGAGAATAACTAGCATTCATGAGCACTGCTTTCAAAAGTAGCTCATCTCCCTGAAGTGTGGGTGAGTTCCCATCTAAACTCTCACCCGTTCTTATTGTGCTGAAGGTGAAGCTACTTGCTTTGTGTTTGCAGCTCTAGGCTGGTCATGACAGATAATGCAGATGAATGTCAAGTCTCCTTTACCTGGCTTTGTCTACAAGATCCCCCAGGGAATTTGCCAAATCTATGTAAGAAAGTGACTTGTAGCCTTTGTGCTTACAACATGGGGTTTGTGTACTGCTGAGGTATTGTCATTGCTTTTTTCCCTGCAGAGATTTCAAAGTGTTGCTGACTGCAAGGGCTGGTGTTCCCCAGCATAGAACAGTTGTTGTTATGCCAAATGTTGTCTGTTCTCTACACATCTAGATCTGTCAGTCTCATGTATGAAGTACATGCATGAGAGTAAGACATGTTGCACAGTTGGAATTTTTGATGAAATAAAGAATTGAGGAAGGTGAATTTCCTATTGACTCTGTGTATGCTTGTCTGTATTGGCTATGCAGCTGCCTCAGGCTCTTGAACTGGAGCTTTGTTTTTGCCTTAGTGGAATCTGCAGGGGTGCACACATACACTGAGTCTTCAAAATACAATGAGGGTGCTATTTAAAGTAATACAAAAGTCAAGACTTGCTACCATGTGTTTTCACAGCCTTGAAGTATTTTGTTGGGCATCTTTGTGGAGGAGCCTTATCCTTTGCTATTCAGTTATTTGGTTTGCTTTTCCTTTGCTAACTTAGAAAATGCTACTTCCTTTTTTGGGGCTCAATGGTACCTTAAATTCTAAGAAATGCATTTGTTGTCTTCCAAGAAGCAATAAACAGAATCCAAGTGCCTATCTAGTACAGGTCCTTTCCCTTCTTGGTTATCAGGAAGATGTTTGTGTTGCTTCAGGAAGAACATCTCTCAGGAAAGCTTAACCTCTGTTGAGACTTGGAGGTATGGGCTCAATATTGAATAGAAGTCATGGAATTTGTTCAGGAAGAGGCTTCTACAGCATCTCTGAAGCAAAAGAGAAGTGAGGAATGGTGACAACACATGAAAGCTGTGTTTCCTGTCTTTGAGTACTAAATGCTAACCTCAGCCACAGTACAGTAATTCCAGATGAAATCTGGGTTTGTCTCAAGTTTTCAACCACTTCTGTGTATCAGAGTATTTGCTTTTCAAAGGTAGTATCTTGTTCCTCACAGCCCACGGGGCCTAAATGTTTGGTCTTTACATTTGTCACAAGTTCACAGATCTTGCTCACTGAATTAAATCTGATCTTTTTCATTACCTGGTGGAGAAGCCACATCACATCTCAGCTCTTCTGAGCCTATTTAGGAAATCAGCATGGGAGTGGCAGCCTGGGATATCTCCTCCTGATGAGCAAACAAATGATGCTCAGTGCAGTTGCTCACTAGCGATTCCAGACCCACCTTCCTAAAGCCAGATCAGCCACCCCCAGTAACCCCCCCAGTTTATATGCTGGGCACGCCATTCTGTGCTGTGGAACATCCCTTTGGTTAGTTTGGGTCGCCTGTCCCAGATATGCTCCCTCCCGGTTTCTTTTGTGTACCTCCTCATTGGCAGAGCATGAGACAAAGAAGGGGAAACAAGTCCTTGACTCACGGTAAACAACCTGGCAAAAACCAAAACATCAGTGTGTTATCAACAACATTCGCGTTCCAAATCCAAAACACAGCACTCTAACAGCTACTGGGAAGGAATGTATGCTACCCTAGCTGAAACCAGAGCTTCCTCCAAGGCTGGAGTTAGTGTGAAATTCATTTCTTTGGTTAGGAGATAAGGAATTGCAGTTTCTGCTGTGGGGAGACCGTTTGTACAACCTCTGCAACAGATAATTTCCTATCATTCCAGTTCAGAGCAGTGATAAACTTTCTGCATGTTTTCAGGAAGGAAAGGTAGGACCTAGGAGGTACAAGTCAGTTTTGACTTTCATGATTTTGCTTTACCACTCCAAAGGCTGCCCATGACTTCAGTTCAGGTGCAGGGAATTTTTGTGTCTGCTAAAGCATCAAATCAGCATGTCTTTTGAGTTTAGTAGTGTTACCTCTCCAGGCTTAAGAATAACTTGTGCTGGTGTAACACTAGATGCAGACAGGTACATGTAGTGGAATTTCACTTAAGGAGGTTTGTTAGTTTTGTTCAGGGTTTGTTTTGGGGTGGGGTTTTTTGGGTTTTTTTTTTTTGTTTGTTTGTTTGTTTGGTTTGGTTTGGTTTTTGGTGGGTTTTTTTGTTTGTTTGTTTTTGTTGGTTTTGGTTTGGTTTTTTGGTGTTTTTTTTTTTGGTGGGTTTTTTTTTGTTTGTTTTGTTTTGTTGTTGGGGTTTTTTTGGGGGTTTTTTGTATGTTCTTGCCAGCAGAATAGGTTCAGAGCAGTGATAAACTTTCTGCATGTTTTCAGGAAGGAAAGGTAGGACCTAGGAGGTACAAGTCAGTTTTGACTTTCATGATTTTGCTTTACCACTCCAAAGGCTGCCCATGACTTCAGTTCAGGTGCAGGGAATTTTTGTGTCTGCTAAAGCATCAAATCAGCATGTCTTTTGAGTTTAGTAGTGTTACCTCTCCAGGCTTAAGAATAACTTGTGCTGGTGTAACACTAGATGCAGACAGGTACATGTAGTGGCATTTCACTTAAGGAGGTTTGTTTTGTTTTGTTGTTTGGGGTTTTTTTGGGGGGTTTTTGTATGTTCTTGCCAGCAGAATAGGTTCAGAGCTCCACTGAGACACCAGATGAGCCATACTTATTGATGGAAAGGAATTTTGTTCCAGAAGAATGGGAAGGTTACATGCCAGCAGAATTTCCTAAAGGGAGTACTATCCAGGAGTATATAGTGAAATATTCCCAACTTAATGGTGACTGATAGGAATTACAAGTTTAACTTCAGTCACTTTTGCTCTGTAGGGTGTTACTTGTCTCTCATTTAGCCAACACCATTACCACTGCTTGCCACCTACTGCAGATGGCCAGTGTCTTCTGATGGTGGGTAAGAAGCAAAAGAAAGGGGATGTTTCTTCAACTTACTATTTCTGCACTAAATGTGTGGCTGTTTTTTTCCTATGAGGCAACAGAATGTTTTATTTTAAATATATCTGAAGTACAATTTTTCACGTAATATGTGCTGTTAACAAAATGTTGTTCCTTGATAACTGCACAGGCCTATCTTGTGTCTGGTGGTGATAGGATTTCATGTGAATTAATTAAAAGGCTTAATATTCAATTCATATACTGTCTTAAAAACCAATGCTAATCTTTCAATCAAAAAAACCCTTGGAATAAAATTCACATTTGGATTCAGATCAGTGAGAAATAATGTAACACAGGATATTGAATCAGGGAAGCTAACCTTGCCTATATAACTTGAACTAAATTATGCAACATCACCATTTTTAAATACCTGAGAATAAAATGCCAAGAGAAATGTTTTACTGTGAAGTTTTGTCTGTTTAGAGAGTTGGTATCCCTGGAAAACAAACAAACAAAAGAAGCACCAAAGCCCCCAAAACTGCCAATTTTTGTGAATAGTTAGTGTGTGGATACAGTGGCTGTGTTTCAGCCATTCTGTGCTCCAGCTAAAGCTGCTTCTGGCCAGTAGATGGAGATGAAAGAAAACAAAGAGAAAGTGAAGTGTTAAATCAGTACAGGTTTAGCCAGGTCTTCTCCCTATCCCTGTTTCTCCCGTCAGTACGTGCCCATGGATAAATGCCTCCTTGTGAAATGAGACAGCCATAGCAACCTTCTCCTTGCAGCTACAAAGCCAAACTCTGCTTGGAACCTGCCACCTCTCCTTGTCCTCAGGATAAGGAGCAAATTAGTTTCATTTGGGATGCCTGTCAGTCTCTGGGAGCAAGTGAAAAGGAACAGCATCTCTGCACTTGAGCTCCTGAGGTTCTGCATTAACATCAACAATGTGGATTCCTGTCCTTAAAACGAGAAAAAGCTTAAAGACATAGTGGGAAGTGGCAGTGTGGTGAGAAAATACATTCCAAGTGCAAAGCTAAAAAGGGTTAACTGATAAAGAAGTTATATTAAATTTTAAGAGAGGATCTTCATCTGCCCTTTTTGTTATTAAAATACTGTATTATCAGTGGGGGAAAACAAAAAAAAAAACCCAAAGGATTTCCACAACCTCATCCTCCCAGCTGTTGGAATTGGACTCTTCTCATCATTCTTATGCCACTCGTATGAACTCTGAGTGGTTGCAGGACAGACAGAAGCAGCAGAGTAGGTGAATCAGGAACAATTCACTGTTTCTCATAACACAAGACTGTCCAAATAAAGTATAAAATGGGATGTTTAAAGCCAACATTTTTTTTTCATGCACTGTAAATTCTAATGGATTTGCCTAGAAGTCAAAAATAGATTATTAAAACCAATTATTCAAGGGTGTGTGAATGGTGAATAAGCAAGGTGTTCCTGAGGAAACTGCTTGCTCAGAAGTCCATAAGTCATTGGCTGTCAGAAGCTGGCAGAGTAGGTTAGGAAAAGATTACCTTCGCAGGACAGACAGAAGCAGGAGAGTAGGTGAATCAGGAACAATTCACTGTTCAATGTGTTGCTGAGGAAACTACTTGCTCAGAAGTCCATAAGTTGTTGGCTGTCAGAAGCTGGGAGAGTAGGCTAGGAAAAGATTACCTTTGTCCCATTTGTTGTTTTCTTCCCCTAAAGCTCCACTACTCCACCTTCTGTTAGACAGCCAGTTCTCTGGTCAGGTTCACACAGCCCTTTGTACACATTCTCCCCTACAGCGCTCCTCACTGTCCCCTCACTGATTCTGTTTATACAGATCAAAACTCACTACCTTTGCATGGGGCTTTGGGAGATATAAGTAATTGTTCATCCAGCTCATACAGGATCAACTAGAGCAGGAATCACTTTGTATAAAACACATGTCAGTGCTAATATTCATGAGAGAGAGACACTTGCTCTGGGGCCTGAGAAGAAAAAAAAGCATTTTCTTACCTTGACACTTACATGGATTCTAAATAAAAGACAAAAGACAAATCTATAATTAAGTACAAACATAATAAAATCTCTATCCCTTATTCTCTGCACCATTTTGAAGGAGATAATGGATTGGTTTTGTGTATTCAAATATGGCAGATCTGAAATGCTAAACATTTGTCGCTTACACGAAGGATCAAAGTGCAGTAGAAAGTAAAGCATGTGGTGAGACTCTGGCTTTCCCTAGTAGAAGATTAAACCATTTTAATATTTGGGCAGTTTTATGAGAACTGCAGCTCCTTTGTTACTGATATGCCTCTTTAGGATGAGAGGTGACAGCAGGAAATAGGGATTAAGATTTCCTCTCCAGTGCCAGAGGGAGATATGGCACAGAACAGAGGTGTGATACCCAATGTTGTTATCAACTGCAGAGAAAATATGGAGGGAGCAAATTAAACAGGCAGGGCTGAAGCAATTGGAAATATCAAAGAAAAGACTGCATTTCAGAATTTAAAAGCATAAGATAATAGGGAGCTTCTTTTTTATAAAGTTAAATTTAGTATGGACTATTATTACAGCTCCTGGTGCATTAATAGAGTTCCTGGAAACTGTTCTGGTTAAGCCTGTCCCATTTCAGCAGAGTGAATTCAACCCAATTCTATATTAAGCTCATGTCCATTTTAAAATCTAGTATTTAAAAAAAATATATATTTGTTTTTTTCTTTTAGTTCACTTGTAAATAGCAAATAGTCATTAGAGATACCTAAGATATTTTTAAAGGACAATTGTTTCCTAAAGATTACTGACAAACCAAAAGTGATTGCTTTCTGTATTTCATTGTCAGAGTAAACCATGAATATCACATTTAAAATATTTATAGAGTGGAAAACTGCACAATAAACTAGAATCCTATGGGACACCAAAATGCTGAGGGGAATGAGACATACATGGCATGCAGACCACTAACTGAGAAAACAAAAGGCCTCACTAGTACTAATGCACATAAGGGAATTTTTTTCTCTTAAGTAGGGTGGGAAAATTATCTTATTGGAAATAGTTGTAATGAATTTTGACTGATTGTATTAGGTGGGAAAAAACAGGCATGGGAAAAACTAATATTCTCTGTGCCTCTGACCTGCACTTCAGAAAATGAAGCTGCTGTAAATAAAAACTTTTCTATGTCTGTCTTCAGCATGAGAATCCAGGAAGCAGGACAGCATTCATCAGTCACACTTAAAAGCTACAGGCAGAGACACAGAACAGGTTAAAGAACATCTTTGACAGTGAAGGACCAGCACTGGGAGGAACATGACCAACAGTTCTGGACAGCTTTGTCAGCAAATGGGAGAAAAAGAGTATGCTCAATATACTTGACCTTTCAGGAAAAATTTCCTTCCTGATTTGAAAAGAACCTGTAGTAGAAAATAGACCATGTCATTGTAGATGATTTTTCTCATCAGTAAAATGGAAATGATGCTTCATTTTTTTTTTTTCATCTAAGTTCTACTTTCTAGAGCAGTTGTTTTGCTTACATTCATTAAAATTTTATTTCTGACAAAAAAATAATAAGCAGGAAAAAAATGTTTTTCAAGTCTCTAATAATTTTATTTTATTAAACACAGATTATGCAGATCTTGCTAAGCTTTCTACAGTGAAATGTTATTTCTGTAAATTATTTAATGCTTTTCACTTTCAGAACACAAAGTTTCACAGATCCCTTTTGAAGAAGGAATTCCACTAATTATGTGAAGCACAGATAGAAAATCGATGGTCTTGTTTCTCTTCATTCTGTTATGTTTTTCATGTGGGACGCACAAAAATTACCACCCTGAGAAAACTGGGCTTCTGGTCTGACATTTAGGAATGGGCTGGTTTTAGAGGCTGCCTTCTGAAATAGCAAAATCATACACTGAATTGATGTTTGTTTTGACAGCTTTTACAGTTGCTCCCCACAGCCAGATTCAGACGTTCTGAACACTAAAACAGGAGAATATGACAATGGAGAAGACAATAACCAAGCCACCTGTTGTAACCACCCGTTGTAAAAATAAAATGTCTGTCAGGCAGCATGAAATCAGAAAGGACCCATGGGAGATCCTGAATGCAACAGAGCACCAGATAAGGCTCCCCCACCACTGCTTTGAAGTGGGGATTATCCCAGAGGGATCCATTCAAACACACTGATGTGTTCCAGATGTATTCCCTTGTAGAAGGTCACAGCAAAAATATTGGCGGGAAGTGTTGAGGAGAGAAGAGATTTATTGTTTTCATGGGAATCTTTAAGTCTGATAATGCTAAAAGCCATGTTTAATGTTCTATATTGTTCTCATTTTCATATTTGCTAGGGGACTCATTTCAGCTGTGTTTAGTCATGCTATGAATTCTAAGGGGCTGCAAAAATGGGGTGTTTTTTTGGTTTGAAACCATATTTTTATCAGTCCAGGTACTTAAAGTGTTCTTCTTCATCATATAGTTAATTGGTTTCAAAATAATTTAATACATTTAGTTGCACTTTCCTCCTAGAATAATATCACATTTTTTGTTTCTCTTGTTTGTTTCATTGTTTCTTTAAATAGATAACCAGTTTGCTCTGTCCAAAATTAGAAAAACAATGGAAGAGAATGAACTATGGTGCTGGGAGTTATACCCTAGGCTCTGAATTCTAAAGACACATTCCTGTTTAAAATAACATACATAGTTTTCTTCTCCAAAGTAGTATGGAAAGATTAATGTGGCTGATTTGTATGAAATCTTTTCAGCTCTGCTAATGCTTTCCCTTATCACTTCTCTCTCCTCACCATGACAGAGTTTCTGATGGAAATACTGGTATAGAATATGCATTTTGTCCTGATATTCAGTGTTCTTCTTCCCTTCTTTGGGAGAAAAGGTGAAAGTGGATTGTAGGAGAGGAAGCCTGAATATGAACAGCAAAATGATTTTTTTTTTAATTTAAGAAACACCTGTATTTTTCCTTGGCTTTTTCCCCCCTTGAATGTTACAATATTTGTTATTTTATAAATTATTGCTTTATTTATAATTACAAACAATTATTATTTTTTCATTTACACTGCAATAGTTTATAGTTTTGTCCTTTACTGAATACTTTCGAAATGTCATTTAAAAATAAACATTTTTTTCCTAACTTGGATTTGCAGATGAGAAAAAGCAAGCACCAAAAAACCATAAGCTGATGCAATCTCTGTAGTTTTGAGTGGTATAAATTGTTCACGAATTTCAAATGAACTTTCTAGCTCTGAAGCTTCAGGGATGATTCCTCTATGAACTGTTGCACTATTGTGATCTGAGCAGAGATATGCAGCTAAAGTAACACTCATTATCCTGAAACAGGCAAACTGGACAACACAAGGTAAATATGACAACTGTAACTGAGGTGTGATGTTGTCTGGTGTGCTGAGACTGGGGAGAGGAGCTTGTTACAGCTGCCTGACATGCAAAATTCTCTTTATATAAATTCTTAGGGACTTGGGAAACTTGCAAACACCATTAAAAGGCTCTCTCTTAATTCATAATATTATACCCTTTGAGCAGGCAGCAAACAAAATCTGTTAATTAGCTGGCTCTAAATGTCTGAATGGCTTCTTTTCAATGTTTGAGTATTCACATGGAAATCCTGAAATTTGAGCCTAGAAATTCACTCCTTTGCCAACTGGCTAAATACTTGGGTTTTTTCTCAAACACTAGGACATGGTCTACTGCTAGTACTATACAGTATTATGAAAACTGTGAAAGACCACTGCCTCTAGCTATACGTTGAACATTGCCTTCCAATGTAGGAGCAAGACACATCGCTTCAACATTAGTAATCTTAACAGAATAGGCAGGGGTAATCTTAACAACTGATGACTCTAATAATATTTTGAGAAGACATGGATGAGAATATATTGCAAAAAAAACCCCCTTTGAAATGTAGAGGGAATATGAATGCTACAAAATGTGTAATAAAAAATGGTGGAAGATGGATAGCTCTGTCACATTCTTGCACTGAAATTAGCAAAAACTGATGAGTTACACAAGTTAACATAAAGGCATATGAGAGCCTAGAAGTGACCAATCAAACGCCACAGGTTTGCAAGACTGAGCCCCAAACCACATTTATGCAAGAACACACTGATAAATCTAGCATGGAAGTATTTGCTGAAAGCGTCTTTGAAACAAAATTTCAAGCTCCAGGGAAAACATCTGTGGAATGTTTTATGAAAAAAAATTACTAGACTTCTGAAATACAAGGATTTCACTTTGGGCATCATCTTAGCTTCTCACCTTAATGAAACATAGTGAAACACGAGCTCAACACATATTGTAAAGCAGTTCACAAAAGAGGCATAGATTTTAAGTCCAGAAGGACCACTGAAGAATCCAGTATGACCTTAGTGTAAACCAGACCAAAGGACTTAATCCAAATACTGGGTGTTTGAGTCCAGTAATTTAGTTAGACAAAGCACACAGGCAGATAAACAAGTTCCCACATGGGAGGTGAAAATGGAAATTGCAGGTATTCTGCCTTAACTGCCTGCATACACACACACCTTCTAGAACCTCTCAACATACAGGAGAAAGTGTCGATGAAAAGATAACTGCACATCATCCCAGGATATGAGAGCTGTGAAAAGTGAAGGCTTTCCAGAGATCTGTATTTGTATTCCGTTGTAGCCATTGCCATTTCTTTCCTAACAAGAAAAGGCAGAAGATGCAGAGACGCAGTCTCTCAAGATGACAGAACCCTTTTAACACACGTCTCTCCTTCTCTTCCTTTTCCTTGGGTTCTCCTTTATCTGGTAAAGAAGAAAATAATAATCTGAAATCCAGTTTCAGCTCCTCTCTTCCTTGTCAGTGGATGTAGACAAAGCTTGTCTTGTTTTCTTTCAGAAACTTGAACTAATTAGAACCATTTTTCTAATTTCAGTGACTTTTCAAAAACAAAAGGCTTTTCTCTCAAATTCTCCTGTTTATTTGATGTACCAACAAATTCCACATCTTATTCAACAGGGAAGAAATGTAAGCTACTGTGCTACAGGAAACTAACAAGCAGCAGTGAGTGCTTTCCTCAGCTATCACATCAGAAGAGTGCAAGATGCTCCACTTGCAATTTACAAGACAGAAATACGTTTCAGAGAAAGATTGCTGTCTTCTCAGCTGTTACTCCCTAGTTGTCATTGACAGCCTTCAGAAGACCCAAGAATCGAAGGGTTAACTAAATAAAAACAAGCAAACTTGCTCATGGCTCCTAGAGAAATGTCCAATGCCGTACCAACTTTAAGGTGCACCGTTCAAGGCAGTATTTCACTGTTGCTTTTTGGAGCTTGGTAAGAAATGGTCAACAGCTGCAAGGCAACCTGGTACTTCTGTTCAGTGCCGAGAAATGCCACTCAGACTTGGAAGGCATTGAAGATGACATCATACATTCGAATTAGATTACAACACCTCTTTTGTTAGGTGTGAATGAGGCATTAGCGATCTGGAAGTGTAGATAAAAAGCACCAGGAAATTCTAAATGTTAAGTGCTGCCACTCTTGAATAAGAGTTAAAGCTGCTGACAAAGTAAGTATTTGGGAAAAGGCAATCTTTTTATTATGTCGGTGTTTTTAATCACAGTTCCTATGGTCAGGCACTTGGATTAGCTGGTCCTCATAGGTCCCTTCCAACCAAAATACTACCTCCTCTTACTCTATTTCTATTCTATTTGCATTCTACGTTGTCAGAATGATAACTCTTTCTTTTGGATCTTCTACAAACCAGATATTTTGCATGGAAGAAGTTTTGCGGGAAATAACAATAATTTATTTTTCAGGTATCGACAGGTAAAGGTGGGTTCCAGCTTTTTACTCAGTAATGCATGCATTTTTGATTCAGGTTTTGGGGTTGACTAGAGAAATTATGATCTCTTGATTTCAGGAGGTTCAATGGCACATGCACTGAGGTATTTGTAGTGACGTTTGTGCACAGAGAGGCAGTGCTGTTGACAGAAGAGGAATTTGTCTTTTGGAGATTAAGCAAGGGCAAGCCTTGGACAAAAGAATAAGTTTTTTTTCCTCCTGTGATTAAAAACTAGATATAGCAGCATGGTTCCTCAAATAGCCTTAAAATGCTATTTGCTCAGAAGGTTTACTTTACGAATACATCCTAGTTTACTGCTCACTCTAGGGTCACTGAGAGAACTTCAAAGACCTGAAGGGTCTTCCCTGCATCACTCATTCGTGTGCACCACCCAGTCTTCTTCCTGGAAAAACATCGGATGAAAGACCGGAGAAGGCACAAAGAGATGCACGCTGTAACCCTTCGGCATGCAAATTTAAGAGCTGCTGTATGCAGACAGCTCTGCTGGCCCTAGGTGTGACAGCCTTTTGCTGGAACTCCAGACCTTCTCTGAGGGAATGCGGCCTCTGGAGGAGGCACACACCCAGCCCTGCCCTCTGCTCCTTCCTTCTGATGTACTGAAGATCTTGTGAGACACAGAACCTGAAGCCCAGATTGCTGCTACTGGTTAAACTTTACTGATGTGTTTGTCGAACGAGGACGAAAATAGAGTTTATGACAAAGTTGTAACCATAAATGTGAATACAGTTCACACACGCCCCGTCCTTTGGTTTCTCTGGCACCCAGACAAGCACCTGGGACTCGGATGAGTGTGGAGGGACGTCTCCCTGCACATGAAGCACGCTCTGTTCTCTGCTGGCTCCTGAAGCAGAAGAGCTGGGGTACCATTAGTGCACAGCCCCTGAGGCAGTGTCCTGGTTCCTCCTGCCGCACCCGCCTACTTTCACAGCCTCACGGCTGCCGGCAGTTCCCTCTCCGAGGCAGGGCACAGCCCTCCTGCGGGGTGTCCCGCTGGCCGCCTACGCCCGATGGTCCCCAAAACCCACAGGAAGGGACAGGGACCCTCGGGGCCTCCCGCTCTCCCTGCCCCGGGGCTGCAGCCGGGTTTAACCCTTCCCGTACACCGCGGCCACCTGGGCGTACTCGTCCCTTCTGGTGCCCGGGAGGAGGAGGCAGAGGAGAACGGGGGTATCTGGAGCACCCCCGGCTCCGCAGCGGCGCAGGGCGGTGGTCGCCGCGCCCCCGCCGGGGGGGGGGGGGCCCCCCCCCCCCCCGCCTCTCTCGGGCTCGGGCTGCCCGGGTGCCACGGCCGGGGCGGGCACGCCGCCGGCTGATCCGAGCGGCCGCAGCCGCCCGCGAACGCTGGAGGGGGCTCTCGGCCGCCTCCTCCCGCCGGCGGCTCCCCCTCCGGGAGGGGGCAGGGTTAGGGGAGGGAGGTGCAGCCGCGGCAGAGCGGCGGCGAGCGGCGTCCAGTTCCCGCTCCCCCGGTCCGCGGGCGGCAGCAGGACCGGCCCCTCCGCCGCCGCCTGCCTCCCTTCTCCTCCGCGCCGGCCCGGTGGGCTGCCCCCGCTGCCAAGCCGGACATGGCGACCCTGCTCCTGCGAGCCCCTCGCTGTCCTCCTCTCCCTGCCGCCGCCGCTCCTGCCGCCGCCTTCTCCTTCTCCTCCCCGCGGAGCTTTTAATGGCTCGGACCTCCGGCGGCCAAGCGCGACTGCCCCTGCACCAGCCGCAGCGAAGAGAGCCGGCGGGAGCCCGCGCCGCCCCAGCCCCGCGCACGGTAAGGGCGGCACGGCAAACAATGGGGCCGGG